>NC_064759.1:36390465-37721298 GCF_011397635.1 Epinephelus fuscoguttatus | reverse complement strand
GCACATTTGGACAGTCTCTCATTGAAAGCACTGCGCTTGGTTGTAAATGTAAAAAGTTAAGTTAGTAATTCTGTGAAGAATATAGAGAGTCTGACTGAGAGGTTCAGACCCGGCATACTATTATAGCTCTGCACACCTGGCCAGTCACTGTGTAATGGAGGAATGATTATCTGATTGTCTGTTTCAGAAAGTTAAGCAGGCTTTCAACTCTGTTGGACAACAAACACTTTGTTCAATGCGTACTGAGCACCTATAGTCAAGAGCTAGTCTCATAGAAATTTATGCATGCCTGATCCAAAAAAAAAAAAAAAACTTTGAAAATGTCAATGCAATTTGTAGTGCTTTAAATCCATCCAGGAAAAAACAAGCACTTATTTAAAAGGACACTGATTCTTAAATAAATGCCAGTCACATCCAGAAAAAAAGCATCTTTCCAGAACACCATCTCAAACCCAGCAATCAACCGTTGGCCACCACTTTGGGGTCGACAGTGCCAGTATTACACTCGCAATTGCCCCTAAAAATAGATATGTGAGAAGTGGAAAAATCATAAACAAGCACAGTGTGCAAGTAAAGATTACAACCTACTGTAAGTTACAAATTGTTCAAAACTACAAATCCCACAATTCCACAAGCTGCAATGCGCTAATTAGAGTGCAGTTTTCTGTGATGATGCAGCTGGTGACAGACGAGAGAGAGAGATGAGCACGGAAGAAATATATTCTTATGAGAGGCCATGAGTTCATGTTATACGTGCAGACATCACTAAAAAAAGTCCATTAATAATTATTTTGAAGGAGGCTTCACACTTTGTATTAACAGAGGCAACTAAAGTTAACATTAGCATGCCAGCTGGTAACACAGGGCGACTGTGAAATAAGCAAATGAATCTACAGTGACCTCCGCTGTCACTTCATCATCCAATGGAGTCACACAGACAGAACACAAGGTACTGGATTTAATTTAAATCGGTTCAAAATGTCCCCAAGGCTTGTGTCTTCCACTTCTACAGTCCTCTACTTGTTTTTACATCATAACTGCACACAAGCAGTCAAGATGGAGTGAGACCAAAACAACCTGGTGACATACACTAAGATTATTTTTCCTTTAGTCATTGAGCTCCTTAGCAGAAAGGTTTGCGATGGTTTGTGTTATTGTTGACTGGCACACAGTAAATATGCTCTGTTCTGTCAACATTGGATTGTGTTTTTAATGCGCTAACTGGCTAACTAGTGTCAAGGCGGTCTTTCAGTTTCCCTTTTTCAATGACGAAAACGGACTACATCAGTTTGCTGGGATGGAGGGGTATTTTGTGTGCAACTTTTTGTTTGAGCACTGCATGGAGATTTCATTGCCACTAGTTCTCCGAAGTCGGTTTGGTGTGTCTTGGCCTTAAGAGCACTCGTGGGGAAAAAGTTAAGTGTTGAGCCCTGCCACTACAATGTTTTAACTGCTGTAACAGATACTATGTTTGTTTGCTTTGTTTTTATTTAATTATAATTATCTTTAAGTCTGTTTCCTGCTAGATGCAGAAAAATGCACCCACATAGTCCACAGAACTCTCTTGATTGACACTATGATTAGCCAATGAGAAATGAGCCTTCAATATCTGTAGACTCCGAAAGGCACATCTGCCGGATTGGCTCAGACTTCCTGCCTCAGACTTGAAAGCCTCACTGTGTTGATTCTCACCATGACATCCTGGAGATGAAACAGCCGAAGAACTGCTGAGCCAAGGCCTGGGCCAGACAGCGGCGTGTCACCGGGGTCTGGTCTATAATCAAAGCACTGTGGAGCAGGTTGGTGCTGAAAAACACAGCCAACAACTCAAGTTGAGATCGAATTAGATAAATACAGTGAATAAATAAAGTATGAGTACAATCTGCAACAATGACAGGTTAGTGTAAATTAACCTCAAAGAAAATACTGCTGGCTCTCTAGAACTGGGGATGTCTTGGACAAACAAAAAACATTTGCACAAACAATTATGTGGGGACACAACCTGACCTTACCTTAACAGACAAAGAGTCAGACACACACTCTATCTCGTGCTTACCTGAAGATACTCATGGAAGCATAGGAGGACACTTGTACATAGGCCTCATCCACAAACACAGTCTTGAAGCAGGCGTAAGGGTAGCGGCATGTCAGAATCTCCTCATAGAACTCAAAAATCTCATGTAGGTAAGACATGGTGTGTTTGAGCAGCGGCAGCAGCTGTGGCAGGCAGAAATGGGTCACCTAAGATGGGATAGGAGGACAAATTACAATGTCATAGTTATATATTCAGCGCATTTTAAAATGTCAGAAAAATAAAGTAAAATGTGAAAAATGTCCAGAGAAAAAGACTACGAGATCCAACCAAAGGGTATCCCTTAATAAAACTGTTAAAGTTAGCTCTCTGTCTGTTGTACTCTGTCCAAATTAATGACAGCTGACCACCCACAGCAGAATATCAAGGGTGTCCCCTTTGTACTTCTACCACTACACATTATATAAACAGGGGTCCATACACTGCATCGCTGAATTCTTCAATTCATTTTCAATACTGCTACACAAGCAATTTAGGGACATCTAGTGGTCATTAATAGAAGCTACAACACTGGGTAAAATACTACTACTACATTACATCAGACCTGCAGCACTTAACAGTTTAGTCAATCTCATGAAGTTTTTTGACGAGATAAAACAATGCTGTGATAATGGTTTACAGATGGCTGTAGTCTGTAGAGCTGTTAAGCAAATATCCTGGTAAAAAAAAAAAATTGTAGTTGTTGAGACTTTCTCCCTTTTCCATTTGTGGATGATAGACCAGCAAGTTGGACACAACTATCTAGTCTCTCTGTACTTGTGAAAGGTACTACATGTTGCCTTTAAGAGTGACACATAAAATTCATGCTCAACAGAGAGGTCAAAGCTATGACACACTGGTCATCACTTATGAAACTCAGGGCTGTACAGTGTGACATATGTGTCGCACGTGCAGCACAAGAATCATTCTGTGCGATGAATAAACTACCCCTGTAGTACCCATGTACTATAGGGGTTTTACAACCATGTGATTCGTGTGTGTCAGACAGCCGCTTGTTTAGGTGAGGATTTGTGGACTTGTCTGCGTGTGAGGTGAAATAATACCGCATTGCAATTCCACTTGGTATCTGTAGTCTATCATGCGATGGTGAGACAGCGCAGAGACGCAGGCGACATGTTTAAAACGTCTGCTGCGGCAAATAGATTTTTCTATTTTTGGAGCTGGACCGTTCATTAGGAGTGCTGTTTGAATATGTATACATTCAGTCATTTATAGCACCAAACTGTGCACAATGTGTGTACTGATCACACTCGGGGCAGCAGAACATCAGGTGCATTGAAAGTGGGTCTAAGTGTTTGCATTCACTTGTAGCAGCTGCTCCTCTATGGTCTGATCAGCTCTGACCGGCTTGACAGATCAATTACCCATCCTGCCAGGCATAAACTGCTGCTAGGGAAAAAAACACTCATGACGAGTTGCGCCTGCACTGCATTTACAGACCTGTATAAACCTTTGAATTTAGAGAGGTGACTCAGACTGATACAAAGGGACACAAACGCATTTAAAAAAAGCACTTTCACTTCACTAATAAACCAGAGAATTGTTCAGTTATACTGGGCTTCATGATCACACAAAGTCCCTCTCCCTCTCTACAAATACTTGTGTACTATATATGTTGCCTGTATCCCAGTAAGAAAAAGGAAACACTATAGTTTAAATACTAATTTTAAACTTTTATACATTGTTTTTTATAATTCCAGCAGGTTTTAGAAGGTGCTGCAAACAACTCAGCACCCCACTTCCTTTGTCCATGCTGTGTATTAAGCCCAATAATAAATAAAGATATTTAAAACAATGTCTGCATTTCGTCAGTACTATGCTCATTTGAAAGGTCAAAAAAACCCACCTAAGTGTAGGAGGGCACTTACTTCAGGGATGCAACTAACGATTATATTCATTATCGATGTCCTACACAATGTCAAAAACCCTAACTGCTTGCCGAAAATTCCCAAAACTTCTTTTATAAAAGACTAAGTGAAATGGGATAAATATTTTTCAAGTTCAAGTCCTGTGTTGGTTGTTTAGTCGTCTCCTGTTACATGCTAAATGTGACAAAAAAATGTTTCAGTAATTCTATATCAAAATCCCTCTCTTTCCTCTTTCTGTAGAATGTTAAGAAATGCTCAATGACTCATCTTGAACTCAGGGGTGGTGACATAAATGTATCCAGTCAGATGTGATTTGGGGTGACCAGCTAACCTCGTTTATTGTTTAAAATCCACATTTGACTTGTAGTTCATAGGTATAGCAGAGCAGAGCACTTTCAAAGTAAAAGGGGAGCGGGTGGACATTAGTCAGCAAAAACATTTCCAGAGAATGTGGTTGAGAACTAATTTGTTCGTGTCTCCCTCTCTCGTGCTCTTTCTGGCCTGAGAACATGAGGGAGGTCACCAGTCCTACAGCTCTTCATTTCACTCTATGTGATTTAAATCCCTCGCATGACGACACGTCATCCACACATTTTTAATGTGTCAGATTAGAGAAAATAAAGCCAACTGCTCTGCCATCTGTTTCACTGTGACTTTAAACACATTAACCAGAATGTTTAATTAACACTGTGTTTACTGTTTAATCAAAAGCAGTTGTTTTGGTAAAGAAATCACACCCATATTCCTTTTGCTAGCTGAAAATTAGTCAATGTAGATGTCAAAAGAGTGATATAGGCTTACATTTCCAACATGCCAGACTACATGCAGAACTATTATCATTTAAAACTGCAACCACTGGTCACTACAAACCCACCTCATGCATGTAGGGATCTACAAGGATTTCAAAGGGCCCCACAGCCAGGGAGATGTTGGGGGCTGCAGTCGGGATCGGGAGGACATAGTGGAAAGTCTTCTTCCTCATGTCGTGGGTGTAGATGGTCTCCACCAGATCGCCACAGGACACAGCCACCATGGAAGCATCCACGGTGAACTCCAGCTTCCATGTGCACAGTTCTGAGTAGGAGTCAACACAGGGGAACCAGAATCTGGGGGAGCAGACCATATGATGAGCTTTGAGCCCTGACCACCACTGTCACTGACTCTTATGGTGGAATGTGAATGTCAGCTGTAAGTGTTAGTCTGCACAAGAGCATAGGAAACGTCCAAGAGAGTTGAAGAGTGAAGAGCTTAGAGGGAGAAAACGAGTAATAAAGTCTGAGTTGTTATATGACAGACTACACGTAGGAGGCCTTACTACAATGTACGTAAGACAGACACATTTTTGACAGTTTAAGGAATCTGTCACTTCAAAGAATTTTGTACATTTCCATGATGTATTTACACTTCAACACCCACCCCCTTTTGGCAGTAATGTACCAAAATTAAAGTAAATATTTTATTGTTAGAGCCTTGCTGTGAAGTTGGACATTACGTTTACAGTCCAGTGCTTGTGTATACAGAGATTGTTTATGTTTTAAAATGAAAACATATTAGGGTGAATATGGCCTTAATGTCTGGTTTAGTTAGTATTCTAACTGTCATTGTTGAATTGAAGAATGTGCTTTTATTTGACTCAGCTACTATAAATCAAGGTAAGTCACTGTTTCTATACCTGGTGGAGTTCTGGTATCCGAAGGAGAACACGTGAGCTCCTCTCTCCGCCATGCTGCCTTCCACATCAGGAACAACAAAGTGGAGACCTCCTTTAGGTTGGTCCAGGGAGAACTCTATGTACACCTTTAAAACTTTTAAATCTGGAGACACAAAACAGAGAAACATTGGTGTATTGGTCATGATCTCACAGTTCAATATCTAATGAAAATCCGAGAGTGGAAAACATTTCACTTATTATTTGATAATCCAAATCATGTGACCATGTTTCCTCAAGATATCAGGCAAGAAGTTTTGATCTTAAAATGTGATCTTTTTATAACTATCTGGTGAAGATGGTGGAATTTTAAAAGGACAGTAGATTTTTAGTCTTGGATCAGCAAAAACACACTTCTGAATCCTCTGCATTTCACACAGTAAATGATCAACAACTCCTCTGCATGCCTTTTCTAATCGTCAGTGGCCTTTATGCTGCCATCTTACCATCTCCTTGTTTCCAGAGTTCAGAGGGAACTTTGATGACCAGCTCCCCATGTCCTGCATCAGGGTCCACAGCACTCACTGCTGCCGTGTAGGCACTGGAGAAGTAGTTGAGGTTCCTCCTACACAGACACACAAAACATTCACACAACATGATTATGTTGTCACCATACAGCATCTCTTACAGTAGCCACACAGTGATATTTACCAGCAAAGACAATGTTGCAACAGCAAGTACAGTTTTCACCTTGTGAGTTTATGTCTGTGTCATCGTGGCAAAATGTGGTCTTGGTGACACCTTTTGTAGCAGGAACTACCACAAAAGCTGTTTTGAGTACTTTGGCAGATGTTTATACACCTGTCTTGTCTGTCTGTCTGTGGCCAGATTTTTGACAATATGATAGCGATAGCTTCGCAGTCATACAAGATGCAATCACAAAACTTTATAGGTGTGTAGTTGAGATCAACATGAAGGCTGACTTTGAAGATAGGTGTAGTCAGAACAAGGGGGTCAGAAGTAGGGGACTGGGAAGTAGGGAAGGGGTCCTTACTCTACAAATCAAGATAATTCCTTACAGTAAAAGTTAACAAATGTATGGTGTTTCACAGAATATATCATCATAACACAAAAACCTACTGTGTCACATGTATTTCCAAACCTGTCAGGAGATTTAAATGATAAAAGACCTGAGGGGCAAAAAGACTAGTAAATGCATTCAATATTACTACTTATCCAAGAATAAATGTTTGAAATAAATTTGTCTTGATGGCTCAATTAAGGTTTGATGCTAAAGCTGATGAGGCAGAAATATAAAGAAAGTTACTGTCGTACTTTAAATCTGAAAAAAAAAAATTACTGGTCATCATTGTCTTAGTCACTCACTTTAAGCTGATATTTTCAGCATCACACAACCATACAACAAACTAATGTTGTTAACATTGTCTATTTACTTGCAGTCAGTAGACAATGCTAATTTGACTGTTCTACTGCGACACAGTAACATTTAATTTGTAGACTAACACTACAGTGAAATGTTCAGCGAAGACAGTGCACACTGCACTGACATACTCACTGCTTGGACTCATGGTGGCACACTTCCAGTGTAGGGTCATTGTAAATGAATGGAGCTTCGAGTTCATTGACTCGGACCCTGTAGATGCGGCACTGTTTACTGTTAAGCTTGATCCTGTTGAGGTTGACCACTGTGGGGAAAATGGTCAGCTCAACATAGCCCTAAGGGATGCAAAAGAAAGGAAGAAGTTAGTGATAACTGACTGCAACTGTTATCAGTAGCTAAAGCTATTTTCATTGTCTGGATTAAATAAATTGCATTTAGCGATTTGTTCACTGAAAATGTTCCAAACACAAGTATCTGTGCTGGCTCTGTCACAGCAGCAAAGTCTCTCCATGTCCTTGTGACTTATTTTTGATGTAATTCTATGGAGCTGTAACACACAACAAGTCTGACACTTTAGCTTACACAGTATCTAATAACTGCAAATTATGTATCGTTCTCAGTATACAGTAATAGAGTAATCGTTGCAATTCATAATCCACACATTTGAGACTGCACCAACCGTTCTCTGTTCAAATCACTACTCAAAACTCACCTTTTCAGAACTGCTTTATATGTGTGATTTATGTTGTGTATTTATTATATATATTTTTAGTGTTTTCTATACCAGTTTTAACTTTTATGAACTGTCTTTCAGTACTCTAAAAGCATTCTGTAAATAAAATGTGTTATTATAATTATTTTAGTATTCATCTTTATTTTCATTATTAATATCCCTGGTTAAATGAGTGCACTGTGTAAATAGGTGTGGGTGGGAAACCATTTCATTTCAGGGGCTGCAGTGACTGGATAGGATGCAGCTTGGTTCAATCTAAGTCACTGCTGGCTGTCTGTCTGTCTGTCTGTCTGTCTGTCTACAGCACAGTGACAAGGCAGATTAAACTGCAGAGCTGCTTTACATTGCTGTTGGTGAAATGTAACTTCTGTACTCACAATGACAGATTTCCTCTGGAAGTTGATATTGTTGATGCACACCACCTGGTGGGTCGTAAAGCAATGACAGAACAATAATATCAATATGTGATATGAACTTAACTAGATAGCCCGTCTCATTCAATAAGAGGAAAATTGTTCTTGTACTTGAAGTAACGTTACTGCCTGTACTCAGTGGAGCAAACAATAATACTGTACTACTACTATCAAACATGACTGCAAACCATTTCATTCATTTCACGCCAACAACAGAAAATGACACAAAAGATACTTATAATTTAAAAGGTCGTGGGCTCTCAAACCCTTTATCCTTCTTCCTGTTCATCCTTTTTTCTTGCTGTTGTGTCTTGACTGCAGTTTCAACATGCCATTACACCGCTCCGTGATAACGCTCCGGACTAACGTTACTTTGTAAGCTCAAAACTAAAAAAAAAAACAGAAAAAAAACATAAAGGTGCCCTCTAATGTAACAGCGACACTAACAGACACATTAGCTTTATGTAACGGAATAATGCTGGTCGGAGTGAAATGCAACAGCTAGCCCTGTACGTTACTAACGTTAGACACTCTGTGATGACTGCTTTATGTTCGGTTTGGATCCACCGGAGATTGCTCTTGTGGTTTTATTGCGGACGTATCCATAAATATAAGTCGGCCGTGACTTGCAGTCCGTATCGTGATGTTATAGAGTAAAATATGTCCATATAATTGTTGCTGCGGTCGCCGTGCATCAAAACATCCACATATATCCTCACTATCCGGCTGCTGATAGCATTGTGTTGGCGGCTCCAGTGTGTTCAGCCATTTTGTTTGTAACCTTTGACCTCCCGCGTAAAATGACAACAAATATTATTTTATATGTAAAGACGCAATTACCAAAATGCGCACCACACACATTACAGTCAATATGTAACTGTTTCTAAAACAAATAAGAGGTACTTTAATTTATATATCTTAAATAAAGTGGTTTGCTACGTCAGAGTGGGGCGTGCCTTAGGAGAACTTCCGAGAAGTGCACAAGCCTCGCGAGAGCGCGCAATGTGGGCGGTGATAACCATGATATATTCCTTAATGATGAAATGCAGCTCTGCAGAATAATGCACCTTCCAGATATGTGGATACTGGGAATTAAATGGTTTTGCCTGCACTTATCTTCGGCCTTTCGGCTTGACAGAGTGAATTTCATAAAAACTTCTATTTCACTCGGATGGGCGTGGTTTTGCAGCACGTAGCAGTGCACGCTCCGGCAAGCTCGTGCTCGAGTGCACGTTCATGAGTTCTCCACTTTGGTAACCCGTGACATTATAACCTGCGTGTACCGTTATAAGAAGGCTGAACAAAAATTCTGAATTATTTTGGTTCGATGAAAATGAGAAGTTGGTCTGAGTATGGGCTAGTTTTATTTCTAAAGCTTGGAAAATTAGGCAAACTAGACTGAATGATACACATGCACGAATGAGCTCAGTTTATTTGATGCATATCATATAGAATATATAAAATTAAGAATATATTTTAGTAGTATGATAACAGTATATTCTGTAGGGTACTAAGTTAAATGTTACCTTTAGAACTTGTTATGGATCTGCTATATTTCTATAAAGAATATATGTCATTACAAACGTGCTTGACATGAAACAAGCATTTAGATTGGTCTGAGATGACTTGAATGGGCAAAGCAAGGATTAAAAAATGACTGGTCCCAGAACGTTCAATATAAGCTATGTGGCATGTTGAGTATCTCTTTATAGTAATAAGAGTGCAGTTAACACAAAAAACATGAGTACATAATGCACTCAAGTAAAATGGTACAAAGAAAGAAAAATCAAGTTAGCATGGCACATTTTTCTGGAGTGATACCAGCATGTTTTTAGGCTACCAGATGCCATAAAATCATGACTCAAGCTAATGTTTGCCACCCTGTAATAGTAGACCTTTTTAATATTTTTGTCACTTAAAATATAGCTATTAAAGATGATGCAGTGAGTCTATGTCAGCCACAGTAGTCCAGAGTTATCCATCATTGTTACATGCATGCACACATGTTCATCATAGACTAAATGGTACCAAGGAAACAGGCAGCAAAAGAACAGTGAAAGTATGGCACAAACACCTGGCAGTCTTTTCAAATTAATAGTTTGCTTATCTTAATGATTTAAAGAATTTATGACTAAAATGATAAATGGATTTAACCATTTAAAAAACAAACACGACTGTCCCATTTCACCTGACTTTATCCAGTAACATGTCAACAGGTCTGAAGGTGGAATTACTGATCTCATCTCAAAAACTGCTCAGTAATTAAAGCATCAACAGCCAATGTGAGGACTGTACTGTGTCGGTGTTTCAGAGTTATATATAGACTTTTTCACTTGAAAGGGTTTTACTTAAGATAAGATAAGATAAGATAAGATAAGATAAGATAACACTTTATTAATCCCACACCAGGGAAATTCACGTTACAGCAGCTCAAGGGTCAGAAGCAAAAGCAAAGAAGTTATTAAAGTGCTAAAAAAGGATAAGAATACAAAATTAGATAAAATAAAGATAGAATAATATAAAATCTATATACACTACACATACCCTTCACTTTTACAGATAGCCTACTGTACGTCCATGATTGATAGCTGTACAAGATCACAATACACATATGGTGTGTGGTATATTTACTGTAAAGATAAAGACATATAACTTATGAATAAGTAAGTGGGACTGTATTTTACTGTATTTTACTGGCTGGGATATGACCTCTTTTTCTTTTTCGTCCTATATTTTGACCCTCTCTGAAGCTACAAGTATTTTTCTTTGAGCCTCCCTGAATGACTGCTAGAAAATGCATAACCCTCCCTCCACCATAAATTAGTTTTTAGATTTTTAAAACGTACCCCTTGATGTTTACAAGTTAAAGTTAAAAATTATTTATCTGTGTTTATTCACTCTTGTCATGCATGCTGGTTGGTGTGTAACAACTTATTTTTGGTCAAATTTTAAATGGGATGTAGAAGTAAGTGATTTTATCACTATAATGAATATCACTAATTTAAGCTCAGATCTGGTTATGTTTTTTTCTGAGGGGCAGGTTTGTGGCACATGATGTGTCCAAGGACTGTCAGAAATTTGACAGTCCAACAATAATTTCAGGCTCTGATAAATGGTGTGATTTTGGCAATTTTTAAAGAAAAATTGTTAAAAATCTACGATAAAATAAATACACAAGAGCACTCGGAGAGCGCAGACCTCCACCAAGCAGCTCGGATTTCCCACCATTCTATTATTTTATCCACTCCGCTTCAACCAATCACCACCAAAATTTTATCATCTGTTCCTTGTGCCATTATCAACCTTTTGTTTGAGAACTTTTTGAGTTATTTTGCAGACAAACAAACAGACAAACACCGGCAAAAACATAAACTCCTTGGCAGAGGTAAAAATACAACCATTTAGATTTGTATGCCCCTCCTTAAGCCAAAATAAAAGACATAAGTCCCTCCCCAGTGCTTGAATAATTATCTGACATGCCTCCTCCATTTTGCACTACCCCATCTCCGTCATAAGAAACGAACAGTCCCTTAACAGTAACTTCTTCCTCTGATTATTTCTCACACTGTGAGGAGTCCGATGGGTCCAGGAACACCTCATCAAACAGGATCAGGACAGAACATCAGGTGATTGAGATGACCTGTAAAACATGGCAGATTCAGTGTTCCATTATATGGTCATGTTTTGTCAGGAACAACCATGTACAACTGCAGATACATTTGGTCTTGGATGATGAAGCATATATTTAGTGAAGTATGAATTAATGACAGTACCAATACCAAGGTGATTAGTTAGTTAGTTATTTTATTCAAACAAACAAATAAAACACAAAAACAATGTATTACCAAAAACAAATAATTTTTCTTGTCGTTTCAAGAACATACCACAAGGGGTCATCATGCCCTGATGCTGCTGTATCTTGGTCAGAAAGTTGCTTTGCTTTTCTCTCACTAAATCTTGCAATGAGGGGAGTCCTGCCTCCAACAGGCAGGTCAGATTAGGTGTAGTAGACCTAAAGTGAGGATTTCATCCTCTTTCAGAGATTCAGCAGACTGTGATGACACTTTTAACCAAACCTCACAACCCATACAAAATAGCTGATGGAAACAGCCTCAAAAACTTTTAAGATACACCGAATATGGCATCGTAGCTGGTGGATGAGAAGAAAATTAATTTAAGTGTTTTATCTTCTTTTACATGTGGGGTAAGTGAAGTACAGTCATTTCCATCAGCACTGGCTCCAAGATATGTACAACTGTCACAATGACTCACTGTAAACAAATCAAGCTGCATAGGCTGCCTGTTTTCTTCAAATCCCAAAATAGCCATAAACTTTTTTTTTTATTTATCTTCATAAACAAGCACACCATATTCATCACAGTATTCCTCCAAAAACGTCAGTTCCTCAGTCAGCCTTTCTCTCAGTGCTGCCTGGATAATCACGTCATTCATTAGCATTAAAACATGGAGCAATTTCAGAAATCTTTCATTTCCACATTGTAATTTAATCTTTTCTAATAAGCAGTAAACATCACAAACAGGAAGCAGGATGTGGGAGATCTTTGCCTCACCCTGATGGAGGATGTTATTGCGGTGGAGCACAGGGTACTTGTTGTCACTCAGTATACTGATAGTGTCAAAATCTTGCTAATTCCACACCCTGAATTTGGTAAGATTTTGCTACATTTCGTAGACTTTAGATAAGTCTATGAAAACAATGTAAAGTTGAACCTTCTTTTTGACAACATATTCCACTATAAGCTTTAGTGCCATAATATGTTCAGTGCAGCCTTGTTTGGGTTGGGCTCCTGGTTTCCATTCAGTACAGAGTCATACAGCTTTGCTGCAGTGTTGATCACATTTATCCTTGGAGTACTTGTCACAGTCGAGGGGGTTACCTGTCTTGGATATCATGATCAGTCTAGCATTACAGTATGAGGAGGAAATGTTATAGGTTATTACATCATCTCCAATGTGTGTAAAGGAACAGCTACAAACAAACTGAATAACTCAGCTGTGTCACGTACTGAGGAAGAAACTGATTATATGGAACATCTGGACATGATTTCTTTCTATGCAACCAGTTGGCAAATCTCATTCAGGGCACCCTATTTAAACTGCTCTGGCCTGTCTGCTGTTGCTGCTTCCTCTGCAAGCCACTTTGTACCCCGCCTCCACCCCAGCCCCTCTTTTTAATGCTGTGTCTGACCTATCAATGTCATTTCTGTTTGTTATTGATGCTGCTCTGTTCTGTTCCCAGGGGATCTTTGCTGCTGCTCTCCCTGCCTTAGGCTTTCCATGTAGACACATGGAGGGGCAGAGAGGTTTGTTCTCTGCCTCAGGCTTTCTGCATACGCCTAGGAAAGGCAGAGAGGCCTAAGACCAGAGCCATACTGCCAAATATAATACTGCAAATGGAAATAAAGTTTTCTTTGACAAAAGTGGTCCTGACTGAAGTGCTGTTGGTAGAGCAGTGCAAGACTACATGACTGCAACAGGAGAGACCTGTGGCTACTGATACTATTCTAATACACAGTATAGCAGACACTGGAACAGCAAGAGAGCAACCGTTTCACAAATTGAGAACGTTTACAAAACCAGGGGGTCCCTAGTACCAACTCAAACAGACCACAGTGTGGACTTGGATTCCTTCAAGGTTAAAATATATTTTATTTTAAATCAGTAAAAATAAAAAAAAAATAGAAAACACAAACCTTTAACTAAGATCAAATAAAACATTTAAAATATCTTTAGCAAGAACAAAAAGTGACCATAAATAATTAAAACAGAATTTAAACTATCTTTAAGATGGAGGAATTATTAATAAACCCGAAGAGGGGCTACAGTCCCTTAACAACACTGCAGTAAATTAACCAGAATAAAATAAAACACAAAGGCACACTAAAGATGAATGCAAATATGAGAAAAGTAGTCCTTGCAATAAAACACCTGCCATCACCCCAAAAGATATTTTTACAATTTTTGACAAATATTTGTAAATTAGTAGTCCTTCTGTATTAACATTAAAACTAAAAGCAAACCAATAAACCAAACAATAATAAAATACATAAAGATAAAAAGAAACAACTGGCCAGCTTATTCAGAGTAAAAGTCAAAAAATGAATCCAAAGCACTCTGATTGTAGTTGTGAATCTTTTATTGATTCATGGATAAACAAACAATTACCACTAGAGAGTCTTCATCAGGGTACGGTAAATTAAAAAAATGGATAAACGAAACTTGGATTACACTGCGTGACTTGTGTGAGTGTTGGTAAACTGATGTTTTGATATAGTTTTGCTCTTCTTAAATGTGGACCCCAGTGGCTTAAGTTCATGAATAATGTTCACCTTCACTGTGGAGACATGCAAGACAAACAAATATTTCTTCGAATTCAACGCAACACACAGTGAGTAAATGATATACAAATGGTCATTTTGTGGGTTAAATATTCTTAAAAGTACAACTTAGGTCATGCAAAGCAGCATTGGCAGTCTCCGCTCTGCAAGGCCACAAAGACACATGTTTCTCTGATTGATTTTAGAGAAAGTAGTTCCTGGAAATATAACTTGACATGTTTAAATGCAGTCATCCAGCTCATTTGGCATCATAGGCAGGCTTCCTCTGGTGCTCAATGCTGTACCATGTTCTGGCTGTGATGACCACTTATTAATGAACGCATGAAGGTGAACTGCATTTCCAGGACTAAAGACTGTACCCAGGATGGACTGACTGTTAGCATTAGATCATTATTCTTTCCTTATATTTAATTTTCTTTTACTTTGGGGATGTTGGCTTACATCCTTGGATGTGAAGACAAAGTCTTGGAGCACCAGAGAATGTCTGGGCAGTGAGGATACCTGGCTGAGAGGAAAGCTGCACACAGGTGTTGTGTTAAAAAAAAAAGGTACACTGATGCTGAGGACCCTGCACATATCACATACTAAGTTGGATGAAATGATTAGCAGACAATAAAGCACAGGCTGTCATAGCAGCAGAGATGTAAACATCTGATGGAAATCACGTCCACAACTTTATGCTGTTTGTGTGATTTTTAAACTTTGATTTAACACATTTACAAGAATTACTTCCTGCATATTGCATTGAGTTGCATGACTCAGTCACTCTGCAGTGAAGCTCACCACCATGGAATTATGCTCCATCCCTTGCATACAGCTGGCTGAAGCAATATTGGGATGGGCTGCAGAGATGACACAGAACAGACTCAGAACAGGTAACTATCAGGTGAATGTCAGCTGGAGATCAGTCCAATATCTTTTAATACTAGTTTCCTAGTTACGGTTTATGGTGGCAGTATTGGATCTCTTCCTAGAAGAAGTTGAGATGAATTGTTGTTTGCCTCTGAGGGTGAGTAGTTGCCTGGCAACAGTGCAAATATCAATGACTGTCTGTTAGATAACACTATGGTTGTGTTATCTAACACATGACAGCCCACAACAACATTACCTTTGGTCCTTTTTATTTAATTTAATTTTAATTTTTGTTTTGAAAAAATTAGTACATTGCATACATATTCTTATCTACATATATCATTCTTTCAAAGATAGCAGAACAAATGGTTCATTTTTATGCCTCCATGCCTGTGATAGCCGTAGCCGGAGGTTTGATGTCTTCAAAGCTGTCCGTGCGCCAGTCTGTTGGTCCATCTGTCTGTCCAAACCATTCCCATGAACGTGAAGTCTCTAAAACGGTTTGAGGGAATTTCTTTTAATTTGGCACAAACGTCCACTTGGACTCAAGACTGAACTGATTATATTTTGTCTTCAAAGACTGGGGTCCCTAAACAGTCTTAGAATTGCATAAATTGAGCCTGACTGAAAAAACCAAAGAGCTGACAGCCATATACTCTTTACACCATTCAAGTTATGCACACAATTTGACCAATATTTGATTAACATAGCCCTCAAGATTGAATGAATAAATGAAGACAATAATTATTTGTTCACTTGTGATTTGATCTTATGATTTAACACCTTGCAGTCACTTCTTCAATCAATGTTTGATTTTACTGGTCAAAGGTCAAGGTCTCTGTGACCTTGCTTCTGTCTCACTCTCATGAACTCCATATCTCAAGAACACCTTAAGGGTATTTCTTCAGATTTGGCACAAACATCCACTTGGACTCAATGATGAACTAATTAGGTCCTGCTAGTCAAAGGTCAAGGTCACTGTGATCTTGCATCTGTCTTATTCTTGGTAACGTAATATCTTAAGAACACCATGAGGGAATTTTTTCAAACTTTGCACAAATGCCCACTAGGGCTTAACAATGAACTGATTATAATTTGGTGGTCAAATGTCAAGGTCACTGTGACCTTGCATTCATCACATGCTCGTGAATGCTACATGTGAGTAAGGCCTTGAGAGATTTTTCTCAAATTTTGCACAAATGTCCACTTAGACTCAAGAGGGAACTGATTAGAATTTAGAGGTAGGAGGTCACAGGCCACTGTGACATAACAAACCATATTTTTGGCCATAACTCACAAATTCATATGGCAATTATGACAAAATTTCATGCAAGTGTCTAATAGAATATTTTGATGAAATGATGACATTTTATATCCATAAGGCCAAAGGTCAGCTTAACTCTGACATCATACTGTGCTGCAAAAACACCTTTCTTGCCATTACTCAATGTCATATCTCAGGAGCAGAAGAAGAGACGTTTGGTCAGATACTAAATTGGTGACACTAATCTTGGGTCTCTACCTTGAAACTGTGCAGCTTGTATAGAACTTCTGTGCTGTTGGGAGAAAGGTGTATATGAAGCATCAGCGTTTTCACAGGCATGGATGTAAACTGTGAGCACATCTTGACTGGTTTGCGGAGGCATACAATTCTAGATTATATTATGTGGGCTGACTGCAATACATAAATCCAGTAAAAATACACAAATAAATGAATAGATCTGGGAGGAAAATAAAAAACAAACAACAGAAAAACAGGGAAAACATGTTGTACATACAGCTTGAGCCCTGCTACAGGATCACATAGGCACAGAGGAGATATCTATTTTGTCCTTTCTTCCATTTTAATATAGGTCCATAATCACTCCCAGGGAGACACCCCTTCCTCCTGATCGCCACTGTTTCCACTATGACACTAACCCATTCTTTCAGTTCTGGGGCCTTTTGTTCCCTCCATCTATTTCTGATACTATATGAATTGTTTGAGACCAGTCTGCAGGCCCCATTTGTCCATGTAGAGTTACTGGTACATATGTAAGTAGGGCAGTAGGACCAGGGGTCATTAAACAATCCCTTACACTGCCACAGGGATACCAGGACCAGACTGCGCCAAGCTGTTGCTGCTACATTCAGTTGAGCACCACTTTTGGAGACACTTCTTGAGTTTGTCTCCTTGAACCGACCCCGATCTTAGTTCATTAAAGGCAGAAGACTGACTGGTCTGATGGTCTCTCAGCAGCACTGCGGGATCTTGGACTCTTCCGTTTCTCAGCTCAAGGTCCATCAGCTTCTTCAGCTGCTCAGGGGAATGCCGCTCACAGACCTGTTCAGCATGGACAAACATGCGACTGTCAAGGTCAACTGGAGCAGCAGCAGTACTAATAATCCTCTGAAGGTGTGTTGGCACCGTAGCAAAAAACTGACTTTCTCTTGTCAGACCGCATTCTATTCAAATCGCTTATCATGATGCCTTTATGACAACATATCACTGTTAATAATTTAACAGCAGTTCTACGCAAGTCTATATCTACACAGATGAGTATGGAGTGCCTTTTCTCTCAGTGGCTTTTTACTGGATTTTCCATAATGATAGTGGCCATGGATTGATGAATGAAGTTTGTTCAGAGTGGGGCCTGCAAGGGAACTATGACATCATTTGTCCAGGATCTGCCTTCAGGCTCTGACTGTCACTTCTATTCTTCTCTTCCTCTCTACACCCTCCCAGTTTACCTCTTACCACTCTTTACCTTGAGGTCTGCTTTAGCTCATCTGGCTGCAGCCATTTTTCTTTCCCCCAATGAAGACTTGAGGGTGGCATAAAAGTTGCCCTGTTACCAGACCTGATAGCTCCCAGGCACCTTTGTTGCACCTGCCTAAAACTATCCCTGCCTTATAGATTTGACTGTGCCTGTTGATGTGCCTCTGTTGAGTTGTTTTTTCTTTTCTGCTGACACAACAGGTACTACACCTCTGACTGTTTTATCCTTAGCTTTAGTGTGTGATTTCTCTCCCCTCAGTTCTGCACATTAAATTCTCAAGTAGACCAGATAATCATACCTCCACTGCTGGATTCTCATTCTCAATTTAACACCACTGTGTCAGGGCGGCACTCAAATTCATAGCTTTACATTTTTTACCTTTTCAGAGCCCAGTTATATGGAATTTGGCCAATACCTACATTTATTTTGTACCTGTTCATTACAGTGGACGAATAATCTGAACATAAGTAACCACCTAATAGTAAAGATTACAATAAATAGTCTTAACAGATTTTTTTATCGACAAAAATTACATGACTCTTTATTTAAACCATATATCCCTGTTCATTTTCTGGTGAAATTCAGATCCCACATCCATTTTAATTGACAGAGTGAAAAAACCAACCTCAGTAAACATTATAAATCTTTCATATGATATTTGGGCATGTATAAGTAATATCACATCTCATGTTTATTCAACACCCTCACTAATTTCCTGCAGGGACACGCAGGAATGCTATAACAAGTGTATGGTTCATATAGAGGTGGAAGAATTACTCAGATCCTTTACCTATGTAAAAGTACAAAAAACTCTGTTACAGTAGTAGTAAAGGTCCAGTAGTATGAGTACAGGAGTATCATCAGCTAAATGTACTTTAAATATCAAAAGTAAAAGCAGTTGTTCTTGAAAAATGTTCCCTGTGACTGATATATTATTATACATCCATAGGTGTCATTTATACTGGGAATGTTTCCAGCACTGTTTGAAACGGCTGATTTTGTCCCCCACATTTTTTAAAAGCATAATTTGTGAAAAACGTTCTGAAAAAAGCTTGCACCAAGGAAGTGTTTATTGACAAGTGAGAAAGCTTTGAGAAACAATGCCATGTAACTATACAAGGATAACTGTCCAAAAAACAGTAACAAAAGGTAATAGTGAATCAGTGAATAGGTGCCACGTGTACATTTAAAGAAGTTACTTCCCCAAACAGAAGACACAAAGGAGGAGGGAGGAGTAAATCATGCCTACAGGTGTGTTGACTCGGCAGAGGTCACATTCAATAAGAGAAGTTGATCTAGAGGCAAAAAACATATTTGAATGTAATACAGAATGCCTCAGAGCCTTACTGCATTACATTCTATATTATATTTGAACTGTCACCTGCTGCCTGAATTCTGTGTTTTCCTTAACATAAATAAAAACGTTTAAACCATAAACTGATGAAATCAGTTGAAAATCAAAGAATCAAAAGGTTACTATAGGCATCAGTATTTATGAACAAGAGCTACTCTGTTTCAAAACCAGAAACTGACTATATGCATTATTCTGCAGTGACATGGCTAACAGAGCTCACTTTTAACATGGCAGCAGAACATGTTTCTTTAGCAGTAACTCAACTTAACTCTGCACGGCTGAAGCGATCAGTAAACAAATTAAATCTGATCTGGGGCTCACACACCTGTGCTCCATGAGCCTCTTCACAGTTCACGTGTTCTCACCTTGACTGGCCAAATTTTGCCTGGGTCCTAGCGTCCCCCTGCTACACATGCAAACAACTATAAGACAGTGTAATACAGACAAAAGTAAAATATGTTTGAGCAATATAATTCTGGTATATTTTACATGATGACAAATACATTCATTTCTAATTAGTATCAGATTACTACAAAATTACATTTGGTCTTTGTGATATAAATATTTTAAACTTTTAGGAGATCACATTAGGCCAATGTAATCTAACTCTGTAAGTCTGACTTTCAGGAAAATCACATTGATTCAATTTGATTGTTATTATTGTGATATAAATGGTTTAATTGCATCCAACAAACATGATAAGTTACAGCTATATCAATCTAAATATTTCACATGTAAATTTGCCACATAATGAAAATACATTAAACTGAGGAGCTATTTCTTTGAGCGCAAGCCAATAAAACCTATCTCTACATATCAAGTGTGGTGTAGCAAGAGAAAAAAAAAGCCCAGCTTGTGTCTGTTAACTTTCTTTAAAAGCACTGATGCTTGAGTCTTTTCCAGTACATTTTATATAATGAAGCAATAGCCAATGCAGCTGAGTCTGCCTCATGGGGACAAAGAAACATGAGTTAATATACTCGTGTTTTGAGTGCGATCAGATCCGTAAGATCGTTAAGCCCACATGCTTCCACATGAATGAATCAGGCCTTCATATAATTGTCTTTGCATTGTCAGCTGTATGATATCACCTGAGCAAAGACAGTAACAATCCTCTCAAAACTAGGGGATTTGATTAAATGTGCCCATCCATGAATTCTCTACTTTCAGTTCTACTCTATTTTAAGTCAATTTATTTCACATTATTTGCATTTTTGCCAGCTGGTGCATGTTAGGTGTATGTCTGTACAGCCTTACGGGGTGTTGAATCTTAAAATGGCCCAAAAGTATTTAAAAAAACACAACATCTCTGAGCACCTTAACTCCTGTACCTTGTGCAGATTCAATAAGCAGTAGGTACTTTCCCCTCAGATATGTACCTTAAAGAATGTCTTCCCAAAATTCATTTCTACAAAATAAGATAAATCTCGGCATTCTTTACACATTTACAATTCAGATAACATTTCTTGCTTTGATACTTTCAAAGTTTTCATACTGAATTTTTTTTTAACATGGCTGCAAATGGTACTGCATTACAGAGTTACGGTGCATGCAAGCAAAAAATTGGACCCTGGGTACATATCCTGTGCTGCATAACATCTGAGGCAACAGAAAGTCTTTTTGATCCTCACAAGGTAACATATATACTATATTTATTTATGTAGTAACATCAAACACTCTGAAGTGGCTTTAATGTTGCATTTTGGTGTGGGAATACCATTTAAGGAAGCGGAGCCACAAGTGGCACAATGTGAGAGAAGCCTTAAAGGTCCAGTGTGTGGGATTTAGAGGGATATATTGGCAGAAATGGAATTTAATATTCATAACTACATTTTCATTTGTTTATTATAAGCTAAAAATAAGAACAGTTGTGTTTTCGTTACCTTCAAATGAGCTGTTTATATCTACATATGGAGCGGGTCCTCTTCCACAAAGTCAGCCATGTTGTTTCTACAACACATTCTCACTTCAACCTCTTCACATATCGGCATTTGGTCATGTCAACATATGAGGTGCAAGGTACCCGGGTGCATTGGTTGTTGATGTCCTGGGACGCCATGTCAAGTTCAGCCTGTTACATGCATTGTCTGATTTCAAAATACACTTCCATTTTTACAGGAAATGTACAGTTTGCATACAGTCTCTTTCAAAATAAACGCACTACGCCTTGAGCTGAGTTTTTTTCCCCTCAACAACACACATGGTTTTGTTTAGCTGACACATGCATGTGGTTGGGTTTAGGAAAAAGAACAGGGTTTGGCTTTACAATCATATGGGAAGCAAACACCAGCCTACTGGGTGAAAGTCGGTTGTTGTTGACCCATCTACCACCTCTCCTACCCACACTACTCAGACTTGCACTCCCCTAACTTACGCTGTTGTCCCGCCATAGTAACCCCTGATGCTAGCATGCGTCATTTAAACAATAATGGTGACCAGCCACGTATCATGCTGACATGAAAGAATGGCTTTTTTTGTCGCTGTCCGATTCTAGAAGTCACTGACCAAGTGCCAGTGTTCATTGACTTTGGAGTGAGACCGTATTGGTTTCTACAGTGACCCAGAACGGACAAATCAAACACTGGCTCTTGACAGAGCCATTCATGGTTTTGCATCGGCCACTGTAGTTCTCCAACATGCCTAGCATACAGGAGAAGTTTCAGTTGGTAGCCATATGCAATTTTACCGCTAGATGTCACTAAATCCTACCAATGTATCCTCATAGAACAGATATCCTACAAATTACCCCCCCACACAAATAATGTTATGTCCTTAATGTAAAGTTACATAGGCTAATTGACGTAAAGTTATGGAGGTTAGATTTAGGCAAGTAAAGTTACTGTGGATAGGTTTAAGAAAAGGCAACTGGTAGGGTGTTCCGATCACATCCCCTGGGGAAAGTCCTGTGTTTTCTGACCCATTCACCACCCCAACATGCCACTGTAAAAATCTGCTTGGGACCGCTTCCTTGTTCACTTCCGTCAGTGCATTGGTCACGTGAAAAAAACACACAAGGATGTGCAAGAAGCATAGCTGCTGGTTTAAAGACACATTGCGATTTTCCATTTGTTTCCTCAAGGCAATGCTGCGCATATAGGCCACTACCTGTGCATATACCATGCTTCATAATGGAGATCATGATGTAAAATGATGACCCTACAGTGTTTTGCTTATCATTCACTTGTAATAATGGACAAAGGAACATTTCATGATCCAAAGGGGTAAATGGAACGTTATCAAGTGGGTCTTGATCACGTTCTTGTGTTAAAGGCAGTGATTGTAATGGAGAATGATCATGGATCCACCAATCAGGTTTGAGAGACAGATGTCACCACTCTAGAGCACAGAAAGACACACAGAAACTACACAATCCTCACTCTCACATTTGTTACAAAGAATAATGCACATATGTGAAAAAGGAAATAGGGAAAAATAACATTTAGCCAAACAAATGCACAGTACTATACACACTAACAAACACACAAATAATTGCATCATTATTTAATGTATGTATACACAGTAAAATCAGTGAGGCTGAACAGGATTTGTTCAACAGGATGCAGATACTAAAATCTGACACAAATGTGGATTCTCTACAGGATACGAGCGCTCGCGCAACTGAAACATGAAAGCCTTGTCACACCTTCACTTGAGCGCATCAATGGTTTACCACTGCACTGGCAGCAAGAGCGCTGCTCACCACAAACTGCGTCATGTGTTTCAGTAGTAAAATAGATTAGAGATTAGATTCGATTCCGCAGGGTGTGAGTGCACACTGCACAGATGAATGAAATGACAAATTAACAAATTTGTCTCATTAGCTGCAAAGGTCACTCTCCAGCACTTCATTTATTACTCTAATAGCTGCCATCCTTAAAACATGTAATGTGGGAATCATACAATGGTGATTCATGGCATGCTTATCTAAGCATGTTAACAACCTTTTCATTTGGGTGCCACCAGAAATATGACATGAATGATATTTTAAGGTCCAGTGTGTTTTTTCTAGGTTTTTTTTGACAACTGTTTTTTTTTAAAAGATATTTTTTTTTTGGCCATTTTGCCTTTGATGGGTGGGATGACATGCAGCAGGGTGCCACAGGCTGGATTCGAACCTGGGCTGCTGCGGCAACAGCCTTGTGCATGGGGCACCTGCTCTGCCACTAAGCCACCAATGCCCCACTTTGGTCTCAGACTCTGGTTTCAATAGGGAGTAGTGTTAAAGGGTAGAAGATAAAGCTGTTAAAGGTTAAGGCTCAGGCCTGCATATTAATGAAAGAAGTTTCTAAAATCATAAGATTTGTTGCCCAGCTGATGTGAAAAATGAAACCAATCTATCGTTGGTGTTATTTTCATTTATACCACATTATGCAAACTGAGTGTGAGTGAGAACATATTGGGTTACGTTCTCAGTTTACGCTTCGTCAAATACCATCTATGATCTCTAAATTTTATCCTGTTTTTTGCAGAACTCTGTTTTGAAAGATACAAAGATAGGACATTTGCATTGGGATTTTTTTTACCACTACATTTTTCACATTTATTGCACTTTAATTAGTTTTGTGGACTTATGCAGAAGCATATGAACAACTTTAACTATGCTACCTTATGTATCATGTGTAGAGCTTAGTTTGGGATATGAGATATACAACAAGATACAGGTCAACCTTAAACTTCCTACCTCATATCTCCTGCAGTTTGTCACAGTTTTTTTTGCATGTGCAGGGTTGTGTGTGTACAAGATAATTCTGCTCAACAAAAAGTTGAGATTTTGTCTTTGTTATCATTTGCCACAGAAAGTCCTTTTGCTTTTTCCATTCCTTGCTCACATCACCTGTTTTTATATATGGAAAGCAATTTGTACAGCACATTTCATTACAACAAAAATCATTGTGCTTCATATGAAAATGTGTGCAACCACTGACCAATCTAAAGACAGCAACTGCACAGATATAAACCACAGAATCAGAAATGCATAGTGATACTGTAAAAAGCCAGCCTATGTATCTTACTGACGTCACTACTTTAAGCGTGAAACCATTTCCTGTCTCTGGCTTTTAAGACCTACCACAAGTACATAAATCTGATATCAATTAAGCTATAAAAAATGAATGCAGTACACCAGGCCTTTAAGATTATTAGATATGCAGCTGATGTCAGGATATAAATGTTTCCTTAAAGGGACAGTCCACCCCAAAATCAAAAATACATATTTTTCCTCTTACCTGAAGTGCTATTTATGAATCCAGACTGTTTTGGTGTGAGTTGCCAAGTGTTGGAGATCTTGGCTGTAGAGATGTCTGCCTTCCCTCCAACATAGATGGAGGGAAGGCATTTGGCTTGTGAAGCTCAAAGTGCCAAAAACATAGATTTGAAAAACTCAACAGCAATGTGTCTTTCCAGAAATTATGATAAAGTTACTCACGATAATTCACAGAGCTTGTTGTGAGCAGTTTAACGTAGGAACTATTTTCTTCTTTACTGAACTACACCTGCTAATCATACCACAACATAGAGGGAAGCATGAATCCTCACCTAGCACTACTGAGCTAGCTAAAGTTACAGCTCAGCCAGGGAGGATGGATGCCATAAATGTTTACATCTCACACTGTCACAAGCATGAGCCTCTCACAGGCCCCTGGACGTGAACCGGGCTTTGAAGCCAATTTTTGTAGTGGCCCAATGGTGTAATTACACAGTCACGTGATACCATGCAACCTAAAAAGACTTTTCCCTTTTGACTTACATGGCGAAAAGGACATCTGTAAATCAGTAGATACATTTTTTGAGTGTCACAACCATGCAAAACAACTTGTTTTACTATCAAGATTAATTCATCTGGTCTGATAACTATTGTAAAGCCTAGAAGAGGCGCATGATTGAATAATATTATCCCCATTTCTAGTGGTATAGTGGAGGATATACACAGGTACAGTATATGGGGTATTCCCCCTTTTTTTCCTGGTCATTTACAACATACCCACCTGTCAGTCAAAAAGCAACAGGAATATAGGAGAGTATACCCACTTCCTCCTCAATAACCTATCAGTCTACAACTACCACTATACCACTGCCCCTTCAGGTTAACAGAGCTCTAAACCCAAAATAACCAACACGGCCAGGCCAGCGGAAGTCTGTAGTGCATCTGCTGTATGGGCCACACAGTACCGAAACAATGCCAGTCATGTGAGCAATTTTACACATGGTGGTTGAACCATTTTGGTTTCATGCGCCACTGACTTACTTTCATAGAAATGAACAAGTGTTGCCTCCAGCGCTGTATCCAGTTCTCTTTATAGCCTACAGCCATCGCCTATCATACACAAGTAGATAGGCCTACACACTTCCTGCTACGCTGTGATTTGGTTAGCGGGTGTAGTTCGATGGAAGAACTTTATGTAAGTGCAATACAAATTTGCTGGAGTATCTCTTTAGTGGTTTAATTGTTGTTCAATTAAGCCTTACTAAATGGTTAATTAACCATTTATAAAGCCACTAGTTGCACTCTATAAACCATTCATAAACAATGGCTTATCATGCAGTGGAATCAAACCTGATTGTTTACAGCATGAACTTCTTACAAGTTTCCACAAATAGCTTAATGTTGATGTGTAAGTTACATTATGAGTTTCACCTCAGTTCCTCTGGTGTGAAGAAGTAGCCTAACTGGCGTCAGTCAGGGCCTAAAGTTTACATGAAGCCCCGCTCCTGTCATAGCTCTTGTTCCGTCAGAAATATTCAATACTTTCAGTGAAATTCATTTATTTCATTGGTTCGTGTGAATTCGGCGAAACCTGCGCTGTTCGCGTGCCATACGCTCTCCCCGCTGTCTGTCACCCGACATCTTCACTTTCCTCTCGCGGTAGCGCATCTTCAGCGGTCAGACGGCTCGTCTGTCATTGGTCGCTTCGCTTGTCTGTCAAGCGCGCTCTACCGTGGGATTGGGTTTCTCCCAGAGCTGTGTCCCTCCTGGCTGTACCTGTCTCACTGTGAGAGGTTGACAGCTCTTCCTGCTCCACGCGCAGCTCCCGCCCCTCCATCCAGCTCCAAGGAAGGAAGGAGGAACTGCTCGAGCCGCATGTGTCTGCAAAACCGTGCTGCTATGTGACTCCCCGGGATTATTTATCTGGTTTTGCGGTTGGTGGGAAGTAAGGTTGGAAAGTTTGTAATCACAGCCGGTGTTTTGGAGGGTGCGGGGTCCACAGGGAAGGTGGTGCAAGTGGTTTCGGAAGTGGAGCGTGGCAGCGAAAAGGAAAAAGGGGGGCTTTTCTTTCCTGTGTGATACCAGATAGCTCGCTTCGCTTGCTTGCCACGACGGGACTGACGTAGAATATGGCGGAGCATCACCCGGTTCCCGACAACAAACACAAATCCTCCCTGAACTCCGGAGCGTCGTACTCGGGGAACGGGCGCAGCAGCACGGCGGTGGCGGAGAGAGGCAACAACGCCGGGACAGGAGGTGGAGGAGGAGGTCTGTCCGGCGGCCTGTCGCAGCCGGCTGGGTGGCAGTCCTTGCTGTCTTTTACCATCCTGTTCCTGGCCTGGCTTGCCGGTTTCAGCTCCAGGCTCTTCGCTGTCATTCGCTTCGAGAGCATCATTCACGAGTTTGACCCCTGGTGAGTTGGTCCTGTCACACACCGAGCTTCTTTGACCTGTTTGTCAAGATAGGCTGGTACAAATGAACAGTGAGCCCCGGCTGCATTGTGAGGAAGTTTCTTTCCAACATGTCAAGTGAGCGGGTTCTAACATATCTTGTCACGCGCCTCAGTGATCAGAAGCGATGTCCTTGCATTTTTGGTTCGGCCTCCAAGAACTTCAAGACCGGTACGAATTGGACCAGTGGTTACAAAAATGAATTAGCTTATTGTGTTGAATGATTTAAGCCACCGGACAATATTCTTGGTCATCCTTTGTCAAAGCTTCAGCTTTAAATACACGTTTTTCTTTGTCTTTCCAGGCCACTGTGCTGATTAGAAACACATCACTTAATTTGGGCCGCATTTTCAGTAGCAAGTGGCGCCTCAGGATCTATTGTAGTTCATTGTAAAGTGCAATGTTGTAACAGCGAGTAGAGGAGGGGGGGTGGGGTGTCAGAGCAGAGCAGACGAGGATAATGGTGACAGCTTCATCTGACGCGGGTTGAACCCGGAAAGAAGCAGTCGCACTGGGTGAAGTCCTTCTGACACAGATTTCTCCTTTGTTTACCCACAGCTCACCTCTGCTCTGATTCAGTGCCGTGCAGCAGCACTAGCGCTGATTACAGGGTTTAATATAGCCTGTGTGCCAAACATGTGCCACACATATTTCAAAAGGAGCATGTCATGCCTCTCAGTGACTTTAAGGCGATCATGTTGTACCTTATCCCGCACATATTCCTACAGACTTGGTATCAGAATCTGTCTGAAGTTAATGAAACTATTGTTTGTCCCCAGATTGTAATGTGCTTTTTTTAATTCAGTATTCAGATTCATGTGGCCGAGAAAGTTTCCAGGAGACTTACCTTGAGCACTTTGGCAGTGCCCTGGTACATGGTGCTGGTTTTAATTCAAGTGTGAAAAGGGTTTCCTCACACCGTCTCAGACATTAGTGCAGCCAGGCAGCAGCTGACAGTTGGACAGTGAGGTTAGCAGACTTTGCTGCAAGATAAGCCTCCTTACACAGTCAGGTTTTGTACTTTTTGTATTTTCTTGGAATACTTATAATGTGCTCACACATGTGCATGTCAAAGCTCACTGCAGAGATAGCGAAGCATAGGAGTTTAAACAAGCCACTGCTTCTCCGAACCCGAGCCGATGCTCTTTGTTGCACTGGCCGTCAAATTGTTTGTGTTTGATTTCAAAATCTCGACCAGCGTGACTTCTGATATATATTGTCCAAGCTTTTTATTTGTACTCCAAGGGACTGTTGCCTGGCCCAAGCCTGCATTGCATCACTGAAACCATTTAATGATTATTCTGAGACCAGCAGTGTGGATTAAACTGCCAGCTTCATGTCTGTCTGCTGAATAAAAGAGGAGGCTTGAAAGCTTTGGCTGGGGAGAATCCCTCAGTTTCTGTGTGTCACTGTCTGAAAGCCTAACATGGCATGACATGGAGTGAAATTTATTCATACACTGCTTCATTGTTCTATCATTCTCCCTTAGCTATCAGACTGGCAGCATTATTTAAACTAGATATTTGGACAGTTGAGGAGGTGTGTGTGTCAGTCAGTGTTGCCTCTGCAGGAAATCTGATGATGCAATATGTTAAAGGTCAGTTAATATTTTTTGGACATTTAAAACCTTGATTGTGTTGCAAAATGCACCAATTCTGCCAATATGTTTCTAATAGATTTTTACATTGAAGGTAGTAAATCAGTTTTCAAATAGTGATTACAATATTGAGGCTGCCTCGCCTCATGTTTCAAAGGGGAAACCCCTGGTGTGTGTGTGTGTGCCACTGTGAGCATTTGTGAGGAGGAAGTAGTTTGTCTTTGCATAACTGATATAAACATACTACAGGCTGCTGTTTTTCTGTCAAATGGACATTTTAAATGTGTGGAAGGAGTCCAATTTTTCAGAGGTCAAGCTAAAGGTACTTCAAGGTTGTCCAGCATTTAAATGGATAAAAGCCGCAGAGTTTACAGCCCTCTCTGATCACTGTTTGATGATAGTTCCTTCATGTACGACCTCCCGACCTCACTGCAAGGTTGCTGTCATTCTGCAGCTTATCTGTAAAAGAGTATTGCAGGGGAGCTCACAGTTGTATCACCCCTCCGCTGCCCTGTTTGTTCTCGTTCTACCTCTCTCTCTCTCCCTCCCTTGCGCTCCCTCTGATGTGTCCTTTTGATGTGGCTGGTTAATAGTCATTTTCCTTCAGAAGAGCTAGATCGAGCTATTAGATCTGACAGCAAAGCGGATCGGCGCTGGTATTACCAAGCAGCCAGCCCCTATATAGTTATGCTTTGAGTTGGGGCTGTGTGAATCTTTAATGGAAGAGCATCAGAAAAAAAGTAAAAAAAAAAAAAAAACAGCTTCATTAGTACTTATGTCTCTGTCTAGTACAGTAAAGGTTGCTTGATAGAGAGTGGACCTCCCTTGGAGCAAGGTCTGGCAGGGAGACGGCATCTGATCCACCTGTCATCGTATGCTTAGAGCTCCGGCGCTATGAATAATGGTTTGTAGGAAATTTAAATGCAATTAGTGTCAGTAGCCAGTACATTTATGAAGAATGACGTGGCTGATATGAATGAACCACACTATTTGAAACCACACCAGTCTTCTCTTTGTTGCCATTTTTGTCACATCTGCATCCCAAGTAACTGAAGTGACATCTCAGGGTTGGATGTTGAACATCAGTACTTTTTTTTGTTAATGACCAAAATATGTATTGAATGTGAATATTAAATCATCAAGTTCCAAAAGCTACCACTGAATGTCTAGTCAAATTTATAAGTTGATTGCTAATTATTTGAGCAGGTAATTTCTTTTTTAAATAAAAGTTTAATCAGTTTTAGATGGTATTTTATTTAGACAAAGTTTTTCTGTGGCTGCTTGTGTTGAGACAGATTGCTCAATGACTGACACTTTTTGCATTTTAAATGACAAATGTGGCTGGCAGAAAAAAAAGATCGGCTGTGACTAATTAACATGAATGCCGTAGGTACAGAGTTTCCCCCAGTATATCGCAAGCCCGACGGCTCGCTTGGCCTAAATCGACCCCTGCTTGGTGAAAGCATCAGGGATTTTTTTATTTTAAAGGGGTCCCTTTATGCTCATTTTTAGGTTCATTCTTGTATTTTGGCTTTCGACTAGAACATGTTCACAAGCTTTAATGGTCAGAAAACACTTTATTTCCCTCATACTGTCTGTGCTAGAGCATCTGTATAGAGCCTCTGTTTGAAAAGCTTCATTTTTGCACCTGTCTCTTGAAGCCCCCTTCTGAAAAAGCCCAATCTGCTCTGATTGGTCAGCGTTTCCGGGTCTTTCGCATCTCTGCACGATCATTGCACCCAGGGAATAACTGTTACAGATAATAGCAGCACTTTTCACCAATTAAAGCTTCCCAACACAACCAGACATGTTCTAGCAGGAAAAATGATCCGAAATTGGGGTGAAATTAACAACATTGGCAACCAGCATTACATGTTTCCCTGATGTTAGCATGTAGCTACATGGAGCAGTGTATGTAATGTAAACACTTGCAGTAACATGGGTGGAACAGGTGACAGTATAAAGAAATCTGCCAGGAGCTGACATCAGCTTGTAGCCAGGGAAAAACATTGGAAACAGAGTATTCAGAATGTTCTGAAACCTGAGGTTTTTGCTCACAGTGTCACTTTTACATTCGTTTACCTCATTATTAAAATCTTTGGCCACATTTAACATGCACATCTGACATTGTAGCATTTTATATGACAGAAAATAAGGAAAAGTATAATAGTTTCCTTTAAAATGTATTTTTAATAGTTTTTTTTAATACAACACTTAAGCCTCCTAATAATCTTCAATTCCAGGATTCTGGCCATCACCACTTTAAGGAAGTCTTATTATCCTGGGGCCAAAAACGTAGGATGGGGAGGATGAAAATTAATTTTAGATGATGGTTGAAAAAAAAAAAACTCTGCTAATGATATAATGAACGGCAATAAAATGAAACTGACTGGTAATGGTAACGTTTCAGGTAATGAGGCAGCAACTGACATTTGCATTTACAGTGAGTGAGCTGACAGTAACGTTCCGTTATCTATGAGGTGTCAAACCTCTGCAACAGCTAAAATCATGTTACTTATGTTAACGACTTACTTACCTATACATTCCCTATGGGACATAAGGCTGCAGTAAGATTTCTCCATCACATCTTGTCCTAGGCAACATGCTGCAGCTCTCCACCCAACAGGTGCATCATGTCCTGAAACTCCTCCAACACCAGCTAACAGGACTGTTTCTGTCTTTTTGGCTGCTTTATGCAAAATCTTATAACAAAGATTTTAATTTCAGGACAGTCTACATTCATTTCTGAACAGCTAAGATTATATTACAGCACAGATAATAAAAAGGTTAGTCAGTACTACCACTCTGATATGTAGGAATATGTTGTGTAAAAGTGAATAGACTACAGCTGTCAGATACATGTTTAATCAGCAGTCCAGATCTCCTGATGCTCATCTCATTTTCGGAGTTGAAGCAGTTGTGAACATTTCATAGACTGCCACTCAAAACTTGTGAGCCAACAAACTAAACTGAATCTGTCTACGCAGCAGTTATTAGCCATGCTAGTGGCATGGCTCTGGGATTGCATGTGTCTGTTTGTCTGTTGACGATGCTGAACTATCTCAATAACTGTTGGATGGATTGTAATTAATCTCGGTGCACTCATTCATGTCCCCCTCAGGACTTGTAATCACTTTAAGTGGGATTTATATTTCTGTTTCAAATCAGTGCCTTACCTACGGCGTAGGCTCTGCATAGATGTGTATCCTATGCCGTAGCCTGATGTGCACCTCCCCAGAAATATAACGACACGTTGCAGTGACGCAGACCGCCTGTTTACACAATAAATTGTGAGGGCAATAAAGCCCTAACAAAACAGCATATTGTCTGTGAGTCATCCTGGCTTCACGTGAGCAGAAGACAATCATGTAGCTGCTAACTTATGCAATGTAAATGTTATAGGCTTATACTAATAACAATAGCATGTTTTATAGTATGTAGGGAAAACGTGTCTAAGATAAGACTGTTTCGGTGAACTTGTAAGTCAAAATGGAGCAGAATTTCATGATATTAACCTTAATGAAATGTTGCTGTTGTTCTTGGCTTCATAAGAGGAAGAGTCCACTAGCTGCTAGGCTAATTTAAACAATGCAAAATTCATAGGCTTCTGCTAAAATTGTTAGCATTTGTGGGGAAAATGTTTCCAGCATAAGACAAGTGTTTTGACTGTTAACCTTGGGACTTATAATGATGCTGATTTATGTACTTATGTTTGATATTGTCAGCATTAAGCCATATGTAATGTGTGTTTTGAATCAGTCAAACTTGACTGCACTTAACAGAAAACCACTGCAGACTCATGTTTTGGAGGTGTTTTTAACTCAGAGCACCACTGTGCTTGAGTATCAGCATGACAAGGCTGCTAGCAAGGCTATAGACCCTTTAGTCTTTTATAAATTTGAATTGTAAATATTGGAAGCTAAACCTGAACGGGTTGGATAGGCGGACTTTACTCGATGCAGAATGGATAAAATGCTATCAAGCACCAGCCTTATTTTTATACCCAGACCTATTGATATCACGGTTTGGCTTTGTGACTGATTTGCCTGAAAATTAATATCCATGCCAGCAAAGCGAATTGAGAAGGACATTGTGAAAGCAAACGGAGTGAGATTACAATGGATCCTGTCTAATATGAGGATACTGTTTTCTTTGTTCTCACATGCACAAATGGAAGATAATAGGAAATGGGCCGGTGTTTATTGAGGATGGAGTTGATGATGTGTGTGTGGCGTTATTGCGCCCAGGCTGCAGAACAGGTTATCAATTGTGCCACGTTACAAGGCACTCAGAGAATGGGAGCAAGAGGTTTTGTGTTCTGTAATAGACCCAGGCTGTTTTGCTGTTGTACATCTGTCTGAAAAGATCTGGTTCATCCTCTGTATTTTCTTGAGAGGAAAAAAGTGCTTTTGAAGGTTTCAAATGAAGGGAGGGAGGCTGGCTTGGGAGGAGAAAGAAAAGTGCCTGCTTGAAACAGAATAGGGAAGTAGATCCTACATTTAGCCTTGCTGGCTTCATTTACACTGACAGCCTCTTCAGATCTGATTCTTTTATTTCTGCTTAATCATCTCAATCTCCCGGTGCTCTTCAGGTCAAATGATGCAGTATGTTAGATTCCTTTATTTTCGTTTTATTCTCAGGTGTAGGTGACGGTAGAAAGTGACTTCAGAAACATTATGTGAAACAGAAATTGGATCCAGGTCAGCAGTGGCTGGTGATTCATGAGCGCAAGTACAGCCCTGCTGTCTTCTTTTCGGTGCCTTCAGCAGTGCACTCTGTTCAGTGGTCACAAGGGTCATGACAATTTGTGCCTCTGGCCAGCTCTGTTGACAGACTGAGCTGGTCCTCCTGTAACCTGATTCTTTAGTGGCAGTGACTCTGCCAAACACCAGTGCATTCACTGGGCAGGGGAGCAAATGTTCTGTCCTGTTGGCTGCCAGTAACAGGCAAGGAGATGAAGGGCCGGATAGGCTGCCTGGCTAACACACTGTCAGGCTGACACACTCACAGACCCACTGGGTGGCTGTGACCTTGTGCAGTTTGGACTTTACTCCACACTCAGTGCAGATATTTTATTTACCGCTGCTATTTCCCAGTTGTTGACTGTAATTTGAGTTTTTGTTTTTGGTCTGGCACACATTGACCCAAAAACTAGAAACCCCTGTACATTAAAACTGTCATATCAAACAGCCCTGCAATAAATCTTTCTTTATGAAGCTTCTAATGTTCAGTTGTTGACATCAGGCCCGGGCTCGTTGCTGCATTACTGCAGTAATATGATGCCTGCCACAGAGTTGAGCTCATTACTGTCATCACTGCTACCACTTCTAGTAATTCTTTCTCTCAGTCTTCAACATTATGGGAATGATGCACAACATATTATGATCAACTAATACACACTGTTTGTGGGGTTATCTAAACAAATAGACAGGACTTGAATGGCTGTTCAGCTCAGGGGTTAGCTGCCCATCACCATTATGAGAAAAATTACAGACCCGGCTGTTGTCGTGTCAGAAGGCTTTACTCAGCTTATGGTAAATTTTGCAGCAGGAGTTAGTGATTTTGTTTTGGATTGGATTGCATTCAATTGAATGGTGTTTCTAATAGTTTTCCACTTTCAATAAAATTCAGTCCAATTCACCGCCACAAACTTTTGCCTTGTATTTACCAAGGAGGTGAGTAAACTCTTCTCTCACACAGTGTCAACAAAGATTAAACTTGGCTGTTTTCACAAAGGTAGTATTTGCGTACGACTCATTATTTGGGAATTTTGTTGAGTGAGTTTTTGTCTCTCTACTTAGGTAACATATATATATGTATGCAGCAGTCAGATGAATTATGCAGTTTGTTGCATCTGTCTTGATCAGCATTGTTTATGTTCACTTCGCATAACTGGAAACACACTGGTTTTTACAATGGGTGTATTGATAAACTGATCTAGATCAATATTATATTTTTAATCATTCATCAACGATTCCACATCACCAATGCAAAGTGAAAACATCAATAAATATTTTCATCTGCAAAAAATGCCTGTAATGTTAAATTCCCGTGGCACTGCCATCCATTCACATCTCCTTCCTAAACATTTGAACAGTGCTAGCGACATAGAAAAAGACCACGGGGATATTTACTGATATTGTCTAGTATTGATCACAAGCTCCTGAATTGAATCAAATCAAAATCATACCGTGGCAGCCTTTGTGATATCAGCAAGTATCATAAAGAATTGATATATTGTATTGTGATGAATCTCATGATTTATTTGCTACAGCAGATGCCTGTTTACAGTAAACTACAGTAAGATAGTCTTGTTGCAGAAGCACAAAGGACAGCTTTTGGATATATGGGGACATACCTTTCTGGTGACAATTAATTTGAATTAGTTAGACTATATTACAATACAGGGGAGTTTTTCCATTTTTGTGGAGTTTACATTTCTATTTGTAGTAGGAATGCACTGATTTATTGGCTGAATGTCCTGAATGTCTTCCTCTACTGTTGACAGTAGAAAATGTGTTTGGGATGAGCATAGATCTTCTCCGGGACTCCATCAGGATGAAAGGACGCAGTAAACTCGGTATCGACATGTCCATATTACACTCCATATTGTTTCCCGATAATGCTACATTGTGAAGAGCAAATCTGTGTTAAAATCGGCAGGAGAAGAGCTAGTTAACATTAGCTGTTAGCTGTTAGCAGCCGGTGGCTGGAACTAACAGCTCATGGAGGTGGCATTGAGTTACTGATCTTTAACATAACATTTAGTTATTAGCAAGAAACTTGAATAAAAACAGTTTTTTGAAGGAAAAATTTGGTGATGTTTTCACAGCAATATAAAACAGATATTATTTTTTATTGTGATATATAATGTAAAAAGACTTAAATAAGTTATTGTTTTTAAAAAAATGTTTTTCTTGTTAAAGGTTATATTAAAAGTTGTTTAATAAATTTGTATGATCAAATTTGTGCTTATACAAAGGTAGTGTAATTAAGTTATTTTTTTATAGTGTGGATATCTTTATTTCCCTGGCACAAGAGCGGAAATATATAACAGAAAAAACAAAATAAACAACAACAACTTAAAAACATTAGTATCGGCTAACAGCCAAGTTGTTATTTTCAGCATCTGTATCAGCCCAGAATTTCACTATCAGCCAATCCCTAATATGTAGTTATGCTACTGGATTATATTTGATCAACAAAACTCAGCGGTATGCATCTACACCCTGTTTGTAACTTCCTGTGGAGTAACTCTGTCCTGATGGTTGATGATTACAGAGCGGCACACTTGTACTCATAAACTCAAATTAAGCTAGTACTTTGAGGAAGTTGACAGGTCTTTCAGCATCACCGACTCACTTTGCATAATAAACAACTTCCACTGTGCCCGAATGCAGCTGCTATGTCACGGCACCATTAGGTGTATGGACAAGTTAGTAAGGTGCGCCAGAAGGGCAGGAACATCAGAAAACTGCCATTGATAACATTTCTGAGCTTTGAAGCACAGTTCTGTCACATAAATTTGTTTTTCACCAGGAAATCCTCCCCACGGTGTACATGTGGAAGATCCCCTTTATTCAGCTTACATAACACTAATTCTGGTGTTTCATTACGCAACATCCAGGATGGGGATGAGTCACTTTAAGCTATCATTCAGATGGGAGGGTGAAATCGCCTGGAACTAGTGTAAACTTACCAATTTACTCATGTAAATTTATTCTATCAGGGGAAGATGACAGGAAGTGCTTCTGTATTTCCAGCAGGGTCACATTTGGCACTGACCTCTGTGGCGCTGAGCCGTAAAGGTAAAATGTTATTTATTTGAAAACACCTTAGAGTGACAGTGTTTGTGTTCTCACCATTTTAACCAGTAAGATTGCAGTCAGAGGAAGTATGTGCTGTTATCATAGTCTATCAGTTTGTGAATCTGTGAAGTGCGTGTGAACGTTGGACTGTTTGCACTTTGTGGCTGTTGCTGGAGCTGCGAACTCCGCTTTATCACACGCTGTAGCCTGACAGTTCCTTTGCCACCACTTCTTTTTGATTTATGACCACTACCAGGGCTACTTCTCCTTTCCTCTGTGTAGTCTGTGCGTATATGTGAGTGTGTGACACATGCACATTTGCAACTAGTTCTGTGATCTGCTGTGGCACTTCTGTGGAGGATCTTAACCCTAAAGCTAGATTTCTTTGTCCCAAAATACCAGTACTGTATAAGCACACTGACAGATTGTGATGATGAAACAGCAGTGCAATAAACCCTTGTGTTCTTGTCAGACATCTGCTGATCATGTCTTTGGTTTTACTGCTTGATCTTTTTGTTTTGTTGGTTTATGTAGTGTCAACCCAGTTTTGTTTGACAGGCTCTTTGCTGTGGTGCAGAGATGCCTACAAGCAACACCTAAAACATGGGTTTGGCTTAGTTTTAAACTCTTGGAGTAGCCAAAGATATTATCATATGAGAAAAGACATTTATTCGATTAAAAATTGGTTTACCAACAGTGGTCTACAGATAGATTTTAAGACATCATTTTAGGCTATGCAACTGGGGATATACATTTGTCATTCTTGTTTTGACATTATAAAGCATTTAAGGCTTGAACTTGAACATTTTTTAAAATTATTGAATCAGCTCCCAGTTGTTATTTTGATAAATTGATTGACAAGCTCAGGTCACTTGTTTTGTCTGACTAACAGTCCCCAAACCCAATGCTATTAAATGTGCAATTATACACAGCAGAGAGAAGCAGCAACTCCAAGTTGGAGCCATTACATTTTTGACATTTTTCCTAAAAGACTAAATCATTTTAACACATGAAAACTGTATAGCATTTAAAAAACTGTTAGATTAAGGCTGCTTGGTTGCCTAGAGGTTAGGACAGATAACACGTAACAGCCTAAGGTTGATTTTGAGACACTTTGTGCGACCAAAAACCTGTCAAGTACAACTAAACATTTCCATTTTTGGAATATATTTGACTTTTTTAGTAATTTCTGATGGAGTAAATGCACCTGTAGTTGTGGGATTCATCTTTAAAATGTGCTTTTGCAACCTGTTGTTTTGTAACAAAGCTCCATTTGGCATCTACAGTAAGAAATGACATGGAGAAAAGATTTTCTCTCTGTGTTTGAGCTCTTGCCAAGTCTTCAGATGATTTGAATGTGAAGCTTAAAATCTTGTGAATGGCCACTCTAACGAGTTCTTCTTTTTGAGATAGAGAATGTTTCTGCTTTGATTTCATTATGCTTTGAACGGCTACTCCTGGCAGCATGCCTCCATACTGCTAACACTTTAGTTTATGCAGTCTTTTCTAATCACAGTATAGAGCCACTGACTAGATGTACTGCTTTCCTTGCAAAGCCTCTCTTTAAGCAAACATCATAGACACATCTAAAATGTATAGTGCCACGTGCTGAATTCTTACTTCAGCCTGCAGTACTTCTACTACTACACTCAAACTAGACTACACTTAACAAGTTTTTTACCCATAGTTTTCTATCTGCAGTGGCTGCAAAGGAATTCTGTGGATGCCTTAGTGTGTTTAAGTAATTTATACTGCTTTTATTTCTGTATTTATGGGTTATAGTTCTAACTTGTCTGCTGAACACCCTCATGTCTGTCTGCCCTTTTTTTTTTTTTTTTTTTGCAAAAGCCTTTGTCAGGTTTTAATTGACTGTAGCTCATGTATCTTGTAATGCATTACTCTTCTTCCCAACCGATTATTTACAGATTTCTTCCAAGTGTTAAATATATAAACTGTCTGCTGCAGAGCACCAGACCAAATACTTTACTGGACAATATCCGCTCAGAAAGCTGCTTTACAAGGTCTGTGCAACAAAAATGCTTCAAAACAGTTGAAAATTAATGCTGTAGTCTTCTTGCCTCTACTTACTGTATTAACCCAATTTCACATGGACTTCTTAATGAGGATAGTAGATAATGACTTAATGAGGAGCATTGCAGAAAAAGTAGCACAGAAGCTACACTGTGATCATTGTTAAACAAAGACTTTTGTGATAATTTGCATTAAACCTGATGTTCACTGAGTTTTACTGCAGATGGTACCTTGCTCATTTGGTTCCTCAGTGTTACAGCATCAGTGCACTTCCTGATTATTCTTTAATTAGCTTCCTGCTCCAGTCTCTGACTGGTGTTTCAGGTTCACAGTCCAAACAGCATCATGCTGTATTCTGCGATGGTGCACTGTTTGTCAGGCTGCTTGTTTGTTGGACCCTTTGCTTCACTGCTGGTCTGTGTTGTAATGCTTAAAAAACGTGATCAAATTTAAAATGCAATTTACAGATAATTATGAAGCAACACTTTTTTGACACATATCTGTATTCTTTTGTCCTGTGTACCCTGTCTTCCTTTCTGCCGAAGGCACTGTCACCTGTTTCCATTTCCTCAAACATCTGTCCATGTATCATCACGCTTCTGCCTCTTGTTCAGTCAGTGTAGAGAATCTGACAAGCTCACTGCCAGCTTCACACAGGCAGGCAGGAAATCAGACTGCATGTCTGATTTAGCTCCAAGTATTTCCAACGACATCAGTTTAAAGAGAATGTGCTGCGCTTGCAAATTGTCCCATGACATTGAAGAAAGTCATCTGTAACCATTTCAGTCTATTCGCTATCTGCTGGGAATCAAATAAGTGTTATTGGTTCTTGTGTGCATAAGTAGTTAGGATTTGTCATGGTTCATTTGATGAATAAACAGACACAGCTTGGCTGCTCACTCTTTCCTTCTCTATGCCTCTCAAGGAGTCCTACTCTGTCTCCACCTGTTCTGTAAATAAAACAAAAAGAACTTCAGATTTGTTCATTAGCATATCAGGATTTATTGTCATATGCTTTAAGATACAGGAAATTCAAAGTAAGAGTTTTATTGCTAAGTAGGTGTCTTTTTCACAACAGACAATTTTTACTTGTTAGCATAGGAAAAGCACAAGTGTTATTAAAAATATTAATTGCTCCATTTTTAATTTTTAAATTTGAGCAGCTAAATATAATTGAGCCATCATTCATTTTAGTATTAACCTCTGAGCTTTTCCTCCTGTTAAATATCAGAACGTCTTCCTTGAAAAAGTATATTGTAAAAAACCTATTTAGACTTAGAGGCTCCTTAGCGTCAGTCTGTTTTGGTTGGATTTTAATTCAGATAATTTTGAAAACAAGGATGTACCACTGTGTGTTATGCTTTGTCCTTTTGTCCCACTGTCATGCTGTCACAGTGAAATTTTCCTTGGCTCAAGTCTTGCACATGCACACGTAAAAAAAGAGGTCGATCATTAGTGGAGTCTTAAAGACTGACATGATAACGATTGTTGTGAGCAGGAAAAGGCCGATTGCTGATTAACTGAGCCAGACATGCTGAGCATTCCAGTTCCCTACTACTATACTATTTAGTATGCCAGAAAGATATTTAGGGTGTCCAAATGCATAGTGTGTCAAATGTAGTATGTCAAAAATACGAGGATGTTCTACTACATCTGGTCGTATTTTGCAGTATGCAAGCCAGCATGCTTTTCTGGCTATTCTGACCCCTAATCCTCTGCACAGCGGAAGATTTGTTACATCAACTGAGCAGCAAACAGATGACGGCTTGACGGCTGGTTGGCAGCTGATTGACAGCTGTCAGAAGCAGCAGCATTAACGAATGACAGCACATTCAGTTGACTGGTGAGCAGTCGAATAGTAATAATCGAAATATCAACTATATAGATGAACAAAATAATCATGGAAATAACCAACAACAAAAGAACATAACTATGAAAATAACAGTGACAGAGAACTGCATATGTCATTTTACTGTGGTGAATATAACTTGTTAGAATCTACAGTGTATGCAGGTAAAACTGAGAAGTATAAACTACATACATTGCAAAGTAACAACAACAGAGCTCTCCTGGCTGACCTTCAGTTCTGGTGAGCTTGGTGAATGGCGTTTTTTTTTTTTCTCCAAGGTAATGGATATATGAACAAGAGGGTCAAAGTTTAGGGTGCAGTGTTGTGAGAGTAGTACGTCCTGATTGTACGCATACTGCATGCAACAGTACATACCTTTCAAGGGCAGCTGCAGTACCTAAAAGCACAAAGAAGTATGTAATTGGGAACACGCCCCTAGTGATTGAAAAACCCTGCCCCCCCTGTCCGCACACTGGGGTGTTGGTCTGCCATGGCACTGATGACATGCATTGTAAAAATTTCAAAAAGTAACAATTATGATTTATCTACCAGATGAACTGTAGGCTGGCAGATAGACAAAGTGGTACCTTTTTTAGTGATCAGATTTGTCGCCACCATGGTGAAGATTTTATGCTGTCACTGATAACTATCTGCTGACATCCACTGGGCTCACTGCCTCGCTCGGCCCTCTCAACCGCCATGTCTCCACTGAGAGCGGAGTCAGAGGAAGGTTCCTGTAAAGTTACCGGGCTCTGGATGTGATGTAATCATTGTGCGACCATTTTGACTGGGGCGACGTAGGGACGCCGCTAGCTGTTAGCGGTGTCTGTAATAACTCACGAAGTGGCCCGGGGAAAAATATTTTTTCCAGCGGATGTCTTAGTTACAACATGATTGAGCTAACTGGAGAACTGGAGTAGTTTCATGTCGTATCCGACAACAGGAGGCTTTTAACAGATGACGTCCTGATGTTAGCTTTGCTGCTGCTGTTGTTAGCTGTCCCTGTCAGCCACAACCACTGATGCTTTCTAGACATTGTGATTTCCCAAAACTGAATAAATACCACGCATAGCAACACAAAACTGCTTTGCTAGCTCAATCGTGTTGTAACTAAGATATCTGCTGGAAAAAATATTTTTTTCACAGACCGGTTATTGAGTTTGTTTACATGGCGGTGGAAGCTATGAACGAGCTAACTCTCGCCTGCTGAGTTTTAAAAATGCTGGCTATTTTGTTGCTTTCTGTTGACCTCACATCCCCCCTTGAATATATCCAATCAGCACCAAGTAATCCCCAAGCCCCAGCCAGGAGTTTCTCGGGGCCGTTCTGAGTACCTACTCCGAGGCAGGGACTTGTTTAGCCCCTGTAAAAGTTCCGGAACTCTGTCCTTAGGGGGTGGTTCCTGCGGTGGAGACACGCACCAACGGCCCCGGCCCCATAAAATTACCCCTAAGTTCCTGTGGTGGAAACGGGCCTATAAATATCACGGGTTCCAGCAGGTGGGTCAAAAAGCGACAAAGCAGCATCGCAAGTAAGTTATTAATCACTTACAGAAACATTGCTGGCAATAGTGCAGGTTTCACCTTCTCTATTTTGTATTTCCAAATAGTCAAAGTACTGATATGATGATCCATAAAGCGAAAAAAAAAGAAAGAAAGTCAAAGGCTAGTATATGGCTGTGTAGTGTATGAAATGCTAGAGGGCTTTAAATTTAAAACAAGAAGGGGCAGTATTTACTCAGCCATGGACTTCTGCTTCTATAGGGCTGGCTCGCTGTTGAGGTCCAGCCAAGAACTTCATGTATATACATGTTATGTTAAAATGAAGAACAGAACACTCAGACTCAGTCACACAGCAGAAGGGACCTGCTTTCTCTAGAGTTGTCCCCCCCTCTTTTATTCAGGTCAATGAAGTATGCCCCCGCGTGACTGGTGGAGGCTGCGCAGCCATCGCCCACTGTCGAAGCCAAGTTCCCCTGATGCAATAATTTGTGAAATGTCCTATCAGCACCCATTAATTAGCCAAACTGATTAACTGGTCGACCTCTAGTAAGACGCCACTTAGAAACGCAGTTAAGCCGGTTAACATGTGGCTAAGAAATCTGCTCTCTCTCAGGAGAAGTTCTGCTGAGAAAATCATGTTCCTCTAAACCCATACCCGGATTATGGAAACAGGGTCTCTTGACATTACAGAAATCAGCTTACTGCAGATAGCCAGTAGGAATCCAGTTACTAAAGTGCATGTGAATGCACTGATTGGATGTTAAGCTTAGCAGTTGATGACCGATGAGGAATGTCCAACACATGGACGACATGATAAAAAAAAAAACTTGAAACATTTTTCAGCATGTCTGCAGCCGTTCCAAGTTGTGTTGGCGGTTAAACTGGATGTTTGTGCTGTGGTTGGGAAAAAATCCCAGTTGTTGTGTTTACTTTACATTCTCTTACATCCTCATGATTCCACAGTGGTAAGTGTGGAATGAACACTATGTGTTTTTTACTACAGCCAATTTTCTCATCATGGGACTTTCCAGTCAACTTTAAACATTAACCATAGCAGAAAAGCGAGTCAGACAAAGGTGAGAAAGCTGTGGTCAGTGTTGCAGTGGAAAGCTTCAGATGATTTCCTTCCCTGCTCCACTGCTGCGCTTCCTTGATATTCCTCCACACTGTTCCTCTCCTAAAGTCACTGTGAACGGGCAATTAAAGGAAGTGACTACACAGCTTACTTCCCATCAAAGAAATGTTGTTACCCTGATTAAATGTACAAACAAAGCTAGGAATTATCATAATGGCCTTGCCTTCTTTTCACAGCTGATGAATCTTTTAATGTGACAACAAACAGTCTCTGTGGCTGTCACTGATAAATATTTATCAGGATTACACATTCTTTGTCCCAGTTTAATAACCAACTGCAAAAAGACAGAGAAGCATGTTTGCCTTGTGTTACATAACATTACAGTTTACTGCACAAGATAGCTGAGAAAAGGGAGAATTTACTTAAAAATGTCACTTGGCCTCTCTACTTATCTCTAGGCTAGGCTTCACTCGTTTCTCTGCTTTACTATATCCTCCGCTCCCTCTTTCCCTTCCCTGCCTTTCATTTCCTTCCCTGGTCCTCACGGTGTTGCTGTGCCTTCCTCAGCCATTAGGTCGCTGCTGGTTGCCAGTTATATCAGCCCAGAGAGTTGCTGTAGCTCAGCATTCCTCTTTGATGTAACCCAGCCAACCCCTGCACTCTCTGTTTTACTCTCTTGTTGATGCTCTTTTCCTCCATCTTCTCATAGTTCTGTCTCGTGGCTTATGTATTTCTTACTGCTACCGTTTTTCCTGTTTCTCCTGTCAGGTGGCTCATCTGCCAGCAGAGCGACAGGCCCTGACATTTTAGCCTGGTAGTTACATTGATGGCAAAATGAACACACGGTGATAATAGTGAAGGAGAAAACCGTGGTTGTTGTATTCTTCTGATTAGGAGGTTAGGGGGGTCGCAACTGGGAGACTGATCTTTGCTGCTGCATTGTGGCTGGTGACCTGGGTGACTACAGGAGAGCTGTAATATCTCTGGTCAGTTAGCCTGTCTGTATCTGCAGAAATATTCCTCTTACGTAGGAAATACTGCAGCGTTCTGGAAAAAAAAACAATACTGCATTTATGGCGGGCCAGCAAAACAAAGCCAAGGTCTACACAGTGCTGAGTTGTTATGTCATGTCACAGTGTATTTCAATTACAATACTTATTTCTGATTGCCTGACAAGTGTCTGTTAAAACCGCACAACAAGACAAACAAAAAAAGGTCAACAATTCGGCCAATTTTGTGCAAAAGGACTGTGTGTAACCATAGTAACAGTATTTGAAAATTATATACATTATGACTTCCCTAGGAGACTAGTTAAAACTATAACCCATTATAGGTAGGGTTGGGTACCAAAAGTGGTGCTTGTGAGTACCGACTGAATTACGTTGGTACTACTGACTGCCGATTCACTTTAAATCCATGGGTGCCAAATATCAGTACCTGCGTGAGAATGCCGGGTTAGGATAAGAGGGTGAGGTGCTACAATGCGCCAAGGAGCTCCGAGGCCTGCAGCACTGCATAGCTACTGGATTCAACTTTAGACAGGAGGCGGAAGCGCCCCGAAGCTGGGAAGCTCTGCAGCCACTAAGTCAGCTTCCCAGCGAGCCAAAACTACAGCTGCAGCATGTTACCTAACCCTATAATGCCTACCATGGTAGGCATAACAACACACTCCTAGGTGAGCTGATATAGAACATTCCTAACTGCATTGTTGGATGTGTTCAGAAGTGCAACAAAGTTGAATCTGTTAACCCACAGAGTCCAGCAAATGGTTTTATCTGTACAGTACAAGACTGAATGTGGCATTGCTCTTAAAAATCTTTTGTATGTGAGAACAAAGCTATAGCCAAATCTATGTCGTGTCAAGTGTCTCAAAAGTTTTAAGCTGCTAGTATGCTTCATCAGTAGTGCTTGTGAAATAGCTTCACAAACCCTTCTTTGTCCAGTAATCTGTACTGTCTGTCAGTCATTTTCACCCACTTCAGCTTGTGATTGGCCTGTCATGTCCAGGTGAGAAAGTAAGCAGGTTTTGAACTTATCCCTAAAAATCTCATTTTTTATTTTGCACACAACTACCTCTGTCACTTTTCAAGCGACTGTCTGAAAATGTGCGCTGTTATTCCTGTATTTAAACCAAATTGATTTCAGATGTGGTTGCACAACATGTCATATGATTCTCTTCTTTTCTAGTTATAATCTGGCCCTTACCGTACGCAGGTCAAGCTGCATAGACATATTTTTCAATACTTTTAGCTTTTTTTGGCTTGCTTTTGCTTTTGGAATTCATTGTGCTATTTTTGTTCGTCTGCAGAATTCCTGTCTTTGTAAATCCCAGTCCACTAACAGTTTACCAGCTTTTTACAACCCAAGTTAAACACGTTCCATTGAGCTGCATTGGAGTGAGAAGCTTTGTCAAGAGCCGGCTGTGAATTTCTCTTTCAGCCTGAGAGCCAAATGACAAATAGGACAGGCTTGCCCCAGAAGCCAGACTCATGGAAACATATTGCCTCCTTCATCATGTGGCCAGCGACGCACCATAGATAGGCCCGTGACCTCTAATTTAAGAAACAAAGCTCCAGGCCTCACAGTGACAAACTGCAACTGCTCTACTTACTCTCAATGTATTTGCATAATTTTTCCATAGTCAGATCCAGTGTGGCCACATTGACCTACATGTTACACTGTGTTCCATATTGGGAATGGTTATGCTTTGTACTCTGATGACTATGATAGCAAGTCTGTCACAGCGAAACCTTGCATTACTATCAGTGTATCAATGGCTTGCCTTTAGTATGAGAATACATACAGCAGCAACCATTTCCATTGCTATAGCTCTGTCATTTATCATTAGGATTTTGACTCCATTCTGAACGGAGGCTGAGTTTAGGAGAGTCAGGATATAGGCCAAGAGAAAGAAAGTGGATGAGCAGCGTGCTTATGCTGCAAGATTTTTATGGTCACAGCAAAAGTCAGAGAGAAAGCATATTCTCAAAGGAATGATCAGTCACATCAGTAATACAATAAAGAAGCCAACCAAGGTTTTTATGGTGTGCATTATATAGCCCACATTACATATACACACAAACACATACAGACAGACCTGCTGTATCCTCTGTATTCCAAAACTCATGACTTTATGGTGGTATTGCAGATGAGCCGATACACAGTAGTCACAAAACAGCGGTCCTGGGGCCAAGGCTGCATTGAAATGAAAGGAAATGGACTCATTACTCAGTGGAAAATATGAAAAGCCAAAGCGGACACTTCAAACGGCTCAAAGCCCGTCTGCTACCACAGCACAACACAATCTGGACATGCATCAGATTTTATGGATCACAAAATGGCCAGCATGACTTTGTTTGCCAAGTTAAATTTGTAATATGAGTATCTCGCCGAGATTTGTATGAAAACATTGTTTAGTGTTTTGGGAAATCACTGCTCGGAGAAGGGCTTTACAGGCAGATTGCCTTGGAGTAAACCTTTAAAGGGCCAGTGTGTAATATTTGGCATGGTTTATTGTCAATCTGAATCTGAATCTAGTTTGTCGATAGAGAGTAGTGAAAAGTTTTTTTAGTTATAAAGTTTGCGAATGGACCACACTTACCTCGCAACAGGAGAGAATGAACCCGAACCGTCATCTGCGAGGAAAAGAAGACGCAACTTCACTCCTTGTGATGCACTCTCTGCGGCGCTTTTCCTCCTGGTGATATATCTCCGCAACGATGGTAGCACCGAATCCCATTCTGTGCATTCAGCCTCTCTTCTCGCCCGCTCAGCATCAAACACATGGAGTTCCTCATCTGTATGCTCCGGCTCAAACAGGTATGGCTCTGGGTCTGTGTCCGCTACAAGAAACTCTTCAAAATCACGTTCAGAGTCGTCCATTGCAGCTACTATAGTCCGGAGATATTGCTAGGCTAAATAAACAGCTGAGCTCTGTTTACCGGCTACGCTGTCAGTCAGTGTGCAGGCTGGAGATTGGTTGGCGGAGCAGAGAGGGGAGGGCGGTCCCCACTTAGTAAGGTAAACGAGTATGTGTGTAAAGTTATTAAGTGTGTCTGTTATGCTAGAAGAGTCAGAGTTTGGAACGGAGTGGAGTGTTACCGGAGTTTCTGGAGTGCTCAAATAAACAGGCCTTTTTCCCGAACGCTCCTCTGGTCTCCTGCTCGTGAGGGATTCATTACAATATCGTAACATGGCTTAGATTTCTAAAGAAATATTCACCTCGTCGCTAGATAGACCTACTCCTGAAAAACTCGTGCGCAAGGCTTTTTGTCCCTACGAGGCCACCGTCATTTACCCGACGGGAAGGGTGAGCGAGTGAACCCTGCAATCTAGAATTTGACCACTGATGTCACTGTTTTCAACCCATTTTACACACTGGCCTTGACACTTTATGAAATTCTTGTTTTAGCTGATCTCTAGTGGTTTAACTTCTCACTGTGTTGTGCAGTTGTACTCCAGGACCTGGTGACATTACTGTTAGGTGTAGTTACAGGTCGGGTTGTTCTCATGCACTGTTCGTACATATACCTTTGAAAAGTCATGCACCAGAATTTTTACATAACCCTTGAAATCATGAAGGCTGTGATCACATGACCAATGTGCAGATGGGAGTAATGGAGGAAGTAATATAAGGAGCAAACGTCCGCGTAAGGAGTTAGATTGTGTTGGTGGTTGGGGCAAACAAACATAAGACTTCACCCCAGGAGATCGGTGTCTGTTTCCTAAACCTGACGTACTTTACTTTCCTAAACCTAACCTACATAACTTGAAGTACGTAACTTTACGTTAATTATGTAACATGACAATCCTTAACCACATTTCCTTTCCTAAACCTAAGTTATGTAATTTTATGGTAAGTATGTAACTTTACACTAAGTACAACACCCAACAGGGATTTTTTTTTCTTAAACCTAAGCTAACAGGAGGAGGCACTAACTCGTTGGATATCATATGTAGCTTATTTTAAGATACACCCAACAGTAATGCTGAATGTGGTCAGATATAGAACAAGCTTGAACCTTTCAACAAGAATAAGGGCAGCAAAACGTTGCTTTTTAGCCTGGTGTTAAGTTCTTCTTGAATGTGCCTTGAGAGGTTCCTTGCAAATGTAAAAAAAAAAAAAAAAAAAAGTTCATAACTAGAACACTTTAAGTAAACCAAATATTGTAACGTGTAAGCTTATACACATCTGTTTTTTCCTGTATGAAACCTTGTTTAAAGCAGTTAGACCATATCACTTGTGTATCCATGCTGTGTACTAGGCACTTAACAACCTGCTCTGACATGCAGTGTGAGTAATGGCACCAAGCCATGGAGGTCAATTTTTGCTGTGGCTGGTCAATTTGTCTCCTCTGTCAGCCACGGTGGCAAGTAATTGGCCATCAGCTGGAGATTTTATTCAGCACCAAGACTCTGTTTTGACTCTTTAATAAAGTGAAAATAGCTGTTAAACTCAGAACTGCCAGACACTGTGGGCAGCACACACACACACACACACACACACATATGTCAGCTCCGTGCCCTGAAGCCACAGCACTGACACAATACAGACCTTTAAAGAGGAAGCTACCATTTGCACTGTATGAGCTGATTAAGCTTTGTTTATATTGTGGGAAGGCTCATACACATTATATTTCTCTAGAGGGTGGTAATGAGGTATCTGCTGGTGTGTTTATGTATCTGTCTGTACTGTATGCTTGTATAATGTGTGCAGTGTTATAATTATAAAAATCAGGGTAAGTAGTAAAAATACATTTTCTTCAAACAAGGTCAGGTTTTTTTTGTGCCCACTCTGCTGGATTACACAGATTATGTTTTTAGTTGATGGTTCCCAAAATTCCTCCCACCTTCACTAACAAATGATTTCTATTTAAACATGCATGAATGACATCATGCAGTGTTTCTGTTTTTACTTACTTACTTTACTTACTTTTACTTTATGATTGCTTGAAGTGTTCAATATCTGTGCAGGCAAAAAAAAAAAACCTCTCTTGAGTTTACTTGGCACTATTGCTGCACTCCATTGTTTTTCCCTGCAGGCTACTGTAGCCCCCCCTCCACCAGAAGCAGTAAGACAAATGACTATCACTGTCAGATTTAGGCTCTTTGTGTTGGCTTATGTTTGGTTGTTTTACACAGTGTTGTGGACTAAGATTTATCAGCTTTCCTTTTAGCTCTATTTACAGTGAGAAATCCCTCCATCACTTGCTCTGACAATCACTGTTTTTCACTACTGTGCACATGGAAAACTTCTGTGTGAAAATATAATAAAAAGGTGTAGTTGTAGAGCAATTTAACACCCCGCTGGAGCTTGAACACTTCTTCATCAATTCATAACATGCAATCGAACCCTGACATCCAGACAGAGACCGAGTGACAGAACAGGGAATGTGAATGAGTGATAGAGGAGAGCATCAAACAACACAGTAAACTAGCTTAAGTGGTATGAGTGGCAATCATCAGAGGGTCCACCATACAATATTATTACAGTACTTAAGTCACGATACATTATTGCGAGTTTCAGTATGTTGCAGCTTGCGATATGCTGAGTGTTGCAACATATTGCTATGTATTACCTTTTTTTTTTAACTGTAAATTATGTCCCTAAATGAAAACTTAAGCCATTTTTTGCAGCAAAATGTATCTAGTGGACAAAAAAGGAATTGATTATTTTATTCTAGTAGGCTACCCAAAGGTTAACTTGTATTTGTGATATTGATAATTTATCTAATGAAAAATATTGATGGCTCATTTATGCTCAGTGTTCAATGAATAGACAGAGACGGATGGAGCCTATTGCTCGTACTCTTGCGTTCATTTCATGTGTATTCTGTGCACAATGTCTGAAAGCTTACGGATACAGATGAAATGGTGCAGTGCCATCAGCAGTTGTGGGGGCAGTGTAGTGTAGGTCAACTGAGCTAAGGACGGAGGAAAAGACATTTAAAGAAATGGCAAAATGGAACGAATTAGTGACATAGTGCAAAAGAATTCTCCGTCCACAGACCACCGCTGTCTACACCCCGGCCTCTGTTAAAAGATACAATATTATGACCTCCTCCTGGTTTGTTGCTGTCTGAAACTTTTGACTCTGACCCCTGAATGTATCTATGCCATCATAAAAGACTATAGGAAGTATGAGGGCAGTGACATTTATAATGTTGGAAATGGGCATATCTAGTTTCATACATACAGGGAGTGTAAATGAGCCTCAAGTTTACACACGGCCCACGTTGTCTTGGGAGATAGCGTACTCACCACATGGCACATTTCTCATTGTATGCATTTGACAGATTAAAGGATTTATTTGGCAAATAAATGGATTATGTCTGCTTATGATAGGGTGAAAGGTTAGTTTCTGTCTGCATATGGCATGGTAAATACAGCCTGAGCAGCCACTATATTTTTTATTTTATTCCAGCTATTTCGTGTTATTCCCATGGAAAGTTTCCACCTTGAATTTTTATGGAATTTTGCAACCCTGAACCCCAAATGGCTCCCGATGTTCAGGCCAGTGTTGTGCATGGTAGTTTGTGGCTACGTGTGTGTGTGAATGGGTGAATGAGCAGCAAAAACCTCATAGAGTGCTTTGGATAAACGTGTTTTATGAATCTAGCCATTTACCGATACGAGTTAAAAGAGGAACAAGTTAAAAACATAGGTGAGCTGGTTGACCTGCACTGTTCCATACACGCAGTGTGGTCAGTAGTCTTTATTATTTTTCCAGCGGCTGTGTGAATAGCCCGTACCTCCTCAGTGTACTGTGTGTGTGCAGTAAATGGTAGTTTGCAGAGCAGGTCTCTCTTATCTCCTACGATCGGCTCCTAAGGCACTCAGATGTGTTGAGCAGCTGGTTGGAGAAGCAAAGCAACTCCTCATTAAATAATCATCATGACTGCAATGGGCTGAGACAGTGTTGTTGTTAGGCTGTTAGTGCTTCTGACTGACCAACCAGCACTGCTGAAAAAGAGCTCAAACCAACCCTGTGAACTCAACTTTTATTAAGACCTAGCAATTTTGTAAGCTCTGTAATCCATGACTTTGGTGTCAGATTGTGAATTTAACTCAAATGTAAATCAAATATACCTCAAAAATAAGTGAAGTTATATATTTTTCTTTGAGTTTAGCACTCTGTACATGCATTCCACAACTGGACATCCCTTGACTTCAATTCTCAAAGGTGAAAAAGTTTAAAATCAATACAGTGCAGAACTTTCAGTTTTGCCAATCCTTGCTGCACCATCACGCACACTCTCCCTTCTCAGATTGCTGCTTCAGGACCTTTTCTGACTTCTGACTACAAAACTCCAGAAATACACGTTTCCTTAATGCATATTTGATAGTGTGTCTGTCCAGGGGAGAGGCTTCTTCAGTGCCTCTCCCCTGGACAGTAGTCCAGGTCTCCAAGCCAACCAGTCGGCAAGCACTGGGATGCTAATGTTTAAACTTTTAACTGTGTTTATCTTTCCGATCTGTTTAACTTTATCTTATTGATTTTCAAGAAAAATATATTCTCCTCAGGTCTGGCAGTGTACAGCAACAAAATGTCTCTCTTAAGCAACAGAGGCAGCCCCACATGCTGAGATCTCTGAAAGTGAACGAATGCACATAGTGGAGAGAAGAGTAAGAAAAAAATGGGAGGGAGAGCAGCCAAACACCACAGGGATCCTACTGCTCTGTTAGGCTTGTCAGGCCCCATCTCCACTTTTAACAAAAGTTTTCACTCTGTTTGGTGGGGTTTTAGATACTTTCCCAAATCAGTTCTGCTCCGCTGTGCAGGCTGGTTGTCAACATCCACATCATTTGTCCTTCCTCAGACTCCCTAAACTTAAAGGCCTCTCTGCTTTATATGTTTAAATGTTTTCCCATTCCTGTAAAAGGTTGATGCTTTTGGTAATGATTCCTTTTTCTTTTATCTGATCATTGTTTTATCAGTCGCCTCAGGTCAGTTTTAATGAATGCAGAAGTAAGGGACACATTTTGACATTTTAGCATGGGGAGCAATTTTAAGTAGGCCTGCATTTTCATTATCGAATGACCTTGCAACAATTTTCTTGATTAATTGGTGAATTATTTCGTCTATACAAAAAAAATAAAAAGGAAACTGATCAAAAAACCAACATCCAACAATGTTCAAGGATTTTAAGTTTACAGACACATATAACAGAGTGGACGCTTGGGACTGTCATAACACCTGCTGTATTGCAATACCATGCTATTGGCAAGTTAGCCGTGGAGGATGGCAAGCAACCACCACAGCTGCAATGTTCATGGTTTTTTTTTTCCTGTCATGGGAGCGCTGCGCATTTACACTATCTTACAAATGCCAGCAGCTTGACGAGGTGCTGAGCGATGCACATTTGCTGTAAGCGAGCGTTTAAAAGTATTCAACTTTGGGTAAAACGCTGCAGCAGGTTGTTACTGTCAGTCTTTACTCAGCTGTCCAATCACAGTGGAGGAGGGGTGGGAAAAACACTACAAAATCCAACCATCACAGTGCTGAACAGCTGAGGAGAAATGAATACTGAACCCATATAGGCTGGTGGGTCTGTCTCCTCTCCTCCTGTGCTTCAGCCTTCCCTTGTGCCGACACTTTTACCTCAACTAATATTCTGTGTCATAGCAATCAGACACAACCAAAGGGTCTTAGCAGAAAAAATGCTGCGGCCCTTATTGGGGCTCATACCCTCTATGTTCTGCATTTAACAATGAACAGATATTTAATTCATTTTAAAACAGTTTTATCTTTGTCATTTATAATAATAGCCTAACAATAAAATGTTTCTATAATGCACTAAAATGGGAATACATATTTATTTATAATATGCAAAAAAAAGGCAATAACTCCACATATTGTGCTGCTGTTGAGCCACCCTTAATCACCACAGCGGAAATTACTTCACCGTGACAGCCCTACTGGATTTGGTGCTTTTCTACAAAAAGATTACAACTCTGATAGAAAATTGAACGAAGCCATATAGGCTGGAACGGCCAACATGATAAGGAATGAGATTAACATGATGAGATGAGGGGAGCGGTGACCACACTGGTACGCCCTTTTTTTAGACACTTTCTTCTGTTTCTCATCAGTTCCTGAAATGGACTTGAAGTGCAGAGAATCGGACCATAAAATGGGCCACTAACTGAAATGACTTTGTTTAGTAGGATTTTTGAGGTGTGCTTGGTTTTTGCAAAAAGAGGACCATTTGAAAACACAAGTAGTAGCTCTTGCAGGGGAAAAAATATCATTGTTCTGCAGTTCGTGCTGGAGTTGACCTTGTAACCTGCTAATAATAAGCTCTGCTTCTCTCGTAGACTAACCTTACAAACCTTTATGTAGATTCATACTCTAGGCAGCAGCAGGTATGTTGGTCTCGCTGTAGAGGAGACGTAAAGCACCTATTCTACACCCTTGGCACTGGTGTGAGCCTCATATCGTGATGGACCTACTTTTCTAGCTCCCCAGATATCTTGCAGGTTCTCATTAGAGCCAGCCCTGGGGTAAAATAAAAATTATCCAATTTGCTTCTGTTTCTGGCCTCTTAGTAAGACCCCATGTGATAAAGTATCATCTCTGTCCCTTTTGTCCCCTGCTGCTACCTCTCCTCTCCCGTTGTAGGTGATTTAGAGAATGAATGAGGGTCAGAACTGTCTGTGGTCATTTTCACAATTATGATCTCTTATCTTGTCTGCAGCCTCCTAGGCGCAAACTGAGCAGAAGGTTTTGAGGTTGATTTAGTTTGGAAATTGTTTGATCGGATTTATTTGACTTATGGAAAGCGAGAGGGAAGTTGCGGGTGAGTTGTGCAATTGTTAGTTCGTACCTGTACTCCCCCCTGGGTGTTTTTTTTTAATCAGCCAGTCATACTTGGGTGCAGTCATCCTCATTGTGTCTCTTTGCCTGCCCTCGCTTACCGCAATATTGGATTTGTGGGAATTTGATGAGACATCATCAGATTTTAATAAATGCTTTTGTGTGAGGTCTTCCTCCTCCCCCTGGCTCTAAACCGGCTTAGTCCCCACTCTCTGGCTCTGATATCTACACACCTCCTCTTCCCTACCTCACCAAACCAAATGTGGGATGTGGAAGGAGGTTAATTCTTTACACTTTTTTACTTTCTGTGCGTCTTTGTCTCAGCTCCTGAGTCTCATGCATATCTTTTAACTTCTCTCAGCACTGGTCATTATAGCAGTTTTTATGTCTTATGCCATCGTAGGCCTAAACCATTAGCAAAAGGTGCTGATTGAGGTGAGCAAAGCAAGTGGATTGGCATGCATGTCAGTCACACTATGGCCAGCACAAATAATCGGGGAAGCTGAAGGAGAGAGAGTTGTGTATAAGACAAGGGCAGTGTGTCAGTGTTGCTCCATTGTTGTACAGGATGTACATGTAAACATATCTAACATGCTAGCGCACATTTAAAAGCATCACCCAGATGTGCCGATCACAAACCAAACAGGAGCACAACTCTTCGCTGCTTACAAGTATCATTTAGACACAAAAGCAGAAAGAAAATACTGAAGCAGTTGATATTTACACTGGCAAATAGCCAAAGTGGAACTGATTGAAACACTCCTCCTAATGCACAAGTTAATTTTTTTTTTTTTTCTGTACTTTTAGTGTTTTCAATTTCATATCAGAACAGATGCCTCTAAGTTTTAAAGTTTATTGTGACCTGTCTAGTGTGTCCCACAGAATTAGATTCTGTGTGTGGCTGCAGCTGATGGCGCCTGTGTCCTTGTGTATCAGTCTGTGTCCCCTCTTTGTAATTGGAGGTTTTTGCGGGTCCGTGAACACAGCGCAGGAAGAACTATACTTTGTTTTTGTTGCGCTTTCAGAGTATGAAGCAATGATATCCAAACTGTATATGTATTCCAACAGCGCTCTTGACGAACGGTTCAGCTCCAAAAATAGTAAATCCAAATTGGCGGTAGATGTTTTAATCGCGGTGGGCCACCACAAATAAATGAATGTGTGGGAAAGCCTGCTGTCACCTTTTGGAAAAGTGTTTGCTCAGTGTTTCTACAGTGTAACACAGAAGTGTTTGAGACGTTCCTCTTGCTTGTCCCCAGTAAGAGGCTCTGTCTTTGTCACTTACACTACTGTCTATTTAAAATGAAGCACAACGAACAGATTCTTATGCATTTGTTTTTTTTCCCCCGCTGTACCAAAATCGCATGCTGTACTAGGGTATGAACCCAACTGTGAGTTTTGTGTAACCTCACATCCCTAGTTTAGAAATGACCACTGTGTATGGAAACTGACAAAAGATAATGCTTAAAGTGTATTACTGTGGAGCCAAAAGGCGCTGTGAAGAAACTGAGGTTCACCTAAATTATGTGCCGGTGTACCTAAATGAAAAAGTTAGGCACTCTAGTGCAACCAATCCAAACGGTTAGTGTGGAGCTCTGCCATTTTATTGTTGTGTTTATTTGATGTGTTGCTGCATCTTCTGTTGAGCTAGAAGTGACTTGGACATTTTATCAAAATAAGACTAGTCTCTTCTCACTCACATCCCTATGAGCTTGTTTTTCTTCTCTGATCAGTCTCCCTTCATCCAAAATGTTGTATCATCATGGCTTTAATTAAGATCTTGAGAAGTGGTATTGCTCCCGGGTTCAGTTCCAGTTCTAAGTATTGTTGTTTCTTTAATGATACACAGGTGTGAACACGTGTAATTGATATTTTGTAATAAGCAGCAAAGCCAGATTACACTTTTTTATTGCATTTCCATTTTTCTTGGCTGTGGGGCATTTTGTGCCTTGCTTCTTTTCTTCTTCTAATCCCCAGCCTCAGCTCACACACTCCTCTCCACTGGAAGAAAAAAATCTGACTCCTACTCTCTGTCCTTCTATCTATCTGTACTCCTCCTAACTTCACTTCCTTCTCCTACTCCCCTCTACATCCATTTTTACTAATCTCCTGTCTCCTGTTTCTGTTTGTTCCCATCTCCTCCTCCTCCCTTCTCCTTTCTGTCAATCACATCTCAGCCAAGCCTCAAAGCAGCAACAGCTCACAAACAGACAAGTCTTCATGGACTGTGAAATTAGGTTTTATTTAAAATCGGGCCAGTGGAGTTTAGAGATGATGAAAGTGATTTACTGCATTGTTGTTCGCAGTTACAGAAAGATGGAGACGCAGAGGAAGAGAACCTAATTTCTTTCGTATTGGCTGCTCCCGTCGCATCAAGTGTTCAGAGAGCCCTGACCAGTTACTCAACATGGCTTCTTCAAAAGGCCAGATAGGTGAACAGAAAATGCAATTATAGTTTCTATCTATTTCACCCCGGGCTTCTGACCCCTGCCCACTCCACTCTGAACATGTGGCCTATACTCTCCAGTGGTATGAGGCTCAAAATATTTTGGCCTGCTGCCCTGTGACTCCTGCCTCCAGTCCTGTGACGGAATGAATACTGGCTGCCTTTGCCAGCTTAATCTTCCTCTTAAGGATAATACACATTAACGTGACTTTGATGTCGGTGCTTCCTGTCCCGTCTCTGTTGGTCTCATCCTGATCCCATGCTGTGCTGGTGAGCCGAATGGTTCTCATCACACAGAGTTTACAGCAATACAGTGTTTACTGTGTGTGCTGTAACAGTGACTACCTGATGAACGAATGAACGGACGCTGCAGCTTGATTATGTGCAGTGCTTAGGTACGCTGTCTGTGGTGCTGAACGCCATGGCAACAGCAAACAGTGCAGCAGCCGTATACCTTTTGGATATTCAGTATTTATTTCTAGGTAAACAAAGAGCAAATAAAACTGAGCCCAAATTTGTTTTTGTTTTTGTACAAACCAGAAGTTGCACATTTAATCTTCTTGGCCCCTCTCTGAAAAGACTTTTATAATAAAATATGTATAAACAAAAACACACTTTCCCTTAGCAACACAGTCTGACTGTGATTCGTCGACAGACTCGACCCAGTGCATCCTGGCATAGATTTTTGCCCTCAGGATGACAACAACAACTCCTTTTAACACAGATGAATGGATAAATAATCACAGAAAACAATCATTTTTAGATTTATTAGTTTAATAAAGTCTCCACAAAACACAGCTAATCCATGCTGGATCACAAAGATTTTGAAAGTCAAATGTATGTGGGGGGAAAAAAACATGTCCCTCGACCTCTTCCTATTGCATTTAATAGCATTTGCGAGAATCAGACTGTGGTGTGGTCAGCAACAACCAATCTGAGCCGAGAAGTCTCTAACCCAGCAGTCAATTGCTCCTTGAAATGTTAAACTAGGTAGCTCTGATCGAATATGAATCAAGATTCTGTTACTGCCTATTTCTCACCTCAGATGTTTTCAGAAACACTCTTGTGTACTGTTAAGGTGTAAGATGACGTTTGCTCTGGTTGGTAGGTGGTGCTTGGTACTCCATTTAACTGTCTCCAACATGGTGGACGAGTCACAGACTTTCTCATTTTATAGCTAAACTGTACACTAAATAGAATATTGCAGTATCCAAAATCTAAGACAATATCTAGTCTTACATCACAATATTTATATAACATTTTTATATTGCCCAGCCCTAGTGATCTTCTGTGCTGCTCTGTTGAAGATGTGTGTGAAGCATTCATGTTTTAGGATTTGTAGCTTCTTTGCAGCAACATCCATAGTTGAAGAATCATCAACTGTCATGGCTACACATTTGTCCGGACAGACATGAATGTAAACTGCAACTTGACTGGTTGGCGGAGGTTTACAACCATGAGGCAGTAATGGTATTTGTGTAAATATTTTTGTGTGTATATCCTTTCTACGTGTGTGTGTGTGTGTGTGTGTGTGTAGCTGTGCATTAGTCTCTTTGATGCCACCTCCTGTCATCTCCTTAGGGTTGTATGTTCATCAGTCCTCCTGTGTCGGGCTCCCACACACACACATCAGCATCATGCAGAGGCTGCCGCTGCCTTTCTCATGGAAGAGAGTAGTGAGGTTGGGTCATTAAAATGTGACTTGGTTTGGCTGCTTTTTGGCCATAAATAAAGACGCAGCAGAGCAATTGTCAGTGTTACACACACAGAACAGAGAGAGTTGCCAAAGAGCTTGTTATCAGAAATGATAAATCAAAGTGGTGACTCCGAAATCTGACATAACCCTGTCTTGAACAGAAGACCAAAGATATCAAAACGTATAAAGGGTGATTTAATTGCAAAGTAGACTGGCTCTATAATCTTTACTAATAAATGTATACATAAATGTTTTTTTTTTTTTTTTTTTGCCTTATCTTCACTTGCACTCCAGCCCTCACCACTGCACTGCAGCAGTGTAAAATCACCCAAGGGTGATTGCCTAAAGGGGCACTATAGTTAATGTAAAGATAAAATGACATATTTGCCCAGAGGTAATTGTGCATGCATGTAAAAAGTAACTGAGTTTGTTTCTTTGTATGTATGAACATATTTAAATTCAGTCCAGAGATAGCAGGCTGCTACAAGTACTGCTGTGGTGATTAGTCCAAATGATGCTTGCATTTTTATTTTCACTCACTGCCTGAGTGTCCGCCCCCTGGGGGCCAGGGAATGTGTGACAGTAAACTCACATGGGGCCTGTAGTAGAATGATTCACCTTAGTGCAATACAGCTTTCAGCTATATCTCTGGATTATTTACCGACTTTAATTTGTCTAATGACAATTGACTAAGAATGATTAGTGCGTTTTGCTTCCCAAGGCAAAGTCAGCAAATAAGTCCTAATTTGATAAAACTGTTTCCATAACAGGGTTTGTGAGAAGCACAAGGGATTTCTGCTCAAAATGTTCTATAACCATATACATTTTGAAGTACAATAGTTGTACTGTACATTACTGTACAGGAAAAGCCAGCTCAAATGATCTTGTAATACACTGAAAATGTGCTAATATTTAAACTTCACTGAGCCCCTAAAGTCCTGGATGTTAATATTTTTTATTTTGTGGGCACATGTTAATTATCTTATGAGAAAAAGTTGTCTTATGCACACAAGATAATAACTTGTTCTGACAAGATCACAACTTATGCACACAAGATAAAAAAAAAAAAGAAAAGAAAAAAGATAATCTTTCAGGACTTTAAGGACTCCTTTAAGTTACTTAAATAAATTTCTTTCTTCAAGAATTTTGTTGAATTTTTCAGTGGAGTCAGAATGACACCAATTGTGATCATGTAACACTTCAAGACATTTTACTGTGCAATTTCTCTAGAAAATCAAGGGGGAAGTTACCTTAAATTACATTATAAAGTTTAGAATTTCCTCATTTGAAGTGTCATTTTTTGAGGCCTGCTCTCTGAACTTTTGACATGATTTCATACCCTGTAGGGATGCTTTGATCATTAGGCTTTTTAAGGCCCATAGTGATCAGTGATTTAATGTTATTACAAAAGGTCTAATCTTTTACTGGCCCATTGTTTCCTGGCGCATCTCTACTTCACAATCAGCCATTTTAGCACCTCTTTTACAGTCCTTGTAAAACTAGAAGATATTTTGTACATGCCAAGTCTTTTACTTTTGAAGTTACAAATCAGGGGTCATGGAGCAAAAAAGTGAAGCTCCAACTCGGATACTATTTTTTCTTTGGTCACACTTTAAAATCAGTTTATTAGAATCTTAATACACACAAAAAATATTTTTTCAAAAGCCCATTTCCATTTAGAAAAGAAGTGTTTGAGCTTTCAGGCACTAGGAGCCCAAACATACAGCCAACGTGCTTGACTGAATGCATCACAAGTCCTGCAGTGGTTATCGACTAGGCCTCGAGACCATGAGGGCCCATACAGGAGCATAAACTGCCTCCGATGCCTGTGAGGTGGAGATCAATCATCGGAGACACTGTTTAAGGAACATTAATTTATTTGCATTGAGTTGGTTTAGTGATCAGGTTTTCTTAACTGCAGTGCTAAAGGAAAAAAACACGAGTTGAGTCTCATAGGTGCCCCATTATCTGAACATCCTTAATAAATTCACCATCCCAAAATTAAATAAAGTTAAATAAAATTGAAGAGAGTTTCAGACTAGAAAACTGATTGTACATGAAGACTTTGAGGGCATACAAATTCACCAGCCACTGCTGAAATATACCAGCATGTATTTGGCAGTTAGAGTCAATTTTGTGTTCTTGTCTGGCTCAAGAAAGGCTAGTTAGCCTATTTCTGGTCAGTCTGCACATGAGAAGAGCTTCCCTATGTTTTAATGAGCTGGATCCCATGGGTGAGACAGACTTTAGCTTGGTCTGAGAGCCAGGTTGGAAAAGGTTTAAGAGCCCATCACCCAGAGAGTTAAGTTTGGGTGGTGAGTGCTTCTTTTGTCCACTGGCTGGCTGAACGCTTTAGATACTGCTGGCTTTCTGGGATTGTGATTATAAGAGGAAAACGAGTGGTGTCCTGTCAATACAGGCAGGAATCAGTGCCAAAGATGCAATGAATTGTATGTGTGTTTGTGTGTGTGTGTGTGTGTGTGTGTGTGTGTGTGCAGGCATCTCTCTTTTTTCAATCAAATAACTGACCCTCCAGAGTGAGCATGAACACCCTTGCTCTCAATCTAGCACTCACTCCTTAGGGGGCTGAGCAAGCCATATGCTGCAATCCCTCCATCAAAATCCTGTTTTTCATGGAGGGACACTTTCTATTGAGCATTTAATACTTGCGGAAAAGCTCAGGGGACAAGCAGACTAACTGCTGTGTATCAGCACAGTCTCTATCTGAAGGCTAGGGGCTGGATGCAGGATTTATACAATAGCAGCACTCCATCTACCAGGCTCGTCTAATTATAGACAAGACTGTAGTTGGGTTCTTCTCTTAAAGTCTTGTCGGCTGTAAACAACTTGAGAAACAGAAGGCAGACAGAAGGCCGGGGAAGAATGAGACAATAGATGTTGAGGAAGGAAGGGCAAATAGAGCCACTGGAGAGTGATTTTCTTAGTGATTTTTGTTCTTTGTTTCTTTTCGCGTGTCTAAGAGTAAATGCCAATAACACCTTGTGTCTACTGTGCTGTTAGCTGAGGTTGCAGTCATTTTGTGTAAGTGCGGAAGAGTGAAGTGCCAGTTTGCCAACAAACTGTCAATTAACAGTGATTGGTTTTTCAGCAGTTCACTGCATTTCTCTGATTTCTAGTCCCCAGTAGACCTGACATGATGTGACTTCAGTGAAAAGACCTAAACATATTTAAGATCTCCCCTTCAGTCAGATATAGTGCAAACCTCGATGTACTGATGTTATCTCAAGAACCAAACTGTAAACAGTCTGAATGCAGAGCTACAGTCACAGTCTAGTTTTCTTTGAGTTTGGAGTCTACCTAGGAGCGGACCTCTCCAGTCGCCTCTGTCTGTTTTGCTAAATATGTGCTAAATTTAGACTCCTATGTTTATTTTGCAAGTCCTGTTGATACTTTTTGTGGTTGGCTTTGGATGGTGGTGGCATGTGGCTGCGAGTCACTCATCGGAATGATGAAATCAACTCACCAGCCTGTAAACGCTCCTCCTGCAGACTTGTTTGCCTCTAGCCGGGTCGAGGTTTTCAAAGGTAAACATTAGTAAACATCAAATAAAAGATGAAGAAGAATGAGCATGAGCTGAACTAGCATCCTGCTACTCATTGTACAGGTGGTGGAAAATAAATTGGACAACCTCCTTGCCACAATATCAGGAACTGTAATATTCTTTGATTTGCTGAAACTTGGTGAAATCCTGGCCAGAGAAGGAGAGGAGGAGAGTGCTTAGCAGTGAATATGGATTAGTGTGACCGTGGGAACGTGAGATACTGTCCTGTTCCTGCTGTGGATCACTGCTATATGCTGTTCAGAGGCGGCTGCCTGTGTTCAGGAGAAGCGACCATAAGTCCGTCTTTGAGATGTGTGGACAGTTAAATTATTCCACAACCAGAATCCACGGATTACCTGAACCATCCAGGAACATGGACAATTATAGAGCAGCAGCCAACAATGTAAGATGACACAAAGGACTTAATTGCTGTGCAAACATTAAAGAAGCTGATAGGATCACATTTCACAGGAGTTGTGCCTTTTGTAATTCTCATGTGACAAATAAATGATTGATTGAATTATTCAGTGGAGTAAAGAAAGCAAAGTATTACACATTATCATAAGATAAGGTTCTCACCTGCAGATACAAACTTTGTATTACTATTAAAAATCAATCTTGTCACATCTGCAGTACTTCTGTCTGGCTGCTTGCTAGTTGTGTCACTGATGTCACCAGGATTTTCAGGGCACTTCTTTATGTCTCTTTTATGCCTGCTTTAACTTCAGCCATAGTCTTGCAGTTTGCTGTTAGAGGACATTCTGCAGTTCTTCATGTTGATATAATTTCATCAGTTTACCTCAACGGTATTACAGTCAAATCTTTTCCATGCTTTGACTTTGTTGTGACTTAGTCATGACTTCCAGCCCTGCTCATAGCTGGGACTTTGAAGTTTCCCTTGTTGTGTCTTTTCAGTTCTGCAACTTTCAAACTCTGTTAAGTGCTTCAAGTAGAAGCTTGTTTGATATCACCATTTCCTCAGTCTGCTCAGTTGTTGCACAGAGTTTGTACTTTTCATTTTTTTTCACTGCTGCTTGTTTGGCGCAGTGAGAGTAGCTTGGCCCACCCACATCAGGTCAGCTGAGCTGCTGTGTTCGCTGTCTTGTTGCTCTGCAATTGGCCCTGTAAGAAGAATGCATTTCAGTTTCTTACTTGAGGGCTGAAGCCATGCTAATATGCTAATGTGAACTTGTGGGCTGCAGTTGGTTACCTAAGTCATCTCGTCATTTTCAGAATGGAATAGGAATTTTCACACCGGGCAGCTGGCCTAGAAGCATTTGATTCTCAAATTAAGTCTCAAAAACCCAAGAACTGTGTTAACGTTGGAAACATAGTGTCCTCACTGAGTCATACTCTCAGTCCTCAGCCTCTAGGTTGGCTGTAAAAAATGAAATTGTATTATTTCCTGTTTCCTTTTAGAGGTATCAAAAGGGTCTTTAATGCCTGGTTCACGGTACATGACTTAAGCGCTGGTTTTCAACTTGCCAACAATTTGTGAAGCTCACCGGCAAAATCCCCAGATCAGAGACGTTGGCTCCGTGCTTACAAATCAGTTCTCGAACGCTTTGTGTGAACTGTTCAAAGAGGCAAGCAGAGCTCCCCAGATATCTAGCAGGCCAAATATCTGGACCTGGGGACTGGCGGGAGGTGCAGTCAGTGAGAGTGGAAAACATAGGTTAAGGGCAGAGACAAGCAGTGTTGCACAAGGGGTGTGTGTGTGTGTGTGTGTGTGTGTGTGTGTGTGTGTGTGTGTGTGTGTGTGTGTGTTTGAGAGGGAGAGAGTGACAGAGAGGGAAGGTGGATTATTGCATGCAATTTTTCTGTAAGTTATGAGCCTAATAACTTACTCTGAGTGCTGCTTTGTCACTTTGCAGATTTGATATTTTCTAGTAAGCACTTCCCAGACCTAGGGTTGTGGTCTGGTCAGTCATGTAGTGTGAAAACCACACCAACTTCTAGACTCAGTTATAAGCAGCAAGTTACAGTGATCTGATGACTTTGAAAGTCGCGTAGTGTGAACTTACCTTAAGGTTTCTTTCACACCTTTAGGTCAGTTCACTTGGTCTGGATCAAGACAGTGAACTGCATTTTTGCTTTTTACTTATGATGCATTTATTGTTCACACTGACTATTACAAGAAGTAGAAAAGAGATGTAAATTAGAAGCTAAATGAAGCTCAAGGTTACTCACTCATCAGACTGTTGTGGTGACTGTCATCCTGCATCATGACTGCTTCATGGACCTATTGTCTCATTTTCATATTCTGGTGACTAGCATGAAGCCGTGCAGCACTTACCTTTTTTTCCCAGGTGTCGTGGAGAGCTCACCAAGGAGTGTTAATTATGTGCATTGTTTGTCAAGAGTGCAGTTGAACCCCAATGTCATGAATAATGACAAACTGATAGAACAGGTTTAGATGAGGAGAGGTGTCTTGTACTGGGTTAGGGTTATTTACATGCTCAGGAGATTGTTTTTTTCACAGTTCACAATCTGAAGATTGATGTATATGCTTGTTGCTTTGAAATGCTTAAATCACACATTTCCTCCCACAGACTCCCGTGGTTTGTTTTGCTTCCACACGACAAATAAGCCACTTGCAGACCATTGATCTATTTAGGCTGTTGCAAAAACTGAACCCGTAACCCATCAGTTTATCCCATTTACTCCATTAAATAGCAGTGTTTAACTCCCAGATGAATCCTCCCACCCCTCACCCCCTTTACTCTTATTTATTTAGTTTAGCTTTCCTTTCTCCCATGGTGTTTGGTTACATTTTGGTGGTTTTTCCTTTTTGTTTTCTTTTCTTCTTTACTACTTCTTGAGTTTGGATGTTGTTACAGCAAAAGAAAAGATATGGTAATTTGTAAACATTTGACATAAAAAAACCAAACTAATAAAACCTGTAAAATGCGTTGAGTTAGTTTGAAGCACAACACTTACTCTCCTCAGTTAGACACTCATGTCCTCTGAAGCTGCTCTGTTTGGTTTCGGCGTTGTGCCCTGTTTGACCGTCCACTCTCTCTCTGCCTCTGTCCCTAATGTTGCAGGTTCAACTACAGGTCGACTCATCATCTCACCACCAATGGCTTCTATGAGTTCCTCAACTGGTTTGACGAAAGAGCCTGGTACCCTCTGGGTAGGATAGTAGGGGGCACGGTGAGTGTTTCTTGTGCTGTGTGTGTTTGTGGGTATTTGACTCAGGAGGCTGGGGATGGATTGTGGAAGTGTGTGTACCTTCTGCCTCAGCACCATCTTTTCTTTGTCCTTATTTCTCAAGAGTCACATTACTGTGATGGATCTTCAATCACTCTGTTAAACTCACTCTCAGCTACACGTCTTCCAAACTCTTACACACACGCACGCTCAGTAAGCATGGCTGGATGGTTAAACAGCTCTCTGGGGAGCAGGGGGCACTCATACAACACATAAAGCGGATCTGTCTTCATCATAGCCAGAGAACAGAGACACCGGGGTTACTTTTAACATGTCATTACACTATGACTCATCTCTGAATTTCCATCTCCTCTATATTTACTCTGTGTGATCTCTTTGTATGGGTTGATGAAAGGAGCGCTAACTGTTGTGGGCTAATCTCTTCCCCAGAGTTCACTTATAGACATTCACATTAGCTGACAAAACAACACCTTTAAGTTTGTTGTTTTTTGACTTTGAAGCAACCCTTTGCATCACGTCACTGGAATGAAACAGAGACAAAGATGAGACTCTATACTTAAAGGGACAGTTCAACCCAAAATCAAAAATACAAATTTTCTCCTTTATCTCCAACACTCTGCAACTCACACCAAAACAATCTAGACTGATAAATAGCACTACAGGTAAGAAGAAAAATATGTTTGTTTGTTTTTTTAAAAAAAATTGGGGTGAACTGCTCCTTTAAATATTGACCACAAAGATTGGCTGATGGAAATAATGGCTGAATCTGGTTTAACTAAATGAGTTTTTGTAATTAAGTAATTTTAAAGTACCAACAGCTAACAGTAGTTGAAGTTTTGGACTTTCTGTAGCTGCTTAATATAAAGAAAACTGCAGTGTTTGTTACATTAACAAGTTACCAGATTGTTCCATTAACATTTGCTGTCATAATTTTGTTGGTTGATGTAACAATGCAGGCTGGTAAAAGCCCATCATCTCTCCAGTGGCTCTGAGCTAGCAACAAGCTTGTAGTGTTATGGTTTTTACTGCTGTCGAGTTTACTCATTCAGACTGTTAATGATGGCATTTTGCAGTCACAGCAGTTCGAAGATGCATGAAGCAGCATTTTCAGTTGTTCAGTACTTTTGCTGGCTTGTCAATATTACCGCTCTCCTCATCACATCAAATACATATTACATGGGGGAGGGATGAAAACAAGATCAGTTTGAGCTATTCAAACTTTATTAATAACACTTGACGTGTAAAATCTACAGAAAATTAGATTTGGGTTGCTTTTCTGAAGAAAAAATTCTGCCCTGATCTTCCTCCTCTGTTCCCCTCTTCTCTCAGGTGTACCCAGGCCTAATGGTCACAGCGGGCCTCATCCACTATGTGCTCAACCTGCTGCACATCACCGTCCACATCAGGGACGTGTGTGTGTTCCTCGCGCCGGTGTTCAGCGGCCTGACCTCCATCTCCACCTTTCTGCTGACGAGGGAGCTGTGGAACCAGGGGGCGGGGCTGCTGGCAGCCTGTTTCATCGCCATCGTCCCCGGCTACATCTCCCGCTCCGTGGCTGGCTCCTTCGACAATGAAGGCATTGCCATCTTTGCCCTGCAGTTCACCTACTACCTCTGGGTATGGCTATACATACTTTATTAGCCTTTACATAGTGTAGTCCTGACCCTCCATTATGCAGCTATTTATAAGAGTTTTCACTGCTGCTTCAGATGGCTGCTCTTCGTTACATGTTGGGGAATAAAGTGAATCCGACTGCAATACTAAACCTTTTTTTTCTTAAAGTGACTTAAAGCTGCAATCATTAATATTTTTTATTACCAGTGACTCAAATGACTACTGTTTGTGCAATGTGGAAGTAGTACTAAGTTAATAGTAAGTGGCGTGTACCTCCAAAGTCATTTTTATTCAACACAGAAACTGCAGCAAAGGGAGCAATTAATTTTGTTTTTCACACTGATTTAAGAGTAATGCCAACCTGTATAGCTGTGCCGATCTAGTTGCTGTTTTTTTTTGGCAATTTTTCAGTTACCATTATTCCAACTCGAGCGCAAGAAGATTCAAGCTCTGCGATATTAGGATTGGCACAGTTTTTCCAAATGGGGAAACCACTTTTACTAAACTTAAACTGAACAAATCTGAGGTGATGTAGAGATTCAGAGATCTAGATACATGCTAGCAGTTTCCTTCAGCTCTATGGCAAATTTTAGCTGATGTAAGCTTTAGTTGTGTTTTTTTGGTCTTGTTGATAAATTAGTTAATCTTGTTTGCAGCCACTGCAGGCAGCTGGCTTCTGCGACAGAGTTCTGATAAATCCACTGTATCGCCCTGCACTAAAAGGCAGACCAATAAAGTTAGCAACTCGCTGATGAATATAGTGCGTTAACGAGCAGCTAAACATCCAAATATTTTTCTTTTGGTGGAGACCAAACCAGAGCTAAAAGGAGAGTAAATATTTGACCACATGAAAGATGCTGCTGCTTTATATCTGCTAGATGTGTAAACTGGCGATTGTTTGTGACCACGTTTGCTGTAACAGCTTTTTGAAGTTAATATATTTTTGACGTTGTGTTTTAAGCTTGTTTCACTGCCTCTCTGTTGCTAAAAATCAATTAACTCAGATGTAGTATTTAGAGCATGAAGTTAAACCTCTTTATGTGATCTTGTAAAGCTGAGTGTTCATCTAAGATGGTTCCTAATGTTAGGAACAGATCATTTAACTTACTAATACATTTTTATTTTGACCAGAATAGTTTCACTTACTAGAATAAACATTCTTTCAAGCCCAGTTGCCACTGGACAAAATGCCACAAATAACCTGCTAATATCTGGCTTTTGTATTTAATGGGAATGGTTACAGTCAGCATTCACTCCTGGGACAAATAACTCTGCGGTGGTCCAAGTAGTGGTCACAAGTTTTAGCCCCGTTGCTAGTGCAATGCAGTGACAGGCTGCCTCAAAATACCGTATGTCTCTGTCTCCAAAATTTAGTTGCCACTGAATTTGAGTGAGAGACTGAGTAAGTAAGAGAGATACTGCTGCTTTCTTTTACTAACCTTTTTTCTGGCCTGTTTGTGTCATTGAACGTGACACACCAAAAATAAAAAAACAGGAATTCATACTTGGCTACCTCTGGTCTACTTGCAATCGGAAAGCTGTCTGTCACCTATTTTTTTTTAACAGGTCTTCCCGCATTTAAAATAACCTGCATACACATACTAATTTTTGTGGGAAAAGGGTGTTGGTCACCAAAGACAAGTTCCAGTGTCTCATTCATGATTACACATTAATGTCTGGAGAATGTTGTACATGTTGTTTCAGATCATAGGCATAATATGATTTTTTTTTTTCGTAAATAAAAACTCTTTCCTTTAACCACAGATGTGGCTTTCTATTTCTGCTTCTACAGATTTATTCTTCCTACTGATCCTCAGTGGTTTGTGCATGTGGCTATATGAGCTAATGTTATTCTTAGTGTACATGATCAACTACAACATTTCATGCATACCACTGAAACTTAAAGAAAGAATCCACTATCCCAGTTATGCAGCCTTGAAGATGCTGTTAATTGGTGGTATGGATGGATGGGGAATAGCATAACCTGGTTTACATAAACATTAAGCCTTGTTTCTATACTCTGGATTTTAGACAGATTGTTAATACATTACAACACGAATAAATCACACAGAAAACTAGAATAACTTAGCAGTCTCCAGTGATTGCATCTCCTACTCCCAGTATCTCTCTCTCTAACAGTCTCTACCTCCCTTTTGTTTACTTTACCTTAACGTTCCGTCCATCTCTTGCTTCTTTACATTCACCACATCTCATTGGCTCAGCTCCAGTGTCATCTAGCCGAATGCAGTGACTCCAACCCGTGCCTTCGTTAAGTCGGGGCTCGTTAGCCTCGTTAAGCCCTTGTTAACTTCTCTTGTGCACCGTGCTGGGGAAGGTAAAAATGTGTAGGACACGGTGCTCTGCTTTGTGCAGGTCATTAAAGAGCCAAACATGATGAATAATTCAGACAGTCGTGTTGGGTAAGCAGCAGCAGAGCAAATCCTCAAGGAGGAAAAGTGATAAAGCAGCTCAGCTTAATGAAAGCAGCTGATGTAGATTTTACTCTGTGTGTGTGTGTGTGTTAGTTAATGCTCTTTTATGCAAACTACAGGTGAAGTCGGTGAAGACGGGATCTGTGTTCTGGGCCATTGGATGCTGCCTCTCCTATTTCTACATGGTGAGAACATACACAGAAACACTTGTTTTACATTGTACATTTCTGTGCTATTATGACACTAAAGCTTAACCCGTAATGCTAACATAGATACTAAACACAGGTCTGAGTCATAAATGATAGGGAGAGCCATGTGTAGCTCACACACTGACTCAGAATCACAGGAGCGCCCAAAAATGACTGCCGTGCCACTGACAGATGGCTAACATCGAACATTTTGTGGATGTCCGTCAAACTTTGTTTGCCTCACATCAACACAAGGCATTTTCATCAGACAAAACCAGAGCTTTTCCCCTTCTCACCTATCACTCAGCCAGGCTTTGATGAATCTATGATGAATCATTTGAACTCCTCACTCTGTAAGCTCTGATACCTTTTCTCTGGCAGCTGCTCACTGACAGGGAGGGACATGACAGTTAGAGACAAAAAGCACAGAGCACAAGCTTAGAAAGAGGTGCACATGTGTTGTTCTGAACATGCCTATACCTGTGTGGGGCTGCTGTTATGAACGTGTGCATGTGTGTGTGCGCGCCTTAACGCTGTAGCTCATAATGTTTTCACAGCTCTCCAGTGGGCTGTGCAGCTTTGCACCCTGTTTCTGATTGCTACCTGTCTCATTATGGAAGTGTGTGTATGTTGTGAATAACAGAGGAAATACAGCCATCCTTCAGTTCCCAGCCTGCAGGGACTCGTGGGCTCACAATACTGATTACCTATTTCAGGTGAAAGCACTGCATGGATTCAACAGAGATCAAAATCCCATTATGATAAAAAGCAGTAAACTAACTGTATGTGACTTTGTATGAAAAACAAGAACCAAAAACTGTCAACATAATGCAGGCAACCATGCAAAAGAAAAACCAAGGCACTCCTTGGTGTGAAATAATCTCATATTTATTCTTCCAGTGTAGGTAACCGAACTCCGTCTTCATTTAGCCTGAAAAACACGAATCAGACTAAATCATATACCAATCATAAATGTATGTTACTTTTTATTTGTATGTTCATACATCTGTGTGCAGGTGACCACTGTATGTGTGAATGCATATTCCACATTGTTACACCCCTGCATTCATGTCTGCTGTTTGTAAAGTTCTAAATAAGTAAGAAAATACTCTTATTTTGTTGTTTCACAGGTGTCAGCTTGGGGCGGTTACGTGTTCATCATCAACCTTATTCCTCTTCATGTATTTGTACTGCTCCTCATGCAACGCTTCAGTAGGAGAGTCTACATAGGTGAGATGCAGCGCGCACACACACACACACACACACACACACACACACACACAAACTATCGGGTGCGGAAAGGGACACAGAGATGTGTGTATATATGTGCATCCGTGTGTGATTAGTGCAATGTCTGTGTACGTGGGACTCCTGTAACACAGGTGTGCAGGTGTACGTACATCCACATGCACATCCTGTGATTGCATGGGCAGGCCGACTGCTGGAAATCTTGGCCGACATAACTGTCTTAAAGAGGCTGTGGTGTGCTCATGTTTGAGGCTAGCGTTAAGGTAGTATCATGTGAAACTAGACAACTTAAGGCAGGGATACTGACTTTACCCGGGCTGCTTTTGCAAAATGGCAGGAGGCCAGGGGCCAGTTGATAAACAAACATTAATAATTAATATATGAATAATTAGCCTGGACCTCTGTCAGGGGTTCTGGGTGATCCCCCTCTGGAACTTCTTTTTGGTATAAAAGCTCTATTTAATTGTTTTTTCAATGTACCCTGACATCTTATTTACATTCAAAGTACAAAAAAAATCCCAGCGTGAATCAGTTTATTTTCAATGTTCATCAGACAACTGTGTGTCATCTGTAAGTTGAGAATCACTGACCTAAGGCATCCATTGGTATCAACTATGTCATGCTAGCTTGTCGGGGAGGGGGCTAAATAACACTCCAAAGTTAGGCTGTGCCAGAGCACAGTGCCATTATGCGTGGCTATTCACTGTGTTTACCTTCACTAAATGCCCTGAAAGTGATACCAGGTTGCTACAGTATAACCATACGGAGCTCCACACACATCAGACTGCTCAGTTATAACTTTATGTTCAACTTTTTTATGAAGGAGGTATCCAGATACCAGAGCTCATCATAGCCTCTTTTCAACTTTCTTTTTAACAAAAGTAGTTATCTTGTTTTATCCTTGAAACCCACTGCAGTGCAAATGCTGTAGTTTAACATCAATTACTAAACTATGTGGCCATGTATGAGGTAAGGATTGGAACATTTGAGTTTTGTTAAAATACCACCAGTTTGATATCATAAAAGGTCTCACCAAATCAGTTTCTCTATTTTTGATTTCAATCATTGTGGTAGTAACTACCTGATGGAAAATCTGTCTCCATCTGTCTTTGGGTACAGATTTGTGATGTGTGTCCATTTTGTGACGCTCTGAACCATCTAGACATTTCCTGAGGAAATGCATTCTGTTTGCTGTGCTGTTGTTATCATGTTTAAGTGCGATAAGCGCAGATGGCTGGCTGACAGAGTATTTAATAATCTGCACACCTGCTGATCTTGGCTATATTGACTTTAACCCAACCTTTTGCACTTTTTTCTGCTGTGGCACATATACATGAATCCTAAAAAGAGACTCAAAATATGTCTTAGGGGAACGCAAAAGTATTAGTTGTTTTTATTTCACCCATCTATGTTTTTTTCTCTCCCGTGTCCCCCTTTGGGCTCCATAGAAAACAGTTGAAACAACAATAATGAATCATGCTTGGCTAGTAATGTGCTCCATATTTAGATAAATTAGCTGGTTCTTTCCTGCCTCTAAAACTTTGGTTAGGAGTTACATGTGCATGTGCACATGCACGCCCCCATACACACTCCCCTTACCAACACAGACACACAAATACTTTACATTGACATTGATTCAAGGGCATAAACCAGGGGAGTGGGGTGTGTACAATTTAGCTCATTTGACATTCAGTGTAGCACATCCAGGATAAACAGAAAACAAAAGGGGCAAAGTAACTGTACAGTCAGCAGCCACACACCTACACACACACACAAATCCTGTATTTCCTCTGCTTTCAAAGACTAAAAGCCATGCACATAGATGTGGGGGTAGTAAACAGAGTAGCTTATTAATTTTTGTCATATCTGCACTGTATAAAGACTTACTGATAACTTAAAGCATTCACTAGCAACCGATGTTGTGCCTGTAATGAGACACATATCAGGTTTACACAAATCCCCCAGAAGAGAAGAGATATGTGATAAAAGTAAGACAGATGGAAAGTGGAAATGTAGGCAGGAAAAAAGGGAAGGAAAAAAAAGATTAAAGCTGTCTTCCCTTCAAAGAGCTCGCCTCGTCGCACACTCTGAACTCGCCTCACTGATCATGAATTAAGTCTTGACCCAAGGCTCACAGCTCCATACTGATGCCGCAACACTGTACCATTGTTTCAGATCCAGATCAATAACCCATACATACTGTACCAGATCATAATTCTGTGGAAATAATGACATATCAAGATGTGACACGTACAAAGTCAGGCAAGGTTAACCTGACAAGGAAGCTGTGAAATGTCTGTCTCTCTCTGAAGACCAGCACAATACATTTTGCCTGCAGCAACAGAGTAAATGAGGTGGTTCAAAGTTGTTATACAGTAGCTTACCAATGATGCATACCTTCATCTGTGATTTGAAGTCCAGTCTGTGACCTGCTGTCACACACCAGCCCTCTCTTGCTTCGTCTTCCATGTCTAACAAAGCACATATACCATAATGAAATCCAACTGGAATTTCATCACATGAGCAGCATCGTCTCCTCTGCAGCAGAATAAAAAACAGAATAGAAAACCCTCTGGATGGATGCCTCTAATCTCAAACGGGCATCAGCTAGGCTGCTTGTTCCTAGTACCAGATGAGGCCATCACATTGCCCAGCATCTAGACTGCAGGTGCCATGTGCCACCTGCTGGGACACCTTAACAGGGCGACACCGGGCTCATCCACAGAAGTGAGCTGCCTGGCTGCCAGTAGCACGACTAAATGATTAGATTAGACTTGATGAGAGGTAGGACATCGCATATCATTACATTTAGTTTGCAGTTCACCCCCAAATCAAAAATATGTATTTTTTCTCTTACCTGTAATACCATTTGTCAGTCTAGATTGTTTTTGTGTGAGTTGCTGAGTGTTGGAGATATTGGCCATAAAGATGTCTGCCTTCTCTCCAATATAATTGAATTAGATGGCACTTAGCTTGTGGTGTTGAAACCACCAAAAAAAAAAAAATATTTACAAAACTCAACAGTAATGTCTCTTTCCAGAAATCATGACCCAGTTACTCAGGATAATCCACGTTTCAAGTTTATTTTTCAACTTTTTTTATTTATACAGCACTTTAAAAAGCAAAAGAGGCTTTGCACCAAAGTGCTTAACAAAGATAGACAAGCACAGAGACATAAAAGTGCATAGATGAGTTAAACAAGATTAAAATAAGTTTAAACATATTTTCAACCCAGGGAATCAGATAAAAAATAGAACTAACAGTATAAACACAAGTAAAAGCCAAAGAATAAAAATGGGTCCCAAGGCTCATCCTAAAAGCTCACCTGGCTAATGGCCTCTAGCAGGCTACTGTAGGAAAAAGTCCTGCTCCCAGCCTTTCTTTTCCACCACTGGGGCACAGCCAACATGCAACAGTGGGTGGATCTGGGCGGTCTGGCGATGCTGTAAGGGCTGAGAACCTCTGACATCTATGCAGGGGCGAGTCCATGGAGAGATTTATAGATAGCTAGAGGGATTTTGAAGTGTATCTTGAAATGAATAGGGAAGCCAGTGTAAGGATACAAGGATAGGGGCAATGTGGTTCTGTTTCTTGGATCTTGTCAATAACCACAGCAGCGATTTAAATTAGTTGCAAACGTGAGATGGTAGCCTGAGAAATGCTGAGGTAGAGCGAGTTACAGCAGTCCAGCCTGGATGATTTAAGTGCTTTATTGACCCTTTCTAGATCAGAGAGTGACAGGAAATGCCTAATGCTGGAGTTGGCTCTGAGTTTGAAGAAGCTGGACCCAACAGTGTATTTACTTGCCTGTTAAAACTTAGATTCCCATCAAAGATAACACCCAGGTGATTGAGGTTCTAGGCGATAATACTTGGATGATGCGGGGTCCAAAGAGTGGGATGTCTGCCTCGTCTTCATTTAACTGCAAGAAATGATGTGCTAACCAGTCTTTAATGCCTTGGAGACATTTTTGTAATTAAGTGACCTGATTTTGGGAATTGAGTGATAGATGGATCTGAGTATCATCTGCGTAGGACTGAAAAGAGATGTTGGGAGTTTGGGTGATTTTTCTCAATGGGAGCATGGAAGGACAAAAAGAAGTGGACCTAAAACTGAACCCTGTGGAATTCACAATAATCCACAGACCTTGTTGTGAGCAAGTTCATGTAGGAACTGTTTTCTTTCTACGCGCCAGCTGTATCACCATGCAAAAGAAAGCATGCATCTACTCATGGACAAAAGGCTCGTGCTCGTGGCAGTGCGAGATGTTAATATTATTGACATCTTCCTCTGCAGAGCTGTAACATAAGCTAGCCCAGTGGTGCTAGGTGAGTTAGCAGTAGATGCACGCTTCCCTCTGGGCTGATACAATTGGTTGGTATAGTTTGGCAGAAAGACAGTATTTCCTGCCACCTGCAACATTTACATGCATTCAAACATTGATGGCACAGCCATCAGGAGAAATTTGGGGTCAGTATCTTGCCCAAGGATACTAAGACATTCAGAGTTGAGGAGCCAGAGATCAAGGTGACAATTTTGTGATTAGTGGACAACCTGCTCTACCTCGTGAACCACAGCTGCCCGTAGCTATAGGTTACTTTATAGATAAAGATTTACCTATAAAGCCAATGAAGAGTTTATAAATTGTGATGCGTTGTTATAGATTATAACACCCAAAAAAAGTTTGAATTTGCTCCACATTGACCAACAGTAAAATAGAATAAGTATATAATAGTATAATAAATACTGTCAGACATTTTTCTGCACAGAATATCTTTACTTTTGATTTTATGTGCATTTTACTCATAATACTAACATGCTTTCTGTTTCAGTGCAAGACTGGTGTGTATCTAAGTACTTCATCCACTACTGCTTATATCAATGTAAATGTGCATTTAATCAAAGTTAAAGTTATTCTGTAATTCAAAAATCTACAACAGCCCTGTATTAAATCTCATCTACAGTTTTTGTTGACATCACATTATGATAAACATATTTCACCATGGTGCAGAACACCACCAGTAGTGATTACAGACTTCAATCAAATTTTCTCATAACACAATGTCAACAAAAGCTGAATATTGCAAGTTTCGCACAGGTAAGATTTATTACAGGTCTAATTCTATTTGATCACATAAGGTTGCAGAGGCGAATGAAAAATGACAACTCAGTGCATTAGGGCCGTTGAGGAAAGGTGTTTCCTTGCATTAATTTACTAGATCAGTTTTTTTATGGAGCAGTTTGTGACACCGGCTGGGTCAGCAGCAATCTTTTTCCATTTTCCTCACTCTGGCATTCCTAATAATGTTGTCATCATCAGACGACAGCCAGGGAGGGAGAAAGTGATTGAGTCAGAACAACCTTGGAACCGTTGCTTTTAAATGTAAATAACAGTGAGGTCTGCTGGGCTTCATGAATCATCTCTGAAGGACGGCTGATGCTGACTGGAAAGCAGAATATCTGAACTAAATATTTCCTTCTTTGCTCCCTCCAGTCTGGTCGAGGCAAGGAGATAATCAAGATACAAAATCACTTGAAAGTATGTGTTGCTCCAACAGAACAGCAGGCTGTTTTCACACCGAGACATACATCTTTTGGTGTTACACCAATAGTAATCATGTCTACTTGTGAAGACAGCAGTGGAGAGAGTTGAGGTTTGATTCTATGCCCAGACACAAATTGGCGTAGACTTTTTTCCCCCACACATGATTCCCTTTGGTGTGATCTGGTGAGGCTTCAGCCTTTCAAATTTATTTTAAGTGCAGCCACAGATGAGCAGCAGAATTGGAGACTGGAGTTCTGGCTCTTAGTGCAGAGTGACAACCATCCATTTAATGTTCTGCTTTAACACATCAGTTGAAGATAAGATTGTCCAACAGTGAACTGTGAATTTTGAGGAAATTTCAGCTGCTGCATCAAACTGCTTCATCTTATTCTGGGTTGTTAAGATACCTAAAGGAGGCATGTGGTCAGAGTCGAGTCATCTAGCTTATTGAAGTATTTCTAGTCTGATGTACCATTCTTAATGTCTACAATTCTCAGCTTGTGTCTATAGTACGTAATAAGACTGCAGCCTGTTTAAGCGAGCTAACCTTTTGATGTCATTGGCAGTGCTCTGGCAGTGTTCGACCAGCAGAGCTTGTTTCTGAGGTTTTTGTTTTTGAAGCTTTCTTTGAGTGTTTCTGACCCTTGAGGGCTTGTTTGAAACACTTTTAAGGTTTAGTTGGAGTGTTCACAGTGAGCCTGTTGTCTGGTTGTGCCGCTGATTCCCAAGTGTGTCAATTGTTTTAACTCTGGAGCTTAATCACTCTTAGACTGTCAGTCATGATTTAGGCTCAAAAGGCGTTTTGTTCTTGTGTACTGAGTCAAGGACTTTTAGAGGGGGGATCACTAACACTATGCTTGTATGCGCCGTTGTTCTTTTCCTTACTAGATCTTTCCTGGAATTTATTAATATAGTAACAATATTTACACATTTCTGAAATCACATGTAATTAAACAGTGAACAGTTACTGACAATTTATCATGATACTGATAATAGGTCACATTGTCTTACCCTAACTTTATGTGTTATATTTTATGCACGGTGTGTATGAAGTATTTCTCCTATCTGTGTGAGCACAATTTTGTTTTATACCTGCAGAGAGACATTTTTACTTAGTGAGATAACTCAAAAGACAAGGCAGCAATAGTATATATTTCATTACTGTTATCAAGAAAAGACCAAAACCAACAACTCTCATCAGACTCTCAGCCCCACAGCCATTGGTTCCTACTGAGAATGTAAATCTTTAAAAATGGGTCAGAATATGTAATTTCATTTTCAGAAAAGCATATAATGTTCCAGAACAGGTTGGCACTGTTGTTTTTTGTAGTTTGAGTTCACAGAGGTAGGCAGTGCACTGGTTAGGGACTATTTCCAGGCGCAGATTTGATTTGGTGCTGTAGTGAATATTTTCAGCAGCAGGACGATGGATGTGGGATTAAGTCAAAATAAACAGTTCCCACGTTCAGCACAATGAGACATGTCACCTAGTGCAACAGTGTGACTCACTGATGTAATTCAATAGTTTTTGAACAACAATGGAGCTCTACGGCTCAGAGGAATAAGATATATCAGGCTTTGGATACACACATAACACTTGTTAGTAGGACGGTTTTATTGCTACCTGGGATTAGTTTACAGTAAGAAAAATCTAGAGTGGGGGACATCAACTTAATTTGTCTAAGGGCCGGAATTTTTCCAAGCAGACTATTTAATTAGCCTATCATAATTGTTCAATAATAAATCTGTCCACTCCACCGAGTTGACTAGAACTGAGTGCCACAGCTCGTATGTGTGTGTTTGGGAGAGTGACAGAGACAGACAGATGGAAAGAGATGGTGGAAGGTGGACTATTACAGGAATGCAGGTTTCTGTAAGTTAGGCTATCAATAACTTACTCAAACAATGTCTCTTGATGCTTTTTGATGCATAACTTTTGACGCATTTTTGGGGGGAGTTTTTCTTCATCCACTATGAGGGTCCAGGGACAGAGGGATGTCATATGCTGTAAAGCCCTCTCAGACTAATTGTGATATGTAATTTTGGGTGTAATAGATCAAATTGATATCAAAATGGAGTTGAAATTACTATTTGCACAGCCCAGGACGCATGCTTTGTGATGGGGCCTAAGTAAATAAGTAAGTAGTGTCTTGTCTTAACTGCTTGTTTCTCCCTCCAGCCTATAGCACCTTCTACATCATCGGCCTGGTCTTGTCCATGCAAATCCCCTTTGTGGGCTTTCAGCCAATCAGGACCAGTGAACACATGGCCGCAGCAGGTCAGTAACCAATAACCTGTGATCTGGGTGGAAAGTGCCAATTATATGCATTTACTTCAGGCCTATTGAATATGTTTTAATTTTATTTTTATACATAAAACAACATTTACCTGTACCAATTTCAAACAGCAGATAAAAGGATAGGTCATCATTTTTCCTGTCTCTTTTAACACAGGACTCACATGCCCATATGTACAGTACCTTGAAAAGGAGAGATGGGCATTTTAAGTAATTTTCATATTTGAGTACTCACATTGAATTAGTATCAGGTACTAGAGTACTTGCAAAAACATAATCCAACCTAAGAATAGTGCCCCAAATGAATGCCCAAGCAACAATGCAGGTGGAGGTTAGAATTAGCCTACGTTTCTTCACAACATAGACTGTAGAGCTTCGATACGCATGTTTAATGTAACATAACTTGCACTGCACATTGAAGTACTTAAAAAGACATCACTCTTATGCCTGATTGCCTGCCTGCCTGCCTGCAACGTTAGATCAAGTGATGTCTGACTGAAACAGTTTGAAATTTTTCTGTGTCTGCTCAGACCTCATTTTTGGTGTATGAATCTGTGCAGATATTCATAGATTGCAGTTACATCACTGCATCCTGCTCAGAATATCTGAACTTTTACTGATGAACAAATTCGGACTTGAAAGCGTTGTTGTTTGCTGTAATTGTTCCTCCAGTCCATACTGGCTAAAAGATCCCTTCTTAAACCAGTTTTAGTGTTAGTCATTGGGGATGCTCTCTTAAAAAACTGCATCATCTAACCTACTTGATTTGACTAACTCAGACTGCTGAAGCTTTACATTAGCTTCAGCTGAACCTTAGAATGGATTATCACACAGGACAGTGTATTTTTCCCTTCATCTGTTACATAGATATTGATGAATGAACATATGTGCATGTCAGTATTGTTTTGAGATAGACTTGAAAAATGTGACCCTTTCCTTTTAAAGTACCTTTTTCCCCAGTCATGATCATATATCTGCTACAAAATTAGATTCAGAAATGCAATCTGTGTATGAGCCCTCAAACTGGAGTGTGTCATGATGGTGAGGTAATCTTCAACCATTCACCTGAGACAGTTTCCATAATAACAGCGCCCACAGCAGCTTGGCAGTGCCAGTGTTATCTTGACGGGCAATGACAGTACAGTGGAAATAAAGTGCACACTCCGCTATTACCTGCTAAGATGCCTTAAATTATTCAGATATGCACAGTACTGAAACACTCCAGTAAAGAGTAGGTAAAGTGGATGTGATGCCTTTAAGTGTTGTTAAATGCTCATTTCTTTATGAAAATGATTGGTTCATATTTAAATGACATAAAAAGCATGCTGAAAAGGAGGTTTTAAATATGCTTTAATGACAGAGTTACAGTAGAAACAAAGTTTAACAGTTTATTTACTGCTTGAGCAAAGAGAATATGTCACATTTTTAATTCAGTTTTGTTTTTGTGCTCTATCTCTGTAGGTGTGTTTGTGCTGCTTCAGGTCTACGCCTTCCTGCAGTACCTGAAGGACAGACTGACCCGGCAGGAGTTCCAGACTCTGTTCTTCCTGGGAGTCTCTCTGGCTGCTGGAGTGGTTTTCCTCTCTGTCATCTATCTGACTTACACAGGTTTGTTCACATTGGCTTTCAGAGGGAAGGTCGTCTGAATCAGTCTCACATCCACTTTCTGCGCTAGGAAAAACAGCTTATGGAAACTGAAAAATGAAGCTACCACATTTTTGTTCATTATTCTGTGGCAAGATTACTCAGTCACATGCCTAGTGGTTTTAATACGAAGCTGGACATGCATACCACATCATTACTGTGCAGACAGGCTACAGTTAAGCTGACTAGTCCCTTGGGTTTTAGAGAATTTGGAGAATTTGCCATGCAAATGTAACAGCTAATATGAATTTGCATTTCAGTTTGGTGTCAAAGGAGAAAAACAAAGCTGTGTACACAACATCTTTTACTCTGGGAAAGCTTCACAATTTTCACTGTGCTTTTTGTCAGATTGATTGATTCTGCAATGAGTGGCTGAGTCCCATTTGAATGTAAACAACAGCTCGGGGTGCCCAATTATGCATCGTTTTACATATTTCCCAGGAGTAAAGTTCTAAAAGAATTTAGAGCAGCTATTTAATTTACACGGTACCTTCAGTCCTCCCCTCGGTTGACTGCTCTGACCTGGTGAATGGGCTGGGGAGGCTCCTTCTACCACCTACCACCACACCAAATCTTTAAAGTTTCTTTAAAGAGCAACTTAGTTGTTTATTTATTGTTTATTTATTTATTTATTTTTAAGGTTTTTTTTATATCATCCTGTAGCTGCAAAGCAGCAGTAGACCATCAACTCCCATGCGCTGTGAGGTCAGATTACTGTTTCTGTCAATAGAGCCTGGTGCCTTTGAAGATGGTGATGTAACAGCTTCAGTACCCCATTCGAAAGGGCTGTGTGACGGCAAGATAAAGCCGTAAAATAATTTAAATATAGAGTACTCTTGAATCAATATTGATTTTGTTTTAAGGTGGTCCCATCATTAGTTGACTAAAATACATTTTGCTGCTCCCCCCAGCCACAGCCACCAGACTCCTCTGACAGAATAAGTAATTTTACCATGAGAGCATGTTGGGTTGCTAGTCTACTGCTGCCTCTCCTCTGATCGTTTAGTTTGTATTATTATGTGACTTTCAAGACCAAACTAATGTGGCATCCACAGCAGTATGCTGTTTAGCCTCTGTGTACTGTTACTCCAGCAGCATTACATTATATTTGATCTCAGTGTGTCTTCACCTAGTCAAAAAAAAGGTTGAATTAGAATAATAACAGCATCTTCCACCCCCAAGCTCAAATCTTCTAAGCTAACACTTTACTCACTCTTTGTGCTCACACTGTCAGAAACAGAGTGTGTTGGGGGGTGAAGGAGGGGAGGGCATCACCACGGTGACCTGCATCACTGCTTTTTGCTAATGGCTGAGTGGGAGCTTCCATTTGAAAAACACTCAGTTGGACCCACCCTCTAAATAATTATCAGTTAGTTTTCCAAATAACTATCAGTTACTTAACGAAGTTCACATGAACCGCTCCTCTCATTAGCTTAAAGTAGAACCACCAAACAGCACTTATTTAGAAAGAAAATGTGTCACTTTTAAAGCTGATTCGTCTGTTACTCCATTTATTTTCTTCTTCCAAAACAGTGGTGAGGAACACCAGGAGCAAATGCCAAGAGTTCAGTTTTCATTAAAACTAAATTATGACTGGTTTGTTAACTGCATGCCAAATTAATCAGAGCACACACGGCCAAACTGCCTCCTAATTTACCATATGATGGCTTGTTGACAAGCAATGTAGCATTTAAAAGCCTCTTCAAAAAAAAAAAAAAAACAGAGTCCAGTGCAGTGCTCACTTCATGTATACATCGCTTCCAGCAAGCTTCACAGAGAGCAATGAGGGAATAACGGCATTACTAGGTTGTTTTAATTGAACATTGTCTGGTCTAGCTCAGCAAAAAACACAAAATTACTGGATCCATCAGCATATTAGCGTGACATTCGCCACTGAGTGGTAAAAATATTTTTTTGTCCTGGCGGTGGGTCCCGTTAGCCCATCAGGCCTGTACGGTGAAAGAGGAAACACTGGACTTTTTACACAGTTACCTGAAGCTATAGTATTGTATATTGATAATATTATAATAGTGATGAGTGTGGTCGCAGTAAATTAAAACCCTTATCTAAGGCCCAACAGCCATTAAATGCTGCATGTAAAGCAATAGCTGGTTATAGTTGGAGTCAGCCATCCACTGATATCACACATCTATAGTCTGTGTGTGTTAGGACCACCTGCTAACTATCTAACTAGTGGTGATTGCTCTCTGTGTTCTCATTTATCATTGCACTGGTGAGCTGAGCAGCCAGGCGGCCAGAGAGAGCTCATTACAGCTCATCATGTCTGCAGCACAGCAACACACACATTAGAGACAATTACATGATCAATACATGCAGGAGGAATGTTACAAACCAATCAAGCGATCCACTGATGCGTGACAGTACACAGACCACTGACCGTCAACTGTAGTGTGTGTTCACAGGTGTGTCTGTGTGGGCTGCTGGTTAGACGTGTTTGTTTTAATGCACTATAAGTATAATGCACTATAAGTATATACTGACTGAGTCCATATGGTTTGTGTGTGTGTTTAACCTTCAGGGTACATTGCTCCATGGAGTGGGCGCTTCTACTCCCTCTGGGATACTGGGTAAGTCGTCACAATAGATGTGTTGTATGTTTGCAGTGGATTACGGACTTTACAGCAGTGCTGATAATAATTATGTACAGTGGCACATTTAAGTCTGTTAAACTGTAGGAGACAATGGGGCGATTAAGATTCATTCCACCTTGTCTACTTATTGATTTACTATGAAGTCCAACTTTTGATTTAGTCCAAATGTTGTTTAATAAACACATACTCAGGATGATGATTTTTTTTTTTCATGTGCCAGAGTGAAAGTGTCACTGTTTCAACAAATTCAGTTTATTTTCCCCTTTAATTTTTCAATCACATTTTCATGTTTTAGCCAGATCAAACAGACACATCGAATGCACGCCAAGTAACCCAAGAGCACTAAACACTCACTGTTTGACCATAAAAGCATTTTGGCAGTTCCACAGTCAGCTGTCACTCAACCCCATCATAAAATCTTAAACAGATAACGCTCCCTTTCTCCCTTCCCAGATCTGGGCTTACAGAGAACTGCCAGACTGCAGCATCAGCTGTAAAACCCTAAAACTCTGAGTGTATGTCCACATATGTTTGTGTGTTGGCGCACACGCCTACCGTGCACACGAGTATATTTTTAAAGGAAATTAAGTTTTGCTGCAGTGCAGTAAAAGTAATGAGGTCATTATAACTGACATCAGCCATACTTGATTTTCCTCCATGCTGAATAAAATATCACAGCTTTACTGTCAATGAGAATGGTTCATTTAGAGTGAGTCAAGTGGAAATTAAAGGGAATACAATGAACTATTATGCCTTTTATAAGAAAGAACGGGGTCGTTTGGCACTAATGATACATTTACAGTTTGATAGTGTCATTATAAAGACCTCCTTCTTTGCCTAACCATACTTAATTTGCAGTGTCTGACTTCTTTATGTCTTTAATGTTCTCCACAGATATGCTAAGATCCACATTCCCATTATAGCATCAGTATCTGAGCACCAGCCCACCACCTGGGTGTCCTTCTTCTTTGACCTCCACATCCTCGTCTGCACCTTCCCAGCAGGCCTCTGGTTCTGCATTAAGAACATCAATGATGAACGTGTCTTCGGTAAGAGCCGTTGCATGGAATAATAACAAATTTAGAACACGGTTATTGACAAAGTTGTAGAAGTTGTCAGTTGTACTTTAGATACAATCTATCATCCAGTATTGAAAGATTAATAAACAAGGCAGCATTAGTTGAAGTGCTGTTGTGGTTTAGACGGAGACAATGAGCTTTAGAGTACCATTGCTGTCAATAAAGTGCCCACAATAACAAGAAACAAGCTTTCACCAGTTTTATGACTTCTGTCCCTCAAGTGACTAAGTGGCACTAAGTTGATAAGCAGCGTTGGGGAGTAACTAGTTACACATAAATAGATTACAAAAAAGAAATTGTAATCACTTACATTCACTGAAAAAAGTAATTAAAATTGAATTACAGGTACTCATCAAAATGGTGGTGATTACAAAGATCTTACATCTGAATATATTGTTTAATCAAAAGTTTATATAAAGAATATAACGTTCATTATGTTGCTTTGCATCTTTTCACTGTGCAGGAATGTTCTTTTTTTAGCAGAGTCTATTTCTGGATAGTTGTCCACTTTATTGCCCAGTTTGAAACATTTGTTAGCTAGTAATCTGGAAGCTACTATGGTTTTAAAGTAACCTTCAAAACATTGTTGATGAATATCATCCTCTCTATCTGTGACAAGTTTGGATTTTTGTCCTATTAATGATCAAATTCCGTCAAATTTAATTACCAGTGTAACCAGTATAGAGCTGACATAACACTGGAAATCACTTTAATGTATGTATAGGTCCTGTTTGTGCATGTGTGTATGTGTATTTCGGGCCTGTGTGTGTGTATATATATATGACAACAGGGTGAAAATATTGAATTTCCCCCTTTGGGATTGATAAAGTATATAAAAGTAAATAAAAAATAATAATAATAAAAAAAAAATCATACTTTGATGGTATACTGTACATTATACATTTGTGCAGAGGGCAGGAGTGGCCATTAAGAGAAAAATATAAATAAATCAAGGCCACGTTTATTAAATCATGCTCATGAGATATAAGTCATTACCTCAGTTTAACTAAATAGTTTCCACATTTTGGATCATTTGAGCGCTCAAGTGTTTAAAAACGTGGGTAATGTCTTGCTGCATTCAAATGGGGTCCTGTTTACTGTATTCACGAGTCCACATGACCCTGTAAATACATTTCTGAGAGCTCAGAGTTCACAATTTTGTGTACACGCCTTTTGGTGTCACAAGTTCCATTTGAACGCAGCAGCTGGTGACGTCATGTCGTGAGGAGACTGTGTGTGGTTCACCTGAATTTGGGCTCTTTTTGGTAGTAATCACTATACTAGCCTACAGGCACTGGGAAGGGCTCTTTTCAACATGTACATATCAACACTTATGTTCTCTGGTGCGCTTAAGCACTATACTGAAGGTCTCTGAAAGAAGCAGGTCTCTGTTCCATCTGCACTCTCTAACTGGCGTGATGTTGCACACTGTTGAGCTGCAATTACGCATCTGGAGTTTTTATTATGTTTAGTATTGTCAGAGCTATTTTTTCCTGTTGTATCAACACTTGGAATTGTGATACAACCTGGCATGGCATATAGTACAGATTTAACTTAGCATTGGCTTTGAAATCAAACAATTGGTATCCCAACCACATTTTAAGAATATCACTGACAGACCATTATTGTGAATCATGTGCTAGATAGTTGTTGTTTTTTCTTTCAGTGAGCGTGTGAAAATTATGATCTTAAACAGTGTAGAGAGTCCAGCTCTCAGGCTCCTGCTGCTGCTCGTATCGTTTGTCATTTGCAAGCTCACTTGTGTTTGTGCTGTTGTTTCTTATCAAACTGTCGAGTTTGTTTTCTAAAATGTCCCGCTCAGTACATTCCAGTATTGACAGCATATTTCTTTTAAACTTCACTTAGTTGAGCTGTTACAAAAATACTACATACTCATAGTGGCTGGAAATCAGAATGTGCAGATCGACTGGTACTGTATCACATAAAGTCTCTCAAAAACGTCTCCCCTTTAAATAGAAACATAGCTGAGAGTGTTTAAACCTCACTGTGCAGTCTAATAACTCCTATGTTGGACGAGAGAGCAGTGGAGCAGCTACTGTATCTGAGCAGTGTCTCTCGCATATGCAGACCACATTTGTTGATAATGTATTTGTCAGCAGCATCTGTCATCTGTTGCATCCACAGCAGTGAGCTGCAGCAGTGGTGTGTGGGCACTTGTCTATAAAACACTTTTGTGTTTGTTTGTTTGTTTGTCTCTTTCTGCTCTTTATCTCCACAGGTGTCACACATCCCCCTGTGTTCTTTTCACCGCTCTCAGTTCGCTTTCTGATCTTCCCACTGCCTCATTATCTTTTTAACATTGTCATGCATACTGTAGGCTTTGTTTGTTACCCTGTCTGTGTGTACTGTGATGACTTGATTTAAATGATCAGAAAGTGAAATATACATGCTGTATCAGCTGCAAGGAGCAGGTATAACACTACATTTAAACAGTAAGCTTCACTGAAAATTGAATTAGTTTCTATAACATCAGTAAACATCAGGGCACGTAAAATTATATGTGTATATGTAAATTGAGATTAGAAGGGTAACACATAAAAATAAATGTGTATAACTTTTTTTAATTGTATTTTAAATCCGAACCAGGATAAACTACTGAGCATTAGATTTAGTTGTATAGTGTCATCAAGCCTGTGTTACAAGCATTGCATGAATTTTTGATTGGATTTTGTCACATTACTAATTAATTTAGTATTTCTTTATATTTATGGTTCATTTTCTGCCACGTTTAGTTCTGTCTATTCAAGGCAAGCTACAGAAAAGCTTCTCTCAACCATTACATCAACTGAAAATGCCTTTTCAGACATATCTTTGGTGTTGCTGTACTGCAATTCCTTGTTACTTACAAGCAACACATATACACCAATATAATAAATCTATGATGGGTTTAAATTGCTCAGTAATATCAAGGTCAGGTTCTACTTGCCAATATGAAGTCCAGTCTTCTGCTGCCCTCCTTTGACTGAATGAACCCTCTCCCTGCTCCCTCTGCCTTGTTTACTTTCTTTTTCTCCTTCACTATATCTCTGTCAGATTCTGTGTTCATCTCTTTTTTGCTCTGTACCTGTAGCCTCCTGATCATTTCATCATGACTCTTTGATCTCAGTTCAGCTAAAAACACTCCACTTAGAGACAAACACATCAGGGTTAGTGTTTGATTATATGCTGTACTTTTCTTTCTGCTTGTTACATTTTCTGTTTTGATCCAACCTGAGCAGAGGCATAGTGCTGAAAAAAAGGGAAAAGGAAGGCATGAGTTTCAGGTCAGACAGCAGAGATGGGGGCAGTGCACCTGTGAAATGACTTGACAGCATTAAATTAAAGTAAGTTTAAAATTAAATCCTGGTCACCTGTAACCTCCTTATCTCTCTCTCTCTCTCTCTCTCTCTCTCTCTCTCTCTCTCTCTCTCTCTCCCTCCCCCACCAGTGGCCTTGTATGCTATCAGCGCCGTGTATTTTGCTGGCGTAATGGTCCGTTTGATGCTGACTCTGACTCCGGTGGTGTGCATGCTGTCGGCGGTGGCCTTCTCTAGCGTTTTTGAACACTACCTGGGAGATGACATGAAGAGGCAGAGCCCACCTGCAGAGGACAGCAGCGACGAGGATGACAGGAAGAATGCTGGAAACCTCTATGACAAGGTTAGCAAACATCAGAATGTGTGTGATGTGATCGTGTAGTTTGATGTACGTTAAACTACCAAATTTGTCACTGTACAGTTACTGTTATATTTGTAGATTGATGTTCATGTGTACAGTGTAAGACACAATGCTGAATCGTTATTTATATCATTGTAGAAAAAACTGTCAAAAGTGAATGCCTTCATTTTCTAGTGTCAGCTTTGTTTCTTATGAAATTAATGGCTCATTGGTTTTTCAAACATAGTGCTGTTGCATGACTCAAATGCTCAAAGCATTAATATATTACATGTGTTTAATTTCCAAACAAGGATGATTCTTTTTCCCTTCAAAAGTGAGAATTTCCCTGCCACTCTTTTTTTAATAATGTGTCGTACAATTCCATACACAATATACAACACCATTAAATCATATAGCCTGCACACCTAATACCAAATTATAACATCATTCAGTCTTTTCATATTAATCTGATGACAGTGTGTGCTGTTAAAGGAGTTGCCTGTAGTGACCATCCCACAGAAAATAATCACCATCTGCTGCAGTTCACCTCAGCTCAATGGAGGGTTTTAGCGTCTTTTAGTTTATTGTTTTGGTTTTACAGCCTGCAACTTTACTGTTGTGGTTCACTCTCGCAGCTTTTATCAGCGTCATCTCTAGCGGTAGCGGTTAGCTGGTTTCAGTGAACAAGCTCTGATTAACCAGGCCCCCAAAAATGCTGCTGAGCCTATCCCAGTGGCCACTTGATAAATTGCAGTGAAAAAGTCACCTGCAGCCCAAAACACATTTTCCCCATAGGCCACCACTGTTTAAAAGATGTTTGTAAAAGTCTTGACAGGACACCATGAAATCCAAACAAGGTCAATTATGACTCTTCCTATTATGAATTTTTGATCCAATAAGTTTTTATATTTGAAAAACTTTCCTCAATTGGTGAAAAGCAGTTTTAAAATCTGTGACATCATCGCAGTGTTAAGTCTGTGAATCAAGCAGGAACTTGTGGGTGGGGCCAACGGGAGAAACAAAGCTGCGCATATTCAGTGGCGTGTGCGCCAGGCAAGCAATTCTCATTAGACTGAATAGGCACCATCTTGGGATCCAGTATCCAGATCTAATGATAGATGCATGTGTTAAAGCCACTGCCTGTCCGCCAGACAGTAATAGGACAAAGTTAGTGACTTGCAGTTAGCAGCTGAAGAGCCAGATATTGCTCTCAGGATTTTGTGAGACCATAACAGAAACACAGCTTCAAATGAAGGCTAATGTTGCTCCACGTCTGCTGGATGTGTAAATAGACAAATGTTTGCTAATGACTTAACAAATTAAACAACTTTGTAACCTAATAATATGCTAGTGTTGCATTTACAACTTCTGCTGCCCCAAAGTGGCCAAACAAAACCAATAATTACTGCTATAAATCAAATGCTTAATGTTTTTCAGACCTGGCTTTCATATACACCAATTCATCTCATGAATGTTTCACTTCCTGTGTCTATTCCAGTTGTGTCTTCTATGATAAAAAAAAGTTCTTGTCACATTAATGAGAAATCACAAGTATCAGATTTTGTTTCCTACACTCATCAAAAATTAATTTTGTAGCCACTGGTACAAAAATATTCAATACAAGAGGCAAACCACTTCACAAGTCACCAAGCATTATATTTGTAGACACACGGTCAGCAGAATACAATAACATCGTATATATGTAACCAGCACCAGAACATGCAGGCATAATAAATGCATGACATCCCACTATGACCATTACAAAAACAACATTTTCAGTCATTTTCAATGTAACCATCTGAGTAGCACTTTTAATTGAAAACATTGTGTTGTGGTGTTTGTAATTAAACGAGCTGTATCCTCATTTGTCTTTCTCTGCTTCCTCGGGGAAACCAAATCACACTGCTGTCCAATGATTTTGTCATTTTGCCACTTTCCTTACAAGTCGATGCAGTGGGAGTAATGTTTACCAACCAATAACACTATCACAGGTCTTCTTAAAAGCATTGTTTAGATGAGACACTATAAAACGGCTACAGCAGTCTGAGAATTCTCTCAGTGGGGACAATTAACAGTCTTCTAGCACAGTATATTTCCAGCTCATTTTTACAGAGCTCCTGTCTTGTTAGAGTTTCAGCAACACTTACAAATGGTGTCCTGTTGGTGTGTGCTGTCCCCTGCAGGCCGGTAAGGTGCGCAAACATGTATCAGAGCAGGAGAAGGCTGAGGAGGGCCTGGGCCCCAACATCAAGTCCATAGTCACCATGCTGATGTTGATGCTGCTCATGATGTTCGCTGTCCACTGCACCTGGGTCACCAGCAACGCCTACTCCAGCCCCAGTGTCGTACTGGCATCATACAACCATGATGGGTGAGAATAATACAACACCATGTGCATTTCCAACAAATGCCCCCTACCTCTGGGGGTGTGTAGACATGCAGATAGTGTTTGTTTTCTTTGGCCAGGTTTTGACATACTGTATCCTCCTCTGAGATTTCTGCCTCCCCTCTAATAGAGATGTGTTTGCAGCACTCACAGCAATGAAAAATGACATTATGAAGTCTGTCATCATTACTTAAACTGTGTTCCCTTTAACCCACCGACCGACGGTGTTGTCATCACTTTTCAGAGGAATTGCTTTCTACTGAGGAGATATGTCACTGATGTCAGTACTGTGGGCACCTCCTCCTACCAAACAGATGGTCCTGCATCTTTTTTGTATTAATTTGCTATTTAAAGCAAACTCCAAAGTCCTGTTGTTGGTTCAGCCCACACTATATATACTAAATCTTTTCCAAACCTCCCTGCCAGAGCTAATCCACACTGGCACTCCTGGTCTCATGTAGAAATATATACTTAATATAATAAACCACTATCAAGCAGAAGCTGTAATGCAGGTTCTGTTTTCTTTAGGCAGAGCTATTCTGCTGTCAGATACATTTAAAGTGCTTTATAAATGTAAGTGTAGCCCCACGATTGCCTAAATATACACTGTACAGTTGTATTAGGAGATAATGAGTGTGTAATGTATAATCAGATCAGACTTCAGCAGACACTATTAAGGGACCAAGATAAAAAACAAATGTGATTGGGACATTATTATTAATGACTCAGCTGAGGAACTTTACAATAAGGAATGCTCATAATAGTCACCTCAAATAGAGGCTGTTAATCAGGAGTCTGTTCATGTGCACTGTACCAGGGCGGAGGCAGAAATCTCAGAACCAGATATCATAAGACCCTGGTATATAAAACAGAGACTATCTGCATGAATAGGGACCATTACAGCAGAAATACATGGGGCACGGATGTGATGTGTCATGTAGGCAGACTCTGTCTTTGCAGCGTGTGGTTGCTGCCAGCTTCACTGTGTGTGTATTGAGTTTTGCCAAGTGGTAATGCAGTTGCTTATTGGTTTGAAAGCATAGACTATATTTACTGGTACTGGAGTAATTAACTGGATCATTTTAACAACAGGGTGCAGTGATTTAATTACATTTATTTTAGTGTGAAATGTAAAAACACACACAAGGTTGCTCTGCTGCTTCACACTGCCTCTGGTACAACGAGGTGTGTCTTTTATCATTTTTAAACAGATTGTACAGTGTTGTTTTTACCTGTTGGAGGTCCATGGAGCCTTACACAGAGAAAAAATAAGCACACCAGCCATGTAAAAATAAAATTGAGCAGCATGGTGCCCGTGTGGGCAGGTGCAGCTTCCGTGGTCAGTGTAGCAGCTTCAGTTGATTACATGATGGACGCGCTCTGTTGTGGGCATGCTGCAGCAGACGTGTTGCGCTGTGACTGTGTCCCATTTATTTTACTGTTAGAGTTAAGAGTGAATGCTTGTTTGTAAGTTATGTAAACTGACCCTTAAAGGTGTAATGACACGGGTTTCATTTTAATACTTAATACTTACTTAAATAATACAGCCCATGTTCAAATACACATATTTATGACTCATCATCTACCATCCATGTGTTGTCACCTTACCCATCTATTACTTTCTCCACCAGCTCCCGGAACATCCTGGACGACTTCAGGGAGGCCTACTACTGGCTGAGGCAGAACACAGACGAGCATGCCAGAGTGATGTCCTGGTGGGACTATGGCTACCAGATAGCAGGCATGGCTAACAGAACCACGCTAGTCGACAACAACACGTGGAACAACAGTCACATAGCACTGGTGAGAGCTGCTGTACCTTTAACACTATTGTTTACATTTAATCTCTTTAATTTTACACATGTGGATCAGTTTACTAGTCATGGGGAGCACTACATAGGCTGTAAAAACAGCTGCATTTTGTCTTCTGTGGCTCTTGATGAGTTTTCTGTGTTTGAGAAAATAACCCCAATGATGTGTTACGCTCACAAAAATAGAAACATTTGGCTCAACCTTGCTACCAACAACATTTAAAGAGGGAGCCATACCTGAGGATTTGGTTCAAAGCAAAAACTAAACTAACAGACAAAGTTGCAAAAACTGGACTACCAGACCTCCATTCACAAAAGAAACGTATGTAAAATAAGAAGCAAAAGAAGCCACTCACTGGCTGCTTTGTCTGGGAGAGAGCGCTCCTTCTCCTCCACCTGTCTTCAACATGGGGCAGGACTGCCCACTAATCACCTGGGGCCTCTTTTATAAAAAAGTGTGTAGGATCCTACACTAAAAGTGTACGTCCACACAAATGCCACAATTGGCCTGCGTCAAAGAATAATCAGATTTATAAAACCTTTGCACACACACAGCCGCAGGCAGTGTTCCATTTAAAATCACAGTCCACCTGCAAATGTATGCACATTGATCAGCCTCTTATGTCGCCCTCTAAACGCCCACAGTCAACCATAAATGGTCAATGCAAAGCACCTCATGAATGTTGGTGCATAGAAATAAGCCTGCTGATCGGTGGCTGAACAGCTGCCTGCTGTGGCTGTAAACAACGCTAAGAGAGCGGTGAGAATGAACCAAAACAGTTAAGTTATGGGTGGGACGGGTAAACAATGAGCCGTTTTTGTTACAGCTTTGTTTATATATTTGTTTGTTTTTGCCTCCATTTTCTGTGGTTACACATTTGGCCAGCTCCTAGTCGAGTTTCTTTCAACTACTGTGTAGAGGTCAGAGTGTTGATTGATTTTTTTTTTCCCCTTTCTTTGCCTTAGTGTGTTGCACCAGCAAGTGAATATAACATTGTGTCAGTACACTGCATCGCACAGCAGTGAAAGAGAGATGTCAAAAATATGACGGTAGACACTTGGCTTGCTTTAAACTATAAGAGTCTTACTCTCAAAGAAGCAGCAGATAGCAAGATATCCTGACTTTTAGTCACTAATATGGGTGAAGCTCCAAGACCCTTTCCTGCCGAATTAAGAAACCCAAATGGCGATAACACCATTGTGATGACATTGTGATCATCAGGGTTATTTTCTCAAGTTTGACAAAGCTCCTCCAAAGTCACTGCTCAGTTGTTTTCACAGGCTGATCTTGGTGTTTAAAATCAGTGGACTGTCCCATAATATTCATGTAGGTCCACTGAATGGAAATGAAATGTAACACTGCTGTGTCTGTGTTCCTACAGGTGGGCAAAGCCATGTCATCCAATGAGACTGCAGCTTATGAAATCATGAGGTCACTGGATGTTGACTATGTCCTGATCATCTTCGGAGGAGTGATTGGCTACTCAGGCGATGACATCAACAAGTTCCTGTGGATGGTGCGCATCGCAGAGGGGGAGCACCCCAGAGACATCAGGGTGAGAGCGACGTTACACACACACCGTATCTCAGTCACTTTAGTGGGTAACTTCTGTCAGTAGAAACATAAAAGAAGGTGAGTGTGCTGAAGTTGTTAAATATTTATTGCAGAGATAGTGGATGCCTGTTAAGTGGGATTCATATGAATGTTTGATGTGCTCTCTGGGGGAGGGAACTGCTGAGGGAAATCAAGGATCTGTAACCAAGTGTGCCAAGTTATTTGGCTGCAAAATCAAATGAGATCAAGGATCAAAGTGTGTGTGAGTTTACTTATTTCCCCTTCCATCTGTTCCCCCATCTTTCCTCTCAACCCAGGAAAGTGACTACTTTACCCCGCAGGGAGAGTTCAGAGTGGACAAAGCTGGGTCCCCGACCCTCCTCAACTGCCTTATGTACAAAATGTCTTACTACCGCTTTGGAGAAATGCAGGTATGTCAAAAAGTGTTACCACACTGAGCCTGACAAAACAGTTTCACATGGACAAATGTAGATATAAACAGCTTCTGTCTTCATTTCTGTGAAGCTGGACTTCCGGACGCCACCAGGTTTTGACCGAACACGCAACGCTGAGATTGGCAACAAGGACATAAAGCTGAAGCACCTGGAGGAAGCGTTCACATCAGAGCACTGGTTGGTCAGGATTTATAAGGTCAAAAAGCTGGAGAACAGAGACCGCATAGAGCACAAGCTGCGGGGCACTGACACCACCAAGCAGAAGTACACCTCCAAAAAGGTAAACTGGGGTCCTCTTCAACCAGCAGACTGTGTTTAGTCTAACACTGACAGGAAACGCATAGCAACTGTGTTTGTTTCATGGTATCCAACAAGATCAAAGAGCTCCTAAGTCATGATGAGAGTGACTCAGAAGTTTATCAAAACAACAGTAAAGTGAAAGCCTGAAGCCAATCCCATGACACCGCTGACAGGTTGACATTGCTCTGCAAGCCAGCTCTGTGATGATCAAAGCCAAATACAGTGCTTCTGTTAGTCACAACCTGCCCTTTTACACATGACAACACAACTGCATTTCATTTGGACTGTACTGACAAGTTAACTGGGTGTTATTTGCTCTATATGGTGGGGATGTAAACAAATACATTATTCAGATATGATAATGAGCTCTAACAGATGTGAGGAGGTTTCCAGTTTTTACAGCAATATTGCCCGGGCACCTCCCAAACTGGTGTTTCAAAGCTGTTATTTTTACTTCCTGATCTGATATTGAAGCCTGCCACCTTGTGTTAGTTAAGAAATTAACAACTTGAAGTTAGGGCCTGTCTATGACTGGGCAATATGGAGAATAAATAAAAATAAAAATCACAATATTTTTGACTAAATACCTCAACATCAATATTGCCAGGATGTTTTAGGGTAATGACTAAGTGGGTGAGGGCAAATATTAGAACAGCTAAAACATGTTCGGAACTTCAGAAAATGACATCGTTTAACTGTGATGCAGCCTTTAAAACCACGAAAAGACAACCCATATGATATTACAATCTCCAAACTCTAAGATTATACCTAGTCTCGTATTGAGACATCATGATATAATATGGATATGTTCCCCAGCCCTGGATCAGTCTTCAAAGTGCAAAATGGCCATGAGAGATTTTCACATTTGTATCAACAGCTCTTTCATTTTTAATAGATGCTTCGCACCAACTTTATTTTCATTTGTCCCTCCACCCATTATGAACATAACCCCAAACACAGTAAAAAAAAAAAACAAAAAAAAAAAAACATGCAATAAGGCCCACTGCAATTTGGACCTGTATTTTTCCTCTGATAAAACTCTCCATGCTATTTTCATCATTAATTTCTACCCATTAACAGTTAGAGCTTTTATTCAGAATCACTTTACTTCACTTCACTTCGTTTATTTCTTTTTTGAAGGTGGGTTTCAAATATAAATATTTTTAAGTTTTATTATTTAAATAGTGTAGGCACATTGTTAAGATATTTGTTTATATTTTGTTGGCAGCTGAACCTGTACATACTGTTGAAGGGATTATAGATGTCATCACGGGGGTGGAATTTTAATATCAAAGGTGGTGGGGACACAGTTGGCACAGACACAACTCCTCCAAATGGCTTTAGTTTTTCCAGACACCCCTAACCAAGGCAGAACAAAACACAACCATGTTTTTTCATCATTTTGATTTGTCCTCATAAAAATGGATGGTCATAACAAAATTATTTCATATAGCAAAATACAACAGAAGTAAGGACAAAAGTGCTCAACATACTGACTGATCCTGTAGGTGAAAAAGAGCTGAATAAAACCACTCTCGAGATGATCTCTCATATATTTCACCTTTTGCTTAGATTAATGTCAAATTTGCACCAATAGAGCCCTGATATCTGCCTTATATCTCAAAGTGATATGAATTTTAAAATACGTTTTTATTGTAAAACTGGCGACTAGAGGCTTTAAAGACTTGTCATAGGCAGAAATTTCACACAGACAACTCTTAAGGAAAGTCACTTTTAATTAAAGTAATACAGCCTTCTGAAAAAGTGCAGGGGAAATGTCCCCCTCTGTCCCCCACATACATTATGCCCCTAAATTGTCAGTAAAAAACCATAAAACAGAAAAATGAATGTGACATAAACAGGTACAGACTTGCAGTCTTAGTTGAGGTCTAATTTTAGATCTAATTATAAAGGTTTGGTCTTAATTATGTGGAGCATTTATTTGCTCTCTGAAACTGAAGTTGTTATTGTTGTGTCAAAGCTAGTCTTGATTTTTACTCAGTTGTGTCTTTGGTCATTTCCCCCTCTGCAGACAGCCAAGAGGAAGCGTGGATACATCAAGAACAAGCTTTCCCTCAAGAAGGGCAAGAAACTGACCAAGAAATCTTTATAGAAAGTCCAGCACCAACAAAACCACACTGTGGACGGGAGACAAGAAAAATCTTACACACAAAACTTTCAACAAAAAACAAGCAGCAACAGTAAATCCACCAATCAAGATGAGTACGGAACACCAGAGGTTCTCCAGACCCCGTCATCCCACGCGTCCTCACCCAGAGGTCCACGCTGGAAATGTTACCATCACCTATGAGAATGTGTCGAACCCCAGCTGACCTTTGACCTGATAAGTGGGGTCAAGGAGGCCGAGAACGGGAGATGTTGGCTTGTCAGAGATCCTCGCCACACTGGTTTTAACCTGAGGAACTGTGACCTTTGACCCGCTTTTCTTTTTGTACTTGAATGTGATGGGAGCCAGAGGGAGCGAGAGAGATTAGCTGTCCTTAATGCGGGGACTCAGTTTGGGACTGCTCAAAGCATTGCATCATTTGGATAGAAATAATAAATAGACCACTGTTCTGCCATGTCCCCAATTCAGCGCTGAAACCTTAGACCTGCTCAGAATGAGGCAACGATTGATTTAGGATGACTGAACCTCTTGATGGAGTTTATTAAATTCTTCACAGATATTCAATTGAATGGAAAAGGAGTGAAACCAGAATGTTTGAGTTTTATCCAGCACCTTTCTGAGAATGAGTCTGTGCTCCGATGCCTTTGGAAAGTCCACTGGAACATACTCGCTAGTCTGTTTTTATGTGTACCATTTCCTTTATGTTCTCCCCATACACCATTATTAACAGCAGCATGTACACACGTGCCAACAAGGAAAAGCCGTCACTCTTCATACAACCTCATAGTGCTGCACTGACATATTTTAAAACAAGACAGCACAGGCTACTCACAGGATAATCCCCCTTTATTATTACTTGGTCTTTTTTTCGTGGTTTCTATCAGTAAAATAACATTTTACCTAACAACACAGCGACACCAGTGAAAAGAAGTCAGACTGGCCAGGCAGCATGAGCAGTCTGATTTTGAATAAACCTTCAGGTTAAACAAACAGAATTTGAAGAAAAAACAAAGCAAACCGTCAAATTATTACCCACACATCAGTCCCAGTTTACTTACTGGTTCAACTTTAATCTACTGTACTTAGTTTGCAGCCAGAGTGTTAAAAGGATATCCCAGCAATTCAGTACTGTGCTTCCATAAAGTCAGTGGACTCACAAAAGACTGATTAAAATAAGAATTGTCCAAATTTGAGCAGCCCAGGGTGAGATATTCTGACTTTTAGTTTAGTGTGGGCCAAGCTCCAGAAACACTGGATCCTACATTTCCCATGTTGTTACATAAACTGGACTATATTTTTCATCAGACCCTTCATGCCTCCTGAATGCTTATGTCTTTAAAGGTCCAGTGTGTAGGGCTTAGTGACATCTAGTGGTGAGGTTTTAGAACTGCAACTTCTTCTGTGTGCATAGCTTGATGGAGACCTTTGGTGGCGATGTGAAAACACAAAGGGCACCATCTTAAGCCAGTCTTTGGTTTGTTTTGTTCTGGGCTACTTTGGAGCAACATGGCAGAGTCCATGGGAGAGAAACTGCACTGTATATAGATATAAACAGCTCATTCTAAGGTAACGAAAACACAACTATTCTCATTTTCAAGTGATTATAAACATATGAAAACAGCTATAAATACAATTTCTGTCATAGATGCCCCTACATCCTACCCACTGGACCTTTAAAACCCCCTACCTTAGTTCTGTCACGCATCCGGTGGCGTAAGTGTCGATTTTGTATGTGATCTTTAATGATTTGAGTGTATTTGTTCCCTCTGTGAAACATTTCCAATAATTTAATCCTCTGTATTCTTGTTTCTTGAAGATATTCTGAGAAACATATCTGTCCTACCTGAGGTGACTTTGATTCTGTTGTGAGGTTTTTGGCAGAGGAAGGTCAACTAAAGCAAACCCAGGTGGAGAGGATAGCATTGGCCTTAACAGGGGAAAAAAAAAATCCTATTTCCAGAGCTCAGTGAGAGTCAGTGAGTGTATTTATTACATGGACGATGGAGGCTGCGATGACGAAAGCGAGGGCAGTGTCCTATCACGAAATGCAATGATTTTGTTCGGTTTTTGATTTTTAAGTCAAGGTTTCTTCCATCAATTGTAATGATCTGGATGCAGGTGTGAGAATGAAACATGCCTTTTTGAATAAAGAGGTTGAAATAATACTTGTGTTTTCATTTCTGTTTGCTCATATGCACAGTGTGTGTCATTTACATCTACTAAGTGTCCATTTAAAATGCATCTTTCACACATGGTTAGCTTTCAGTGCCAGTTAAGAAAAAACTGTATACACTACAGTAATCCTCATGTTCATGTTTCTTACAGGTCTGCACTGCCTCATCTTCTGCATTTACCTCTGCTAGTCTGATGAGTTTCATCAGGTGTGTAACTGATGCATAAATTAAAATATGTCATGGTGTAGAGCTCCCCGTCAGTGCTGACATTTAAAGGAATGGTTCACTGTTTTGGGAAAAGCTTATTTGCTTTCCAAATACAGTTCAGTCTGGACAGACTTCATATGAGTGAACAAATATTTATTGACGTGCTCAATAAAGATGATAAATGAGAAAAGTCTTTGGCGATTAGATCCCAGTGTGATGTCATCAGTTTTTAACGGGGGGGGGGGGGGGGTAGAGCATCTGTAAATAGTGATACCTGATGGAGTCAGACACTGGTAGTGGTGATGACTGAAGAGGAGCAGGTTTCTCGTGAGCTCAGGCTTCAATGAGGAACTAGCGGCTGAAGAGGTCATTACAGTCTGCACTGAAATGGAAGCTGACAGCAACAGAGAGGAGAGCAGGTTTAAAGGGACAGCTCACCCCAAAATTAAAAAATGCATATTTTCCCTCTTACCTGTAGTGCTGTTTATACAGTACAGGCCAAAAGTTTGGACACACCTTCTCATTCAATGCGTTTTCTTTATTTTCATGACTATTTACATTGTAGATTCTCACTGAAGGCATCAAAACTATGAATGAACACGTGGAGTTATGTACTTAACAAAAAAAAGGTGAAATAACTGAAAACATGTTTTATATTCTAGTTTCTTCAAAATAGCCACCCTTTGCTCTGATTACTGCTTTGCACACTCTTGGCATTCTCTCCATGAGCTTCAAGAGGTAGTCACCTGAAATGGTTTTCCAACAGTCTTGAAGGAGTTCCCAGAGGTGTTTAGCACTTGTTGGCCCCTTTGCCTTCACTCTGCGGTCCAGCTCATCCCAAACTATCTCGATTGGGTTCAGGTCCGGTGACTGTGGAGGCCAGGTCATCTGCCGCAGCACTCCATCACTCTCCTTCTTGGTCAAATAGCCCTTACACAGCCTGGAGGTGTGTTTGGGGTCATTGTCCTGTTGAAAAATAAATGATGGTCCAACTAAACGCAAACCGGATGGGATGGCATGTCGCTGCAGGATGCTGTGGTAGCCATGCTGGTTCAGTGTGCCTTCAATTTTGAATAAATCCCCAACAGTGTCACCAGCAAAACACCCCCACACCATCACACCTCCTCCTCCATGCTTCACAGTGGGAACCAGGCATGTGGAATCCATCCGTTCACCTTTTCTGCGTCTCACAAAGACACGGCGGTTGGAACCAAAGATCTCAAATTTGGAGTCATCAGACCAAAGCACAGATGTCCACTGGTCTAATGTCCATTCCTTGTGTTTCTTGGCCCAAACAAATCTCTTCTGCTTGTTGCCTCTCCTTAGCAGTGGTTTCCTAGCAGCTATTTGACCATGAAGGCCTGATTCGCGCAGTCTCCTCTTAACAGTTGTTCTAGAGATGGGTCTGCTGCTAGAACTCTGTGTGGCATTCATCTGGTCTCTGATCTGAGCTGCTGTTAACTTGCGATTTCTGAGGCTGGTGACTCGGATGAACTTATCCTCAGAAGCAGAGGTGACTCTTGGTCTTCCTTTCCTGGGTCGGTCCTCATGTGCCAGTTTCGTTGTAGCGCTTGATGGTTTTTGCGACTCCACTTGGGGACACATTTAAAGTTTTTGCAATTTTCCGGACTGACTGACCTTCATTTCTTAAAGTAATGATGGCCACTTGTTTTTCTTTAGTTAGCTGATTGGTTCTTGCCATAATATGAATTTTAACAGTTGTCCAATAGGGCTGTCGGCTGTGTATTAACCTGACTTCTGCACAACACAACTGATGGTCCCAACCCCATTGATAAAGCAAGAAATTCCACTAATTAACCCTGATAAGGCACACCTGTGAAGTGGAAACCATTTCAGGTGACTACCTCTTGAAGCTCATGGAGAGAATGCCAAGAGTGTGCAAAGCAGTAATCAGAGCAAAGGGTGGCTATTTTGAAGAAACTAGAATATAAAACATGTTTTCAGTTATTTCACCTTTTTTTTGTTAAGTACATAACTCCACATGTGTTCATTCATAGTTTTGATGCCTTCAGTGAGAATCTACAATGTAAATAGTCATGAAAATAAAGAAAACGCATTGAATGAGAAGGTGTGTCCAAACTTTTGGCCTGTACTGTATATCTAGATTGTTTTGGTGTGAGTTGCTGAGTGTTGGAGATATCAGCTGTGGAGATGTCTACCTTCTTTCAAATATAATGGAACTAGATGGCACTCAGCTTGTCGTGCTTAAAGGACCCAAGAATATATTTTAAAAACATATAAATAGTTCCTACATGAAACTGCTCACAACAAGGTCTGTGGATTATCTTGTGTAACTGGGTCATGATTTCTGGAAAGACACATTGCTGTTGAGTTTTTCAAATGTACTTTTATGGCACTTTAATTACCACAAACAGAGTGTGATGTAGTTCCATTATACTGGAGAGAAGGCAGGATATCTCCAACACTCTGCAACTCACACCAAAACAATCTAGATTGAGAAAAATGACTACAGGAAAGAGGAACGATATATTATTATTTTTTTTAATTTTGGGGTGAACTGTCTCTATCAAATCTCATCTTAAATATAAGATATGATCGGCTGATAGAGCTTGCTGTTTAATCTGGTTGGTTTAACCAAAAGAGTAAATGCCCCTAATTAACGAAAAGGAGAATGAGCGAGTAACAGTATTCCTGATTAAAGCTTCATTAGTGTGATAGCACTCTTGTCTTGTCCTGTTAGCTCAGCTTAACACAAAGATTGGAAATGGGGAAACACCTATCACGGCTAGTTCAAAGGCAACTAAAATTATGACCGACCACTTAAGAGTGGTAGAGATAATGGCAGCACACACCTGAGAGAATACAAGCAAGGACTTTATATACAGTATATAGTGTTTGTTGGGCCGTCTCTTCATATGGCTCTCAGGACATTGACAATGCTGTCATCTTCATCTCTACTGATCACTGTCGAATCAGTTCCATACCTTGACCTGAACACACCACAGTACAGTGCAACTGTGACACACACACACACACACACACACACACACACACACACACACAGAAAACAATGAGCATACAATACAGGATGTTGTGCAGTTGATTTAATGTTTTATATTTCAAATGTTATAGCTATGACCATTCTCTAAAAATGCACACAAAAACAAATCCACATATTTAAAAAAAATCATATCATTGCATTGACAAGAATGCATGGTTTCTACATAAACTGTCACAGCTCCTTTGTCGAAGCTAGAATATATTCATACATTCAACACACTGTTGAATGTATTAAAAACTCTACAATGAGCACACCACTAAGAAACACACTTACATCTCTGATAACACCACAGACAGATACAAATAATGTTGAGGATTCAAGCACAAGCAACAATAGGATCTTAATATGCAGGTGTTTAACCTGCAAATGACAAGCGTCTTTAAATGTGTTCTGACTCCATGTTCTGTGTCAGGAGGTGGAAAGTCTGTAGCAATGTCAAGTTCCAAGAAGCCACCGGGACTAGGAGGTGACTGACTTGGAACTGTGGTCTTAACAGGTTCTTTTTGGGATGAAGAAGATTACTTTGTTGTTTCCTAAAGTGGAAGGCACCAAAAGCACGGCAAAAATTGTCATCAAAATTTGTCTTAGTTTGGACTGAACCAGAAGGTAATTACTTTTTTCTGACAAACCTAAAAAATTGTATTTCTTTCTTTAAAATTCCTTTACAAAAAGGAAATTGTTGCAAATAATTGCAGAAATAACTGTAATTACCCAGGTGAGTGACAACTGGTCACTGTAAAATTAGACAAAAAAATTTTAATATTTGAATTACCAAAAATCACTCTCCCAGTTTTTGAACCTGGTGTTGCTTGATTTCCATTTATGAGATTACATTGCATAGTTTGTGTGGAGCTGAGTGCCCACCAAAGGTTTTGAGGAGCACCTTCAAACAGCAAAAGCACAGCTTCTGCTTTTCTCTGGTTGTTTTAGACTGCAGAAATCTCTGGAAAATGTGTACTCTGACTTCTTACAGGCGAACACAAGTATTTTTCAACCTTGAACCTATTTGCCAGGCTTTGCTGTCTAATGGAGACAACAGTTTTCAAAACAGGCTGCCATGGACATTTGTGCACTATCAATGTACGTCCACTAAAAGTGCTTGTTTTGCCACTGACAGGCTCAAATTATTACTGTCAGTGTCTGACACACGTAAAGAAAGGACACCTACAGACATGCTCTTTCTGGTTAAACAAAAAGGATCTTAAACAGAAAGGTCTATCTCTGTAGGGATCCTTCCATGATGTTGTCAGACACTTATTATAACAATCTGAGCCTGTCAGTGGCAAAGCACTTAGTGGACGTACCTTGACAGTATACACCTACCAATTACATTTACATTGCACCTTGTTTTGCTTAATACAGGACCACTTTTAAAACTTACTGTTCCCACTGGTCACACAAAACATGGGGAAAATGGGGTCCTGGTTGAAAAATACCAGTTACCCCTAAACTTTGTCACTAAGTATTGCTGATGTTCTCTTGCCAGATGTTTGATGAAACAGGACAAACTACACATAGACTCACACTGATGGTTTTCCATTTTGTAGCCCATTAACTACAAACTGCCTAAATTTCTGTGGACCAAAGTCTTTTATACAGCTGTCCATTCATTTCAGTATTGAAATCAACTTCAAGTCAATTTTTATGGTACAGCTCAATATTTCAAAAAATGTCTCAGTGGGCTTCACAAAAATTTCAGAGACTTGAAACTTGTTCGAGGTAGGTAAACAAAGTGAACACTACTTCACCTTTTTCTGGCAAAGATGAGTTTGCATGGTATCATATTGAAGCTGTGAGCTGGGCCCTGTCTGAAAAACTCACTGTTGACGCATTCACAGGCACTCATCCAACTCTGGAGTCTTACCTGACATTTGGGAGTCACTGACATTTAGAATATAGGCAACATCCCTGCATGCTTTGTCTTTGGAATTTTATTTTCAGACTACAAACAGCTTGTTAATAAAATCTTGTCCCTAAGGCTAAATGTTTTTTTTTAAATTTTATTTTATTACTGCTTTCCCTTTTTTACCACAACAGTATGCAGCTATCATCAGGATAGCAAACTAATGTTAATAAATACAAAATACATTTTTGTCTGATTCTCTTGATGTAGAAACAGAATGCATTTGTGACAAGGTTTGGTATGATCACACTTTTTAACACAATTGCAATACTGGTCAGGAAGTTCAGCCCTAGCTGTTTCTGTTCAGCAGACTTTGAATTTCAGGATGTCTGAGTGTCTTTGAATGCACCAGGTGGAGTTGACAATTATCACTGTTCTCCTGTTCAGCCATAATAAACTTTGAAAAAACAAAAAGGGTAATCCAGTGTACATTCTGATAGATTTATTATTCAAGCTAATTGAGTATCTGGAAGTTGATTTCAACACTGCTGCACTAAAATGAATGGAACAGTTGTCAGTCATATCAAGAACAGACTATTTGTAGTCAGTGGGCTTAAGTGCGCAGAAATATTGGCACTGCCCTTTAAAAAAAACACTACAGAATGGACCGGCTGCACACTGTTGATGAATTCCAGACAGTTTCTATTGAGAATACAAAGTCTTTAACTTTCACCCTTGTTACTATTTGTCAATATTATGAAACACATAATCGTTAATATTCAAATGTCACTTTGATTCCTCCCTGTCACAGGGGTAATGACAGTCTTACGTTTCACCTTTAACATTTAGTCCTCCTCTTCGTCCTCCTCGTCCCCTCCAAATGACAGAAGGCTGTTATTTTTTACTGTCTTTCCGGACTTCACCTCCTTCTTCTCCTCCTCCTCCTTCTCCTCTCTCCCATCACTCTTCTTCTTCTTCTTGCTGGAGGTGGCAGTGATGCCCTGGAATTTGTCTGAGGAGGAGCGCTTGGCTGGTTTCTTGAAGAGGATTTTACCATCAGGAGGAGGTTCATCATCTGTGGACAAGATACACGTGTATAATTCATCGAAACGCACTTTTTGCACATGCTAATTTAGATTATTGCTGTTGCCTTGATGAAATAGAGTTCAGTAAAAATGATCTCATTAAGCCTATCAGCAATAGAGCCATGATTAATGGAAAAGTCGATTTAAAAAATAACAATTTTTAATGAATTTTGATAGTCAAACAAAAGTCATTTTTCAGGGCAGAAATCTCAAACACTGGCTGCTTTCAGCTTCTTAAATGTGAGAATTCACTACTTTGTCATTTATGATAGTGAATGAAGAGGTCTTTACTGCTTGGACTGTTGGTTGGACAAAATAAGTAATGCGCAGACATCACTTTGGCTCTGAGGAACTGTGATTGCATTTTTCACTTTTCTTGACATTTCACAGACTTAAGGGTTAACTGTGAAAATAATCAGCATATTAATCGATAATGAAAATATCTGTTAGTTTCAGCCGTCATCAGCAGTTACATGACTAAAACACAACTGGACCGCACCATTCAGCATGTCTACTGAAACAAAGATGCCCTCTTACATACAGAGATGGCTCATGCTCATTCACCTTTCTCTGCGCCTCCTCCTGAGCGCATATCGCCCTTGATCTTCTTCACGTCCTCTGCGGTCAGATCTCCGTCTTTTAGAACCACAACCTGAGGTAACTCATCCTCCCGATCACTCCCGCTGTCATCATCCAGTGTCGGCATCTCCTGACGCTGAGAGGGGAATATAAAACACAGACAATGAGTTTTTCTTTACCAGACTCATTCTGTAAGGGAAGTAACCTCGCTGGATGAATGAGACTGAGTGGAGGGACAGCGGTGTTAACATGGTTTGACTGAATGGGCCGAGGTCCGGTGCAGAGGTCGACTCCGGTTTCAACGACGTGAATTATTTAATAAACACACCGTCACTAACACCAAATACAATACAACACGAAGCTGACGAAAGAGTTAACTTAACTAACGCTAAGATTTCACTAAAACAAGTGACCGTTATCCGGGGACTGTGCTACTAGCTTAACTAGCCAAACCAACATACCTTAGTATCAACAGTCGGCCCTTCTTTATAACCAACATCATTTTTAAACTTCTTCAGAAAGGAAGGCTCCGCTGGTTTCACCCACGACACGCTACTGGCCTTATTTTTGTTCATTGCGAATGAGTAAAACAACACAAACACACAAATAACGTTGGGCCTTAACAGGTTTCTCGTTCAGCGCAGGATTTCACCAAAACACAACACACGTCATTAAGATGTGCCGCCGCGAGTCACATGACTCCAGGAGCCACTGTGATTGGTGGATGTGCGCTAAGTGAATTAAGGAAGTGACATGTGATCGGAAGAAGTATTTTGCCTTCAAAATAAAACCACACAGTTAGTCAGAGGTGGGTGGTAATTACTTGCCAACCATCGGAGACGCCAGAAAAATACTCATATGGCAGTGATTTAGACCACCACTGAAGGTAAAATGGATTTTGATGAGGTAAAGTGTGTTGTTATGGGTCTCTGTTTGATCAAGGTAAAGTGTGGCGTCTTCAGGCACTTTTGTTTTGAAAATTACCACGGTCCATATGCGTTTTGTCAAACTTGACGTTGCTGTCAGCGGGTACTACCGGTGTGGCGGTAATGTATGCCATACTGTGCAAATATGATTTCAGGGTCGGTTTACGCGTTGTTAGCGGGTTTTTTGGGTGCCGCAGCCTCTCTGTGTGCCAAGCTGTCACTCGGTGCTGACTACATGAGAGAGATGTGTGAGTCTGGGCTCAGCGGCTGGACTGATACACACGGTGGGACTACAGCCTGTGACTGGGTGAGATGATCTTAATATCACACTGCTGTCTGTGTCTTTTTTGTAAAACATTGTCCTTTCTTTTTGTCCCTGTCGAAGATTAGGAGTATTCCTTGATGTTTTATATTGATACCTGGGGTGGTTAAAGGTCTGGTGTGTAAGATATAGCGGCATCTAGCGGTGAGGTTGCAACATTGCAACAAACTGGAGGGTTTTTTTCATGTGCCAGGTATTAAGAGATATATGGTGGCTGAGGGGAAAATTGAATGGCTCTGTCTAGAACCAGTGTGTATTTTGTCCATTCTGGGCTACTGTAGAAACAACATGGTGGACTGCGTAGAAGATGACACACTCCATATGTAGATATAAACGGCTCATTCTAAGGTTATGAAAACTGTACATGATTCAGGAGGATGTATTGGCAGACATGGAAAACAATATCATATGTTTTCATTAGTGCATGGTCACATGAGACTAACAATCGTTGTGTCTCTGTAACCTTAGAATGAGCCTTTTCTATTGCTGTGTGCCATTTACCTTGAGGTTGGAGCTGGGATTGACATCACAACTGTTTCAATTGCATTTCGGGAACAACAACTCAGAGACGCAAGCTCTTTATTGCAATATCAGTTGATAACAAGGCATTATGCTGTATATTGTGCATACCAACACCGTAGCAAAATGCCCACAGATACAAGTTGGACAGGACTTTGTGTATAACTGTTTTAGTGAGACACAAATTAAACAGAAGTGCTGATTAACAGTATATTACTACAGCTTTCAGTGCCATTGATGCATGGAGCGGCCATTTTGGTTTTTGAAGTCGGGATAGGTGAGGTTCCTCCGACTTTCTAAATTGAAAATGCAACTTCAAGGGGCATTCCAGTTGAAATTTCCAACTAGGAACTCGGAAATTACGACTTCCGGCACAAATGGAATGCACCATATCTACATACATAGCATGTCCTCTTCTACAGATTCCTCCATGTTATTTCTACAGTAGCCCAAAATGGACAAATAAAGCACTGGCTTTAGATAGGGGCCTTTTGAGTTTTTAGAATTTCATGTTTTGACCTTAGTTTTCCTTCACGTCTGGCATCATGGATGTATAAAGAGACCTGGGTACAGCATTTGCAGAGGTCCCCGTTCATTCCTATGAAAGTTGCTCTTTGGTGCATGAAGCCAAATTGGTTCTACTGCGGCATATGAAATTACCCAGATGATCGGCACTGCATCCACACTGTGCAGCCCATAAAGCAGGCACACTAGACACTTTCACCAGCCGAGCTGGCTAACTTCCAATTTAACGCTCCATTAACTGGAATGGAGATAAAATAGTTCAATCAAGAGGCTCCTCTAGACTTTCCAAATGTAATTATACCAAATAGATTAAATCCCGATAGTGAAACGAGTCATTTCGCAGGGGCTGTAATGCTCAAAAAAATGTATACACTGATTTACCAACATCTCTTTCACTATGTTAGTCAATGGGAAGATGTTTTTTTGGGCCGCAGGGCATCACGTGATAGACCCAGAGGTTATAATTCCACTGTTTGGCCACCACAAAAATTGGCCTCAAAGCCCAGCGCACTTCCTTTGGGCCAGCTTGGCACATGGGAGAGGTTTCAGTTGGTCGCAATCTGCAGCCTTACTGCTAGATGCCACTAAATCCTAAACAGTGGACGATAAACATATCATCATTAGTTTCATTGATAGTGTAGAATTTAAAAGAAAATCCATGGTCGATAAGGAACAAATGAATAGGCAGAAAAAGACGAAGAGATACTATCACAGCGGGCATTTCAATATGTTACTGTAGGTGGTAAGTATAATTAATATTATCAGTGATCCGCTACAATAACAACTACTAGTTGCACCTGTGCTTTTCCCACTATTCCTGTCTGCTGCAAAAAGGGTGTGTTGAAAGACACCATATGTACACAGTGTTAGGGTTACGCATCTAGATAGAATTACTGTATTGATTATGTCATAACAGAGGCTAAAGCAAAAAATATATATACATATGACACATATAGTCTGGTGAGCCTGAAACCCCTGGAGAACCAAATATCAACATAGAATGCTTATATTGTAGTAGATTTCTCCTTGCACTTGTCACCCACCTGTGGTTGCATAGCTGACTGCTGCTTTCTCATTTTACCTGTGTGTCTCTGCAGCTCCACATCCCCCTGCGGCTGCTGTGTGGAGGCCTGCTGTTCACCTGTAATACTATCATGTGGACATTCTTCTCCAAGGCCCTCAGACACTGCTCCTCTTCAGCCAGGGCCACAGTCACAACCACTGCATCCAACTTCATCTGCTCAGTAAGCTCATGGCATTCCTCTACAACGTTTAACAGTACTGAGCCTGTGAAAACAAATGCACTCAGCTAAAGTTGTTGTGAGAACATTCAGACTTCTGTTGCATCTATGTTTCACAGTGAGTCTCTTTTGTTTGTGTGTCCAGGCCATCCTGGGGAGGGTGATTTTTGGAGAGAGTCATGCAACTCTATGGTGGGTGGGAGTCTCTCTCACACTGTGTGGACTGCTGCTGCTTCATGGGTCCACACCTCAGACACTCCCACAGGAAGAGGACAAAAAGGACAAGTGATGTAGGTTTGACTCGTCACCAGTACGCAGCAACAGCTCTTCAGTCACAGGAAGGTGGAAATGTTCCTTCATGTCTAGAAGAAGAGAGGTAGCTCACTGTCTTAGTGTGAAGTGCACTTACAAAAGCAGACTGTGTTGCACAGAGCTGATGGTACGTTCTGAACCATCAGTTCTGTGCAGTTGTTTTTTCTGTATTTTTCTTCAGTGAGAGTATATCAGTAACTGTTAGAACTGACTGGGTCACTGAAATCAGCAGACATTTTGGAGTCCAAATTTTTACACACATTTTATCTTGAAGTGTTTTGTACTAATGTGCATACAGTCTCCTCAGAAGCTATTGGAACAATGAGGCCAGTTCCTTTATTTTTGCTGCACACTGAAAACAATGGGCTGGACATCAAAAGATGAAAGTAAGACAGGATCTGCTTTCAGCTTTTATTTCCAGGTATTTACAGAACTGTGACTTGGAAGATAGCACCTTTTGGAAAGGACACACCATTTTGAGTGAAAGTAAAGGAACAGATAGACTAAAATAGATTGAAGTGAATAATGCATAATATTTGGGGGCAAATCATTTGCTTGCAGTAACTGCATCAAGCCTGAGACCCAGTGACATCACCACACTTTCACCACGCTTTCTTCTTTTATAATACCTTTCCAGCTTTCAATGCAGCCTCTTTAATGCCATGTCTGCGCTAATATGTTTTCATTTTAAAATGTAAATGATCTCCTTACACGTAAGTGTTTTAGCACCATTTTAGAATGAATCTCTGTCCATATTAAGGGCACGGTCACACATGAGCAAATGCAGGCGAGTGACCATTGTCTGTCGAGGCGATAATCACGCTGAATGCGGACAGTGTCAGATGTGATAGTTGTATTTGTTAGCCAGCTTGCTAAAATCTCTCCAGGGTGTCCCAACTTCGATTACAAAAAGCACGTAACAGTTGAAGAAGGTGAAAGTGTATTGATTTCATAATATGCCTTGTCTTTTGCATTATTTCAGGTCAACAAAGGTAAGAAATTTGAGTCATATTTGAGTAGAACGCACACTCGACCCCTGTTGACAACACCACTGTGGCTAGTTCAGAACTTTAAAGGGAGGTTACTTTTGTCATTCTGAATGCAGTCCGTCATTTTCGTAGTTTGCTTTTAAAGTTTAATACTGGAAAACTGACTGGCTTTAAAAACTGGGTGAACCTTTAGAAAACAAAAAAATCTCCCCCCTCTTTCTGTGTTTGACATAAAGCACATCACTTCAGTCGCCACAGAAATCAGACACCACTTCTCCACTAAACTGTGAAATACAGAGAGCTTTCCCTTTCAGCTATAGGCTGAATCAGCATTGTGTTAACTCCTTTGGCAAGGACTTGAATGTAACAGATGTCATTTATGTGTAAAATTCCTGCTCTCCAGCTTCCATAATAAAGCCAAGCTGTATTGGTTGTTAGACCTGTTTTGCCCGGATGAATGTCACACTGAAACTATTCCTGCTCTTCTGTCAGACTGCTGATCAAAACAGCAACAGTAAAGTTTTTACTTTTATTGTAAATGCCTTTGTACATCATGTAAAACTGCAGATGAGTTTGTAAAAAATAAACTACGACTCACTCGGTGCTGTTTCTTTATTATTCACAGAAGAAATCTTACAAACAGAACAGTTTGTGATGAACAGATACATGAAATATTTCCATGTATTTTAGAATTAAAAAATGAAACCCGAACAATGATAAAACAGTTTGTTAAAATAATGTAAACATGAGAAAACATGAGTGGTCCCATGGTAACCAGCACCCATTGAACAGTTAAAAGCCCTTATCCAGCAGTTTAATCATTTACACAATAATCTCTTCCTCACAATGACAATGAACTATTCCATATGTGCAACAGAGAGGTTTAAAAAGTAATGAAAATGGCGACTCCAGACCAAGACACCAGAACGAGACCAGTGAGTGGTTGAACAATACATCAGACACACTGAAAGGTCTGCTTGTCAGGACAGGTAAGGCACAGTGAATTAAAATCCTCACAAAAGGCATCAGAGACAGCAACGTGGTTGAAAGCAAACTGCTCATGCTTCAGTTAGTGCTACTATTAGTGGTGTTCTCCTGAGACAGCTCGATTAGATGCTTCAAAATCTTCTCTCCTGAAGTCAGAAACACTTTGGTTGCATGACAGCAGCTCGGAGTCCTTCAGCTCCTCAGTTAGTTTTTACACAATGCTTTAAGGAAAATACTGCAGCTTTGGCAGCATGAGTTAGAAGTAAAGGATCATTTCCACGTGGAATTAGACTCCCTCTTATCGCAGGACATTTATGAAGGACCACCATGGTAGTTTGGTAAATGCACTCACAGAATCTAAGTTTACTGTCCTATACATCCTACAAATAGCTGCATCAACACTGGGAGAGAAAGTGGACGTGTTACATGTGATATCTTCAAGTATAGAAAGTCTTTGAGATAAAAAGTTTATATTAAAATCTCAGGTGGTTTCTCGCTACGTAGAAAGCCCTGATAAAGTCTTGTAGAGAGGCGCATGCCTTCCTGACTGCAGGCAGAGCTAGTTGAGTGGTATTTCTATGACGTCCTCTTCGATTATCTCCCCCTGTTGGACCGGGACGTGCTCTGGAGGGCTCTTCTTGCAGCTCAGCCCTGCGAAGGGGCTGCACCAGGATAGAGAGAACGGGCTGCCGAACGCCATCTGCATGGACTCCCAACACGACATCTTCCCCCACTTTCCCGTCTCTCCCTTCAGACGCTCGATCCCCTGGAGAAGACACAGCAGTAAGAGTCTGAGGTGAATAGAGCTGAGCTGAAATGGACTGAATGTCTTTGTCTACATGCACTATTAAACACTACTATGACAGAGAGCTGATGACTAAAACTGTGACAACACACTATGATTTGGCTCTTTGGTCCTGTTTCTCAGACACTAATCAGACTGAAGATGACTCAAATTAACCTTTAAATTTAAATTAAAGGATAGGTTTAGATTTTTTTTTCCCAAGACTAGCTTAATGCAAAACTAATGTACTGTATGTATGTTGAAAGAGTTATTGGTTGTTGTAATCACGCCTGTCCATATTGGCCGTAAAGCAATCCTTCTTTATGTGTAACAGAGCACAGCTGAGGCAGATAAGTTAGGAGATGGAAATAAATATTTTTAATTTTAGGCCTTATCAGCACAACAAGCCGACTGGCATGCAAGTCAGTCATACAATGGCGAGCACAAATTAAACACCTGAGCTGGAAAACCCGCATGCAGGTTCCTAGTCAGTACAATAGCAACAGAGAGAGACAAAGTTGCAGCATTGGCTTTGCTCCAATGTTGTACGTATGTAAATTGAATAGGTAGATGCATCCTAGTATCACTGTATTTTTGCGTGGCAATATCATATTAATACATGAATGCCAGGTGTTGATTTTTCATTATATAAATTACTACAAATAAATGGTAATGGTAAATGGACCTGCATTTGTATAGCACCTTTCTAGTCATCCGACCACTCAAAGCACTTTTACACTACGAGTCACATTCACCCATTCACACACACATTCATACACTGGTGGCCGAGAGTACCATACAAGGTGCCACAGATTTGGGGTTGAGTATCTTGCTCAAGGATACTTCGGCATGCAGATAGGAGGAGCCGAGGATCGAACCACTGATCTTCCGATTGGCGGACAACCTGCTCTACCTCTGAGCCACTAAACTTTAGGTAGCCTACTAGAATAATAAAATGAATGCTTTTTCAGTCCAATAAATACATTTTGCTGCAATAAAAATGACTGAAGTGAGATGAATGGAGTGAAAACTTATCTTATTAGATAAAACTGATGCTTAAGTTTTCCTTTAGGGACACAATTAATAAGGTAATAAATTGCAATATATATTATTGCAATACTCAGTATATTGTAACATGCTTGAAATCACAATAATATTGTATCATGACTTAAGTATCGTGATAATATCGCATCATGGGGCATCCCTGAGTTGTTGAGTGGACAGACAGATGGACAAAATACCCCCTAAAGAGTCATACCAGCAGGATGTTTAGTATAAATATACTCTACAGCTGAGCTACAACTAAAATAAGCCATCAGTAGAATGAGTCACACAAATCAAATGGGTGTCTTTGCCATGGCAACAGTCACATGTAAGTTTATTGCTGGTGTTTTGTCCAGGTCTCTTTCACCCATTCCTGACTGGGGTTAGTTTAGATTATGTTATGGTTGATCACAACAATGTAAATTCTTTATTGTTTTTTTTACAGTTAGGCTACGTGTGTTGAATTTAAACAAACTAGTTAGTTGTTATTTGTTAAAATCGAATTTTCCCAAACAATGAAAACATCATACAAGATTCCTATTTGATTATGAAACCCAGATGGAATGCTTTTTGTGTGCAGTGCAATGACTGTATACTTTGTCCTCTATCTTTTACAGTGTAGTTGTGAAAGGATCGCTTCGCAGCCAGTATAGACAGGAGGAGTGGTAACTCTTTCAGTGTACATAAAACGTGTGTTGTAATACAATAGTTACAAGTGTATCCTTTGAATAGTTTTGTATAAATCCTGATTCATTTGTATTCTAAGAAACATGCCCAAAACTAATAAAATACTGTACAAAATGAGTCACATGCATGTTGAAAATAAATTATAACAACCTGAGGAAGAAGCAAACAAGTCAAATGGTCATAATGGAGCATGCATCCTGTTACACACAGAGTTCACTCATTCATTCAGAATGTTTGGTTGAATCTGAAACAGCAACAAAAAGAAAATGACACCCACTTTGGCCTTCAGATTGAAATCAGCATGCGTGTGATGTGCTCAGCTCAAAGGGACAGCTAACGTGACCTCTGTTGTAAGCTTACCTCTCCTCAAGATTACAAAGAGTTGTCTGCTTCAGAAAGTTTTTGGCAGAATGAGTTATCAACCAAAGCAAATGCATGAGAGAACATTGCAGGGGGAAGAGGCAGATAACAGAAGGTAACAGGAGTTGGAGTAGAACTAAAGACGAGGACTGAATGAAAATTTCACAATGCAGGGTGTGAGAGGAGAGGACTGTATGCAGGGGAAGGAGACACTGTTTATTTAACATTTCTTAAAGCTGTAGTTGGAAACTTTTGTAAAAAAAAAAAAAAAAAAAAGAAAAGAAAAGAATATATGCTGAAACTGTCACTACACCAGGCCTGAATAAAAACAACCAATCACAGCCAGCAGGAGTCTCTAACGTGGCTGATAATCATATCAATCACTGCTGCGGTCAAACTGTCAAACTAGGCAGTGTGCTGATTAAATATTAATCAAGATTCTGTTGCTGTGTTGCCTGTTTCTCACCTCAGATGTTTTCAGAAACATATTTCAACATACTGTTTAGCTGTAAAATGAGAAAGTTTGCTGGTGGGTGGTGCTTCATTTTGGCTCAACTGTTTCCAACATGGCAACCAGGTCACATACTTTCTTGTTTTACAGCTAAACAGTGCACTAAAATATGTTTTGAAAGCATTTAAGAGTGGGAAATAGGCAATGCAGTAACAGAATATTGATTCATGTTTGATCAGGTCACAGTGACTGTCATGACTGACAGCTGCGTTAGAGACTCTGTGGTTGTTTTTGCTGAGGTGCCGTGGATTTTTGGAAATGCCATTAGAAGCACCTTTTTTTCACAGTGTCTCATGTACTACGGTATGGATACAGTGACAGTTTCAGCAAATGTGACAATAAGTTATTTTAAAAGTTACCACGCACAGCTTAAACATGAAAAAAAATGTTGAACACATTTGGGTATAGCAGGCCGTCTACAATCAAAGAGAAATAAATACATTTTAAAAAAGCAAGCAAACACAGTTTTGCATTGCAACTGAGAAGTATTTATTCTCTGCGCATGTGCTGAAATATCTTCAGAATATTTAGAAAGAATTAAAATTTCTGTAAAAAACAAATCATCTCCACCATCACTCTCACCAGTGAGACGTCATCATCATACCAGCAGTGTTTCACATACATCACTAAACTAACCTTCATCTGTACCATGCATTCAGATAACAAAGGATACATAAAATATCATGTAAACAAAGAATAGAAGAATAAAATACACTTCAGAACAGAGCAATTCACACAGGAGAAAATGAGAAATACAAAGTGCGAATTAGCATTTTTAGTATCACGTGTAAATGTGAGTGGTGAAAGTTAATACTTTGTTAAATGCTTTATCAAGCTGAAGTTCCGCTGCCGCATGAGAAGATGTATGCAGAGTTATACATTTTTATACGGTGCTTCCCTTTGACTCCACACATGATTAAATACAACTTTCATTTTTAAGGTCAAATCAAGGTCCCTTTCTGAGGAATTTCATATCAAAGCTTTCCCAAATAATCATGTCTTTCTGAGGTTTATTTCATTTGGCACACACTCAAAATATCAACACACCACATGGGCTTATAGCACATGAACACACACACACAGGGCCGTTAGTGTTACTATGGGGCACCAAAATTTTCCTCACAAAAGAGAGAATGAGCATACCGTAAAACTTAAATTAATATCCCAGGCTTTTATTTGCTTCAATCACTGTAAACAACCGGTGTATGTTTTAGACAGGAGTTATACAGGATGAGCTCCTAAATCTCCTGCACAAAACTCTTGCTCAGCAAAGACGCGAAATAATATCACATTGTATATTGAAATCAGTATGAATACTACTTGTATAAAATTAGACTATCTAATCACAATTTAATTATGTATCATTCATTTGGTCTAGCTCTAAGAGACAGCGCATCTGATGTTAGGCCATTCTCATGCACTGAGAGAGAAAGAGATGCATCAAAATACAGGTAGCCTACCTTAGAGAGGAAGAAAACCAAAAAAGATTTATTGCAGAAAGAGAAACGCAGTGAGAAAGGAGTGAAAACTAAGCAGAGAAAGGTGGGTACATTTTCATTTTGTAGCCAGCAAGGTAACGAAAACAAGTGTACCCAACAACGCAGCGCAGGAAGAGGAGAAAATATTGTTTGTCAGTTAAAAGTACGGTCACAGTCAGTGAGCAATGGACTTTACACGCCAATATTCATAACTTGGATTATTTTTTATGAAAAACTGTTCTGATGCTTTTGATCTGAGGACTCTTACAGCCTAAAAGATTATAAATATTTAACTGAGGAATGGAGGCATATTTAGACACTATAACTGCTCCTAGGGTGGGGAGTCACTACTTTTTTCATCTCTCTTTTACCATGCCTGTAAATCTGAATGAATTGTACTTTGGTGGTGGTGGTTTCAGTAAAATGAACTGAATGCCTGGATTGTGGAGGATCTAATCAAGCTAACGATGCGTAGCATGTCCACATGGACAAGAGTTTAAACATTTACATTTGTATGTGCAATCTAAGCAGCTCAGAATTAGCTCAAGTAGGTCACCCTTTCCTCAGTAGACTTAAAGAGGTTTTATACATCCAAAGAAGTTATATAAAAATAAACTAATTGGCAGAATCAGAGGCAGCCAGTCCAGCATGTCAAAACGTGTAGCCAAACCCGCTTAGTAAAAGGAACTAGGTGTAACTGTGGCTTGGCTTTTAATTCAAGTTTTACGGTATGTTGCAGTATGGTTGTTGACAGCCTGCTAACTCTACCGGCAACATTCTGACAACTGTGATTAGCTGCTGGAAAAACAAAACGAGGTTTGACATTTGTACTGACTGAAACCATTTCCTCATTGAGCAATGCAAAAATGATTCAGCAAAACCTGCCACAACAAAAGCAAGCTGGCAATTTGTTTCAGGATTGATTTTGTTTGGAGAAATGAACAAATATTCCTGGCTTGTTTAAGCTTTTTTAAAAAAAAAACAGCTCTGCCCTCTAACAAACGCTTTGTTCTAGTCGAGCATGTATCAGAGAGGAATCAGGGAGAATGTTCCACACTTGGGTAACATGCAGGTGGCACCTTTTTGGCCTTGTATGTAGTTTTTTTCCCAGAGGGCTCAAATACAACAAGGTCACTGTATAAGATACTGACCTGTCTCACACAGGTGGGTTGAGGACACTTGCAACACTCAATTTACCCACCAATAACATTATCAGTGATTTTTACTTGTGGGTTCTTGGATGCATTTTAACTAGGGGGTTGGATCTCAGTATTTACAGTAAATACTGGGTACTTTATGTTTGGAGGCACCGTAAAAATGATCCCAAGGAAAAGGAAAAAACAGAGCACTGGTATTTACATCGGGAGTTGATACTGGCAGATGCCCTGAGCTGAGGTATCAGGAGAAAACATGGGATTGGTGCGTCTCTAAGTGTAAAAATGGGTGATAACAAGCCACAACTTGACTTTTAGCAGAAAAATAACCTTTTTTTGCCCAACTGGGTGCATTTAAAATATTTTTACAATCATAAATAACCAAACATCCACAATAATGATGGCAAACTGTTCTGTTACGTGCTGTATTTGGCACCATTTAAAAGGGTCGGCCTAAGAATGGATCTGTTTGCAGAATGGCTCCCATGAGGAATGTGATTATAGAGACTGTTACCCTGAACCTACTGTAGCCTAACCATTCATCCAATCCATTCTAGTGGGGACCTATTTAAAAGGTTTATTTGATCAAAAACACACTACTGATTACTGTCTGAAAAGAGAATGATTTAAAGGGTCAGTTCAACTACATTACAAAAAGACAAATTTTTTTATTTACCACTAGTAGTATGTAGCCAGGCAGGTAGTTTGGTTTTACTTTTCCAGGATTCAATTTTCTGCACTCAGCCTTGTACAGTAGAGGTGAATGTAATTTTAAATGTTTTGAAAATCCGAAAACAGTCAACAATGGCAAATTGTATAACCAGAAACAAAGTCCTGGTTACTCTGGATTAGGGATGTCAACAGTTGACTCTCAATCAGTTAAGGGCCAAGAGTATTTTGACCAGTTATGCGTGTCGGTCTGTAGGTTAATTTTACTACCCGTCAGTTTAGCAGAAGTACTAACTTTATACTGTACCACAACACAGCTAATAAAGTACTCATGCTACACTGGTTAGCTAACAGTTGTTGCTCTGCACTGTGCACCACCCAAGTCGGATGGGGGGTAGCTAACGATGCCACTCATTTGGTGATTACAACTGGTAATGCCATCCCAAGCCACTGGCCACTATGTTATCACTTTTAGCACAGTTAGTGGTGCTAACATAGTTAACAATGCTAAAGTGGTTTTACAGCTTTAAATTAGGCAGCACACTCACAAGGGTGACCTTGGGTGAGACTAGAGGGTGCCGTTCTGCCACAGTGGATCAGGATGGTGTACCAGCTGTAATTGCCCAATGAGCATTGCCGCAAGCTAGCTCCAATCTGAATGGTGTGCAGTGCAAAGGGGCCAAAACTAACTTTGGCTAACCAGTGGAGACCAAAAGGTGGGTAGTGAGCACTGCGTTTCCGCGAGGGATGCCTGCAATTGGTCGTCTATATGATTAAACGTCCACCACCTCACTAGTCAGCACAAGAAATATTAGTTGATTAAACCAATTAGTGTTTTATTCATGCACAAGGTTGCTTAACTGTCATGCAACCGCTTGCCACTAGTGAGGGCTACAGAGCAGTCAGACAGCAGTCCTCCTCCCCGCGGTAATGCTCGAGTAGACTGGAGTTTTAAAACAGCACGGTAGGAAATTGGAGAAATGTTCTCTCACAAAACCAGTGATCAGTTTGATCTAGAAAATGAATTCAGCAGCAATTTATCTTTTTTGACATGTGATAGTATTTGTTAACTTGAGTGAGTTGTCGTTAGATAATGTGCAGGGTTTACATTCATGCTGCACGGCGCAAAATGCCTCTCATTTCAGCTGGAGTTTAGTTATAAATTAGATGTTTTATTTACTTTAAAGTGAATTGCTATCATTTTGTTGGATAATCTGCAAGGTTCAATGCGCCCCACATTTCAGAGGCAATTTATTTATTCTAGATGTTATGTTAGTGGTTAACTTTTGACTGAGTTGCCATCATGTTCACATTCATACCACATGGCGCAAAGTTTCTCGTACTCCAGCGGCATTTAAAATCCGACATGGTTGTTGAAGTTTGTGATTAAAGGCTTCAAAGGGCACACAATATTTTTGGGACAATGTTTCAACTACTTAACAATAAATTGTGCTAAATTTTTGTGTTTTATGAGTGTTTAACTGTCTTAATTAAAATTTTGGCTTAGTTGAAAGGGAAATTAGTGGCCAGGAACATCCCTAATTTCCACATGTTGACACAGCTAGCCAGCAGTCTGTCTGCAAAGCAAACAGAAAAGATTAAAGGCAAGACATCACAAAACTACAAACAAATTAAAATTTCACCACCTCTAAATGGACAGCACTTTGAAATGTGGTGCTAAGGCTCATTCTGTTTGTGTTTTACGCCTGTTAAGGTCTGTGCATTTACTGCATTAGTAACCAAGATACTGACTCTACAAAACAATTTGCCACAGTTTCTGTGATGTCATTTTTCAATTTTTTGACCACAAATGAAACTAAAGCTGAAACAATTTCTTTTAAGTCAAAGACACAATTTTGAAAATCGTTCAATAATTTCTTAAGCAAACATTAAAAAATGCACAGCTTCCAGCTCCTCAAATATTAATGAAATGTTTGCCTTATCTCCAGTAGTTAACTGAATATATGTCTTTTGGATTGTGGAACTGTTGTTGGTTGAACAAAACAATTTGAAAGAAAGCATGAAAATGTGAGGCGCACTTATATTCTCAAAGAAAATATTTAGCAGAGTTATCGATAATGAAAGTAACTCTACGAGGCAGCTTTATACTAAATTCCATTCTCTTCCATTGAAATGGGGCGGCAGTTTCAGGGGTTATTTTCTTAAAACTAAAACTATCAGCACAGCCAGACACCACTTTGGAGACAGGAGAAAATGTGTTCTTTTTGGAATTTAACTGAACTGACTCTTTAAGGGAAAGCAAGAGTAAACACAGTGCAAGAAAAGAGAAGGCTTCTGAAACAACAACAGAAATAGAAACAGCTCAGGAAAAAAACAGATTTATCACAGTGATTTCAAACAGGATTCACAAACTGAAAGTGCTTTCTTTTTCTCTGCAACTCAACTCACTCAAGGCAACACAAAAATACAAACGTATAGCGCACTTAGATGGCAAAACAAAAAGCAGAAGGAAAGCTGTCCATGGCTAGTGTGGGAGATACAATGTAAATCATGTTCAGCGCTGGGAGCGACAGACTGCCATAGCAGAGCTCTATGCAGCCAGGCAGGGTTCCCACTCTGGCTCTGACCCAGCCGCCTCGTTCCCTGCGCTGAGCTCTCACACCACATACTGATAGGTCTCAGCCTTCCCATGGTCAGGGGTGGAGAAGGGACTAAACCACAATATGGAGAAAGGGTGTCCAAATACCGCCCTCATGTTCATCCACTTAGTTTTTTTAGCCCATCTTCTCTCTTCCTTTTTCAACTGCTCTATGCCCTGAAAATGAGAGACAACCAAACTTCAGTTGGTGTGCTTTCATGACCCAGGCAGTAATCACAAACCAAATTACAAATACTTTTTTTCCCAACCCACTAAATATATATTAAAAAAAATTAAAAAAAATTTAACCATTTCTTAAAAGCATCTGGGACACAAACCCAGTATTTCAGTGATTTCTCTACAAGCATAATGTAGCTGCTTGTGTCCTGTTGCCTTTCCCTCTGTCAAAGCCCTCTCTCCTTGACATAATGATTAAATGTCTCCCATATATCTGACCTAGAGTTGCAGACAAAAAGAAGTTCAAAGCAGGAAAGGGAGTTTGGATTAGTGAGCTCTGACACACAGGCACACCAACAGACTGAATGATTTTAGGATGGCACCGAACTACACAGAGGCGGTACTGATTCCTTCTTCCACTGATACATGGACAAATTTACCTTTCTATGTAAACACATTTACAGCTTTCAAGTACATCACTCAGTGGTTTTACTCAGTAGCCACTGCTTCTGTGGCTGCAGCAGAAAACACAGATTGATTTCAAGAGCAGATTGTTAAAGCTTTGTAAACATAAAGTGAGACACAGGTTAAATGCATGGCCTGCAGTAATTATTTTTAAGACGAGTACCACCTGCCACTGGAGTGAGATGACACCAGCAAACAAAATAAGATCACAGACACATCAGAATTTTGGTATTAATTAACGGCTCAATCAATATGTTAGCACCTTTTAAGTTACATTATATTCATATATATAATTCAGATTTTGACTGTTTCTCAACTCAGATCTCTCTAAAACCATAAACAGCATAAAAAACATAATATTCAGATTTTATTATTAGTGTCTGGTTTCAATTTTTCATTAAAGACCACCAAAAAACAATTTGGCAAGATCAGGCAGGTTTCTTAGAGGTTTAAAATGTTGGCTATGGAGCAACCTTTTTGTCTACGTTGAGATCACAGATTGTGCTTTCGAGGTAACTGCCAAAATGAGGGAAACAGCTGAATACCAAATCAAAATGTGGAGAAATAATGCTGAGCCGGGGAGATGCTGAACTGAACGTCCTTACACTCACACACTGGTCAAACACACATCTGTGCTCTATATGAATTGTTCAGCGTACATCAGACAACCCTCCTTCAGGCCTGGGTTGTAAGCTGTCCAGTTTTAGTGACCTGGTGTGCCTAACAGCTGGGCTCCGAGTATTTTTTTCCATGTACATGCAGTGGTGCATGTAACTCAAAAAAATTACATGCTCCAAAAAATCCCTCTTACTGCACCATTTGGTGTTTTGTCCTTCTTCATCTGCACTCCCGCCCTGGCCACAGCCGGATCTGACCCAAATTGCAGATAAATTGGAATGTACAGTTAAATTACTTAAATTGTATAAAGGTATAGGAACAATTTTTGATATGGTCATAAGAGGTTTGTCCTGTGTGTCCAGTGCAGTAACACATTTTTATAATAAATTTGAGTTGCTGGGATACATTACATTGAAGTTAATGGGAAAAATTATCCATAAAAATACTGATATAAAATAGAAGAAGCACTAAAATCCCACATGAAGAGGTCTGTCCCGTGTGTCTAGTGTAGTGACATGTTTTGATTTTAAATTTGTAGCGCTGGGTCACATTACATGGAAGTTATTGAAAAAAAAAAAAAAACAGAACTTATTTTCAATTTTAATATTTGTGTAAAATAAATGAACTACACATTAATAATGAAACGTGGTGTGCTCCATGAGACCAATTTAATACATTTTTTAAATTCTAATTTTCACTGATAATGGCTGTCTTTTTGTGCAGCAACATTATCATAAGTTATAAATTAATTAATTAAGTGTCTACTTACGGTCAATGTGTGTGAGCTGTCAGCTGTGCCTAGTTACATGCACAGGTGCATACAGCTCAAACTTAACATGCACAATCTATATGCATGTGGCACTTTAAGCAAAGACAGTGGATAAACCAAGACGGTTGCGAGTCAGTTTCCTGTATCAGTGTCATGTGGGGTTCGCGACCACCACGCCCCTTTAGGAGACTAACAACAGGTCCTGAGTCCATTGACTTCAGTGGGAGAAATGAACGTGATTACAGATAATGGCCGATTCTTTCGCCCCATAGTCACGGAAGCAGATATTGGACCCATTTATCACAAGCCACATATCTTCAGAACATTCCGACACCAAAATGGCAAATTTCACACAACAACACACTCTCGCGAGATCTGGCAACAGATAGCTCCTCTCTGGTGCTGAAATCAGTGCAGTTTCACCAAAGATACTGGATTAAAAAAATATTTTTCTCCAGCGGATGTCTTAGTTACAACATGATTGAGCTAACTGGAGTAGTTTCATGTCGTATCCAACAACAGGAAGCTTTTAACAGATGACGTCCTGAGGTTAGCTTTGCTGCTGGTGTTAGCTGTCCCTGTCAGCTGCAGCCACTGATGCTTTCTAGACATTGTGATTTCCCAAAACTGAATAAATACCACCCATAGCAACACAAAACTGCTTTGCTAGCTCAATCATGTTGTAACTAAGATATCCGCTGGAAAAAATATTTTTTTCACGGACTGTTTATTGAGTTACTGAGTTATTACAGACACCACTAACGGCTAACGGTTAGTCCAGCTAATCTACGATAACCAAGTGAGGTTGGGGATACTCGTCTTTGACTGGCGGTTCTCCATCATCTTTGATTAGGCTACGGGGGACAAGGCCTACTTAGGAGACCGGAAATGTATACCATTTCATACAATGGGGGTATATTGTAGGTGGGCCATCTTGTTATAATACAGTATCTTTGCTTTAAGCCCTGCTCACACGTATGGGAAAAAAATTAATGATACTAATGTGTAAAAGTAATTAAAAAAACAAACAAAAAAACACCAAAGAAAAAGAGACAACCATGCAAAGCTTGCAGATTTGGAAAGAGAAAAAGAGGTAGAGGGCTTATATAGAGAGATGAAACTGAAATTTTCCTGTATTTGGTAGTTATTCAATGTCATTCGGTGTAGTTCTGATAGATTCATGGTTTATGAAAATACAGAGAAGACTGAAGTCTCTGCAGACAGTGACAGCCAGACATAAACCTGTGAAGGCTGTCTCCTGTGAATGGGTCCACTCCAACGCACATTGAATTTGTGTTCAGTAGAGTTCACGGTTCAGTCTCCTGTATGAAAAGGCTATTAGTTAATGTTGCTATGACTGTCAAGCTCTGAATCCTAGTGCATACAGTGCGAAGCTTACAATGACATCAGGGACTGATTTGCTTGACAGATCCTTGATATCAAGGAGACAGAAGATTTGTGGTCACTACACCACAAATTTCCCTTTTCTGTTGAAGTTTCTTTCTTTTTGGCAGTTACCCACTTTTCAGACAGTGTTTTCAGTCAGAGTTAAGACATGCAGGGAATTTGCTGCAACTTATTCTACATCAGGCTGCAAAAAAAGGAGACGTTACTTAACCATAAACAGTTTGAATTAGAAGGTCAGAGATGCCAATGTTAAAAGCAAAGGGTGGCAGCAGCAGGGAAAGGAGCAGAAGAAAAGTAGTGAGATCAGAGGGAGGAGGAGTGTGGGTCACTAAATGAATCACTTACGGTCTCGTCGGTACAGATGGAGTGGACTTGGGTGCCGAACATCACAGAGGTGAAGATGAGGAAGAGGAGACCCTCAAAGCACAGGAGTATGAGGAGGATGACTGTTGCTGGAGGAGAGAAGGAACTGCACTCTGGGAGGGGATGGAGGGACATGGAGGAAGAGAAGTGAAGGGGCGAAAAAGAGGACTTTATGAGGAACTGCTGGACGCTACAATGAGAGAAACTACTGAACTCTACTGTTAACTCGCCTGCAGCATTACAGTGATGCTGCAAAGCACTGAAGCAATTTTGTCAACAGGTATGCCCACTTATCACCTGCTGAGGGTGCTTCAGTAAAAGGGGAAGGGTAGTGAGTGTTTGGGATCAGGAGGCTGGATTGTTGAGCAGGAAGGAAAATGTGTGTCTATAGTTTTAGCACATGTACAAAGGGAAACTCCAGAAAACTCTAGGAAAAAAGCAGCCAGATGTTGGCTGCAGAAAAGCCTTGGGTTCAATTTAAACCCCTTGGTTACAGCTTTATGAGTAGCAGATTTTGTTTCCATCTTCAACAACTATTTCAACTAATTGTCTCTACACACAAATTCTCATTCTGAAATGATGCCTTATTTGTGTGTCAGCAAGTCACAAGTGCACTGTTGGTCTTACCCTGAAGCCTGTCATTCAATCTCAGCTCTATAGACTGTTTTGACTCCACCCTAAGATACATGTGCCTTAGCACCAACAGAACAAAATCTAAATATGATGAAGATGATGAAAGAAGTTGCAAACAGTCTGAAATCAAGCTTTCATATACAGTATGACACACTGCAACCAGGATGAATAGGACTGGGCAACTCATCAAATTTTATTTTCAATTACAATTTTGGCTTCCAACAATTATGAAATCGAGCTAATTGAGATGAGACGAATGTGCTACATTCCACTTGGCAATGACGGTCCCGTTTTATCTCATGTTATAAATCCAGCACTCTCCTTTCTTTTACAGCAGTGCGCTCACTGTCGTCAACTTGGTGACTTTCTCACTAGATTTAGTGACTTTTCAGACACTCTAGTGACTTTATTTCTAAAAATACCCCGCTGTTACCTCGACTGCTGCTCTCATTACGTTACAAGGCGGAGCTCTCAGGATGGCTTTTCACAGCAAATTTACAAATGCATCGCCAGAATGTGTTGATTAGCGAAAAGGTACAAAAACAGCCTGGAGTCCTTCTCCCCGCAGCGTTCAGGCACCCTCCCATTGCAGATTCAGACGTGGCCAAAGCAATAAGTAATTACTGCATATATCTGACCACACTCACTAGTGCACACTGTACGCTGTAGAGAATACTGAATTAAAGTGGATGGTCTAAGTGCCTGAGCCCTGCTACAGTGTGCAATTAGTCAGTTCACTGTGTCTGCCCTGTGTAAACAAGGACGAGCTGCAGTTCAAGAATTATCAACAGGTCAGAGACTGATGATGAGAATTACATTACATTTGTTATTTATTCTTATTTATTGACAAAATACCAGTATTTGAGTGCCTTAAGTGTTGCAGTAAGAATTATGGCCAATGAGCTACCTACATTTGAATTATATATATTAAGTTCCAGAAATCCACTGTTATAAAGACTTTTTTTGTATTGTTTTTTAAGTTCAATAAATGCATGATGTTTGCAAAGTCTGTAAGTGACCGTGTTAAATAATTGTGACCTCAATGTTGACCAAAATAATTGTGATGATGATTTTTGCCATAATTGAGCAGCACTAAAAAACACAACAGGTTCAGAGATCGTAAAGGCTTCTGGATGTTTCTCAAGCCAGTTAGCGCCTTTTATCACAAGACACAATCATGAACATATGGTTTGCACGCTGACAGACTGTGCTCCTCAGTCCTCCTGAAGTTCACACTGTGCTATGCAACCCAGTTCTGTCAGCAAGAACAGGACAACATTGAGTCCAGCAGGAATGTTGTGACAAAATGTCGCTCATATACCTGTGAATATTGTGTTGTGATAGCTTTGGAGAAGGCCTATTAATGCTATAATATCCCCCCAGCACTTTAAGACATAAAGAGAAATGACTGTATTAATCCAAGTAAAGTCTCTTTTTATATTTGGGCAGCGTACATTAAAAAAGAAAACCCTTAATCTTTATTATCATTAACAAACCCCAAAGAGGCCAAATCCAGCTGGGAATGTATCCCAGTGAGTACTGCCTGTGTAGCCAGTGCCTCCCAGAGCTTCTGTCCCCATGCCATGGAGCACAAATGTCCAAAATAAACCAAATATTTACATACAACATCCATGCTGCTTCAGAAAATGAAGGCGACTGGTGGGTGGAGGGGCTCTGGAATGGGTTGGTTTGTGTATTTTTGGTTTGTTGGTTTGTGGGAATGATTCTCTTTCCGTTTGTGTTTCTCAGTTTTATCAATTTCAATTTCCCATTAGCATGACATGTACATGCATCTGAAAAGCAAAGAAAATTGCATCTCTAAAGCGTCTAAAGGAAAATAATGGATAAAGACAAATAGATCAATGTTGATAATAATACAAACTGGCTGAGTAAGAATAACTCTGTATTATGTTAAGCCAAACATACTGTTTTATTTTACTGATATATAATGTGTATCCTTATACAAACATTGTAAAGAAAGATCGTCAGTTTAGAGCTCCAGTTCTGACGACTTAAAGAGAGGCTTTTCTTTTTATGAATGAAGGGAGTTGAAGGCAACACAGGTTAAAAAAGAACAACACTCACTTGTCCAATCATCTTCAAAGCAGTAGAGGAAATGGAAGACCACCATGAGCAGAGCGTGGAGAGAGATGAGTGCAATGTACATCTGGGTTAAAAGAATAACAGAGGAGAACATAATGAAGGACTACTCATGACATACAGAAACTGCAAACAGAGGGGGTACTCACTTCTCATCTGTATCTGTGCTGCATTACAACAGCAACTACTACTGATTTCACATCCTTAAGAGCAGTTGCACAGTGTACAGATACAAAAAAGATAAAAAATTGTGACTTCTAAGCTACAATCTGATAGCAACTTCTTATTGTCTTATTCCTGCAGTGAACTTACTGTGAAAAGCACAAAGTACTTTTGGTTGTTCTCCCCAACACAGTTATTGACCCAGGGGCAGTGGTGGTCCATCTTCCGTATGCAGCGTTTGCAAACACTGTGAGAGAAACAGCAAGTTAAGTGTAAAGTAAAGAGAAATAGAACAAAATAAAATGCTTACTGCATCAACCCTCCAAGAAAAACAATAAACAATAATACAACAATAATAAGTGTGCACAAGGACGACATTAACAGAAAGTGAAGGGCAGTACATTCTGTGAGCAGCTTCTATTTCACAAATTAACTGAAGTTGGAAATTATGAGAACAGTCTGACTTCTTCACTGCACCAAAACACTGCAGCTGGAAGCGTGGGATTGGGTTTGTGAATGCCTAATGCAGCAGTGAGAATTTCATGTCCTTTTTGCCCTACCTGCAGTGGTGTGCTCGGTCAGGCTTGATGCTGCAGCACTTGGGACATTTGTAGACCACCTGCCCTGGTTTCAGCTGAAGGCTTTCTATGTATTCCTTAGTAGCGTTCCCTTTTGGCACCGCCCCCTAGAAAGAAACATGACCACACAGTAGATGACTAAATGTAACTCGCAGCTCATTAATCCTCCTAATGAAATAAGTGGGTAGAAGCTAAACATACTTTTACAATTTTATTAAAGTTCAGCTCCATTAATCACAACCATAAAGCTAAAGACCCTAAACTTGTCTCCATGACATTGAGAGTTAAAGCATTCATCTAATTTTTACTGTGTGTTTACATGACACCAAACAAATGCCACTTACAGGGTCAGTGCACATGGCCCTGAGGTGTGAGGCAAGGGCAAGGAAGGCCAAAATGTTGAACAGGGTCCCATTCACAATGCTGTACGTCAGATTCTTGGATGGCAGCAGCATCACAAACAGTACCACGAACTCCGCGTACAACACCAGCAGCCAGGTGATGACGGCGCACACGATGCCACAGACGTCCCTGATAAACCACATGGCGGAGGCAGAGGAGGAAGTGATGACGTCTTTGGAGATAGGGATACGCTGCTCGGCCTGCAGGCAGGTGGTGGTGGTACCAGCCCCGGCCCCGCCCTGCCCCCGCCCGTGCTCCACATCCCTGCATCTGTGCACCGGGCTCTTCATTCTTCATCTAAGCTAGATGCCTGCTGACTGGTGCTGCTGCTGCCGCCACCTGATCCACTGTGCCTTCAGGCCACAGTCTCAGTCACCGCATACTGGAGGAGAGGAGCAGGAGGGTCACAGTTTATAGGCAAGTTAAAGTTTGGTTCTTTACAGAAGGGGAAAAGCAGTTGATCAACTGTTGGCACTAAAAATGCACTACACCAGCCAAAGTTCTCTGCAGTGTTTAATAGGGGAAATGGGCAACTCCCCCTGAAATTAAGTCTACATCAATTACCATAAATGCACGTTTATAAAACCAGGCTTTGACCATTAAAGAGTGAGCAGAGAAGCCATCCCACACAATTAATACACACTGTTCAGCCACAACATTAAAACCACTGACAGTTGAAGCTACCAACATTTATTATCTCGTTACAATGTAATGTTCTGCTGGGAAACCTTGGGCCGTGGTACATGTGGATGACACTTGACACATACCATCCACCCAAACACTGTTGCACACCAAGTGCACCTTTTCACTGCAGCGATGATCACAGATGGCAGTAACTCCCCAAGCAGGACAATATAGCCTGCCAAATGGCAAAAAAATGCTTAGAAATGTGTTGTTGTTGAATGTCAGGAGGTTTTAAGGCGTCAAGCTGGCCAAAAAACCCAGTTCCCAATCTGATTGAGCATCCTCAAGATGTGCAGATACCCCAGAGCCCAAGTCCAATCCACAGAGGAGCCTTCTTTGATCAGACTTGGCTCTGAGCAGTGATGGCATGGACACAGGGACTCTGGGGTGTCCTGTGATGTCTAGGCCAGGTTGACACCTTGAGCTCTGTGTCATGTTGTTCAGGCTATTTCTGAGCACTTTTCACAGTGTGGCATGGTGCATCATCCTGCTGGGGTCACTGCCTTTGGAAAGTACTATTGCCATGAAAGGTTGTACTTCATCTGGTGGCATCCACATGAGTACCAGGACCCCAGGTTTCCAAGCACAAAAATGCACTGTAACGAGATGATCACTTTACCTGTCAGTGGTTTTAATGTTGTGGCTGATCTGTGTTTTTAATGAGTGTGGCTACTGTTCAGCAGGACTATCATAATATCTTCATTCTCAATTAATTAGGTGGTTATTTTTGCAATTACCTGTAACTGATTAGTCTACAACATGTAAGAAAATAATCAAAAATCATCTCCTCACACTGGCAATTTCACACAGCACAAAATGCACAACTTGAAGCCATTAAAAATGCCACACCTTAAATGAAGGATATAAACCTAGAGGCTACTGTATAAAGACCAAACCATTTGATACAGGAAATGCCCTGGGAATTATCCTGCCCTATAATAAAGCATGCAATATGGACAGTCTTATACAGCTATCTCATGACAAGCAGAGAGAAGGGAAAGCCAGTCTGTTGTGCTGACCTCAGGGCTACAACTATTTCCATTATCCATCTGCCAATTATATTCTTGCTGAATCAACTGGTTGATAAAAAGTGTCAGAGAATAGTGAAAAATGTCCATCCCAATTTCCCAGATCCCAAAGTGATTTATAACACATCTTGTTTTACCAGATCAACAGTCAAAACACCCAAAATATTCCGTTTACAACAACTGAAGACTAAGAAAGCCAGCAAATACTCATGTTTGAAAAGCTGAAACAAAAGAATTTTGATATTCTTTTTCCCCCAAACAGTTAGATTAAACAGTCAAGCCTTAGCCTAACTCTTTATCAAAATTTTAGCCTATTAATTTTCAGCCAAACAACTTATCGTTGAGGCTCCAGCTGGTCTGTGACTCTAAAAGTCAAACAAAGCAGTGAGTAGCACAGTGCCATGTGCCTGTACAGCATGCAGAACTTGGAGCAATGGACTGCATTTCACTGTGAGCTTTGAACATGTAAAATGTGACAACTGAAATGAAGTATGTGTATGAAGACAAAAGCATCTCATACAGGAAATACTCTATGAAACTGAACTTTCTTGCTCTGCAGTAAAACATCTTACTGCAAGTGGGCAAACGAAACTTCTTCACACTGATGCCTTTTTTGGTCATACTTTTCATTAATCTCTGCAACTCAAAATTAGGGCAACAGATCTTTTAACAAGTTCAAATGATAATCAACTGACAATATCATAATGCTGTTCTATTATTCTTTTTTCCCCAAGTGAAAACACTAGATGGTACGTGGTAATCATGGTAAGTTGTCAAACGTTGACAAACGTTAAGAGGGTGAGTCAAGGGTTTTATTGCAGTCTGGGCTCACTGTACTCATAAACCCATCTCATGACAAGAAGCCAGAGGTGAGTGGTGGTCAGTTGTGTTGAGCTGTCAAAGCTTTGCAACAGCAGAGGTCAAACCCAGCAGTGAGCAGCACAGTGCAGCATGTCTCTGCAGTCTGACTAAGTGCCACACTAACCTGGAGCTGTTATGAGAGGTCACTGAGTGAATGAGAGTTCACTGACGGGTGATAAACGGTGAGGTGACTGTGCTCATCATATCCTGGCGCATAGCAACCACATGAGTTAATAACAGTTTTAGCCCTTCAAGAGCACATCCTTATATAACTATATTTTATATTGTTAGCTATGGGAAGATATCATCATTTATATCAAATTAAAGAAGTGGGCAGTGATTGCCTTTTTTAGTTAAAATGTGTGTCACTGATTTCCAGTTCAGCCTGTTCCAGTGGGTGAAACAATTTCTATTTCACTGCTACGTAAACAATACTGCAGCGTTACGTTAGGCCTGGCAAGTTATCAATATAGTAAAACCCACCTGAGACTGCTTTTCCATCAGGTTAGACAGTTAATAGGCCTGTATTATAGTACCAACACCTGACTGCATCTGGAAGCAGACGACACACGTTAGCTAACGTCAGTCCATTTCAACTGACGCTAGCTGCTTAGCTAACGTCTCAGAGAGAGCATTTACTGACCTGTTAGCATCTTCCTGTCAGTGTCCTTCCCTTCAGCTGTAAGCGGGAGACGCTCGGGAACGTCTGTCTGCCTTCACTTTAGATTAATTATCATTATATCCCGCTGAATCTCACCTGAAAGACGGGCATCCTTCGGTGGCTTTCTCCTCAGGATCGGCGATGCACTGCACCCGCCCCTTCACCAACAACAAGACGTCATGACGTAGGGTAGCGAGCCAATGGGATCATCAAAGAGGTTTAACGTCAGAGAACGTGTCCCGACACACCCATTTCCAGATTTATCTACATAGAAAGGAATTTAATTTTTCTTGCAAACGTAAAAAAATGATGAAGTTCAACTTCTCAAATAAAGATCTGCTTTGTCACTTAAGAAGAATATTAAACGGTAATGAATGCTGTTCCTGGTGGGATCCATCAGCTGGTGAAATGCCACTCAGAGAGGCAAGTTAACAGGAACTGGATCCTACCCTCTTTGTCAACAGAATAAATATTAAACGCCACAAATAGACATATAAGGAAATATTTATACAGCAAAGGGAAAATTAGTCCATCTGGGAATATGAGTGAGATTCCCATTTTCCTAACATTAATTGGGAAGCAACATGACTTCTCCCATATAGGCTACATTCCCCAGCAAATTGAAGGAAATATAGTACAAAGTTGTGCATTTTATTTATCCCTCCAACAACTTTGTCTCAAAAGTTTTGATTTCCAATAATAAACATAAATTTTGTAACAAAGAAGACAAAGCAACATCTATTTTCTGAATGTCAGTACGCATTAGGATCCTAGGAAAAAAGAGGATTATTTTGACACTCAAACCCCTCGTTCAATTAAGCTGGAAGCCAAGGACATAATATTATACTATGAAAACAGAAAATGCCAGAGATGGACTGTCAACATGTTAATTTTATTGGGAAATTTCACAGTCAAAAAGTCAAGTTCTCAAGCTCTTGCCCATAGTTTGAATCTCTGAACCATTTTCTGCTGTAGCAGACAATGATCCTGATGAAGACCTGTGAGTCACAACACATTGGTCTTTTTAATCAATGTATATTGCCATGTAAAATAAGGTATTTTCGTACAAACCCTACAAAATGACTTTGATGGTTTTTGAAGGAGACTTGCATTTTATATTTTTTGATTGAGAGTATACTGTACTCATGCAATGAGCCCTTCGCAAGTTGAAATAAACACGGTACCCGTGAAGTATCCAAACAGCATCTGCATGTGTCTACTATTAAGACCCAGTAGCGCTTCTACTCCTTTGTCTTCACTCTCAGGATTAAATGTAGGAAGTGTTTTGAGTCTTTCCAAATTATAAACAACATTAAAGTGCTCATATAGCCTGGTTTGTGTGCTGCATTTTTTTTAAGAAAATAGATTTTATTGCCTATGTTTCATTGTATTTTTTCTTTCTCTTTTTATTCTTTCTATGGTCCATTCAACCAAATGCAACTGCTGAACATAACGTACCTCTGAGAGTGAAGTCATGGCTGTTGTGCAAACCTTATTTTACTATGGTGCCTAAATGTTTCTATCTATCTATCTATCTATCTATCTATCTATCCATCCATCTACACCTCACAAATCTACTTCTCTACATATATGGTAATCATTACATTACATTCTAACATAAGCACACATTGTTCCACTTGGTGAGGTAGCTACTGATTAGGTGATCATCTGAACCAAATCTTATTGAGTGAGGAAAAGTATAAAAACCACTGCTGTGGTCATCACTATCCTCTTGCAATGGCACCAGCTGGATGGCAAAAACAGTGCAAGTGGTAACTCAAAAACTGTAATAAAAATAAAAGTTTTGAGTGAGGAAAAAAAGGTTCAATCCTGGCTTAACTGGCAGAAGGATACAGTGACTTTCAGGTTGCTTCCATCCTAAAAATTTCAAGGACTGTGATTCATAAGAACAAGGTCAAGTAGCAGACACTGGGGACAACAAAGCCTCAGACTGGCAGAGGTTGAGAAAAAAGACTCCCCACTGACCGGGACAACCACAAACTCATTCAAATGTTGCTCAGTAACCGTGGGATGACGTCAAGTGACCTACAAAAAGAATGGCAAACAGCAGCTGGAGTGAAGTGTATGACAAGGACGATTCAAAACAGGCTCCTAGAGGCAGGAAGTCTTGCAAAGCTTGAAAAAGTCCTTCATCAATGAGAGCAAACAAGAGCCAGGCTGAGGTTTGCATAAGACCATAAGGAAAGGACCACAGAAGACCGCAATAAGGTTATTTTCTCTGATGAGTCCAGTTTTCAGCTTAGACTAAGTCCTGGAGAGGCCTACAAGCCGCAACGTCTCGCTCCCACAGTGAAATTTGGTGGTGATCAGTGATGATCTGGGGGTACTTTAGAGAGGCTGGAATCAGGCAGATTTGTCTTTGTGAGGGACACATAAATCCAGCCGCTCACAACATTATCCTGAAAGAAAACTTGCGTCTTTCTGCTCTGAAAATGTTCCCCCAACTCTGCTGGCTTTTTTTCCCCAGCAGGTCAATGTTCCATGCCACACAGCCAGGTCAATCAAAGTGTCGATGGAGGACCACCACATCAAAAACCCTATCATGGCCAGCCCAATCTCCAGACCTTAACCCCAGTGAAAACCTCTGGAATGTGATCAAGTGGAAGACAGATGGTTACAAGCCATCAAACAAAGCCAAGCTGCTTGAATGTTTGGATCAGGAGCAGCATGAAGTCACACATCAGCAAAGTGAAAGACTGTTGGATAGCATGCCAAGATCAGGTTATTCCACTAAATATTGATTTGTGGATACTTCCTAATTTAGAACATTATTATTGTATTTAAAAATTAGCAGGAACTTGTTTTCTTTGCATTCTTCAAGGTCTGAAACACTGCATCTTTTTTATTTCAACTAGCTTTTAACAATTTTCCTCTGCAAATAAATACTCTAAATAATAGCATTTATACAACAGTTAGTTCCGGCCCTGCAATCTGATTGGTCGAGAGACAGTAAAACCGTGATGATATTGGAGTACAACATCACGGTTATTTCACTGTGTACGTATTACTCCGCCTCACAGCTGATTGCAATCAACAATCAAATCAAAACTGACGGTTAGTGTCAGTTAGGTCAGCAGTTGCGTTGTAGGCTGATTAATTCATCCACTGTCAAACAGCCAAAAATATGGATTTATTTCCTAAAATAAGTTTTGAATTGAACTATGAATGGTCATCAGAGGAAGATGAGGGAGAGGAGAAGCTGAATCCATCTGAGCACACATCCAGGTTTGTCAGTGTTTCATCAGCGGAGCTCAATGACTTGGAGAAAAGCAACATACTGTCAGATCAGAAGGCAGAGTCGGCTGTGCCTGTGAAGCGACAGTCCACCATGCAGTCACCACAGACTAATTTCACCGGCTGCACAATTAATGGAAACGTGCTGATAAATGTGTATAAAGAGTAAGTGCCTGGTGCACCATGTCTGCGTTACATAGCAACGGTGACAGCGGAGTCCTGGGGGAACTATTTTTGTTGGCGGAAGACAAATAAAATGCTTAAATTATCTATTTTGTCCTCATTTTTCAATTAAGCAATATCACACGAGAGGGAGTGATGCTGTACTGTGATATCGTCACGGCTGTGATACGGTCATAGGCACGAGGCCGCAGGCCAATTATATTTGGAGTGTGGGAGTAATGTTTTGAGTTGTTGATAAAACAAAAATGTTGATTTTGCTCAAACACATATCTGTAAATAGTAAAACTAATGTCAGAGTTTATTTGTAAAAAATTCTAACAAAGCTAAAATTCCTGTGCGGCTTCCTAGGAAGTGGCATTTATTGCTTGATTTCTAGTTCATATAAATCAAGCAATAGGACCCACCAACTCATATTTGTTCTCCGTGGGGGACAGGCCACCGAGGCCTTCACTTTAAACACAGTGCATGCGGTCTACTTGAGTCCTAATCGAGTAATGTGGGGGCTACAGAGCACATTCTATGTCGTTCCAAATAGCAGGAATTGCAGCAGACATGTTTTCTGTCAATATGGGAGGTAAAATATATAGATGATATTCATAAATATCATCTATATTGTTTCGGTTTTTGATATGGATGTTATTTTTTGATTATAAGAATCCCAACTATATTCTATTACGTTATTGAAAGTGTATGTCAATTTAAGCCCCTTCAAAATACATTTTTAACCTATGTCCTTTGTGGGGGACGATGGAACTTGCTTCATCTCATCTTCAGGAAACAAGAGCATTGAGTGAGGAAGAAAATATTTTGTTGAAAATTACTGAGGGGCAACTGTTAGAATATGAGGAGGAAGAGTATAGGACCATTTTGAATGCACAGGAGAGGACATTTTAGCTGAGGATGAGCCTGAAGAAGAAATTATTAAAAATAAAACTATTATAATTATTCATCATTACCAAATTGATGTCTTGTGATGTACTTCAAAAGATGGCTGTGGAAGAGATTGATCCCATGTCTAGTCTAAAAAAAATAAAAATGTTAAACCATTTTTATTTTGGTTCTCAGGAGGAAAAAGCATTTGGCAAATTATATTATGACTCTACTACTTTAACATCAAAATGACAAAGTACCATAACAAATGCAGCACCAACCATAATACTGTAATAATCTATCTATCTATCTATCTATCTATCTATCTATCTGTCTATCTGTCTATCGAGTGTGAGAGAGCTAATGCTGAGCCATTAATCCATATCTGTTGCAATCCAATCTAATGTATGGTGGTAATGAAGGACAAACGTAGTCCTCTTAATAGTATTCCTTCTTATGTTCCTATACCTCCACTGCAGTGAAGTAAGAAAACAAAAAGGGAGTTTTCCACAAAACAAGATTATAACTTTCAAACATACTTGTTTGATTTCGCCAGGTCCGATTGCAGAACCCTCATATTAACTTTGGCTGAGTTTCATATTACACGATTGCATTTGCTCCTCCAAGAACCGTCACCTTATCGTGGTGGAGGAGTTTGAGTGCCCTAATGACCCTAGGAGCTATGCTGTCGGGGGCATTTTGCCCCTGGTAGAGTTTCCCATGGCAGATTGGTTCTGGGCGAAGGGTCAGACGAAGAATGGTTCAAAAGACCCTTCATGATGGAAAACAACAGGAGATCGTGTACCCGGCCTGGAGGGTTACCAGGGCCCCGCCGTGGAGCCAGGCCTGGGGTTGGAGCCCGTGGGCGAGCGCCTGGTGGCCGGACCTTTGCCCATGGGGTCCGGCCGGGCCCAGCCCAAACCGGCTACATGGGCTTGTCCCCCTGCAGGCCCACCACCTGCAGAGGGATCCAGAAGGGAGTGGTGCGTTGTGGATCGGGCAGCAGACCAAGGCAGGGGCCTTGGCGGTCCGATCCTCGGCTACGGAAGTTGGCTCTTGGGACATGGAATGTCACCTCTCTGGCGGGGAAGGAGCTGGAGCTTGTGGAAGAGGTTGAACGTTACCGGCTAGATATAGTCGGCCTCACCTCGACACATAATTCATGCTCTGGAACCCAAGTCCTTAAGAGGGCTTGGACACTCTCCTTTGCTGGAGTTGCTCTGGGTGAGAGGCAGAGGGCTGGGGTGGGCTTTCTGATAGCCCCCAGACTCTCTGCCTGTACTTTGGGGTTTACCCCAATAGACGAAAGGGTTGCTTCCCTGCGCCTTTGGGTTGGGGAACGGGTCCTGACTGTTGTCTGCGCTTATGCGTCGAACAGCAGTTCAGAGTACCCACCCTTTTTGGAGTCCCTGGGACGGGTGCTGGACAGTGCCCCGACCGGGGACTCCATTGTTGGGGGACTTCAACGCTCATGACAGCAGGACCTGGAAGGGTGTGACTGGGAGGAATGGCCTGCCTGATCTGAACTCGAGTGGTGTTCAGTTATTGGACTTCTGTGCGGGTTGCAGTTTGGCCATAACTAACACCGTGTTTGTACATAAGGATGTCCATCGGTGCACGTGGCACCAGGACAACCTAGGTCGCAAGTCAATGATTGACTTTGTATCATTTGACCTGCGGCCATATGTTCTGGACACTCAGGTGAAGAGAGGAGCAGAGCTGTCAACTGATCACCACCTGGTGGTGAGTTGGATCAGGTGGCAGGGGAGGACGCCGTGCAGACCTGGCAGGCCCAAATGAGCAGTGAGGGTCTGCTGGGAACGCCTGGCGGAAGAACCTGTCAAGATGATCTTGAACTCCCACTTCCGGGAGAGCTTCGACCGCGTCCCGAGGGCAGAGGGGGACATTGAGTCCGAATGGGCCTTGTTTCGCTCTGCCATTGTCGAGGCGATGATTGCGAGCTGTGGCTGCAAGGCCACTGGGGCCAGTCGCGGCAGTAATCCCCGAACCCATTGGTGGACACCAGAGGTGAGGGGGGACGTCAGGCTGAAGAAGGAGGCCTACAGGGCATGGTTGGTCTGTGGGTCTCCGGAAGCAGCTGGCGGGTATCGGCGGGCCAAGCGGAGCGCAGCAGTGGCAGTCGTGGAGGCAAAAACTCGGGCGTGGGAGGAGTTCAGTGAGGCCATGGCAAAAGACTATCGATCAGCTCCAAAGATGTTCTGGCAAACCGTCCAGCGCCTCAGGGGGGTAAGGCAGCAACTTGCTCACACTGTTTACAGTGGGGGCGGGGAGCTGCTGACATCAACTGGGGACATTGTGGGGCGGTGGAAGGAATACTTTGAGGAGCTCCTCAATCACACCAACATGTATTCCAGTGAGGAAACAGAGCTGGGGGTCTCAGGGGCAGGTCGTCCAATTTCTGGGGCAGAAGTTGCTGAGGTAGTGAAGCAACTCTGCGGCGGCGGAGCCCCGGGGGTGGATGAGATTCGCCCTGGATATCTCAAGGCTCTGGATGTTGTAGGGCTGTCCTGGTTGACACGCCTCTGCAACATTGCATGGACATCGGGGGCAGTGCCTCTGGAGTGACAGACCGGGGTGGTGGTCCCCATCTTCAAGAAAGGGGACCAGAGGGTGTGTTCCAACTATAGGGGGATCACACCCTTCAGCCTACCCAGTAAGGTCTACTCCAGGGTGCTGGAGAAGAGGGTCCGGTCAATAGTTGAACCTCAGATTGAGGAGGAGCAATGTGGTTTTCGTCCCGGACGTGGAACCGTGGACCAGCTCTTTACCCTTGCCAGGGTGCTTGCCATCCAGTCCCTGTACCAAAGAAGTGTGAGTCTGGTTCGCGTGGCCGGCAGTAAGTTAGACCTGTTCCTGGTGAGAGTTGGATCGCGAGTACAAGCGGCCGAAATGAGTTTCCTCTGCAGGGTGGCTGGGCTCAGCCTTAGAGATAGGGTGAGGAGCTCGGACATCTGGGAGGGATTCGGAGTAGAGCTGCTGCTCCTCCACATCAAGAGGAGCCAGTTGAGGTGATTCAGGTATCTGGTAAGGATGCCTTCTGGACACCATACACAAGTACGATTGCATTTGATCCTCCATCACTTACATTGGAATTGTGTTATTAAAGTAACTTCTCCTGGCCAGTATGCAAGGGCAAGAATATTTACAATTACAAGGACCAAAAACTGGTTCAAAGCAGATACAGGCATGTGAGCACTGTTGTGAAACACCCTTGAAAAAATGAGAAATTTAAGTCTAAAGGAACCTGAACTTGAAATATTACTGTAATAAAACCTGACCATACAGTCTTTACTGTAAGAACATTTTTAAACTAGTATAATTTATTACTATTTATTTTTTATTTGATATTCATCTGTCATTCTTAATTTACTTATAAAAGTTTATGTTGCTCTGCTCAGACATTTATCAAGAATCCTTTTTTCAGTTGTTATAATGTGTTATTGATTATAAATCATGACATTGTTTAATAAAGCATTTAAGTCCATAAAGACAGAGAGCTCCATCACTCAACACCTCTTAAACCTCAGTCATCACTAGAGGGCAGTGCAATACTGGCAACTCTTCCTGAAGGACTGTGAAGGCTATGACTCATTGCTCTTGGCCTTTGGGTGAATATACTGCACAGCAGTCTACACTGATTATTCTAATGCTGCTTTGGTTTCAGATTTACAGTTTATTCACTGATTGAAATTGTCACACAAACTGCAACACAGATTTTTCACAATCATTTCTTGCTTTTCTGGATTAACTGACAGTTGTATTTACTTGCAGCATTTGCTCTGAAAACATGAGGGCAGCGCACTATACCTGTCCGCCTACATATATTGAACTCCGTAATATCTGAGAGCGGTAGAGAGAATCTTGGCCTGCTTTCAAACCAAACATCCAGTAGGACTTGAGAATGAGTTCTGTCAACATTCAAGTTGTCATGTAGCTGAGAAACTTCAAGGAGTCTATAGAAAGAGGACCATTGTGTGGGAGTCTTCATATGGATTCTTACATCCCCCTTGAGAAAAATAGAAAATCTCCTCCTTAACCAAAAGTAACAACTCAAAGGCTTAGAAAAACACACATTATGAAAATGTGGTGACAGTGCAGCTAAATAAACATGAAGACATTCAGCCTGTTTTAACCTTTGCTCACAGAGCAGCGTTTTCCATGTATGGCATTACCCATGTGGAAATAAAATGCTAAACCAAGCTGGTGTGAATGCCTGTTCTGTCCAAAATGAGTCATGGGTAAGATGTTTTTTTTACACAGTCTTTGCCGGCTGCGTGCCAGCTTCATTGTTTTGTTTTAATTATATAGTTTTTCATGCACAGTTTGGAAGAGTGGGGCGTATTAACTGGTACTGGATGAATTGAGGAACCCCAGGTGTCGGCACAGTGGTACAGTGATTAGCATTGTCACTTCACAGCAAGAGGGTTTCTGGTTTGAATCCACGGTGGGGGAGCCCTTCTGTGTGGAGTTTGCATGTTCTCCAGTGGGTTTTCTTCAGGTACTCTGGCTTCCACTCACAATCCAAAGACATGCAGGTTAATTGGTGACTCTAAATTGGCCGTCGGTGTGAATGTGAGCATGACTGGTTGTCAGCTTCTTTGTTTTAGCCCTGTGATAGTCTGTCAACCTGTCCAGGGTGTGCCCTGCCTCTTGCCCAATGTCAGTTGGGATAGGCTCCAGCCCCCCACAACCCCTAACAGGTTAATGGATGTTTACACCAGGTGCTGCAAGAGTAAGGCTAGGAGAATCTTTAAGGATCCCAACCACCCGCACAACGGTCTTTTCTCCCTGTTGAGGTCGGTAAAAATGTACTGGACACACCAGGCTCAGGACAAGCTTGTACCTTTAAGGCCCAGACACACCAAACCAATATCAAGGAACTACCTGCAACAAAGTCCGACTATTGTGCTGCCTTACATCGCCTGTGTCTTGGCCAAAAAATTGCACTTGAATGCAATGCAGCCAACAGGCAACTAACAAGTACGTTTTACGCCTGTCTGAGAGGAAATAACTCTCTATACCAGCAAGTGACTGTAGTCTGTAATTACCATTCAAAAAGGGAAACCAAAAAAGCCAGGACTGCAGATGTACAAACCATTGTTATGATACATAGATGAAACAAAGCAGGGTTTGCCTTCTATCTTCACACCATTCTCACTTGCCAATTGGTTTTAAGTTGCATCATTTCAGATGACCATGTCATTGTGAAAATATTTATGTATTGCAGTGATCAGATGAGATGAAGATGAAAAGTGAGAAGAGCCGTCATTTGCTAGTTTTCCTCACTTCCATTTCTTTTCTTGTGCACTTATTCAATCAGAGTGATCCCTCTCAACCACTGGCTCTGCTGCTGATTTAAAATGCTGAATCGGCAGACAAGGGCCAACTAGTGCCAATGGTGCAGGACACACTGCAAAAACAAGGGCAATAGAGGCTCACTGACAGCCTAAAGTTGACCAATGGCCAAACGTTGGCCACTGGCATCCTAAATGAATATACTGCATTGGACTACCTAACCCCTCATGGGAATACATCTTACTGAAATTGTATCCTATTGTACCCTATTTCATTTGACAAATAATATTGATTGATTGAAGGTTTGAGGTTTTACAGAAAAGATGATACTTTATCTTCATCATCTCCTTGTAGATGTGTCTGCACACAGGAAAACACATTTCCATCCTAACAAGTGGAAATGAAAAAACAGATCTCACAGTCAGTTTCCACTGAAAAATAGCATTTACAATCCTATGGGACAGTGTCAGCCCCAGCAGAGACATTTCAGATCTTCTTGTATCTAGAACAACTTCCTCTATTACATTACTTTAACTGTGCACTAGAAGAATAAGGGAATGAAGTATTACACCAAGAAAAGACTATTTGAATATTTAATTGGGATGATCTTCTTATTTTCTACTGTCTATCTGCTGCATTAAGCTGGATTCACCCTTGTCCTTAGTCAAGATGAGATCTCCAAAGGATGTCTTGTCCCCAGGAAATGAGAGAGCTCAGTGCCTCTTATCAATCCCCCTTAAATTCTACTGGTCATCCACCAAAAGCAACCTTTCATTTTCCATCACAGTCGAGTTCTTTCTACTTATTTCCTTTTGCCTGAATAGTTTTCTTTTGGGAATTGCCACTGGACTGTTAAGAGCAGGGGCTGTGCTGTTACACTTATCACTTTCTTATGAAGAGGCAATAGGAAGATTCACCAGAGTCTCACAAGTGCACTTCCTACATATTCTCCTAGGATTTGTTTCATCCTGTACAAGCTGCTCCTGATTTCTCACTTAATAGCTTCTCAAAAGGGCCTTGCATTGCAAACAATGAAAAGCAGTCATCAAATTCATTCCTGTTTTATTCAGTGGAGAGTTTAATGTCTCACTGTAGCCTAAATGATATTTCACAGGCTTTGTTACCCTGTGAAGACAGCAGATATCGACAGATTTACTAGTTATGAAGCACACACACAGAGTTTTAGGTGTATATATATTTTACCAGCAGTGTGTCTTATTGCTGCTTTTATTTTATATCCACTTGCAGATGTGCCCGGCTTGTCAGTCTTTAGAAGTTTTACACCAAAACTGGCTACTGTAAATCATATTGTTTCATATCATCATTACATATCTCTATATGCAAAAAACTAGGAAAGAAAATAGGAAATTATTAGTTTACCTAAATAGTTTTATATTGTTAAATGATAGTTTGTTTTTATTGTTGATGTAGAATAATCATGTAATTTTGTTATACAAAAAAGCAAACAATGGAAAGCAGTCATATAAAAATAGCACCATTTACAAAAAAATTACACCAAAAAATTGTACCATTTTTGATTTAATGAGAGTTCTTCTTTTAATGACTTAAGTGTTGTGTGTATGTGTCTGTTTCATTAATGATTATTATAACTACTTGTTTTTGTCTATTATATTCTTCACATTTGGGAGATAAATATTATTTGTATTAGAATAGATTTGAAATTTTAGAGAGGAGGTTTTCACCATACCCCCAGATTCCACCAGATGCGTGTGGGTTGCGTCTGTGATACGTTTCAACTCTGGTCAATGTGTGTGCTTCCACCGGCTGCGGCTGTGCTGCATTCCGGCTCCGTCACAGCTGTGGCGCTCCGGAACCCTCCGCAACAGATAGGCAGGACTTCTATTTTTGCCGGACGCCGGGGCACAACGCAGCAATTCTGCACAGAGCAGATCGTGCGGGGCAGGAAGTCGTGCACAGAAACAGAATAAAACATCCGGTTAAAAGAAAATACACAGTGTTCACGGCGGATCATATTTCCCTGCACTACACCTTAAAAACTACATAATGGGCGGAGGCAGGCCTGAAGTCAACAGGTCAGAGGTTTTCAGACGTTATTTTACCCCGTTGACACCATGGACGAGGAGTTGTTAATCATGGAGGTGCAAAACCATAAAATCGTATATTATATTATTATAAATTATATACATCTTGTTGTATCATGCGATTATGCGTGAATTCGTGAGATCTCGTGGCTCCTTGTGGCTCCCGCTGTCCGGTCTGTGCAGCCGTTCCGCAACGGACACGCATCCAGTGGAATTCCGGCGTAAGCCCCAGGTTCTTACCGCTCCTGCACAATCACTGTCATGTTTGTTTTTATTTACTTGTTTTGACCATAGCTTGTGTTCTAATAAAATTCAAATTCAAATATGGACATATTTCCAGGTGGCAATCAGGCTCCTCCACCCCACGGGACCCGTTGCAACCACTCTGCCTGCACTGTCTATAGTTACGCCCCTGCTGCCAACTTTTCAATTAGTGAACAGGCCTTCTGTGACATTACCCACTGCAGGCATAAGGGTCAGCACTCCTCAACCCCCAGGAATGTTGTTTGAAAGGTTCAGCATTTATAAATGAAAAACCCATGTCAATAATCATGGTCAATGATAAATAAGTCTGATTATTCAGCATACTTACTGACCACCAGAGATCATAGTCTAAATGATGCTTATTAATCACCTTGAGTTTACTTTAACGTTGAAAACTGCCAAGTGTGAAAACACTTGGTCCCCCCTTGTTGTTACGATAATTATTCTACACAGGCATATCTGAAACTGACACATTGAAAACAGTTCACACAGCTCAACAAGAAATTGTGAACCACTTCAAAATTCTCGCTGCGCTTATAACTCTCTAAGGACCATCCGTTCCTCCCGGTCTTTCACCAGGGCAACAGCAACGTGCTTCATCTCTTTTAAAATGAGTCTGACAAAATGTTGCCTGGAGCTCCACATTTAAAATTGTAATTCAGGTGGATGTGTGCAAGTCTGATAAGCAACATAACTTAATGGAGATTGTTTTGGTTCAAAACTAATGCCTACCATACACTAACAGACTTCTTAAATTTTAATTCATTTAAGTCTGACACCCTCGCACATCTCACATCTCAATGGGGATCTTGCAGGGTCACGATTGCAAGACTGCAGGACTATTTCTAGATTCCTCTTGAGATTATTTCCCATCCTGCTCCTAAAATATTACACCAAGCTCCTTTTATGAAATATGACGTATTAAAAATTCCTTATGTGTCTGCAAGATTGTTGAAACACAACCTAAGAGGCATCATATGTGACTGTATTTTTGTCTATTCAGCCTCAATATAATCAATAGGCCTAAAGATAAACTGTATTTGTGTTAAGCCTCATTGGATTTTGTCACCCGAACTCGCTACCAGCCTCCGTTGCTGAGCTGCACTGTTTAAGTGGGAGAAGACTGTGCGAAGTGCAGGTTAGTGGATCTGATACATGCTGAATTAAACACTGACTCTTATTCACTCCACAGCTACACCAGTTTCTCCTTTCTTTTTTTTTCTTTTCCACAGTACAAGAGAACAGAGACTTGTTCACCTTCCATCACCTCCATAGTCCCCTCTATGTTTACCGTCTACCTGGTGTGCCGCTCCTTGTTTGTGCTGGAGAGAGTGCAACTATTGGCTGTTGACAATGTGCACATTATTGACTTTGGGTATTTGCATTTGAGTCAGGACTAAAAACTTACACTAATGTAAAAAATGTTTGATTTAATTGGAATGTCAAAACAAGTGTCAGTTTTAAGACAGCTCGCACCACCTTACACCAAACAATCGAGATCAATGAAGCATACACCAGCTGAGGTAAATCTCTTATGATTTTATTCTGACATTGGGAAATCGTCTGCAACAGTAAAATCACTTGAAAAGTCTTTTGGTGTAAGGCTGGCAAAGTCCAAGACAAACAACAGGTTTAAAAACTCTCCACAGGATTCCCAAACTGTCAGGAGAGCTCTGCTTTGCTATTCCATCTACTTTTATTATGTCAATTTTTTTGACACTGTCAAAGAGGAGGTAATTCACTTACACGCTTGAGCGGTTTCCTCATATTTATACTGAGATGGTGTTTAATATGTTGCCTCCCACGCATGTATGTAAATGGCAAGAGCATAAAACTGGAAACAACAATACAATTTAACACCACTTTTAACTATGACCTTGGTAATAAGCATATAATTAAATTAATCCATTTCAGAGAAGGTCAATAAAAACTTAACATTATGAGCTTGGAGAAGAGAGCTGTGACAGGGCTGTTGTGCTGCACTGCATTAGACTGTGCAAGTCTATCTAATAAAGTGATTTGGATAAACAGTGGCACATACTTTACATGAAGCTGTCGTTGTATTGCCTACACTCCTCTCGCACTAAATAAGTTGATTTTGTGTCTTGTGTGGGTGGATGCTGACTCATTGCATCAAATGAATGTTGCTACAGCACCACCCTAACCAATGTAGCAGCCAAATTCCTATATCTCACAGCTAATAAAAATAAAGTCAGTGCCTCTGGTTCCACTACCTTACCTGTTCTCTGTAGAACTGTCAGAAGAAAGAGAAAGAAAAAAAAAGGATTAGTTTTGATATATCTTCTGTCAAGAAAAAAACTGAAACACATACACACAGCTCTCTACTCAGAAGCAAACTCAACTCAGTGTATTTTTGTGACACTTGGCAATTTTTATTCACCTTTCTGTCTGTGCTTTCCAACAGAGTCCATTTAGACAGGCTAGGGGCAGGATATTCATGTAGCAGTGAGTTTTTTACATCTGCTTGTGATATCACATACAACTGCTGAACTCCACAGAGGAAAGTGAGGCTGTGTGAATTCTGGCCATGCAGGCGTCCAAGGTAAAGGAGGCATAGGAGGATGGACACAGAGTGCTCATCTAATGAATGAAGACACCATGGTAGTGGAGTTGCAGAGCCAAACCTATCCCCACAGCGTTGTGTCGGTGCTAATGAAACGTCTGGAGGCACACATTATCATTCTGCTATAGGGAAAAATGCCCTGGCTTGTTTGTATTTGTGTTGAGCAATCACAGTTGTTTTGGGTGGCACTGTGACCATGACGTAGTGATGGTGCTCTTGCAAAATAGTGTTGGTGGGAACTTGTTTTTGTGGGAAGGCAATTACTGTCATTAAAATGGCTTATTCTCCAAAAAAGATAACACCACAAGAAACAGTAATTGGTGTGTGTTGACTGTGTGATTCAGCTTTGAGAATTTGATAATTGGTGCTGTAGATGTAAAGCCTGACTATATTCTAGCTCTGGAGGAGCTCACTGGGCCATTACGATGATATCACAGAAACTTGAGTCGAGTGGAAAGGATCAGTACATTGGCTTGTTCGAGATGAGCCAGGCCTGTGCAGACTCCATCACACAATGCATGCTGCTTAGATTTGTGTCCATCTTTATCCCAACTTGCTGTGACGTTATGCATGAGTGGGCAACGATACACTCACCAGATTGAGGGGACCATGATTGTTAGAGCCAGGCACTGCAGTTGCTCTCCCCTGACTGCAAGACCCAGGGCATGATGGGAAACACCCAGCTCTCACCTTATCTTGTAGTGTATTATCATTTGCTCTGAAGGTTTGGAACAGATGACCAGTAAGGGGCCCAGGGTCAGAAGCATATATGGTCAGGGTCAAGAAGATATTTATGGCCCAGGGTTAAGGTTTGGTGAAGTCCAACTAGGGTGACCCTCTGTTGTCTGCTTGACTTTGTCTCACATTTCACAGAAACAGCGAGTCTATATAATGGGAGTAATTTGGGGCTGTTTTTCAGAGCAGTTCAGATTGGCTTCGAACCCTCTCCAAGCATCCTATATGCTTGATAGATGCTGTACTTCTTGTAATAAACCTTTTCTTTATGCAAGCAAGACGGTGTCATCGGAGTCTCCTTCATCACCTTCACATCATCGCTATTTAAGAAACAACAATCTAACAGCTGACTGGATGTTGACTCCACAATATAACATGCTTTTAATGTATTTATGTAGTTTGAGGGGACAGTTCTGCTCAGCTGATTGATATGCAGCAGCAAACTGATATGATGCTGATATACATGAGAATTCATGTCAACTGGAGGCTGAACCATGAACAGAAATTACAGATCACATGTAAAGCATTTAATTAGGCTACTGTGTCATAATCAAGAATATTGGAGAACGCAAACAAACTGATTTAGGGTCTGATAACATTTCAATAAATCAGAATCAGATCGGACAGGATGTGAGTTTTTGTCACTTCCTGTACTGCTGGTGGAGACAGTCTAACTTGAGCCCAGATTTTTGTTATTTTGCTGCCGCCTGATCTAATCCACTTTCCAGGCAAGGCGCAGTTCATTTTGATTGAGCCTAAAGTCACTGGCAGGGTTGAAAATGCTGGGGGTTGAAAATGCTAGGGTTGAAAATGTGCTAAATCAACCCTGATTAGCCGTGTCAGAAGACAGATTAACATCAGGCATGAGAGTTCTGCCATATGGACAGAGTTGTTTTATTTGATGTAGATCTTAACAACTATTTACCAAAAGAACAAAGCTGGCAGACCTTACTGCACAATCCAAATCTTTGTAAAAACTTGCCATTTTCAGCACGTAGGTTGTTAGTTTTAAGGCCTGGTACATAAAATGGTGTGTATGGCAAATTTCAACATTCATGACAACTATATGTGTGTATATATAACTCACCTGCTTAAATATGCGTAAATGGGGTGGCTCGCTTTTAGTGACAGGCTGTCTGTGGATAGTGACATTGGGCTCTCAGTCAGATCCACCCCTCGCTCCTCCCAGCTTTGACCTCTTGTCCAAATATGGTCACTTCTCGCTACAAAAATCCAAGATGCTTAACTCGAGGCTTCAAAACAGTCCACAAATGAGTGATGTAACGGTGTCTACATCCATCATTTTATAAGGTCTATGGTGGTGGTGACTCACCAAAGTTCAAACTTAAACACTTTCTGATCCTGTCTCCCTCACCATCTGCCTTTCTTCTCCTCATCACATGTGCTTCAGTCATGACTGTGACTTCATAAGCAGCTATCTTTGCCTGTCTGCCTCCACTTTTTTGCCTGTCCATCGCTACCCTTCTTTTTTCAGCCTTTTTATCGAACCTCCTAAACAAAGATAGAGTCTCACATTTTTCACTCACACTGCAATCTCCTTACTGCCTTTCACTCAGCACATCAGTCTTTTTTCAGTCAGAGAGCTCTTATCACAGAGACCTAAGGGAAAAAGGATGAGGCTTAATCAGTGACACAAAATGAACTTTACAGAAGGACAAATCTGTTTCGCTGTTTCTGACATCAGTATTTGATGACCCGCTTGCTCAGTATGCTCTGACTCATCCCTGTCATTATGGAAGTTTTTCAAATGTTAGTTATTATTGCTGGTTTCTTGTCAAATGTGAACTCTTGTTGCTTCATTACAAGCGTGAAATGTTTTAATTATAGATTGAAATCATAGCATGGTGCTGTGGAAGATGCCTTGATTTATCTGCTCTTAATTCTGCACCTCAAAAATAGTCTATGGTGATGACAAGAAAAGCTGCAGCACAAAGTGTTTTTCCCAACTGCTGTATTTCTTCTTATCTGCTTTGAGTGATTTATAATGTAATACACCTGAGCAAGATTGATAACGCAGCTGTGGACACACTGTATACATACCATAGACTTGCAATAACTCATCTTGCAGCACCAGTGAAGTGGTTGGATGGTCGATGGTCGGTTAATTTCCACTGTAGAAGAAATATTTTTGTTGAAGAAAACTCCACTGAGGTTAAAATTAAAAAGAAGAATATTTATTTAAACTTCAAGGGAAAACACAGGTGACTATGATGAGCTTTTAAGGAGAAAAGGCACACACATAGCAGTAGCTGCACCATTCTGCCCTGCATCCTTAGAGCAAAGGATTTTGTACATGTCCTATATGGTAATCAAATGGTCAGATTAACATGGGCTAAAAAAGGTCTGGTTCACAAGGCCATCTCTGAACTGAGTTGAGCTGTTATACAATTAACATCTCAGTGTTACATAAGTTGCCAATGTAAGTGGAGAAGATCTAAAGTGGTGAGCAGCTGGGATAAAAACCTTGACTTTAATGTCAAAGAATGGGAATTGGAAGCACAGAGTGTTTTTCTCTTTTAACACCAGGCATAAAAAGGCACAATACATTCTTATTCATAGAATAAACTATACCCCTGATAGGCTGCATAGAATAAAGCCTTGGCACTCTCAGTTCTACAGTTATAAAACTGGCACAGGTACACTGATGTATGTGTTCTTGGCCTCCCTATGCTTAAATTCAAATTGGATCTCTATACTGTGGGGTGCTTAAGTACTTTATGACACCACAGGAATAACCATCCCCACAGAACCAAGACTAACCATACTGACCAATAAATAACAAACTCAAATGTATTAGAATAGCCCTTATTACAGCCAACAAATGTATAGCCATGCAATGGATAAAATTCAAAACAACCACCTACATTTGCTAGATGGACCTATTGAGTAACGTCTTGTATACCACATGAAAAGATAATGTATAACCTGAAGGGAAAGCCTCGGGGGTTTAAAAGTTTTGCTGTGGTTTCCATTTCTGGGGACCACAACATAGTGTTTCCTTTATAGTCAAATAAGGATTGAATTTAACTGCCTTGAATACATGTTTTTATGCCTCCTTGCTGCCGACAGCAGTCACTGTAAGCATAATGTTGTCAGGTTTCCATCCAGGGTCCAAAATTAACACTAGCCACTAGCCAAATGCTAGTAAAATAAGCAAGTGGCCAGTAACTTTGCTTCACTCACCAGCCAAAAAAGCAATGGTAATCTATTGAGTGGCTGGTAAAGTTTGAACAGTCACTAGCCATTTGGCCAGTGAGTCAAAAAGTTAACTGTGGACACTGTTTCCATCCATCCGTCCCATCATCATGACCACCATATCTCAAGAACACCTTAAAGGGATTTCTACAAATTTGGCACAAAAATCCATCTGCACTCAGTGATGAACTAATAAGAATTTGGTCGGCAAAGGTCAAGGTCACTGTGACCTCACAACATGTTTTTGGCCACAACTTAAGAATTCATCCATTAATTATGAAAACATTTCACACAAATGTCTGATAGGATGAAATGTAGTGATGACATTTCATATCTGAAAGGTCAGTGGTCAGCTTCACTGTGACATCATAATGCTCAGCAAAAACATTTTCTGGCCAACACTCACCATCATAACTCAGGAACAGAAGGGGAGACATTTGGTCAGATACTGAACTGGTGGTGTAATCATGGCTATTCACATTGAAACCGTGCTGATTATATAGATCGTCTGTGCTGCGGGGAGTAGATGTGTGTGAAACATCCATGTTTAGGAATTTGTAGCTTCTTTGCAGCAACATTTGACGCATTGTCTACTGTGATGTGTACATATGACTCTTTAGAGACATGGATGTAAATTGTAACTGCAACTTGACTGGTTTGTGGAAGCATACAACTGCAAGGCAGTAATTCTAAGTTCTCTTAACATCCTGTGCTGTTTTTATTTCATGCTTTTTCTTTAAAAAAAAGTACACAGACAGAATAACTGTAATCTCACTCCAACAACAACAACAACAACAACCACTTCTGGGTAGAAAACTGGTAATTGATTAAAATTGTTATGTATTCTCATGTGTTGCAAACTTGTTGATTTCTGTTGTCATTTTCAGCTGTAACTGTAGCGTGTAAAAATATATCCTTAAACACAGTGGTCTGAAGTGTTTGTTGTTCCTACTGTGCTTTTTTATGTATTTTATTGCTTTGGTATCATTTCTGATAAACTAAATCTACCAGCACAGAAGCTAAACAATGTACTGCTGTGAATGGGGCTGCAGCAAAAGCGTATTTTAGCCGTACTGGCTCTGCTTTACCTTACACACTAACTAACTGACACTGTGGTAGACCAGCAACTCAGTGTTCTGCTGTTTAAAATGTTTGTCAGTGGGGCCTGGTGGCTTTGATTAAGGGTTTTTAGTTATCCGTCAGAAAAGAGTATCTGATGGCAAGATAAAGGAGTGAACATTCTAAATATAGTGTACACTTAACCTGATACTGATTTTTTTTTAGGTGGTTAAAAACTCATTTAGGCAATTTCTATGGGTGGGTGCGTTGTATATGTGTGGGTTATGGTGGGGTGTGTTATAGGAGGGGTGGGCCTATGTGGCATCTATGTCATTACATTCTTGTACCTTTTTGCATTTTTACTGCCCATGGGCTGTTATGTTACAGAACCAATAAAGACAATGTTGAAAAAACAGTGGAGAGCAGCTGAGATTCTGGATCAGGTTAAGTTCCTGTGAACTCCTTAAAAACTGGTGCTTAATTCAGAATACACAAACATAGTATCAAGGTAAAATAAAACTAAAAACTATGATGTTATTTTTTCTTCAACATTACATTGAGACCAATTAATTTTCAGTATCACTTGGTATTATTTCATTTAATAATCAAAGGTGGCAGAATGAGATATCTGTCTAAACAGACAGAGACACAAGGGAGAGACAGAGACAGGGAAATAGGGTCAGTGTCCTTGTGCTGACATCATAATTGAACATTATGACAACAAAAAAAAAAAAGAAGAAAGAAAAATAAAGAAAGAGACAAAATAACATGCGTCACAGCCTTGGTGAGGTAGCCTTTCAAGGCTTTAACAACAGTGTTCCCTGTCTCTCCCACATATACCCACTGCATAAGACCCTTCACTTCAGCTCTTACATCTGTGCCTTTTGTTGAGATGCTTTGCAAAAATGAAACATTTTCTTCTAAAATGCTTCTAAATAAGAACGTTTTCGCAGCTGGCGGCAACGTGACAAACAAGTAAGGCTTTTACATGATTCTTCCTCTAATTCAAGCTTTTACATTAGCACTGTCTTATCAAGGATTCTGAGACACTCAAAGTAAATGTTCATTTATGTTTTTTTCTATGGATACAGAATATATGAGTGCATTACTGTAAGTGCATGCTCAACAGAAACTCAGTTTTTAATGCCTAATGTAGCTTCATAATAAAGTGCTTAGATTAGTGTGTCTGACTGGGCCAACCTGGAACAGAACAAACTAATCAGGGTTACACTGGGAGAATGTATTGCTGAGAAACCTTTTACCTTAAGTATAGAAGATCTACTACTACTGTGTAATAAAAGGGCAGCTAGCAGAGGTGAATAGGGCTGACACTCTGTCTAGATGTAACTAAAGCTTCATCCATTAGCATTCCTGCTACCTCTGTGTGCAGTCCTGGCTGATTCATACATCTTTGATCATCTTTCAGTGGGAGCTCACTGATGAGTGATGGTTTTCCATCATCACTTAAACAACTGCTCTAATAGGATTCGTGATATGTTCAAGAAAATTAGAACAAAACAGACACAGGCTTCTATACTCTATATCATTTCTAAGAGCTGTATGTTTCACTCCAGTATGTTTTCAGACAGTCTTACCTTTTCTGGCAAGCGACATTAATTGATCTCAACAAACCTGCTGCTGAGCCAACAGTTAAGCTACTGCTGTGCATACTAAAGCCTCAGGTCTTACTCATTAGGCAGCGTGGGAGGATAGATCATATGATCATGAGGCGTATCCAATAGCATTACCATGTCAGTCCTTATAAAGCCAGCTGTTTGATCAGCAGCACATGAAAAAATAAATGGAAAGGAGAAACTGTAGAGATAATGAAGGGGAAGACATGCAGACATTTTTACATGGGGAGAAGGCAGTGCAGATAAGATAAGCTGTGTGTGCTTTGGCATACTGGGAGGAGATGGGCAGAGAGAAAAAAGCCTGGGATGGTTAGAAAATGCTTACATTAATAGCTCTGGTGATCAAAGCAAGTTTGAGTTGATCACATATTTTTCATGTTATGTTTTTGCCTGTCTTAAATCACATATAGTAGCATTGATGAAGTAGGCCTATGTTGTAAGGCAGGAAGATATATACTATATGGCCAAAATTGTGTGGACACCCACACACATACCAGAGGTGTGGACTGGAGTCACATGGCTTAGATTCTAGTCAGACTCCAGTCACAAATTTGATGATTTTAGACTTACCTTAAAGGGCCAGTGTGTAAAATGGGTTGAAAACAGTGACATCAGTGGTCAAATTCTAGATTGCAGGGCTCACTCGCTCACCCCTCCCGTCGGGTAAATGACGGTGGCCTCTTAGGGACAAAAAGCCTTGCGCACGACTTTTTCAGGAGTAGGTCTATCTAGCGATGAGGTGAATGTTTATTTGGAAATCTAAACCATGTTACGATATTGTAATGAATTCCTCACAAGCAGGAGACCAGAGGAGCGTTCGGGAAAAAGGTCAGTTTATTTGAGCACTCCAAAAACTCCAGTAACACTCCAGGGGGTGAAAGACTCCGTCCCAAACTCTGACTCTTCTGGCGTAACAGACACACTTCATACACACATACTCGTTTACCATACCGAGTGGGGACCCCCTCCCCTCTCTGCTCCACCAATCTCCAGCCCGCACACTGACTGACAGCGTAGCCTGTAAACAGAGCTCAGCTGTTTATTTAGCCTAGCAATATCTCCGGACTATAGTAGCTGCAATGGACGACTTTGAACGTGATTTTGAAGAGTTTCTTGTCGCGGACACAGACCCAGAGCCATACCTGTTTGAGCCGGAGCATACAGATGAGGAACTCCATGTGTTTGATGCTGAGCGGGCGAGAAGAGAGGCTGAATGCACAGAATGGGATTCGGTGCTACTGCTACCATTGTTGGGGAGATATATCATCAGGAGGGAAAGCGCCACAGAGAGTGCATCACAAGGAGTGAAGCTGTGTCTTCTTTTGCTCGCAGATGACGTTAGGGTTCATTCTCTCCTGTTGCGTGGTAAGTGTGGTCCATTCGCAAACTTTATAACTAAAAAAACTTTTCACTACTCTCTATCGACAAACTACTAACACTCTCTGCTGTTTCCTCCTCCTTCTTCCTTCCTTCTGCTGTCTTCGTTGGTTCATTTATACACGCGAAACGTGTTCTCTGGCTGGCTTGATTGTCCGCTCGGTCTGTCGTACATACATGGCGGCGCAAGATGGCGACCTCTCTAAAGCAAGGCCCTTGCTATATATATATATATAGATATATATATCTATATATATATATCTATATATATATAAAAGCATAATTATAAGGCTACGAAAACCAAATGAATTTTATTTTATAGCGATTATACACTTGTATAAACATATCAATGGGTAGAATATTCAGATTCAGATTCAGATTGACAATAAACCATGCCAAATATTACACACTAGCCCTTTAAAAACATTTTTAAAAAAGACTTGCAATTTGACTAAGACTTTAACACCAGTGACTCATGATGTAATTTGGACTTGAGCCTTTAGACTTGAAAATACTTGAAACCTTCCCCCAAGCCCAAAGATTTAAAAGCAAGTAAAAATAGTTAAAAGTTATTTAAATCATTTAAAATATATTCCACAAATAAATTCCAGTTGGAATTACATTGGAATACATTAATTACATTGAGATAATTACATTGGAAACAATGATACCAAAAATGATTATGTTTACTTACAAAAACACTATGGTGGTCAACAAAAAAAGAGTTGCAGTATGTAAAACATGAAAACATGTGATTCGAAAATTACAGACATAGATGCAACAACTTTCAGCTTAGTTTGACATTTGAAGTTGCATAAAGAACAATAAATCAAGGCTAATATTAACATATTTAGTGAGCTACTGCTTAGCCAACATTATTTCAATCAGGAGAGACAGGAGAGAGAAGTAAAGATAATATTTAATACAAAATATGAATGTACAATTTAACAGATGATTTGTGCTGATCGAGATTTAAAAGTCTTTCGCACTTGGACACCAGGGGGAGATATTTTGCGATCAAGGGACATCTGAGTGGCAGCAGGATAAATCCCCCCAAGGAGTCCAGACACTGGTGGAAGTGGTGGCTGATGAATCTGAGGCTGCTGACTGCTGAGGAATATTAGGGTGATGTATCCGTAAAGACTCCGTGGTGATGGGAAGGTGGCAGCAAGAAAGAACTACAGCAAAGATTGAACCATATTTAAAATGAGGAGCAGTAAGGTGATAGGCTGACAGAGAAGGTGTGTTGCTGTGCTACTGGTTGATTGGGAATCAGCTGATGGCTCAGTTGACCTACCCAGGCAATATCACCTAGAGACAGTATGTGAGCATGCGTGCAAGGAGTGAATGTTAGGGGGAGAAAGAACTTACTGCTTGAGCAATAAATGTACTGTCTTCCTGACTGAACTTTTCGCTAGAGCTTCATAATCCTGTTGTTAAAATGGCATTAGACCTGCTATGATACAGAAAAATGTCAATACAAGGTAGGGTACTTGCTCTGGACAAATGGAAGACTGAAACATGTTGATAGAGAGTTTGGAACAGCCTCTCTATGTGGGTTCATTAGAGGAAACAAATATCAATATATATACAGTATATTAACTTATTTCTCCTTCATTGTTGTTGTTTAGCACTTGTACACGTATAGTTGGTCTTTGTGGTCTTTGTTTGTCCAACCTCCAGTGTGATTGAGCACTTGAATAAAAAGTGTCAGGGATGAGTGCAGTGTTTTACCCAAAGATGATTGTTTTTCCAACTCTCAGTGCTCTATAAAAAAAAGAAAAAGACAAATGTGCAACACTCAGGGATGGGCGGTATTTCTATTATTTGTATTTAAAATAAGTATTTCAATTACATTTGAGTATTTTGTCATTTGTATTTGATAAGGACAATAAAAAGCAAATGTAATTTGTAACAAAATACTTTTGAGTGGAGTAATTTTGTATTTAAAATACTCAAAATACTTTCTCCACGAATCAAAAAACAAAAATAATAGGCTACACATTCTTATAATATTGGATGTAACAATATTTTTTACTTTTTTTTTTGTTATATTTTTATCTATATGTTTTTTTTAAACTTGGGCCATTCAATGTGCCCTTCAATGACCTAATGGTCTGTTTTACTGGACTGTGCATAACATAGGAAATTGTATGTTGTTGTGGTTGATGCTTGAGATGAGTATGCTACAAATGAATTGCCTCACATGGGATCAATAAAGTTGTCTGAATCTAAATCTGAATCAATAAACAATATTTTAGGGTAGCTTCCATGTCCCTAGCTTTTTTTCTCTTTGTCATTTGAAAGTTGAACACAGGGCTCCAAAGGCTCCAAGTTAGACAGCACACAAGTGAACTAGCTACAGTAGCTACAGTATCTTGCTGCTGTTTAGCCAGACTATTGGTGGACAGTTCTCAGCACAGCTAGACTAGACTTGCCAGGCATGCTGCTCATGTGGATGGACCCGCACAACCAGTAGACTACCTTGCTGCTCACGTCTTCCAAGTTCAACAGATTGTCTGTCAAGGTTATATTTTATCTGAGTGTGACAGATGTCAACTGGCTTGATGCATGATTTATTTCTGGGTCTGGCTACATAGCCTATTGTATAAATATATGGTGATGATAGTTATAATATCAAGCTAGCGATGCTTATGCTAACTGTCTAGGTTAGAGCATAGCCAGTGTTTAGCAAAGCTAGCGATCGATGCTAACAATAAACAACATAATCAAGTTGTTGTCTTTTAATGGCTTTGCTTAGTAACACTTAGTTCTGTGACTGTTCTGCCTTTCTGTGGGGTTCACCAGAGCTTTGTGTATATCCTATAGCCCAAACCTGAATACTCCGCTATACCAAATTGTGAGAAAAAAAGCGCAAATTTGCAATAGCTGTGACCAAATTTGCTACTATCACACCATTAATGGCTGAATCATGGCTGTTCTTTCTGGCATAGTTACTTGTGGTCTCTAATTGCAGCATGTAAATTTTAAGCATTTTTAGTCAAGGACTTTTTGAGTTATTCACAAAAAGTTTTGAATCAGTTAGTATAGTGCCACCTACGCACAAATCGTGGGCGTTGTTTCTGGTATAGTTACTCATGGTCTCTAGTTGCAGTATGCAAAGTTTGCGCATTTTTGGTCAAGGACTTTTTGAGTAATTCACAAAAAGATTTGAATCAGTTAGTATAGCGCCACCTATGGACAAATCGTGGGCATTTTTTCTGGTATAGTTACTCATAGTCTCTAGTTGCAGTATGCAAATTTTGAGCATTTTTGGTCATGGAATTTTTGAGTTATTCATGAAAAGCTTTGTGGACCAACTGACCAACCGACCAACCAACCGACTGACAGAGTGACCTATAGAGCTGTGGGTCGCTGCTAAAAAGAAAAAGAAAAAAAAAGTATTTTCTGTATTTGAAAATACAAAATACATGTATTTTATTTTGATACATTTCCTGGCACCAGTATTTTGTATTTTATTTTAATACATTTATTTGAGGGGTATTTTGTATCAAAATACATTTTGATGTATTTTTGCCCATCTCTGGCAACACTCAGCACAGAACAGACACTCAGTGCCTCGCGTACACAACACTTCCATTGCAAAAGGTTTTTAAAATATGCTGGCAGGTTTCACTTAGTTAAGAGCGCATTATGGCTTGTTTGGGACATGAAACTCAAAGTTAAGGAACAGGGACTTGTCTGTCTTGACTTGGGATTCACTGCAAAGACCTGAGACTATCTTGTGACTTCCAAAACAATTACTTGGTCCCACTTCTGTCACATACTACTGTTGATCTAGGATGTCATATGGTTTGGGCTGAGTTTCAATAAGGGGAAATCTTAATGCTGCAACATGAAATATGAAATTATACAATTCATTTAGATAATTATGTTTTTACAACTTTGTGGCATCAGTTTAGGGAAGTCCCTCTCCTTTCCTGTGCACAAAGCCAAGCCTATATAGAAATCTTTTTCCCAGTTTGGTGCAGAAGAACTTAGCTAGACTGCAAGAACCCCCTAACCTCAACCCAATTCAACGCCTCTGGGATGAACTAAAATGGCAACTGCAAACCAGGCCTTACTGATCAACATGAGTGTCGAATCTTACAAAAGGTGTCAGTAAGATTTTTGTAACTTTCCAAAACAGACAGGTGCACAATTACAGCCACAGCATGCAGTGGTTGGTGTGCTGAGGTGTGAAGGAAAGACAGGTCTGAACTCCTCTCTCTCAAACTTTCTTTTTTTGTCTTCAAACAGCTACACCCTTCCTTTTTTTGTGTGTCGAACTGAGTGCAACACAATAAATGGCTTTGAGGAGTATTGAAAATTTACATTGTTTTTGCATTTTGCAAGTTTTTTTCCAGACTGAAGGACAAAATACAGCCTTGTGTCTACTCTCTCTGGGAGAACAGATATAAGCATTTTCTGGTCTGATCAACCCATCAGCGGGATGATTTCTTTTGTCTGTGGCTTCTGAAACAGTTTCAAATCACTGCGGAAAATATCTGTTTTATGATGACAACACTATGGTTAGGGTTTGTTTCGGTTTAGACACAAAAACGGTTTGGTCAGGTTTAGGGAAGAATCATGGTTCAGGGGAAAATAAGTACGACATCAACATTGTGATTTAGGTTCAAATGACTACTTCCTGAAGGTTAGGGCACCTTCATCACCACAGAATCCTGCATCAACCCCATCCTGCTTATAAACTGGATTGTCAACTGCAGGCCAGGCTTTATCACCCAACACCACTGCTGGAACTCACAAATGCTTGCAGCTAAATGGGAAAAACAATCCTGCAGCAGGTTTCAACAGCTAAAGACGATCCAGAAAAGTGGACACTGTTAGACTAGCAGATTAATGCCTGTTGTTTGGGATGAGATGTTCACTAGTCACACATGGGTGTAATAATGTGGTATCCACCTATGTAAGGCCGTATAGTGTAATTTCCTACAGCTCTAGGATTCTTTTCAGTTCACTTTTAGCCTATAGTAGACAGTTCAGAGGAGGACATTCTGAGAAATTATTTAGTGTTTTTGTCTAGTTACTACCAGCAGCAGCAGGGAACTTCAATCTGAAGAGATCTTCACCCACAAAATGACAATTTATATAGTAATTACTTAGGCTGTGTTATATTGAATTTGTGAATTGCCTTGCTTTTAGCCTTTTCTGAGGTCAGACAGGACTGAAGGCAATGCGATGTGTTTGGGAAGCACTAAGCATGTGACTGGATAAATGGGACCTCGATTATACTGCATGAGTTGTGTGACAGTTTTGATATAACTTTGCTGTTGTCAAACATGGTCCCTGTTTACGTCAATTAATCTTTTAATTTTTGGAATCTTGGTTCACCAGAGGCATGCCAGAAAAACAAAGTTTTCTTTATGAATTCAACGTGACACAGCATGAATAATTAAGAAATAGTCAACCCATTTCTATGAGTTGTCAAATGCGCTTTGTCATGCTCTTCAACATGTGATATCAACTCTGAAGGCACCCTTTGGTTCCGCTGTAGGATGCACTGGGATTTCAGCTACCTCCAGTCCATGACAATATTTGATGCTCAGAGTAACTGACATTGTATAAAGAGCAAAAAAGGAGGTGGATGGGTTGATCAGCTTTCACAGACTTTCACCCAGGAGACTGCTGTTTGTGTCCCATTTGAAAAAAAAAAAGATAAAGTCAGAGTTGTTTCAACGTTACATAATTTGTGTCTGTCCATCAGGTACTGGCGTTACTCACAAGACATATTTACGTCATGTTACCTACTTTTTTTAAACTCAAAACATGATGTCTTTCTAAATCTAACCAAACATTTTGTTGCCAACACCTAACCCTGATAGTTTGACAGCTTTAACCACGTGTTACAACAAGTTTCATCCAGGAGACAGCTGTGCATCACATACAGATGTTGAAAGGGTGCATCTCAAAGAGACACATCCACATCACACACTAAAGAAGCACTGGTATTTGATGACCTGGAATAAGAACCCGTTGGTACATCTGCAGCATTGTTTTTAGTGAATTGGTAGCTGTTCTGCTTCCGTTTTAAGAGAAACTTCCAAGAAAACAGAATCCACACATGCTGTTTTCTGATGTAGAACAGTTAAGCGTGGATTTCTGATTGACACAGATAATGAGTCAATGAGGGAAGTTAGATAAAAAATTTAATGACTGCTGAGACAAAATTATACACAGATACACAGATACACATATACACAGAATGACAATGTGACCAGAGCATACAGACTGTAATGAAACACACAGGACAGACGTGGATGTGCATGAATGCATAATAAGTTCCATTTTAATAGGCAAGTAGATGAAGAGGCATACTGGCACGTATGTATGTAGAGAAATGTGTGCAAATGTTTGCCAGTGTTAACTACCTGAAATCACGGGAATTACATCATGAGGATACTTTGCATCCTGCTGTGAGTCTCCTGGAGTGTTTAATCAATAGAATTTAATCATTGAATCAATAACCTGCCGGGTCCCTGGTGCTTTTACCCCAAAGGTTTATTTGACCTTAAGTTTCACGTCATCAGAATATTGACCATGTGCCAGAGGGGTGGGGGGGCGTCTATTAACACACACACACACACACACACACACACACACACACACACACACTCTCACACACACTCAGGTTTGTATTCCTATACTTGTGAGGTACGTCTGCAGTCTTCACATATTTCCCAAAATACTAAATCTAAATTCCAAATTCCATGAAGCATAAATTAAGTGTGCAGTTACCAGGTGTGCCTACTGACAATGTTTAAAATTGTTAAACCTACCTCACCTCTTAACCAGTGTCTTGAACATGAGCACTTGAAGTAAACTTCACTATTTTTCTTATTTGTCCTTCACTATCACAGTACACAAACACACACATACACACACACACAAAGGCAAGCACACATACAGACACGCCAAACACATTGAAATGATTTCCTGAACTGTTTACACCACCAGTGGAGATAATTCCGCTCTCTAACAACATGTCGTCAATAATTCTCTGTCAGACTATGAACAACACAAATGACAATATGAATAGGCCTTTCTCAACTTCCTCTGTTACGGCTGTTGTTATTGGGTTGTAATTATCTGTTATTTTTCATGTTGTTCTGAACAAAAGCTGAGCAGTGTGGGCCTGAGCTGCTCATGTTGATTCTTTCTTTTAGCCAAAGTGAAAGCTGAGGAGCATGCTGTTGTGCATTTGCATCTCGAATAAGAGTTTTTATCAAAGTTTGTGGGATAGCAGTATAGGGCTCAAAAGGGTGACGTAGCGGAGGTGGAAAAACCGTGATGCACTGTGGGCTTTGTGGGCAATTGGAAAGTTGTTTACGTTTTGCGACACTACGCTTGTGTTCTGTTGCTGTTGTTTAAGCATTTTAAAAGTAACTGTATCGATTGTAAAATGGTGCAGACTTGCTGTGTCATTAACTGCCACAATCACTCTCACAATCACTACGGGAAGAAGATCGATGGGCTGAAACTGAAACAGAACTAGGGACAAATCTAACACAGCTGTGCAGTCAGGACTTTAAATCCCGTTTTTAAAAAAAGAAAAAAAAGTACACATCTTGATGTCACAAAAAACATTGTTTCTCAGTTGTCTCCACAGGAGTAAACTTGTCCTAAATTGTGGTTAAGAAGTGAAATAAAATAAAGATAAACTCCATGTTGTGCCCACCCATGTATGACGATGGAGAGTTGGAGATTTATGGTGTGAAAATGCCCTTATTCTGAAATAAATAACCAAGAAGCCCATACATATTTACCACATAAATCCAGAGTGGATTTCAGGCTTCAAAATATTTTTGTTTGAAATAAATTGGTCCAGCAGACACCAAGATATGTTAGTCAAAACCTGAGCAAGCAAACAGGCAGCACCACACGGAGGTGGGACACAGTGAGGCTTGTAAAGTTTACATAACTCTGAAATGACGACGGTCTTCTCTTTAAGGCATAAAATTCGGAGGTCCTGCTCCCACCCAAAATTTGCTTGCCCATGACCCCATAAAGATTTGGCATTCCTAAATTCATTGCCGGTATAATAACTCCGTTGACGAGATAGAGGGCAAACTCAGCTTCAGTCAGTGGCGGCAGGGCTTTTAAATCCCGAGTCCAGTCTCCGTGCTCATACGGATCCACTCCACCTATTTTCTGGATTTTGTCAAGGTACCGAGCCTTTGTAACAGGGTCCAGCTTGTCTTGGTACCGTCCGACACACTTTTCCTTTGTCCGGTCTATTTAAATCTTTTGCTTCACGTCTCGGCGGGACAGAGCAGGGATTTTTTACCTGCCAAAAAGACTCTGTTTTTGTGGTTTTTCCAAGTGATAATGCTGATAGTTGATTGTGTAGGGTTTGGAAGCGTAGGCTGTATTAACTGGTAGCAACTGAATTAATTAACTGGGTAGTTTTGATGCACTGATTTGATTTTTTTAATGTAAGCAACTTGAGGCATGTTAACCCACAGTGCCCTTTGTTAGAATATTCCACTGGCCAGCAGGCCTCTCTCACAGCGGTAATTCTGACTTGTCAAAGCAAGAAAAGTACTGGTGAAACATATATTTAATTTCAGACTCAGTTCCATCAAGTGTCTTAGGAGGCAATGACAGTGAGCCAAAATGTAAAACACCAAGACGCTGAAACTTGCTCTCTGAATGAAATGCAGTTGTTTTTATTCTCAATTACATGTTTGCTTTTTCTGCTGTGACATTGCAAAATGTCTGCTGTGAAAAGGTCTATTTCCCAACATCAACACATGTCAGCTCTGCAGAAAAACAAGTTTTATCTCTCCGAGTTGGCACATCTCAACCACTGTACCTAAACTACTTCTTCTATCTTTGTGACAAGTCTGATGTGTGCCTCTATGGCCATCAACTGATGTTAGACCAGTGAGGCAATTCTCCTTGAGACGCCCTTCAGCGTGTGATGCTTTTCAATCTTGTTTTGATTGTAAATCAGTAGCATCGGACAAGAAACACTGAAAAACAGATATACTTGCAGATAAGTTTCAGTTGTATCACTTCAATTAGCCTTTTTGACTCTTATCTTTCTCTCTGCAATTGAGTTAGAAATAAGGAGGCAAACAAAGGACTGCTGCAGGGATTCAGGACTTTGACATAGAAAGCATGGTAAAATCAGACCACTATTTCACTATTCCCCCTTTGCTTTTCACTGTCACTTCTATTCCATTGTATTTAATGCTTTGATTATTCTGAAGACATCTAGACCCCTCTGGGATTGACAAGAAAATAGGCATCAGAGTGGTTTAGATAAAAGCTTGTTATAATTATTATAATCATTTTCAGTCTGGCAGGGACTCTGAAACCCAGATCACAGAGTATTTCCTTCATTTTCATTATGATTATGACGATCAGAAAAGGTTCCTTTTTAAATGAGATCCCTAAGTGTAAGAACACTGTCCAATTGTAAATATAGAACTAAACATTTTGGAGTTGAGGGGCAAAATACTCTGTGAGATGAGCTGTTAGACCTTGGATAAAAGGTCACGCTACTCATCAAAGAGAAAATACTGGGATAATGAAATCATGAATGATGAAATCCAAATGCTCCACGAGTCTTACTGAATTCAGCATGTAAAACATTGGAAGGGATGTCATTGAGTTCATGCAACACATTCGACAGAAGCAGGAGGACTTTAATGAGTTTTAAAGAATTTGAATTTGTCTTTCTACAGGTGACGCATACGCAAACATTTTTACCAGGCTGTAAGGAGAGGCGGACAGGATTGGATCGACACAGTTTAAAAGCCACTGCACTGCAGCTTCCTTTAACTACTGTGGTGATAATCGGCGGTCTGTCTGTAAAAAAGAAACACCTTGGTCTCTGACAAATCTGCACCTACAGAGAGAATCGATTGCCAGTCTCTTGGGTAAACAACCAGAGATGCAGTCACATGGTTGGAGATTATGACTAAACTGTGCCAAAACCATCAACCCCTCCCACTCCAGCTGGAAATAGCATTTGGCATGTGAAAGGGGACATTTTGTGACAAGTGACAACTGACTGGTAGAGAACAACTTGTAGCCAGCATTCCTGTGTGTGATTACCCAGTGCAGGAAGTCGTCACAGCAGAGAAATACCATCACCATTTTAGGTCAGATTGAATCTCCGGTCATTGCTCGTCACATAATCTAAACTGAGCAGAGTGGAAGACTAAAGCAAGATTGAGAAACTGAGATAATGTGATAACCTACCTACCTCCAGTTTGCTGGAGTTTAATCTCGTCCAACACTAAAGATAAGATTAAAAATCCCATAACAACATTTTTCCTCAAATTGTTTTCCACACCTTGAGAACTGAACATCAAGTCTAGGTAGCTGTAGATTCCAATCGCCTTTTTAATTTAGACAGAACGCCATCTTAACTATGAACACTACCACAGCCAATCAGTCAGACTGCCCTGAGGTGAAAGTCCCTTTCCCTCTCTTCTTCACCATCGGTGCGGTGAGCCTGGCCGAGAACTTGCTGGTTGTGGTGGCTGTTTTATGGAACAGGAACCTCCACTCGCCCATGTACTGCTTCATCTGCAGCCTGGCGGCTTTTAACACCATTGCCAGTCTCACCAAGACCTGGGAGAACCTAATGATTGTGTTTGCCAGCGTGGGACATCTAAAGAAGACAGGCTCTTCTGAGTTGAACCTGGACGATGTGATGGACTCCCTGCTGTGTATGTCGTTTGTGGGCTCCATTTTCAGTTTCCTGGCTATTGCTGTGGACCGGTATGTATGTTGGGCTTGAATTTGCAAACACAAATGATTTTGATCTATAAAACTATTTTTTTGACAGTGTGAGGACTGGATTTGAATTTGTGACCGTATAAATGTATTCCAAACCCACTAATCCATCATAATCCACATTTCAAAGGCATCATGATGCTTAAAGCTACTTAGTTTCATTTAAAATCAAAGGGAAAACTAGCTTTAGTGACTGTTTAGGAAACCAGCTGTAAAACAAAGTCAGATGATTTATGTGGTTTGTTTACTGCTGTGCTGCCTATGTTAAGCTTTTCCTCTGTGGTCTGTGGACTCTAGGACCAATTATCCTCTGTTCATATTTAAATTCAACGGATCAGGTCTCACTAACTAGAACTCTGGGGAGAATTTGGAAAAGTCTGAAACTTTTCTCTAGGCTCTAACTCACAGATCCACAGCTTATTAAGGGCCCACTGCAGTGTTGTCTGCATGTTTCCCCCAATTCATGGACAATATCCATTGCTGTCATGTTCACCTTTTTTTCCACACCTTTCAGGCAGGCAATATGTCTGTAATCAATCACATCGAAAAATTCTCAAGAAAAAAAGAATCCATTTTATTCACCTTACTTTTTTGCCTGAACTAGGGCACTTTCACATTGTGTGATTTTATTCTTACTTCTGTTTCAGAGCAGAGGTGGGATTACTTGGGATTAAAAGCTGTATTTAAGCTTAAAAAAGACTATTAATTTTTAATACTTCTTCAGGCAAGTGTAGTCATCCAAATAACCTCTATTTGAAGCACGCCAACAGTGATTGTCTACAAAAATGATTACATTAGACATTAATACAGTTGATAATGGTGGTAATGCGCCCCAGCTAGTCACTATGACATAAAAACAGGTTTATCTGATACTGGTGAGGTGCTTGTGTTACTGTTTGGCAATAGACTAACAGGTTAGCTACAGTTAGCTGTATGGGGGCAGTAATAGTAAAGTAGTAGTAGTAGTAGTAGTAGTAGTGTATAACACTTCTCCTTGACACCTGGATTTCTAGGGTGAAAAAAATCAGGATTCTGTACACAACACGGAAAAATAGCACCTGGGGATCAAGTGGTTAGCTCAATCTGTGGACAGTCAAGTCCCATTAGTAGTCGTGTTGAGAGATTTCAATTTTGGTCCCTCATAGTGTAGCTATCTACACAAAGGGACACTACAAAGTTATTAGAAATGTTCTTAAATGTGATTTTTAGGCCATTTTTATGTGTCCTCAAAGTCGCTGATGGACGTGGTACTATAACATGTTGGTGAAGATTGTCAGACATCCAGGTCATGGTAATTTTAAGTGTTATATTGTAGGTAACTGGACTCAAGCAAGTCCAGTGGGCCTAATGTTCCCTCCACGCATTGTTTACAACGCCATCTAGTGCAGCTAGTGCTTAACTAGAACAAAAATAATTAGCCTAGAACTGGAAGATGAGATAAGAACTTTGTCTGTGGATTTTTTTAAAAGTCCTGCTACCTGATCTGAACCCATTGTGTAATGTGTGTTGGGTTGCGCATGCATGGCGTTTCTCACTCCTCTGTCTGTACAACTCCTAAAAAACTGATTTTTTAACAACTTCTACAATCCTCTTACGGCTCTTGTTTTAGACATTACTTTTTAAATAGTGTATGTTTTATCCGGTCCGTGGATTTTAAGCATCGGCCTGACAAAACGTAAGATTTTAACCAGACCGCCCGAGCTGTGCAACATAGCCGCACCAACAAGTGCTAGCCTTGTTTTTAGCCAGGCTGCTAGCCACCACCAGCTGGAGCATACCCAGCCAAGGACTCTCCGGGTGTCAAGATGCTTCTTAACACCTCTTCCACAGCTGAAGCCTGATCTCCACACCGGGCCCAAGTGTAGGGCCCGTGCCGTTAAGTCCCGCTGCTGATATCCTGCCCTGTGCTGTGCTTTCTGTAAGTCACTTCTGCTAAGCAGCTTTGTCGCTGTGGGCTCCAGTTGGAGCCCCTGCGTGTAAGTCCCCGTGCCCTCCCTGCTAGCTGCCTCTACCTCCTACCTGCTACCCACATCACCAAGCCTGAACTAAGCACTTTTAGCACTTGTACTGGCCTCCCCTTTTCTCTCTATCCTCAGTTACTACATTCAACCTATGGCTCCACTCACCTCTCCACCTGGCTGTGTCAGCTGCACCCGCCTCGCCGACAGGATCACTGAGCTGGAACAACGTATATCCTCGCTACATCAGATCCGTGAAGCTGAGCTGCAAATGGACACCATCATCTTCAGTCCTGCACAATCTGAGTCTCCATCTGCCACCTGTCCTGTCGCTGATGCTGCCTTTCCCCCGGCGTTTGACGTCACCGCTCCCGGTCCGGCTGCTGCTGTGCCTTCTCCGAACACCAACCTGGATGACACCCGGATACATCAGGGGGCCAAACCCAAGTTCCTGCCCAGCTCCACTCTATGCGAGCCCGCATCCTGGACCCTGGTTGCTCCTCGCGGCAAGAGATGCCCCCCCCCCATGCAGAGCATCATAGCATCCAGCTGGAGAACAGATATAATATCCTCAATCTGCATGACTTCCCTCTCTTAGCTGGAGAAGCCCCAACTTCACCGCCATCCGCCCAGCAGTCCAAAAACAAAAACAAACCACCAACTCGGATCCCCCCTCCAGTAAACCCTGAGCGCTCCTCTTCCCGCGGGTCTCGCCATCCCTCCTTACCACAGTTTACACCGGCACCGCACTGTGCTCCTGTCCGCCTCTCTGCCCGTCCATCACTTTCCACCTCACCATCGCCCGTTAAGTCTTCTTCAAAATCCCCTCTCCCATCACCCAGCCCAGTGAGTCCACTGTCAGCATCTCCGCGCCCCCTTTTTCCTCCGACCACCCTGATAGTTGGTGACTCCATCACCAGAAACATCCGTTTCTTCAATGCGGTAACACACTGTTTCCCCGGAGCCACAGTCTCTGTTATCTTGGCAAAACTCCCCGACCTGCTACACTCACTACCACTGTCTGTCCACAGAATTATTATCCATGTTGGTTGTGTGGATGCATCCCGCCGACAGTCAGAAATCACCAAGGCTGAGTTCAACAAACTTTTTCAGTATCTCAACACCTGTGGAAAATCAGTATTCATCAGCGGGCCACTCTCCCCTCTCGGCTGCGGAGTGGAAATCTTCAGCAGAATCCTTTCCCTCCACACATGGCTCCTATCTGTCTGCAGGACATGCAATGTGGGCTTCATTGACAATTTTAATTTATTCTGGGGTCGACAGTCCTTTTTAAAAAGCGACGGTTTTCATCCCAATAGGCTGGGCAGCCAAATGTTAGCTGCCAATTTACAGCACGCTGTGCAAAGCTACCCACGTGACTGACTGATGTTTACCCACACACCGTCTTGCTCTCTGGTGTCATCTCTGGGTACCTCCTCCTGCCACAGCTCCTCCTACAGGCCCGAGCTGTCACTGTCCCCTCCTGCTGCTGCTCTGTCACTGTCCCCACCTGCTGCTGCTCTCCTCATTCAGTCTATCATCTCAGTCAGACCACTCCGTCCCTGTAACAGGTCCAACTCTGTGAACAAATGTAACCTCTCAATAAAACACGTCAAATGGTCCAACCCCAACCTCCGCCAACGCCCCCATTCCTCACAGCCAATCGCACAGCAGCATTTCCTCAAACTGGCACTGCTAAACATCCGTTCACTCAACAACAAAGCACTCATCTTAAATGAATTCATGCATAAAAATTCTGCATAAAAAGACTGGTTTAACAGTTCATCGCCAAGCCTACACAGACCACCTCCGACAGTACAAAGCCGCCCTCAATACTGTCCGCTCTACCTACTACTCCAACCTCATTCACACCGGCTCCAATAACCAAAAGGCTCTTTTTTCCACCGTAAACAAACTCCTTAATCCCAGTGACAATATTTCAAACTCATTCACCGTTGAAAAATGCAGTTCCTTCCTCTCATTTTTCCAAACCAAAATTGACACCATCCACAGTTCTCTAACCACCCCCCCACCCCCCTCCACCCATCTTATCACCCTGCCCCTCTCCAAATTCGCACCTGTCTCCCCAGCTGTCTAAAATCATTTCAACCATGAAAACTTCCACCTGCATGCTAGATCCCATCCCATCCGCCATTATTAAGCACTGCTTCCCCACCATCTCCCCGCTTGTTAAATTATCAACTCCTCCCTTAGCTACTGCCTCTGCCCTTCCTTCTCTCAAACTGGCTGCAGTCACCCCCATCATTAAAAAACCTGGTCTCAACCCCGACATCATGAGCAATTTCCAGCCCATTTCCAACCTCCCATTCCTCTCAAAAATCCTTGAACGTGTCGTCACCTCACAAATCAAATCCCACCTCAACAATGACCTCTTCAAACAATTTCAATCTGGATTCCGCACACAACACAGCACCGAAACTGCCCTCCTTAAAGTCACAAATGAGCTCCTCCTCTCCTCAGACTCCGGCCTACTCTCCATCCTTATCCTCCTTGATCTCCCCTGCCGCCTTTGACACCATCAACCACTCCATCCTACTCTCCCGCCTGCAAACCCTCCTCAACATCACTGACAATGTCCTCACCCGGCTACATTCCTATCTCACTGACAGAAAACAATTCATCTTCATCAACAACTGCTCCTCCTCAACTGCCTCTCTGTCCCAAGGCGTCCCCCAGGGTTCGGTGCTTGGTCCTCTCCTCTTCATCCTCTACCTCCTCCCCCTTGGTCAAATCATCCGTCGTCATGGTCTCTGTTTTCACTGCTACGCTGACGATATCCAGCTATACATCTCCACTAAATCCATCACCACCCATTCAACCCACTCCACCCTGTCAAACTGTCTCTCCGAAATTAAATCCTGGATGCAAGCAAACTTTCTTAAACTCAACTGTGACAAATCAGACATGATCCTAATTGGTCCAAATTCCCTCACCCAAACAGCCAAAGACTTCCACCTCACCATCGACAACTCCACCCTGTCCCCCTCCCCTCACTGCCGCAACCTTGGTATCATCTTCGACAGCAACCTCTCCTTCGACCAACACATCAAGCAAGTCACTAAAACAGCCTTCTTTCACCTTAAAAACATTTCTCGCCTCTGCCCCTCACTCTCTCGCAATGCTGCCGAAGCCCTGATCCGCGCCTTCATTACATCCCGCCTTGACTACTGCAATAGCATCCTTTATGGCACAACCTCCAAACTCCTCAATAAACTCCAATATATCCAAAACTCTGCCGCCCGCCTCCTCACTCACACCTGCTCCCGTGACCACATCACCCCTGTCCTTCAGAACCTCCACTGGCTCCCTGTCCCACAGCGCATCCACTTCAAACTCCTCCTACTCACCCATAAAGCTCTCCACAACCAGGCCCCCTCTTACCTCACAGACCTGCTCCACCCTTACACCCCTTCCTGCAGCCTCCGCTCTTCCAATGCCAACCTTCTCACCGTCACCAAGACCAAGCACAGAACCTGGGGGGACAGAGCCTTCTCTGTTGCTGCCCCCACCCTCTGGAACTCCCTCCCAAAACACATCCGTGACTGCACTGACCTCCCATCATTCAAATCACTACTCAAAACTCACCTGTTCCGTTCTGCTTTTAATGTTTAGCTACTTTTATTCATTTACTTATTTACTCGTAATTTCCTCGTTGTCTTCGATGCCTTTGCTGAAAATTGTTGTTTTATTTGATGTGTTTGAAATGTCTCTGTAAAGTGACTTTGAGAACCTTGAATTTCACTTTTTAAATAAAATGTATTATTATTATTATTATTATTATTATTATTGGGTACTATTGAGTTGCACATGGCACAAGTCCCAACTCCTGCCAGCTCCCAGTTCTCATTTTGCTGTCTGCTTTGTTTTCCCTGCCATATCTCTCTTGTCATTTTACATCCAGCCACACACTCACCTGATTCCCATTTCCCTAATCAGCACTGCAGTATACATACCAACCCCTCTCCAGTCATTCCCTGCTAGATTGTCTGATTTGCATCAGCTCAATGCAAATCCGTCTGTTCCGTTTGCATGACCTCCTGCCTGACCCATGGTTTGATTCTCTGCCTATCTACTATTTGGATTAGTTGCCTGATCTGACTGCCTACCTGATTTTGATCCTTGTCTGTTTCCCGATTCAAGTAACATGAACTTTAATCTCAACCTGTCTGTATATGAACCATGCTTTTGGGTTCAATCTTGCTGTTTTTCTGAACCACTGCAGTGCATGCTTGGGCCAGGTTTGGGTCGTTGCAAATTTTGCTCATTAAGAAATTCTCTGTTTTTCATTTTGACCTTGGCAGTCATGTGTGTCCATCGGGTCATGTGCCACATGTGCCGCATCGCTACCATTCTGGTCCCAACATCTGGACCTCGGTATTTTTTACTACAGGCTACTTGTTATTGCTTATAAATGAAACCAGATTTTTTTTAAATGGCTTTATATTAACCTGTGCCTTTAACCTGTAGATATCAGGTCTTTAACAGCTGTAATGGAGATGTCATGGGCCTGTTTGTTATTCAAGCATTGAGAGGAGGTTACATTAATACCACTTAATAATGCGAATACAGTAAATGTGGTTGTGCAGGTCTGCATAGTGTACATCTATATAGCAGCATTTTTTTCTGGGATTATTTCACTGATTTAATTTGGCTGTGTTACAATGAAATGTTACACAATGACATTGCACTAGCTGGTTAGGTATCATATTCAAACACAGTCAAGATAAATCAGTGAAATAACCCTAGGGGGAAATGCTGCTATATTTATGTATGCTATGCAGGCAAGCATACACATTAAATCACTGATATATTCTTGCTAGCAGTAGCTTAACATTTCACTTTGTTTTATTGAAGCAGCTGAAAGAATTGTAAGAAAATGCATGGAGCCAAAGCATTAGAAAATTGTTCTGGCCCTGGAAACGCAAGGGACTACGGAACTGAGAGAAGCTTCAAAGTCAGGTGATAATTCGTTGTGGAAGTCACTGAATCTTTTGTTAATGTCCAACAGAAACTATTTTTTTTTTGTCTGTTATAACATACATATCTGCTCTGTAATTTGCTTGGAATGTGTTCTCCTTTGAGAAAGAGGAGACAGAGCAGCAGAGAACCAAGCGCAGTAATGGTGTGATGAAAAAACTCACCAGTTACTAATAATTAATGTAGAAATAGAACTGCATGCTCTCATTTTAGTGTATAGAGCATCACATTCATTTTAGTGTAGAGCATCAGATCCACCCCCTACAACTACTGCCACATATAGATTGACAGACACGAACACGTATTGTCCTACAGCCTAGCTCATTTAATGAGCAACCAAACTAACATTAACTGGGAAAAGGGGCATTAGTAAGATCGGTTTGCAGGCTAGATATTAACTCTCTAGCTAAAGCTCATTGAACAGCATGCAGATATACCTGCAAATGTTGGTTGGGTTTGGTTAAATGCTGGAGTAGTCCTTTAACTTCAAACAACACGCTCTCTGGCCTTGATATTCCGTTCAGTTCAATTCAATTATAAAGCTCAATATCACAAATTACACCTCAGAGGGCTTTACAACATGTGCCATCCCTCTGTCCTTAAAAAAACACAACGACAAAAACAAAAATAAAAACCTTTTAACAGGGAAAAACATGGAAGGAACCTCAGAAGGAGCAAGTGAGGAGGGATCCCTCCTCCAGGACGGAAGGGGTGCGGGGGGAAGCACAGCGACAATAATAATAAGTATGTGACGATAATAGTCATATGTGTATAATAATAGTAGAAGAATGACTAATAATACTAGCAGTAGAAGTCGGCATCAGGCAGGACCATAGCAGTAGCACACCCATGATCCAGGCGCAACCGCAATCAGAGGGAACTCGTGAGACAACAAAGGACAAGAGCTCCATAAAGAAGCCAAGCAAGTAACATGCATTAATGAGAAAGAGAGAAGAGTCCCCCAGCAGACAAGGCCCATATCAGCCCAACCAGGGGGTGGACCAAGGCATGCCTGAGCCAGCCCTAACTATAAGCTTTATCAAAAAGGAAAGTCTTAGGGCTCTAGTTTCCCAGCGCAGCGCAGGGTGGTGCAGGGTGGCGAACCCCGCGCAGAGCTAGTTTCAAGCAGCGCAACCCGAGGCGTGCTCAGTTTGGTAGTTTGGCAGACCGAGGTGCGCTGAGATGGGTGTGGCGGCGTAGCAGGGGGAGGTGTTGACAGATCCAGCTTGGCACAGTGACAGTTTCGTGCCAAAAGGCTTCGCCGAAGGTGTGCTAAAAGCTCTCCATCTGAAACCAGGTCTACTGTCAGCGCAGGCGGAGTGCAGCTGGTGTAAGTCGAAGTTTGGCTGACCGGCAGACAGTGCGCACACGTCACTAAAACCTCACAGGCAGGTTTCCAGAATATCAGGCACATTAACAATGCAATAAATACCCAAAAAAACACTATTCAATGCAACTATCTGCAATCAGCACATAAATGTATCTCTATATCAACTGTCCCGTCACATCTGATGTCAGATCAAAGGGGATTGGCACCGTTTGGCACGTTTGGCACACGTAATGGAAACCCAACCTGATTTGATTAACACGGCTGCAAACTAATGAGTTCACATCCCTCTCAGCCAACCACAAACAGTCACAGCATCAGATAGGGAGTATATATTCAGCATCTGTCATCTTAGAAAAGTCAAAAGAAAAGAAACAGAGTGAGACTGCGAGAGAGAAAGAGAGAGCTCACGCACGCACGAGAGAAACGCAACATTGATTTACAATTGTGGTGACCTCCTCCCAGGCTACCTTTGCATCATCAGCCAGTGGAGGTCTGCTCACAGTGTACCCTCCCGGACCAAAACATCAGTTTCCTCCTGGGAGAAGTTTGGCCGTCTGACGCTGCTGCTCTCTTCTGCCATGGTGAATTGAGTAAACTCTCATTACGCCTTCGCGCGGCGTATTTAAGGGCAAGGAGAGGGGCACATTTGATTGGTGTGATGTGTGTAAAACCCACTCCATGCCTTCTCTCCTCCCTCTTTCCGACTTGCGCAGGTAGGAGGGATGGAGGTGGGAAAGACAAGTAGCTGCACCAGCGTGCACAGTGTGCCAAACTTGCAAAATCCGCCTGGCCATACCCAGTTGGCGAAGCGCAGGTGTGCTGCGCCCCCGCCTCGCCCGGTCTGCGAAACTAGAGCCCTATGTTTTCAATGCAGAGATGGTGTCTGCCTTCTGGACATAAGTGGAAGATGGTTTCACAGAAGAAGAGCATGATAGCTGACATGTAGGCTACCAGATATCAAACAAAAGCCAGTGACTGTGTTGTTTTAAGTATCTGTGAGCTGTAAATTCACCACTCCAAGCAGAAGGGTGAAGGTAATTCTAACTCAGAGCCTTACATAGGAAAGCCTCTCCTCCTCTGTACCACTGCATCATGTCTACAGCTGTCTGTACCAAAGAGTAGGCTGAAAGTTAAGAGCGCTCACTCCACAGCAAAATCTGGAGACCAAAACATCACCAGAAGTACACTACACGACAACAACAAAAAGTCCAACCTCTGACTTTCAAGGGGCAGCCTACATATACAAAGTATATGTAGCTCAACAGACAAAAATAAGTATGCGTGGGGGAAATACGCAAAGAAGCCGAAAAACAATAAAAGGAAGACAAAGTTGAGGAACAACTTGGGGCAGCAGTAGCTCAGGCCATAGGGACTTGGGCTGGGAACCGGAGAGTCACCGGCTCAAGTCCACAACTAGACCAAAAAGGGAGTGTGGAGTGGTAGCTGGAGAGGTGCCAGTTCACCTCCTGGGTACTGCTGAGGTGCTCTTCAGCACCAAAACTCCAGCTGCACATGGTGCCTGTCCATGAGCAGCCCCCTCATAGGTCCTGTTTGTGCATGTGTGTGTATTCCGGGTCTGTGTGTATATGACAACAGAGTGAAAAAATTGAATTTCCCCTCGGGGATTAATAAAGTGTATCTTGTTCTTCTTCTAATGGAAGGAATCTCCAAACATGAGGCCAGTGAACACAAGGATGAAGCCACTGGGAAAATGGACCAGCAAGAACATACAGACATTGCCCGCTGGGCAGCTATTATCAGCAAAGATGTTAAAGAGCTCAAACAACAGATACAACACAAGACAAATGCATTTAAAGGCCAACTAAAGGAGAAACATGAGGGAAAATATCTCTTATCTCAATAAAGAATAAGATCACAAGCTAACGGAGAACAAAACAAACTACAGACACAAAAGGTGAGCATCACTGAAGCCCAAACAGAATTGAATTGGAAGAGCTGCAGAGGAAGTCAGTGATACCCTGTCAGTGGTGTTAGAGCAGACATGTTGGGTACAAGAAAAAATTACTGATCCCGAAGGAAGATCAAGGAGAAATACTATCTTTGGCTTACCAGAGGACATGGAAGAGTTCTTCACAATCAATTACATGGAACAAACACCAAACTGGAGTTGTCTTAAGGAATCATTCTCCAAAACCAGCAAGTACACAGAGACCGAGTCTGAATACTACTCACAGATCAGTCAACTTTTTACAGTTTGAGACAAACTAAAAATGTTGAAGAAAGCATGGCAAAAGAGGAAGCATGTAGGTGGCAAACAAATCATCTTTTATAATAATTACACTACCGCAAGATACTAACATATATGACATATGAGCCTCAAAAAGGTGCTGAAAGAAAAACTGAATCTGTTCTAGACACCATTCGCCTAAATATGTATACATTTGAACACATGGAGAGCACCAGGGAAGCGGCACAGGACATGAAGCAAAGAGGCTCACAGGGTGTAATGGATAGGGACATCGTACCTGAGAGGAGGATTCAAGGAGGGTAGGAGTGGCAGCAATAGGTGGAAAAATGGAGACTGGCTACAGTGCACCGGGCAAGAGGAAAACTACAAAACTATTGGCTGAGATCCTAAAAATGTTTTACTTATGGAAGGAGGTTAACACTTTAAATCAGGAGGGAAAAAGGGTATGGGTAAGGACCAAACTGAAAGAGGTGGTGAAGAAGGGATGATAAGACCTTTTATTAAAGGGTATTTATTACGTCCTCATACTGGACAAAAATGACAAACATACAGAAGAACAGATTTACAGTGGAAATATTTTAAAACTTGCAAACATCTTTAAGTTATTAAAAACCAACTTAGAGGTCAAGTAATTTAAGTTTGACATGTCTACAGAATGTGGAAGCCCACGAGGAGTAAGTCCAGGGAGGGATCCTCTTGAGAGATGACGATCTTCCCTGCAGAGAGAAGCCCTCCACCCACCAACAGGAATTTCAGGAGGAATTAACTCTGATCCATATGTGGAAATCAGCTGTTTTTCTAATTTGTTTTGAGCTGATAAACGTTCATAATTATTCAGTTCAAAACTGTTTGGGAGCAGAGTTTCAAAGGGGTAGAATACTTTATTGTGACTAACAGAGAAAGAATGTATGCATTATTCAACTGCTCATAAAGCTCATTCAATAATTTACTATTTTTTATAATATAAGTGTTAGTCACAGAGTAAAGAAATGTAAGATTGGGGGCCCTTTTTAAAAATATGCCTGAAAAATGGAAAATGACACACAGTATGGACACTCAGCGTAAGAATGTTAATTAATAAACAAAGAAGGGAGAAGGTTAAAGCAGAAATAAAACGAACTATAGAAGAAAATAACAATGGAGCAGTAGACCTGCAATATTTTGAGACACCATGATGGTGGTCATTATAGGATAATTGATAGCTGAAACTGCACTTGTAAAAAGAGTTAAACTAGAATCACACAGAACATATACAAAGAGATTCAAGCAGGATTATTTAAGTACAAATGATCCAAAGGTATATCAACATTAATCTTGAAAACAAAGATAAATAACATACTAGATGAAGATGAAGTGGAAAAAGGGGCCCAGTTTTTGAAACAGAAACACTATAAAGCAGGGTCAATGGGCCACTAAACTGTTAGCAAAACATATTGGTAAACAAGTAATCAATAATATACAATGCTCAAAAAATTAGAGGAAAGCTTAAATCACACATCAGATCTTGATGAATGAATTATTAAAGTTGAAAATCGTTACTGGTATATACTGTATAAGTTGTTGAGAACAAAATGACATGGTCAATGGGAACCAAAATCATCAACCCACTGAGGCCTGGATTCAAAATCACACTGAAAATCGAAGTAAAAAATTAAAATCAATTGAATCAACTTGCATGAATTTTATCACAGCAACTCATGTAACTCAGTGGTGTGTATGGCCCCTGCCTGCCTCTATGCACCCCCTACAATGTCTGGGCATGCCCCTGATGAGTCGGCGGATGGTGTCCTGGGGGATCTCCTCCCAGACCTGGATTAGGGCATTAGTGAGATCCTGGACAGTCTGTGGTGGTACTTGGTGGCATCGGATGCATCAATATATAGCGTCCTATATGTGCTTAATTGGATTTAGGTCAGAAGAACGGGAGGGTCAGTCAGTGGCATCAATGCCTTCATCATCCAGGAACTGCATACACACTCTGGCCACATGAGGCCAGGCACTGTGCTGCTCTAGGAGGACCCCAGGGCCCACTGCAGCAGCGTAAGGTCTGACAATAGCTCTGAGGATTTCATCCTGGTACCTAACAGCAGCTGGGGTACCGTTGACATGGAGGTCTGTGAGACCCTCCAAGGATATATCTTCCCAGACCATCACTGACCCACCACCAGACCGGTCATGCTGGATGATGTCACAGGCAGCTTCTCTATGGTGTCTCCAGACTCCAGTCATGTCTGTCACATATGCTCAGTGTGAACCTGCTCTCTAATGGCAGACCTGCCAATTCTGGTGTTCTCTGGCAAATGCCAGTAAGCTGCACGGTGCTGGGCTGTGAGCATACGTCCTACTAGAGGACGTTGGGCCCTCATTCCACCCTCATGGGGTCTGTTTCTGACAGTTTGGTCAGAAACATGCACACCAGTAGCCTGCTGAAGGTCATTTCGTAGGGCTCTGGCAGTGCTCCTCCTGCTCCTCCTCTCACAAAGGAGCAGATACTAGTCCTGCTGCTGGGTTGATGCCCTTCTACGGCCCTGTCCATCTCGCTTTGTGTAACATCTGGTCTCCTGGTATCTCCTCCATGCTCTTGAGACTGTGGTGGGAGAACCAATCTTCTTGCGACCGCATCTCTAGATGCGCCATTCTGGAGGAGCTGGACTACCTGTGCAGCCTGATTGGGCTGAAGGTACCGCCTCATGTTACCAGTAGTGACAGGGACATTAGCAGAAGACAAAACTAGAGAAGAATCAGTCAGGAAGAATAAGGAGAGAGCAACTGTCTGTGGCCTTTTTGGGGGTTGTCTTGCTTTTGCCTCTCCATTGCACCTGTTGTCACTTTCATTTGCACCAAAGCAGGTGAAACTGATTCATAATCACTTGTGCTTCCTAAATGGACATATTGATGTCCCTGAAGTTTAACTGACTTGGTGTTATGCTGTGACGACATGTGTTCAGTTAATTTTTTTGAGCAGTGGGTATACAGCTTGCAGATGAAAAGGAAATGAGAGCATTCCTGAATTAATTTGATTTGGCCTCTTTTAATTGGTCACTTCAAAAATAATAAAATACCACCATCATGGACTGAAGCAATAATTTCAGTCATCCCAAAACAAGGACGGGATAAGAAACACTGAGGGAATTATGGACCACTCTCATTTCTAAATGTAGACTATTATATTATTGTAAGTCTATTACATATACAACAATTGCTTTTTAAACGATTGACCAACTTTATGACAGAAATGATTGAGGAAGATCACACAGGAAGCATAGGAGAGAAAACATGGTACTATATTAGTAACCACTGACGCAGAAAAAAATTCGATTGGGTGAACTGGAAATCCCCATATAAAGCATTAAAACAATTCAGATTTAGCAGTAAATCAATACGTTACATAATGATATTATTCCAGCAGCCACTGCCAGATTTCAAATAAATGGAAACCTGACAGATAAATGTAGAATACAGAGGTCAACTGTTATATGATGATCTATCACCCACTCTATCTGCTCTCTCTATAGAGCCTTTGGCATAAGCTGTTTTTCAGAACAAAGAACTTAAGAGAGTTATGGTTAATGGTCGGAACATAAAATAAGATTCTTTGCTGATATGGTATCACAGCCTTGCTTGAAAAAACGAGTAAATCACTTCCTGTACTGATGAAGCTTCTTGAAACATATGGACACCTTTTGAAATTCAGAATTAATATTCAGAAACACACCCCAGCTGACCACAAACATCATTAGATGATTGTATTTGGATGAATTAAGATTGTGACATTGGGTGACCAAAATCTAATGCCAGGACAACGCCTTATGCCAATGTCAATTTGACATAGAATACTGACGACAGATGTTGTGGATATTTTTTTGGTTTTAAGTTGTGTTAAGTAACCAAATCCAACATCTTCCAAACATCTCATGCCAACGTCATGTTGACATAGAGTAACAACATTTAGTTGTAAGCTATACAGAACAAAACCTAGTGTCTGCAATAATGTCATTGTCCACACAATGTGAAATGCTAAAGTCGTCAGACATTTGAATTATTGTTAACCCGATTTTCATTCCAACCAAAATTTAACATCTGTCTGATGTAAGAGTCCAACATCTTTCTGACATCATATTGACGTCCAGTGCCAGCTGGGATTACTAAAACTTTAACAACAGTCCATCAGAAGTGATTCAGGAAACGTTTAATTTCAATTGGGATCATTTTGGCTACTTTCTATAATCACAGAAATCTGCATATAAATGCTGATGAATATAAAAGCTAATAAAGACAAAAGCTGCTGCTTTCAGCCAAAGTGTTGTTCCTCCTTTGCCCTCCACAGGGACTGTTGGACTGCCATTCACATGTTATTGGTCAATACTACTCAGATTACAAAAGCAAACCATAATGGTTCCGATAACAAAATCTTGTATGGTTGCCTACAGATGCCTGGATACATATGCAGATATCTATTTAAAATATTAATTCCAATACCTACCTGTAGAGATTCCTCAAACCCAATTTGTGATCAGGGTCAGGAAAATATCAGCGTTTATTTGGAGAGGCAAAAATCCCAGAGTTCGGTATGAAACTCTCCAGTTACTGGCAAGAATACTTTACGTTTAGAAAGATTGATCATTATTATTAACATCATTTAGTTGGTGGTTATGGCCCAATAGTGCTAGCTACACAATGTGAAGAGCAAAAGGAACCAAAAAAATCCATTCTCTCTGGCAGCTGCAGGCCTGCAAAGAAATTGACCAATCAAAGCCATCCGGTCCTCACAGAAGTTACTCCTTGCTCAAATTTGCACTCTCTCTCTCTCTTACCCTCAGTCCAATCCCCTCGCTCCATTTTGACACTCCTCCCACCTCGTCCCAACCCCCCTCCGCATTTGAAAGTACGAGCGGTTTGTAAGGCCCTCGGGATGGGTGCACTGCAATTTGTTTACAATGGTTTCTAAGCTACTAAGAGCAATGCTAACGTTAGCATTCGGTGGTATGTAGACAGCTGAGACGGTGACAACACTCAGCTACCGGGGAAGGTAGAATGGTCTGCAGGATATCAAAATAGACCCATTGTGGAAGTGAATGGTGTGATCCAAATTACAACCAGTTTCTTACGTAGCAACAAAAATTGGAATTATATCTGCTCTAAATCAAAAACTAATGACAAATAAGTATTCCACTAAAGAAAAATGGGAATTGATGAATGATGAAAACAACCCCACAACAATGTTCAGACTGGTCTCACATGACAGTTGAATATCAAATAAAGTTATATAAAATTATATCCATCCCCTCTTATTATTGGCAGAGGGAATATCCTCCTTTTTTTGGACGATAAAGACTTAACCATTACAAGGGGGTTAAAGGTAGCTGGAGTACCAAAACACTCCATTGTTTGTTTAACATAAATAAATAAATGGCAAAATGTGGAAAATACATCAATCATCCAAAATTCACATATATGGAGGGAATTCTCTTGGAAAAAAACACATCAATTTTTCAATCAAACACAAGGTCAACAGTAAACAAACAAACATAAATCTACCATGCTGGAGAGAGTGTGGAGTACTAGATACTAGGAAACTAGGACATGATGTTCCTCTGAGCTACATGGTACTCTTATCTGTGTGATTGTAATTTTACTGAAGAAAATGCACGAATAAGGTAACGTTTTCTGGTCAAAATATTGTTGAAAGCTAGTATAAAAAGCTATCTGTGGATCCCCCCACCCAAGAACAATGGATAGAGATTGTTTTCGGATGCAGGGCAGTGGAAGAGCCAAAATTATGATTGAGGCTATTCTTTTTGGCTGGTTATTATTCTTGTTATGATCATGTGATGAGTGTTGGTGATGGTGATGATGATGATGACGATGGTGTTGTTGATGTTGATATTGACTGTTGTTGTTGATGACCACTGTTGTTTAACATCACTTAAACTATCTATTGGATAATGATAAATAATAGTAATGAAATCATTTGTTTTTCGCTTCCAGTTACATCACCATCTTCCATGCGCTTCGATACCACAACATCATGACAATGAGGCGCACAAAGGCCATCTTGGGTGTCATCTGGTTAATATGTGGGTTGTCAGCAGTACTCATGGTGAAGTTTTTTGACTCCGACTTCATCAAGATCTGCTTTGTTGTCTTCTTTGTCGTCTCCGTGGCAATTATCTGTTTCCTTTATGTCTATATGTTCATGCTGGCACGCATTCACGCCAGGAAGATTGCTGCTCTGCCTGCCAGTGGCGTACCAAAGTGTCGCCGTCAGCGATGGTGGGGCAGAAGCAGGAGAGGGGCGCTGACTGTCACCATCCTGTTTGGGGTGTTTGTGGTGTGTTGGGCACCGTTTTTCCTCCACCTCATCATCATCACAGTGTGCCCTGAGAACCCTTACTGTGAGTGTTACCGATCGCTGTTCCAGCTGCACGTGGTACTGCTGATGAGCCACGCTCTCGTCGACCCGGCAATCTACGCCTTCCGGAGCGCTGAGCTCAGACACACCTTCAGAAAGATGAAGCTTTGGAGGCGCTGCTCATAGAGAAAATCTATTTCCATCTTTTATTGTGGCCTTGTATTTATCTGCAGAGAACACACAGTTGCCTTTTACCTGCAGACTGCTTCACTAAACCACATACATGTACACCTGGGAATCAACAATACACAGAACTGTACTGCAGATGAACAGCTGTGGGTGGTCAGTGGCATGCTGCAGAAAGAAATTCACTTCAGGGCAAATTTTTCAACCTGATATTTGAAGACAGCTACATCTTTTGTTACTTAGATCTGTTCTTTTCTTTCATAACAGTGTGGACAGCACAAATCACATGAAAGCTTAATTCTAATCTGGGCCACCTCTACTCAGTAAGACTTCGTCAGACTGAAGATTTGTTTCTCAAATCAGATGTTATAGATCTGTTGTTTGTAAGTGATAAGATTGGATTTGTGTGTCCAGACATCACCAATCTATCTCCATGTGTTGCTGTTGTAATAATAGGTTTCAATAGCCAGAGATGGGACCAAGTCACACATGTGCAAGTCTCAAGTAAGTCTCAAGTCTTAATCTTCAAGTCTCAAGTAAGTCCCAAGTCATTTTTTTCTTGGGCAAGTCAAGTCAAGTCAAGTCACAGGTTATGTCAAGTCAAGTCAAGTCCTGTAATAGGTCAAGTCCAAGTCAAGTCACCTTATTATTGTAATTTCACCTGCAGAATCTGATCTTAATAAAGTGAAAAGACAAGATATAAGTAACTGTCAGTAAACATTGACTTCATCGCTGCAATGTTTACTTTGCAGGGACGACCCCCATGCGTGTGTGCGCACACACACGCACACACACACACACACACACACACACACTAACCAAAATCACCCATTTAGCTCATTTAACCTTGTGTTGCTCGTTCATAAAACGTACAGTCGGCCTTGTGATGAACCGGTCGGAATGTTCGCTCACGTTTTCTGGGGTTAATGTTAGCAAAGAAATTAAAAAACAAGTTCCACTAAACCGACCCACCCACCCACCCTCGTATCGTATAACCAGATAATATTAGCTAATTGACAAGCACTTACTGGGCAGAATGGCTCTTCAAATGACGAACAAAGTTTGAAGTTGTCGTCTGGCTGTCCGAGATGTTTATGCTGCATGTCTTGCACTGTGCTGTTCGTCTTTTGCCGTAATAATGGTAATTCCGAAAGCCGAAGACGATGACTCTCGGTACCCCTCCCGCTGACATGTTGATGCCTATCTGATATAAGAGGGCCTGTTTCGCCAATAAACACGTAAGGTACGTAGAGAGGGCATGACTGATTGACAGGGTAGTGATCCAATCATGACAACGCCATTCTCAGCCTGCGCTTCTACTGGGTAATCAGCATTATTTTTTAAATTAATTTATTAATTTTATATTCTAACCGAAAACACGATGTGAATACCACTAAAGTCATTTAAGTCATCATGTCTCGAGTCCAAGTCACAATGACTTGAGTCCCCATCTCTGTCAATAGCTATACAGCTAGGCTAGTGATATGGCTTTCCAATGTAGAAGGATGAAAATAGGTCATTTCGCCCTCCAAACAATCTCCAAACAGTGCTCTCCTTTGCTGTCCCCTGTCATTTATTGTGTTGCGAGTGATGCAAAAGACACTTTGAAATCCAATTTGAGTGGCCAAACTAAGATGCATCTGTAGAAATCCTCTTGGAATTGCATTACTTCCTAATGTGGTTTGGATGTGATTAGCAAAAAATCTAATTTCATGTCATTTTTGGCTGACTAGACTTTCTAAAATAAATCTGAACACAATCCAGATATGCTAAAAATGGATTTGGGCTAGAATGTAAACATGGTGTATGTGCTCCTAAACCAGATACAGTCTAGTTCAGTGGTGTTCATTATGTCTTTAGTTTATGATTATGACTTTAGTGTTCTTTTATCTCAGACATGTTAGGATATTACATACCTTGACATGTTTCAGCGGAAACTTCCGCCTTCCTCAGAAGTGTCACTTGGTGGTGGTTGTGACGCGTCTTTATCAGCTGATCTGTCAATCAGCCGAAATTAGGCTGAGGTGGATATTTAACACTTCTGAGGAAGGTGGAAGTTTCCGTCGAAACATGTCAAAGTATATGTAATATACTCACATGTTTGCGATAAAAGAATACTAAAGTCATTATCAGATACAGGTCTGTTTTTTTTTCAACCTGATCTCAGTCTGAACGGTCATGTTGGACGGAATTCATGCAATTTTTACATCACTCACAGATTTGTCAGCTGAAAGTCTTGGGGAGGCGCACTGACAGATGGTGTCAAAAGTAGCCTTTGACATTCTGGAATTTTGGATGAAGCCTTCATGTCACCATCCAAATGCTTCTGGCTCTGACTCCACATCCACACACATCAGTCCAGATATAACAGCCATCGCCATAATTACAAATTTTGCTCTCTTTCTCTTTATCCACGTCCTCATTATTACCTGCTCACAAATTTGCTGCGATCTACACCATAGACTGTATAAAATAATGGATGTAGCTACCATGAGGTCACCCATTGGTTTGTAGACTCGTGTTTTGAAGCCTCGAGTTCAGCATTTCAGTTGTCATTATCTTGGTTTTTGGAGCCAGAGGTGACCATATAGATGACGAAGTGAAGCTGTGGGGGAGCCAAAGGTGGATCTGACTTAAAGACTGTAGCGCGCCACACAGAATGCTTGTCACTTAAGTGGCTCTGTCCTTAAATATGTGTAACTTTAAGCCTTAAATAAAATGTAAAAAAGGTGAGTTGCATAAAGAATTCACCCCCTGTATAGTTGTCATTAACATGGAAATTATCTATAAAGGCCAAAAATGCCTTTTGTACCAGACTGTAAACATGTCTATTTCTGTGGTCTGGGCTGTGACCACTGCACACTGGAATCTGGCCACATTAAAAAGATAATGTGAACAACTAAACAAAAAAAAAAGGAATTGAGCAACGAATCCAGATTGAGCACTAAGGCTTACAGTGTGAATGTTGCCAGTTACCAGGAAAATGTTGCAATTATATGTTTCTGCAAACCACAGATGTTTCATATTTGCACATTATCATGGTAGATATGTTGAAACTTCCCGCTAATCATGTGATTAGGTTTAAGCATAAAAAACATTTGGTTATGGTTTGGAAAGACAGAGGAAACTCCCAGTTGTGGGGACACAATCTTGGCAGGAAACACAGCAATGTCTTGGTTAAACAAAAACCCGACTGCTTTGCATGGCACTATCCCTGCTGGACAACAGTGATGCGCTGCTACAAAACCAATGCTGGGGATAATGTGTTACAAAAGCAAAGTAATAATGTGTTACAAAAGTAATGCATTACCTTCATATATTATGTTTCAGCAGTAACAAAGAAGTATAATGTCTGACCAACAGAATTTCGGGTAATATTTCATTTACAATGTCACATAATGCGTTACCACCTGATATAAACTGTATAAATTGTTCATTTTTCATTATCCACACCACTTCACTTCTGCCAGTGCACCACTAAATTAAACATCCCCTGAAGGTTTTTGTGTTTTGTCATGTCACTACCTTTTTTATGTCTATGGTCACTACAGACTGTCGTAGAAGCGTGCCGGTGATCTGCACTACTGGGTCATGCCGTACTGTGCATTATCATGTTCAATGTGTTTCTATTAATATAACAACATATACTGTATCCCATTCTGCTTTTGCATCCTAAGGCTCCCTGAAAGCAGCAGGGATAAGTAGCTGGCCTCCAGTTTGTTTTTTCCCCATCCTGGGGATGGGCACATCTGGGTGATGTTAGTGTATGTTTGATGAGTTACTGGGAACAAGCAGGTGGGTCTTCCAGCTCCGTAGTGTTAATTTGCACTTATCATAGTGAGTGACTCGCATGACATACCGTTTGTTTTGCTAACCTCAACATTTGTTTATTGTATTTCCAATCATAGGCCCACAAATATGTTTCCATATCTCCCAATTATCAGACTTTGATCCTCTACCTGACCCTCCCTGTGTTCAAGGCTATTCATTTATTTTAAAAGGTCTATGCTATTTAATTGTTCTATATCATCACACTATTATTAATATAAGCATGGGATTTTAATACAAAGTGGTAACCACTGTATGTGAATTCATGGATGAGTCAGACCTGCGCCGCACTGGATTTGAAATGAACTGAAATAAACTGCAGCTTCTGTGCTTTGATTACCTGCTGTGAAACAACATGACCCTCATCCATTTAAAATGAACATTAGTTCTTCGGAGCTCATTTTAGTGAAAGTAATGCAAAAGTAGTGAAATAAGTAACGTATTACTCTACACAGAGAGTAATTCAATCAGGAGAGACTCATTTTTTATGGTAAAAGAACATATGAATAAAAATGTGGAAAGTTTTTGATGATTAGACCCCATAGAGATGGTATGATTTATGGAGGGTGATGAATCCATAGTTGAATAGGGAACTGATTGATTGGATAACGAGAAGAGTGAACACCCACAGTCAGCTGATTAGATGGAGTAGTGAGAGTGGGATGGAGAGAAATGTGAAAGGATGAGCACAGTGAAAGTCTTCCTGATTGAACTTACATTGAGCTTAATTTTGAAAAGTATCTTATTACTTTCAAATGGGGGTAACTAGTAATATCTAATGAATTACATTTTGAGAGTAACTTGCCCAACGCTGTACAAAACACCCACATTTGGAGGGTGGTTGGTGCATAAAAAGCTGCTGGAGACGCAGCAATGACTCACTAAATCACAAACAGTTGTGGTCTGCTGCTTGGTGGGTGTCTCACCTAGGTGACACGTCGTTCATCATCCCCTTAACCTCCCAGTGACAAAGTCAGCCCATGTGCAACGTCACTTTAGAAGCACTGATATGATACGTGTGATGTGTACAAATACAGAAATATACGATGCCAACATTTTCCTGTGGCGTCTGGGCTGTTCTTCTCTCCATTAGATAACTGCCATCTCGCCATCTTCCCTCTGCCTTGCTGGCATCCATCTAACCATCCATTCCTCCCCCATCTTCCTTATCTCTCTGGATGTGGATGCAATCTCATTTCACCCTGAGTGTCAATCTCCTCAAATCTTGTTCAAAACAGTCCATCTGCACCGCATTCACATGGCACACCTTTTTCCCAGAAGGACATGTTATTATTTTTTCACATGGTTCATAACCTTGTGATTTCCATCATTCACAGATCCACAGTGTACCACAACCACTGATGTGGTACATAATAACATGAAAACAGCCTACCATTTTACCTTTTGCTTTTATTCAGACACATCAAAAATAGAAATAGTTTCAAGCCACAGGCTAACACTGACATCGATCATCTCATTTGAAGCTCACATTTATATTTTTGCATGCCATGACTTTACCATTAACAAACATGAAATATGTCCCCACAGCTAACATACAGATAATATGGTCTCACTGTACATGAACGAAGGACTGAGCATGCAGTCAGCATGTGGGCTTCACGTCTATCCAGCGTCACATCACATTCAGTGTTTTTGCTGCTGTGTCTGTGGGAACAAGAGCTTCACAGTCAACAATAACAATGAGTCGTTTTGTGTAAGTCCTCAGATATGTCACGTTGGAGCTGAATGTACAGTGAGCAAGATTAAACCACTGCTGTTTATCTTCAATAAATCAACCTTTAGAGAAAAGAAATATATAGAAATATATACCACTTGGTTTCAAATAAAGCACTTTTCCATGTTGTGTACATTTGTATGCTTATTCATATGCTCCTCTTTTAATCTCACAATTGCAAAGCAATCACAGATAACATTGATGGAAGCTACAGTAAGGCAATTTTCACATATAACAGATAAAACAACCTTATAATACAGTTTTCTTTATGATTGTTCCAATAAAACCCTCTTATCTCACTGTCTACATGCATAACCATGGCATGGATCAGTCTGAAGACACAAATAATACAAACGGCTTGCTCTTTTTTTGTTATAAATATTAAAATGCAACACAGGGAAACAAATGTTTAGTATCCACCGACAGTATTTGAGGCAGTAGCCTACATTTGTTATGACAAGCAGTTTTAGCAGATGGTTGCATGTCAAGCTTCTCAGTTGGGAGGTAGGCACCACTAACACACACATTCAGAAAGAGCACTGTGATGCTATTTGAACATTCATTTTTACATTTCAAATGTAAACTTATGGCATCTTTTCATAGTTTAAATACAGACTGTGGGCCAGGATGCAGTGTGAAGAGATCATCAGGGGTACACCGACAGAACAGAGCAGCTATGATTAATATAAAGATACAGACAGGAGAGGGACTCCATATTCAAATCACTGCAGAAATGGCTGTGCTACTGAGGGCTGGCAGATTTTAGGAACCTGCTCATTAACTGTCACGCTAATGAAGCAGCAGGGCCAGGCAAGGCATACCGCAGTGACAGAAAAATTGGCTGCTGACAGCTGATGCCATCCAATAGTTCAACAGCAGCCTGCTTTCCCCCACTTAAAAACGCTAAACAAGCTGATAACATATGTCTGAGGCCAAAGACAAGTCGTGTGTTGTTTACTCAGGTTGGTGGATATGTAAACACATAATGATGAAAATGATATGATAATAGTGAATCATAAAAAGTTGATGTAGTTGGAGTAAATATTGGTTTTAAACCTCTGACTGTGTGTGATTCTGTTTTCTTCTTAAATTAACACAAGATTGTCTTTGCAGCACGTTTGTTTAGAGCACTTACAAACATGCTGTTACACAATGTGTTTACGAGTGGCTGTCATTGGCAACTTGATTGGCGTTTTACAGTAAGTCCTCTGTACTAAACTACAAAGAAGTAATTTGCTATTGTCTTCCAAAATGACACATAGGAGCCTTTTTTTCAAATCTGGAGCTCTCATCAGCAGAACATTGTTATCTCAGTACCTTCTAAACCTGTTACAATATACTCCGTCTGCCCCGGTGTCTGGTCAGCTTCAGGCTTGGTCAAGTTCAACAAACAAACAAAAAACCTTTGGTTAACATTAACAAAAGATTATGGTCATATGGTTAAAAAAAAAAAACAGTGTTGACTGTCACAATCTCCAGTGGTACTTTTTCCCAACTCGGTCTCATTCCCAGGTTGTCAGGTAACAGCACTTTGTCTTGCCCCTTGGCGTCTTATAGCAATGCACAGGGCACCATGTAATGTCTGTATCTGACACACAGCTGAAACACATTGTAACATTTGGTTAATGTTAAACAGCTGCAGTTATGTTGGGTAACAAAACTACTTGGTTAGGTTTAGGAAAAAGATCTTGTGGGGTTGTGGGTCTTCTTGGGTTCAAGTAGTATGTTTTTAAGTAATGTGACATACCATAAAACTTCAATTAAAAGCCTTGTCCCAATTGACCTATGGCTGAGCCCTGCCCTCAAACGCGATGAGCCAATCACAGTGTGTATAGCCAATCCCATACACTCAGACATTCTCTGCCTGGACGTCCATTGAAATGCATTACAGAAAGTCAGTTTTGTTAGGTTTTATGAGCTTTTTCAAAGATTTGAAGTTTAAAAATGGTCAAACAGTGTGCATGGGGTACATGCAACTCCGACACAAGGTATCCTGAGAGGCTGGGCGACGAGGTGTATTTTTTACACTTTAAACCACATCTCAACCGAGAAAAGTGTCTCCTTTGGATAAAGTTGTGCAGTACGTAGACCACAACATCAACTCAACGTAAATAAGATTAACAATGCTTTGCTGGAAAGAAATATAAAGATATCTTTAAAGTGCAACTTGCAGGTTAAATTTTTTTAAAGATATATACATAACCTTATTTGAAAATTACCATATGAGAAGTTAATTCAGAATTTATTATGGTTTACATGACATAAGGGCACAAATTCAGAGGAAAAAGTGGCTCTTTTTAGCTCCTCTTCTAAAAACGCTTTTTTTTCAACATCGCCTGATACTACGTCACGAGAGGGACTCTGCGTCCTTGACCCTGCCTCTGTCCAATGCGCAGTAGTAGGTGGTAGTGAGTCTGAGTGGTAGTCAACTTGTGAGTTAGTATTTTTCGGTTGTTAACAGTGCATTTCACCATTTGTGATTATGCCGAATTATTGTGTTTGTGCAGGTTGCACAAACTCGAGTCTGTCAGGGAGCGAGCGGCGTGAGGGTTGATGGGCAGTGTGAGGCATGTTATGTCTGGTCTGGGGGTCAGATTCTCCACCAGAGCCCAGAAGGCATCCACCTCCCTGCAGCACATACTCTCCACAGCTGAGGACATGGGCTTGCAGTTCCCACACAAGCACCTATCATACAAAAAATTATCAGGAAATCTACACCGTAATGCAGAGTTATAACACGCTTAGCAAGATATGTCTGGAAGCTGAAATTTGCACATTAGTTTCTGTTATGGGTAAGTAGCATTAGTTATCTATTGGTAGCTTTGTTATAACCTAATACGTGATGGCAAACTTAATGTGGTGATGTCAACACAGCCTTAAGGGCCATCCACACCAAGAACTATAACTATAAATATAACTATAAATATACAGTTTTAAAAATTGTTCTAAACTCAAGTGGAAGGTAGCGTCCACACTACACCTATAACGACGACGATAGCGGTGGACGATATCGTTCGGATCACTTTCAGAGCGATTTGATGAATGATAGAAACACTGACAGCCAATCAAAATCAATCTGAAATGACAGGTCGAGACGTTCATCACGTCACTACGTCACTCACAGACTCATTCAACATGGCGGACGACGTAGGAGAGAGGCTAATCACCGAGGTACAAAAAAAATCCACCCCTCTATGATAAGAGTGAGCGACTTTATAAAGATGCGACCAAGAAGAGGGACATCTGGGACGCAATCGGGCGCACCCTTGGCATAAGTGGTGAGTGTTTTTGTTCATGGAGATAAGATGCTTATGAATAGTCAATGCTAGCTGTTATGCTAACTAGCATTATCTCACGTAGCTAAACATGAATGACAATTGTCTCGCCTCCTTATGATTATTATCACCACTGTTCACGGACCAAAATTAGCACCATTTAACGTTACCAGCTGAATGCTGGTGAAATATGCAAGTGGCTGGTAGATTTGCTGCACTCATCCCTCCCCTGCCGACCGTACCGAGCAGTGTGTGTTTGGCATAACCTAGCAACACAACGATATCGTTCATTGGTGTGGATGCTGCCATTGTTATCGTTATAGTTAACGTTACAGTTATCTTTCTTGGTGTGGATGGCCCTTTAGACATCGTTAGCTGTCGTTAGCTAACGCTGGTCACTCACCAAGACACCTGCCCAGTTCTCCACTGGTTCTCCTCGCACCACAGCTCTATTTCTCTCCTGTAGCCGTTATTTCTCCTAACCCTGATAGGAGGAGGAGGCTCATAATTATTAGCCTGTTCTCTCACAAAAACGACCCCAAAAGTCACTGTAGTGTGTATATGTTTTTGTTATTTGTTTTAATCGAGTTTCTACATCATTTTCCTACACATTTATTCACCATGGTCTCCAACCTGCAAGTTGGGCTTACATCTCTAGCTAATGTTAGCTAAAGTTAGCCTAATGTTAACTCCTAGCTGTGTTGTTCATTATGTCACCTTGTTTGCTGGGAGTTCATTAGCCTACTTTGTTCTAATTTTGTACTTTGGTGATCGTACATCATTGTTGGCTGTTGTCCAAAGGGCTCTAGTTAAGCTAACGTTAACTTCTTGAGTTTAGCTTCATTAATTTATCTGTAATCGCAGAGATAACAAAGGTTGGCAAACATTATGCTGAATGATTCAATGTAAATACTGTAGCACCGAACTACGGAGAGACACGCTTGGTAAAGATGGTAAAAAGGCCGTTATCCTTTTCTCATATTCTGAGCCAAAAACCTTAACTTCAGTGGCACTTTAACTTGTTGTCTTTGATGGTGACGGCAACGAGATGCAGCTCACAAGCGTACACTGTGACCTGTAAATTTTGCTTGTAATTTAAGCTTTCATCAACCTTCTCAACAATAAAATGATGAATATATCCCTCCAATGCGTAGTTTAGGCCCTTTTGGTTACTTATCAACGACATCTGATCATTATGTCCCCAAAAAACATCAATTGCCTCCTGCGAAATGACGTGTACTGTGACACCTGCCATAGCGCCGGTCACTGAATGTTGATAGTTTGTCTGAGTGAGTGGAGGGGGGGCATGGCTTAGTCATAGGTCAATTAAACACTCCTTTTCTTTTACTAGCGTGGGGTGGTTATACATTTTGACAAATGAAGTCCTGTCTCAATTACATGCCTGGTCTGGTTGCCAAGCAGTTCATTTTTCTTTATAGAAGTTCTTTGAATGAATAAAACTGGGTTGTTGGCTACCCACTGGAGCTAACATTGGTATACAAATGCACAAGTTTAAACTCTTGTCAATATGGAGATGCTACACAGCTACATCCTGCAAATTGTCCATGGTTTTAACGAGTCCAGCAAGTTCCTCCAGAGCTAAAGTATAGTTAGGCTTCACCTCTAGCACTCCGATTATCAAATTACGTTTGTCTTTATTCATCAGTAAAAACTGAATCATACAGTGACACACAACTATTTTTGTAGAGTTTTCTTTTGTGTGACCATTTTAATGATAGTGCTATCATTAAAATTATTTTGCAAGAGCACAGTTACTGCTGGCTTAGCGCCCCCCAAGACAACTGTGGTTGGTTTAAAGAAACAAAAACCAGAGCGTTTTCCCCCTACAGCAGAAAAGATAATCAATGATTCCAGACCTTTCTCTATATCTTACACAGCGCTGTGGAATTAGGTCTGGCTACGCAAGACTATGCTCATGCCAGTAAGTATATAAGTGCTCTTACGTAACAGCATTTAAGATTTACTAATGATAGTGATGAAAGAGGAAATTTCCTCACAAAGTGCGATAAAAGTTCACATATTTTACAAAAGAAAGTCAAAGGAAAAGGTTAAAAGAAATGTCAAATGAAATGAAGGGCACAAAATGATACATGATTGTAAATGGAAAATAATGTACCTAATAGCGACTTTGTGCGCATTCCGGTTACATTAGGAGATAGTAGTTTAATTTTCCTTTCTACTGTGAGGGTCCTCTATCCGGTTCATACTGGACAGAAGACTCGACTATACACTGCACTGGCTGATAGGTGCAATGAGCCAGTTCTGTGTGTATTTTTAATCTCTTATGGTTATGCTCCAGTGTCAGACTCAGTCATTTCATCCTGTACATCCTGTCGTTGGTGTTCTCAGTCTGCATCTCTTAGTACTTATCCGTCAGAGTGCAGATGCTAGTGCAGGCATTTCTCAGGCTGTAACAACAGATGATCTCCTTAAAAGTCTTCCTCATCTCCTGACTCCTGAAGGCATAGATCAGCGGGTCAATCACAGAGTTGCACATGATGAGGATGAGGTACATGTTGAAGTGGGACATGAAGCACACGCAGTAGAGGTTCCGCGGACATGAGATCATCAGGATCAGGTGGAGGAAGAAGGGAGCCCAGCACACGATGAAGATCCCCAGCAGGATGGTGAGTGTGATGGCCCCTTTCATGCTGGCCCGCTGGTGGATAGAGTTGTAGCCAGGGAGGGCGGCAATGCGCTTGACATGTGAACGTGCCAGCATGAACATGTGGCTGTAGAGGGAGGCCATGATGAGCAGCATGGCAAAGAACATGGAGACCAGGCAGATGATGACAGGGGTGGTGTCTGAGTAGATGATGAAGACGATCCCGCAGCCTGTGCAGAAGGTCCAGATTCCCCCAATGATGCAGCCGGCTCTCCTCACCGTCATAATGTTGTGGTATCTCAGTGCATAGAAGATAGTGACGTACCTGTGGAAATTAACATATTTTGATTTCTCAAGTAACCTAAGTAACCTACAGTATGACTTTCTGCCAACTGTCCCTCGCCACTGAAGAATTGCAGGAATCAATGAGGGCAGAAACCTTTTAGATTTTTACAGAAGTGAAAGTATATCCCTTTGCAGTCACTGGAGCTACTACTGTGTCACTTTATTGTACAGGCCCTGTTCTAAAGCAGTACACGTACTATGTACCTACGAATTTGTTTGAGTTTTTAAGAGGTACATTTTGGAAAAAGAATGGTCAAAATTTAAACTGCAGAGATCAGGATATTCTAACTCCCTAGTAGTGGATAAACTCCCAAAACAGTGGATCCTACATTCCCCATAATGCCACTCAATAATTGTTTTCGGATCAAACTGTTCTGGGGACTCTCTGAGAGGAACTGCCCACTGGGGCGCTCCCTCAAGAGCTACAAACCTTCTGGTGCTTTTTTACTGTTTGCAGTTCCACCGCTAATAGGAACGCCACAGAATTTAATGTAAGCTGGTTAGCAGTTGGTAGAGCAACATCACTTTTGCTTTGATGAGTCAAAATCGTTTTGTATTTCCCTTGTTATTTGTATGCTCAGTAAAGCCTGGACTTCACTGTCAGTCCATTTGTCCATGTTTTCTTCCATTTTTTCGTTATGAGTTAGGGCTCAATATTTCAGGCTGAAAGCTGATACACGATATATATCTATCTTGCTACGAAATAGGCTACATGTTCAGTTGCAAGCCAAAGCCACATTTAAGATGTTACAAGCACTATTATAAAAACACACTGCGATCGAAATAAAATGCAAAGATAGTTTTTTTCCACCCTGTTTAAAAAAAAATATACAGCTGCACTTCGTGTAAATGAAGAAGTGTATAAAATAAATAGCAGGGCTGTATGTTAACTTTTTGCAAAAAGCACTGGAGCTACAGAGGTTTAGAGGTTTGAAGCACAGGCCACAAAATCATAACATGATTATAAAAGTATCAAGTAGGCTTAAATCCACTGTAGTTAGAAACCATTAAAAATCTTTGTGGCGGGTGTTAAACAGTGGTTTTCCATGGCCTTTCAAATGAATCTAGTGCTGGAAAATGATTTGAATGTTTTTATCTCTTTAGACTATTAATCTTATTTATGCACAGAGCATTAACAGAGAGGCAGAGGGAAGGAAGGAGCAAGAGACGCTTTGACCAGGTTATGTATGTTTTGTGTATGAAACGTATGTGTTGTCACTGCATTTCTTCTTTAAGCAGACAAAATAGACTACAACTATCAAGAAGAATGGCAACGTACTATGACTCAACTCACACAAACTAGCAACGCAGTGCTGAATTGCACGTGTGCTGCTATAATTTCATTCATCTCACAGACTGATTTAGCGTAGCAGGTGCAACATATAGACTGATGCTGCACTATAGAAAATTAACAGAAGACCGATTTAACAGAGTCTCTCTTCGTGTTGCTGGAGAACTTGTGAGTGAGTGAGTAGGGTAAATCTGTGCCGAGAGTTTCAGAGGGGAGAGATGCACATTGGTATGCGCTATGTAATGCAACTTATATCAATATAAACGTATTGTCTGACAAGTATTGTCTAAATTTATGTCTTGCTTGAAAATATATTGATATATTGTACATAGTTGTTATATCACCCAGCCCTATTACAAGTTTATGTTTTTTGTTGTCTGTTGTTTACATGGCTAAAACGTTTTTTTAAAATGGCAGTTGCATTGGCTGTGATTGACCAGTCACTTACATTACTCATGGTTCCTCTTGTGTTGGGGGAGTACCTACCTACCTACTACTAAATACGAGCTTAAAAAGTCCCTGTTCTAAGAACTACAATCATTCTAGTTCTCTCGGTTCAGACACACTCACAAAAAACACAAGGGTTCTTATAACTATTAAAAAGTTCCCCGCCCCAAATATGCCCAATAGCATCTTACTTCATACCATTGCTTCCTGGTAAACAAGCAAGTTTTTTTTTTAAAAAATAGTGCAGTACAGATAATGCAATAGAATAATTAAACAGTTTTCCTGTTAAAAAGTTTGATTTCACCAACAGGAAGATGAGATAACATTGGTGACATCACCATCATCAGGGTTATTTTACCATTTTTGACAAAGCTCCTCCAGAACCACAATGACATTCTACAACAGTACTCACCGGCTGAGGAGCACTTACCATGACGAATAAACTTAACTTTAAGACCCCTTTCAGAAAGAAACAGAAAATTATGTGGAAAATTGAAGGACACTCAGGCTGCTGTTGTTAGATAATTACACAGCACTGCCTTCATTTTAAGAAAACCTTGTGTAACTTATTGTTTTATGTAACATTTTCATCAGCCAAAACAAAAAAGTGACTTGTGAGAATATTGTTATTAGACATGGATTTCAGGATGGAGATAAAAGTGTTTGTATCCAACCGTATACACCTCCCTCCATCATTACCTGTCCACAGCTATGGCCAGCAGGCTACACATCGATGCCACCACAGAGATGCAGATCATGGAGTCAAACACGTTGTCCATCTGCCGGATGAAGTGATCCTCCACCACCAGCTGTCTGTTGTTGAGGAGGTAAATAATGATGGTCTCCCAGGCGTTGGACACACTCACCAGCATGTCCGCTACAGCCAGACTGCAACAACCAAACAAGTTAGGTCAAGCTTAAATCATAATGACAGATGTTCACAAATGTTTCTGTTTATGTACATTCTTGACACTCAAGTGCCAGGTCAAGACTCTAGTCCTAAACATTTGGAGTGAAACAATTCACAAGGCACTCACACCTAAAGACCTTTTCCACACCAGGGGCGTGATGAATAAACATCATGAAAATGATAAATACTGACTGCAAATATTTTTGCATCAAAGCCGCTCATACTGACAGCAAATTTCAGAGTTTCAACACTTGAATAGATTTGTCAACAGCAATGCAAATTTGCAACAACTACCAGGATCCTAATGACCCAGAGCAGCGTCTGGCAGTCTGTCTGAGGTAGTTGTTGTATAGCATAAGTTGCTGTAAGCAATTTTATTGTGTTTCCTGAGTGAATATGAGTTCCCTCTGGTAAACAGTTACATAGTATATATGTCTAGGTCTTTTACTGTGAATGGTAAGAACAGAAGGAGTGGACCTGGTATTTGCTGCCTTTGTCAAGGTTAAGAGGAGTAATAAGTATAAGTAATAAGTTTGCTGTCTGGTTCAGATAAAAGAGCGTCTGTGTTGTTGTTTTGTAATCCTCAAGTGTAAGGACAACGTGATTAGTTGATGTCTTTTTTTGTCACGGTGCAATAGACCCTGGAGTATAAATGCCTAAAATGTCAAAATTTTGAAACTTGGACACCAACAGAGAGACAGTTGGCGCTAAAGGAACGCTTTATTTGCAAATTTTGTGCTAATTTGCATGAAGTTATCAGACAACGTTTTAAGAAGTGATTTGCTAACATAGCGTAGAAAGGAGTTGGGGTTCTCTGTCACATTATCTCACATCTATCTCACAGACAGGGTATACCGTTGACAGGTTTGCAATTCAAAAGGAAGAGGATATACGTTACTAATCCCAGAGGAGAAATTCAATTATTTAATCTGTTGTCATATAAGCCTACACACAGGCCTGAAATACACACGCATGCACAAACAGGACCTGTACCTGCATTAAATGGAGAGATATCAGAGCGAGGGGGCTGCCTTGGACAGGCATCCTGAGCAGTTGGGGGTTCAGTGCCTTGCTCAAGGGCACCCTAGCAGTGTCTAGGAGGCGAAATGGCACCTCTCCATCTACCAGTCCATGCTCCATACTTGGTCTGTCTGGGGACTTGAATTGATGACCCTATGGTTCTCAAGCCAAGTCCATATGGACTGAGCTACTGCCAATCAGCCTGACCTGCATGTTTTTAAACAGTGATCCAGAGGAAACCTGTAGGCAGGGGATGAAGTCGACACAGGAAAGTCCCAGCCACCCAGCAGAGAGGAACCTTAAACCTTCTTGCTGTGAAGGGACAGCAATAACAACTCTACTACCATGCCAACCTGTGTTAGCATGCCAGCATTTGATAATTTGTATCATGTCATTTTGACCTCATGATTGTACTGGGTAAAATTAGGATTCATACTTAGATGTAGGGATGCACCAAAATGAAAATTTGTGGCCGAAGCCGAAGCCGAATAATATTAAATGCTTGGCCAAATACAGAGTACCGAATACCGAATATTGTTTTTTTAGTTTTTCATTAGTTTTTGCAGATGAACCCCCTCCAGATTAGTGTTGTCACGGTACCAAAATTGGGACCCACAGTACGATACCAGTGAAAATATCATGGTTCTGAGTAGTATCAGGATACCACAGCAAAAATGAGGCAGATGTTCCTTTTGTCATTTATGAAAAGATAAATGACTTTTCTATAATACATCAATGATATTTCAATGGTATAAATTACTTAATGACTTATTCATACTTCAAAAACAGCATCAATTAGTGATGAACATGGGGGGGATCAAAATAAAATAAATAAATAAAATAAGAATCAACCAGCCACCCTCCTCCCCTTCATAAGTAATGAACAGTCCCTAAAGTGCGGCGAGGTTTGTGGCACAACCTGCCACAAAGACAGAAATGTGAAAGGCTCGTTTCTCCTCTGATACGCCACATACCTGTGTGCCGCCATGGCTCAGCTGTTCAGGTACTTTTGGGCAGTCATGACAACAAGTTATTCACCTGGAGCCGGACTTCTCCGTCGCCGGTAAGCCGTAATCATGCGCCGCCGTATTTGACAGGAATACGTATTCCTGTCTGTGTCTGTGATCCCCGTTCAACCCACAACCCCCCGTTTCTGCTGCTGGTCGAAATCTGTACTCACACAGCGTGTTGAATGATTTATTTTGCCCGCACAAAACTATTTTTAGTCGCAAATGCGAGTGCAGTGACGGATGGAGTACAATATCGCCTCACTGCCATCATTTTACTCTGTCCGTCACCGCATGCTGTTTGATTGCGTTATCAAAACACGCCGCTATTATTCAGCCTTGCTTTTAACTTATTCCATCGAATACCAAATGTGTGTTTTTTTTTAATATTCGGCCGAATATATTCGGTTACCGAATATTCGGTGCATCCCTACTTAGATGTGAGTCTTTTCTAAATTCAGTTCAAATTCATCCAATATGTGTTGACATTTTTCCCTAGACCACATTAATGGCCTGACTTATTCCCAAATTATGCCAACAGAGTCAACCCACTGGCATGGCTAAAACAATAAAACAAGTGGAGTTATCTATTTTCCGAGAAATGAAATCTCTAAAGAATCACGGAAAACAACATTAAAGCGTTACCTCCTTGTTGACCAATAACTTGAACAGGGACCTGAATGTCGGCTCTGTCTCTTGTCAGCTGAGACTCTTTTGCTTTGGTCTTGAAGACGGGATGTTAGGGCTTTCAAGTCACAAGGCTCAGATCCAAATAAAGTCTCCAGTAATTGGTGTTAAAATTGAGGTGCAGGCCATTTTTATGATTACGTGAAGATTAGTTATTAAAGTTGTTACTTGTGACGCTTAGTCCAATTCTGGCAGGTCATAAGACATGTCATGAGTCTACATGTCTGCCAGGTGGAAGTGCAATGGAGAAAACAGGAAAATCAAAGTGTGTTTCCATGAACTACATTTATGTAACTCTGAGCGGAGTAAAAGATTATACAATCAAAAGAATCTCAGAAACTTTACAGGTTGACCATGGCATTTTATTGTTTCACTTGTAATAAAAAGATGTATGTCTTTATGTTCAGGAATGAATTTGTTTCCTCTGTAAAGATATACTGTGTGATATTTTGAAGGGAGGGAGAATAAGCAAAGACAGATCCTGGATCACATCTTTTGTGTGCAATCTGTTTGTCAAGCTCAAGATGAGCAAATTAGCTTCACCTTCATAAGCCCACTTTGTTTCCTCAGGCGCGTGTAGTAATGACTTTATAAAATGTAAATGAGCTTTTTATTTTAATATGTGTACATAAATTACATGCTTTGCAATTAAAACTCATTATCTCCCATAACACAAGTGGCTGGCACAGCCTCCACTTACACACACACACACACACATAGAAACAAGCTCATCCAGAGGGGTGCACCATGAAGCAATATTGGTGGGCTAAGAATTTTGAACCTACTCTTGCTTAGCTAGACTTATCTCCACAGCACGGTGTCCATGCTAAGGAAAGGTCTTGAATGACTGATTATCTCTCTGCTACAAGGGGAACAAACACTCTGAGTTGTTTTTGTTTCTTTCAACTGATCACAGACATCTTGGGCAGCGCAAAGCCCAGCATGCAGCGACGGTGCTCTTGCAAAATAGTGTTGGGGGTTAACTTGTTTTGGTGGAACACTTGCACACTGGGAGGAGAGCACTGTCATTAAAGTGGCTGGCTGTGCAGATCAATAAATATCATGAGTGTCTTGCAAGTCAGAGTCTGAGCTTTTCTGAGGTGTGTTCACATGTTGTTTTATTTGTTGTAGATCTTTACAACAATTCACAGAACGAACAAAAGCAGTTATGCCTTATTACACAATCCAAATCTTCATCAAAATTTGCCATTTTTAGTGTGTAAGTTGTTAGCTCACAGGTTGTTGTTGCTTTTTCCCAAAGCAAGGGTGATTTGGAAACACTAACACACAGGTGGTAGAAGGAAGGGAGAATGTCGGCTGAAATCAGCACCAAATGGCAGGTTCACAGCCACAGTCTACACGCGGTGACTCAGACATATTGAGCCGAAAGCCAGCGTTTTCATTGTCAAGGCAGATACCTTTTGAGCAATATCTCAAAAACAGTCTAGACCAGGGGTCAGCAAACTTTACTATTAAAAGAGCCATGTTTGATAAAAAAAAATAAACAAAGATCTGTCTGTATCTGCCAGACATATTTGAGCCTGATAATGAAGGTATTACAGTCTATTAGGCCCAAATTATCCTATCAACATAACTAACAGGTCTTAATGAGCATTCATTATGTTTTACCACAAGGTGGCTCCTCTGTAGTGGGCTATTTATGATTATATGGTACTTAACTTTGCAGCGTTAGTGGTCAAAGTAAATGAATATGTCAATGCATTATTAAATTCTGTAATTTCCTCTGAGACATTTCCCTTTTTTTGGATTCGGAATCCATAGCTAGACTAGCAAGGGAGACTCAAGACCAGCCACTGAAGTTTGGCAAAATTTGGCAAAAAAGGAAAAGGCGCCAGGCCGTAGACGTATGACGCACATTCTAGTTGATGAAATGTTAAAATATTTTTTAGTTTGGTGTATAGGCTACACACAATTGAACAATTACAAAAGAAGAATGTAAGAATCACTTTAGACCCACAACAATGGTATATGAATATTAGAGAATGTAAAATAAATTAATGTTATTCATTGTCACATAACTTTTTGTCAAAGCCACAGGGAGCCACTGGAGAAGGGCTAAAGAGCAGCATGTGGCTCCGGAGCCATAGGTTGCCTACCCCTGGTCTAGACTGATAAAGAACACTACAGGTAAGAGAGGAAAAACATGTAATTTTCATTTTGGTATGATCTGCCCCTTTAAATTTGTATCTAAACCCATTTTTGGGAGTAGTTACCAAACCAAATTTGAGATAGCACATCAAATAAGTAGCTTTCTTAATCTCTGCATCTAATGAGAGAATGGCCATGTGAGAGGTCCACTCCCACACACGTATTAATTTCAACACCCTCCTGGGGCCATATTCACAAACATTCTGAGAATATTCTTAGAAAGCTCCTAACTTAACTCAAGGAGTCCTAGCTTTGGAGTGATTTAGCAAAGTTCTCAGAGCAACTCTGAGCAAGGAAGGGACAAAAACCTTTATCTTGGTGAGGAGGTATGGTTGACCCTGTTGCAAGGCACGATGCATTCTTTTAACAGATGTGATTGGTTGTCACAGACATGCGCTTTTGTCAGCCTGCAAGGTGTGGACACCCAGTAGAAATAAAATGAATTGCTGACTGTGAAAGTGTTGGTGTGATCACTCTGCTGATGGAAGGTTTAGACAGACCAAAGTCATCACAGCTGCACAGTTGCATCTTTCCAGTTATCCAGTATTGTGATCATTTTATTTCTGGTATTTCTGGTATTTTCTGGCTAAAAGAGGTTCAAGTGGTTTATCTTTGAATACTTTGTAAATATCAACTGGAATCCCATCAGGACCTGCAGTTTTTCCTCCTATCATATTGATAGTGGCATCAGAAATTTATAAAGCATCTAAAACTTCAGTGACATGCTTTAGAATAATTTATTATGGCAGGAATACAAAGTCCATCCAAAAACTCATTCTGTTTTTCCAAGTTTTCTGAGGATTCAGATTATTTGTATAGGGGTAAAAGTCTCATTAATCTCCTGAGGATCCTTTGATAGTGTGCCACTTCGAGTTTGAAATGCATTAATTCCCCTGTCTGCATCCAGTTCCTTAATGTGCCAAGCCAACAATCTCCTATTTTTTCATCCAGATCGTAATAATCTGTCTACACTGATTTAGACCTTGGTTTGGACTATTTTCTGCTTTTGATGTGGACGTCTTTTCATATTGGGCATTGAGAGACATTTATTCTTCTTTTATTGTCATAGAGTCATTCCAGAAAACCTTTCTCTCTCTAACTTTTGATTATTCCTGTGGTCAGGATCAATTTTCAGTTTGTGTTTGTTTGTTTGTTTTTGAGCTGCTATAAGATATGATAATGCCTCTGAGGTACGCTTTAAATGCCTCCCGTCTGACAATAGCAGAGATCTTATTCGTACTCATGTTCATCTCAATTTGTGACTCTATAAAAGGCAGAAAATTGGATCAGAAAGCCATCTCAGATGAAAAATCCATCTAGGAGTGGCTTTAAACAGCTTTGGGACTCTGTAGTGGTAGAGCGGTCTGACCATAGTATACTATTTTAATTACAATCTACCACAGAGGAAAACGTAGAGCCGGAAACTAGAAAATAATCTATGTGTGAGGGGAGGACTAACAAGAAAATTCTAGTTCACCAGGGTTTAAACTCCTCCAAGGATCACACTGATTCAGATCATTAAAGTACTGTAACAGCTTCTTCCGACATTTCATGTGAGAAGAGCACACCCCAGGTGAGCGGTCCAATATAGAAGCTAAAGTGCAGTTGACGTTGGCTGCCATTAGAGCTTCCCCTGGGAGAGAAAATACATTTTCACGAAAATTTGGGGTTAGGAGCATTTGGGGCATATGCACTGATCATATATCTATATATATTCCTAGATTGTCCATCCTAAAGGGGACGGATCTGTTAATCAGCAGCATCACCCCACATGTATGAGATACTGTAAGTAAGAGACTTAAATGAATTGCTCTGGCGGCCAGCTCCTCTTTATCTTACTGATTTCACCTGACAGTAGATGGGTTCCCTTTCATTACCAGGGTGTCAAATAGCGACACTTGGTCATGCTCCTCTGTGTCTCATAGCAATGCCCAGGGCATCATTTTCTTTAGACTTTAGACTGAGCTGTGTGGCTTGAAACATCACTCTGCATTCATTTCTTTCTTAACGGGAGCTACTTGGTATGTAGACTAAAATGTTTTTACTTTGCCATTCATAGGCTTTAGTGTCAATATCACACGTTAAGAGGCATGACAATGTGTTGGTATTTGATGCCCTGGTAACGAGAACAGGCTGGGGGTTCCTGAAGATACACCATCAATGATTTAAGTTGTTAAATCCTACTAACAGGGCCTAAAGTTACGCTGGATTTTTAGGTGCATTTTTGGTATCCATAATGGATGGAAATGTTGAAATGTTTAAAAGACACTGAATATTCTTCATGGCTTTGAATGTTGCAGTTATATACAAATACCAGAGTGCAGTTTCCAGCTAAGGAAATGATGAGTAATCTTAGGTAATAGGGATTTTTCAGATATGAACACAGCCCTGCTCCACAGACACTGCTGCTTTAAAATATTTAAAGCCTAATAACTTAGGCTCGTCTGAGGAACAGACTGTGCTTTGAACACATCAAACATTAAGTGCCTACACTTTTGCCAATTAACACAAACTGAGCGTGGTGATATACTCTGTAAAGTTAGAGAAAGTCTGCATTTGTCAGACATAGAAAACAAGTCAGTTAATCAAGACATTCTGCAGACATTTTCAGAAAAAGCCTCTGTCTAAGACTGTGAAGGACAACAGAACACAATTTCATTTTCAACCTCTCCCAGATCACATAGGTGACACTTTCGATTCCCCTCTGGAACTCAGTGGAAGCAATGAGTTTCCACTGTCAGAGAGTGTGTGCCACTGTGTATGAGTGTGTGTGTCTAACATCTTCCATAGGTGTGTGTTTTGTTTATAAGAATTCCGTTTTTGAGTAAACCCCCCTTCGTCCATTCTTTCTACTTACCCTTAGAAGCTGAAAAGCAAAGTTAAAGTTGAGTCTTCAAATTGTGTCTTGCCACTGCAAAGTCCGTCCCTGACAGTGTTTATCCAAACACAGGCCCATAAGCCGACCAGCCATCTGGGTTTCCAGATCCTTAATTAATGTCTCTACACTTAAAAGGTCAATAAATAAGCATAATATCCCCTTGTGAAACAGCCTAAATTTAGTATTGTAGATTAATCCAGAGTCGATCTTCATGGCTCATGGGAATTTAACAGCATCAAAGCGCTTTCTTTCTTTGAAGAATTCTGTGGACAGGTCTTGGAAAATCATGACACGGTGGTCTTCAAATATGATCGCGCCCTTGCTCCTGGCTGCCTGCATGACTCAGATCTTGTTTTAAAAATTTAAGAACTTTGTTGTCATGACTTACAGAGCAAAGGATTGCAGCACATCTAGTAGTCTACAACTGCAATGCGCTTTTCATCTTTCTCTAGGAGATTCACCGGTCTGAGATTCAAGTAGCGATTCCTGTTTTGTAGATCATCTATTTTGAAGGTCACTCGTGTGTTTTATGGACTGTGATGCTGTTCTTGACACCACCAATCCAATCTTCTGCTTGCTCCAGTTTCCATGAAAGATCTTTGAAGTCTGACTTGATTCCATTTATATGGAGCTAGAACAGTCTCAAAATGAATAAATGCACACAGAAATTAATAAATGCACAAAACAGGATTCACAAATGTATTTGGGGATTTATGTAACTCAAAACACAAACACATTTTCAATGCACACAAAAATATGTTTCATTCTGTATAAGTAAAAGAAAATCCACATATAAGAAGTAATTTTTATAAACATATTTGTGATGCACACACAAATATTTCTTGTTTTAAATATGCGCAATTGAAATTCACAAATATATGCATGTAAAAGTATTTGCAGTTTTCATCAGATACATATTTGGAGGTTGTTACATTGATATATGAACTGTCGAACCTGCATTTACAAAGTGCTTTTAATTTGTAAACTTCCCTGTATTTGTGTGTGCGAGTTTTGAGACCCCCCTGACGTGACTGGATTCACAAATGCATTTATATATATATATATATATATATATATATATTTAAAAAAATCCCCAAATACATTTGTGAATCCTTTTTTGTGCATTTATTCATTTCTGTGTGCATTTATTAATTTTGAGACTGTTCTAGCTCCATACATTTACTGCAGTCAGAACTCTAAAATTTGGAGCCAAGTAAAACTGCTGCTACTTCCAGCTGCAGTTTTAGTTTTGCATGAGTACTTAGCTTGGTAGCATCTTCCTCTGTTTCATCTCGCCTGTCGAACTTGTTCTGAGCATTTTTTGGATAACCTGAAGCAGTTTTAGCCTGTTTGGTTAACATATTAAGGTCCCAGATACACTCAAACTTGGCTTAAAAAGGAATTGTTGCTTTTAATTCAGGATTACTGTTTAATTTAGCCAATATTGATGGAGAGAGTATAATGTAATGCAACCACTAAGCTCTGCACCATAGCCATGCCACAAAATGATAATAGTGCCAGTTATTATTAACTCTATTTTAAACAGCATATCATCTGTTCATTAAAATAATGATGGAGGTACAGCAGCTGCTTTGAATTATTCTTTTATTCATGGTCCTGGTTTGCTGAAGTCCATTTGACACTGCTGGTATTGCAGCTAATGGAAAACTGATAAAAACAAAACAAAACAAAACCCAATGGATTAGCCTAATTCATTTCACTTTGATTTGGCAAAACTAAAGCAATTTTGACATGTTTTATCATGGGACAGTGTCATACATAAATGCTGTTCATGAGTATAACATTTAAATCTGCTGCTCAGGTTTAAAGTTAAAGAGCTGTAGAATGTGCAGCTGTGTTGCTGGGTCTGAAGTGACTGTCGAGTATCCAAATTAAATCTAACTTTACTGAGGCTGATGGTGAGGTAGCTGCGGCTGCCTCAACATCAGTGTTTTGGACTGTAACAGAGTTTAGTACAAGAGGCGTGTTTAATTCATGCTAAATAAAATTACAGTATGACATGTTGGCAAGAAGAGTGGGAGAAACAGTGGGTGCACTAAGGGCCCACAGCTCATTTCAGCCTGGGGCCCCAATAGCCCTGGAATAGGCCTATCTTGTCTCAAAAAGACACTTAGAAATTGGTCTATGCATTTGTTACCTCTAGGCTGGATTGCAATTCTTTATTATCAGGCTGCTCTAACAAGTCTTCAGATACTCTCCAGCTGATCCAGAATGCTGCGGCACATGTACTGACGGGCAGTGTCATCAAGATACTTTGAAAATGTGAGCTAAGCTCCCAGTTACTCTACATCAAAATAAAGTTTCACTACATTAAAGGTATCTCCAGATAAATGTATCAAACTAAGCTATGAGAAAATATATAACTGTATAATATAACTGTAGTATAATATTATACAGTCTATGGGCAAGACACATCACAAAGTGCATTGTAGCCAGGCAGAGACAGAGTAGGGCGGGTCCTACCAAGAAAAGCCGATAGTGAAAGCAGCAAGCAGGATAAACTGAAAGATTAGTATGTGATGTCATACAGAAGTGCTTGCCTTCATCTACATGCCTTGGTGTGGTGCTGGCGGCAGTCACATTACTTATCCTCAGTTTTATTATCCTTATTTTTATCCAGACCTCTGCAGAAAAAAAAGTCAGCTGCACTTCAGAGTACTACTTGGTTAATAAATCAACTTCGCTACTGAAAAGCTATTTGAAAGTAGTGACGTTACCACCATGCTACTGAGAAATGTAGTTAAGTTAATGACGTCGCTACTTGTAGTGATGCTTCTGCTCAACACTGCTGATGGGAGTTTATAAAAGAGATCATATTTCTCCTGTTTTAGCTTCTCTGCACTGGCTCCCTGTAAAATCCCCCCAGAATAAATTCCTTCTCCTCACTGACAAAGCTCTGAAGACCTCATAGCTATGTCATATCTTCGAGAGCTCATAGCACCATATTATCTCAACATAACACTGCGCTCTGAGAATGCAGGTTTACTTGTTGTTCCTCCTTATCATGGTGATCTGTCCTGTATACACGACATGCGTGTCTGTCCGTCCTAGAAAAGGATTCCTCCTCAGTTGCTGTTTCTGAGGTTTCAAACTTTTTTTTTCTTTATAGGGTTTTTTGGGGGAGTTTTTCCTTATCTGCTGTGAGGGTTTAAGGACAGAGGGGATGTTGTATGCTGTAAAGCCCTCTGAGGCAAATTGTGGTTTGTGATATTGGGCCTTAGAAATAACAGTGAATTGAACTGAACTGAATGCAAAAGCATGAAAAAATACACTCCATTAAGACTGTTTTGAGCATATGATGTTATTATATTTGATGGTGTGTGTTCTACAGCTGAACCATTCACCTGCAGACGAAGAAGTACATGGGTGAGTGGAGGTTCTTGTTCTTTATGATAGCTGTGATGACCAGGATGTTCTCCAGCAGGGAGATGATACCGAGGATGAGAAAAACCTGAGGACAGTAGAGTACAGTGTGAGATCAATCTGAGGGCTGATGGGATAAATAACAAGAAAGGAAAAAGGAAGAAAGAAATAGTACTTTGCAAAATTTTGAGCATTTTTTCAGGCTTTTTTTTCTGAGGAACACTGTTATGTGTTTTACCTCACCAGGACTTTAAAACTAGGGCTGCACGATATATTGTTTGAACATTGCCATCGCGATGTGCGTATGTGCGATAGTCATATCGCAGGACATGCGATGTTTTCTCTTAAGAACATGTAAACTTTTGTTTTGCTTCAGAAAAGCCGCTCTAAAGCCCCGTCCGGTGCTCCTCTCCGCTCACCTGCTGTCTCTCTCTCTCTCTCTCTCTGTCACTCAGCAGCCCCTCCCCCTCTCATGCACACGCTGCAGTCACACACCGAAAATGAGCGACATGCAAGAGGGAGAAATGTTAAAGGAGGATTTATGCCTGGTACACACTACACGACTTTTCTGCCCATTCTGAAAGTCAGTATGTCACATTACACGATTGTGGAGTCATAAAATCGTGCCATGACTTGGCCGACAGACATGTCACACTACAGGATGGTACACACCAATTATCCCCCGGTTGTCTTTCGCGACATGTGTGATGTTATCGGGTTATTCTTGTCCTATTTTTATTACTTTTACTGTCATCTGAGTCACTGTGTCTTTTCATGTGCCAGCCCAAATATTGTTGTAGTCACCTAAAAGCGTCAGCAGATGGCAGGAGCTACATTTGAAGTACCATACACAAACATACCAGCTACTGTATCCTCCACAACCAAGTTCCTACAAATGTTTCACAATAAAAGCCTATTTAGAAAATGGAGGGATTCTCTCAGCCGAGGTTATAAGGGGCTTTTAATTTGAAACAAGTTCAGGAAGTGTTGAGTTTGAAATGACGGCGTGGTGCATTAACTTTATCAAGGCAATTGGAGCGGATAAAAAGTAAAAATATAAAAACACAGAGGGATTAATAAATAACGGACCATCTATAATGTAGTCTGTTTCAAATGAAGCTGGTAGCCTATGTAGTTGTGCTGAGTAAAAGCCCCTCCATTATTTTTTAATTTTCGTACTTTAAGTCATCTGGTGAAAATTCTTGTATTTTTTGACATCGCAATATATATTGCAAAAAATTAAAAAAATATTGCAGTGTCAGTTTTTTCCAATATCGTGCAGCCCCATTTAAAACTCTTAAAATGTACCAATATCAGAGCGGTAAATCACTCTCATGCCAAAAAGGTTAGTGGAATAGTGTAGTAATAGTGAACGATTTAATGGATGTACTGTAACTCAATTTGTTAAGAAATGAAACAAATCAAAACATCCTGTTCATACCTCGACAGCAATGTGGACCTGCTCGCATGCTGCAGGTTTAGAAGTGGTGATCTTGTCTGGTAGCAGCGGAGGTGGCACAGTGTAGTTCTGGTGGTAGGAGTAAGCCCAGGTGGAGTTACCCAGCAGCATCTCCTCAGACAGATTCATCTCTGCTGTGGCTCCGGTCCAGATCACTGCTGCTTTATGTGCACATTTTTCAAGCAGGCTGCAAAGGAAAACAAATGTTTTGACTGTGTCGCTCAGATATAATGTTTTTGTGCCTTATTTTATTTTATTTCAGCAAAACTGATTTCGTTAGTTTTCCCTCAACTCTTTTTTTTTGTGCTAAAAGGCTGAAACACCCACTGACGGTGGGGTGCACAGCTGAAGATTTGTCCGAACAGCTCAAACATCATTTAGCGGTTTTCTCCAAAAACTCCTCCACTCAAGTCAAATGCAGTGCAAAAAATATAGACTGTCTCACTAATATTGCATTGTCATGTAACAGCGTTGCCGTCCATGTTGACCTCCTGTCAGCTCATGTCATTCACATACCTTGCAAACCATTTCACCGGGGAAATAAAAAGGAACTACAAATCAATCAATCCAGTACACAAACAAATGCAGGACGCACAATAAAACTATTCACCAAGCTTGGGGACTCTCAACTGGTTACTTAGCAGACCCTCTGTAATAACAAGACATGTTGTCTTAATGTTATGTGTTAGTTAGCATGCATTTAGCTAGCATTTAAAAGGTTCTGGTCAGCAAATTTGGTTACTTCTAGATGAAACCAGGCAAGCTATTCCCCCCTGCTTCCAGTCCATATGCAAAGCTAATAGGCAAGAGGTAAATCTTCTAATCAACAGTAACTCTCACTTGCTTGTTTAAGACTAGATAGGTCCTGTATTACTTCTTTTATTAAAACATATTTATATTAATAATTATGCGTCTGCTTTATCAATTCAACCGATCAATTTCACATATACATACTGTATATTTTACATTCATGAACCCCCCTCCTTGAGAATGCTGTTCATTAACATTGTTCAATAGTTCAGCATTCAACAGTATTCTGCACTCTAAGCTGGTCATTAGGCTCAGAGGCTTGGGACTCAACATCACCCACTGTGACTGGATCCCGAGCTTTTCGACAGGCAGGCCTCACACCCCTCACCCTGTTCACGCAAAACTGCATGGCCATACACAACTCCAACACAGTTATTAAGTTTGCTGATGACACGACTGTCATCTGTCTTATCACCGGCAGCAACGAGACAGCCTACAGAGAGGGGGTCAGAGCTCTGACATCTTGGTGCTGGAACAACAACCTCCACATCAACATCAGCATAACTAGGGAGCTGCTTGTGGACTACATGGAGAGACAGAAGCTGTTTTTAGATAGGAATTGTGCAAATTTGTAGGAAAGCCCAATCAGTCTTTTTTCAGCATTATATGCAGTATAAAAGCAAAATCGGGGAGTGCGGCAAAATGCCTACCTACTTTTGTATACAGAATGTGCCTTTTTCAGGGCAATGGGGGGCGTGAGCAAGTGACAAAACGTGTGGCTCAGCGTGTGACGTAACTAGTGATGTGGGAGGGAAGCCGCGGCTGGTCAGTCTTTCGGCGATTCTCTCGTAAGTCTGCCCGTTCCTCACCGTTCCTGTCATCTGACGGTTAATGGCCTCTTCGTTTGCGAGGGCAAGGAGGCTGCGCAATGCCTTGTCTCCCCAGTTGCTCATCTTTACAGTGTCTGTCAGGTCTGCGTTTCCCTCTTGCTACTAGCTGCTCGCTAATTCCTGCTATCAGCTGTTTCCTGTTTATCCACCACCACCAGTGGCTCGCACGTGTGGCGTCATCAGCAACTCTTCCCACAAGTCTTCAACAGCCGCTCCTGTTGCGGAGGGGCACCTCGGTCTGTTTAAACTAAAGAGTTCCGCCAATATGACTACCCTACCAAGTGGAAAATTGGGCACCTCAGATCAACTCGCCAGTCCGGCTCTGTGTGTCTAAACGCTCGCAGCTGGCCTGCAAAACAGCCCAACATTTGCGGAAAATCTGGCAGTGTAAAAGGAGCTAGAGAGAAGGGCACAACTCCCATCTCAATCAATGGGACTATTGTGAAAAGAATCAGCAAGGCAATTTCCTCAAGGTTCACAGCAGTGAGGACATGACCTGGACTCACCACACAGACATCATCACCAACACTGCGTGAACAGCGCCTCATTTTCCTCCGCAGGCTGAGAAGGTTCAACACAGACTCCAGGATATTCTGCAACTTTTACAGGTGCACCACCCAGAGTATCCAGACCAGCCGCATCAACACCTGGTATGGCAGTTGCACCATGCTCAACTATAAGGCATTACAAAGGGTTGTGAAAACTGCACAGCAAGTCACGTCAGGATGATGCTGGCACCCTCTACACCCAGCGGTGTAGGAAGAAAGCCATAAGGATTATCAAAAACCCAAATCACCTCAGCCAAAAACTGTTCTGCCTGCTGCTGTCTGGCAGACAGTACTGCAGCATTTGGTCCCGCACCACCAGGCAGCCTAAGAGATAGGGTGAGGAGCTCGGACATCTGGAGGGAGCTCGGAGTAGAGCCGCTGCTCCTTTGCGTCGAAAGGGGTCTGTCGAGGTGGCTTGGAGGGAGGGACTACATATCTCATTTGGCCTGGGAACGCCTTGGGGTCCCCCAGGAGGAGCTGAAGAGTGCTGCCAGGGAGAGGGATATCTGGGGTGCTTTGCTTGGCCTGCTGCCCCGGCGACCCGGCCCCGGATAAGATAGATGGATGGATGGACCACTAGGCAGCTTCATCCCTCAGGCCTTAAGATTGTTGAACTCTTGAGCTGTGGTGCACTTGACTAAATGGCATTGCCTCCTGTTTTACTTTTACTGTAAGCTGATTTACAATGATAACGATGATGATGAACAACATACAAATCTGTCAGCTCAAAATTAGTCAGACCGTTGCAGATGTCAGATAAGTTTTATAAACAGTGGAAAGTAGTCTGAGAGTTCTAGGAAAAAATATTATCACATAAAATGAACTAAAACAGTCACCAGCATCAAAAGACAGCATTCAATTCATGTCCCAATTTACGCTAGTGAGACAAATTAAGACAAATTGAAATTTAATCAAATTGGCACCAACATTTGTTTTCTCCTTTGGTTATGAAAGAAAATATTTGAGGAGCTCTGGCATAACATCGTGAATGGGACACAGGAAAGACTCAGTGTTAAGATCCAGGCCTCAGCTGATGAGATCAGACTGAAGAGCTTTAACTCTCCCCTGCAGGCAAGCGCTCTGCCTGTTTCTCTGGAACAGGAGATCCACATGACTAACAGACCCTCTGGTGATGTTAAATGAGACTTTGTGGGTTGCTTATACATTTGCAAAGAAGTAGTACAGTGTAGATATTTTTGCTTATAAATTCTTTAAAATCATGTGGTGCATGAGGCGTTTCTAGGACAAGAGCTGCTGCCAAGCTGAACAAGAAAAAGTCGACACACTGAATGGAAAAGACATTCAACATATAAGCAACGTTAAGTGATTTTAATCCTCCATTATTTCATCGCCACCCCTGTTTGGACTGCAGTCTGTCACATTTGAGCAAAATGCCATTATCCAAATCCTATTATAAAGTGACACTGTAAGCTTATTGGGTACAGTAATTAACCTTTGCTGCATGGCTAAATGAAAAAGGCATGACAATTTATGTTTGAGAAGTCACTGCTGTTATGAATGCACTTTGAACACAATAATTGCAGGAAATATGAATCGTATCAGCATAATTGGAATTTAATTTCTCCAGTGCTAATAGACAAAGAAGTTATCTTAAGTTGTTCAAAGACAAGAAGCAATTACTGTGACTAAAAAGTGTATTTATGTTGGAACTATTTACAAGTGCCAATGCCATTCAAATCACAGTAGCTGGAGCAATTATTGCCATAATTTACTTCATAGTCTATAGACCTTTTCATTGCTATTCGGTTGCTAGGAGAACAGCTTTGGTCCTGTCAGCTATACTGCATCGACAAACACTGCCACAGGAAATACAAAGGAACAGGAGAAACATTTGTGCCATCAAGTAAGAAAAGGTCTATAGTCTTGAGTATATTAACAGTTTCTCACATCTGTTTATTATCTATTAATATCAGAATCATATTATATCCCCCTCAAATATACAGAAATGTAATAATATCTGTCTATCCCATTGTAATAACTGAAAATATGTCCATATTTAATATCCTACTTGCTAATCTTTTCCATATATAATCTTGCAAGATAGCAGGAAATAATGTTCTTGGCCATTTGTCAAACTACACTGATGGAATTAGGTACTCTAGATCTACCATTTCAAGAAATTAAAATCATTTGATACTTTCTGTAAAAATGGAAATGAAATGGCAACCTCTTTTCATATAAAGATGAAAATGAAACAAGTATTAAATGGTGCTATAATTCAGTCTGGATCTGAAACCTACAGAAATGAAACATCAAGTACAAGTTCAAAAGATGCTTTGAAAAAGTGAGACCAAATGGTTCTGCGTGTGTTCAGGTACATCAATTAGCTTTTAGGATTAAAAGTTTGGAGTTTTTTTTTGTTTTGTTTTTCCAAACTTTACCTTAGTATATCAGTAAGCCTCAGTATATCCTCTTTAGTTGAGTTAAATACAAAAACCCTTTCAGGATATTCTTCAAAATATAATATTAAAGACTACTTGTCAGCTTGAGACAGAGCTACGAGTTAACACAGCACAGCAGGGAATTCGTTGCATCAGCGGCACTAGATTTGAAATCGTAGGTGCATGACTCACAGAATGGGCTCAATCAAAGGTAAGGACTCTTCAATCAGTTTTTTTTTTTTTACCTTTATATATATCAAACAACACATACGCATGTATTTCTGCACACTACCTTGCTACCTTGTGTCAGTCTACAGGTTACCTCAGGCCAGCTACTCTACTTTATCCATATGTTTCCAGTTATAGTGCAACCGGTAAAATAAAAGGCTGCTAACAGTCAAAAATTTTGCAGTGAAGTATCCAAGCTACCTTTTTTTCCATTTGTCATCTTCTGACAAACATTAATAGTGTGATTCAAATGTAATCTGTGGAAATATGTTCATATTTTCAGTGCAAAGGTTGTTACAATGACCATTAACGTATGCTAATTACCAGTGTTCTGAACTATTAATTACATTAAACATCAAAGTGGAGTGATACATGTGTAGTTAAAAGTCCTGGTGTTACTGTTCTCTATATCAGCACTCATGGTATGCCTCTTGTCCAATCAAATTACTTGGTCGGAGATAAATGTTGTATAATAAATATTACTTAAAATAAAAGGAGCCTACATTTAAATTAGCAAAGCAATTTAAATGTATATAACAGCTGGAAATTTCTAGCTGTAACATGTTTCCTTGTGCTTTTGTATAATACTCAGTAGTGGTAGTTTCCAAACAGGGTTTTATGTGCCCCAGCTTCTGCAACTGCTGGGAACACATAGATAGTGGAGTAGCTCAGCTAATTAAACAAAACAAAACAAAGCAAAAAAAAACCCCACAGAATATAGGATTTAATACAAAGAAAATTTGGCAACCACACACATTTTCTATCAATATAATGAGGAAATGTTGTTAATCAAATTAAGTGTTGCAAGTTGCAGAATGATGAGATTGAATATATCTGTAAAATGTACATGAGATAGCCTTCAGTCTGCTCAGTGACTACAGCTTTATTAAATGTTATGAATTTAGATGCTCACAGCACTTGGGAAACATTGTGGTCTTAATTTATCACATAAAAAAACTAAAATATAAAATTAATATTAAAGTGAAGGGGCGGCACGGTGGTGTGGTGGTTAGTACTGTCGCCTCACAGCAAGAGGGTTGCCGGTTCGATCCTGGGCGTGGGAGCCCTTCTGTGCGGAGTTTGCATGTTCTCCCCGTGTCAGCGTGGGTTCTCTCCGGGCACTCCGGCACATGCAAATTGGGGGATAACTCTAAATTGTCCGTAGGTGTGAATGTGAGCGTGAATGGTTGTTTGTCTCTATGTGTCAGCCCTGTGATAGTCCGGCCCGCCCGATGTTAGCTGGGATAGGCTCCAGCCCCCCGCGACCCTCAAGAGGATGAAGCGGTTAGAAGATGAATGAATGAATGAATATTAAACTGAAACCATGATCTAACCAGAGTTTCTTGTTGCCTTAACCTAACCACAGACAGGATGCTAAAAAAACAAAAGGTTGGTGAACACGATCCAGCTTGCAATTACATTTGCTGCCACAGTGTAACAGGGAAAACAGTTTAGACCACTTATCCACTTGTCCACTTATAATTCTAATATTATAATTAATGTGGTTAGATAACATATTTACAATCCATTCAGAAGAACACATTATTGGTGGTGTCAGCGAAGGAGTACTTGAGTTTGTCAGTTCGACAGTACATGTTGGGGACGACTGCCTTATGTTTTTATATTATCTATGGAAAGAAAGGATCAGGGTGGATCTGCTGTGACAGGAAGCTTTGGTGAGGCTTTAGACAGCTTCACCATCTCAAGCATGGAAATGAATAAACAAGTAGCAAACTTGCAAAATCTCAAATAAAGATGGAAACTGACCAAAAGCGACACAGCTTTACCTGTGGGGGGCCTTTTATGATAATGCGTTCCCATCCCAGCTCATCAAATATCGCCACTTTATCAGTATCTAGGTATTACGCACTACGTATCCCTCTGTGTTTGTTGTTGACGTTCCCTTGTGCAACACAAGCACGTGGTTAGGTTTAGAAAAAATCATCCGGGTTTTGCTTAACATTGACACGGGAAGTGTACAGCTGCCTCTCGTGTGAAAGTCCAGGGTTTTGTTGGACCCATGCACCTACCCGCCCACCTACCCTATATTACATTGTTACCAGCAGCATTTCAAGGTTACTCCCTCCAGTAGTGTTATAAACTGACGCACCTTTTGCAATGGTATGATACACCACCTGCCAGTGTATCATTTAAGCAATATCACACGAGAGGGAGTGATGTTGTACTGTGATATCGACCGAATCACAGCCGTGACAATATCACAGTACAATATCACGAGCTCAAGTGTGATATTGCTTTTATGCAACAGTTCAACAGTTAAATAAGCAAGGCTGATTAAGAAATGTTGAAAAATGAGGACAAAATAAATAATTTAAGCATTTTATTTGTCTTCCGCCAACAAAAATAGTTCCCCCAGGACTCCGCTGTCACCGTTGCTATGTAACGCAGACATGGTGCACCAGGCACTTACTCTTTATACACATTTATCAGCACGTTTCCATTAATTGTGCAGCCGGTGAAATTAGTCTGTGGTGACTGCATGGTGGACTGTGGCTTCACAGGCACAGCCGACTCTGCCTTCTGATCTGACAGTATGTTGCTTTTCTCCAAGTCATTGAGCTCCGCTGATGAAACACTGACAAACCTGGATGTGTGCTCAGATGGATTCAGCTTCTCCTCTCCCTCATCTTCCTCTGATGACCATTCATAGTTCAATTCAAAACTTATTTTAGGAAATAAATCCATATATTTGGCTGTTTGACAGTGGATGAATTAATTAGCCTACAACGCAATTGCTGACCTAACTGACACTAACCGTCAGTTTTGATTTGATTGTTGATTGCAATCAGCTGTGAAGCGGAGTGATACATACACAGTGAAATAACCGTGATGTTGTACTCCAATATCATCACGGTTTTACTGTCTCTCGACCAATCAGATTGCAGGGCCGGAACTAACTGTTGTATAAACCACTGCAAAAGCTGTCTTTTGGTGTTTGTATCTGAACTGAAATCACTGACCTAGCGGCAATGACAACAGGCTGTTTATGTAGGCATATGTAACCAGGGGCCCGTTGTCTTATAATTTAACCCAGCTGAGATAATGCAAACTATAGAGGCAGTAGCTGCAAGTAATGACACTATGAAGCCCACTGTTAAAAGTACTGACTGTGACAAACCTCAGCAACCTCAGCAATAAAGATGATATACGAGGGTCACTTTTTTCTTCAGACTGCCTTATTTTTCAGTGAAAATCCATGAATCCACATTAGTAATATGATGAAATCATTTCACATTCATAACTAACAGAGCGTGTTGGAAGATGTCAAATCATTTTTTTATTCTACATTGTCTTTCACATCAGTTAATTTCAAGAACAAGAAAACATCTTGATGGAACCAGTGTTGGATTTCCTGTTTGTTTTGTTTGAAATCTTCTTCATGCTTCATAAGACAGGGCTCTCAATTTTAATGGAAACAAATTTGAGAATCTTTTGGCTTAGTGTTTGTATTAGCTGAGGAGTCAGCAGCACAGCCCAGAGTGACTGGAGGAGCATATATCTGTTGAACACACTATACTCAGTGTTCTATATTTGAGTCATATGCTGATTGTAGCCACCTGTACTCTACTGTGGCGTGTTTACACATGCAGATGTCTGTTTCCTTTTGCTCTGATCTGACTTGTGTTGCTGTTTGAAGATGTGATGTCAGAGACGGAGGGCGCGTGCAGCACATGATGTGTGGCTGCTCTGATGTGAAGATGTAAGCTATTGTACTGTGTAAATTATGCTCTCAGTTATGATCAATGCACGATTACGTACCTAACCACCCTGCATTCTCTTGGCACAATTTCTACAGTTCATTTGAATAAAAGCCGTAGGCTTGCCTGTGTGACTGATAGTGTGTTCACGTTAGCACATCTCCTGCTACAACCACACGTCCTCACCGAGTTCAGCTGCTGTGATCCTTTGCTCCCTTCTTTTGTCCTACTGTCTCTGTTTTTTTCTGTTCCCTCTCTCTGTGTCCCAGGGGGTCAGCTATTGACTGGGATCTTGTGCCACGGCTACAAGACAGAAAGGAAGACCCTCACTGGACCCACTTGGAGCTTCTGACAGCTAATGATCACCTGACTTTGAAATCCCACCATGGATGCACACTATCCACATGGTGTCTGAAAGGAACATGTGAACACAGTTTTAAATTGTGACGCATGCAGACTCTTTATTACTGTGAATGTAAAGGGTCCCATTGTGGGCTAAAACAGTATACATGAATGGCTGCTATATTACTGAGCATATTTCATTGTTAGGAGGTTACTTCAATATTTATGAAAGTGAAATCCACATAAAGGGGATAGTGTCACAACTGGATGTTTGTGTACCTTTAGATGTGCTCTACATTGTTCATTCAAAGAGCAGGACAACATCAATTATGCACAGTGAAAAAGATGTAATTAAATCTAATCACTTGGAAATGTTAATCAAACCAAAACAACATTCTGTAAGCCTGCACTATTTGCATTTTTATCACAATATATGAAAAGACATGATGTCAGTGCTGTATATTTTCATAACAAGCAGGCTGGTCATATAGCAGAGTCAAGTAAAATTAGCCATTAAACAAAATAGGCCACTGATATGATCTCAGTAATGTGTCCTAGTTTGCCTAATATAATCCATTTATGATGCGAATATTAACAATCTTATTAACTACGATGAATAAATCATGATGCAGTTATCAGTTTGATCAGCAAACAAGTTCTCACTCCCAGCTCATCAAATACTGCAGCTTGGTCAGCGGCTCGGCACTTCAAGCTATGATGCTCTAGGTACCAAATTGACGTTCAGGGACAGCCTGTCAATATCTATTCATCACCAAAACTAGCTCAGGTTTAGGCAACACAAGTCATTTGTTAGTCTTAGAAAAAAGATTATGTTTTGGGCTAAAATAGTTAACAAGTGACGCATATGTCATGTGATGTATGTGACACAAATGTCACGTGATGGCAAGTGGCTACATTATGTCATTAAAATCACGCTGACTTTTGGCTTCACACGGGACATGAACAACAGTCTCCTGGGTAAAAGTTTGTGTTCGTCAAGCTGTAACTTCCAGGGCTGTAAAATGAAGCCAACGCAAAAGTGCCAGAAACTGCAGTTCTTCAAGTGGCCACTTGAGACCGGCCCCAAAATCGAGTCAATGCCCATAGACCCCCATGTTAAAATGGCCAATTTAACTGTAGATATAAACATGTTTATAGCCTTGTACAAAAAACATTTCAGTCTCTATAGCTAATCTATCTATCTACGTATCTATCTATGGAGGTGTATAGGATGCTTACATTTACCCACAATAAAGGTCTTGGCTGTTTTAAGTGACAGGCTTCACAGTTCCACCCTCTCATCCAAACATGTTCACTATCCAAGATGGTGATGGCCAGAATGCCAAACTGGACGCTTCAGAATGTGATTCCACAAACCAATGGGTGACGTCACGGTGACTACAGCCATTATTTTAATATCATCCATGGTGCTTGTTTGACCCAATCATCCCTCTCACCCAACACAGACTTTCTTGCTCGATATTGTTTGTCATTGACTCAGATGGGTTTACACTAATGTTAGTCGAAAGCCTGATGCGTCTCATACAGACGCAAAAATGTGCCTTGTGCGTCAGAATCTGATTCCAATTTTTAGTATTCTCTACTTTGTTTGATACTGGGAGATGAGAGACTCAAAATCACACACATCTGCAAAATTCCAAGAACATCACCATGAAGTCTAAGTCCAAATTATGTTATGGTCCATTAAGAAGACAAAGAGACAAGCACACAACAATTAAAATAATGCTATGAAGCAGAAAAGGCATACAGTGTCTGTGCTTTACAGTAAAGTGTAGCGTTAGGTAGCTTATTTTGTTACAAGACTTTAGTCAACAATGTTACAGTAATATGTAGTATTCTCAGAGTCAACGTCTTGTCTGTTTGTATGTGAAAATCATGGGGAAAAGATCACTTCTGGTACAGTTTGTAGCAGTACAGAGAACTGCTCAGAAAAGTGGCAAAGCAAGATTGTTTTCTCTGTGACATCAACACACCAAGCTGCTGTGTGACTGGTTGGGCACTAACAAGACCAAACAGCCAAGTCTCCAGTTATATATCATACCACAGTAAAGGAACTGTGAAGGACAAAGTGGCTGGCATTAAGAGGGCTCATGTAAACACCAACGGAAGTCTTAAATCAAAACACACCCATGTCCCCAAGTCAGATCACATGTATGTGTGCTCTACCCATTTCATAACAAGTGAGAGAAGTAAACAAATCTAATTCTAGTAAGTCATATGATAACGGTATAATTGTGATTCTCCAAGCCTGTGTGTTTGCCCTTGCATTTCCATGGTCATTATATAACCAGACTTGGCCAGTTTGAAGTACTCAAGCTCATACTTAACCTCATTTTTAAGCTAGCGTGCATATAATTGTATGTGAAACTAAACAACTTATAGCATCCATTGGTAATCTAACCCTCTTTTCTTGATTGTAGGTGTTCCCCAGTTCTTTCAGGCTGTGTATAATAAGCCGGCTACAACATTTGTTATTTCCTCTTCGTTTATTACCAACACGGCAAGACTGTACTAACACATTCCAACTTAAGCACCAGGTACTCGCTCTCTCTTGTGTATCACCCATACCTGTCCCCACAAAACAAGGTCAGGGAGGAACCAATTAGCTCATAACCAAGGAAACACAGTGACTCCACTTAAACGCTGCACATGAAAATACAAATGAAACAATATACAGTGTGCTATAAATGACAATGAAATAATAATTTACTGGTAACTCAATAATGCTGAATCTATTACTACTTAAATATAAATAATGTAGCTACCCATTAATAAATAACACAGTAACTTAAGTAATAAAAATTACCCAAAAATATAATGTATGCAGTAATTATGGTTACAGTACCAACCATGTCATGCTTGTGAGTGCAAGGGCAGGTTGACTTGCCTTAGAATCACCAGAAAGGGCTTTGAAATAATTGAATGCCACATTTTCTTGCTGTTCTTCAATCAAAATGTAACTTAAGGTTGTGAAATCAACCAGAAGGATGAAAAACTGAAGATCACTCAAGTTTTTGCAGTGTACAGATAGCAGAATAAGCTACACACCTGCTTTCCCTCAAACAAAGATGGCAGTCCTCACGTCTGGAGCGGTCTGGAGTGACATTTTTTGTTACTAACTTCCTGTAGGAGGTGAACTGAAAAGGCCCACTATTTAAAGACACAATGGCATCTAGTGGATTTTTTTTAGCATAACATACCTAACGTGAATGGTAGAGATAGCTGAATTAGGAGTTTAGAGTTTAGTTCTACACATTTTTGAATAAAGATGTAGTGACTCAAAAGGAGCTGACATCTGAACAGTGCATTAAACGGTTGTTAACCTATCAGTATTTTCATGTGAGATAGCTAGTCACACAGTCAACTCGATAACACCAGTAATTTTAAACACACATAATCAGGTTTTAATTTATTCCATCATTGGTGCTTAAGGGAAAAAAAGAATTGCTTTTTCACCAGCTAATTAAGAAGAAATCACTAGATTCCCTTTTACACTCCATTTTTCGTGTTTAACTAATCGTATGATTTGATGTATTCAGTTATATTTATAATTTGTCTGATAACCTCTGATTCGTTTAGTCAGTTTCAGGGCACCATGCTCTACATCCGGAAAAAAAAAAAAAAAAAACTGTATAATTTCAGAAACACTTAATAATGACATTTTATTCTCCAATTTGCACAAATTGAAGGACAGCACTGTTAAATGCATTCTGTCTATCAGGATCTGAAAGCTCACTAGCATAGAGAGCTCCTGTTGAGCCTCCTCTCACTGTGGTCTGTACAGACAGCACAAGTGGAAACAGATCTACCACAACCGTCATATCTCAGTCTGCAGCTGATCATGATGTGACTGACTCCAATGACAATGACAGGGACAATAGAAAACACTGATCATGAGGACCTCTTCAAAGGTTGCCATGGTTACACGTCACAAACACAGTGTTAAATGGCATTTTCCTCTTCTTCCTGACATCCCAAAAATGACAGCATGATCACCATTCAAATAATGATTAAAAATTCCTTGGCTTGTAGTCTTATGCTAATTAATTGTTGGTGGCTGCCACCGACAGATTCACTTGGAGGATTATGTAAATTAGACTGCAAGATCATTGGCCATATTTCACTGGAAAATCACCATACCAGCCTGGAATAGGTAGGTCTGACAGTATGTCTGTGATCCACAGTAGATTTCAACTGAAACAAATCATGCATTAAACAAAACAGTTTAGTTTCTGATGTATATACATACATATATCTATACATATTCATATACATACAGATGCACTTTGTATGAACATGATCAGAATTATTCTTTTTGACATGGCTGATACACTGAAATACTGAAACAGGCTGCTGGACATATTGTGATGTAGACATGGAAGTATTCTATAACAAAAAAATGTTTCATTGTTTCAGATCATATTTGGTGGTATTTAAATTTTCAAAATTAAACACCTTGAATTATAGCTAACAAAAAAGGTCCACAAGGGACTAGAAATGATTTGTCTATATGGATAGCCTACAATTTCTGCAATCTTATATATATATCACTGATATTATCATGCAATGTAAAATCATCCCTACTCGTCATATTTTGATGTTTGGGCAGAAGCTCCTGGCATCATTATAGTGACAGCCTTGCATTGTTTATTAATCAGAGGGGGCTGTTGCTTGGATTTAGGCAGCAAAAATACTTGGTTAGGGTTAGGAAAAGACCATAGTTTATGTTAGTCGTGAGTCGACCACGTGACTTACGGCTAATGACTGACTAATGACTGATGTGACAAAATAACTCAATCTTGACTTAAGTTTCACAAAGGACACAAACACTGGTTTCCTGGGTCAAAGTCATGTGCTTGTTAGAGTATAGCTATAGTATATATTCAGGCTGTTCTCATAAAGTGTTTGTATGTTTTACCACAAAAAGTGATGCACCCAAAGTCATAAATATCCCACATATTTTGAAAGGCTGTAATCACATGACATCGGTTGCTGATGGGAGTAAACAAGAAAGCAGTCTCAAGCATTCTTAAAAGGAGGCAGGTTGGCGTGGTGGATGGGTCACAAAAACGCAGACTTTCCCCTAGGAGCCACTGTTTGATCTGTCTGCTCAGGGCTAGGACCAGCACTGTGTGTAGATAGAAATGGCTCATTCTAAGGTAATGAAAACACAATGACTAATATTTTTAGGTGATTATAAACTGATGAAAATATAGTTTTGAATATTATATACCATTTCTGCCAAAAGATGCTCCCAAATGCTACACACTGGACCTTTAAATACCTGACATAAGGGTGCTAAGGACCCCCAGTGAGAACTGATGCTGTTCTGTGTGCCATTCATGTAAGGTTGTGCAGCTATTTTCCAAATATATTCTTAAAGCCAGCTGTGTCTTATGAGTCACTACTTACATTAGCTTTAATATAGTGACTTGCCACACATCCTTCCACCTGCAGATGCCAGAGCAAAGCATACATACTTCACAATGGAAACCAAATAATAGAACTTTAACAAGACAAATTTTTGTCCCCCCAGCAGGAGACGTGTTTATCAGGAACCAGATTCAGGTCAGTCCGTAAAAAGGCAGATCCGCGTCTCACACCAAGTGATGCTCACTGCTGCTGCTTTGCCACTGTGGTGACTAATCTTTGTGAGAAAACGATATTTTCTCTCGGAAATTATTACAGTGACAATTAGACAGAGGAAGTAAGCATTTCCTGCACAATGTGAGTGGCATCATTAAAGTTTTCTTAATGCTGAAATAATTAGTAGTCTCTCTCACTGTGTTGCTTATTTGCTCCTTTTTTGTGCCACACAGTGTGACACATGAGACTGTGCAGCATCTGGACCTCTTCTGTGTTTGTGTCTGTGAAGTAGCAGAGCTCTCTCTGCACTATAAAATCATAGCCTCAGCAAAATAATGAATTCATATAACCACGGTGGCCTCATTTCTTTACAGACATCAAGGTTTTTTCTGGCACTATTTTCTTCTGAATAGACTTGCTGCACAGCTTTGAATCAATTACAAAATTACAAAAGCTTATAAAACAGTTTTATACCCCATGTGAACTATTCATTTATGGACAGTGTGTGGACAGTGTTGGCTTTGAGTTTTAAGTCGTGCAAATACAGGTGGTTGCCCAAAAGGCTTATTTTATCCCATAACTTATGATTTGGAGAGGCGTATCATAAATTCATATAAATATATTATGATTTATAGATTTATATGAAGCTGTTAGTAGTTGATCTTGTTAAAAGTACGGTCATATTATAATGGTCAGCCAGATTCTACCAATGAAAAGTAGAGAATACCATCTGAATAATTACAATAAAAAAACCTTGAAAATATCATGCAGCTACAACATGTTCAGTCATGCAAGCCTAAAAATCCTGTCAATTCAATTCAAACACCACATTTGACACCAGAGACAAACATGAAGTTTCCATACAAATAGCATAGTAACTAAAAAATTAATCAGGTATGGTGATGTCACTAACACTTGAAAGCTAGCCAATGTAATAGCAGCTATTGTAAAAATGGATTGTTCTGAGAAAAATAAAATGCAAAAATACAAAGAGGTGGTGTGATTCTGAGGTGGTGGTAAAAATCCATCAGTGGGGAGACAGAGATAAAGAATGACTCACCTCTCGCTGAGGCTGTGACTCAAATCCTTCCCACGAGTGGCTCAGATACACTGGATGGTGCCTCTGTGGAGCATCAGAACAGTGGATTCATGCTTCGTGAGAGTGGAAATGCTGAGCTGTGAGAGAGAGAGAGCGCCAGAGAGAGAGAGAGAGCCAGAGAAAGAGAGAGAGAAGCAGAGAGAGAGAGAGAGAGAGAGAGGGACTCCCCCCTCAGATCTGACAGTGTGGACACATGCAGCTACTGCCAGCAATTTTTAGCCATCTCCCTCACAGTGGGTTGCAGGAAGCAGCAACCAAAAGCGCAGAGCTTCCTCCATGTTGAAATCATTCTGTCTGTGACGAGCTCCATCTTAAAAGAATTTAGCACTTTGATGTGACTTTGTGCAAAATTCTAACCTGCAGCACAGAGAAAAAGGACTGAGTAGGAGGAGGAAGAACACACATTTTAAAGGAAAACTTGACCATTTTTACATCAGTTAGCAGAGATGGGGACTCGAGTCATTGTGACTTGGACTCGAGTCAACTCGAGTCGCTGTTTTGAAGACTTGTGACTTGACTTGACAAAAAAATAAAAGACTTGAGACTTGACTCGGACTTGGAAGTTAAAGACTCAGGACTTGACTTGAGACACGATGACTTGAATGACTTGAGTGGTATTCACATCATGTTTTCGGTTAGAATATAAAATTAATAAATAAATTTAAAGTGGGAGGGGTACCAAGAGTCATCATTCTGCCCAGTAAGTGCTTGTCAATTACCTAATATTATCTGGTTAGTCGGTAGTTAGCTAACGTTAGCTTGATACGATACGGGGGTGGGGTGGGTCGGTTTGGTGGAACTTGTTTTTTAATTTATTTGCACAGGGGTTAAATGAGCTAAATGGGTGATTTTGGCCGCTGCCTTGGTTAGTGTGTGTGTGTATGTGTGTGTGTGTGTGTGTGTGTGCACACGCACGCATGGGGGTCGTCCCTGCAAAGTAAACACTGCAGCAATGAAGTCAATGTTTACTGACAGTTACTTCTATCTTGTCTTTTCACTTTATTAAGATCAGATTCTGCAGGTAAAATTACAATAATAAGGTGACTTGACTTGGACTTGACTTGACCTATTACAGGACTTGACTTGACTTGAGACTTGCACATGTGTGACTTGGTCCCATCTCTGTCAGTTAGCCTACTCACTGTTACTCTGTGTGTTATGTAGAGTTTATAAGGTAAACCTTGTTTTTCTCACATGCCTCTGGTGAACAAAGAATCCAAACATCTGTTTACAAACTCTCACACAACTCATGCAGTATATTCCAAGTGTCAGTTATTCAGTCTTATGATTAGTCCTTCCCAAACAGACAGCCCTTTCTGATGAGGAACTGAACTAAAAGTGAAACTTATCCATACTCTCTTCAAAGCCAGACTCCATTGACAAAAAACGTAATTTTATCTAGCTGAAAACGGAAGCTGCTGGTCAGCTGCTGCCTCAAATAGTTAAGCCCCGTTTCCACCAAACACTTTCGGTATAGTACCTTTGGAACCAAAAGTAATCCTTCAGGCATGGTATGTAGACCCTACAGCAAATGGCAGTGATGTTCACTGCTCCGTCCAGCCCTGAGACAGAGTTACTGCCCTCTATTGACCAATCAACAGACTGTAGTCTTCACAGCTCCACCTATCAGTACCAGATGAGTGTGCGAGGTACCCCAACAGTACCCTGGAAATCCAGAGTTCTCGCGAGAGCACAATTTGAATTTGGTCAGCGTGTCACTCTGGCAATCAGTAATGATGCTCATTATCTATGCCCATGAAACCAAGCTGCCCCAATCACATCGGTGTATCTGATATAGGCGGGCCAAAGGCGAGCTAAACAGATGACGACAGCGCTGCAACGACGAAGTCCGGAATCAGTCAGTAAACATTGCAAGATGGCTATGGATGAACACCAGTTGTTTGACTTTTGCTGCTACAATGAACGAGTTAGACTTGGCTTTTTCTCTAAAAGAGGAACAGAAGACGGCGCTCGAGTCTTTCCTTTGCAAGAAGGATGTTTTTGCTGTTTTGCCGATCAGATACGGCAAGAGTCTAATCTACCAGTTAACTCTGGATATGTCACCCCATGTATTGTTCTGATTGGTCGTAGTGTTATCCAGTTGCATGCAGTGATATTTTCAAATGCATGCTTGGTGCCACCCCTCAAGTTGGGCTATTTGCATTACTCATAGCCAGACCCTAAATCTTTCTAGATTTGGGTCTGGATTTCCAGGCTACCCCAACAGAGGGGTGACCAAAAATGGGGACGGTTAGGAGCATTGGTACCATCCACAAATGTTCATAGTGGAAACGGAAAAAATGCATGCCACACTGAACTGTACTGTACTGGACTGCTTGGTGGAAACAGGGCTTTAGTTTCTTTGTCTTTTCTGTGATGTCAGTGTTGAAAGGCTAAGTTCGGATTCATCATCTGCACAATTAACACAACAAAGACTGCATCGGAATCACAACTCTTCCTACTGGCTAACCCACAACCACAGAATCAACAACTAGCAAGCAACACTTCAAAGCAACTCTTCTATCCATTGATATACTTGTAATGTTAACTGTGGATAGCATAGCATAACTGTACATGGCTACGCAGAGCACTGTTTAACTTTAACCACTGCGCATGCATTGATTTGATGTTGTTCACTGAGTTTATTGTTGTGTTTGCTTTATAGTCAGGCAATTGGGTAGCGGGCTTTGCCACACTGCTGAGTTGATGTTAGTATGCTTCACACTGACTCGCAGGTAAACTAACCATCGCCTTTTCTAATCTTCATGCAAGAGAGGAAGCTCAAAGCTTCCGCCTTACACACTTTCTGTTTAGCATTACCATGTGTTAATACAGAACAGAGACACACACTCTCTGTCTCTCAGCCCTGCCAGTTCTCATTCCCTAGTCGACGTTTGGTCAGTGATTTTGGCATCAGAGACATCTGTGTATGTTTTTGGAGAACTGGATACAGCATTGAATGGGGGGCCCTGTTCGTTCCTCTAAGAGTTGCTCAGTGACACATGAGCCAAAATGGTTCAACTGCCGTGGATAACATTACCTGGATGATCAGGAGATTATCGACACTACTTCTGCACTGTGCAGCCCATAGAGGAAACACACTGAAGACTTAGGGCAGCCAATGTCAGCCCAGTGGGACCAAGTGTCTAACTTCCGCCAAATTAATAGCTCCCTTCTGCTACCCTAAATGGTGATGTAAAGATTTATTTCTTCTTCACTTTTCAAATGTTGTTGGACTAAATGGATCAAGTCCTGATAGTGAAACGTGCCTTTTTGTCGGGGTTGTGATGTGCAAAAAAATGTAGCCACTGTAGCCGGTGTCTCTTTTGCCATGTAATTTTACAGGGGGAAAGTATTTTTCTGGCTGCAGGGCATCACATGCTGGAAACATTCCTCAGAGATTTTGGTCCATGTTGACATGATAGCATCACGCAGTTGCTCCAGATTTGTCAGCTGTCAGATGTGAATCTCCTGTTCCACCACATCCCAAAGGTGCTCTATTGGATTGATATCTGATGACTGTGGAGGCCATTGGAGTTCAGTGACCTCTTTGTCATGTTCAAGATGATTTGAGCTTTGTGACATGGCGCGTTATCCTGCTGGAAGTAGCCATCAGAAGATGGGTACACTCATGATAAAGGGATGGACACGGTCAATAATATTCAGGTAGGTTGTGGCATTTAAATGATTCTCAGCTGGAAGAAAATATACCACACCATCACACCAGCAGCAGCCTGAACTGTTGATACAAGACAGGATGGATCCATGCTTTCATGTTGTTTATGCCAAATTCTGACCCTACCATCTGATTCTGCAGCAGAGATCAAGACTCATCAACCCAGACAACATTTTTACAGTATTATATTGTCCAATTTTGGTGAGCCCATGTGAACTGTAGCCTCAGTTTCCTGTTCTTAGCCAACAGGAGTGGCACCCTGTGTGGTCTTCTGCTGCTGTAGCAAGTGAGTATTTGAGTTACTGTTGCCTTTCTGTATGCTTGAACCAGTCTGGCCATCTCCTCTGACCTCTGGCATCAACAATCAAGACCCATCATTTTACTTGCACCTACAAAGATTATGTGTTATAAAGTAGAAAGGTTGGCAAGAAAATATAAACAATACAAAATATCAACAACAAGGTCGACTATATTGTATGGGCTTGGGATATTGTGATTGTAAGTGATGCAAGTGTACTCTGGTATGGAACAACATTATTAATGTGACAGCTGAGTGGTGGAGGAGTGGAGAGAGAAGCAATCATATTGGTGCATGGTACAAATCAATTGTACCTTATATGAAAACGGCCTTATCATTTGTATTCTCTAAGCCCACCCAGAGACACCTGTGTGCCACTATGACACACAGTCATCTCTATTATTTTCTCGGCTCCTTGACAGCCAACAAGGACATTTTGCAGCTGTTTGCACAGGCTGAGTAGTACTCCTAGGACTAGTATAAAACAGGTGGAGAGCCCCTTTAAAAGCAATCACAGCAGCAGCATTTTCAAGGAAAAATGTAAGCAGATTAGAACGTGCAGAGCTGAGCTGTGATGGAGTAGCATCAGTATGTCTGTAAAGGAGTGTTGCTCTTTTTGTCATCAGAATGTGAAGATGAAAAGTGTTTTTATTCACTCTACTGAAATATTCAAAAACAACAAGAAAGGCCCAAACAGTTTCTTAATCGGCTTTGAAAACGCATAAATAAGAATGCCTCAGTGGCACAGTAATCTCAAACATGTCCCATATTAGATAAACATTAATTGCTGTCAAAAGGAGAAGGGGATCAGACACATCTGCCAGAGCAAATAAAACACGAGCTCGTAGATTTTTCTGATTCCCAAGCAAATGAGCCTGGCATGATCAACAAGAAAAAGAAATATCCCAGAGAAAAACAGACCTGTTCATCTTTTGGTAAAATAATGAGAACTAAATCTAAACGTGTTGTAATTTGCAGTGGATTATACTTTCACTCACCTGCAAAACTAATATACTGAATTGATTCAGTCAGAATCTGTATAAAAGACTGGTAATATATAAAAGCAATCACTTTTTCAGTGTTTTGCCCCATTAAATATACAATTAACTGACAAACTGGCAGTTCAAATTAATGTCTCCGAAACAATAGGCTTGATTGTGTTCTACCTCTTTTACTCTCCACGTCGGCGTAACAGGCTGCACTTTTTTTTATCTCTAACATGCAGCAAGGGAGGCTTCTAATATAAGTGCAAAAAAGGCAAGGATGTTAGTTACAAGTCTGAACAAATTCTATTCCAGTCCGTCACATTTCCTCTGTGCTTTTTATAATGTGCGCTGCTTTATTGTGCACAGTTCTAGCTAATTTTGTGTATTGAAAGTAGTGAAGCAAAATCGAAGAGATAGTGCTTGTGGTTTTTCTCGGTTTATTCTCAGTCAATCCAGAACATTCAGTCCCTTCAGAAGCTCAATATGTCATGTTTTTGTCATGTGTTTTCTGCTTTTCTGTCCACTGTTGTTGTGAATCCAGTCCAACTTTATATTATATAACACATTTGAAAAGCAATTCAAACTGCTTTACATAAACATACAAAAGAAATACAACAGAAAACAAGAAAATTCATTAAGACAAGACAAAAACAAAACAAAAAACAGATTTAAGGATTTAAGAGGAAGTAGGTATAAGAGTGAAACATTTTTAAATGGCCTTGGGTAAAGTGGCAAATAGAAAAGATGGCAACACTTTCTATGACGATCACATCTATAATTTGGTATGAGGGTATTTATAGTGAATTAGAATGCGTTCCTAAGGCTTTAGGGCTACACTCATAAACACACAAAATGCTTACTGATGCGCTATATCAACAGTCATAAAACATTATAGATGAGACTTGTAATGAAAGTGTCAAGTGTCTTATGGATGCTCTTTATGACTTATAAACCAGAGGTTGACTGATGGGGCTTAAAATACATTATGAATACCTGTACTAACCTATACACACAAGGGCTCATAGTATGCTTTACCAGCCCATGCTGTATCATAAGTTATCACTGTATTTGTTATGTAAAGGGAAGTATATGTTGATGCATTTATAATAATGCATCCTTCAGCTTAGTGTTTGATTTTTGGAGTAAAGTAAAATTTAAAAGAATCTATCCTGCTTCACAAGTGATTAATGCCTACCATACACAACTTTGAAAATACTTTAAAAGACTAATGTGACACCCTTAAATCTAGAAGACAATGCATCAGACGGAGACTTTTTGTCACAGAATACGATTATGCAAAGACTGGGGATCTTGCAAGGTCACTATTTGCAAGATTGTTAGCTTCAAAAAAGAAAAAAGTGGACAAAAACTGTTGACAGTACATTTCAGCTAATGATTTCGCGCTTTACTCATATATGATTATATGATATATGATTTTGAAGATAACAATTTTCAGCTGAAACATAATATAAGCTCGCAGGCTAATAGCAAACACTTCAGTAGTTGATAGTAGCTTGCTGAAAACAAAGATGGACGACGTGTCTCCACTGAACTGAAATCAAGCCAAAATATCTCAGATATAGCTGCTGCCATCTTGCTCTGGTGACATTATTTGGAGCTGGAGTCTGCACGGTAGAGATCTCCATGTTGTTGAGTTAGCACCCATACATCCCTTCGACTGATCGCGAGCAGCCCCATTGATCGCGAGCACAGCGACTGGAACACACAGCTGTCAATCATGATGTCAAATCCCCTTTTTTATTGAAAAAAAAAAAAAGGAGGGATTTAAAAAAAAAAAACCAGGATTGAAATATATGTTCGCTTTATTGTTACGGCAATATCTACTCTGGACACACAGACAAAGGATCACAATGCGCTCTTATGTAATTGTAAAACAACAACAACAAAAAAAAAACGTAGTTGTTGACCGAGTGGGGGAGAGGCCCCTTGGACGCCGAGGCCCCTCAGTCAAAAGCATCCATAAGGCACTTGACACATAAAAATCCATGATAAGTCACATCTATAATGTTTTATGACTGTTGATATAGTCCATCAGTAAGCATTATGTGTGTTTATGAGAGTAGCCTTTATGCATTATAACTACATTATAATTTACTACAATGCCCTCATATCGCATTACAGATGTGGTCTTCATTGAAAATGTAACAGAAAAATTCAAGCCTCTGTTTAAAAGAACAAAAGTTTGGGGCAGGAAGTGTATACCAGATCTGTTGTGCGTAATAACTGAAAGCTACCTCTGCTTCTTCTGCTTTGTAGGTTAATAATAATATTAATACTTTAAAATGAATTCTTTCTTTCATAGGAAGCCACTACGCGGATCTAAGAACTGAGGTAGCGTCTTCCACTTTCCTGGTTTTAATGAGTTTTCTGGCAGCAGCCTTCTGACTACGCTACTGTTGTCTGATTCATTTTTTATAGTGGCCTGTGAAGACACTGTTACACCAATCAAGTCCACTATAAACAAAGGCATAAACAAGTTTTCTGAGACATGAGCCTTAAAGTCAAGCAATATTCTTAAGAGGGTAATAGGATGATTATTTTGTTAGCCTGTTGTTGTGGGTTTAAAAAAATTAGATCCAAGTTCAGAACTAAACCAAGATTCTTGACAATAATTATCGTTTCTGTTTATCCTCATTTAACTGGAGAGAATTCTGGAATATCCAATCACTGATTTGTTCAACACACTAATTCAGTGACTGTACTGGTTCATTGTCATCTGGGTTCGCTGTTATGTAAATCCAGGTGCCGTCTGCATAATTATGGTAAGATATTTGATTGTTTTCCAAGATGCGAGGTTGTGAGAGCATATAGAGTAGATACAAAATAGTCTCTATCGCGCAGACAGGATTTAAACTAGTTAGAGACTGTGCCAGAGAGTCTCACCCAGTTTGTCTCTCCAGTAATATCCTATGGTCAACTGTGTCAAATGCAGCACTGAGGGGAAGCAGTACTAAGACAGAGACTTTGCCATTGTCAGTTTTTTAATAGATATTGTTATAGGACTTCAATGAGAGTTATCAATGCTGAGATGTGGTTGAAAAACAGCTTTTTATAAATTTCTACCACTGACCACAAAAATAATGGATGTAGCCCCTGTGATGTCACCCACTGGATCACTGACTCCCATTCTGAAGCCTGTTTGGCATTTTGGCTGTCCGCATCTTGGTTTTGTGGATGCCAAAGTGACAGTATTTGGGTGAGAGGTTGGAGCTGTGGAGGAACAATGGGTGGAGAAGCCAAGGACACTACCAGCAGACTGTCTGTCACTCAAAGCGGCCTCTCCCTGAATTATGTGTAACTTTAAGCCTTATTAAAATGTGAAAGAGCATATTATATAAAAATTCACCCCTGTACACTTGTCATGATCAGGGAAATTCAGTTCAAAATCAGTTTATTTCAGCCTCAATCGGCCATTAGAAGAGCTGCAGTTTTTGGTATTTCTACATACAGTAGGCTTTATTTTTCAGCATATATTAACAGTATTTGCAAGTTGCACTGGTGCTCCATGGTCACAAAATGCAATTAGGTAGCGGCAATCTGGAGCTCTGCAAATACAAATAAAACACGCTTCCCCTGCTGAAACTATCACCACAAAGAAATTGGTTTGGATGGACAGAAAAGTGTGTTTGACGCATCATGTTTGTGAGTTTTTCTGGTGTGTGTGTGTATATGCATGTGTTTGTGAGAGGGAGAGAGCCAAAGCATCGGTGAATTTCATGCCAGTGGTTTAAAAAACAGGATGTGACAATTTATATTTGATGTTTGCAATATGGTCATTTTTTTATATCGTGAAACAAGTCATGATACATTGAGTATATTCAATATTTGTCGCCCACCCCTACTGCTGCATGTCATAGATGGCAAAGGATGCCTTTGACATCAATATCACATGCTGAGGGACGTCACTAAGCATAGTGACTGACACCCTGGGAATGAGAACGAGCTGTCTGAGACGGTTTGCCACGCCATTCAAAACGTTGTTTAGCAAGCATGTGGGAAGACTGTAAAGGCAGCAGGCGGAGGAACTTAAATGTCAGTCCTTATATGCATGACATATTTGCTTTAAACGTGATAGTCAGGGTCTGCAGCAAATGTGTGCATTGCCACAAGGATGACCTGTTTGACACAGTGCAGACATTATATTGGGAAGAAAATGCGCTCTGTCTGATGAGTGAATGCATTTCCTACACACGCAGATTATTTTAAAAAGCACTGCTATCACAGCCTGAGGTTGGCTTTCAGTCAACAAAAAGTCTCTTGACGATTCACAAATATCACACTGATACAGGAAACATTTTCCTGGTTGCTGATGCCGTGACTTAGGTTGACCGAAGATGATGTTGACTTATGAAAGCGTGTGTTGCTTAATTGCTTTGATCAGTTGAATGCTTTCTGCTAGCTAATTACTTCCACTACATTAACACTGGAGACACCTGACTCATTACGTAGAGTTTAATGATTAAGCATTGTGCTTTGGGATATTCTACTTGGCTGAACTCTACTCAAATTTCACTCAGTTTTGTATTCACTGCATTCATTTCATTTCTTCTCCCACTCATAAACATGATAATTATGGCATGACGTTGATTCTTCTTGGAATTTACTGAACTGCAACCTTCAAAATCTTACAAAAGGTCTATTGAATAACACTATTGCTATCTATTAAAAAAAACAGTGGCAGCGCCTACACACTCCCTTCTCATTAATTTGCAGTTACACAGCAGGCTTACATAAGCTGGGGACAAGGCTGGACTATTGAATGTCCATGGTGAATAGGCTTCAGATAAGAACCCTGCAGCAAAATAACAAGCTCAAATGATGATTATGGGTTAATGTGGTTAATAAATCTGCATATGTGTGTGTTTCCTCTTCAGATTCCAGCAAATTCATTACTCCAGAAAGATGCATTTAAAAGACTCACATGGGAGGCTACATTAACCACGTCTGAGTGTCTTGAGTGGCAATTCGATTGAGGAGATGTGAGTGCAATCTGCAGCCAGACCTCCCACTAATCTGTTTTTTTTTTTTTTTTAAAGTACTAAGCTCCAAAGAACCACTGGGGCAATTACATTATCTAATAGCAAAGTAGACACGTTCATATTTGCTTTTTCCTTTGGCTTTTCAGATAGTGAGTCATCAAACTTAACCTACTCTTCTCTTTGCATTTTGTATCACAGCAACAAAGTGGATGTCAGCACCTCTGCCTTGTGTTGCAGCTATCAGTGATGAAAAGCTTTCATCTTTTATCTGTCCCTTTTTTGTTTTTCCTGACTTAATTTTTGTCCTTGAAATTCCCTTCCTGCCTCACTTTACACATAGAAAATTCTTATAGAAAGTTCTTATCTGTTGTCCTTGACTGGATGAAATAGAAGATGTAGAACATCCACAACTTGAGGGCACAATGAAGTGATTTCAGTTATCAAAAACTCACCACTTCAAGGCTTGAGAGGTAGCTGTGAACTCTGTACGTTCTTCACATACTGTAGAAGAGTGGCTGCATTGTGAAAAGTGTGTGTTGGATAATTGCAACCCACAGAAAGACTAAAATTTGTACTATGATCCACAAATATCCCAATATCCACTTTATTTGTGTTGAGTCAAGTCTCAATATCTATATCCTATATCTCCAAAAATACAGATCTGTTTGTGAATATGCATGACTTTCTCACATTTTAATTTCACATATAATGTCATAGGTTTTACCACAACAAATATGTGTAAATGTGAAACACTTCTGTGGATCACTTCCTGTCAGTTTGTGTGCCATGTGACATGTGTGACTTTCCACTTATTTAGAGGGAGTTTGTCTAGTTCTTACTGCAGCAGATAGTAGAAAAACATCCTCAGATGTGAGGTGCAGTTAGTGACTATGGCACCATTTGGTCATACATGCACATATACACGTGTTTAGCGTCATTCAGCGAGAGATTCACCCAAGAGTTTTGCTTGCTCTCCAGGGTAGTTGACATGGATTTATTAAAAGACCTGGATACAGTATTGGTGGCAGGACCCCATTCATTCCTATGAAAGTTGCTCAGTGGCACATGAAGCCAAAAAAGCTCTATATCCATGGCACTGCTTCTGCTTCATTGGACCCATGGAGCAAGTACACCAGAGACTTGAGCAGCCAACTCCTGCCAGCCAAGCATCTGACTTCCGGTTTAGCTCTCTGCTAACTTTAAAAGGGATCAAATAATTCCCTATTGCAGCTCATTTAGCCTATCAAAATGTTAAAGGACCAAATGGATTAAATCCAGATAGTGGAACGAGGGGTTGTGACACACACAAAAATGTAGCCATTGAATTTTTCCAATGTAAGTCTATGGGAAAAAGTATTTTTTGACCCAGTGGCATCAATGATTGAACCTTGAAATTGCATTACCGCTGGCTGTTGCTCATTACAGGATGTACCTCTGCATTTTTATATTGGCCGCCATCCATGCCATCACTGTGATCACAAATAGTATCGACTCTCTCAAAGTTGGACTGCAATCTGATCAAGAGGTAAAGCTAGGCAGTGCTGATTGAATATGAATCAAGATTATGTTACCAGACTGCCTAGTGTTTTTTTGAACATATTTTAGTGCTGTGTATAGCTGTAGTAGTGGGAGTTTGTGAACATGAGTGAGCTCTATCTCTTTCCTGCACAGTGAAAGTTAAGTTAAAAAAAAAAAAAACTGAGCTCAAGCAATAAAACTAAGCAGTGTTCATCAAATATAATCCAAGATTCTGTTACTGCGTAGCCTATATTTCATGACTCAAATGATTTCAGAAACATGTTTTAGCTTACTGTTTAACTGTGATACAAAATTGTTTGTTACCAGCTGCCCGCCATTGTGTTAAATGAGCATGACGTCACCCACCAGCAGGAGCAAATTTTGGTCTTTTGTGGCGCAGTGCATTCTGGCAGTTGTAAGTTTTCCACCTCTTGGATAAAAGTGAGTGCCACATTCCCATTTCTCCGTTTTCTCTGGTAATTTGAAAGGTATTTGTGTCTTTCTACTGCATAGACAGTTTAGCTTTATCAAAAGACCATCTTTCCAGCAGTGAAACACTTTTTTATTGTCACTAATTATCGGCTGTGCATAGACTAAATACAAGATAGTCAGTTCAACAACAATCCTTTATCGATGTGTTATGTGTTAGGTGATTTGCAGCTCTTCAAATAAGCTGGTTGTCATTTTCCTTCAAAAGATAAATATACAAGGAGTACAGTGATTGTAAGGAACAAAAAATTTACTGGTAACAAGCCCTCTCAAGTTCAGGGGAGACTTGTGGGTAACCATAGAGCCCATTCACATTTACATATCTCTGGGGTGAGAGTTCAAGGGACCCCTTTAATAACCTGCCATTTCCTCCCTCACCAAAATTTAGCCAAAATTTAGTTTACTTAACCTAATTATCAGGTTAACTCAGCACAAACCCCAACACTAGGGTTTACAGCAGGCTAGTAACCAGCAGCAGTGCTCGAACTAAACTGTATGACAACAGCAACAGTTTGATGAAATCAGAACCCTGACACTAGGGTTTGCACTGGCTCAATTTAAACTTCCATAGCATATAGCTTGAAACTATTCTGAATTTCAGTGGCTACAAGCTCTGTGAAAAAAAGCTATACCAAAATGTCAATAGAAGTGTCTGGAATCACTTTTGCCATATAATCTATTTAGCATGCTCAGTATGTTCGCGACACTGATTGCTTTGCTTCTGTGTCATGCTGTTTCCCATCATCAGCTCCACAGCACAGACAAAAGCTCTGAGTTTGCTGAAAGCTTGGCTGAGCAGTGAGAATAGGTTCATGCTGCTCTCAATCAATTCTATTGATTTTTTGCATGCATTTTTTCATTGTGAAAATTCATCACTGTTAGAATCACAGCCTTCTGAGGAGACAACTACAAACCTTTTAAATGGCATTTTTCAAGGGAGGATTGTTTGACATCTTAAAGACAGGTTTAGACAGAATATGACTTTAAAGAAATACGTAGTTCAACCTTTTGGGTAATATGCTTATTTTCTTTTATGTCCTAGAGTTACATGAGGAGATTGATACCACGCATATCTCTGTATTAAATATAAAGCTGGAGCCAGAGGATGTTTAGTTTACTATAAAGAATAGAAACAGGGGGAAACAGCTAGCCCGGCGCTGTCCAAAGTTCAAAGTACACCTACTGACACTTCTAAAACTCACTCAAGTGCATTTGAAGGATAGGGTGGGCTTAATCTGTCAATCAAAGGTATCCTATTCAAAGCACAAGCCTCTGTCCTCTCCCTCTTCTCTACTGCTGGTGCCTTCAGGCTCAACAGGCTTAACCTTATGGGCCCTAGGCATTTTTGGGGTATTTTTATTGCCTTTACTTTTAAACTCATATCACAGTCATTATAAAGGCTACATACACATGCTATATCTTGTTTTTTTTAGGACAATCTGGGCTAACCAGATTTGCCATCATTTCAAGTCCTTCTGTGTGTCTGTATTTTATATTAATTTTTATATCAATGGAAAAAAAACAAATCTGTGTTACTAAATTCTTACATTTTTACATGTATCTCACCATAGCAAGTTGGAAGTAGACATATTCTGCCATATATGAAGAGGGGAGACTCTCTGGAATCTGGCAATATAAGAACCATGATGGTGGGACATTCTGTCACTTCACAGTTGTCCAAAACATGTGGTTTGTGCCAGGCGGACATGATCGCCAGTATGTTTTCATTATTGCAAGAAATTCCATTGACTCATTCACAAGTCAAAAATGTGTTTTATCCGAAAGAAACATGCAATATTTACATCTAAGATCATAGAAAAATAGTCAACCAAGTGCAATGATGTCCTCCAAGATACAACAAAGTTTGTTGTTGTTTTTCAGTTTTAGTTATATATTGGGGGGACATTTTGGGCATTGCGGGGGGGGGGCATGTCCCCCTCGATGTATATGGTGACTACTGCCCTGTCAGCATGCATAATTAGGCCTCAGTTGTTTGGGTGCGCAAAGGTGAAGTGGCTGGTCTTGTCATACAAAGATTGATGGAGTGTCAACTGGACAATATGGAGATATTTGCATCTTGAAAGCCGGACTACAAATGTGGATAGACAGGGAGAAACACACGCAAACCTAAGACGTGGTAAGATATGATATTCCTCACTATATGAAGTGACTGATAACAAGATGGATTGTAAAGAAATTCGTCAGGTTTTGTAGACACTTGATCTGGATTCATAGCGTGATGGGATGACAGCACAATGATGTGTGTGGTATCCCTGGAAAGCTCTAGTCCTGTCCTTTCATGTGATATGCGTGGCATTTCTGTGTGAGCCTGCATTCGCGAGTAATCCATCTAAGAGTAATGTGTGTGCAAAGCTGTATGAAAGCTCTGTTATACATCATTTTAGTGTAACTTTATCATTGTTTTTCGCTGTGAAAACATTGGACTACCAACATGTGCTTGGCCTTGTAAGCTATGATTCCGCTGTTTCACGTGATATGCGTGGCTTCTCGCTATGACGCACGGTCGCGGAGAAAATCAATAGAGAAGAACAGGTGTGAATTTGGACGCACTATGCATCGTTCGGGCCCATAGGACTGACTAGTAACGGCGTCAAATTAATAAATTGTCATTTTAAAACATTTGCCTGCATCAGCCCCTCAACCTTCAACCTCTCCTCTTTTGCAAAACATTTTTTTCTCTTGTTGTCTGTTCATCTTGCTCCGTTCCACCATTCTCCAATTGTCATGGGTAATGATGCAAGCCAATGTTACGTTAGACTTAACTCATCCAACAGTAATTGGCTAGGAGAAAGGCTGACAGATGTGATACTCAACTGCAGTGGGTGGACAGCCATTTGGTTATTTTTGTATTAGTAGGGGCTGTGTTATTTAAAAATATTTTGTGTTGCATTGCCCCAACTGTCAAGCTGTCCACCAGGAAAAGTTACCGGGCTCAAAATGGCCTGTTGTCATTACACACACAAAGCGTCATAGAATATTTTTGTGTGGGCGAATATTTAGGCTAAAGCCCACCCAAATTTGACCTAAAAAAAACCCCCAATGAGGTCACTTTCTTACAACTTGTTGGCCTGTTTCATTTGTTTATCCATACACAAACAGAATGTAAAAATGACCTATTACAGAAAAAGTGTATTTTCCAAAATGTTAATTATTCCTTTAAGGCAGTACAGAGAAGTGTCTGTATGGTTGCCAGTCTATGAAATAACTAGAGTAAGGATGACTGGATGCTGAGTCCCAAGGCCAGGCAGGAAGCAGGAAGAAAATTTGTACAGAAAACTGATAAGCATAGAGAATACAGAGTAAATAGGTACAGAGGCACAGAGGGTAGGAATAATAAACAAACTCATTAATACTGTTTAAAAGTCATGCTAAAATGTGTTTCCATAAAATCCCAACACTGTGAAGACATCAACTTAAAGCTATGGTCTACGTTTAGAAAGACTGATCATTATTATCAACATCATTTAGATGGTGGTTATGGCCCAGTAGTGCTAGCTACACAATGTGACGAGGAACCAAAAAAATCTATTCTCTCTGGCGGCTGCAGGCCTGCAAAGAAATTGACCAATCACAGCCATCCGGTCCACACAGGAGTTACTCCTTGCTCAAATTTGCACTCTCTCTCTCTTACCCTCCGTCCAATCTCCTTGCTCCATTTTGACACTCCTCTGCTTCTCATTCCGCCTCGTCCCAACCCCCCTCCACATTTCAGTTCAGTTCAGTTTATTGTCATTCACACACATTAGAAACATGAGGTAACGAAAAACGTTACCCAAGTCCAGCAGCGTACAGAATAAATACGATACACCTATACATAGTTAAATAAATAGATTAAAAATATAAATACATAACCTAAAGTATAATAGTAGAAAACACATAGAATCAGCAGCATGTAATTGCAGCAGTAAAGTGCAGCAGTAAAGTAAAGTGCAGGGGGACAGTTAAGTCATTGAGTTTGTGAGCCTCACAGCCTCTGGGCAGAAGCTGCACTTTAGCCTTGTAGCCTTGTTTGAAAGTACGAGCAGTTTGTAAGGCCCTCGGGATGGGCGCGCTGCAGTTTGCTTACAATGGTTTCTGAGCTACTAAGAGCAATGCTAACATTAGCATCCGATGGTATGTAGACAGCTGAGACGGTGACAACACTCAGTTCCCGGGGAAGGTAGAATGGTCTGCAGGATATTGAGAGAGCCTCAAGGTCTGGACAACAATGGTGAGCAATGATCCTGCTGTTGTTACAGCAGTTGTTATGGAGATAAACACAGAGCCCCCTCCTTTCCTCTTACCGGACTCAATGTTTCTGTCCTGCCGGTGGCTAGTGCAGTCCGCTAGCTGCACCACAGCATCGGGTATGAGCGGGTGAAGCCAGCTTTCCGTTATGATCACAATCCCACAGGTCTGTAGCGGTTAGAGTCAATCAATAGCTCCAGTTCATCCATTTTGTTCGAAATAGATCTGGTGTTTGTCAGGAAGATGCTCGGCAGTGATGGAGTGTGAGGGTACTTCTTTAGCCTGGCCAATATCCCCGTGTGGTGCCCGCGCTTCTGCCTTCGTTCCCTTTCGTGATGTCAACCTTGCACTTCTAGCCAATGTCGATAATGTCCTGCCGACTATACACAAAATCTGCTCGACATGAGCAGAAAAACGTGGACAAAACTACATATACGAGAAAGAGCCGCTGCACTCTCGCGCACCGCCATGTTCTGTCTCCTCAGTTCCTTTGACTGATGGAGAAAGCTCTGAGCCTGAAAGATCTGGGCCTGAAAAGTGATGCTGATAAAGTGGAGTTTTTGTTGAACAGGTAATATTTCTTTTTTATTGTGGATGTTGTGACATAGATAACTGTATGCTGTATGTAACTATGCGGGAGGGGGTGTGTCATTAGGAGGCTCCGAGGGGAGGGGGACACGAGTGCGGAGGGGAGGGATCATGGAGCACAGAGGGAGGGGTGTGTGTGTGGGGGGGACGCTTTTTCAAATCTTTTTCATTGTCTTTGTAAACGCAGACCACAGCTTTAAAGCCAGAGCTTCATTTACCAGATTATAGTGAAGAGAAATCTCAAACCAAGATGTAGAAACCCATTTTCAACACCAGGCTGTAATTAGAATATAAAATTTTTATTGATCAAAAAAAAATAAATTAAAAAAAGTATTAATTTAAAAAAAGTTTATCTCTACTTCTCATTACGCATCCATTGAAATATAACTTTTTGGGCGCAATGAGCAAAGGTTATTTGGAAAAAAAGGGTGCAGAATTTCATGAAAAGAACACCCGCACCTCCAACTGTTAAATACAAGGGGTGGATGGATCATGCTTTGGGCTTGTGTTGCAGCCAGTGGCACTGGGAACATTTCACAGGTAGAGGGGAGAATGGATTTAGATAAATTCCTGCAAATTCTGGAAGCAAATATCACAACATCTGTAAAAAAGCTGAAGATGAAGAGAGGATGGCTTCTACAACAGGACAATGATCCCAAACATATCTCAAAATCCACAATGGACTACCTCAAGAAGAGCAAGCTGAAGGTTTTGCCCTCACAGTCACTGTTGCCAACTCCTCAGTAAGAAAAGTAGCTATTGGCTGTCCTAAAAGTCGCTAGAAGTCACTAAATGACGTCATCGCCTAATTTGCATAATTGTCCATACGCATGTAATTGTAATGGCTGCTGTAGGAGAGAGGAATAACATTGTGGGAGAGACAAAAACTGAGTAAAAAAAACACCCTGAATATGTTTAGAACTACAAATGAACCTTTTTTCAGTGATTTATATTAGACAAAGAAAATTTTACATTTACATCCCACCCTCACTGTAAACCAGGTCGGGATCAGAGCGATAGATCAGCCAGCGGCGGTTCCGCGCATGCGCGATTCACTTGCAGTCTGGATGTGGAGGGGTTAACATCTCCTGCTCTGACTGCTGCTGGGAGGGAGGACTGGGCCGTCTGTGAGTGATTTGGGGCGAGAGAGGAGTCCACGGTAGCATCCGCTGCCCGTTGAGAAGAATAAGAATGATTCGTGCTCTCACAACAGAGTCTCCAGAAGTCTTCAATAACACAAGTCGCTAGATTTGTCACTAGTCGCTTTTTTGAAAAAGAGTTGCTAGAGGGGTCTGAAAAGTCGCTAAATATAGCGACAAAGTCGCTAAGTTGGCAACACTGCTCACAGTTCCCCAAACAAGAATTGAAAGACTCTTAGCTGGATACAAAAAGTGTTAAGAAGCCGTGATACTTGCCAAAGGAGGCGCTACTAAGAACTGGCCATGCAGGGTGGCCAAACCTTTGCTTCAGGCCCTTTTAATTATTTGTTATTTTAAAATGGTAAAAGATTAAAATAAAAAAGTAATCTTGCTTAAAATATAAAGAAATGTTTCATCTTTAACTTCATGCCTTTTGGAGATCAATTCATCATCTCCTTACTTAACTATTCACTGTAGCCGAAATTTATGGCCCAGGTATCTTTTGTACTCTGACATAGAGGGCTGCATTGGGATTGGGTCCACAATGCTGTTCCTCCTCAATTTCAAAGTCTTCAGACATGTTGGGCTGTCCTTTGCTAAAAGACCATGGTGCAAATTATCTTTTAGGTACTTTGGTTACTGCTGTCTCTCCCTGCGGTGCACGTGTCACATGATGTAAACACGGGTAAGCAAAGCTCATGCTTTCGCTGGTCTCACGCAAGCGCGCACACGTGAGCGCGGAACACAGAGAAGCAGTCAGAGCTACAGGCTACAGTGAGGCTAAAAACAGAGTTCATATGACGTTTTTCGAAACAACTTTTTATGTCGGGGCTTCAGCACACTTGGATCACTACGGATGAGCAGTATGGAGATACTTTGTGGATTCAATTTTGTGCTCTTGGACGTTAGTCTGGGGCGCCGTCTGCCATTAGCTGTGCTAGCCGCTCCCCCTGCCGATCTCCGCAAGGGATGTGAGGACTCTAAAACTTCACCAGGGCCTCCATTGGCATATGGGTGAGTAGATAATGGCTTAATTTTAATTTTTGGGTGCACTATCCCTTTAACTCATTATAATTAATTTATAACCCCCTGGGCTTTAATAGCTCATGTGTATTTCAGCAAGATTTCTGCTCATGTTTAAAACTGTTCCTGTGTTCCCTGAAAAGTCAAGAATAAAGTTAAAATAATTTGAGGAAAAAAGTCCCACCCTATGGTCCGCTGTGTCTCACTTTATTGATCTGTACTTTAGTATTCTCTTCAGACCCTCTGACAGACAGACCCCTGTTTTGAACTTTCTCTGGATGAGACAAAGTTTAGGAAAGCTGTGCACTGCTCTTTATCGGAGGTGGAAACTGAAAATAGATGCAACAAAAGGCAAAGAGAGCTGAGCATAGAGCCCAATGACTTACAGATGAGACCTCTTGCTGTGCAAAAAAAATGAGGTGCAGGCAGACCGAGCTTACCTGTCCCTCGGGTGAGCCCCCTACCGCACCCCATCTCTTTTTCTATAAAACACAGACGCTCACAGCTTTTCACCATGTCCCGCTCAAAAGTAAGTTAGTTTTCCTCTTTGGCATGTTAAAAGAAGCGACAGAGAAGAGGAGCCACCCCTGAAGCACCAGAATGTGACGTTCCATAGTAAACAATGGAACCCTGCACGCAAGACATTCAGAAAAAACAAGCCTTATCCGGGGGGGCCACTAGCCCCCTGGTAGAGCAAACGCCCCATGTACAAACGCTGTGTCCTTGCTGTTGCAGTGGCAGCAGTTTGATTCCAACCCACAGTGCTTTGCAGCATGTCAGCCCCCTTGACTAAGTTTCTTTCTCACATTCTGCCATAGCTGTCCCAACCATTCATGTGTGTATTACATCTTGCAAACACACTGCATTCATTTCTGATGACATGCACAACCAAAGCTCCAAACAGACGCAGGTGACACGAGGCAGCCATCATGTGCATGCAAACGCATACTTAAAAGCAAGTATATCTGAAATCATAAACTACAACCATGTGATAAAGCATGGCAACTAGCAAATGAACCATTAACTCACAATAGTACCTGTTGAATACTATAAATATACAGGTTATGATGCTATATATTGTCACTAATTACAGTGGTTAAAGGGATTAGGGCTGTCCAGTTCTTATTCAATGGACAATGAGATTACAGTTTCCCACTGAGGTTAAATGCACAACGCTTCCATCAATCTCTCTCTCCAAGCACTGTGTCCATGCCCACTACATGGTCATTATGTGGATCAACAAGTGGTGCTTGAAATCAGGCCTCTGCAGCACAGCAGATGAGTCAGCTCAGATGTTCCTGAGGTCCTGCAAAAGCCCTCTCAAAATCCACTTGACAGGACAGGTCTGCCAGTCATCTTCCCTCTGAGGTTGGTAAAACAAGCTGTGTGAAAACTAAAGGCAGAATCTTTGATAGCAACCACCTGAGCCAAAGAAAGACCTCACCTTAAGTCTTGGAGTGAAACCCGGGTCTGTTCAGGTTGTTTTCAACTTTGTCCCCGTGAGGCCAAACTACAACTTTCCTTCCAGTTGTCCCATGTCTCACCCACTCACTTTTCTGTCGATTCAGTGTAACTCTTACAGCACTTCCTGACCCCAGGACTTAGCTTGGTGGAGCACTTAATCCTCCGGTGTTTCGACGTTTGGCTGTGAATGACTACAAATTCCTTTGGTGTGCTAGGAAGAAAAAAATACTGTTCTAAATATTGGTCGAAAATCAGATGTCAGAAATCAGAAATCAGAAATCAGATGTCATAATCTCAAACAGCATGTATCTATCAGTAACATGGACTGCTTTCCTTATTAAGCTCAGTGCAGTCCAATTAAATGTGGTGGTAACCTAATATTGATTTACTGAGAGTGCTATTTATGTGACACTGAGAAACTTTCTATTTGACATTTAGTTAGTCGTGATAAGGCAAATCAAGGGAAGGGGGAGAAGCAGCATATTCCTCTAAATGCTGCTGTAAACATGCAGACCCAGAGGGGGAAAAGCAGCTCTGCAGAGGAGGAGAGGAGCGTCAGAAGACAGCCCCACACTATCTACTCTATGTATTCATAAACTGAAGTTAATTAAAACAATATACATAGGGCATAGGGCCTATAGAATAAATTCCTATCAAATGAATGTATCATTGTAGGAATAATGTGAGCAGGGATGTCTCTTCTAACACCCTGGGAGCAGGGATGGACTGGGAATAAAGATGAGCCCTGAACTTTTGACTTAGACCGGGCAGCTGCCCATACTGACCATGTCATGATTGCTTACATTAACTGTCAGAATCTGTAGGGCAGCCTCTGTGCAATGTTGTATATTAATATAATTAATGATCAGAATAAACTGAGTTTATTATTGCATGTCATGAATGTGATTAAAAACCTGAGAAAAATCGCCAGGAAAAAAAACAAAAAACATCTCATTTGTCTCTCAAGGCTTCCGTAGTACAACATTTGTTTTTGAACTTTTTTTTTTTTCCAGTTCAGCAGCCTGACCTGTGTTTTAACTGGGCTCAGTGGAACTAGTGGTCCTAAATTTACTTTGAAACTCAAGTCTTCTTCTGTGTCATCTGCAGTTAATACTACTGCTGCCACTGACAGCGCTCATCTGTATGGTATCATTTTAGATTCTTAATGTTAAGCATGCAGTTAGCAAGCAAAAGTTGCACGTTCACACTGCGTATATTGAGAGTATGTACATTGAAGTAAGAGTACCTGAAAAGATGTTAAGGGCAGAGATTAAAACCCAGTCGCCAGAATAGATTGTTTCCAAATGCATTGGATTGGATGTTTCCATTAATATTTTTACGTTAGCAGATATGTTGAAACTTTATGTTTCTTTAATTTTCAGAAACACTGTGGTTAAGTTTAGGCACAAAACCACTTGGGTATAGTTAGGAAAAGATCAATTTTTGGCTTAAAACAATCACTTTTCGTGGCACTATCCCATCTGCCCATCTGATAATGCAGGGATGTCTGAGTAAAAAGCAAGAGCAACACCGCTCTTTGTCTCCAAGATCGCATTAAAGGCTTACATGCTCTGGGGCATCATTAACAGAAGTCTAAGGTTATGATGTCAAGATGAGAACCACATGCATGTGTTGGCCTTTGGTCACCAGCTCACGATATGTGACGTATGTACATCCTCTAAAACAAACAATGTATCCTTCAGAGCCCTCAGCATCCACAATCCACCGAGTGCTGTTGCCTCAGTTCCACGTTAGTGCATCAATGCAGTCCGTGTCCGTGACTGCATGGTATTTGCCAGATGTTTGCCTTTAGGTGGTCATGAGTTACTGTTAAGTACAGCACATGAACTGAAAGTTTAGGTATGAAGTAAGTCATGGAAAAAAGCTCTTCAAATTTGGACATGTTTTCTACCACTGGTAAATGTTTGTGAGGAAACCTCCCAAAGTCATCTGTTTTGGTCTCTGTGGACTGGAAATCACAGGGTGACTAATTAGCAAGACACTCAGCAGAGAAAGAGGACTCAGCCTTGAAAACTAGAGTGTTGCACGTCAGTGCACGTTGCAGTTGACGCTGTGCACACTCCGCTTGATCACTGGAGCTGAGGATCACCCATGGATGGATGTTTGTCACTGTTGAAGAGACATGTCCTAAAGTATGGCTGTGTTGGGATTCACTGGACCACAGATGATTGGTCATTTGTTAAAATCTAAACTGGACATGTGAAGGCTCGTCTTGCCATGAGACAGTGACTGAGACTGCATGTTCTTTGTTCTTTAAAACCTGTTAAAACCGAAAGTCCCCCAATTGGGGGGACTTTGAGAGCGACTTTGCAAACACAGTGTGAAACAATGCACTGATCACGAAGAATATAGTGATGTTGCACATCAAATTAAACAGCAGAACCTGGGCTACAAGGCTGTGAAAACCCTTTTTACATGCCCCAAACACAGCTCAAACAACAACTAAATAAACAACAACAAATCCAACTCCATACAGCACCTATATCCCAACCCACTCATTATATTTCGGGCTCTAACTCGACGACACGTTATGCAAAACACACGCCGTTCATCTCAAATGAAAGCAGAGACTCTGCTGTTTCCACACATATGCATCAAAGCACGCTACACCAAAGCATCAGAGAGATAGAGGCCAAAGAACAACAACAGAAATCGTTTCGCCGAGCTATAGTTGTAATATGTCTCTTACGTTTGTTGTTTTTGCCGTGAAAAGCTCATTCTGCCGTTAAATCACGCTACATTCCGGTTGACCGACATGTTGTCCTGCAGTCAAATGAATCTGGGCGGAAAACTTGCTGGCTGGAGGTTCCGGGGATAAGCATAGCAATGACCACTCACAGCAGCCGACATCGCCCATAACGCGTTCTGCTGACTCTGATTGGCTTACAGTTCTGTCAGTCTCGTTTTGGTGGGTATAGCGTCATTCTGTTGGCTCTAACGAATCAAACGAGGTGTCAATCACTCAAATCGACCAATCCGTTGCGGTGTGAGAAATACGAAATGGACAGTTGAATGTGTATATCCTAAACATCATTAGGGATTTACAGAAACAAAAACTGAAGGATTGTACATGACAAAAATCACATGCAAACATGGTGCAATTTTGGAGAGCTCACCTGAATTTTCTGTACTAAAACCTCTCTAATATTGTTCTGCTTCACTTTATCAGAATCAACCTTTGCAGAGTTAATGTTCACATATTGTACTATGATTTGATAGAGGTTTAGAGCTGCAGCTGCATCATTCCAAAGGGATACTCATCCTGAAAATGCTTTTTTTTCTCGGCGAACCTCAAAATGTTTCATTTGTGCTGTGTGCCATCTTCATTTACTCTTCACATATAACACATATACTGATATTTACACATCTTAACAAATCTCACAAGTGTTCCCTTTACCATGACACCAAAAGTATTCAAATAGACCTTGTGGTTGAGATATTTCATTTCATTATGGGTATGTAATTTTCAAGCAGAGGCCTATAAAATAGGCTTAGGGTTTGAAAGGTTTTAAACAAAGGACACCCATCTCCACAGTGTTTTTACAGTGATATGTGACTCTGTGATGTCACCAGACAAACTTTAGGAGAAGTTCTGCACTGAAGTTCACTCTCTCTGTTCTCTTCCTCCTGGCTCAGACACTCTTGCCCCTGAACCATTGAGTGGGGTACTTGCTCCTAAGGCTCTCTTGCTCTCTGTCTCCTGGACCACAATCTGCTCATGCTCACAGACCAAATAAGTTGCCAAACACAAGGTTTGCAACTGACTTTCCAGCAACTATGAGAACCAAGTTGAGTTAGCACCCCAATGTCAAACTCTGCAAGGACACTGAGTGATCGGCTTCCTCGGATCTGCACCTTCAGAACAAGGACACAGCAAAGACCACTTCTGGAACCACAGCTCTTTCCAGCCTTCCACTTCCAGCTAACAAGCACCACCCCACAAAGCAACTCTTTCCTCCATCCATTCAAGGATTGGTTACGAAACAACTGGTCATAGCATTACTGCAGTTGTACAGGCTAAGCAAGACTGTTTAACTTTGTCAGTTGTGATTTGCTGTTTATTGAGTTATTGTTGTTATTGTTTGCAGTTAGGTTGTTGTCTGCCATTTTGTTTTATGAGCCAGAAGGCCCTTTGTTTCACACATCCACTTTTCATCTCTCTCTCTCGCGTACACACACACACACACACACACACCCATGCTTGTATAGTTAGGATTTGTGTGTTTCGTTGCTTTGCTTTCATGATGAATAAATACATTTGGAATCATACCTGCTGTCTGTTTAATATCGTACAAGAGTGAATGAATAGTCAACCTCCGCTATATCAAGAACGCCGAAATTCTTCAGCCTTTACTATTGATATGGTAATTTTGGTGATGGTTATTAATTTAAATATAAATCGGAGTTCCAAATTGACAGTTTAGTGTATTTTATGAGACTGATATTATAAACTTTTTGGGAATGGTGCCAAAACGAGATGATTTATTTAACATAATTAATAATTATTATCTATAATTATTAATTATTTCTGATAGCCATTTTGATATTTTAATTGGAGATCTATTGTGAGGTCAGGCCTGTGTAAGTGCTTAGATCTCAACAGCTGCTACTACCCAGAATGCAATGCACCATGACATTGGTGCCTATTCTGTGGCAAAAGCTTGATGCTAATTATCAAAATAAAAGTGTTTCATTGTTTCCTTTCTCATGAAAATTGTGAGTAACTTGAGGTTTATAGTGTTAATGTAGATGTAATTTCTGTTTGCAAGAACAGGTTCTTACAATGGTGTAACAAGCAGCTTCTGGCCGAGTTCAGTGTGACTGCTAGTTCATTTGTGTGGTGGCTTTGAAGAGTTTGTAGTCTGCCTTTTCACAGAGAACATCTGTGGTTTCAATCACCGTGATTTAATCCACAGTGGTTTGATTCACAGTGGGTAGAGGTTTCCAAAAATAACTGCAGTAAAAAGGAAACAGCATAATGCGCTTTTCTGCTGATCATATGATCAGTTTGAAACATTCTCATTTCATCCAGAATTTAATTACACAGCTTCTTACTCATTTTAGCCTAATTCTTAACAGCTTCTCACCCTTTTTACCATTTTTCTAAATGTGAGCCTCCCTAAATTACTGAGAAGTTTTTCCATCTGGAAAACCAACATGTTCTCATCCCAATTCATCAAACACCACCACTTTGTTAGTGGACCTATATGTCTAAAGGTGACATGCTAGATCCCCTCCTGCATCTGTTTTGGACAGTCAGGCACGGCTTGTCAATTTATGCTTGTGTTTTCAAAATACATTTTCAGAAGTGTAGTTTCTGCACATGCATGCAGTCTTTTTCAAAATAATCTCACAGCATTGGTGAAACGCTTCACTCTTCAGTTTCTTTCCTTTGGTTTAGGCAACAAAAGCACATAGGTTTGGGGGAAAAAAAATCATAGTTTGGCTTAAAATTCACGTGGGAAACTAACAGCAGGTTCCAACGGTGTTACAAACTGCTGCTGTGAGGGGTGCCTCTGTGCATCCACATCTGACAGCTGTATTTGACAAGATGGGTTGTTGTCAGCTGCCTCTACAACTGACATGCCATGTGTGTATCATACCACCGCTAAAGGCACCTCTGTGTGTGAGTGTCTGATGCTGACATCACTGACAAAGCAGCGGTATTTGGTAAGTTGGGAATGACAATGGGCTGAAAAAAATTGCCAATATTGGAATCCATCGTAACTGATATGAATTAAGCTGTAAAGATGCTGTTCTCCATGAAGAGGTGAAAATTCTTACTGCTACCTTTAAACCCAACAGTGAGTGAGTGTTTGCTACTGATGTGATTTTTAAGAGCAGAAGGGGAAGAGTATAAATATAAAGGAAACAGTCTTTTTTGTAAGAGATGGTAACACTTTCCTCCTTGTACAAAATAAAAATTGCTGAATTCATTAGCAAGAATGTGCATTTGCTCGAATTTAAGACACTGGATTTTCCGCTAAGACCTTACTCAGTGGGAGTACAAACAATGATGATAATTCACACTGGAAAGAAATCCACCACCTTGCAGATGGGTGCACGGAGAACAACCTGCTGCTCAACATCAGCAAAACCAAGGAGCTGATCACTAATTTTAGAAGAGAGAGGCAAAGACAGAAGCACAAGCAGATGCAGCAGTTGAAATGAATGAAGAAACGAACGAAACGAAAGAAAACCCCATGTGCACAATGCCGTTTATAATTGTCGGTCAGAAAAATGTGGCCCGAGCTGCACTCTAGTGTGCTCACCTGTGCCTGTGTGTGTGTGTGTGTGTGTGTGTGTGTGTGTGTGTGTGTGTGTATGATAATGACCCAAAACACACCTAGTAGATGACAACTGCCTTGCTGAAGAAGCTGAAGGTAAAGGTGATGGACTGGCCAAGTATGTATCCAGCCCTAAACTCACCTGTGCACCTGTGGGGCATCCTCAAGCTGAAGGTGGGGTAGCGCAAGGTGTCTTCACATCCATCTGCTCCATGATGTCATCATGGAGGAGTGGGAGAGGATTCCTGAAGCAGCCTGTGAGCTCTGGTGAATTCCATGCCCAAAAGGGTTAAGGCAGTGTTAGATAATAATGGTTGGCACACAAAATATTGACACTTTAGGCACAGTTTGGACATGTTCACTGTGGGGTGTACTCAGTTGCCAGCTGTTTAGATGTTGATGGCTGTGTTCAGAGGAAGGTAAATCTATACTACTATACAAGCTGTACACTGACTACTTTAAGTTTTTTCAAAGTGTCATTTCTATAGTGTTGTCCCATGAAAAGATATAATGAAATATTTGCAAAAATGGGAGGGGTGTACTCACTTATGTGAGATGCTGTATATTGTTATGTTATTAGGCCTATATGAAGCGTCTGTCGCTCAAAATAATATTTATGAAGTCATGAGACGGAGCCCTCTCCTCTCCTCTCCTCTTATATGCTTTACTCACAAGTGTGTGAATTGACCTGGATATGAAGCATCCATAGCGTCAAATAATATAATGGTGGTTTCTAAAGAGCAAAAAAAACAAAAAACAAAAAAAAACCTTAAAATAAATCAGCAGCAGTGGTCATATTTCTGCAGCAGAGCACCACCACTGCTAGTTGCATATAGGGGAAACACTGTTGCTCAATGGATTTGTTCTGTTTTGGAATACACAGGATTCTTCCAAATTAGTTAGTGTATTTTTATATTCAGAATTTCGCTTCGACAAGCTCTCTCTTTTTTGACCATACACCTGTTTGCATCCCTGAGAATAATGCCCAACAACATTGCTCAAAAAGTTGCTCTGTGTGTCATCATTCTAACAGTTGTGTTGGTGAGTCAAAATGAATGAGGGCTGCACAATATTAGACAAAACTGACAATGCCACAATTTTGTATACTGCGATATGTATTGCAATATACAGTAGATTGCAATAACTTGAATAGCTCTATTTGGAAAGAAGTCATCATTTGGGCTTTGGAAAGACTGTATTTGCATGAAATATACATTTTATAATCAAACTGTCATGGAAATTGAGAACTTCACAACCTAAAGTATTAACCAGCAAAATAAGTATGGCATATTGCCTTTGACTAATATTATATTGATATGATGAACCTATACTGCAAGTCTCACAGTGTGACTATTGCAAAAGAAAACATTGTGATGGTGATGCTCTAATGATATTGTGCAGCCCTAAACTGAATTGAATTCTATGGTTCATCATAGAAAAATATCCAGTCTTTGGATTGGATTTATGACCCCTGGACCATTTTTGCACTGCATAGGAGTGACCCCCATCAAGTTGTTGGAAGTAACTAAGTAACTTCTACTTTAAGTACATTTTAAACAAACTACTTTTTACTTTTACTTGAGTAGATTTTTAGATGGGCTGGATTGGATTAGCTTTACTTGTTCTTAAGTAGAATTTCATCAAAGTAAAGGTACTTTTACTTGAGTAGAATTTTTCAGTACTTTTTCCACCTCTGATGATTTCTTAAAATTACACATGAAAGGAGTGATCTACTTTTATAACCTGCACCAAAAGCTGTGAAAAATATGGTTTGTCACCAAACCCCTCTTGTGAGAGTTGAAACAAGGAAGCATTTTATTTTTATAACTCTTATTCACAGAACATTTTGTTAAACTGTGAAATGACTCATTTGTTTTCAGCTGACATGAGAAGCTAATGAACATGAAATCAAACACTCCCGTGAGGCTAAGCCCATTTCCAGGCATGAAAAAACAGTGATCACTGTCACATCACAAGGCTTTTGACTTTATGCATGCTTTCCACAGTTTTGACCACTGCACGTTTTCAGCAGATGTTGAGTTACTCTACAGAGAACCTGTTATAGAGCCTTGCTGGGCCAGTATCATTATTTTAAGTGTTACTGATTTTAGCTCTTCACAGATATAAGCTATTGTATCAGCTACTGTATGTCAGACAAGAAGTTTAATTTTCCAATCAATCAACCAATTTTATTTATAAAGCCCAATATCACAAATCACAATTTGCCCTCGAGGGCTTTACAGCCTACGACATCCCTCTGTCCTTATGACCCTCACAGCGGATAAGGAAAAACTCCAAAAACTCCAAAAAAACCTTTAATGAGGAAAAAATGGTAGAAACCTCAGGAAGAGCAACTGAGGAGGGATCCCTCTTCCAGGACGGACAGACGTGCAAAAGATGATGTACAGAACAGATCAACATGATAAATTAACAAGGAGCTAATTTTAGAAGAGAGAGAGAGACAGAGAGAGAGAGAGATGCAGCAGTTGAAATGAATGAAGAGAGAGCAACAAAAACATGTGCACATTTTATAATTGTGGTAATATTATAATAATAATTACGGCTATTGTGATACCATATGTTGTAGATATATATTAATATATGATAGTATATGTACAGCACAACCATGTCAGAAGAAGCCAAGTTAGTGACAAGCAGTAACAGGACATGAATATTAGCAAAGGAGAAAGAGAGAGAAGGAGAGAAGGTGCTTGATGTATTATAGGAGGTCCCCCGGCAGACTAGGCCTATGTCAGCCTAACTAGGGGCTGGTCCAAAACAAGCCTGGGCCAGCCATAACTATAAGCTTTATCAAACAGTTACAAGATATTACAGTACAGAAAAGCCAATGACATGTTTGAGGACATTTAGACACTGGGCTCTAGTTTCGCAGACCGGGTGAGGCGGGGGCGCACCACACCTGCACTTTTTTGCAAGTTTGGCACACCGTGCACCTGGTGCTGCTACTCCTCTTTCCCACCTCCGTCCCTCCTACCTGCGCAAGTCGAAAAGAGGGAGGAGAGAAGGCGTGGAGTGGGTTTTACACACATCACACCAATCAAATGAGCCCCTCTCCTTGCCCTTAAATGCGCTGCGCGAAGGCGTAATGAGAGTTTACTCAATTCGCCATGGCAGAAGAGAGCGGCAACGTCAGACAGCCAAACTTCTCCCAGGAGGAAACTGATGTTTTGGTCCGGGCCACCTGCGCTGCGCCGGGAAACTAGAGCCCATTGTCTCCGTTATGTAGTTTGTCCACCAGAGCAGTGAACTGTATTTTTCAAAGTTTTTATTTTTGAACTGTCTGCTGCCTGCTCAAAGTGTACCTTCATCTCAACATTCATATAAGCAAATACATGGAATCTGTATCAAAAATAATTATGTTGTGGGCCATAGTGTCACAGCCCGACTCTTGAGCCAGAATGGGAGACACACCATTTCAAAGATTAGATAGTGTACAGTAATTTATTCAACAAAAGAAACTAATTACACACATTACAAAATCATAAAAATGTATAGGATGTGTTCGTCAGTGTCTGCAACACAGTGATGGGCTGACTAACAGACTGACAGTGCTATGCTGCTAACATGGCTAAAAAAGAATATTGGCTCATATTGTTATTTGATTTTTTAAACTTTCAAATGTTGATATTGGCACAAGCCTCAAAAATCCAATATTATTCGGGTCCTACCTTTAAGTTCAAATGTGTTGTTTCAGAAGAAAAGGGTGGAGTAGTAAATAAAATGTTCTGTAGCAAAACAAACTGGCAGCACAGGAACAGGCACTTAGCACAAGATCAGTAGAAACAGAGGTCTACCACATTAGACAGGACCCCAGGTGCAGGCTGTGTAAAGATGCTCACATCTGTGAGCAGTTCAGCACATAATAGCAAGGTGTAACATGCAGACAGGAACAGCGTACATGGAATGCCATAACCAAGTGGCTGGCATAGTGTACAGCAGTGGTCGGCCCCCCTCGTGGCCCATTTGTTGAAAAAGGCACGCTAAAGTGCCCTCCTGGGAGCCAAAACGCACGCTAAAGCGCCCTCCTGGGAGCCAAAACGCACGCTAAAGCGCCCTCTTGGGAGCCAAAACACACGCTAAAGCGCCCTCTTGGGAGCCAAAACGCACGCTCAAGTGCCCTCTTGGGAGCCAAAATGCATGCTAAAGTGCCCTCTTGGGAGCCAAAACGCATGCTCAAGTGCCCTCTTGGGAGCCAAAACGCATGCTAAAGTGTCCTCCTGGGAGCCAAAACACACGCTAAAGCGCCCTCTTGGGAGCCAAAACGCACGCTCAAGTGCCCTCTTGGCAGTCAAAATGCCCTCCTGGGAGCCAAAACGCATGCTAAAGTGCCCTCTTGGGAGCCAAAGGGCGCGCTAAAGTACCCTCTTGGCAGCCAAAATGCCCTCCTGGGAGCCAAAACGCCCGATAAAGTGCCCTCTTTGGAGCCAAAAAACACACTAAACTGCCCTCTTGGGTGGTAAAAACGCATGCTAAAGTGCCCTCCTGGTTGGCAAAGAAACGAGATCATATTTCTCCTGCTTTAGCTTCTCTGCACTGGCTCCCTGTAAAATCCAGAATTGAATTTAAAATCCTACTGTTAACTTATAAAGCTCTAAATGGTCAAGCTCCGTCATATCTTAGAGAGCTCATAGTGCCATATTATCCCACCAGAACACTGCGCTCTGAGAACGCAGGGTTACTCGTGGTCCCTAAAGTCTCCAAAAGTAGATCAGGAGCCAGAGCCTTCAGCTATCAGGCTCCTCTCCTGTGGAATCATCTTCCTGTTACGGTCCGGGAGGCAGACACCGTCTCCACATTTAAGACTAGACTTAAGACTTTCCTCTTTGATAAAGCTTATAGTTAGGGCTGGCTCAGGCTTGCCCTGTACCAGCCCCTAGTTAGGCTGACTTAGGCCTAGTCTGCTGGAGGACCCCCCTATAATACACCGGGCACCTTCTCTCCTTCTCTCTCTCTCTCTCTCTCTCTCTCTCTCTCTCGTATCCTATTACTGCATCTTGCTAACTTGGCCGTACTGCATGTCACTAACTCGGCTTCTTCTCCGGAGCCTTTGTGCTCCACTGTCTCTCAGGTTAACTCATATCGCAGCGGTGCCTGGACAGCGTGACGTGTGTGATTGTGCTGCTGCCGTGGTCCCGCCAGATGCCTCCTGCTGCTGCTGCCATCATTAGTCATTAGTCATACTTCTACTGTTATTATACACATATGATTATTATCACACATGTATACTGCCAGAACTTTCAACATATTGTACCACAGTAGCCAGAACTATAACTATAATATTATTACTTTCATTAATGTTGATGTAAGCTACTGTCATTACCTGCATCTCTCTCTCTCTCTCTCTCTCTCTGTCTCATAGTGTCATACGGATTACTGTTAATTTATTATGCTGATCTGTTCTGTACGACATCTATTGCACGTCTGTCCGTCCTGGAAGAGGGATCCCTCCTCAGTTGCTCTTCCTGAGGTTTCTACCATGTTTTTCCCCGTTAAAGGGCTTTTTTTTTTGGGAGTTTTTCCTTATCCGCTGTGAGGGTCCAAAGGACAGAGGGATGTTGTATGCTGTAAAGCCCTGTGAGGCAAATTGTGATTTGTGATATTGGGCTTTATAAATAAAATTGATTGATTGATTGAAAACACACTAAACTGCCTTCTTGGGCGGAAAAAACACACTAAACTGCCCTCTTGGCTGGTAAAAACATTACTATTGCAATGACTTTTATATTGGGCCCTTTTTTGATCTATATTGAGCCAGAACTATACAGTATCTCACAGAACCAGTTTGGATTATCTGGTGCTAATATGGTGTTAAAATGTACTAGAATACAGGAAATGGCATCTACTTAATTGAAAATTTTCTGGGGGAGGAACCCCCAGACCCCCCAGAGATTTATTTCTTTCATACATCCATGTCTTTGTGTGTTCTTCACAGTCCAACGTTGAATCTACACAGTTCTTGTGGATGCTGATCCTAACTACAAACTAACTTGAGTAGTCTGTCTAGTTAGTCTGTTTTAAGGCTTTATAATGTGCCATTTGTATAACATACAAACATGTCTAAAGTGCCCTTGAAAACATGCGCAACTTAGTGCCCTCTTCAGTGGTGAGAACGCGCTGTATGTGCCCTTTTTTTTCTTTTCGCCCCTGCCCTGTCTGTGCATGCCACTGGTGTACAGGAACATCTGCACTGAGTATGGGCTGGAAGTCCCAAAGTCATAATGAAGGTCGTAAGGTGGTTGAGAATGACCGAGCTAAGATCCTGTGGGACTTCCAGATCCAGACTGACAAACTGGTGATGGCTAACCAACCGGACATCATGTTGATTGATAAACAACAGAAGAAGGCAGTTATGATAGATGAAGCAATCCTGAGCACCAGCAACATCAGGAAGAAGGAACACAAGAAGCTGGAAAAATAATAAGGGCTGAAAGAGGATTGGGGAGTAAAGGCAGCAGTGGTGCCAGAGGAAAACCGAGCCCTCTGGGCTGTGACGGGGCTCCAGCAGATTCTAGGTACAACACATGAGGTCTCTGTCCAGAACAGTGCAGTCCTAGGAACGGCAGTATGACGTTAGCCATATCCACTTGTAATGGTTAAAAAAATCTATAATGAGTCAGCCCCTAAAAGTGTTTGTCATTACCATAGTAACAGCTTGTGTCTCACTGCAGCACTGAACAGAAAAACTTGTTGATATGTCGTAATGGCACAAATAACTGTGAACAGCCTAAAGACAGAAGGCTGGTGCAGAATGAAATCAAGCAAACTGAACAAAATTGAAAAAGTTTAACATTTTACTCACATCCCACTGCTTTGTGTATCAGAAAATACCATGTACACTCTTTCTATTCTAAAGTTTCATATCAGCACACAATCCATCTCGTCTGCTGAATGTAACCATGGTGAACCTGAGAGTCAGACTTGAAAACCCGTCGGAGTGTGTTTTAAAGGAAGTGACCAGACCGAGCTTGCTGCCAGGGTGTCAAAAATACTGCTTGGCCAATAACCCTCAGCTTAAGATACCGATGCACAATGCACCCTTTAGCATCTGTATGAGATGCACAGGGCTTTCAACAGCGCCCATCTGTGTCATTATCAGACATTTAGAGCAACAGACATGGTATAAAGATCACAAAAGTTTGCTCAGGGTGGGTGGCTCCAACAAACTCAGGCCTTTGACCCAGGAGAATGGTGTTTATGTCCCTTGTAAAACTATAAAATCAACGTTGAGTTGATTAATCATGAGTCACTACTTAGTCAGACGTTTTTCATATCACTGATTAACGTCATCATCACGACCTTATCCTAACCCATACCAAGTAGATTTGTTGCCTAAACTTAACAGATGACCATCTGCAACAACACAAAAGGCAGCTTCTACTCAAGCATCAAAATATGACAAGTGGGGACGTGATCACATTAAGGTGACGGATGCCACACAGACTCATTTTGATCATTTTGTTGTGCATCACTGTCTGTGTGCTGCTGCCTGAAGAAGCTCAACAACAATACGACATAGGCACACAAAGTACTGCTTTAAACTCTATTCTGAGATTGTTTAGACTGTCATTTCACATGGGCCATGTTCCCCTTTTACCGTGTATATTACTCTGTGAGTTCCCAAGCCATCACCTTCCTCTGTGATGGCTCCAGGAAAATCCTACTGGTGCACCAGCTTCCTTTTTAACCAGTGTTTCCTAGAAATAGCTTCTGCGACTTGGTAACTGCAGGCAAAATTGGATAAAAGATCAAAAGTGTAAACTGAAAAAATAATGGGTAAAAAGTTTTAGCAACATTTTTTTCTCCTTTTTGTTATACAAGCAACGCTGACCTAATGGGTTTGCTTTTTCCTGGCAATTACCTCCCTGCAAGATAAGAGCTGATTGTTTGAAGCACCAACAGTCTGGTTACTCATCCCAAAGGCAAAGCACGTGCTGAAGATGCACTACCACAAATGGATGGTTAATGCCACCCTCCCAAAATTGCTGTCCAACCATCCAGTTCCTGCCACTTACCTGCATCTGGGTCTCAGCGGGTTAAATAAGGTGGCCCAGACAACACTCTTCCCAACTGTGTTCTCTAGCTCCTCCTGCAGGATACGAAGGCGTTCCCAAGTCGAATGGGATGTATAATTATTTCAGCGTGCTACCCTGGGTGTCTACATTGATGTCTTCTCCAATTCAGGGGGAATCCTAATGTTGTTGTCCTGTTCTGTGGCAGGATATTAAAGGGGTAGGCCTACTAAAGTGATTTAGTAATGCATTTTCACAAAAATGGGGTTTGCAAGAGACAGATTTTAAAAAGAATGGTCAAAATTTATGACTTTTAGTCCCTAGCAGGGTTCAATCTCCCAAAACCCTTAGGCCTACACATCCCATTATGCAAGCAGTTTAGAACATGCTGATTGTCAAACTCCTTGAACCCGTCTGTAGTTTCTCCCAAAATGCAATCTCAAGATGCACTAACAAATGGAGGACATCATCAAAATTGCTGTCCAACCATCCAGTTCCTGCCATTACCTGCATCTGGGTCTCAGCGGTTAAATAAGGTGGCCCAGACAACACTCTTCCCAACTGTGTTCTCTAGCTCCTCCTGCAGGATACGAAGGCGTTCCCAAGTCGAATGGGATGTATAATTATTTCAGCGTGCTACCCTGGGTGTCTACATTGATGTCTTCTCCAATTCAGGGGGAATCCTAATGTTGTTGTCCTGTTCTGTGGCAGGATATTAAAGGGGTAGGCCTACTAAAGTGATTTAGTAATGCATTTTCACAAAAATGGGATTTGCAAGAGACAGATTTTAAAAAGAATGGTCAAAATTTATGACTTTTAGTCCCTAGCAGGGTTCAATCTCCCAAAACCCTGAGGCCTACACATCCCATTATGCAAGCAGTTTTTGTTAGAACATCCCTGCCTTCTGTCAAACTCCTTGAACCCCGTTTGTAACAAAGGCTTTCTGTTAAAAATGTGCAATCTCAATGCCTGACCTGGAACAACCCAGAGGACATCATCAGGGTTATTTTTGGAAACGTGACAAATCACTGAAGAAATTACACAACTGTTTTCACAGACTGTGAAGTTAGCTTGGACAGTATCTTTCTTCATCATCTTCATACCTTTCTGACATTTGTAGAGAGCTCCCGGGAGTCGTTAAAGTAGAGTGGATGAACACCAGACAAAAATCTCCAAACCTCAGCTGTAGTGTTATTGTGGGCAAAAGTTGTTGCAATTCACGTCAAGTTTTTAGCATCCAAAAGGAGGTCTATAATAAAACTAGTAGCAGCGGCTCACACAAGCATCTCTTCAAAGACTCACCACTCACTTGGGGCAGCTGTGGCTCACAGGTAGAGCTGGTCGTCCACCAATCAGAAGATCAGCGATTCGATCCCCGGCTCCTCCAGTCTGCATGTCAAAGTATCCTTGAGCAAGATACTGAACCCCAAATTGCTCCCGATGATGAGTGTGTTAAACTGAGTGGAAGGTGGCACCTTGTATGGTAGCCTCGGCCACCAGTGTATGAATGTGTGTGTGAATGGGTGAACGTGACTCGTAATGTAAGAAGTGCTTTGAGTGGTCGGATGACTAGAAAGGCGCTATACAAGTGCAGGTCCATCCATCCATTACAAAAGTGAAAATGTGAGGTTACTATGTTGACATACAAGTGGTGATCGTTACACATTTCAATGGAATATACAGCAACTAAGTAAGTAAACGTGAAAGCTAACCTCGTGGTCGTAGAAGCCTTTGTAGCATGTATGTCACTGTCCAACCTAAAATGCTGTGTTTCCCATATGCAATTGGGCTACTCGGACTGGGTTTAAAACCTCATAGCCCATAGAATAATGAATAGATATTAAATAAACACCAAGGTAAGTCAGAGATAATTGAATTTGGCAATAATGATTAAAGAAAAAAGTTAATGCTCAGCTTAAAGAAGAATATAAACCCAGAGGGGCCCTAAGAGCTTTAGGAAGCACTCAACTGGTAAAACCTTGAGTCAGGACCAAACAGGCTGAAGTTGATTTTAATATGTTGTGCACAGATAGAAACAACTTCATGGCTAATCTGATGTCTAATAATATAAATGCTCCACTGTTCCTGTGCGTTCACACCAAACCCGATGGACGCGATGAACGCCACAAGTTTCCATTCAAAATTAATGTAAATGACGCGATGACACGTGATGTCGCTTCGGGCGACGCGTTTCAGGCAATAAGAGCGATTACGCGTTACGGGCGATGACATCGCGTCCATCGCGTTTGGTGTGAACGCACGGTTCTTCTGTGCCTTTCATTGATCAGTTTCCCCACTGCACATATGTTTCATTTGTTGCACTTGAGGCCACATATTACTGTAGATTAACTGTATTTCTGGTCCATCCAGTCTGTATTGTAATTCATTTCATCTGATGGATTCTATCTTAATTTATGTTATTCTGGTTTCTATTACTTACTGTGTTTAAAATGTCGTTTTAATGCTTTTCTTTGCCTTCATAAAGCATTTGGAATTTCCATAAAGCTGCCATGCCGTAATGCAATGAGTTAGCCAAAACAAGACATTCTCACTTTTGTCAAGAAACAGATTTTTATTGAATATCAAGAAAATGTATAATACATTACACGTACTGTGATACAATATTTTATCCATACTGATAATCACTCAACAGCTGGTGTAAAATAATTTCTCTGAATCACATCCTAAAAACTAGCATGCCTTCTACTAAAACACCCAAATATTTAAATTAAATTATGATCAACAAGTAGTATGTAGTTTAGCTTATTATCTGTACAAAAAAATAATAATTACAACTGAGAAAAAGTAAGCAACTACATTACAATGTGTATGAGAGACGCTCTTTCTGTGTTAAAGTAGAATCACTGTCTCAGGGTTGCATGCCTTCACAAACCGTTGAAGTTGCAGTTACAGTTTACATCTATGTCTGTGGCTATGACAGAAGAAAAATCTTCAAGTATGTATGTTGCTGCAAAGAAGCCACAAATTCTAAAACACGAGTGCTTCAAACACATCTTCTACCTGACGGCACAGAAGATCCATACAATCAGCACAGTGTCAAGGTGTCACCCATTCAGTATCTATTTATCTTATCTACATATGACATTGCGTAATGGCTAGAAAAGTGTTTTTGCAGAACAATATGATGTCACAGTGAAGATGACCTTTGACTTTTTGAATATAAGAAGTAATAATTTCATCATTTCATTCTATTAGACATTAGTTTAAAATTTTGTCATAATTACATATGAATTATTGAGTTGTGGCCAAAACCATGTCTTGTGAGGTCACAGTGACCTTTGACCATTAAATTCTAATCATCCCTGAGTCCAAGTGAACATTTGTATCCCTTTTGAAGAAATTTCCTCAAGGTATTCTTGAAATATCACATTCTCAAGACCAGGTGAGAGTGACTTTGACTTCCAAGTCCAAGTGGACATTTGTGCCAAAACTGAGGAAATTCCCTCTAGGCCTTCTTAAAATATTGCATTCACAAAAATGAGATGGACACAAATTCACAGTGGTCTTGACCTCGACCACAGACCTTTGATTATCAAATTCTGTCAGTTCATCCCTGAGTCCAAGTAGATGTTTGTATCCAATTTGAAGGAATTCCCTCAAGGTGTTTTTGAGATATCACATTCACAAGAATGAGACGGACCATGTCAGAGTCACCACGACTTTTGACCATCAATCAGTTCATCTTTAAGTGCAAGTGAACGTTTGTGTTAAATTTGAGTAAATTTCCTCAAGGCCTTCTTGAAATATCCCATTGACAAGAATGGGAAGGATGGAAAACCCAAAAACATAATGCCTTCAGTCAAAGCTATTGCCAACGCAGAAGCATAAAAACAGTCAAAATAAAAGTTAAGGGATAAGATACCATGGCGGCTATAATGGACTCAGTGAATCGAAAAAAATAATATCTGGTTTGCTTCTGTGATTATGGATAATAATGATAGACATCAACTTACAACTAACAAACAAATGAAAAAATATTTTGTTTACATTTGTTGAAGCCATCACAAGTGAACCAGAGCAAGATTACCAAAACATTTCCCAGCAAGTAGAACTCCCACATCATAGTCAAGACAGGGCTTCCTTGTATCTATGAGGTGTCTTGTTCTGTTTTGCCTTTATACTTTTTACTTGCCTACATGTCTTCCTTTGTTTTCTCTTCTGTCTCTTTCACTGTCTCTGCCTACATGAAGGTGACTGGAAACTTGTTGTCATCATTCATTCTGCTGCACTGCTGATATCATTGCTGTCCATTCTGCAACAACACACAGAGGTTAATACCTTGTCTATGGCCCCTTTCTTCATGAAAACATACAGAATTAAGTCTGCAAGAGGATTCATCTTAAGAAACAGAGAAAACTTGTAGTAGAGAATGTCTGAATATTGGAGCTCATCTGTCAGGAACCAAATGACAGTAGGCAGGAACAGCAGAACGTAAATAAGTAGCACCAGGACCAAAATTCCTACAATTCGTCGTTTTTCATCAGATGGCACTGAGATAGAAGCTGACAGAGCTTTGAGGGTCCCACCCAGGAAGAATATGAGCAGTGGGAGGGGAAGGAGGCAAAAGACACTGAAGATGGTTGATTTGACCTTAATCTCATCCCAGAAAAGGATCGGGAGGACATAGACAAGAGGCAGGGTCCAGATCATAACACAGACCAGCACAGAGATCTTGATGGTTCGTCTGAAGCAGTACCAGAGCGGGAAGACAATGATCAAATACCTGCAATACAAGACAAACACAGCTTCAGAATTTTATACTAATACAATTATCAGACATAGAAGAAGCTTCGTACATACTGGATCGACAAATAGCTACCTTTCCAGGGCGATACACACCATGAAGCAAACACTGGCCAACAGACAAAAGAGGTAAATAAGTGAGAAGATACAGATTATCTCTCATTCCTTGGGCTGTGCTACCTCAACAATCATGTAGCAGAACTGAAGTAAGTCAGAAATGTGCAGGTTGATGACGTAGATTGGAGCAACATGATCATTTCGTACCTGCAGGAAAACATGTTCTGAATTCCATCTCCTTCCAAATATCAGTATACCAATCAGCAGATTATGGCCGTTCCCTCTTCCAGTGAACCAATAAAATTTTGCCACAATCTCTATCAGCCAATCATGTCACTGCTGTCAAACTTCAAATCTGTTCTCCTCTCAGCTACTGTCAGCTGTCATTTTAGGCGAAGTCATCGCGCCCGCCTCCACCTCATCCACCTCTAGTTATCAAATCTAGAGCCCAGGATGAGTTCATCAAAAGCACTCCTGAGCCAGATCCTCAGCACACTCTTCGTCTCATCACCACCACCTCTACCAGCATCTAGACTCCACGGATGGGTTTTTTATTCTACTACGGCTTCACCATCCTGCCAAAAAATATAACATCATGCAAAAGACTATTCACATTTCTCGTACTTAAGTGCACATGTAAATGAATATGCCTTTCACTCAGAATATGTTTTTCCTGATTGATCTCCTGTTTTGCAGACACAGATATGATACATTCTGGCCCAAACACATGTGCTGTATTTATCAAACAGAGAGTCCAGACTGGAGTCATACACTGAGTGTCATGTTTATGATTGCAAGGTGAGCCTCTCTTCTTATTCTTATTACATAGGCGTGAGACATGATAACAGATGTTCCTTATGTATTCCATTGATATAAAATGGGAATGTCAGTAGTTTTGCAGGCATTTAGTCATGAACCAAAGCACCGATTTCATCAAAATTTTCGACCTGATGATGGCACCAAATGAAAATCAGATTGTAACTGTTATGAATATTTAGCCTCTGGGCACCATGAACGTCTGTATTATTCTGGCAATTGTGGAGTATATTATTGCTGTAAAGTTACTACACTTCTGGCCCCCGAAACAGACCTGCTACCTGCTGCTACCTGCAGGCTGAGCAATGTTCTCTAGAGATCCCTCTTACCAGCAACGCTTTTGAGCTCCTCAAAGGCCTGGGGCATTTTCAGGCCAGATGGGATATATGATCCCTCTAGCACTGGTGGGACCTCCTACTGGTTCGAAATGCTCAGAAAACCTCTAACGGGAGGCACCCAGGAGACATCCTAATCAGATGCCCAAACCACCTCAACTGGCCCCTTTTGACGCATAGGAGTAGCGGGTCTATTCCAAGCTCTCATGGGTGTCTGAGCTCTTCACCCTATCTCTAAGGGTGAGGCCAACCACCTTACGAAGGAAACTCATTTGGGCCGCTTGTAACTGCCATTTTATTCTTTCGATCATTACCCAAAGCTCATGACCATAAGTGAGGGTCAGAACGTAGATGGACCAGTAAATCAAGAGCTTTGCCTTCCAGCTTAGCTCCTTCTCCACCATAATGGTCTGGCTCAATCCCTTCATCACTGCTGATAATGTGCCAAACCACCTGTCCATCTCATGCTCCAATTTACCCTCACTCATGAACAAGACCTTGAGATACTTGGAACTCATTGCTTGGGGCCATAATTCTCTCCCAAACCAGAAGAAGCAATCGACCATTTTCTGGCAGAGAACCATGGCCTCAGACTTGGAGGTGCTGACTCTCATCACAACTGCTTCACACTCAGCTGCAACCACCTCAGTGCATGCTGGAGGTGCGATGAAGCCAACAGAACCGTATTATCTGCAAAGAGCAAAGATGCAATGCTAAGTTCCCCAAACTGGAACCCTCCCTCCCATCGGCTGCACCTCGAGATCCTGCTCACGAATATCACACACAGAATCGGTGACAAGAGCTAACCCTGGCAGAGGCCAGCACCCACTGAAAAATTGCATGACTTTGTGCCGACAACGTGGACACAGGCTCTCACTTCACTCATAAAGGGACAAACTCCCATGACCCCACAGTAGCCCCGCAAGGGTGAATCCACATTGCTCTGCCTTAATCTGAGTCATTTGGAGCCTCCTTTCCAGCACCCTGGAATAAACTTTCCCAGGGAGGCTGAGCAGTGTGATACCTCAATAATTGGATCACACCCTCCAGTTCCCTATTTTAAAATGGGAACCAACACCCCGGTCTGTCACTCCACAGGCACTGTACCTGACCGCCATGCATGACTCAAAAGGCATCAGCCAAGACCACCCAATAATATCCAGAGCCTTCAGCATCTCAGGGTAGATCTCATCCACACCTGGCACCTTGCCGTCAAGGAGCTTTTTGAATACTTCAGTGACCTCTGCCAGGGATATGGATGAGGATTCCCCAAATCATTCAGACTCTACCTCCTCCACAGAGGACATGTTGAGGGAGTTCAGTGCTCTTTCCACCACTCAACAATATCCTTAAGCCCGGGTCAGCAGTTCTCCTCCTTTTCTGAACACAACCTGAGCAAAGCCCTGCTTTCCTTTCCTGGGTTTGCCTGAACTTAGGTGAGGCCAACCAAAAGTCCTACTCCATAGCCTCTCTGAACTCCTCCCAGGATTTTACTTTGGCAACTACCATACCTGCAGCCTTTCTTGCTAGCCAATACCCATCTGCTGGTTCAGCAGCATCCCTCATTCCTCAGGGATAACTTCAACACACTGGCGCTCAGGTGGGGCTCATGAGTATCCCAATACCAGCCCCACCCTGCCCCATCCCCACCACTGTCTGCCGCCTGGCAAACAATGCCACATTGGACCCCGATGCCCCACGTGACATGTACAGTAAATTAAAAAAACCTTAGTCATACCTGAGAATAAAGAGCATAAATCGCCATGATGGTCAAAGGAAGGCCAATACAAATGGTTACGCATGTCACGACTTTTAAGATGAATCTATCCTCTCCACTGTAATAATGCATGCCAAAAGGGGATAAGACAAAATACTTGGCAAGATCATAATCGTTGAAGGTGGTGTCTTGTGAAGTGTTGTTAATGAGGAGGTCTTCCATTCTTCTGAGTGAGCCTGTAGTTAAAGAGATCAGGTTATAGGAAGGCAGCATGTTGTTTAATATCTACGTCATGCACACATACAGTATAGCTGCATATATTATACCATACAATTAAATCATATCAAATGTTACATTATCTGCTAATAATGTTTAATCATTAAATAAAGTTTCAGATAGTAAGACATGTCCTAGTGATGTACGTGCTGTGAGGTCTGCAGCCACAGAGCATTGCCCAGTAATTTAATGTCATATTTAATATTAATGTATGTTGGTTTACTGCATGTTGCCTGTCTTCTGTATTTGATGCCCCGCTACTTGTTGAATGCCCCTCTGCCATCTGGTTCTGGGTGAGGAGGTTTACGTGACTGATTATCCTACTTGCTGGATTAATACAATTGCTGCATTATCTTTGTGTAGAGATTGTGCACTCCGGATCAACTAACATTTCATTATAAAAATGTTGCAGGGACCTTTGTTACGTGTCATGACCATTTGTCCTCATGTCCCTTCTGTCTCTGCTGTCCCCTCTCAATAAACGCTAAAATGCCATGAAATACTGATTTGTGCTCTCATTTCACATTTAGACTTTGTGGGAACTGAGACATTCACTGACTCTAAGCTGTCTTCGGTTCCTGGCATGTCATTAACAATCATATTGTCAAAATACCACTACATTTTTTTGCATCTCTCAGCTGTCACCATTTCCTGGAAAACTACAAACATCAATATACATACCTCTCAGTGGATTATTATTGGCTCACAACAATAGACACAACAACAACAAGTATAGAAATAAAAATAAAGTAACAGTACTACCACCTTCTTTATTCCACATACTGTATTGTTATCAGCTATCTTCTGTTTTCAAGTTGTTTTTTAATCCTCTGCCATCTCTTTGTTACAAAAAATATATAGTTATATCTCCCACATCAAAATCATATTTAAAGGAATACTTCACCCACAAAATAACCATCTGTGTGTCAATTACTCACCACGTGTTGAATTCATGAAAAAAAAACTTTGTGTGAGAGGCTTGTGAGAAAAACACATAAAAATCTGAATGAATTGAAGTCATGGGGGCCTGTGTTTAATAGCACCAAATTATATATATATTATATTATAGAAGAAAACAAGTCAATAAAGTAAATTATAACCACAGGATAGTGTACACACTCAGTTCAAAGCTGCATATCCATCTTTATGAGTGTTTGCAATCTGTTTTCTTGAAAAAAATACATATAGAAGAAAAAACAGTTATGTAAGAAAACCTACCTTTGACAGCTCCGAGATCTGGTTACCTAATGAGTTCCCTATGCCATGTTTGCCGTTTTGTTCCTCACATCCAAATAGTTCACAGTAAATATGGTGAGTGATTGCATGCCAGATGGTTTCAGGATTATCTACACCTGCTTGTGAAAAAAAAGGTAGGCAGGCATGAACACAGTCTATGCAAAGTATGTCAGAGGAGCAGATTTAATCAACAAGACAGACACGTGTATACTCACTTGGATTAATATCTGCCAATTCATATTTTCTGCGCATAGCGAAAACAATTTAAACCATCCAACCATCATTTCTGTGTCAGTTTATCATGATTATCATTCTGTATGGGTCCAGTTTTACAAACTCATACCTGCTCCCTGTCAGAGCTGCACAGTTATCTACACTCATCTCTGACTCAATTCTGGACCAGACCCAGTCCCTCAGGGCGAGAAACCCAACGTGAAAACATAATTTTTTTACAGGCCAGTTTTGTGATTTTTGACTAATATGCTCCTGTAACATATATTCTCTCAGACTAGTGGGATGAGAGCATGCAAAATGCATATTTAGGTGTTGTATTAGTTTAGATTTCTGTTCTGGTTGTTTATGCAAAAAGTGCATAACTAATTAGATAATGTCCCATATTTATTTAAACATAAAATTTCAAAAATGTGTACTACAAAAATAATTGTGTCTCAAGTAATTATCTTGAGGAGTTTCATGTAGATATCTATTAGTTACATGTGTTTTTGGTGTAGTTTGGATTTTTACAAAGCTTAACTTTAAATGCCATTTTCTCACAATTAGTTTTTCTCTGAGCCAAAAAGAACATTTTTTTTTAGAACATTTTATTCTAACATAGCTTTTTTTATGGCAGTTGACAGTATTTTCTGATGTAAGGAGTGATAAAAAGAGGTATCACAAATTCCCTCTGAAAAAACCTTCAACCCTAACATGCCAACAAAAGAAAACAAGAATTTTGAATCTGGCTTTATCCAATGCTCAGATATTTGTTCTGGAAATGTATGAAAATGGGCACATTTAATTACAAAATGTCTCATTAGTACATTTAAACATAAAATGTCAGAAATCTTCACATATAAATAATAATTGTCTTAATGTAAGTAATTATCTGGGGAAGTTTCATGGTGATATCCATATGTTTAAAAGTTTTACCCCAGTCATCTGTAATGCCTTACTTTAAGACTGATAACTGCATCACAGCCTGTGATGAAACAGGCTTGGAGTTTGCTGCTGATGTACGCTACTGTCTTCACCTCATGTTTGTTATTCAAAATATTGTACATGTTTTGCATCATCTTAAGTTATTTATACTTACAGAGTCTGTTATTCCTGGTTCTCACACATCAAATTTGAATTTATGGAAAGAAGGGATTAATTTGCATGCCCGTGCTCCTTGTTTTGTGTCAGCGCATTTTGTGTATTAGACCATGTATAGTATGAGAGAAATCATACAACATTCTGCAGGACCACAACCTGAATGAGTCCTTCACCAGAGTCTTCTGTTCTGCCCTGTGCGTTCACACAGTATTGCAATTTCACAAAGCTAGGGCTTGCAAGAGATAGATTTAAAAAGAAAGGTCAAAATCTATGACTTTAAGTTCATAGCATGGTTCAGTCTCCCAAAATCCTGAAGCCTACATTTCCTATTATGCAAGATGTTTTTGTTAAAACTGCCCTGCCTACAAAATGCCCACTTCTTTCAAACTCCTTGCCCCCAGGTTTTAACACAGGCTTTCTCTTATAAATATGCAATCTCAGTGCCAAAGCTGGAACAACCCTAAAGACATACAACTGTTTTCACAGACTGTGTAGCTGGTTTGGACAAGATCTTTTACCTTTCTGATATTTCACTGGGTTATGCCAGCCCATTCTTATCTGAAATCATCAAAGACTGCAGCTTTGTCAGTGATTTCGGCAACGCCAAAACCCACCGTTTGCAGCAGTATGTTACACAGACAGACAGCATCAGTTCATAACGCGGCCGGATGGCACCAGTTGAAGGTGTATTTAAGGAGCTGGATAAATCCCTACAGGGTGAGTGGGAGGGATGGTGGATGGGTCCAACAAACCTGAGACTTTCACCTGGGAGGCGGGTGTTTGTTTCCCATATGAATGTAGAACCAAACCATGACTTAGGCTAGAATGTGACACAACCGCTCCATTAGACTGTTGCAACTACTTTTCTTCTTGAGTTACTTATTGCGATACACTATAGCTGCAGTCTGAGGAAGAGCATCACGCTTGAAATGTCATGCAAAATAAAAAATTGCATTCGGAAGCTCTGGTGTGCGGATCGCTTTTTTCATGCTTTTGATACTTTGTGATCCAGCACCCAACCCAGTGGGCTTCGGGGATGTGCGTGTCCTATTCTTTACTTTTCTTTTTTCACACTATAGCTGCCTAAAATTTTAAAATTCTCTGGAACTGTACCAGCCTTCCAAATGATATTCCCTCATTTGCTGTTTAAATGATAGCCATCTAACACTTAATTCACAATCTATCAGGTGTCCAGTGGGGTTTATATGGTGACTGTAGAGGCCCTTGTGCCCTGCAGTTAGGGGCATTGTCTGTTTCAAAGCAGAAACACAAATATATATTCTCTGTCAGTACAAAATGTTCAAAAAGATGATTAGCTGGACCTCCCTGGATTAAACAACTAAACAAGCACTTGTAAATTCCTGAATCAAGATGGTGAATGACAAGGCACTCAACAAATATTTCTCACAAGCTTATTATCACTTTGGAAAGCTTGATTGAACTCTTACTGTCTCCTTTGACAAAATGGAATCTGACCAGCAGTCCATTCACAGATTTCTTCTAGTGCTGCCAAAAGATCACCTCAGCCCTACCTTATCACACCTGTCACTTCCACTTACCCTGGAAAACCTCCAGTCACAAGTTAGCTTATTTAACCGTTAGACCATGTTACTGTAAATGTGTGATTGAGATTTAGCACTGTGGCAGACCACCGGATGTTATCCTGTTCGCGGTTATATCAGAAAACAGCTAGTCCATTTAAAGATGGTATATCAGTTAATATACATAAAATGCTTGCAGGATGTGTGTGAATTCTATAAACAATAAAAACAATCATCCCCTTTTCACAGCTTGGATTAAACAGACACTACAGTATGTCGAAGCTGATTTGTGTCTGTCACGGATCCTTAGACAACAAAACCTACTTTGTTGCTTTGAAGGTCTTCGTGAGGATTTAGATGTCTGAACCAAGACTCTTTCTTCTTCACTTTTGTCACAATGTCTGTTACGGTCTTTCCAAGTCAGGTCCTACAGAGGCTGGCCAAGACTCCCTCCTAGCATAAGGTGAACAGCAAGTGCCCAGATATGCCTCATTGAAGAGGCTTTCAAGTCCGGCAAATCATGCATGATTTGCATCATGCATGACGTGAACATTGTCAATAACCAATGAGTGCACTCTCTCTAGCACCAATCAAGAAGCAACAAACCAGGCAAACAATAAACATGGAGGCACAACAATGTCTCAGTTCTCTTGGACTGTGGAAAAGCAAGAGAAACTGGTGGAATTGCAGAGTGAACAAGAGTCCCTGTTTAACTAAGCCTGTATTTGATCCCCCAACCAGCGCTTATTTTAATGAGAAATCTTAATTTTGAAATGGTTCACCTTTCATTCTCCCCTTCCCCTCTCATTAAAATAGTGCAGAACTGACGAGAATACTGCTGAGATATGACGGCCTTTGTCTTGTGTGTCTGGAGTTATGTGTTTTTGCAGATATGTTGGGAGCTGTTAATGTCATATTGCTTAAAAAGTTTGGTGTAATATCTTTCACTAGGAACAGGATGGGAAATAGTCTCAAAGGACATCTAGTTTTAGTCTTGCAAATAGTGACTCTGCAGGATCCCCAAGTCTCTGCAAAATCTTATAGTGTCACAAAAAACTTTCATTGTCTTTAGATGTGAGAAGGTGCCAGACTCTATTTTTTTCAAAGTCTTCAAGTGTATGGTAGGCTATAGTTGTATTTTTGGGCAGCACAGGTTGCTTATGTAGTAAAGTTTTTAGCAAACACTTCCTTATCTACACATCCAATGGACATATAGCTACATTACCATTTATGACTCATGTTTGTTAACCTGATGAATGTAAGCCTAATATTCAGTACACTATTACTTCTTTTTTGATCCCCACTAACTCCTAAGAAAAATATCTGACTCTTAAAGCTGCTGAACTCTCCACTACGTTCACCAGCTAGTCACTGTTTGCTGTTTGCTGCTGAGCAGGTAGATTAGTGGGGATACTGTTAAAATCACGTTTACAGGAACATAGATAATTAGGTTTATCATGTTCCATGTAAACATCATATCTCCAGTAAGATCAAAACCAGCATATGGCTCAAAACCAGGACACCAGTGTGCATGGTAATGCACAGATGGAATTTAGATCTGTAACAGGGGTCCACAGGTTGGATTAACCTGTCAATAGATCAAGCAGGGATGATGTGTGCTGAGTCCCAGGTGGGCTCAATCACAGATTCATATTCATACACTTGTGTTAACAGAAACATGGAGAGGAAATGGCTTCACAGAGGGCACAGGAGGCTTAGTGGTGAGACTCTGTTCAGCTGGAGGATAGGTTTTTTAACCCCTATCAGCAAGTATCTGCTGTGCTGAATATCCATGAGCATGATCCTGAATCCTAATCAACGTGATCGGTGTAACAAGTTCTGCATTTACCTCAGGTGGTCATTTACAAAGACAAATCTGCAATTTATCATACCTTCAATTTAATATAGGTGTTTAGACTAAACCATAACACCGACCTCTGTGGGAAATGTCTTCCCATATATATTTTTGAATAGAGATGAGGTGTGCCTCTGTAGTTAGCAAATACCTGCCTATTTTTAGTTATTTTAACTGTGCTTGGCCAGATTGTGAAATAGTCCAGCTCGAAAAATATGCGCAGACCGCCCTCTGCTGTTGCAATTTATGTACTGCATAAGTTGGGACGTTATGGGTGGGGTGTGTCAAGTATATTATCTTGGGTTATGAATAGTGCACAGAAAGGCTTGAATGGTTTTATGTTTTATTTTGCGTTTGTGTATTTCTTTAAATCTTCAATCAGCTATTAATGTTAACTGATCTACATGGAAGCCAGGCTAATGGTATAGTACATTTTACCTCCTTTTGTGATGTAGAGTCAAACTGACATTTGTATGTAACAGGTAAAAACACATTTTTTTAAACTTTATTCTTAACAATTCAGTAGTACAATATCTCGTAAGAAAATAGAAACTTGCATTCTTCCAAATATTGTTAACAGATTCAAAACAAATTCAAAATAGCAAAGCTATATTTACAATAAAAACAGATACATATTTAAATAAAACTAAGAATAAAACAATAAATACATGTGTATACGGACAATGAATATATTCAAGGCAATATGTTTTGAGTCCCCTTTGGCAATTCACACAGTAAACCCATATGGTAGCAGAGCCGAGCCAATAAATAAATAATACAAGAAAATCCTTCCAACTTAGTCAAAACACCATAAATTGTGACATAGTTCGAAATATTTGTATAAATATATTTGTATGTATAAAAAAATACTTATTTAGTTAATTTATAAACAACATTAATGAGAATTTCTATTTTTTATATATATATTATTATATGTGAAATGTTACCATTATTATGAAGATACTGATCAAACACATTAAAAAAAAAAAAAAAAAAAAGTGTGTGACTAAATACAGTGGTTATGTTTCCTGTGTAAGGTTACGTGTGAAGGTCGTCAGTGGCACACCACTATTACAGACAGTGACAACAAACCACTAGCCAATTTCTTATCGCTGTCCAAGAAGTTGACTTTGCGCTAGGCAGCCTGGGAAATTGATTTCTTGCGCGTCTTGGAGCGTTTCACAGTCGGACAAATGCAAACTACATTTCCCGTGGCTCTCTGCGCGGTCGGGGTTACATGCTGCTCTCCACGCACTCCGTGCTGCAGCAGCGATAAATGTGGTCCTTGAACGACTCATAGCCAGGGCACATTCGTATGGCCCTTAGGGTAAAGGGGTTTTGGCGTGACCTCAACACGTAAATTCCAACGTAAGTGTAGTCCGCTTTATATCCTCTGCTTTAGCATGTTATACTTACGTAGTGACAACTTATTTCCCTGCCTGTGAGGAGTAGTAGTGCAGCTAGCTAACAGCTAACTAGCTAACGTTAACGTCAGGCGTCAGAAGCCAAAGTTGGCAGCAGTTCAGAGTGTGGCCTTAACGAGCCCGCCTGTTTGTCAGTGTCTAAATGAGATGCCTGCTTTAATACGACAAAGCCTGTTTACTTCGCTTCGAGAGTGACCTGGCAACATAGGAACTTAAAGCTGTCTCCTCTTGTCCTCCAGACAAAACTGGCCAATGTCAACTAGCCTAAAATAGACGCTTGTGTAAAGCTGAAATGAATTTAGCTCCGTACTTCCGGTTTGAACCTCTGAGGCCAGGACAAATCCCCATTGTCTTTTCTACCAGTGTTTTTTGAATACTTTTATTGTGAAGATAAATGTGAGGACTTCCTGTCTTAATGTGGTGAATTCACACAGCTCTTGCAGTAGTTTGGCTAGCTGCTAGTTGGTGTATTAGAAGTTTTGTAACGTAACAGTAAACCGTTTACCTGTTGTTCAGTATCAGCGTGTGTACGCTAACGTTACCTTTTTAAAAGGTAGTTTGAGTTAACGTTAAGAATTTTTTGTTTTGTTTTGTTTTGTTTTGTTTTGTTTTTTTTTTAGACTTACGCATTTGGACTTTGTGCATTAAACTCTCGTTTGTTTTGCTTCAGGTGCTGCCTTTATGGTTGCGCAATCCTAACAGGTATGTTCCAAATCTGTCACAACCTGTGTAACTAATCAGTGAATGAAAGGAGATAAGTTTATTAACAACACAGGGAGGAATTCAGGTCATGGTTGGTTTACTCCATGAGTTGTTGAAGCTTACACTTGGCTTGTTTATGTAGTAACGTCACTGTGTATAATAATAATAATAATAATAATAATAATAAGCGAACTCTACTATACAGTAGTAACACATCTATGTAGCAAGTGTTTTTTTTCTAAATAGATAACCACAACAACATGGACAGCATGTTCTAAAACCAAGAACAACAGCATAGGAACAAAAGTCAAATAATAAAACACAACTATTAGTAACTTTAGATGAATGAACCTTTTGATGATTTTTCAGCAGATCTGTGAACATTGATTTGGGGAGGAGTTTCTCTGATATTTTTAGAAACTTTTTAATAGGAATAACTCTGTATAGTGTTTTTCTGACATGGCCATTGTTTTATCAGCTCTATAGCTGATTTAACCACATTCTGTAATCATGCAAGATGAGGCTGTTAAGCAGGGAGAGAAGGCTCTGTGAATATAACATGTGTTCAGGGCTTCACCAAGCCTTTATATCTTTACAGTGATAATAGTCTGACCTTTAAAGTAACAACTTCATTTAGTTTTCTTTGGTGAAATGAATCAAATATGCCTACTTTATATTTTAGAAAAAGTTTTATTATACCCCTTGAAATCAAGAAGGCCCTGCGACCCCCTGTGAAACTTCCACAAACCCACCCCCCCATCCCCAGGTTGGGAACCAGTGATTCAGAGAAACAGAACAGACTGATGATATTATTAGTATTTGAGATATATTTTGTAGCAAAAAGCAGAAAAATCAAAAAAGTAAAAGTAAGTAAAAAAAAAAAAATCAAAGAGGGATAATAGAGCCAAAAATGATAAGTCAATTAATCGATTTGTGTACTGACAAAAGTAATTTGCAATTATTTAAATAATGTTTCAGGCAAAAATATATGGGTTCTATTAGCTTCTCAAATGTTATTATTTTCCAGGTTTTTTTTGTTTTGTTTTTTTTGGTCTTTTGGTCTTTCATAATAAAAACCTACATATTTCAAGGTTTTGGAGGCTTTATGGGCCAGCAAACCGACCAAAGATGTTACCTTGAACTCACAGAAGTTGTAATAGACATTTTATCTTCTCACATCTGACTTTACAGACTAAATGAGTAGTCAGTTAATTAATGAAATGGGATCAATTGTTTGACAATGACAGAGATGTTAATTGCCACACTAAACAAGACTGTAATCATTACAATATATTGCCGATGTTATACTTGGCTTTTTTTTTTGTGTTATCCCACAGTCTGTGGTTAAACGTCACAGCAGTAAAGAGGCGGAGGGGAGGAGGATGATAATGCAGCGCATCTTGACTCATGGCACACTGCGGCGGGTGGCAGCAGCACGTCAGTTACTGGTGGGTGTCTCGATCTCTGAGCCACCAGTAGCATTTTGTTGCTGTACCCTCCGCCTGTCACCGCCAGCACCCACAGGCCGGCTCTGGCTTTCAACCTCAGCGTCCATAAAGGCAGCACATCAGCCAAAACACCAGCCGCCACAAGATGAGCCACAGTCCAGCTCCACACCTCAAACACAGGAGGTCAAGAAAGGGGAAGCTAGGCCTGATATTGGAGAGGTGGACCCCCTGCAGGACAAGTCCATCGGTCTGGTCCAGAGGTTTAAGAGGACGTTCAAACAGTATGGGAAGGTTTTGATCCCTGTACATCTCGTGACATCCTCTTTGTGGTTTGGAACCTTCTATTACGCTGCTATGAAGTGAGTCTTATAGTTTTCTGAAATCATGGCTTTGCATTATAGATCAGATGACATTTGTTCCTAAAATGCTATGTCTATTTGAAGAATGACCAACTGTATTTAATCTTCAATACAATCCTAGCTTTGGTATACGAGTCACTAACACATCAGTGCTGGTGTTAATATTGGTATTTCTTACCAAATCTATAACAATTGGCATTTCATGGATTGAGAATGGTTCGACACAGCTTCTACTGTTTTAAATCAGCCCTGAACCATGTAAGACATAGGCCCCCTTTACACCTGGCATCAAGATGCGTTTTTTGCAATCAGATAGTGCTTGACCACATACATTTATACCTGGTAGTAATATGCATCTCTGGTGTCCACATCCAGACCTGTTTGCTATTCGATCACACTCCGTCCTGCTGATGTCACATCCTCCACTTTGTTTTCTGCAAGCATTTCCAGCAGCAGACTACAATAACACAACAAGATGTTAGCCGCCCGTAAAGTCGCATTATTGTATAGACACTTTTGTCTGGCCAAATGGAGAGCCGACACTTCGTCTCACCGTGACTCCATCTTGGCTATCATCCGTGTTTTCTTTTTCTTGGCCGTCGCTACCCGGTGAGGGTTGTTGTTGTTGTTGTTGTTGTTGTTATCTTCTTCTTCCTTCTTCCTGTGTCCAGCTGGTGCACTTTGCTTACGTATTTTTGCCGATGGAGTTGTTGCATGTGGATTGGAGATGCATTTGCATTCACTCTTGTGTTTGATGCGGTCACAATGCGTCCCTGACCAGCTTCAGAAGTGGTTTGGCATATCATATAACAATTCATCCTCAGTGCGTTTTGAGTGTATTTACACCTGTACTTTCATGTGGTCAAGAGCAATCCGATTGCAATCCCATCACAAAAAATGCATGTTAATGCAAGATATAAAGGAAGTAATACAGTCAACCAGTTGGGACTTATCTACATCATGACATTTATAAAATAATATGTAAGTTTAAGCGTAACTCCACCCAGTCGGTGGCAGCTAACTACAAGCTTTCCTCTCTGTTTGTCTTCCCCTCAGAGGTGTGAATGTAGTGCCCTTCCTGGAGATGATTGGTCTACCAGAGTCACTAGTTGGCCTTTTGAGAGATTCCTCGAGTGGCTACGCTCTGACTGCATACGCCATGTACAAGGTAATTCTATCCAGGGTCCTCTGTGTTCTTTTATGCCTCTAAGCCTGTGACAGCTGTGGCCGGAGGCATTATTTTTTCGGGTTGTCTGTCCATCTTATTCTTGTGAACGTGATGTCTCAAGAACACCTTAAGGGAATTTCTTCAAATTTGGCCCAGTCACCCACTTGGACTTAAGGATGAAGTGATAAGATTTTGGTGGCCAAAGGTCAGTGTGAGCTTGCGTCTGTCTCATTCATGTGAATGCAATATTCTCGGAAGGCCTTGAGGAAGATTTTCCCAATCTGGCACAAACGTCCACTTGGACTGTGAAGCATCCATGTTTTCACAGACATGGATGGAAACTGTAAGTGCAACTTTACTGGTTTGCGAGGCAGTAATTCTATGTCTTTTCTTTTCTTACAGATTGCAACCCCTGCTAGATATACGGTGACTCTGGGTGGCACGTCACTATCTGTTCAGTACCTCCGCAAGCACGGCTACTTATCCACACCACCGCCGGTTACAGAATACATCCAGGACAAAATGGAGGAGACAAAGGAGAAACTGACAGAAAAGATGGAGGAGACGAAAGAGAGATTTTCAGAGAAAATGGAGGAAACAAAAGAACGTATCTCTGGGAAAATGGAGGAGACTAAGGACAAGCTTTCTGAGAAACTGCAGGAAACCAAAGAAAGAGTCTCAGAGGGAAAAGCATTTTTTAGAAAGAAAAATGAATAACCAATCCTGTTTACAGATGCTGTCTCTGAATCTATGATCCTATTTTGATCTCAACAAGTAATCAGTGAGTTTGGGGCAAGTAATAGACGGCACTTATGAGACTCTTCAGACAGAAGAGAGAGACTTTGTACTATCCTTGTCCTAAAATTTCACCTTGCACATCTCAGTTATCAGCTGTTGTCTATTTAAGTGTCAAATTCAGTCCCTAATTGTCCAAACTCTGCCACGATGCACTGTAAGTGTAGACTAGACAGCAGCTTAGCAGACTCCTGGCAACGCTACATTCTGGCTCAGTCATCTCAGACTGGATTTACAAAGGCTCAAGTGATCTTGACTGTAAAAAAAGAAGAAACTGTCTTCTTATTTCTCTTCACATTAATACACAAAAATAAGTAAGGTTTTGTAAGGGTTAAAAACAATCTGTCAGATGGACACACAGCATCTATTACAGACTGTATGGGAGAGAGCAGAGCTGATCCCTCTGGTCGTTAAAATAAAACTTGAAGCTCATGGTTACCTGTGTGTTCTAGTCCATTAAGGCCTTTCTGGATCGCTGGGTATCACCTTGTGTCTTTTCTAATGTAAGGAGAAAGAAATTAAGTTTTCTAATGTATTTTTATCCCATAGCCTGAGTTAATATATTACATTACTTTGGTCACTGTACCACTTCATGTGTTGACTGAAAGTTGTGTGTGAAAACAAGTCAAATCATTGTTTGAAAGCTGCTCTTGGAGCACAAAAAGCCACAGTACGTGTCAGGTAACGGGATGAGATCAGTCATACGTGTAAATGTGTACAGCAGCAGTAAGCACACTGTGGAATACATGGGATTTAAGTGTTGACAGTGTGCCAGATGAAATGTCTTGGGTGTTTGTGTATTACATACACAAGTGTTCTGTCAGTAATTCAAACAGAAGTCTGATTAAAATTGCAACTGAATAAAGTGAAATGCTAATAATCAAAGTTTGTAGGATACATTTATAGGCTGTGTGAGTCAAACTTGAAGTCAGACTGTAACTTTTGAAAGAGAACATGAACAGAATGCTCCAATTCAACAAAAGTAAATTCTTCACCAATAATCTTGTTAAATTGTATACACAGATGCCCCTTTGTGCAAACCGTGACCACATCAATGGGCTTGTCATATTCTGAAGGTTGTAAAGAGAAGAGTCTTGCATGTAGTGGTGTTCTTATCAGTCGTTGGTCCATTTTTTTGCTTTGACAGAACAGAAGCTTGCAGGTAATCAGTGGGATCTCCCATCTTGTTACTATTGTTTCCTTCTGTTGGGCATTGTGTGACGCCCTCCACTGATGATACGTCCTTGATTAAAATGGTTCCACTCAGAACTGGCGAAATGGGCTGTTGTGCTACATTATACAGAGCACTAAGACTCTTAAATAGAACTGGTTCAAGTACCAGGACTAATTTGATGGAAAAGGAGTATCAGAGGTTTTTCTGTTACTGCTGGACTTAGTCTGATATAGAGAAGATAAAGAAGACATCACACTGTGCTGTGTTTTTTGGATAGTATTGTGCAGTTAGCCTACCTGCGCCTGCTACAGTGCTCAAGCAACAGTATTCGGACAAACTAATCACGATAAACAGTATAGATTCATATGACCGGTACATACATGGACACTGGAAACTCTAGTATTTGGACTAGGGGCATACACTTAGGTAACAGAGCCAACAAGGTACATACCTCACCAGATGCCCCACCCGTCCCACACGGCAGTATCTCCCTTCATACTCTCTCTTACCAGAAGCATATGGTGGCAAATATTAGCTAATTTTATTACATTTAATGTAGCTATTGTTATTTCAACATTAATTCAGTCAGTTCACTGAGTTTTTGTGCTACTGAATTATAGGTTGAAATATAGGTTTTGACATTTACAGTTACACCCCAGTCAGTTGACTGCCAGTCAATTGATGATGTTAAGCAAGTTATATTGGCATATAGACACACTTACAAGCAATCGCTCTGTGCATCACCAGTAACTAACTGAAAAATGATGAAGACTACTTCTTCTTTTTGGGGTTTTAACAGCTGTTTGCAACCAGCGCATTAGAGGCATTACCACCATGTGAGTAAGACTTCCAGGTTTCACATTTCTGTGTTTCACATCTCTGCAGTTCCTTCAGCCGTACAAGCATCAACATTTTAGCACCTTAAAGCACAAGGTTTTGGTTTTACAACTCGCTGATGTACGATTTTGGTTCACTTGGCTCATAGTAATGAACTCACAGAGAAACAGGACTCGGAAGTTCCTCTCAGCTCTGCAAAGCTTTTGAGCATCTTTCCGCTCATTGTTTTGGTTTTACGTCCCATAGATTCACGTTTACTTCACATTCACCACTGTCATAAGTGTTATTCCCAGCAGCAGCCAGCAGGCTTTTTCAGCAACATTTCTGATAAATCTGTTTACCCAGCAGCACACAACGCACAAAGTTTGCAGTTAGCCAGTGATCATAGTGGAGCATTTAGCAGCTAAAGAGACATGTTTTTCCCAGGAGTTGGCGGAGAACAGAGCTAAGAGGAGAGTGAATATTGGACTTACAAGAAAACACATCTTTAGATGAATGTTTATGTTTCCTCATGTCTGCTGGATGTGTAGAGGCAACTGTTTCTAACATGTTGGCCCTATGAACATTACAAAGCCATAATACAGTATGTAAAATGTGTGTTTATTTTTAGTTTGTCGGGGTGTTCTGCCCCAAGTGGCAAAAAAATCTAACTGCAGCTTGAAAGTATAAAAAGTTAAAGTGCTCATACATTAATATAGTCCCTGTAAATAGTGATGAAATAACTAGTATAATTGGATTTTTTTTCTTATGCATAAATTTCACATTTTTGCCTTGACCACTTAGGTTCTCCTACACACTTAGCAAATGGGAGAAGTTTCAGTTCTGCAAACTCATGCTTGATAGCACTGAATCCTACACACTGGATCTGTAATCTTAGAATAACACTTATTTGTTGCAGCTCATCAAGGTGGAGCTAATTATAACTATTTCATATGTTACAGGGTAGTTTAAGTTATAACAATGCGTTATGCTGTAAATGTTGTGCTTAAAATCATATTTTGCAAATAATAGCTGTGAAATGAATTTAGTCATGGAGGGACTACATGATGGGCCCCTGGGCATAGATCCCTCAAAGGCCCTCCCACCAAGTGACTCAGTCAGGTGACCTCACATCTGTGGGGTTTAATGATGTCTTACGGCAGAGTCAGACAGCCAAGCATGGTGTCAGTAGCCTAAACTGAATGTAGTACACTGGAAGCATAAAAGATACACAATTACAGTACAAGTAAGCTGCATACTGTAAAACTTCAATTCATAACCCAGGCTATTATTTGCTTAAGTCACTGAAATCAACAGGCCTGTATTTGGGACAAGCGTCTATATGGGACAGGTCTTTAATTGCTTTCACACAAAACTGTTGTTCAGCAAAGATGGGGGAAATACAAGGAAATTGTTTATTTAAACCAGTATGAATATTACTTGTTTAAAAATTAGGCTTCAGATAATATATCAATTATGAATTGTTCATTTGATCTACATCAGAGAGAGAAACTGACAGCACCTGGCATACTGAAAAAACTCCATGTTGTTATGTTAAAACAATACTCACAACTTGGATTAATTTTTAGGAAAAACCCTTTTATTATTATTTTGATCTGCGGACCCATACAGACTAAAGGAATAGGAATAACTTACAGGGTAATTGATAAATGGACACATAATTCGAGGCATTCATCAACCTGGTTTAAACATCTAAGAACTTCCATTAAAAAAATGAACTGCTTGGCAACCAGACCAGGCGTCTAACTGACACAGGCGCTTATGTGTCAAAATGTGCAGTCACACTGGGCAAGTAAAAGGGACTGGGCGTTTAATTGAAGTTATACAGTACTGTAAGCAGATGTGGGACTAAGTCATTGTTCTACAAATTACAACAAAGTCTCCAGTCTTTGCACTCAAGTCCCGAGTCAAGATAGTCAAGTCCCTTTGAGTTTCAAGTCCTAAACAAGTCATAATATGCTCTTCACCAAATGTAGTGCCATTTAACAACTGAGTAATAATATTTCAATCAGAAGAGACTCTTTTTTATAGTAATAAAATATATTTTTTAACATGTGCTCATAAGAATGAAAAATGTGGAAAGTCTTTGGCATTAGACCCCATTTAAATGGTATGGTATAAGGAGAGTGATGATCCATAGTCGAACAGGGAACCCCTCAGGGGTCTAGATACTGTTGGTGGAAGAGGTGGTGAAGATGAGTTGGGGAGGGCATGTGGAGAAGATGGATTGATTCAAGCGAAGAGGATCTGGGGAATGAAGTGTCGACTAGCTGGGAATGAATAGCATTAATGTTAGTTGATTCTCTACTTTTATATCACCGTGTAATTTATTGGTCAGTCTTATCAAACACTTTACATTCAGTTGGAGTTTAAAAAACACACCTGCTCTTTATGCTTTTCAGTCACAGTGCTGGTTATTTGTTCCACTGAAATAAAAGCACACGTACGGACTGGGTGGCACAACAGGCAGTAAAGTGTTGTGGTGACTCAGTAGGTCAAAGAATGCACCACTTACTGAAGAGTCAGTGTGGCACTTAGTTTTCTCAGCTGTCGGTGTCCAGAAATGCTAAACAGATCTAAACATCATGCTGCCACACCCTGGACATGCTCCAGCCTGCCTACTTCATTATGAATCTTATCTATATGTAAATCTGATCATATTGCTCAGTGCTGATGGGAAGTGTGTGAGTTACAATGACCTCTGCTGTCCAAACTAATGAACAACTGTTTATGCAGTCCACGACCCCTCACACAAACACCTGTCTGTTCTCCCACAGGGAGTAAGACACAGAGGACAGAGCGGCGCTGTGATTCCTGAAATCATTTTAGTGTAAAGACAATCTGTGATCCTCAGGTGTGAGTCAGTGGCTAAACATGACTCAAGTGTCAAGATGTCTCCGGGAAGCCTGAGGTGAAGCACAGGTCAGGAGAAAAAACTGTCCGAACTGTCTAAAGTCTGTGATTTTCTCTACTTTACATTCTTTCTTACAAAAGGTCACTGGAGTCGTCTGTGATGTAGCTGACAGACTGTGTGTACATTAGAAAGTTGCTGAGGTCACATTTGTTGGAATACTTTGGCCAGAGAGCTTTATTTAGTCTTTGAGAGGGACAAGTTAAATGTTACAAATCTTAAGTTTTATTTTAGATCCTCCATTATTTAAATGACAACATCAAACAGATTAAAAACAAAAAATATATTTTCTCACTCTAGAGGAGCCATGATACGATATCATCACAATACTTAGGTCACGATATAATATTATTGCAATCTTGTGAAATGCTGAGTATTGCAATTTATTAACTTTTTTCCCAACTGCAAATTATTTCCCGAAAGGAAAACTTTGTCAATATCAGTTTTACCTCATAAGATAAAGTTTTGGTTTGTTCATCTCACTTCAATCACTTTTATTGCAGCAAAATGTGACACAAAGCAGACAGACAGACCAACACCACCATAAAACCTGTCAGAAATGCTGCATACACCTGACAACCTGAACTGTTGGCAGATTTAACGCCCTCTGCTAGGCCAGATTAAGTGCATGAGCGAAACACTTCACATGCATGTATCCTGCTAATTGACTGGCAACACCCATGTTAGAATTGTTGTCTTTAACAACAACAAGGTTTTTATCCATAATCCTCCAACCTTGTGCTGCATTTTGCAGGAGGTCTGCAATGTTTGCTGCAGTTTGACTTACATGTACTGCTCTAGTTTGGAGAATGTGAGTGGATTTAATGTTATCTTAGCCATCAGTGGTTAACACTATCTCTGGATGGTGGAGTGGGAGTTCGTAGTATTCCCAGAGTATTTTATGCAAATCACATGTGTCATATCCAAGTCCTTTTATGTTAAAAAAATTCAAAATAAGTCCAGACATTTAATCTAAACGCAGATGGAACATTTCTGATTTCTTTCTCTGTGCCTCCATCTTTGTTTTGATGAACTTCCTGCCAAATGCTGCTGACTGAGACCTCTGCTGACCTCACCAGGAAAAAAAAACATCAGCACCATCTAGTGGACTGAAAATGCAATTGATTTTATTATTCTAGTACCAAAAGTTGTATTAAAATATGAATTTGCAAAAATTAATAATGTACGTAATAAAATATCAATACTTGGCATCTGTGTATCAATACAATATCGCCCCACAAAATATCACAATATTATGCTGCATTGATTTTTTCCCCCAACCCTGTTCACTTATAGGCATAAGTCTCAGACACTGATATCTCAAAACCAAGCCAGATAACATGAAATGATCATCAAATGATCTGAATTTCCACAAAGAGGTAAGTCAGATATGATGTTGTTTTACATTTTGGGTGAACTGACCCTTTAGGTTTAAAGGGTTACTGTAGCAATATGCACTTCCAGAAAGCTGTTAGACAGATCTGTGCAAACTGATCCATCACAGGCTGCAGTACATTTGGCTCGGCCCACATCCCACTTGTAATGTAGTTTCAAGGTCGGGAGAGAGGCTGGGACCCAGATAAATAAAATGCAGATAGTAAAGATACATATAAGGTTCCAGTTATTACATTGAAACATTAGCCAGTAATCAGACAGTAGCAGGCAAAGGAAACTCTAATTTCTTCTTTTCACTGCTTGTAAGTGTTAATAAAAAAGGAGTACAGAACCTTATAAGATAAGATATTTAAAGGGCCAGTGTGTAATATTTGGCATGGTTTGTCAATCTGAATCTGAATCTGAATATTCTACCCATTAATATGTTTATACAAGTGTATAATCGCTATAAAATAAAATTTGTTTGGTTTTCGTAGCCTTATAATTATGCTTTTATATATATATATATATATATATATATATATATATATAGCAAGGGCCTTGCTTTAGAGAGGTCGCCATCTTGCCCATGTATGTACGGCAGACCGAGCGGACAATCCAGCCAGCCAGAGAACGCGTTTCGTGTGTATAAATGAACCAATGAAGACAGCGGAAGGAAGGAAGAAGGAGGAGGAAACAGCAGAGAGTGTTAGTAGTTCGTCAATAGAGAGTAGTGAAAAGTTTTTTTAGTTATAAAGTTTGCGAATGGACCACACTTACCACGCAACAGGAGAGAATGAACCCGAACCGTCATCTGCGAGGAAAAGAAGACGCAACTTCACTCCTTGTGATGCACTCTCTGCAGCGCTTTTGATGATATATCTCCGCAACGATGGTAGCAGTAGCACCGAATCCCATTCTGTGCATTCAGCCTCTCTTCTCGCCCGCTCAGCATCAAACACATTGAGTTCCTCATCTGTATGCTTCCCCACTTGGGAAGTTATGAAGTGTGCCTGTTACGCTAGAAGAGTCAGAGTTTGGGACGGAGTGGAGTGTTACCGGAGTTTCTGTAGTGCTCAAATAAACTGGCCTTTTTCCCGAACGCTCCTCTGGTCTCCTGCTCATGAGGGATTCATTACAATATCGTAACATGGTTTAGATTTCTAAATAAACATTCACCTCGTCGCTAGATAGACCTACTCCTGAAAAAGTCGTGCGCAAGGCTTTTTGTCCCTACGAGGCCACCGTCATTTACCCGACGGGAGGGGTGAGCGAGTGAGCCCTGCAATCTAGAATTTGACCACTGACCACAGCCAGCATCTTCTAGACCTCCCCAGCCTGGTGAACAGTCATGTCCCAGCCTTTCACATCACAGACTTTCTGTTGTAAATGCACATTGAGAAATAACCCTGATGACATCACCAAAGTTTTTTTCTCACTGTTTTACACATTGATCACAGTGTTTGGGAGCCCTATTTTTTCAGGGGATGTGAGAGTATTGTACACATTACATGGATGCTCCTGCCTACAAGGGAAAATATACTATCAACACAACTCACACTGAGAATATTTAGCCTGGAACAACAAAGACCTGATGAACAATACAAATGTGCACAGTGGACAGGCAATGGTTTGTGTTACTTTCTAATTTGCATGTCCAGTGAAAGCCTGATTCAGTGGTTGAGAATCCTGCAGAGAAAGATGCTTTTCCAGCATTGGTAATGGCTGCCTACACCACAAAGCCATTTAAATAGAGGAGCTTATCAAAGAGTCTAAAAGAGTCTGACAACAAACAAAATAAAACCACAATATGGGCAAAGTGTTTCCGAGATGTTGAGAAAATGTTGCCGATAGTTTAGCCTGCTGCTTAACCGGTGCCAAAGGCTTACAGCTTTACAGCATGTCGTCCGCCTCACTAGCAGCCACTACAGACAACAATACCAACCCTGTGGAAAACTTCCACCATAATACCAATACCCAAAATACCCCGACCTACAGAATTCAACCACTACCGCCCCGTTGCCTTAACATCCATAATAATGAAGTGCCTAGAGAAACTCCTGCTGAACATCATCCTGCCGATTGTCACTCCACATCTGGACCCCTTTCAGTTTGCCTATAAGGCCTGCTGCACCTCCTCCTTCAGTACCTGGACTCACCAGGTAACTTTGTGAGAATTCTCTTTGTGGACTTCAGTTCCGCCTTCAATACGATCCAGAAACACCCGTTGATCCGGAAACTGCTCCGTCTCAACATTCCCCTCCGTCTGATCCATCTCATCCACAACTTCCTCACTGACAGACTGCAAGCAGTTAGGGTGGGCTCAGCCACATCCCCTGTACTCACGATCAACACTGGAGCTCCACAGGGATGTATGCTGAGCTCTTTCCTGTATACACACGACACGGCCATTACTGCACTTCTCTCTGACAGTCTCTCTGCTCTGGATTATCACAACACAGTCACACACTTCACTCAGTGGTGTATGGACAACCATCTTCACATCAACGTCAGTAAAACCAAAGAAATAATGATCATCCCTCCCTCATCTCAGCATCCCATCATCATTGACAATCAAACAGATGAAACAGTGGACAGTTTTAAATACCTGGGCGTAACTCTGGACAATAAACTCAATTTCGATCAGCACTCCAGAGACATACAAAAAAAAAGGAGCCAACAAAGACTGTCAGCTATCCGAAAACTCAAAGGACTCTATGTCGCCCCCATCTACTGCTACTTCTGTACCAAAGCATCATTCAACCAATCCTTCTGTACTGTTCCACATGTTTCTTCACCATGCTTTCTGTCACCAATCAGGCCAAACTGACACACATCACACACACCGCTTCCAAAGTTATTGGTCTTCCCACACCCACCCTCACAGAGTTAAATAACAGGTCCATTACACACTTTGCAAAATCAATAGAACGGGACACCACACACCCACTCAACCAATACCTCATCCCATTACCCTCAGGGTGCAGGTACCGAACACTTAAATTTAGGAAAGCTCGACTCTGGAAGAGCCTGATCCCAGCAGCCATAGCTGCACTGAACAAGAGATCCTGTTGACTCAAAGTGTCCACCTCTGTGAATGAACATGTGGTGTTTTGTGATATGTCTGTGCCTGTGATATTTGTGATCGATCTCTGTAAATGTACAGTTAGTGGAAACGAATTTCCCTCCGGGACGAATGAAGTAAGTCTAAGTCTAAGACCACCACAGTGGGAGGAGAACTGGCAGCAGCTCCGGAGAGAGACCCCCAGTCAGCAGCCACAACAAACCAAGTCCAGCCAGCGTACGCTGTCTGGTCTGTGGACAGATCCGACTCTCAGCTGGAACTGTTGTTGCCATTACATCATTACACAGGTTAGACCCTGCTCTGCCACTGTCCACCAGCATGCTGTGATACCTAGTGCTGGAGGGTTAGCCCTGGCCCAATTGGAGCAGCTACAACCACCAGCCTAAGGTTTGTCTCCAAGATGCTGCCCCCCTCTCCTCCGGTTGAAACGGTCCACAGCTGCGGGAAGCAAGGCGGAGGGACAGTGGGATAGCTGGCAGCTAATTCTTGTCTTATTCATGGTCTGATAGACAGAGAGCACAGGGCGATGAGGAGCTGAGCAATTGTCCTATTTGTGACTCTACAATAAAGACAGCTTCAGAAGGAGGATTTATTTTCAAATTCGGCTGTTTTTTTTCCTCCTTTCACAGATTTCTGCCTTCCCCAGCTTCAAACAGACCAGACCTATCACAATAATATACATGCCCACAGCCTAAAATGTTGCTCTGACGGGAACAGCTACTCTAAATACCACATCTCATGCTCACTTCACAGTAAAACATTCTGGAGATAATGTTGCATTCAAATACACTTTCATACAGTGTTTATTAGATACAAATGATGGGAAATGGTAATGCATGAATAAGAAGTGACAATTACTTCACTATTAGCCTTTTATTTAGTTCAGGAACCTAAATATACAGGGAAATAGACATTTAAAAAAAAAAAAAAAAACAGTAGCAGCAACAATTACACTATGGTATCTTAGAGCTTCCCCTAAATTTCTCAGATGAGGCAGTTAACAGAGTTGGTGAAGTACGTAATAGTCTCTGTGATATAGTGCTTTATATACAATCGCTTCTTTATCAGGTGAAATACTAAGAGCAGCGTTTAAATCTGTAAGGTCTGATTTTAAAGTAAGCTTTACTGCCTTTATGTTTGTATTTCCCTCAAACCAGTGTCCAAACAGGAGTTACCATTTAGGGTCTGCTTCCTGTTAAAATCTGGAAGTGAAATACTAGAAAGCAGTTTCCTCCTCCTCCTCTGTTTTCTGTCTGATGCTAACAGTCTGGGAGAGGTTCAGACTCTGAAGCTGCGTCATGTCTCATCTCTGAGCAGACTGCAGCTGATGTATGCATGATTTCCTCTGCATTGCATTCACCAGTCTGCCAGCTCTCAAGATGTGTGTGTGTGTGTGTGTGTGTGTGTGTGTGTGTGTGTAGTCTGAAGAAAGTGAGTCAAGAGGAACAGTTTCGGGATGGTTTTGCTCCTTGCAGCATTTTGCAGCAGGAGGTTCACAGAGAGGACAGAAGGCGGGGGCCCGGGGCACACCCTTCCTCTGCACTTGTGAGTGAGGCTAAGTGCTTTGAACATTAGCTTTGTTTCACTCCTGTGAATGTTATGACAAGTTGCCAGATGGGGTCTGTCTATAAATAAACTGGTCTTACACAAACTTATGTTTAATACATTTCATTATTTTACGTGGCTGAGTGAGTCATTTGCTCCTGGCTCAGGAGGATCTTTGCCAACAACTCCTTCACAAAAAAACATCAGTGGAGGAAGAGGAAGATATTTAATTTGGCCTGGATCTGACCTGTACTGCTTTAACAGAGGGAAAGATCTGATGGGAGGTTAAAACCTCAGCTGAAGCTCCACAGAGACTATACTTCCTCCAGCACATGAAAGAAGTGAAACACCAAAGACGGTGGATAAACCAAGACAGTCCACTGTGAGTCAGTGTCCTGTATCAGTGTCATGTGGGGTTCGCGACCACCACGCCCCTTTAGGAGACTAACAGCAGGTCCTGAGTCCATTGACTTCAGTGGGAGAAATGAACGTGATTACAGATTATGGCCGATTCTTTCGGCCCATAGTCACAGAAGCAAATATTGGACCCATTTATCATAAGCCACATATCTTCAGAACATTCCAACACCAAAATGGCAAATTTCAGACGGACAAATCAGGAGAAAATTTACTTTGTTCAAGACCCGTCTCTGTCTCAACAACACACTCTCGCGAGATCTGGCAACAGATAGCTCCTCTCTGGTGCTGAATTCAGTGCAGTTTCACACTTCATTGCAGAGCTGCTGACGTTTTCCAAAGCTAAATATAAACGGTCTGTGAAAAAAATATTTTGCCAGCGGGTGTCTTAGTTACAACATGATTAAATATTTTTTTCACGTTTATTGAGTAATAGAGTTATTACAGACATGCTAATGGCTAACAGCTAACAGCTAAAGGTTAGCCCAGCTAATCTATGACACTGTATTTTTGCAAAGCCATCTCTTTTTGATGTTAGCTTCTCCAGCACTGTTGGCTGTGGCACAGATGTAGCTGCTAAATGAACACACAGCACAAGTGGTCACTTTCAATTTTTTTCCATCACAGCAGTCAGTGAACTCTTTAAATTGCACTGTCTGATCTGATTAAAGGTGCACTCCACAGAGTCTTCACATAAAACTCCGTTTACTTGAGAACAGCTGTATGATGTCACAGTAGCTTGGAGTGAGGAGGAGTTTCATCAGCTCAGAGAAAATAACCTCTAAGTTCACACAGAAAGTGTTTTAGCAGCTGAAGGCAGCTTTTTATAAATGTTTTTAATAGGAAATAAGCTTTATGGAGTTTTTGCAGAAGCGCTGAACTTCTCGAGTTGAAAAGAACATCAACTCAGAGTTAAGAAGCGCCCCACGTCATCTCCATTTTTGAGAGGTGGGCCTTCTGTAGTGGTCATGACAACAAGTTCACAGTTGGTAAACAATAGAGGAGAAACTGGTGGAGCTCAGTTGCTCGGCAGAACCAATGGATTCCCTGTAATTAGTATTCATTTTTGTTTTGTTCTGTTATGTCCGAAGATAGACAGCAGGTTGTCACACTGCCCGGAGTCATTCTAAAATATGCCTGGAAATGGCCATTATTGAGGCGAATCCGTTTCCCTGTGCCCCACAAACTGGTTGCTGACAGTCTCCTACCCTCAAGCAGAGCTACAGCAAGTACGCTTTGCCTGAAAATTTTAGATACTAGCTACGAATTACTGTGAAATAATAAAGAAAATAATACAATAGATTGATTACACGGGAAGGTTAGGGTAAGGAGGAGATGGGGTGGTTGCCTGGCAATAATAAAAAGGCACAGCAAGTGTTTTTTTTACTAGTGGCATTCAATTAAAAAAAACAAAGCCTCACATTTTGCAACCTGCGAAGTGCTTTCTGTGTGAATCTGCGTCTAATGATGTCATCACGCTCATCTCAGCTCAGCTCTCAAATTAAGGAATCTGTCTGTCCTTTGCATATCTCAAGAATCATTCATCAGATCAATGTATCCTCATACAACAGTTTGTATGATATCTAATAAATTAGCACCCTTACCAGTTAAGTTTAAGAAAAGAATCATGATTGGGCGTCATCAGGTTATGTACTTCACGTTAAGTTACGTACGTTAGGTTTAGGAAAGTGGTGTTTAGTAGATAAGGTTTAGGAAAAGAAAGATGGTTGGGCGTCGTCAGGTGATGTAACGTAAAGTTACATACATAATGTAATGTCACGTCTTGACAACACACCTTGAAATAATTCAGTTTATTTGGTTTCACTGGTGTCCTGGACCACCCTAACCTAACTCCAATCACTGACCTTCACTCTCTATACTACTCCCTGGTCACTCCCTCCCACATTGGTCACATGATCACAGTGTTCATGATGACGTGGCTTATATACAAGTTCTGGTGCATGACTTTTTCTTGGTATACATACAAAGAGTGCATAAGAACAGCCTGATCCGATCTACTTCACACCTGGAGGGTGTTAAAGTTGGTGCAATTTGGAAATGCAGTTCAGTATTAATGATCTTTAAATAAACAACCACTAAACAATGCTCTGTGCAGCACTACATCTCTCTGACAGCATTATTTACTAGTTAGATTGAGTAGATTAACATTAGTAGATTTAGATTTAGATAAACAACAACAATCAAACCTCAGATCAACAAACAGGGCCTGCAAAAAAAAAAAAAAAAAAAAACACAAAAAAGAAAAGCTCCAGCCAGATTGTCTTTCCTTTCAGGCTTTTACCTGTTTAATTACAGGAATAGAATTACCTTTAATGCCTTCTTTTGACTTGCCTCCTAATTCATAAATTGTAATTGATATTACATTTTCACAGGGTGTTATTTTATCATGTGCCTTTTCTTTCTAAAACATCTTGAGCAGATATATCAATTTATTGAATCAGAATACTTAATCCCAATATGATCCACTCTAACACATCTTTTGTTACTACACTGCATATATTAAAACACTTGCTGTATTTGGGGAGTCACTAGCAATAATGAACATGTGTGTGTTCACCACTGGAGAAGTATTACTCACTGTGATTTTTAACTAACTTTGGGGCATCATCCATCCATCTTCTAACTGCTTCATCCTCTTGAGGGTCACGGGGGGGCTGGAGCCTATCCCAGCTGACACTGGGTGAGAGACAGGGTACACCCAAACAGTCTTAGGCAATTATATGGCATCATAAATCAATAAATAAAGTCAGTTTTACTGTATCCTCAATGTGTCCAGAAGGTTAGATTTTTTTTTTTAAAATATCACACAGGCCACAAAAAAAAAAAAAAAAAAAAATCCTCATAACATGGTTGCCTGGTTCTCTGAAAAACTGACAAACCATCAAAAGACAATGGTGGATTAAATGAGCATATTCTCAGTCTGTGACATAAAACATTACAATTCTACCAACTAGTGATAACACTGTCTGGGAAAACTGGTAACACTTGATTGAAATGACTTTTATCTTATCTTAAATTATATGAACTGCATGTTTCCTTCACAAAACACACCAGGGGACTGAGTATACCTGGCCCTCATGTGAGGAGGGCCCACAAAGATACTACATAAGGGTGTCATACAGCCCACAGGCCAGTATCGGCCTGTCAAAGGATTCAATCCGGCCCACTGGATGACTTTGCAATGCTAATATTGATGCAAATGTGAAGGTTAAGAGGTGTCAGGTTTCAAAAGCAGGTTAAATAAAGAGTAGTTTACTCAGTGTAAAATGTTGCTTTGGAGGCTTTTTCACGCTGATCAGAACAGAGTTCTCTGAAATACAATGAATAGGGCCTACTTATTTGTGGTCATATGTTAAGATATTAACATAACATCTCTAGATGGCATTGCTCTGGCCTCTAGCACTACCGTAAGAAACCTCGGAGTAACATTTGATCAAGATTTGTCTTTTAATTTTCATTTAAAACAAACCTCACAGACTACATTTTTTCATCTGCGTAATATTGCGAAAATTAGGCCTATCCTGACCCGAAAAGATGCAGAAAAATTGGTCCACGCTTTTGTTACCTCTAGGCTGGATTACTGTAACTCTCTATTATCAGGTAGCTCTAGTAAGTCCTTAAAAACTCTCCAGCTAATTCAGAATGCAGCAGCACGTGTACTAACAGGAACTAAGAAACGAGATCATATTTCTCCTGCTTTAGCTTCTTTGCACTGGCTCCCTGTAAAATCCAGAATTGAATTTAAAATCCTACTGTTAACTTATAAAGCTCTAAATGGTCAAGCTCCGTCATATCTTAGAGAGCTCATAGTGCCATATTATCCCACCAGAACACTGCGCTCTGAGAATGCAGGGTTACTCGTGGTCCCTAAAGTCTCCAAAAGTAGATCAGGAGCCAGAGCCTTTAGCTATCAGGCTCCTCTCCTGTGGAATCATCTTCCTGTTACGGTCCGCGAGGCAGACACCGTCTTCACATTTAAGACTAGACTTAAGACTTTCCTCTTTGATAAAGCTTATAGTTAGAGCTGGCTCAGGCTTGCCCTGTGCCAGCCCCTAGTTAGGCTGACTTAGGCCTAGTCTGCCAGAGGACCCCCCTATAATACACCGGGCACCTTCTCTCCTTCTCTCTCTCTCTCTCTCTCTCTCTCTCTCTCTCTCTCTCAGCAGTAGGTCAGTCCATAGGGACTTGGGTTGGGAACTGGAGGGTCGCCTGTTCGAGTCCCCGTCCGGACCAAAATATGGAGCGTGGACTGGTGGCTGGAGAGGTGCCAGTTCACCTCCTGGGCACTGCCGAGGTGCCCTTGAGCAAGGCACCGAACCCCCCAACCGGTCGGGGTGCCTGACCAAAGGGCAGCCCCCTCACTCTGAGATCTCTCCACTTTGTGCATGTATAGGTCCTGTTTGTGCATGTGTGTGTCTTTCAGACCTGTGTGTAATTGACAAGCAAGAGTGAAAACATTGAATTTCCCCTCAGGGGGATTAATAAAGTGAATAAACTTAACTTAACTTAAACTCTCTCTCTCTCTCTCTCTCTCTCTCTCTCTCTCTCTCTCTCGTGTCCTATTACTGCATCTTGCTAACTCGGCCATTCTGCATGTCACTAACTTGGCTTCTTCTCCGGAGCCTTTGTGCTCCACTGTCTCTCAGGTTAACTCGTATTGCAACGGTGCCTGGATAGTGTGATGTGTGTGGTTGTGCTGCTGCCGTGGTCCTGCCAGATGCCTCCTGCTGCTGCTGCCATCATTAGTCATACTTCTACTGTTATTATACACATATGATTATTGTCACACATGTATACTACAGATATTAATATATTATTATTAATTATAATATTATTACTTTCATTAATGTTGTTGTTAGCTACTGTCATTACCGTCTGTTCTGCATCTTTGTCTCTGTCTCTCTCTCTCTCTCATTGTGTCATATGGATAACTGTTAATTTATTATGTTGATCTGTTCTGTACGACATCTATTGCATGTCTGTCCGTCCTGGAAGAGTTTTTCCTTATCCGCTGTGAGGGTCCAAAGGACAGAGGGATGTCGTATGCTGTAAAGCCCTGTGAGGCAAATTGTGATTTGTGATATTGGGCTTTATAAATAAAATTGAATTGAATTGAATTGAATCAGCCATCTAAACTCCGAAAACTCCTGCTCTCAGATTTTTCCTTCAAATTGTTGTAAAATGGTCAGTTTGGCTGTTAAGTTTCTAAAAGATTAACCTGGGGGGTTACTGGTGAGTTACAATGGTCCCCCTAATGTTAAATAGGTGATTACGGCCCTGCATCACAGCACAGCTGGTCAGAGTTTCATTCGCAACAAACGGCAATAATATGTTGACGCTGAAAGTTGAGTTTCACGCAGTTATCTCAGACACTCGGTAAAACTGCGCATTCTTCATCTGATGCCCACCCTTCAAGATTCCTCTCTTGAAGGGTGGGCATCAGACCAGGCACCAGGATCATCTTCTTGCGGTGGTGGCAGCAAAACGCTCACACACTGACGGTCTTCATGGCTCTCTGATCTTCTCCACAGTGCCACTAGTCGTGCGTAGAAGTGCGTGCGGAAAGAGGGAGGGAGCGCTCAGCGGAACCCAAAACTAATCATTTTATTTTGCAACATTACTATTTTCACTCAACTGTATTTATCCCATTTTTTTTTTACCATGTTTTCTAACAGTGTCTATACACCACATAACCAGTGTGACATGAGTTTCAGACGATGACAGCCTCGAGCTGAATACACCTTAATTAATTCACATCAAGAAGAACCAAAAGCTGGCTGAGTAAAGCGATTCTTATTAAGGCTGCTGACTGAGAAAAACTGTCCACGTGAACGCATTGAAGAGAGGAAAACAAAACACACACAAAAATATAAATAAAATAAAATATAAAAATAAAAAACAAACATAATTTATATCGCAATGCAGCCATATCATGTAGGCCGGATTAATATATTGCCACACACTAACATGGTATTGTTCCTGCAGTAGAGGACAGGCCGGTGTGGACGTAATGACAACTCTGAGATCAGACGTGCATCATTTCACTTATTTAAAAATTTCAATCAGAAAGAACTTTCTATCAGAGAGAGAAGCAGCAACTCAACTTGCACTCGACGATTTTTCTGAAAAACAAACCACAAACTGAGACCTTTTGCCTCTGGACCTCATCTTAAGACCTGCTGTCACTGACAAACGGACAAATTCAAGGTAGACATGAGATTTTGACACTTTTTTAAATACCATGTTGTTTTCTGTGTTTTACCATTGAGACCTTACAAAAAATGTAGGCTACTGATGTAGGCAAAATATGACCAATATGGGCCATATTTTGCCTACATCAGTATTCAAGTTTGAATAAGTAAATCTAAGGCTACTTCATTTGGTTTACCAACTGTCTGTTTTATCTGTCCGACAAACAGCCTAGAATAAACATGCTAATACATATATAGCCTGGTTTATATATATATATATATATATATATATATATATATATATATATATATATTAACTTTTTGGTGATATAGGCCATCAGTGCTGCAAGCAGTGACACAAGCATTGAAGCCTTATGATTTGAATATGCACATAATTCAACCATTTTCTCAATATTAAGGATGTTTTTCATTTATAAGTATTTTACACAAAACATCATTTAAATACTATGTCACCATACTGTGAGAGCAACAGAGAGGTGTGTATCATGGAGATCTTTCTAGAGAAAAAAGTGTTGATATGATGCTGGCTTTTTCTCATTCAGCAAGAGAGCTTAAAATTGGCATGTTGTTGAACATCTGGCAAAAATGTCCCTCTGTAAAAGACAGCTATGTCTACTGTATGCATGGGCAGATTTTGAGACAATGGGCCCCTGGGCACAGATATGCAAAAGGCCCCACCAGCTCTCCTACACAGGGTCAGGACACACAGAGTTTGTGCTGGTTTTGCCTCTTTTTGTTGTTTGCGTCTCTCTGAGGTCATCTTGTGTGTCTCTCAGGTCATATCTTGTAATTTTAAGTCATGTTGTAGATACTTTTCTCTTTGAGATCATTTTGTGATTTTTTTTTTTTTTTTTTTTGTCTTTTTTGAGGCCATTTTGTGGCTCCTTGGAGTCAACATCATTATAGTCATTGGAGTCATTTTTGTCTTTCTGACATACTTTTGTGTATCTCAAAAGTAATTGTGTGTATTTTAAGAGTTATTTGATGTTGTCTCTTTCAGGCAATATTTTGTCTTTCTGAGGTCATTTAGTGTCTCTCTGTGGAAATATTGTGTCTTTTTAAGTCATTTTGTGTCACGCTGAGGTACTCTGAGATTTTTTTTTTTTTTTGCTTTTTTTAGGTTATTTTGTCTTTTTTTAGGTCTTTTTCTGTCACTTTGAAGTCAATTTATGTCATTTTAGTCTTTTTATTCATTTTATGTTTCTCTGAGGAAATGTGTCTCTTTGAAGTCAATTTGTGTCTTTTTTCGTTTTTGTGTCTGTTTGTAGTTGTCTATTTTGTAGTGTTTTTGTCTCTTTGCAGTTCCTCAGCATGTTTTTTCCACAGCTCATCCTTCAGAGGGTCCGTGCACCGGCCTCCCCCATTGGCTCACCATCTGGCTCCTCAACTGGTGACATAGACACGTCCAGTCTGCTGGGAGACACTGTAAGACACTGTATTCTGACCTAATCTAGTCTACTGTCCGAATTAAAAAAAAAAAAAAAGAAAATGTCTTATCAGTACACAATGTGTTAGAAACTGAAACAATGGAGCAAAACTGAAGTTGTTGACATGTTGTAGAGCAGCAGTCTGACGGCTGTATTTGTTGTTAACTTCAGATGGACCAGGACCACATGTGTGCCAGCCTCTTTGGCTCAATTTCTGACTCCTCAACTGGTGACATGGACACGTCCAGTCTGCTGGGAGACACTGTAAGACACTGTATTCTGACCTAATCTAGTCTATTGTCTAACATGCAGATAAAAAGAAAATGTGTTATCTGTGCACAGTCATAACACGTAGTGTTAGAAACTGAAACAGCGGAGCCAAGCTGAAGTTGTTGACATGTTTTAGAGCAGTAGTCTGACAGCTGTATTTGTTGTTACCTTCAGCTGGACCAGGACCACATGTGTGCCAGCCTCCTTGGCTCAATTTCTGACTCCTCAACTGGTGGCTCGGATATGTCCAGTCTGCTGGGAGACACTGTAAGACACTGTATTCTGACCGAATCTAGTCTATTGTCCAAAATGAAAATAAAAAGAAAATGTGTTGTCTGTGCACAGTCATAACACCTAGGGCTCTAGTTCCGCAGACTGGGCGCCAACTTTTTGCAAGTTTGGCACACCATGCGCGCTGGCGCAGCTACTCCTCTTTCCCACCTCTGTCCCTCCTACCTGCGCAAGTCGGAAAGAGGGAGGAGAGAAGGCGTGGAGTGGGTTTTACACACATCACACCAATCAAATGAGCCCCTCTCCTCGCCCTTAAATGCGCTGCGCGAAGGCGTAATGAGAGTTTACTCAATTCGCCATGGCAGAAGAGAGCAGTAGCATCAGACGGCCAAACTTCTCCCAGGAGGAAACTGATGTTTTGGTCCGGGAGGAGGTCACCACAATTGTAAACAATTGACAACAGTCGATATAGAGATACATTTATGTGCTGATTGCAGATAGTTGCATTGAATAGTGGTTTTTGTGGGTATTTATTGCATTGTTAATGTGCCTGATATTCTGGAAACCTGCCTGTGAGGTTTTGGTGACGTGTGCGCACTGTCAGCTGGTCAGCCAAACTTCGGCTTACACCGGCTGCGCTCTGCCTTCGGCAAAGCCTTTTTGCACAAAACTGTCACTGCGCCAAGCTGGATCTGTCGACACCTCCCCCTGCTGCGCCGCCACACCCATCTCAGCGCACCTCGGTCTGTCAAACTACCAAACTGAGCGCGCCTCAGGTTGCACTGCTTGAAACTAGCTCTGCGCGGGGTTCGCCACCCTGCGCTGCGCCAGGAAACTAGAGCCCCTAGTGTTAGAAACTGAATCAATGGAGCCAAACTGAAGTTGTTAACATGTTGTGGAGCAGTAGTCTGACGGCTGTATTTGTTGTTACCTTCACATAGACTAGGGCTACATGTGGACCAGTGAGCTGATCCCACACCCAGATGAGGACGGCATTCCACGCTGTGACCCTGAGGTGAGCCCCTCTGACCCACCTCCAGCTCCAGGTAAGCCTGTGGAAGCCTTCCCCCCTAAAGGACCTGTGGCTCCAGGTAAGATTAAGTTATTGGGTACAGACCCTGTTTAGAATGATGAACCAGGTCGGCAGCATCCGGCGTAAGAGGACAGCCAAATCTGAAGGTCAGTCTCATGGGTGCAGATCTGATGACAAGTTTGGGGGGGACACAATCAGTTATGATTTTTTTTTAATTGCACGCGTGCAAATCATGCCCACAGAGTGCTTGAGATTGCCAGCATATTTCACGATTTCATAGAGGCTCATCACCATCACCAAGTCATTCAAAAAGCACTACAAAGAGAATCATACGCTTACCTTTACTGTTTATTTCTCTTAAACAGCCAGAAGTACATGGAACCAGCCATCACCCTCCTTTTCACTGCTTCGCTGTTAGTTAATGCTACTTCTAGTTTCAGGGTCTAAGGCATGTTATGTCCACTCATGTTCTCATCTCTCACCTCTCACAAATTCCCATTTCTCCTCATCATCTTCCCTTTCTCCCAGTATATAGGACTACTGTATACATTTGTTCAATTTCAATCATTTAAGCTATTTAGAATTGGGGGGGACAATTTGTGTTTTTCAGAATTTGGGGGGGACATGTCCCCCCCGTCCCCCCCGGGATCTGCACCCATGGTCAGTCTTCAGGTAAGCGCTTCTGTCCAAATACCTGATTTTGATTTCAGGTTTTTTCTTATTCAAAAGAACTGAGATGATTTTTTTAATCACATTTCTTTAGATTTATTTGTATTGCATGTTTTTACTGAAACCTCCACTGACGCTGTCTACCAGCATATCTGATCGTTATGTCCCCAAAAATCATCAATTGCCTCCTGCGAAATGCCGTGTACTGTGACACCTGCCATAGCGCCGGTCACTGAATGTTGATAGTTTGTCTGAGTGAGTGGAGGGGGCGTGGCTTAGCCATAGGTCAATTGGGAATGTTGGTATTGGCGGTGGTAGAAGAAGTACTCAAAACTTTGTTTGTATGAGTGGTTCTCAAGAACCGGACAGCTTGCAGTGTCTGTAATGAGTCATTGAGGTCCAGTTCATCTGAAACAGGAGTGTGTATCTATGTTCCCGGGGTCCAAAGTTCCCCAATTCAGTATTCTGATAACAGACATTATCCTCCTTTTGTGTTCATGCCACTTTCTTGTCACTATGTCGTTAAATTAGCTTTGATTTACTCTGCAGATCAATACATATGACATATCAAAGAGCCATAAACAGATTGAAATGTTAGGTTAAAACGGATGCGTAAAATTGGGTGTGAAGATTTCGAATCCCCTTACCATTTTTTCATAGCCTTAACCTTAGATTTTACCTTAAACTGACCTTTGACCTCTTCCCTTACATTAATCTGTTTAGAAATGGGGATTTAAAAAAAGGCCCTAAACATCTTTTCTTTTTTTAGCCCCTTTTTTATTCCTTAATTGGTAAGTTGTTATTTTTTTTCCAATTAATTCTTTCTTATTATAGTTTTTTAATTTCTTGGGCTGCAGTTAATTTTGGAACTGTTCTCCTCACAGACAGAACAACTATATTTAGACAAAGACATTTGCCAGTATAGTTTCATCACTCTCAGTCATGATTTTAGTCCCCTTACCTGACCCATGTCATATCAAGCGAATACAGTGCTGGAGAACATCTTTCTCAGGCTGCCATTATGTGCTATGTAGAGCCTGGGAACACAGCACCTTGGGGAGGCACATATGTGGAACTGGGGAACGTAGGATCCTCTGTCACTTTCCCATTATGTGCCATATAAATCTGGCAAACATAGGACCCTGGGAGAGCACATAAGTAGAACTGGGAAAAATGCGACATTGGTAACACAGGAATGACCCCAGTGAAATGACGGGAAGAACTGAGATCTGTCACAACTTTACTGTTCTTTCAGGCTAATAATTTAGTGTGTGTTTGTGTTTTTTGTCTGTGGGATGTGTCTTTTGGTAGGTGGTGCGTATGTTTTCATTTTTTCTCTCTTCATTTGTCGCACTTCCTTGTATTTTTCTTATTTATTCTGTAGTTCTGCACACATGGGGCAAATTTTCCCTTGTGCTCAGCTCATGTTAGTAAAAATGGCAATTTTTTAGAAGCCATGTCATAAACATAGCCAAGTGCTCCAATTTGTCTTTAGAACATAAAACGGGCAACACACTGACATGGACACAAAATGAATGCAGAGTACTGCATAGCTGCTGGACTACCTGTAGTGAATATGCTTAACATTGAGCATAACATCATTGTTAAGCACATAAAGTATACCTGCAGTGAAATGTACTATATAGATAAAACTGCCTTACTTTACTAGTATCATAACAGCCAATTAACCTACTCAGATTGTGTTTTGCATGTTAGTGCATCAGGCCTCAACCTGCATCACTGAGCAACACAGAAACCTGGCTAACGAGTCTGAGAAATTGCTGATCTGCCTTAAATCCTGCTCGCATGTTATTTGACTGTATCAGTGAGGACAGATAAAGAGATGAGTGGCACTGCTGCTCGCACCGACTCCAGTAATCACATTACAAAAACCTCATTATCTACATAAGTCTTCAGGAAAAAATACAGGAAGAACACCAGAGTAATCACTTTTAAAGTTTTATTCATTACGCTGCAGTTTGACTACAGCATAAGTACAAGCATAAAATCTTTGACTACAACAGCACTTAGAGCAACATTTTTTGATTTTTTTTTCTTTTTTTCTGTAAAAGTATTGCAATAACAGACCTTAGGCCTAAAACCTATTACATCACAATTGCTTAAATAAAAAGAGGCAAAAATACACAACAATTTTACCTCTGCGTTTGGATATATATGTACTGTATGGTTACTGGATACAGCCATATATATCTAGATTTCAGCACAGAGGGGGGAGGGGGGAACGAGAAGGATTCATTTTGTAAATAAAGCAAACTGATGTTACAAAACCCATGATGGAAGCAGTCCTATGGTAACTGTCAAGACAGAGAGAATACCAAACTGTTGAGACGTTATCATTGTTATTATTATCATTATTATTAAAATCTGGAACGATAAAAACAGCTACTTGTTGTCAGCAGTTGAGTACAGACTTCTGATAAGTGGAAAGAGGGAGCGCGCTGCAAGGGGGAGAAGTCAAAGAAAAATCAGTCTGAGCCCCAGTTAGTTCTTCAAGCTAGTGCAGGAAATGAAAATAAAGGTCTATTAAGTGAATACTTCATTTTCCATATGACAATTTGTATATCAGTTACTCACCCTGTGTTCCGTTGCGTCTTGCATGCCTCCACTGAATGAAGAATCCAAAAATGCAGGAAATAATTGATGAATTAAAGTCATGGGGGTCCATGTTTGACAATAGCAAAACTATATCATAACATTGGTTTTAAAAAATCTCACACAACTCGTTAAGTATGATCCAAGTCTTATTTATTCAGTCATATGCTCAGTACTTCTCAAATGGACAGTCCTCTACGATAGAGAACTGAGCTTAAAGTGAACCTTATCTATGCTGTCTTCTAAGCCATTAAGAAAAGCATTTATTTTACCTTGCTGAACAAGGAACCTGCTACTCTACCGCAGCCTCGATTAGTCAGTTTGTTTGTGTTACTGTGTGGCTTTTGTATCTGAAAGAGTGAGTTTGGATTCAGCAAAGTCACACAGTTACACAAACAAACTGACAGATCAAGGGAGCGGGAGACCAGCAGCTTCTGTGTTCAGTGAGGTAAAATGACTGTTTTTTTTTGTTTTGTTTTTCAATGGAGTCTGGCTTTGAAGAGAGCATAGATAAGTTTCAATTTCTGTTCAGTTCCCCATCAGAAAGGGCTGTTTGGGAAGTACTGAGCCAATAGCTGGATAAACCAGATTTGATTTATACTGCACAAGTTGTGTGACAGTTTGTAAACAGATGTTTTGCTATAGTTTGTCTGTTGTGGACCTCTGTGACTGAAATTCGTCAAATTTTTTCTCAGTTTTGGGATTCTTCATTCACTGTGGAAGCATGTGAGAAAAACTAAGTTTTCTTTACAAATTCAATGTAACACAGGGTGAGTTACTGATACACACATGGTCATCTGGGGGTTGAAGTCTTCCTTTAAGAAGGAGAGCTGAGCAGCGCTCCAACCAAAGTTACAATAGAGACTTTTCCAAATTAAAACTATACAACTGCCACTTATTTGGTGCTTTGAAGAGAAAATGGCGCGTTGCTATGTACATTGTCTATAGATAAGAATGAACATGCTCTGCGGTTATTGTACAGTGGAGTTATTTTCAGTACATACTGTAAATAAATGACTGCAGATTAAACATGACTTTTGTGTCAATATACTGTGCCACATATAACATTGTAATATAGAAAATAAAAAAAAATAATAATAATAATAAAGAGAGAAAAGTTAAATGACAGTTTTAACGGCATTTTTCACTCATTCCACACTGATGCAACTTTCTAATCTTGACCAAAAAGGGAATGACCAGTTTTCCTTGAATGTTTTACACTCTTCCTGTTTAACGTTAAAGGAGCTATATGCGACATTCAGAGCATATCTATGATTCAGAGCCTTGGGTAGGATAGCCTGCACACTGTTCTCAACATGGAGGTGGCTGAGACGGTGGCTGGCAGCTAACAGTGCTAACTTCACAAACGGTGCTGACAGAGCCAATGGTGTTAACCAGGGGAAACCAGAGGGTGGGCGCTACGCTTCTGCCATGAAGCCGTCCAAATATCAGCAGTAACCATCGTATGAGCGCAGTGCAGAGCGGTTGCAGTTAGCTAGCCAGTGGGATACACTCACGGGGATTCACGTGCACTATCATGCACGCGTGGCCGGCACAACAACCCACAGGGAAGCTCCATTACAACACACACAGAGGTAGCCTGACTTCATTCTCTGCTCAGGATGTCATTACTCCACTTTATCTTTACATAACAAATAGAACTTTGCTGCTTTATTAATGTCCTGAATGTCGCTTACAGCTCCTTTAATGCAATCACAAGTCAGTGATCCTCCTGTAACGGAGCTGAAATGCTTTAACCGGAACACGGCATCCAGCCAGACCTATAGCAGTGCTGAGTGTGCTCCACAGATTTATACTTTGGCAGATATACAAAATTACAGCTGAAAATAACTAAAATGTTGTTAAGATCTATGAGTACAGACACATATCCTTCCATATGTGGAAGTGCTGACGGCTCTCATGTGCAGTGGTCATGTGACGCGTCTCCCAAACTAGACAGCTTCGGCTTTTTGTTCAACAATTTACAAAGCGAGTAGAAATCCAACCGGAGCCCGGCTGAAGTCGTGGCATAAACAGCGACTGATGAGTGTGCGATTTTTAGTTTTCTTAAAAGATCTGTGGAATAGAACTATACATTTGTTAGTCGATTGCGGTGAAAATAAAACCACCAGCCGGTACCCAAATGATGGCAAGCACTGTGAAAGCTTGTTCTTAGATGAGGAATCCAATAAACAAGTGAATAATATCCTTTCTCAACAACTTCCTTATACAGAGGTTATCTCATCCTTATCATAACAGACTATTATTTATAGCAAAATATTATAAGTAGTAATTTGTATTTGTGTTGCAACCATATTCTAAGCATACTTTGCAAACCATGTTTTCTCATAAAAAAAAAAGACAAAGCACGTTTTTAACTGTAGGCATTTACAAATTTGATGTTGCCTTCTTAAAATTCTTATATTGTCTATACATTATATTACATTATTCACAACATTTTTTTGTGGTTTCTACCCATTGGGTAGGATATGTGCATAATATATTCAAGTTATATACAGCACCTTACAAACAAACAAAGAAAGACAGACTACTGAAAAAAGCACCGTTGGAAGTGAGGCACAACGAAGGTGGGAGCTTTTTGAGTGCAAGTGGGTTCCTATGTCTGCTCCACACACTGGTCAAATTACTGGTTGAAATAGCCTCAGCTGCTTTGCCGGGAGTGACCGCTCCTGTCTGGCACAATAGAAGCAAGCAGGCTGAACATTGCCGGTCCACTAGTAGGCTAAAAATAGTCAAGGTATGGCTGCAGTTTGAAGGGGCAGCCGGTGTTTTGCTGACATGGAAACAGGCATACTGCTGGTCCTGTGGTCACCAAATCTAACTTTCATGTAGAGCTTGGATTAAATGTGTTTTTTGTCCACTTCAATCACCGCAGGATCAGTCTGTAATCAAACGGGAGCTCAAGAGCTGAATAAGAAACACAGACCAGACTCCCAAAAGCAAGTCACCACTGTAACATCTGTCCACGACTTTATAAAAAGACAAAAATAATAATTTTTTGGCAAACCTTTTCTCACATTTCTGTTCCATTCTGCCAGACAGGCGGTTAGCCCGAGATAAAGCACCTGTAAGGATTCCAAGCAGCAGTTTGACTCAGGTGTGGTCTGCTCAAACATGAACATTAGGCACCTTATTTACTCACATAATAGTAACATGCAAACCTCCTTGTAGAAAACATAAAATTCATCTTTATATCCTCAATTTACAAGCTATGACTGCGCAGACAGAACAAGGCGAGAAAACAACAGAAAGAAGGAAGGAAAAGAGGAAAGAAATGCGGGGTTTGAAGCAGGTCTGTACAGTCAAAGGCTGAAGTGTTGGGACAATCAATTTCCCGACGGACTCGCCCAGGTTTCTGCGTAACAAAATGTTAATATGGATCTTACAGGAAACAAGACCATGGTTTGTCTCAATACTTGTGCTTTTGACTGCAGAGGGTCAGATTTCTCTCCTTCTAGTTTTTGGATGAGTTGAGGGGACAGGATGGACAGAAGGACAGAGGACGGGGGTGGGGGGGGCATGAGAAGCAGCAGTAGCAACAATATTAGCAGTAGCAGCAACAGCAATAGCAGCAGCGATGTAGTAACACACACACACACACACACACACACACAAACTGTAGAGCCAGATGGACACACTGACCAGAAACACACAACTGAGACATGTGCGCACATTCACTCATGCTAACAGAATTAAAAGGCTTTCGTTCAAACTGTCCCGAAAATGTTTTTTTCTCCACCTGAATGGTATAAAGTCAGATATGAGCTCTAAGTGCACAAAGAGGGGACTGTTCACTTAGTTCTTTCTCATCTTCAGGAACACTTCCAGGTTCACAGTCTAATGTTTCAACTGGAATTCAGCTCAGCATAAGGCCTCTTTGCTGCATTAGCATTACATGATACCTTCAAATACTCATTAATGCTGCATTAGGCAACTTCACACTGGCTGCAACTAGTGCCAGCAGAGGATAACTGGATGGTTCAAAGTGTAGAAGACATTAGTCCCTAAAAATCATGAGTCAAAATATTTAATTAGAGCATTAAAAATATCCCAATCCTATAATATTTAGTATGTAGTATGTTGTATATTGTTATAGTGTATTGTTTTTGTAATTAGTATTCAAGAAATCAATGAATGATCCTTACTTGTTTCTCTTTGTCCTACGGAAGTAATAAAAATGTGTGCTAATAGATCAATCAGACTGCAAAATGAACTTTGGAATGCTGCTGCCAATTAAGATATAAGTCTGGTGATATTCCATATTTTTGTTTTTACCATCAAATCCAACAAAAGACCCAAACCAACAATAAATGTAGCTACGAACAAGTGTTATGTGTGTATCAAGGCTTGACATATGTTCCTCTGTGACATAGGGCACCATTAATTAGTTAATTAGTCTCACTGTTACACTAGCTGACATGTTCCTTCATTACCATTAGCACGCAGACACCGTAGTATTTTTTGACTCAATACATATACACTGCCCAGGTGCCCCAAATAACCACTAGAGCAGCAATCGTATTAATCCACCACGGATTGTAGTCCCTAATAAATGCACCATTTTCTCCTGTTTGAGTAATGTTAAAAAAAAAAAATTACACTGCCCAGCTGTTTTATGATAACAGTAGCCCTTTTTACACAGAAATCGTGTTGTAGGGCCTCTACGAAATCCCTTCTTTATGCCACCTTTGTATTTTTACCCAGAACCAAACAACTATGGCATCATGCTGCCCCAGTGCGCAATTTTAGTCAGCATGCCGGCATCCCAGAAGCTAAAGAGGTGTGACAATTATCAAAACAACAGTTGGCCTCTGGTGTGACATATAACTGACATGTCAGCAGCGCTTTGTAAACAATAACAATGGCATAACATGGCAGTAACAATCATTTAGTGTCCCTGTTACATGGCGACTGATCTCGTTCTCTACTCCAAGGGTAAGTAGCATAATGGTGCGATATTCCCGCCTTGAACAGGTAGTGTAAAAGCGGCTATCTACTTAACCGATTAAGAATGAATGCAGTTTCTCAGCCTTACAGTTTGTTCTTGACAAAGAAAAATTAACTCAAGGTCCATTTAGTACTTTTTTCCGCAGCTTTTTGCTACCTATCTCGGTCTCACTTAACAGATAAAGTTTTAATAACGTTTTCTCAGTTTAGCACAGTTGTTAAAATTTGACCTAAGTACAGAATACAGCAGAATATATGAGGGGAAAAATTCTTAAGCCTTTCCTCTGTTCAAAGATAGCCTTCACCATTGGGTTTAGGGGATTAACGTCCCATGCCAAACACCAGCTTCGGAAAAAAAGAGTTAAGAATTTTTTGTTGTATAGAGACAAAGTAACACACTGTAGGTTTTGGTCTTTTCATGGGATTTGTTGACAATAAAACACATATGGAATAACACCAGCCTTATCTTCTAATCTCACCAAAGAGAAACAAACTGTTTTCCAAAGATTTAGTACTTAATGTTTCCTCAGATCTTCCTTGAGCTGTCTCACTACCATCCACTGTTTAACATTTTGCAGCAATGAGCAGCTCCTCTATTTTCTTTGTGCATTGCATTGAGGGACAACAGTGTCCATCTAAACTCCAGCCACAACACACACTTTGTGGACATTCTCAGTGTGTGAATCAACTGAATCACCATTATTAAGAAAGGTGGAGTTTTCCTTGTGTTGCTTTAATGGAACCTCTGGAGTGGACTGTGGCATGCACATTCGTTGGGCTTTTACAGTGAGGTCGCTTCTGCTACAGAATAATACCCATCATGCATCACTGGATTTAATGAATGCTTAATTAATGATGTGTTAATATGGACAGTGCCAAATAAGTAACATGTCCTTGAATCCTTAAACTCAGACAAAGCAGTTGATTAATAAATCACTCGCATAAACGCAGACACACAGACACAATGCTCCTGCAGGAACATTAAGTGCCTTTCTGTGTTTTAAAAGGTCTGACCAACAAAAACACACACACACATGCACTCACACACACACACACAGGGAGGAAAGGACTGCACTAGCACACTGCCAAACAAGGGCTCCACTCCAGTCTCCACTTTAAAGGGCTTGGCGGACTCTGCATCATTTGAACGCACTTTTTCTGCACACGGATGGAAGGAGGGATGATGAACAGTGACCAGAGACACTGTTAACAAGCTGGGATGGGAGTTAGAAAGGGGGCAGTGGTGTTGAATGCAAACAAGATAGAGAGACAGAGAAAGCGCAAGAGCAGAGGAGAAGGCAACGATGAGCAGAGAAAAAGGCTCAATTTTCAAAAAGGTTTTCTTTTACAAAAAGGACCCTCCCATAGCCCTTTGACTTCGACCACAGACAGTTTTCGTTTAAAACCTGATCGCTGTGCTGGCGGATGCAGACAGGAATCTTCACTTTGTGTCGTCCTGTGTTTTTTGTTGTTTTTTTCTTTTTTCTTTTTTGTGGCTTTAGAAACGTGAAGACGGAGAGCTGAGCCTTCTTTTTTTGTTTTGTGTTTTCGTTGTCATGGCGCCGGGGTTCGTGTTCAGTGTGGCTGTTGGCAGAATGAACTGTGCATGTCGAGATGAGCGGTGAGAGGAGAGGAGGAGGTGGGGTGGGGAGGGGGCTATGGACGCAGGAAACAGGAAAGAGGAAGTGTCAGGTGCTCAGAGGTTGGGACAGAGTTGAAAAGTGAAGAATCTGCTGTGACCATGCTGCTGGATGGACAGTTAGATATGCTTTCCTTTTGTTATGGAGTTATGTTATTCTTGGTTAACTTGATATCCAACCACCTGGCCAGATCTGTTAGTATGGAGCATGTTGGATCTTGCCAAGCAGCTCTCATCTTTCAAAGAGTTTAAGAACTACTCTGGTTTTGGAAACCTATCTATAAATCTTGTAACAAACTACCAGAGGAAGTGAGAAATGTTTTGTCCACCCAGCAGCTGATCACCAGGCAGATTTCTTTCTCACAGACGTGAGCAGTACAGGGTTATTCTCTTACTAAGTCTCACTGTGCCTGTGGTGTAAGCAGACAGAGATGTTGTAGGCTGGGTACGAGTATTTCTTGCTGTTTTCAAAAAAAGGAAGGACATAAGCTTATAATACTTTTTTTTTTTTTGCTCCCAACTGTTTAAACAACTTTGGAGGCAAAGTTCAGTCAGTCAGTCCATTCATGAAAAGGACGAAAAAAAAGAGAGAGAAAAAACAAACACATCATTATCATCACATAGCATAATTTCCCTCTTCTCTTTTACAACAAAAAGATAGTGCAACTTTTAGATAACTTTTCTTTTTTGTGTTTTGAATGTTAGAACGAGTCATTTCTTCCCCCCTTTGCTTTGCTTCCTTGTGAACCTTGGCACTAAGATTTGGGTTTGTGAGTCTCTTGTTTTTGTTGTGTTCTCTGTTAAGTCCTTGATTCTCAGTTCTCGCTTTGTGCACAGATCCCGGTCCGAAAAAGAAACAAAAAAGAAAAAAAAACATCATCCTCAGTTCCCGGGGACAGAGCACGTCACCCGAGGGGACGAAAAAGCAAATCGTTTCAATCTGTGCTAGCAGTATGTTTCTTTCTCATATAGAGGAAAAAAAAAACAAAAACAAAACTCTCCACGCAGTGCATACATCCTGCCCCAGCAGTGCTAGCTGTTTGAATGACTAACATTGGAAAGAAACAGAAAAATCAACTCTTGGTTCCTCTTTCCTTGTTTTGTTGTAGCTAAGGTTGATATTTATTTGTGCATGGGAGTGTGGAGAGAGGACATGAGAGAGACAGAGAGAGAGCGCGCGCGATAGAGAGACCACTGCTTACAGGTGATCAGGGGTGAAGAGGAGACACAGCTTTCAGTCAGGGGTGGGTAGCCCCGCCTGCCCCCCTACCCTTTTTCTTCACACCAGGTCCTCCGGTTGGCCGTCCTTGGCCTTGGCAGGTACTATTGTGCTTTCTGATTGGCTCTGCTGCTGGATCGTCCTGCTCCCCGGCCCCCCCACCCTCTGGTTATTGCTGTGCTGGTGTAGAAAGAAAGCTGAGCCGGGGTAGTGGCCCATCACCTCGCTGTACGCTGGCGGGGGGCCCTCCATGCGCCCGTGGCTGCTGGAGTTGGCCGCACTGATGCCCGAGTTACTGCTTGGCGGCCTCGGCCCGCCTCCTCCCATTCCTCCCCCTCCACCCCCCACCCCTCCAAGGCCCCCGCCTCCTCCCATGTCGATCAAGTCACTGTCGTAGATGGTCCGGTTGGGCGGTGCCCTCACCGACTCGCGGTTGAGCTCCATCTGCTGCTCGGGGTCACGAAGCTGCAGGGTGCAGGGACCCTGGTACGGCGGGGGCTCCTCACCGTCCGACAACGAGATGGTGGGTGGCAGGTCGATCTGGTGCTGCAGGTAGGGGTAGGTGGGCTGGAAGCGGCTGAATCGGTCGCGCTGCATGAAGGAGGGAGCGGTGAAGCGATCCCTGGCCTGGGGAGCATATAATACCTGAGAGAAAGACAGAGAGGGAGGGAGAGAGGAAGAGCCAGAGAGAAGAAGACAGGAAAAAGAAGGAAGATATATTATTTTTCTGGTACATTCCATAATATCGCAAATATCTTCATATCAAACAAACTGATATTTAATGCCATTAAGTGGAGTTTCACTGTAATACTGTATATCACATCAGGGAATACTCTTAATATGTGCTAAAGAAAAAATTCCAACAACCATTTTGGTTTTGTAATTTTGACAAGAATTCTGTAAAATGAAAAACAATATAATCAGATCTGGACAATACCAGTGACAGTGGAATCAATGATAATAGTGAATTGCCCAGACAAACAAATACTTAAATAAAAAATAAACTCAAAAATAAACTCAAATAAAAGAAATACTTTCATAACATACATAGTGAATTAATATGTCACTCAATCCCAATCACTGGCATGAATGGGCCGCCACTTTGGAAGGTTTGCAAAGTTCTTAATACCTCCATGGTCCTGACCCCCAAGGTACTATAACAACGCCCAGAACTGATATGTAACCTGTGCGGACATACCTACATAAACCCTACATCTGTTAAACTCTTCCACCATGGACCCCCCCCCCCCCAAAAAAAAAATCCAGCTAGTTAACTATGTTCTGCAAGCTCATGCAGCTTTTTTTTTTGTATTTCCTATTCTCTTACCAATTATACAGAGAAATGTCAACTACCAATGCAATGGTCGGTTCTGTTGGTACCATTCACAACTTTTGACATTGTAAATGCAATAATAACCGTTCTGATGTGTAACGAGCAGAACTGAACTGAACCGACTGCTTGGTGGAAACAAGGCTGAACTAAAGTGCTTCTCAAAATTAGACCTCATGACATTTGTTACAGGCGAGCGTGAGGAGTATACTACAAGAATGCTCCACAAGCGTAACCGAATTTGATGTAAACACTTCATTCCAATGTCTCACCGATGTATCACCAATTAATTATTAAAGACATAACATTGTAATTACAGTGAACATGAGAAAAGATACAAAGTGCCTTCTACAACTGAACAACATTCAATATATCGGTTCATCCTCCAGCTTTTGTCAGAGATCTTCACCTCAATTAGCTCTTCAGACTGTGACTACGCGATCCATTTCTTCATTTCTCACATTTCTGTCCAATTCAACACATTTCGACTGTGGCAAGTCATTATCAGAGGGAACCCATTTCAATTAGTGACTGTGGCTCTAATAGTCAACCCCCACTGACAGACAAGGCAGTCTGGATGGAGAGAACAACAGACTGGAAAAAAACCTGGGAGTAGGGGAATGGAGGATCAGGGCAATTGAAATGGAGAGACAGAGAGAAAGAGTGGAACTGAAAGGATTAAAAAGAAAGGCTACTGAGATAAGGAGAGAGAAAAGGAGAGTACAGAAATGAGAGAAGAATAAAGAGCTGTGAAGATAAAGAGAGGAAGGAAAGCTAGAAAGATAAAGACAGAAAGAAACATAAGAGAGAGAGAAAAAAGAAAAAGTGTAGAGCCAGACAGATAGACAGGCAGACAGAGGGAGGGAGGGGGAGAAAAAGGTGTATAGCTGATAGAGGGAGCAGAGCGCAGCAGAGCAGGGCAGCTCTCAGACGGCTGTCTAGACAGTGTCAGGGGAGGTGTTGCTGATTAATGACGCACCAAAAACCATCCACCCCCCTGCCACACACACGCACACACACTCAGCCCCCTTCCCTGCATCTATCAGCCACCCACACTCATTGGCTGTGTCTCCCTCTGTGTTTGTCTCTCCATGGCCTTTTCCTTTTTTTCCAGATCTCTCTGGGTGCTTTAACATTGACACTGTTTTTACTTCCTTTCACCTGCCGTCTATTCTTTTCTCGTTCCATCCATCCTTCATGTCTCTTTCTCTCTCTCGTTCTCCTTTTTGTTTACACGTAAGGCTTTTATCTGGCAGGGTACTCCAAATGAAAGCAAATTTGGTGTGCTTGCTTTGGTGTAACCTTGCCCTCATGTCCACACAAAGTTGCCAGTGTGCACAACCTGGCCAGCTAAACTTCTCACACAGAAACATACTATTGTCTGCAACTTATCAATACTATCATGTGGTGAGTTGTGTTTATCCTTGTTCTTTGAACTCCATGTTTTTAGTTTTCCCAGTGCATCTTCTCCCACCGCGGCTCGTAAGCTCCTCCATCTGGCACGGACGCCATTAAGCAAACAGATCACCCGTCACAGTGAGTATACTGGCATTTGTTTGCGGTTCTGTATTCAGAAGTCTTTGAGAACATGCCAAATTTGGTTGTGTTTGGAGTATAGTGCCAGCCGTACCCGGTGTGACATACAAGCTTCAATTTCTGGATGATCAAATATTTACAAGCAACTAAAATGCAAATGTCAGGATCTTTGTCCTGTGATAGTGTTCATGTAGCCACAAAACAATTATACAAGGGTGAGTACTAAGAAAATAAGCCAGCTGAGAAACAAAGAAGAGCTGGGAAGAGACAGAGATTTCTTTTTTAACACAGCAAGTGAAGCAAGTAGATTAGACAAAAGAGATTAGGTGCAGGCCTTCTTTCTCCCAGTTTAATTCATTTTAGTTGCCATCTTTATAGTCTATACTTTTGCACTACACTGCCTCTGATTGTCAAACTGTGTTTAATGTGCTACTTGTAGCAAGTTATTTTCTATAAGTCATTTCTACATACTGAATTGTTAGATTTATTCAACAGGCAGAACCCAAATTAGATTCTGTAGGAATCCGGCTGGATTGCTTTACGGCACCAGGAGTTTGTTTTATGGCACAAAACAGAAAGAACGAGCTCCACTTTCAGCACAAATGGCCCTCAGGTTTTTTTGCAAAGGTGGAAAAAAGAGATTCATACATATTTAACCTTTCCAGGTAATGGTAACATCAGAGTTACGAGAAATGTGACTCACACTGACAACACTATTAAAATAAAACAGAGACTACCAGAGGTCTTGTCCATAATATCATTTGTTTATAGTAATTATCCCGAGGTTACACAATTATCTGACAGCAATGTCACATACAGCATCTTTTAAAACAAAGCTTTAAGTGTGAGTCACATGACACTGTTGGTGGAGATGGCTTATCCTGCTTTTGCAGTCCAACGGTCAGACGAAGCACTTTGCAGTTAATTAGGATGTCGAAGCAGCTAAAAGATATGTCTTGTGGAGACATTCAGAAGCATTTGCAGCCCAAGAGCTCACAGCAAATTAATTTAGCCAGTCTGGATGAAGTACAGCCTCAGCTGAAGGAAAGTTGTCCTGGCTGGTTTCATAGGAGTCTGAAGTGGAGAAAAGGGTGGAATGGCTAGAGGATACTGACATAAAGATGAAGGCATCCCTGGAGGCTAACCCCATAGCTAATTAGCTACTAAGGCTTAACTCAACCACCTCCACAGATTGAGGATATGGAAAACCATAAGAGGCACAATAGTCCACAACTTGTGGGCATCTCAGAAGATAAAATGTCTTTGAATTTGTAAAATCTGTTCTCAGTTCTTTGCTCTCAAAGACAACTCAGGTTGAGTCGGCCCATAGGGCTCCAATACCACTGTCAAACCCCGAGGGACACCTAAAACAATTATGGTTCACTTTCGATGTTTAACTGACCAAGAGCTGGTTCTACATGCAGCATGTAACGAAGCGGAGATGCAGCAGGAAGGCAAGTGCATCATAATTTTTCCCAACTATCTGGGAGCCACGCAGTTAAAACAAGGGCATTTCAAGGGAGGCAAGAAGGCTCTGTGTGCACTTCACATAAAGTTTGCTGTGTTGTGTTTTCAGGACATGGATGAGAACCTACTTGAACCTAATTCTAAAAAATGTCATTATCAGATTTGAATAACTGACAGAGTGAACCGTCTGGACATAGGGGCTGATTGATGTTGGTTTTGTTGAAGGTGTTTTGTTTGGAGGGGTTCAGAGTTAGCCTGAATCAGGACATTGAATCCAAAAATAAGAGATGATACTTTTTTTCTTCCCCATATGACACATTAAGTCATATAGACTTTTTTTTTATTTCTAAAAGTGTCTCATAGTCAGTGGTTACTTGTTCGACTGAGAGTATTTTAGTGTCATATCAGACTAGAGATATTAGCTTTTTGTAGAAGAGCACTACTGATAGAGTACCAAAATGGAGATTTGACTCATCTCTTGATTCTGAGTTGCAGGAGGCCCTGAGAAGTCCAGTTTATTCCTACATAAAGTCAAAGTCAAAGTCAAACGTAACTGTAGCATCCTCTGCAGTGATTGGCCCTCGAACCCTCGAAGCAGTATTGACAGGCTTTGTCATTCAGTATTCTTCTATTTCTTTTATAAATGCAGGAAGCATGCTGTTTTTATTGATTTCCATGGGGGCATTTTGATATATATATATCCATAACTTTTTTTCCCACACAATAGTATTGTCTCCTTTTTGGGGATTTGCTGGGGTGCAAATGGGTAGCTCTCTTTCTCTCTTTAAAAAGAGGCAGCATCTTTTTTCTTATGAACAGCAAAGATGTTATATTTCAAAATAAAAGTAAAAGCCTTAAGCGCAATAGTATCAGCAAATTGGTTAATAGTAGTACAGGATATTGCTAAAATCAGTTTTTGGTTGTGAGGAACTGAGAAAATCTGGAACCAGTTCCAATTAAGAACCAGATCTTGATAACCAACTCAAAGGTTTTATAGTAACCCATTTTTATCAAATTACTGAGACAAATTACTTTAGTGCATTCACTGATTACTTGCTTTATGCCATGCACTACCATTGCAACAAGTGCACATTACTCTATGTGACAAGAAAGACTGTGATGGTGAGGGAGGACAAATTATATAATGTACTCACAATAAATATTTTCAAAAAGCCAGGAAAAAAAATGCATCCTCAATTCTGAGCGTAAATGAAAATACTATTATTTAGTAATAAAAGTCCAATCCAAAATAGTTAGTTGGTAGTAGTGTAATTACCCCAGTCAAACATAGAAAATCAAGTTAGCATGAAAAAGTTAACATCATTTACTTAAGTTGAGATGCAGTAAAAAGATTCAGTTTATGATCATATAATTTTTTGGATCATATTGTCCTGCCCTACACAACACCTAATGATACTTCTTGAGGCCTGTAAACTGGCAGAGGACAGCTTGGTGCTGTAAAGAGGCTTTTTACACATGAGTGTATGCATCTGACTCTATCTAGATAAGTTTTTAGAGAGTGACAGTTCAGGGTCCTTAGAGTTTGTAAGTATAAAGTTTAGCTATCGTCCTGCTTGGTCTGCGTGCTCCCAGTGTACAAGGCTTAGCTGTGGGTTTAATAGAGGTCAGTGGGGTGGTGGTCTTACCTCCGAGGCACCTTGTCGAGAGCTGCTGTCTGAAGGCCACAGACACCCATCCTACACATCCAGACAGACAAAACAAAAACAAGAACGAATAAGGCTCAGATTTAAAAAAGTCCCCAGCTGGCTTTAAGATTGTTAGACACCTGTCTGGCGCTTGTAAGTGATGTTTGAGCTTCAGAGCGATTTTCACATATTCGTGTTACGAACGTGAGACGTGACTGAATCTTTAGTTTTTTTATGTTAACAAAGTCATCAGTTAATCTCTTGAACATTTAATGTGTAGTTGACAATGTGTTACATTCATGTTAGATTTACTGTTGCAGATACAGCTTTAGAAATCAACAATCATTACTGCTTTGTTGTTTGTTGTGTCTGGGATGGTTTTTGATGCGAGACCATTAAGCTGACAATACAAACTATCTTTCTTAACAAAGACTGATAAAGAGGAAAAAAAATCCCCTGAAAAGTAACAACTTAATGAGGACACAGATGAAACGATGCTGTGAAGCGCCTGATGGCTTCAAACCCAAAATCTTGCCCTGTTTAGGAGCGAGGACAACAAAAAGCAGATGGCTCCAGTCTTAAAAATAAGCAGGATAAAAGCTACATGAAACACAACTATCAAATAATTGCAGTTTCACTTCGTCTACATTTGACTTGAGGATCTTTTCTAAGGAGGCACAGTCAACAGTATTTAGTGAGAAAAAGGGAACATGAAAAGGAGGACAAACATGCATAAATCCTGATAGTTTATGTGTCTGTGAGGGGCAAAGGCCACTGGCTATTCTTCCAAATTGCACTTTCACTGCCGCAGGGCTTTGTCGGCTTGTTGGTTTCTGATGTTGCATTTATAGTATTTTTTGCAATGTGTCTGCTTCTGTTTGCATAATTTTTGTTTGATTGGACAGTGCAGAGCAGAGTGAGGAGAGATGAAAAAGATGAGAGGTTATTAGCTGAATATAAATAATATGTAATGGGACAACCAAGCATACAAAAGCTTTCATCTGTTTTTCAGGTACTGGTGTAGAAACTGAATATATCAATAGACCAATAATTTATGGATCATATTCTGTACCTGAGCCTATTTCAGTGGGCGCAATCTTACAATCTGTGTATATTCAAGATTGTCTGTGTGTGTTTGTCCCAGAGTGTCGACATGTCAGTATGGGGGCAGAGCCGCTGCTGTCTAGACGGCACCGTAGTGAATTAAACATCAAGGCTTGACAGAGTCTGGCTCTGAAGAAACCAATTCAGCAAGTTCACCTAACAGACTGGAGCAAAGCTGTTACCTCAGTGAAACTGGGACAGAGACTCCGACTGGGATAAAAGGATTCATTTAGCTCAGCGCAGCTTTACTGGGAACAAACTGGTAAGCTATGTTTGTCCTGCTTCCGAAATAAAGAAATGTACTGTCACAAAGACTCCACACGGACATGCAGTGAGAACAGATGAACAGACAGACACGCACAGTTTTTCACTCACGATCAGTTTAGATCAAAATGTTATTGGCATGGATGCTGAAAGAACAGCCCTGCCAGAGCAACTAAACACAACCCAACACAAACAGTATCTCTTTGTCTGTCACTGTTACACACAGACACAAGCAGAGAGTTACTGACCTGCTGCAGGGCATGGTCGTGCCTGCGGGCCTGGCTCTGCCTTGTTATGAAGGACCAGGTGGAGAGCTTGTAGTGGTTGAGCAAGCAGATGATCACCACCACCATCACTGTCATCACCACGATGATGATGACGATCTGAACAAACTCCAGTTCAGCTGCACAAACACACAAAAGGAGAAAGGGGTTTAGTATAACACATTTACAATGATGATGTGCAAGTGCAAAATAACTTTAAACATGACATTCACACAAGGACATACATATCCAAAAATGTTATGAAGTTCATTAGGAAGCCTGAAAACATCGTCACAATTTTCTAAAGCTTGATTTCAGGCTGTACAGCATAACATTAAAGTACAGGACATAGACTGAATGAAAATAACTATGCAAATTGTTGAAATTATAGGAAAGCAATGTATCCAACAATACCTAATTTTGTCATAGTGTAATGTTTCTTTTCTGTCTTCATCAGAGTGAAGACAGCTGATGTTTAAAACCCTACTGTAAGCCTGATTACAGACATCCTAAAAGCTGTAGTTGGTAACTTTTTAAAAACTTTTTCTCATATTTGCTGAAACTGTCACTATATTCACACAATACAACACGAGACAGATGATCTGTGAAAAAAAAAAAAAGTTCCCCCTTCTCGTAGAGCTTCTAATGGCATTACCACATGTGAAATAAAACCAATCAGGGCTGAGGAATCTCTTACGCGGCTGTCGTTCATGTCAATCACTGCTCGTGAACTGAGGTCACAATGTCAAACTAGGCAGCGCTGATCAAATACGCATCGAGATTCTGTAAAAGAAATTGCGTATTTCTCACCTCAAATGTTTTCAGAAACATATTTTAGTGTACTGTTTTGCTGTTAAATGAAAAAGTTGGTCCGGTCAGTTGGTTGGCGGTGGTACTTCAGTCAACATTTTACAGCTAAACAGTACACTAAAATATGATTCTGAAAACATTTCAGACGATATAATAACAGGATCTTGATTGACATAGTTTACAGTTTGACCACAGTTGACAAGCAGTAGTTGACATAACTGACAGCTGTGTGACTGTGTGACTCCTCAGCTCTGATTGGCTGTTTTCAGTGAGCCATGCAAATGTCTAGCAAATGTCATGAGAAGCAGTAGAAAGACAAGGATAGGCACATTTTTTGCTGATTTTTGGTATCATGTACTTCATTCAGAATAAAGTGACATGATATATGTCACAAAGATATTTGTCTTCAGACCCTCACAATGGATAAGGAAAAACTCCCCCCTCCCAAAACCCCCTTTACCAGGGAAAAAAAAGGGTAGAAACCTCTGAAAGAGCAACTGAGGAGGGAACCCTCTCCCAGGATGGAGAGACATGAAATAGATGTGTGTACAGAACAGATCAACATGATATATCGCAAACACAGCTTTAGATAACAGAGATCTGATGTTTTAAAGTCCACATTTAATTCTCCTGTTGTGTTGCACTTTAGCAGAAGAGGTATGAATTTTTATTAGGTGTTTATGTTCAACTGCTCTTTTGTTTACTTTAGATTTAAATAATTCAAGTGGTCGGGGTACAGACACTGTTTTTATGGCATTACCAGTGGGTAACTGCTGTAGAGGAAGCTCAGAGAAGTGTGTAAAACTGTGACTTTGCTTCCTGATCTCAACTCTGGGTTAGAACCACTAATAAACTCGGTCTGGTTCCTGGTTCCTAGAGATAAGAGCAGCTCCATCCAAAGTGGGATGAGAGAGGGATGTTCTTGGCTTGTAAACTCATTTAAAAAAAGTCAAAATGTCTAATGTGAAGATGGTCTTTTTTACAAAAACATTCTACAGTTCATGACAACTGGGCAAACTGTCAGCTAATTACAGTCTAATCTTATGAGATGATCACAAGCTACAATTTGGACCTTTTTGTTTCCTTCAATGTGAAACAATATTATACCTATATATCACTAAAAAACGTTAAAACTTTTAAAGAAGCCAGAGTTTAACTATGTGGGCACTGTTCTGAGTAATGGTTATAGCCTATGTTCACCAGCAGGGGGTAGCACAGGTCAAACTCCCAGTCAGTCTGTCACATAGTGTGTATTAGTGTGTATGGTTCAGAGAATTCAACAGACAAAAGCTTCAAATCACAGAAAAGATGAGTGTTGAGACCCTGGTGTCTGTCCCAGCATACAGTGGTGTCTTTGTGGAGATACTGAATAACGGCGGTGTTTCTGTCCTCAACAAACAACACACAGTGACACATACACACACCAGCATCAGAGCTGATCTGGGCTTGACCTCCCAGATCAGGGCACCGCTGGGAGACAATGATCACTGCCTTACAGTCACGTCTGCCTCTCGTCTCTTGTTCATTGTTTCATGGTTTGGTCCTTTTTTTTCTTGTCCTCCCACTCTGTCCCTTCAAACACTTCCTGTATCTCAACTTGCATCCCCCCCCCATCTCCTCTGACCCAAAGCACCCACTCTCCTCTTTCTCTCCCACAACTCACTTTTTTGTGTTCTCCCAACTCTTCATGCCTTTATCAGTCTTTATTCTTGTATCCCTCCCTCAACCACCATCATTCTTTCTCTGTGTTTCTTCATTGTCTTCCTCTTTCAGTTTCTCTCTTCCTCTATCTATCTCTTCGTCCTCTCTCTCGCTGCCTCCAAAGACTCTTTTGATGTGAGTTGTCGGTTTCGCTCTGAGCAGAAGTCTTGACCTTGTCTGGTCTTGGCACCCTGTCTGACCTCTGACTCATATGTTACTCACTGCTGGACACTCAGTCACTTTATGTGTGTGTGTGTGTGTGTGTGTGTGTAGTGTCTGTGTTTACAGTGTGTGTCCTTGTGTGCTTGTGGAGCTCTGTAAGAAAAATGACACAATGTACACTCAGCTATTTGAGCTACAATGCCTCGATTGTAGCGGACACCTCCTCCACAAATCTCTGTACAATTTTCGAGTGTATTACCCACAGTCCGCCTGGGCAGGGATGGGATCAGGCGTAGACAATTATACTGTGTGTAAAAACCCCAAAACTTGAAGAACCTGTCAGATATATGATAACCACTTAACATAAAGCTTATATAAATTTAAAATAACATATATATCGTTACAAAAAATGGAAAACACACAAAAAATCAAAGCAGGGACCAGCCCAGTCCAGTAAAACCCAACCTATCCCAGTCTTCCCAGCCTCAGTAATCCTTCCCGGCTTATTCGTCTGCATTAGGGTGGGTTAATGTCGAGCCTGAGCTGAAACGTAAACCCACCCAAACCTGCCTCTGCCCACACCACAGCAGCCACAGGGGAGGGGTGGGATAAGATTGAGAGGAAGAAGGCCAACTAGCGCAAACCACATGGAGGGCGGAAAAAAATAAAAACGCTGTGAAGACCGAAACCTAAGCCAGTAAAACCAACCGACATTAACCACCAAAGAGCGGAGGAATGAGGTGCTTAGTGCAAAACAACAACGGCAGACAAGCTTGACAACTTTTCTTTTGCGAGATGAAAGACGATGAGTGAGGTGATAAAGTGTTAAACAAATGACTGAAGCCCTCCTCATTAATGAAAGTATCAGTATGATGAAGCAACAACGGCACTGCACCATGGTCCCCATTCTTCACACAAGACATCTGAAACCGTGTTTTTAAACCTATCTGTCACAATATGAGTCACCTAATGTGGAACAGGTATGGCTGAGGGAACAAAGTGCTGAAAGTGAAGATGAAGAACCACAATGGCACTTAATGACCCTCTGGCAATGTCATCAACCACATATGAGAGGAACAGGAGTGGAGTGTTCTGGAAAAAACTTGAAGGGACAAATTCACCTAACATGCCATGAGGCAGAGAGATGCTGAGGTAAAGTTACATTCTGGGAACCAATGTTCTGAAAACCAACACAACCTTCAGGTTTGGTGTATCCATATGTCACTGGTTCCCAATCGTTTCATCTTGCGAACATATAAAGCCAAGGACTGCCTGATAACCAGTGTTGTGCAAGTGAAAAAAATGAGTAATTAGTTATTTCCCTCAAAAGCAGTTGGAGAAATTTACCAATTACTGCATATAGAAGTGTTATTTACAAGAGAGAGTAACTTCTGCATTACTTTCAAACATCTGCTGGGATTCTCTCCTTAATAAACACATAGTGTATTTTAGTGCTGCCGTGGCACAATGTTGGACAAGACAACCGTCAAATTTTATCGTTAATTGTACCATTATCACTATAATGAAAAGTAAGTGGTGGAACAATAAAACACAATAGATGTTTTGATAGGCCTATTTAATTTAGCCTCAACAGGCCCTCAAATCGAGCGACACAAGTCAGTTTTTATTACTCTTTTGGCAGAGTGAAACACAATAACTGTTTCTCAGACATTTGTCAGTAAATTCAAATATTTGATTTTTGGTTTAAAAAAATGTGATACTTGATTTTCTCCATATTGCCCAGCTATGTAACCTGGATAAAATATGGGGAAAAGACAAAAGCAATGGGTAAAGAGTTCGTTCAGATCCCTCTACTCAAAAAAATTTGTTTTTCTTATGTGTATGTCTCCTAAAATTTCTGACCTAGACAATACTGACTTGTATTTGTGCAAAGTTCCTTACTATAGGTTTTTTCACGTTCCTCCTCTGAAGGGGGTGATGTCTGTGCATTTCACTAAAATCTGAGATTCAAATGTACACTGGGCAGCTAGCTTAAGTATAGTCTCGCCACCAGACAATCAGAGATCTCCGCCTTCTGATAATCTGGGGACACTCCTTTCTACAGTGTGCTTAACACACCGGAGAAAATGGCCGGCAACAAAGCAACGCCTCTTGCATTTTTGAAAAGGACACGCCCTCCCGGCAATGTGCGCTCCCCCTTTTCTCGTCCGAGCTTGAAAATGGATGCCGAGAGATTTAGCTCTATATTATCAAACGCGTGCTCAGTCCACAAGATTGTGGAAATGAAGGACTTACAGTGACTTTGTTTAAAACTTTTAATGCAGTTGGACTATGTTTACGAGCACGAGAGTTCAGCGAGCCACCGAAGGACCGCCCTGCGGATTTACTATTGGTTCTGCAACGTGGGGAGTTTTTTAAACTCTGAAATTGTATCCGCCCATCTAAACACAAAATCAGGGAGAAAGACATCAGTCTTTAGTTAAGCAAAGCGTCTAAAGACTGACTTGTGAGTCTAGCTTAAGTACATCACTAATACAAAAGTCAGTTGCTTTCTAATACGGGAGACATATCAACGGAGGAACAGACTTCTACACAACACTGGTAAAGACACCTAAAACCTCCAGCTCAGAGCAAACTTGTCAGTACAGACAGCAGAGTTAACATTAGCATAGTGAATAGGCTCAAACATGTATGGCTGAATCTCTCTGATGTTTCCTCTAATGCTAACGCTAGCCTTCTCGATATGCACTGCTCTTTCACCAGCCAACCTAGCTCGTGCAGCCAGTCAGGGGATTAAAATTATTACAGTTCCACCTGAAGGAAATATGAATATCTGCACATAATGTCACAGCAACCCATCAGATTGTTGTCGTGACATTTTACTCCAAAATACAAGAGTCACTTTCATGGTGCTGCTAGAGGATGTGCCATATTTCCCAGGATAAGAGAAAATAATTTTGATCCGGTGGCAGGACATGGTCATAATTAGGCTTATCCTCTGGGGACCATAAATGCTAAGTTTTTGTGGAAGTCCATCCAATGGTTGCTGAGATACTTCAGTCTGGACAAAAGACAGGCAGACAGACATTGCATCCAATGAGCTGTGCTGCTAGTCTGGCCAGAAAAGAATGACTTGGGTAAAGTCAGAGAAAGCAAAAAAAAAATTCATTTCTATCTTGCTAATCATAACTTGGCCTCTCAGATTTGTTTTGCAGCTCTAAGGAACCAATCTCCCTCCCAGGTTGGGAGTCGCTGCCCTCTATGAAGAGAGAAAATGTGTTGGAAAGATGTTACGTTGCTAAGCTGACTGTCTCATTTGGGAGCTTGAGCCACTACCAGCCCAGGCCTGTGTGCTTACCACAGGGAGGGGACTGAGGGAGGATTTCATTCAGACAACAGTCTTCTGGGAAACCAAGTCAACCAGGCCCTTCTGTAAGCCTACTGGATAAATATCACATACGCTTCCCTTCTGCTGTTGTAAAAGCCACACAAACCAGATGCCCGTCTCAAAGCTGTCCTCTGAAGTAAAGGTGGGGATGTTTTTACAGTTCAGGCAACAAATAAAAGTAGAGCGGCCTCTCCTCTGAACATCAGCGAGGAAGGAAGCCAGAGGAGGAGTTGAGAAGGGAGGAAGGATGTGAGGGGAGGAGAAAAAAGACACAGCGAAGAGGGAAGGCCTGTCCTGTCTTAACTCCAGTATCCACCCAGTTCAGAGGATCCAGAACACAGTGTACAGCACTGACTCTCACATAGGCCAGGGATCAGTGTGTGCTGGCAGTCTGCATTACCAGCACCAGTCTGATGTTATTACAACAGTAATCCACTTGTCAAAACAATATCAGGCCGGCGTCTGCAGCACCCTTATTCCTTCAGCAGGCTGAATAATTTGCATTGCAAGCCAGCCGTCCCATCGCTTTTTTCTGCTGTGGTGAAGAGAGAGGCCATTGAGTTTATTTAAACCATGTGAAAGTGACCGTTCAGACAAGACCATTACACTATGCTTTCAAACATCTGTACAGACACTGGCTATAGCTTCGAAACGCCCAACTATTAACAGAAAGTAGTTTGCAAGATAAAAAGACAAAACATCAAAATGGTTTAACCTGAAGAACAAGGATTTGAAGGCTCAGATATCCTTTCAGGTCATCTATAGTTATCCTTTAAAAAAATCACGATACCAGTACAAATACCAGAACTATTATAGTGGTACTGAGTATCATTTGATACCCATCATGTGACTGGAAGCATTTCTTTGCGTAAAGTGCAACCAGACTACAAAGGTGGGTAGAAAAGCCATACTTCCAAACATTTTGATTACATCTCGGCATGCTGAACTTCCAACTCTGTCAGACATACTGCGCTTTACTTCACCACATCACAAACTGTACTGGCTGTAGCTATTACTGGGGAGGGCCAATCACACATAGAGTTAAATTGATAGATGCTTGCGGTGATTGGCTACGAGCAAAACAAATAGCCTTTTCTTTTCTGAATGTGGGTACAAAAAGGATTGAATTCAGGTATAGTTTGACTGGACAAGTGTTGATGCTACTTGGTACTGGGTTATTTCTGTCGATACCTTAAAGGTATAAAGTCTGTGAGACTTATTTTTAGGGTAACAGCAGTGTTCCAACAAGATTTGGGTTTTCTTTCCAAGTGGATTCGTTTTATTTAAACTGTTTTGGCAGCTTGTGATAACTTGGGTTGCTTTTGTACCATTTGGGCGGTTTTCTCAAAAAAAAAAAAAAAAAAGTTAGGCTATTACCCACTGAAATTTCCTCTCCACCATGCAGTATAATTACTAACTACATAAAGCTTGACTTGTGTCACTCTCAAGACTTCCTCAAATTAACTGCTGCCATTTTTCATGACTGAGGAAGTGAATCTTCTTCCATATCCTGTGATAGCAGTCTCTCACAACTATTATTATTTTAGCTCTCTACTGTACTTTCAACTTCAACTTTTAACTTCAGCTTTCCACTTTCAAAATAATGCTGAAAGTTGAAGTTGAAAGTACAGTTAGGAGATAAAATAATGATGGTTGTTGTTCGAGACTAGGGCTGAGGATACTTTGAAATTTGTGTTGATATACGACCTTAGTTTTGGTACCAGTACCAAAATCGTTTTTTGCATTACTGTTGTTACTGTGATATTCAGTATAAGAGAGGTGACAGAAAATAAAGGGAGAAAAAATGAAATGACAGCCAACAAGGGTCTGCAGTGGGACTTAAACCCTAGAATACCAGCTTTCAGTACTCTTGCAGTACTCAGTGCATTTTGATACTCTGTGCTACAGACATATTTTGATCAGTACTGAAAAGTAGTAAGGTTTGATACCCAGCCTTATCAGACACAACAGCTGTCACAGTAGTTCGTCCCCAGTCTCCTTTCAAAAGAACCGAACACTAAAAGAGAGAGTAAACAGCATGGAGAGAGAGTGCACACACACTGACCCATTGACATTTGACCTTTTTGTGTTTGTGTGTGTGTGTGTGTGTGTGTGTGTGTGAGAGAGAGAGAGAGTGAGTGAGTGAGTGAGTGAGAGGGGCCAATGGGAGGTCATACAGTTCAATGGACCTGCCAGTGTAAAAAAAACTGTCAGAGCACAACATTGTCTGAGGACACATTCAGACTTAAATACAAGAGATAATATCTTTCTGTGATGGAACATTAATCACACACAACTTAAAGGGTCAGTTCAACCAAATAACCAACATATTTTCACTGTTGGTATCTTGTCATTAAGTTGGAGTGGTTTTAGTCCTCTTGTTTCTGAGAGATCTATCACTGGTATTTCATCAGACATTTTTCACTGACACTACATACATGTGTTACCCATTAAATTAGGTAAAATACAACACCGTCATGGGTTACCTGTTACTGTCACACTGTGACACACTGTCTGCTTCCTAACAAGCTTAGCAACAGCCTGTTTTAGTGCAGAATTTCCTCTAACTTGGACCAACTCACACTGTACAAATTTATTCCTACTGGCAAACAGAAATAGTTAATGCTAGGGGAAAGTCTGTGACTAATGAGGGCGTACAGGCTACCCTGTTTGGCCCTGAAATGAAAATCAGGCTAATGGCTATCTATGGAGACTGCTTACACTCAGCCGGGGCCTCTAACATTGTTATTGCTCAATAAACTTAACATTTATGCTCAGATGACCTTCGACGGTTCCGTGAGAAAACCAGGCCTGATTTGTGCAGTTTGCACAAAGGAGTAGTCTTTTGTCCAAAACCACGAGAATGTATTATGATTTGAAAGTGGATGTATGCTGACAGTAGAGCCTGAGCATGCAGAGAACGGCTCGCTAGCTGCTTGCTAATTTGAAGTAGGAGAGCTACTCCCACCAGCAGAGGAAATGCCTTTTCTCTCAGACTAGAGAGACTGTGCTTCAGCTGTTACGAACCCTATCTTGCAGCCAAGCAGCACACAGCCCCAGAGCTAAAGCAGCAGTTTATGGAATTGCTGCAACAGACGCCCATCAGTAAAAACGCAGCCTGACTGGGCGCTGCTCTGGGAGATGACAAGACGGCAGAAAACAGACGGAAATGACAGTGAAATGGCTGGGGTTTGTGTGCTCCCCTAAAAACTAAATGCTTGGCAAGACATGGAGGCAGCAAGTGAGATTTTTTTTTTTTTTTTTTTTTTTTTACCTAGCCAAGCTGAGCTCAAACCCTCCAGCTGGCTTTTTCCTCTGCAGTCATTTCCTGTTTCCTGCTGCACTCCAGAGCAACATCTCAGTCATGAAAAAAATTACCATTCCCACAATCACACCTGGCAATCAAAACTTCCTCAAAGACTGATAGAGGAAGTGCTGCAAGTGCTGTGTAATTGTGCTGCTCCCAAAGCCCCAGGTGCTCAATCTATTCCGCATGTATATCTGTGAACTATAAACCTGTTTTATAATATATGTATAAAGTCAAAGAGAGACAGAAAGACCAAAATAAAGGACACTTTCTTTGCTCCAACTTACTCGTCCTTCTGCTGCTGCCCAGAGAGCTCCAGCCCAGCTAGAGGCCTGCTGAGTTCACAGCCTGCTGCCCACCACACTGGGCCCACACACACACACACACACACAGTCCTCCTTCGACACACACAACCCTGTCTGCTGCCACTGCCGTTGCTATGGTAACCCTTGGGCACGGTGCCGTGATCAACAAGGCCCGGAGCTGCTGGGGCGCCATTGCAGCGACCTGGCTGGCACAAACACGCACAAAACACGCACGCACGCACACGGTGGCACAGAGAGAGATAGAAGGAGACAAGGAGGGAGAGGAAGTGAATGCACGCACACTCACACACTTAAGAAGACTGGCACAGTTAGAGGGAAGGAGACAGAGTTCAGTAATGAAGGGACAGAAAGAGTTAGGGGAGATGGAGGGAGACAGAAAATGAGGTGTGCGCACACACACACAAACACACACACACACACACACACACACACACACACACACACACACACACACAAACACACACACACACACACAGGCTCACACATCCCTCTGCCTCCCTTGGGAGATGTGCATTGTAACGTCTAGACGGCTGGTATCTGCCTGGCAGCTACAGTCCCTCTCAACCACAGTGTACGTGTGTGTGTGTGTGTGTGTGTGTGTGTGTGCATGTGACACAGCATGTAGCAGATATCAGCCTAGTTACAGCCTCCTCTCCATTACTACAGTCAGTCGGTCGGTCTCTCCGTGGAAATACTGAACTAGTTTAGCACTGCTTAACCCTGTGGAGAAGGGTCCTGTGTGTGTGTGTGTGTGTGTGTGTGTGTGTGTGTGTGAGTGTGTGTGAGTTGGAGGTTTCACAAACTAGCCGACTATCAAAACCACTAGTTGACACCATTCATCGCTGCAGACTAATCGATCATCTGTGGATTTAGCATGGTGCAGTGACGATGCATCTACAGCAGAATTGCAGGTGGGGCGCTGTAGACAAGTCATAGTTGTGTTGTCATGCGTGAGTTTAACACTGTGCAGTGTGGGGTGCGAAAGCAGCAGACATGCAGCCAGAGGCCGAAAGAAATGCGGCTGAACATCCCAGTGCTTCACTACAGTCAGTAGTGTGGAAAAACTCCACCAGAGCACATAAAACCGTCAGCTGCAACATATCTAAAGGCAACACTAAAGTACTACATCAGTGCCATCGCTGTGCATAACCAGCTACACCTGCTTATGGCTAGTGCTAGCAGCTGCAACGCTAGCAAGGAGAGTGAACAAAGTAGGCAGACGAAAATCGGATAATTCTCCGAGCATCCAATCACCAACCACAGATAAAAACTGGTCTGTTAGTAAATTTTACTGTGAAGGATATTAGATGGTTTGCTGCAGCGTCTGGAGATGCTATAGGGACAGTGTATGTTAATAATCTGAATAGAGTCATTATGACAGCTCATTCTGCTATGTCAATGTGTCAGTCACTATTAATAATGTTTATTTCCATATTGCAATACATTTGTTATGCAATCTGTGGATATTCTTGTTCACTGGCGAGAGTATTACTGTAGTTTCACCAGTTTTATCTGAAGCTGATCTTGTATTTCAGACTCTTTGAACATGTCATCACAGTTAAATAAACAGAATTTAAGGTATTCAGACAGTAAATGACTCCCCGCACAGCAGTCGTGTTGTTATTGCAGTCAAACAGAACCTCCAGCTCAGACACAGTAAAGCCAGCTCTTTTCAAGAGAAAAGTCGATAAAAGTCTCCAGATGACATCATATGCTAACTTGCATATTGGTCATCATGTATTAGTTTGCATAAAGGATAATGGAACATTTTTGAACTTTCCTGAATTACATTCAATAGGAAAATGCTAAACAAATCATTTGATTGCAATGAGAGCTACAGCGTTTTTCTTGCACTTCTACTCCAGAGAGCGTAACCATCAAGGTAACCATGGAGACTCACTACAAATGAACTTGCATGGGCAAGCAGGGTCTCCTCTTCATGCCTGGGCAACACGTACCGACTACGTGCGTCAGCGCTGTTGGCAGAAAAGCTGTGGACTGCGATTACTCTAAGCAGCATGCCTGGGAATGAACTGCAGTAAGATATATTTAAATATATTTCTCACTTTTTCCCTAATGGTCAGTAGTGAAATTTATTGGAAGTTGCTTTTACGAAATAAATTCACTAAGAGGATCTGAAAAATTGCTAGCAAGAAAGTCACCAAGTAGGCAACACTCCCCAGACAAGCGGGATGTGGGTTTAGTCCTATCAGATCGCCTCTCAGAACTAATCAAAGGACTCTGCTATTTCACCAGGTGGCTCCCACCTAGATTAGTTCACCCTTCACTAATTGTGTTTTTTTGATGGGAACTGATCATTGTTATCAGTTATATCTCTGAGTTATCGACCACCCGACACCTTTTTAGGAGTAGTTGATGACCACACGCAGTCATGAATGTCCTGATGTGTATGTGTATGGGAGTGTGTAGAATACTCAGCCCATTAGACAGGTATCTCATGGTCAGAAAAGACATGGAGACAGTGAGGAGGAAAAGGAGGAAAGAGGGAGGAGGATGTAATGAGTGTGTCAGAGATGGAGAGAGATGCACAGAGAGAGAGAGAGAGAGAGAGAGAGAGAGAGACTGACACAGACAGAGAGAGAGACAGGGAGAGAAAGGTGCCAGACATGCTATGGGGACTCGGGGCAACAAGAGAACAAACAATTACAGCTCTGTCTCTTTTCTCCACCCTCCCTCCCTTCTCTCTTTCTCCTCATCCATCTATTCCTTCTTGTTTCACTCACAAAGCACAGGGGAATCAGACAGCCTGTCTATGCTTCACCACAGAGACTGAACAGGATTAAAAATCAGGATTCATACATGATGGCTACTTCTAACTTGTGCTTTGGGACAGGAAACATTCTTGCAGAACTTGAAAGGATAATTACGGTTTATGACAATGCAGGTCCTACTTTTTAAAAATATATAAAATTTTATAAATATATTTGCCACAACATAAAGGAAAACTGTGCGCACAGCTATGGCAAGTACAATAGGTCAAAGTTGAATCAGGAAGCTGGTCTTTTGTTAGCATCTGCATTAAACTGAACTAACCTGGGGGTTTGATAAAAATGTGTCTGACTGCCTGACTGCATATATTTCTTGCACCACTGTACTTCTCTTTCATGACGGTGTCACATCATGCATCAGCAACTAACTTTTTGAGGAAAATGTTAGTTTTACATGAAATGTACCTCTTTAAGTTATAGAACTGCCCTTCAAACTTCAGTGCTTCAAAACATTGGTTTACCAGCACCACAAACTACTTCCTCCAATTAACTATATATTTGAATGAACACCTCTCTTAACAGTTGAAAATTATAATCTTCACGAGGGGAGGATTCATTGCAGAACTTCTGCATGAGTTTCATTCTCGTCACATACATTTCACAGTCACACTCTGACTCTACATGCATTTACGTTACTGCTAAATGTTTTTTTCCACACTTTCTCTCAACATAGATTAAGTTTGATTATTGCTGAGGTGGGCCATAATGATGAGACCAAATGCTGAGCTAGCAATAAATCCCCACTTTGGCTCCTGAAAAAAAGGACTAATGTGGCCATATCATCTCCATGTGCATGAATATAACATGAACAAAGATACGAATAACGGCAAGCTCTGTGATAACATATCATAAATATTACAATATAGTCTAATATTATCAATATTCCAATGATGTAATATTCATGAACAGCAGTAAAGCAGAGAGGGGAGCAGTGTTTAAGTATTCATCTAGTTGGTGAGATGGCGGAGGGGTGGATGGCTCAACATGTCACTTCACACGCACATAAACACACACACACACACACACACACACACACACACACACACACACACACACACACACACACACACACACACACACACACACACTCGCCGGCAGTCAGAGCTGGCCTGCAGTCTCTCAGGTGTGTGTACATTATCAGAGCCAGACAGACAGGATAGTGTCTAGACACCCCTAACCCCCCCCAACCTCAGTGCCATAAAGCCAGACTGAGTACACTCTCCCTGAGTGATTGAACCAGACTGGAGGGTCACTAATGTCAGGGTTAAAGTGAGTGTGTGTGTGGGGTGTTGACCGGGGTCAGCCAGGGTCAGTGTTTGAGTGAGTGGGGGTTGAGGTACATTTTGTACGACTGGAGCTCAGCCTGCTGTAGCATGTTGCTCAAAGCTTCAACAGAGCTACCTGTATGTCTGTGTGTGTATGTGTGTGTGTGTGTGTGTGTGTGTGTGTGTGTTAGTTGGGTGGATATTTCTTCCAAGATTCTACTTAATGAGGACATAGAACTCACTATGTCACTAATGTGAGAAGTATCTGAAAGGAAAAGAATAAGCTGTCTACTTAAGAGAAATTTGCTGCTTGTGTAGTTGCTTGATGACGATGATCATTACAGCTATTATTTTAAAAGACATTGTGCAGTCTCTGTTTCTATTTCTAAGCATGCTGGTAGCAGATGACTAAAGGACAGAAAGTGAAGGTGATCAGTCTGAACATATAACAACAGCCTGGACCCAAAGTCCTACAAGTACCTTAACAAGCAAAAGGAGCAAGGCGATACATGATGGAAAAACTGTGATGACAGTGAATGGCACTGCAGGGGGGTGGGGCACCAGACAGTGTTGTCCGACAGACCATAATAACCTAGAGCAGCTTGGGAAGATACAAAGAATGTGTGGTAATGTGCTTTAACCTGGAAGCAGAGCTTTGACAGTGACTGGCAACGACGGGCTTTGTTAGCCTCATCGCTAACATACGCATCATCATCAACCTCTTCAACTACAGTCAGAGGAGACAGACACATGGTAGTGAGCTGTTGTGACAGCCTCAGGGTGAGGATGTTAGCCAGTAGGACGCACACAAGCACACATACAACCCAAGGGCAAATAAAGTCCGACAGGCAGACAGATGAGTATAGCTGATATTGATATTATGTTCTATTCATGTTCAGATCACACTTGCAAACCAATAATACAAGGCTGAAGAAACTTAAGGGATAGATCTGGAAATGCTCTTGATTTTTCTTATTGTCAAAAGAAGCAAAACAGGATTTTTTTCAAAATAAGAAGAATATAGAATATCACCAATAAAATCCTTTAATATAATACGTATAAAATGTTTGTTTGTATTGAAGAACTTTGCATGAAAATATCTGTTAATCAACCATCCGACCCATCCCACAAACCAGCAACTTTATATATTATAGTTGCGCAATTGACAGAACTGACAGAGCACTGCAGCTCTCTCCAACCAAGGTGTGTGTTTAGGGAAAAGGATCACAATTAAATCACAATGTTGGACTCATTAACAACTGACAGCCATTAGTGATGGACAATGGCATAGTCCTTTGGCCCAGCCCTAGTACATACTACTTGTTGCTCTTTAATGTTCTTTTGACATTTATCAGCAGACTAAAACACTTGTCGGTGTATATGCTGCTCTGTCAGGTCTGGAAGAATTGCATTCCTGGTACCTACGGTACCTACAGTACTGAAGAAAAATGAGCACCGCAACATTTTCAGAATTTCGGCATTGACTTGGTAGTGAAGTGACATTCCTAGTGAAAACAATACCAGCCCTGCTGTTTCGGCTGCTAAAAAGCCAATGATTGCAGGTGCACACGTGAGCACATGGCCGTGCACACACACCATCTCGCCCCGCTGACTCCTATCAACAACTCAGTCAGCCATCCAGATGCATAGATCTTTGTTAACTTGGGGGGGGGGGGTTAGGAAAATTATTCTGCAGTGTTCATTTCTGTACAGGTCAACATCAGAGGCTGCTGAAGGCAGAAAAAGGTAAAATCATGCTGAGGTCTGGCTGAACAGACCAAGGGAGAAAAGAGAGGAGAAAAAAGAAATAGAAACAGAAAGGAGTAGCACATAGCTGCCAGAGTGGCACAGACGGAAGAGTCACAGAAAAAACAACATAAAGATAAAGAAAATATAGCTCAGGTTGAAGAAACACAGAGGTATTGGACACAGAGAGGAAACAGGAACAAAGATAAGAGCGGGAAAGGACAGATGAGGGGAGAAAAGTCAGCAGAGGAAGAGATAGAGGTGCGGGGAGAATGTGGTAAAGGCAGACAGATGTTAAAGGCAGACAAACAACAAAGCGTGGTGTCTTGTGTCTCATCTCTGAGACTGAACAACAAAACAGCGGAGCGGCGGAAAAAAGAACAAAACAGAAGAGATGAGAGAAAGGAGGAGGAGGAAGAAACGAGTGGGCTTTTGTCTGTCTGTCTCTCTGTCTGTCTGCATGCTTCCTGGCACATGTTCATTTGATAGAACAGGCACCCCCCCGTCCCTCCAACCACCACACACCTCACCCCCACAGGAGAGGCGATTTTAGCATGCAACTCTAAAGTAGGTTTTCAGTATCAGTAGGGGTAGCAGACGCCTCCCAGACGTATGCTGCATATGTGCTGCAAACTCTCGGTGACTGCTGTGATCAGCCAGAGACAGCAGGGGATACTGTGGGTGGAACACAGGAAGCTCTGGGAGACATGAGACGCATCCAAACTGGAGCTGCTTGGTGTGTTGGGGTTACAATGACATACTGGGCTCATACTATATGCCCATTTCCCCCACCTCCAGTATAATAATGATTTTGTATTTGCTTTTTTTAAGTGTGACTCTAAGAGCCTGTTGACACCTGGTTAACACGCCTTTCGGTGATCTCAGGACAAGTGGACAGCTGAAACACACTGCAGTTCACACCTGTGTCTATCATGCATCTCCAGCTGACACCTTATGCTTAGTTTTGTTACTGCCTACATCATTTACGCAAGATGTCAAATGCCCTGTGCACAGTAACGTCCACACTCTAGCTAGCTGCTAGTATGCTTGCTAACAGTTGTGTCAGTAGAGCTGGAGATATCACTGTCAGCAGGATTCAACACGTCTCCTTCCACAAGGCAAAACAATGTACATTCACACAGCACTTGGTCAAAATTTTTGTAAAATGAGCAAGTTATAGAGCGTTGGCACACGGTCATCAAAACAACCGCCACTACCTGTATGGATGACACAGTCCTTGTCGGGGATGCACTGGGACATATTAGCATTTACACTACAAAAGGTATGTGGTCAAATTCCTCCCAGCTAACTCAAAGAAAAAACAGTAGAAGAAAATGTCTGCAAAGTGGGAAAACAAAGAGGTCCAAGAGCTCCTTACCCTCCGAGCAGAGTCTACATGATGATACTGTAGTTTGGTTCTGTGTAAAAATACAAAGGCAGCATAAAGAAGGGACTTCTAGCAGCCCTATAGCACAATCTCTGTGTAAAGAGGGCTGCTAATATTAATAAAAGCTTGTTGCAGCACTACTTTAAAGCCCATTACTGTGTAATATATCATTGTATACAGAAGCATTAAGATCTCCCTTAGTTGAATCTAAGGAGCTAAGTTCAAACTCTCTGGGAAATTTTCACTATTCTTTGACATTTAAAGACTGAATGCCTCATTAAAAACATGCAAAAGATGAATTGATAAATGAACATATTAGCCTCATTTCACAACTTACCAAGAAACAAATTCTGAGGTAAATTAAAAAAACTTTATATGGACTAAAACATCTAAAGCACATAATGAGGAAACAGAGAGCTCTTTGTCTTCTAAAAACCAACCAAAGACAAATGGCCTCCTCCTCTGGTGTGTAATTACACCCCGTCTGTTTGTAATAACTCAGTTTAATCTGCTTGCCTTTTTTTTCATCTCTACCCGCAAATCATAACTGGTTTCCATTTTGGAAAAAGATGGCTCCTCAACAGCAGCATATGCTTGCGTGGCGTTTTATTCTGCTATGACTCATTGTCATACTTGCTGTCTCTCCACCAAGATGGACTCTCTCTCTATTTTAGTCTGTTTTCTCCTCTTTCTCTCTCATTATGTCTGTCTCTTCCACTCTTTTCTGTCACACACCTCTCACTCTCCTGATTTTTAATCCATCCTTCTTCTTTCATCATTTATTGCTCCTCTTCTGTCTCTTCCAGCCTCCTCTCTGTATCCCACCTCCTCTCTTTCACTTCACTATATATACTTTTGTCATCATTTCTGCCTCCCTCTCGCTTATACCACCTCCTCTCTGTCTCCTACCTTCCCTCCCACTCCCTCCGATTCTCACATGAAGGGGTGTAAACATGTCTTCCACATGCGGTCTCATTGTGTCGAGCCAACAGAGCAAAACAGAGCAAAATGCTTAACAACCATGAAGCGATGCCTGGCAGGCAGGATTAGGCAGGGAAGAGAGACAGAGATAGAAAAGAGAGGAAGAAGGAGAGACAGACCAAAAGGAAAGAAACACAGTGAAAGTGAGACAGTGACAAAGAGAAGCAAGACACGGAGAGGGAAGCAACGTCCGTGCAAAAAGGGGGGGAAAAACGAGTTGCGCATGTATATGAGGAGAAAAATGCAAGATAAAGGGAAATACGTGTGGGGGAAAAAAAAGTCCTATCAAAAAAACTTTTTTTCCTTGCTGGAACACTTGTCCGTGACCGCAGGCTGAACTTCGGTGCGGTGCTGAGCAACAGCTGCCGACAACAGCGGAAACTATCAAAAAAAAAAAAAAAAAAAAAAAAAAACAGTCACTGCAGAAGAAGAAGAAGCAGGCAGAGGGGAGTAGGGAAGAGCCATTCTCTAAGTAATGGTGGTGGTGTTTTAGAGATGACCAGGATGTTTTAGGCTTGCTGAGGGAGGGACGGAGGTATAAATAGACCTGTGGCAGCGGGGGCGGAGGGGGGATTGAAGCGGTTCAAATAGAGGGGAGGATAGTTAAATGTGGAGAGCAGCTCATGTCTTACAAAAGAGAAGAAAAACTCAAATCCTCTGGGCAAAAAGACCAACCCAGTTGCTGCAGCAGTGTCTCAATACCTCCGCAACTGACTGATTCCCTCAACAGGCACTGAAGCAGTAAGGTCAGTTTAAAGGGTTGATTCGTCCAAATGACAAAAAAAATTCTCTTACTAACCTCTAGTGCTGGGGTCAGCATCGGGTTCGACTATGGGCCAGTTTTTCAGCATTGTCTTATGGGGGGGACCAACAGAGTTTCTCAGGCATGGAGGAGAGGCAGCTCTTCACTTTGACAATTGTTTAAGAATGAAACCTATTAATAAAAATTGTATGCAAGGGCAGATATCTTTTTTTCCTCATAAGGCAGTGCGTGCTTACAGAGTTACAACAATTACTGTAAAACTCATTAGGCACAAAATGACTCATAGGGCTGCAACTAACAAATAATGTAATTAGCGATTAAAGAAGCATTTCACTGCTGGAAAGATGGTCTTTTCATAACACTGGGCTGTCTATGCAGTAGAAAGGCACACATAGTTTTGAAATTGGTGCTATATGATCAAAGAAAATAAGAGGAAAAGGGCTGTGGCATTTACTTTTGCTCATGAGGAAGAAAACCTACAACTACCAGAATGCAGTGAGCCACACCAATAGATAAATGCTCAGGCTTCTGGTGGGTGACATAATGGGAGCCGGCCACCAAAAGCTCTATGGTGGCCGGCTGGTGACGAGCAATGTCATATTACAGTTTAACAGTAAGATAAAATATGTTTCTGACAACATCTGAGGTGAGAAATAGGCGACGCAGTAGCAGAATCTTAGTTCATACTTAATGCTTACTTTTATCATTTGATCTCAGTCTCTTCAGCCTCCAATTACACAATACAGGAAACAGTATGTTGCCCACTTCCACTTCACAACCCCCCAAAATACAAATGAACAGTGCACTAAAATACATTTCTAAAAACACTTTAGATTAAGAAACAGGCAATACAGTAAAAGAATCTTGGTTTCTATTAATCTGCAATGCCTAGTTTTGATCGGAGTTTCTACCCATCCATCTTGCGGAATAGTATCTTTCTCTCTCTCTCTCTCTCTTTCTCCATCCGCTTCTATACTCTTTTTGTGCTAATGTGTTCAGTCACAGACACACCAAACTAACATCAAAGAACTAGCGGAGATGAAAACTGACTGTTGCATCACCTCAGCCAAAAAGTTGCACATGTACACGACACAAAAACTACAGTTGATGGCCAATGGGCACGTGTGTTCTGCCCGTGCATGAGAGGAATTAACTCTCCATACCACCAGGGAAATCGAAAGACATCTTGACACTAGTTAGCCAGTTAGCACATTAACGACACAGTCCAATGTTGAAAGAACAGAGCATATTTGCTGTGTGCCGGTGAACAATAACACAAACCATCAGGTAACGTTTGTTCTGGGGATAAAGAAAAACAATCTCACATTACCTGAGAAGTTTGTTTTGTTCTCACTCCATCTTGACTTAGGTCATTGTTTACTTTCCTCACTTCCGTTCTTTCTTCACATGCACTGAGCTGAACTGCTAAGTGATTTAATTCATCTGTGGATTCCACTGTCTCTGACGCTGATTCAGCATGCTGAATTGGCTGAAAGAAAGCCGAAAATGGCCGACAAGGGCCAACAGTGTGGAACACCACAAAGACTATGGTGGTAGACACTCACGAGTAGCTCAACACTGACTGATCGTTAGCTTGATATGTTAGGGCTTTAAGTGTATACCCTAGAGCCAGTGAATATCGGTCAGATAACACACAATGTATTCAAAGTTTTCTTCATGAATTCAACGCAACATGGGGTGAAGAATTGATAGACAAATGATCATTTTTTGTAGCAAGTATTTCTTAAACTGATTAATCTTATGGTTTTATAAAATTGCCCATCACTATTCTCTAAAGCGCAAAGTGACATCTTCAAATTGCTTTAAAGTCACTTAACTTAACAAGGAATGGTAACAAATTGACAGATTAGAGAAGTTGGAACTCTGCACCGTAGGATGTTTCTGCCTGAAAATTTGTCATTTGCACGTTTAGTTATTTGCAGGTTTTGAAATTTAAACTTTTTAAAAAATTTGATAAGGCATTCAAAAGCATTTGAAAGGCATATTCGACACTGTATTTTGATTCAATAAAATGTTACTAAACTCCAACTCTGGGCAAATTAAATCAAAATTGCCTGCATGGCTGCAGAAGTAATTGAAAACATACTTATTGTATTTTGAGTACTTTCGGTGAACTGACCCTTAAATGTGTTACGACTCTTTTTGTTGTCTTTTCCTTTCAAAAAAATCTGTCTAAATAGATCTGCCTTCATGTGTGCGCCGATGTGTTTTTATGTGTGGCTCTGGCTGATGAAAGAAAAGGTTGATTCAGCTGAGGTCAAGAGGATGATATTAAACGAAGCATTTCTCTTTTGTGTTTTTATGATATCTTCAGAATTCACTTTATTGAATCGACATGGGGAGCAGAGGAACAGCACAGACTTGACATCCCCCCCCAATTTCTTTTCTTCTTCCTTTTTGTCTTATCTTTCTTGCCTTCCCTCTCACACTCCTTCTTCCCCACCCACACGCCCTCTTCCTTCCTTTTCTCCTCTCTCTGTAGAAGTACCACTTGGGGAGTTCAGCTCTCGGCGAATGCTGCAGAATGAAAAGAAGCATCTGACTCGACGAGGTAGAACTCTTTTGGGCGACACAAAGACCGAGTGTAAGCAGAGATATCAACAACTTAGCAACACCCACGCACAGACGACACACACTTTTCTCTCGTTTTAGTAATCTTTTCAGTACTTCTTGTGCTGATGTGATAGCTTACACTTTCTATTCACAGGGCAGGAGTCAGGTCAAGATCATGGTGAGTTAAGCCCAATTCATTGGACAGCTTTGAAGAAATGTTTTAGGTGAGGTGTTTTTAAAAAATGCAGTTTAAAACTGGGATTTTTTAAAAGCAGAATTAGACATTATTGGGTTGAGGCTGATTCGCAGCCATTAAACGCTGCATGAAGCTGCAGTCTGATTCTGTGTGTGTGTGTGTGTGTGTGTGTGTGTGTGCGTGTGCTTCTGCAGACAAAAAACAGCTGAGAGGGCATGTCTGTCACACTCTCTGTGCTCTGGCTCCTAGACATTCAGCCAGGCTGGTAGACATTCAATGCAGCAACAGTCACATATTAACTGAGAGAAAGCAATTTGGCTCTTGAAATGGGACTCCGCACAGTCCCACCCGCCTACTCACACACATATACGGATACAATTCATCACGGCAAGCAAGTTTCTTATGAGGAACCATAAACTCTTCCCATTAAGATTCTTATCTCATGAAAATATAATTGCTGTAAATGAGCAGCCCAGGGTGCCGCATAACTGGTAGGGGACTAAGTGTTTATGGAAAAAGCCATTATTACAATCGCAAATGCAAAGAATTTTTGAAAATGTATGACAATAGAGGGTGCAACTTTTCAGGATTTGTAATTTATTGATAAAAGCATCTCTGACAGGATGGCGCAGACGTGGACAAATATCAATGGGGCCCTTTTATGAAGCCTCACCTGGCGCAGACCGCGGCGTAGGTGATGTGCTGGGTTAATCTGGCTGACAGATGGGGCAGGCTGTGGGTAAGCGGGGGCCATGTATTGCGATAGTCTTGGGACGGCACTGTGCTGGGCCAAGCCGGATGCTGTGACTATGACCTATATTAATAATTCACATGCAGGATCTCCATGCTGCATGGAGCAGGAGCCCTAATCATCATTAGCGACGCTAGCCAGGAGCCACGTTAGCTTCCAGCAGAATGCCAAGCGTGAAGATCAGAGATGGGAGATAGACAGGTAGAAAGTATGCCATCCCTGTCTTCCTCTGATTTCTGTCTAATTCAAACTGAACCATACTATAGAAAGAACGGCGGTGTGTGGTCAGTGTGTGAATCTCAAAATGTGGTTAAGTTTAACTAAAACGGGCACTTTCAAACACTTTCAGCTAGCCTAAAACATACATTTGTCTCTTTAGCTTTCGTTTAATAGGAGCAATTCTGAATACTGGAGAATAGTACTGTGAGAAGGATTGCTTTGATACCCAAAGGTGAGATGTGAAAGCTTCTGGGGAAACCACATTCACAAATATAGACTTAATATTCCAGCATAGCAGTCTAGTGAAAATCATGTGATCATGTCTATAGAGAGCCGCAGGCCTGCACCTCCCTAAATTTAATCACATTAGTGGATAAGGCTAGTGTTATTTTATATCGTTTGGCACTCAGTACCAAGACTTTCCTATTAAAGATGTACATTTTTTAAGACTCTGTGAAGCCAAAACACATTTTCCCTATTTTGATCCTGTGTCTCTGTTAACTTAGCATATTTCTCCTGTTATTGATGTAAAAAATAATAGTAAGAGTATTTTCACATCAAAATCCCCTTTTCTGTAAAATGGTTTCAAATGTTTGATAAATCATCCTGCACTCAGAGATGTTACCAAAAATTAATCAAATCAAATGAGACTTTGGGCGACTGGCTAGCCACACCAGTCACATAAAACACTTCACCATTTGTGGGTTGTGGTGGCTAACAGAGCAATATGGAGAGAGACAGAAAGAGATGTGTGTTTGAATATTAGTTGTTTTCATTTCCATAACAATGTGGCAGAGGTCCATTTTATCAGTCTCTCCCTCTGACTTCTGATCCAAGGGTATATGAGGGGCCAACAGTCTACTGTAGTCCGGTATCGCACTAAACTCTAAACATGCCCACTTTTTCGCAGTCCAATCAAATGCAAAGGATTTCATTTAAATCCCACTGTTACTGTACACCGATCAAATATTCCACGAGAGATATGTCACAGTACAGAATCTAATGGCGCTGTAATTTCAGTGTTACTGGGACAGTAACAGTCACATATATGCAGTCACAGTTAAAAAAAATCGATAGCTTTCTAAAAATAGCTGGCCACTGTAGTGTTGAGCAAGCATTACTCAAATAAGAGTAGCCTGTAGAGTGTGTGTTTATGGCAATGAATGAACATGTCACCCAGTGCAACAGTGTGGCTCATCTGGAGCTCTTTGACACAGTGGAATCAGGCTTTGATGCACATTAAATACTTGTTAGGAGCAACAAACCATTGTTGGATTGTGTGTTTCACAGTATGTTGATGAAAAGACAAACACAGAAGATTGCCAGCCTTATACTTTAATCAAGAGTACTTTCCATCTCTTGACACCAGTGCATTTTGCTGTTTCATGGGCATACAACTTCACAAAAATCAAGATGGGAGATAATCTCTCCTTGAAAAAAAAAAAACAAATCTCCATCCCATATGTCTGCAAAGTTGACCATGCAGACAACAACACCAACTCATTAAGATGATGATGCTTGATAACTTAGTTAGCAAGACAATAATGATCCAAAACACTTTGCATAACAAGTGTCAGATACATCTGGGACCTCCAATGAGTCTGCATGAAGGAAGGGGGTGGAGGAGAAGAGGAGAGGAAAAGGAGATGAAGAGGAGAGGAAATAAATGAGAGAGAGGAGAGGAGAGATGCTGTGTTATGGCTGGGGGTTGGGAGTCAAAGAGGCAGGCCAGACCAGACAGCCTCTATCTCCCTCTGACCCCCTGTCTGAGTCTGTGTGTGTGTGTGTGTGTGTGTGTGTGTGTGTATATATGTGTGTGTGTGTGTCCCCTCTCCCCAACCAGACAATAGACCAGGCCCTGTGCCTGATTGGGGTCAGCTGGTGGCTGCCGAGAGGGGGTGAAGGGGGGGAATGGGGGGTGGTAGGTATCAGACACCGCTGTCTGACTTGTGTGTCTGGGTGGGAAGGGAGAGGGACCAAAAAAAATATATATCAGACAGCCCTCTGAATCACCACTGAAGACCAAGGAGCACAGAGACAAGGAGAAGGATCTGAGAAACCAGAGGCTTCTTTTTCTGACGCCCACACATATCCTTTACTACTTGACTCCAGGCTGAGAGGTTAAACTGGGTTAAAATGTAAAAAAATAATAAAATACCCCACAGACATCACTTGCTCACCACATAATGTTCCAATACCTACTCCCAGTATGCACTGAAGGGGAGCCATGCTGCATGGTGCATATTATTGGCATGAAATTGGTGGACCAAATCAAAAATGCGAGTTAGTCTGGAACCTCTCAGTTCATTTTTTATTTCCAAGGGGCGTAATCAATGGACATTAGTGTTATCAAAAATTTTGATTTATCAATAAATATTGATTCTGAATATGTGAAACAGTTTCAATATTCACTTTCTACAGTACTGATGTACTGGTACCACAGTTTGATGGTTAAAGGTGTTTTTGCTTACTCTAATAAAATATTTGAGACAACGGGACGGGGCGAAAAAAGGTGTTTGATCAATCTGTGGATCTTAAAAAACGTCTCATGGGAGCTCCTCTTGACAGTCATTGTCTCATACACGACCCATATAGGTTTTGATTGGTTCATCAGATCTCAAGTTGCTGGAAATCTGTTCAAAGTTGAGAGGGACAGCAGCAAATAAAACGTGAGCTTGTGAATTCGTCTGGTTCCCAGGCAAGCATATTATGTGAGGACAGAGAAAAATCCAGGGCTGATCTGTTGTTTTTTTTTATTCTAAAACACAAAGGCTGCCTCTTCTCCTGCCTACCTTTATCTCTATCTCCTTCTCTCTTTCTCTGCCTCGAGTGTAATCCTTGTAATTTCCTGTGATAAGGTCAGACCCAGAGCAAGGCCTTGTTAGGGCGCAGCCAGCGGCCCTGCTAGAGCAGGCTGTGGATTTAGCCCCCCTTTGACAGGATGGTGCTGGAGTGTTGAGGGAATATGGCACTGACAGGGAAGCTGAGATGGTACAGGATAGGAGGAAGAGTTTGTATAGCTTGATTATGTAAAAAATACTTTTAATGTGAAGTGTAGAGAGTTAACACTGAGTTTAGTATTACTATTGACTTCTACCCCCACCCCCACCCTTGTGTGTGACGTATTAGGACCACATGAGATTAAGAGGCTCATTTGAAATTAAGGGCCATTTTATCAAAAATGATATGAGAAATGCAGCAAAACAGTGGATTATTAATCCTGGCACCAACTAGCATCGGGCTAACGGTCATGGGTGCATACAGGCTTCTGCAGTAGCAGCCTCTCTGTTGCTACAAACTACCTTAAACATTATATAATACCCAAAAATAAAACATCTATGGATTATTAAAAACCAAAGGCACACTACAACGCTCTCCTTTTTTGCAGCTCAGATTCCAGGCAAGCTGAGGTGTTTTGTTTTTTTTTTCCCAGTGAGAGGCTTCTTCATGGTGCTAAGCAACACGAAATTGCTTGTCAATCACTACACATAACAACAGTTATATTCAGGCAAATTAAAAACAGCAACAAGAACTACTTATCATCACAAGTGGAGCTCATTCACACATGATCAGTGTCTTCTTGCAGCGGGTGACAACAACTTTTGGTTGTGTTTCTTGAGGAAATCAGTTTAAACTGATCTGCTGCTCTGAAAAATATCTAAAACTGAAAACTAAAATGAAAATCATCCATTCTGTAATTTTATCTGTTGGGAATAATGCAACAATTTCTCCTAAAAACAATGTAATTTATAATCCAATGCATGATTCTGACAGAAAGGCAACTGTGTCCAACAAGTTAAAGTAGCACGACTGATGAACTTAAGGCCCTCTTTGCTACCAGGAATTATCCTGTACCAACTATTCAGTTATGATTAAGCCATATTAAGCAGACAGCCAGACTCCAAGTACAAACAAGGAATTCAGATTAAGATTTCCCTCTGCCAAATCACACTTTGCTGTGAAATGTCTGGCAACCATTCTGACAGGTATGTTTCTCTGTGACTTGCCTGATGTCTGTAATTAATATGCACTGTATGTGATGCCTCCTGGGGTCAATTTCAGCTCTGACAAACTTCAGATATGGTTTGCTGATGAAATCCTTGGTGCTTTCTCGCTGCATTTACACCTGCAGTCTGATCACCAGGGATAAATCTTACTATTATCAGGTCAGACAGGGTTCAAAATCTGTTCTACTACATATTCAAAAGATAAAGTAGGAGTAATCCATAGATTGGGCATCACATTGCGTATCCGAAAATGTACTTTTTGACTTCTCGGCCAAGGAGACTGCGGCCAAGCATTTTTTTTACCAGCCAAAATAATTGTCTGTCTGAGTCACATATATATTTGTTTCAGTACATTTCATCGAGATAATTAAGTATTATGCTGAAAACAAACTTAAAGGAGAGACCAGAGCAAAATCTGAAGCAAAATGATTTTAATATATTGATGAATGATTAATCAGTTCAAGCGTGAGTACAACTCAAGATGACTCGATCTCAAAGTTCTACTGAAGTATTTTCTATTTATTGTACTTAAGGATCAATCATAGAAGAAAAACTGAACTTCAACCTATCGATCAACTCATCAGACTGCTCAGTTCAGTCACTCTCTTCTGTCTGACCTCCTGCTCCTGACTGAGTCCTGACTGGCGGCAAGTGATAGTTTAGAGAAGTAGTTGATGTTTCAGTGCTGCGAAACTAGGAGCACTCAGTTTCAGGCACTATTCACATGCGTGTAAAAACACATCTGATACCAAAGCCCGATTGAAACTCTCAGCATAGGTTTTTTTTACTTGACTCTTCCAGTACAAACATTTAGCACCATTTGGCTCGATGCATGGAAATTTGGCGCTTGGCAGGTGTTAACTTGGGATTCTGATCACTCTTATGATGTTGTCAGAATCATGATGGACAGCTTTTTGACAAGGATTAAAATCGATGCTGCAGAACAAGACATAATATCTTTTCATTCCACACATTCTTCTTCCTATACTACCCACAATGCAAATATTGATGGGAGATTTGGGTGTGTGATGCTTGTAGGAGCTAATGTAGCTTCTAGCTGCTAGCCTGCACCTCACTTCTTTTGAACTCTTTTGAACTCTTTCCAAACTTGTAGCCTTCAGCCCCAACCAATGCTGACTGTGATGTCACTTGAGCCAATTCATCAGCGTCACATGGGTTCCTCTGGAGACACATTAGGTTTTACCTTTTTCCATATACACAGCAGTACTTCCCAAGTTTCCCTTTGGTGGAGTTCCCCCTTAAATGATAGCAGGTGCGTTTGCATAATGCTTTGACAAAAAAACATCTGTCTTACACTTACTTCTATGACCTAACAAGGTAATCTAATCCTACTTCAACAAACAGGTAAACTGCTGCTTTCTGCGTCATTTCCCTTAGGTGAATTTAACACAGGTGATGGATTAAATATTGCATTAACTATAATAGGCTGGAAATAATCCAGTAATGTAAGCAGCTCTCTTTTCTATCTCAGTATTAAGTGTACAACTCCATACAACTCTTGTAACTGCAACCTGAAGCGTCTGATGACCTGTTAGTCTTTTCTTCTGCTTGTGCAAGAGACAATTTGAATGTCAGTCATGCAGATTTTCTTTATATAAGGCATGAAAATGGTTATAACCATACGTAGTTTTCTGGCAGCAGGGCTTTTAAATGCAACTAAAGTCCCCCCACTGAAGAGCCTTCTAAACCGCCCCCACACCAGCGACACCCTTTTGGAAACTTCACGTAAGCCTCTTCAAAATCCAAGGAAAATCCTGCAAACCACTTGAAGAGACATGCCATTATTCCACTGTCTGGGTGTTCCTGCGCACATAAACAAACGGATTACCCAAAATCTGACAAACAGCGGGCGGCACAGCATTTCTGCTTGATTTTTTTTCCCCCTCCTGTTTTGTTTCATACGATGCGAAACAGCATTTGTAATTTCAAAGCAATAATCGCTGCTTTGTTTCATGTAAGGAAAGAGACGAGACATGCAGTGAGACTGGGCTCACAAAGGGTAATAAACATGCCAGCCATTTGATTTGTCTCAATGCTGGGAAAAACAAATCTGCTACAAGGCAAAAAAAAAATTACAAAAAAAAAAGACATGGTGTGCTTGTGTACTGTCTGCCACCGTGTGTCTGGAGCGCAACGCCTTGATCGACTGTAATATGTCCTGTCCATGTCCACAGACCTGGAGTCATGAGACATGCAGCAGACAGCGGGGCTGATTCATTCACTGGAACTCTTTAGCAGCTCAAACAGTCAAACTGTGTGTAAATAGATGTTGACCGAGACAGCAGACTCCTAACAACCCCCAACCACAACCATCACACACACACACTTGACGGATGGCCTGTCTTAAAACACACTAGGACTACAAATCTGCCCTGGTCCCAAGGGCATTTTGGGAACTAAGGGAGGAGGTCTGGGGTGTGTAAATGTGTGTGCGTGAGGTTGGGGGTGCAGAATCTAGACACAAAGGGAGTTCCAGCAGCCAATGACGGGGTTGTGAATGCTACTAGGGCTGGAGTAGTGAGCGATGAAGGTGCTGCCAGGACAAGTGGACGGATGTAAGGATTGACCTTTTAGCTGCATTGGACTTTGGAAGTCGCTGCCTGAACTTGACCTGTTCAGCTGAAGTGAGCCATGCTGCTCCAGGCTGCATTTTCCACACTGTTTGTAGCTTCAAGGGTTGTCAGTTTGATTCCAGAAACACAGGGCTGCGCGGCCAACAAGATAAGATTGTATGGGAAAAAGCAGTGAACGGTGGTCAGGCTGAATTTAGGTTAAAAAAACTGTCTAAGAGGAAAGCATACCAAAAAAGCCATGACAAATCCTATTCCTGCTGTGCTAACATGACATAATATACAGTTAAACATAGTGGACGCTGGTGTGAGGCTCAGGAACACAGAGACAAAGACACATTCAGTCCAAACAAACAAGGGAAGTCACACATCAACCACACAGCTTCTATCCACACTGCTGTTCTGCACTACAAAAAAAAGGGATTTCATTTTACAAAGGTGCCCTGTGGTGTTTTCTTGTAAACAAACACGTTATGTTTACATTCAGTGTTACTCACCAAATTGCACTGCGAGTATCCTTCAAGCCTAACAAACGTGATGAATGCGAACAAAATGCAGCGTGATGAAGGCATACAAACAAAAAGGGGAACCACTCACAAAAGCATCCCTCCCCTGTGTTGAAGTGGTCAAAAACCGACAGAGAAGTTTCTGTTCTCGTTAAATAATTAAAAAATTAAATCAGTCAGTGAAAGGAAATTTAAGCTCCTTTACTTTCTTCTTTCAAAGTTGGCTGACTTCACCAGAATCACGTCAGAATTTGATTTAAAAGTCTTGTTTAAAGTAAAACTGATTATTAACAGTTGCTACATTGAAAAAGGAATCTCTCTTGGCATTTTTTCATCTGCTTAAAAAGGAATTAAGACTTACTGTCTTCAGCCTCGGTGAAACTTTGTTCCAACCAGCATCACACAACTCCACCAGGAACTATCTGATGGAGTGGTGCAGCCATAAAAACATGCAGCCTTGGGGTTAAATATTTCAATATGGAGCTACAATGACAAGTTGATTAAAATTCACTGGTCCCATCTCCTTTCATGTGAATATTTACTGTTTTTCAGGCATGTGAAAACTCCTGGAAATGTTCACCATTTGCTGGCATGTCATTTTTTAATACATAATTATAAAAAAAACAGTTCAGTGTTGACTGCCTTGGCCTAATGGATGGGCCAGTGCAGAGGTAGCCCCACCATGTACTGCCACACCAAATTCCACTTTCAAATTCAACACCTTTTTGCCTTAAATATTCAACAGTTAGTCTACTTTTCCAAATATTTGTCAGATACTTTTCCAAATCCAGATGAACCACTCTTCACATCAGCGTGAACTAGATCCACCTGCACAGCACTTAGAAAGAAAATGTCACCTTTTAAAGCTGATTCATTGCTCCCATTACTTCCTTCTTTCAAAACAGTGGTGAAGAACACAAAGAGCAAATGATATGAGTAAGTTTTACCAACAGAGACCAATGGGGCCTAAACAGCACTACCAGTATGTTTTAACTCAACATTCTACAGTCTAGCTCAACTAAAGACACCACAACACCAAATCCATCAGCATGTTAGCATGTCGATTGAGTCCGTCTGTAACTAGTATCAACTGACAGTATTATATTCACATCACCTGTTCTACTGACTTTAGCAGTTTAGATAACAGAAACTCAACTGTCCTGCTGTTATTACAGACTTGTGAACTAACCACGGACACCTGACTCATGGCGGTACACTGCTGCAGTTAACGGCCAGTGGTGCGCCACTGCAGAATGAATATAGGCGAAACACTGACTGGAATGATTATTTGGCTTTTTTTATGGCCTGGATGCCCACTAGCCGTGTACAATTATAGGGGAAAACTGAACTATAAAATTATACTTGTTATTGAGTATGTGTGGTTCTGTCAGACAAAATAAAATAATCTTTAAGTAACATAAGAGTACCCTTGAGAGTATTGGATTTTAAGGGGTTAAACAACCAAAGCTATAGACTAAATGTCTTGTTAAGAGTAATATTTCAGAGTCCTGAGTTGCAGTAGTAGTCTGTTATATTGATGTAATTGAGAAAACCAATACTCTCTCCAGATAAACTTACAATATGGATGTTTTTGCAGTGTGCACTCTACCAGTATGTGTGTTAAAGTCACCTGGGCCAGCAGAGTGCATCTGCAGGTCAACTCCATGGTGTATAAACAGGGTCTGTGGACCCCTCCGACTTACATAAAACAAGGAGCTCTTTCTTAACCCCCGCAAGTTGAGCACCACTGTTCACTGCTGTAACCCCTCAGCTCAGGAGAGGTGGCAGACTAAATAAGGCTCCTCTGAGAGACACTAACCAAGTGTAGAAATTCCCTGTGAAATTAATTACAGGAGCAGTGATCGCAAAATAAATCTGTCTGGGAGGAAAAAAAAGATTTCTTTTTTTTTTTTTTTAAAAAATGCTGTTTGGTTGTCTTTGCCACTCCCCTCCCCGAGGTCTCAGAACTTCTATTCAGACTTGGAGTTTGAAGTCTCTTTTTTTCCAGGGCTCATTATTGAAATTCATTAATAATAAAACTAAATAAAAACCAAACTAATTCCTAATGAACAGCACCTCCACAAACAAACCAAACAAAAAAGAGGCAAAAAAACAAACCTCAAACAAACAACAAAGAGCTTAGTGAGAGATTGGATTGGCTGTCTGGCGGGAGACTGCAGGGTAAATATTGGCTGAGCCTGAGAGTGCCTGTCTGCGTGTGTCTGTGTGTGTGCATATATCTAGGTGTAAATGTGCGTGTGTGTGCCTATGTGTACATCTTTGTGTATGCGTCTGAGGGAGAGTCAACAAGTAGCCCGTGTGCGTGTTTGGCCTGAGGTAGTTGACAGATGACCCTGCTGCCACCTACACACTAACACCACTCATACGCAGGATTACAGATCAGGCCGTTTACATCCGTCTGGCTGGCTGGCCCCTGCTGCAGGCTAACTGTTACATACACAGAGACGCAGACAGCCACTCGAGTCTCTGACACTCGGACCTAGGCCTTTCCCAGGAGGCAAGTGCATGTATACTGCTATACTGTTATGTGCATATCAAAAGAACCATGATAATAAGATATTCTATTATGATAAGATATTCTAAGATTATTCCAAACAAGGTTTTTAGTTCTATCTCTGGAGAGACACATTATAAAACTTCTTCACAGTTATGGCTAGGTCCAACGTTCTTACATGATAAATGTCTTAACACAAGCAACCGTATGAGAATTTCGGAGTAAAAAACTGGCAAGGGTATGATTTAAATCCACTATCTGATCAAAGAATAAGTAAACAGGAATACAAATCACTCCAGACTTCAAATGCCAGTTTTCTGTACTTGATAGTTTTGGATGTTCAGTGCTATGGACACATTTCGGTTATACTAAAAAATAGCGCAATTCTTTTTCTTTCTTTTTTTCAGGCAGAAAAGCCAAAATTTAAGAAGGTGTTTGCTGACACACAACCATAAAGTGATTTCTTTTTTCCTCAATTACTGTCCCAGAAATAAATGCAATAAACAATATTATTGTCATTTTAGAGGGATAGTTCAGATTTTTCCATTTTCATAGAATGTATATTAAACAAAGTAGAAGTCAGTCAGCACGCCCCCAATTTGGAGAAGCAGGCTGGAACCCCACAAGAAAGGTAAGCAATGTACTGCTGTGGAAGGGTCAGCAACAAAATGTGTTTTAGCCACCTAAAAAAGGTCCCATCTTAAAAACACCAATATCAGTTTAAGCGTATGCTATGTTGAGGCTTTCCTTTACGGCAAAATCCATTGAGATAAACAGTGATTTAAGATTGCTGAAAATAGTTTGCTTGTTTGTGTTTTGTTGTACTGGCATTTCAAAGGGTTAGCTCAGATTCGCCAAAGTCACACAAAGTCACACAATAACACAAACTAACTGATGAACTAACTACTGATCGAAGTAGCAGTAGACCTGCACCTCCCGTGTACAGCAAGCTAAAATTAATGTTTTTGTCAATGCAGTCTGGTGGCTTTGACAACAGCAGAGATGAGTTAACCGCTTTCCCATTGGCATGGGCTGATGGGAAGGTAAAGTGGTGAAAATACTCTAAATATAATGTACACTTAAACTAATGTTGATTTTTTTCAGGTGGCTAAAAAAGGTTTTGTTGCTGACCCCATCCACAACAGTACATTGCTTTGCTTGCGTGTTGGACTCCAGCCTGCTTCTCCAAACTGGAGACGTGCAGACTAACATCGTACGTAAAACATTGATAGGTACCCCAAACAACCCCACCTCACAAAATCCAAACTATCCCTTTAAGACCACTTTATGCCAGTGATAAAATGATAATGTTAATAGCCTAATAACGCAAGTACAACCTTTCAAAAAGCAATGGATGCTTAGGGGTTGAGTCTTATAATGGAAGTGAAAACACTGCTGTTTATTCTGGCAGCATGTTGGCTAAAACTCTGGTGACAACACAAGAGCAATATCGTACAATACCTGGACATGACCTACATTATTTTTGCGGACCTCGAGAAAATGATCATGACAAGCCTACTACTTCCTTACTGAATTGTATCATTTCTTGGAGGCAAAGTTACGACCCTACACTAAAAAAGTTCCTGTGTAGTTTAATCAAGTTTTTGGATCTAAACATCCTCGTTTTTTTCAGGTCATTTTCCTGATTGCCCGTGCACTTTCGTTTTGTTCGAGAGTCTCCTGGAATCCATAATACAAAACAAACCACCTCGCCGCTATCAAGATGATGTCTCTTGATTGGAAAAAGAAAGGCTGTTTGCATTAGGTACAAGTGAAATGACCTCACACAGTTGGCATATGGTATTTCCCCACCTGTTTAAGAAAGACAGACTGACAGGAGTAACAGTCAATACGAGATTAAATGACTTAAGAGGGAAAAAATGTTTGCAGAGGACCTGCCTGTGGTGTCGCCCTGCAGGGACGGTATCTTCACAGAGAAATCTAACTTCCCATAAAATTAGACATGCAATTAAATGAGTAATAGCTCCTATCACCGAGGGTTAAAAAGTATCAACAGACAGAGAAAAAAAGGTATTTTCTGTGTCTGCTAACTGTGGAAAGAAAGCACATGCACAATTAGTTCAACAAGTCTTTATGAAGCTGTGCTGCTTGATCTCAGGACTTTCTAATATCTCAGGACTTTCTAATACCACACCTGCGATACGAGATAACTGCACAGCACAAAGAATCCAAGCACAGCAACAGCTAGAGACGAACACTTGTTAAAAGGTCTCTGCATTTCAAATTCTACATGCGAATCCCAGTGTGTAGGCAGAGGTTCGATTCCTGGCTGTGACACACTGTCTGCACTGTGATCCCTCTATGTTCGTAGTCCCTTTCAATTTTCCTCCTCGTCTGAATAAAGAGGAAACACACCAGTGAGACCGCCCGCTCCGCTTAAAAAAAAAAGGCAGACTGTAGCTCTTTTCTTCAGCCAGAGAAATCATCAAAGCATGAGCTACATTATTCAGCCTTGCCGAGTCTGCATGACAACACAGCCGACAAACAAGAGCTCTTTTCAAACCAGACGGCCACTACAGTAGGACACAGCTATTTCAAACCACTTGTGAATGGAGCTCCCTCCAACTAGTGAGACGTTCAGATGATGAGAAATACATTGAAAATAGCAGGCCGGCATTTATTTAGCACAAAACACAGATGCATGCTTAATCCTATAGACACCATGCAGTGTATTTTGCAGTTAAATAAACATCAAGTATCAATTAGCAATATTACTTGACTTTTTTGCTCGTCTGCTCAGTTTGGAAGTCTCAGGCAGTCCTACTGGATTATCTAATTAGTCTCTCTCCTCTGTGTGTGTGTGTGTGTGTGTGTGTATGTGTGTGTGTGGATGCACCAGTTCATGCCTGACTGTGTGTTTTTCCTGGCTGGCAATACGATGATGCCACAGAAAACGAATGGTAGAACACCAGTCCGTCTGCCAGACAAACACACACACACACACACACACACACACACACGCTTCTTGGTTACAATGTGGCGTCAGCGCAACCACACTCTGCTGCCAAATCTACATCTAATATCCTGCGTTCACCTCACTTTGCCCAGGCCTGGCCTCGGCCCCAATGGAAATTACACATCACTGTAACTCTGTCCGTCTGTCTGTAGCCTGTATATGTGTCTGTCTGTCAGTGTGTCTGCCTGTCTAGTTTCGGATGTGTCTTTCCGCATCTCTGTTTATATCTCTGTCGGTACTTGTCTGGCTGCCTGGTTATGAATCTACCCGCCTGTCTGCATGTCTGCTATGTACCCCTGTCTTGTTTGTTTGTCTTCATCTGTCTGTCTGCAGATCTGTCACACTGGATACATACACTGTGTGGCTGTCCTTTGCATTTCTACCTGTCTGCCTGCATGCATGCATGCGTCTGCTCCTCTGAGTGTCTATGCTTCAGTCATAAAGAGGAACATCTGCAGTGGATCTAGCAGGCAGCACTGTTAGGGCAGAGCTGATAATGATAGTTTCTCTCTGGGCTGCTCAGAAGGCAGACAGACATAACATACCATTCCAGCGTTTCCTGTCTATGCTGACAGGCAAACTATTTAACCCTCTGTGGTGATCCCTCCGAGCATATGCACAGCCTGGCAGGCCTGGAAGGCTTATTCTATCAGTATTAATATGAAAACAGCAACAATGGCAGGAAACATCTAGTAAAAGTAAAGCACTAAACTTAAAGTAAGAAGAACCAGCAAAGGAAAACTCACAATAGCAGAGTTCTTATTCAAAGGAACTACTGTAAATCTGCATTATGTCCCAAACTATAACTGTATAATGATAAAGCTATATAAATATGACAGATATGTCACTTATGGCCAACTGTTGAGCACTGCAGCATGTCCATGTAATGTTAATGAGAGCTCAAACATAAAGTAACGTTTGATATAACCAATGTAAACGCAACATTGTGCGGTGCAGACACACTTTAAGTAAAAAAATAAGACAGGAAAATAAATTATTAACACCAGCAAGTACTCCAAGGTCGCCATAAACTTACTATTAGACTGAGAACTCAAGTTATTGTAAGTCCTTATAGCAGTATTACAGGAATACTATGGATATCCGTGCCAGAGTAGACGGCCGATAGCGAGTTAACAGCAGAACTGGTTGTCTGTCTTGATGAATACTTAGTCTGATTTGTTGTCCTTCTGTTGCTACACTGGAGAGTGCACATAAAACGGATTAGGCACTAAAGTCTCCTGGTAGGTTTTTGCGGTCAGGAGAAACGCAACAAATGTTACTCACATATCTCCATTCCCTGTGGCTGGGAAGCGGTGCAGTTGCAGGAGCAGGTGACATTGGAGTTGCCGGGGCCGCCAGGGGCCGTTAGGTTTTGCATGGGGCTGGGCAGACCGGGACACCGCTCCGGGGAGAGAGCCGCCGCCACCGTCGGGGCCCCACGACTGGCAAACAACAAAAAACTTCCAGGCAGCGGCAGCAGAGTCCGCCGCTACGAGTAACTCCCGACAGTTTCGCACTTATTTTCCACGGTTTTTCTCACGCCATATTTCTCTCGGGGCGGCTCGGAGAGTGAACTAGAAGGAGAGCTGGGGACGAGCCATGGCCCGTGGCTAACGCATTGTATAGTTTTTTCCGTTCCTTCCTCCGCCGCTGAGAGCAGCTGTCCTTCCCCTACTAGAGCAGAGCACACACAGCGGGCTCACGCCTCGCCCACAAGCTGACAGACCGCCACACCGACCAATCAGAGGGCTCCGGAGGCGGGCCAGACAGAGGGAAAGAGACGTGCTGCCTTCAGGAGCCGACAGAAATACCATAATTCTAATTTGAACCAGCCAAAAATATAATGAAACGCCATATATTCTCAGACTTCTCTGTAAAACACAAGCAGGGAAAGTAAAGACTTAATATGACACATTTGTCAGGAAGTGTTTGAGCTCTCTGAGCAGCAAATGATCTGACTCAACCACAACTTGTGTTAATAATATGAAAAAGGGGTTGCATGATGCAAATTTCAGATCCAAAAGTTCAAACACTGCAGCTTGTTTACACCAAAAAAGAGAAATAGATCATATAAACCAACATTTACATAAATTTCGTCCTCACATCTGTGAGATTTTTTATTTAACTTATTTTTTTCCTTGCTATTAAGTGACAAAGCCACAAATGTTTCAGTTCTCAGCAAGTTACTGTCTTTCAGTGAGTAGAAGACTGTTTTTGTTTATGCAGAGGCCCCTGTCTCAGTCATGCTTGGTGTGGTGCTGTCTGGTGTCACTTGTTAATATTCATGAAGGCCCTTGCATATATTAGCTGCAGAATGCATTAATTGACTATGGTGCTGCCTGACTATTTATAAATATTACAATTTATACAGCTGAGAGTGCTGCACCTGTTCAGCAGCCTATTATCTTTATAGTAAAGTCTAAAGTCTTTGCTTTAAGCAGCAAAAATACTAAAATGACATCACCATGGTTTAGTCATCAACTGTCAAGATTATTTAACATTGTTACTGTTGCAGCAACTGATTTATAAAACACTTTGGTCCACATCATTATCTCTCACCGAAAGGCCCTGAATGTGCACTGACATACATATTCACAACTCGCATATAGAGCTGTACCAGGAGGATTTGAAGGCAGCAACAGAGAAGGGACAGGGGTTATATGTTTGTGTGTGTCTGGGTTGCAGGGGGGGGTGGGTGTCCATGGGTGGGTTGGTGGTGGGGGGGGGGGGTGCTGACCTGACTCAGAGAGCTAGCAGACGGCCGGGTCGTGGTTGACAATGGCTGTGGGAGAGCAGAGCAGAGGGAGAGGAGGAGGAGGGGGAGAGAGAGAGAGAGAGAGAGAGAGAGAGAGAGAGAAGGGGGGGGGGGGGGGGTTGCAGTGCTGGGACTGGTCGGTCTGGTGTGTTATTTGGGGAGGGTGGGGAGAGCGCTTCGAGTTTCACTCCCTTGTTACGGCGGGCCACAGCCAATGGAGACGGCTCTTTGAAGGGGCTAACCTTGAGGTGACCCCCCGCGCCAGTCTTGTGGTTCAGGGGCACATGTGCAGCAGGGAAGCACCCCCCCCCCCCCCAAACACACACACACACACACACACACACACACATCCCTTCTGAATCAAACCAACAGTGCAACCCTCCCACCCCTACACACACACACACACACACACACACACACACACACTCTCTCTCTAGCGCAGGACTGTCTGCAGTCTATAAATAAACTAGGCTGTTCAAATCAGTGAGAGGCTCTGGATGCCACTCTTGACCAGCAGGGTCCCAAACTGTGGTCTGAGGACTATAAGAAGTCACTGAAGAGCTTTCAGGTGGTCCTCCAACAAAGCAGGTACAGTTTCATTTTATCTGAGCACAGGACAAAGACAGAATAATACAGGGATGACTCCTTTGATCAGAGGCCCGCTCTCTTGCAGTCCACTTCTGCAGCAAATCATAAAAGTAAAGAAAATCCTGATCTAGGTGAGAAGATCTCATCATATATATGCTTTGACTGAAAACCCAGAAATGCATTTTAATTCTGAAAACACCAGAAATCAAAGGCAATGACATGGACCTCTGAGAAGTGGAACAAGTAAAAAGGAAAAGCAAAGATCTCCAGCAGATGCTGTGCATTAAGTGCCGCATCACTAGCCAAGTTCTATATCCAATCATGCAAAAATATTTTCCTTGACAGCTTCCACACTCCTCCACGAGCGACACTTTTGGAAGGGGAGAAAAAATCGGCACGTGACCCACACGCAATTTACAGACGCCTGGCAGCTGTCATAATTTTATTGAAGCAACAAATTGAGGCGCTGCTGTCTTCTCAGCTGAAGCAGCAATATCAATCGAGACACTGACGAGTGTGTTTTTTTCTGCTTTGATGTGAGGTCATCCTCACATCCTCACACACACACACACACACGCACACACGTATAAAACACACTCCAGACATGCACGCACACCTCAGACAAGCTCTCATATACAGACAGACTCAGACACACATTGATTCTCCCTCTCACAACTCACCTCTCTCCACTCACAAACACCCCAGCGCCACCAAACAACACTCACACACACACACACACACTCAGACGCACACACGCAGTCTGTCTGGAGCGTCAATTTAGTCCCCCGGGGAGCACGCAGGGTGACACCACTAACAGGCCAGACCAGACTAGACAGCCAGCAGACAGATAAATACTAGGCACGGCTGAATACCAAATGCACTCTAGTCTACCAGCTCCCCTACCATCCCCCCTGACTGCAGTCTGCACACACACACACACACACACTGCACACACACATAGCCTCTCTGTGTCTCTCGCGGGAAACGTCTGTCTCATCTTGTATTTGAGGAATACTAACTTTGGGCTGATAGGTTTATCACGCTCAGCACGTGTGCACAAGTCTATTTTGGGATCTTTGCATGGGGCTTTCCTGCTTACACATGGGTTTCATGCTTATTCAGGAGTTCACTGTGTGTTACTGCTGCTGTTGTTTCATGACCATTTGAATCAAAGAATGACGTGTTCACGTTATGCCTAAAAGATCTATTTTTTTTTATATTAAATGGAGGCAGAAAAGAAAACACCACCATCATGTGTCTGCTCGCATCCAGCACTACTGATGACATTACCCTTCTGCATGAAGCCATGAGAAGCCTGTTGTGCATGTGTGTGTTCAGATGTATCACATATTTAAAGATAAAGTTTAAGCAGCAGTTTCCTGCCTGTATTTTCACATATGCAGTAGACAGATGACTGAAAAGATAAAAAAAAGACTGACTCAAATATTCTCTTATCAGCCAAAGATACTTGAAAGTTTAGTTGAGATGTTTGTGACCATGAACGTGTCAGAGATGTGATCAGGCTGAAAAAAGCAGCACAGTAAAGGCCTCAGTGGAAGACAGATCCATCCCTCCCCTCTCTAAAAAAAACCCCCCTCATCTCCAAATCAACTTCTCCATTTGAAATAATGTGGGGCTGTCGGAGACACTACTTCACAGCGCCATCTTGTGGCTCAGCTTGGAAAAGCTCTGTTTCATGCATCATCCCAAACATGGACTGGAAAAACGGTTCCACTTCTCTGGTGTCTGCTTCAGTTCTCCCACTGTCTCTTTCTCAGTTACTCTATTACTTCTGAAACCAAAGCTGTCTCCCGGGCAAAGGTTTAAGCTTTGAATCAATTACGACTCGTCTTCATCAGAAACCACCAGGGAACACAGAGGAGGACTCAGGGAAAATGAGAGAGTCCCTTCCTACAGCTTATATAGAGATGTTCTCTGTTCTTTCGCAGAGACTGCAAGGCTGAGAGAGTATTGTAAATTCATACTGAGCACACATTTCATGTAAATTGTAGTGTGCACTTTGGAAAGGAAAGCACAGGCAAAACTGCTAAATGTAGCAGTTTTCTCATATGGAAAGGACATTTGTACTGAATGGTCAAAAGTATGTGGACTCTGTCCTCACACTTGAGTGTTTTTTTTTGGTCTGGGGCAGAGTCATCCCCTTAAATCCAGTCTGGGAAATCTTAATGCAACAGCATTCAATCATGTTTTAGATCATAATGTGCCTAGCAACAGTTTAAAAGGGCACTCTGCTGATTTTACACAAGACACAATTTTTAAGTCTGAGTCAGCCTGTGAAAACAGTATTATAAAGTACAAAGTTTTAAAAATAACCCTTTTGACGTCATCAGGCTTGGGCTTGAGACTAAACATTTTCAACAGAACCCCTACATTACAAACTGCAGCATTTAGAAGGCAGGGAGGGTTTAGTGAAATTAAATTGCATGATGGGAAATGTTGACCTGACCCATTCTAAAATAAAAGTCAGGATATCATGCCTCTGCTGCTTCCACCATTCTTTTATTAATCTGTCCTTTGTGAGTGCCCCAACTTTATGGAAGTGCAATACTAAATCACTGGAGTAACTCCTTAACATGACAGTATCCAATGTGCAAAGTGCAGTCCATAAAGAGTGCTTTTAAACCAAATCTTCTTGGGTGAGCTGCATCTCCCTATACTCGATTGGTCTGTAGACATGCTCACCTGTCCTCTGGTATAAAATCGAACCATGGTTCAGTTTGATGTGGATTGAGACCACCTATTTTTGTCGGAACAAGGTTTGGCTGTGGGGTTTGCACCATAGTCCAAGGGAGGTTTCAAACCAGTAACTTTGTTCAGGTCAAACTGAAAAGTCCAAAAGTCAGGACCAAACATGGTAGGGGGGAAAAAGGGCCATGCGTAGGGTTTGTTTGGGCCGGTGTGAAAGCTGTCAATCGAGCTCTGGAGATGTGTTGAAGAGTTTGTAAACTTAGAGCCTTTCCCTCTTGGTTTTTTGTTTGTTTGTTTTTTACACAGAAAAAATTGTTGCGAACCTAAATGCATCACGATAAACCACGTGAGAACATTCACTTTGCTAAGATGTGTCTGTGGCAGGAGCAAGAGAGTAAGTAGCAAAGCAAGGTTCTGTGTTCTGGGCGAGTGCATATTTCTGCTAGAGAAACATTGCTGTGCAATTTAACATGGAGCATTCATTCTCTGGCTAGCTGCTACTACTACTACTGAGCAAGCTGCGACAGTTAACGCGCTCTGCCTGGGTACAGGAGCATTTAGCGCAAACTTGCGGAGTGCACCTAGTTGTTGGGTCATGGTCTGATCATTTCCCACCACCAACGAACCGCTCCAGAGTTTGAAACTCAGTCATGATCAAGACCAAGTATATTGAGACTTAGGGCCCTGACACATGAAGCTAATGGTCGGCCGTTGGTCAATGTTGGCCTGTCTATGAACATTTGTCCCCTCTAGTTTTTGCAGTGTCCTGCACTGTTGGCCCTTGTCGGCTTTTGTTTTTTCGGCCAATTCAGCAAATCGTATCAGTGTCTGAAACAGTGGAGCCCGTCAGTGAATGAAATCACTCTGATTGGCAGTTAAGCTCAGCCCACAAGAAGTGAAACAAAAGTGAAGAAAGTAAACAAACAGCTAACATCAAGAGGGCATGAGATCAAAATACACTTGTTATATACGGTAAGATTTTGTTTCAGTTTGGGATCATTTAGCTTACTGTCAGCTGTAATGTTTGTGGTATGCTCAAGTGCAACCTTTTAGTGTAGACACAGGTGATGTGAGATGATGCAACAGTCGGCCGTCTTCGCTAATAGTTCTATGATGTCGGTTTGGTTTGTCTGGGCCTGTGGACCAGTCCAAGAGGTAAAGGGGTTGAGACCAAGTCAGGATCAAGATCAGACCAATGCAAGTCCAAAACTGCATGACAAACTTACACAGTTGGGGCCTTAAAATAAACTCCCAAGTCCTTTTTGTCTGAGACAAAACAGATGCAGCCCTGTCCAAGACGAGACCAAGACCTACAAAAAGTGGTCTTGAGTATGATCTGGAGTACTACAACACTGCAAAATGAACTGAATTACAGGAGGGAAAGCACCCAAATAAATGATTGTCCCAGTTTGGCGTGGACAAACTTGAATAGCCTGTGCAGATCCTGCACCTCAGCCACATCCACCACCTTTAGGATAAAATTGGAACACCAACTGCAAAGCCGGGCCTCATCACCCTACATCAGTGCCAACCCTCACTAATGCTCTTGTGATTGAATAGGAGCAAATTAGAAAAGAGGGTAGCTAAATGCACATCACATGTTGGTGCAAGGCAACAGTTGCACACTGACTCCAAACCACAAAACTATTTATTTAAGCAGACAATGTTTCATCTATTCCTCATTGTGTCCTTCTCACTGTTTGAATCTGTTCTCCAATTGTTCTGCCTGTTTCTCATAGTCTGCTTGGTGACTGCATATTTGCTGAATGCAGCCAAATTTGCTAATTGGTGAAGACTTTTTTAAAAAGTGGAGTGTGGAATGAAAATGTATCTGCTTCTTCCCTCATACTGTAGGTCAGTCACCAGTGCTCAGTCCTCCTGTTTTTTCAAGAATATCCCAATTTGCTGTGCATCACGGCTGATGGTGAGGTTCCACTGTTCAAAGCAGAGATTGAGATATTCCACTGAATGGGATCAAATCCCTGCAGCCAGATGTACAAATGTTTCGTAACAGGCTGTTCTCATAAAATGTTTGTACGTTTTCCTACGAAAAGTATGCACGAAATTTGTTCCAATGTGCTGATGGTACTAAAGAGGGAAACAGTCCAAAGCGGTCCACTTAGGAGGCAGGTTGGCATGATGGATGGGTCACAAAACACAGGAATTTCCCTCCAGACCTTCCTCTGGACACCAGTGTCTGGAACTGTGTGAACTTTGATTCATTCATAAGGTACTTAGTCAATATGTTTCTTTTCCTGAACTAACCACAGCAACTTTACTTGCCTAAACCTAACCTCTGTAACTTTAACGTTAATTACGCAACTTCACGTTAAGGACGTAACATCATTCGTGGAGTGCTAATTTGTAGAATATCATACGAACTGTTGTGTGTGTATTTTCGTAGGATATCATAGGAACCGTTGTATGAGGATATGTTGTTCATAAACACCAAGCACAAGAAATGACCTGCAACTTTAAATCTACAAAATGGTCTTAAAGTTGATGCATAAACTCCAGTAAAATAGTTTCTATCCTACATCTCTAATGGCTGTTTATATATATATATATTAAAAAAAATGCTCCTGTGGGTGCCTCCTCTATCATGGGACTTGTGTGATGAAAGCACTTGCGCATGACGATGATCCATTTTGACTCTGACATAACATTTTCAGTCAGACTAATAACTCCAAACACCCTGCGACTTCTGTGTGGAGTCAGTATTACTGAATGCCATTCCAAATGTCAGAACAAAAGATGGATATGACTCAGCCTTAATACCAAGGCTGAATGGGATTCATGAATTAACCGCAATGCATCTCACCAGCTGACAAAGCTGGAGAGTGGGGTGGGGTGCAAGTGAAAGAGTGTGTTTGCTTAGGCATCGACTGTAGCTCGGCGTCTTCAGCGAGGTGCTAAGTAACAGAAAGGCCACTCCAGACAGTCAGATTGCAGAGTACAGAGTTGCGTTCAATAAAAACGTCTGGCATGCCACATCATATTTGCTGCTTCCTGCCCTTGTCTGGCTGCAGTGCCGTGTCATATCCTGTCCGCACAGGTGCACCAGCTGTCTGGTTTCCCACCTCTGTCATTTCTATACACACACACACACCTCGCTTCCACCCCTGTCATTTCAAAAACCACCCCTCCCTACCTCTCTTACTGCCGCAGGCACCACTGCAATGACACCACAGCACTCGCTGAAAAGTTGTGTGTGTAAGAGACGGAGAGAAAAAGAGAAAGGAGGATGACAGACAGACGGAAAGACAGTGTGTGTGTCTAAGTTTGGGTTTGAATGAGAGAAAGACAGATTGAATAAGACAGATCAAGAAAGAGATAGACAGAGCCTGAGGTAGAGGATACTTGACTGAGGGAATGAATAAATGAAGAGCAGACAAAAAGAAGAGGGGAGAGGAAGAAGAAAGGAGAGAAGAAGAGATGAGAAGAAGGAAAAAAAAGGACAGAAGAGTAGAGAGAAGAAGAAATAGGAGAGAAGAAGACAAGAAGAGGAGACAGAGTGAAAGCAAAAGCCAGTGAGTCAGGGAGAGAGGGACCCAGAGACACAGACAGAGAGAAAGAGTAGATAATCAGCAGGTATTGAGCTCTTTTCACCCCTGCGGTAGGGCCCTGCTGAGCATTGTAATGGGCTGTCTGCCCAGCTGGGCCGATGAGCTCATGTCTGGCTTTAATGCCAATCTCCTGAACTGGCACACAGCTCGGCGGGGTGAGCGCAGACGCAACGCCGCAACGCTGCTGCTGCTTTACCACCACCAGAGGAAGGACAGAGCACAGCTGAGAGAGGACAAGAAAGACGAGGAAAAGAGACAGAGAAGTGACCGAGAGAGCCACGGAGGGCGAAGGTGTGTTTGTGTGTCAGGGTGTGTGTGTGTGTCTGTGTGTGTCCGTCAGCCACTTCCGTCACAACACTGATAAGAGCCCCGAACCAGACGGCAATAATCACACAGCCAGTGAGACACACAGCAGCTATGAATGTGTGTGTGAGCGAAGAGGAGATAGAATGAGGGAGAGGAAGAGAGTGAGTGTGTGTGTTGTTTTATGCAGTCATAAACAGCAGTGATTACAGAGTGTGGATGGTGCAGGTTACAGCCTCCTGCTGTTAAGGGTCCATACATATAGTTAACACACAAACACAAACACACACACACACACACACACACACACACACACACACTGAAACACACCTATTGCTTAAACATGAAATCAAAAGATGTATACATACCAGAATACATAAGCATACATACAGAACATGCATACATTCTTTCTTGATCTCCAAACACCTTACAGCCTTGACATGTATGAAAAAAAGTTTATGTCAAATGCTAATATGATATCAACATATACACATGTTAATATGTAATTGTACAGATAGCCAACATGCTTACAAAGTAAGTATTCAGCGCTAGTGTTTCAATGGTTTGCCTTTTCCTTTAAAACGTACAGACTCATTATTGTTATTATTACAGTACGTGTGTTTGCTTTGATTCAATGTGATAGCTATTCCCACTGCAGGCATTTCACAGCAACCATAATACATCGCTCTCTCGTCCCCAGGTTTGCTGCGCAGACAGTGATCTCGGCACATTGTGTAAAGCATGGCCTCGCAACACAACCGCGTTGAATTCAATCTGCATCTAAAATAAAGACGCAAATAAAACACGGTGTGAGGAAAAGTGAATCTGTAGCTATATGCCCTTTGGTACTGTTTAAAAGTCAATGTTAAGGGCCTGCTGCAGACTCACATATAGTAGTGATGGAATACATTAATGATAATGCAATTGCAGTTGGCCAGTTGAACAGAAACAACTTTATTTTTCACTCATTAAAATGCATACAATGAAAAATGTTGGCTTGTATTTTTAGCTGTGCCAGAGGTGGTGTTTTGACTGGGGATGGAGGCTGCTCCACCGCCTTGATCCAGACTGAAACTGGTTGAACTGCCATGAAAATGTTTACAGACAGCTGTGATCCAAAGCATGAATCCTATATGCTTACCCCCTGGCCTTTCTTTTAGCGCCACCATAAGGGTTGACATTTGTGGTTTTGAGTGACATGCCTTGACACCTATTGGATGGATTGCCATTACATTTGGATCAGACACTCATGTTCCCCTGAGGATGAACTGTAACAACTTTGAGTGATCCCTTAACCTTTCATTTAGCACAATTATTAGTTTCAAATTTCACTTTTACCGTCCAATACTTTATTCTATTTATATCATACTGTGGCCAGTAGTTAGTGTCGCTCGGGTTCCCTCGCCAAAAAAGCCTATGGAATTTTTCCTGGGGCACTCTTCACAGTATGTTATGTGTATACATGTAGTTTGTTCTGTGATATGTGAATAATCAGCTAAATGACTTAATGTCTCAAACCCAATGTATTTGAAGCCACTAGAATTTATTTAGGGAATATTTTTGTATTGTTACAACTTAGGTCGTACTTATAGACATCAGTAATAGCCAACCAATCACTAGAATAAATGTTGGCATTGTACATTTCTGCAAGCAACAGATGTGTAACATTTGTACAATATTACAGAGATGATATGTTGAAACTTTACATTTCTTTATGTACCAGTAATGCTGTCATTAACGTGTGGTTAGATTTGGACACAAAAACAACTTGGTTATGATCAGGAAAAGATCAAGTTTTGGCTTAAAATACCTACATTTGGTGGCACAATCATAGCTGGAAACGCTGTCAGTGTCTCACGTAAATACAAGGAGTTTTGTTGTATACACTGTATAAAATAATGGACGTAGCCACCACAGTGTCACCCATTGATTGTAGACTCCCATTTTGAAGCCTGGAGTTTGGCATTTTGGCCGTTGCCATCGTGAATTTTTGGAGCCAGCAGTGGTCATATTTCAACAAGAGGGTGGCGCTAACCCTAACGCTAGTTTCTAGCTTGGGTAGGAGAGTGTATTTACAGCTATGGTAAACCGTGATACAGCTAACGGTAATGCTAATTTTCACTAGGGGAAAAACAACAGCATTAAAACAAAATTAACTTATCACAAAAACTGAATATCTGACTCCATAGAAGGTCTTTTAGTACAACCAAACACTGAACAAGACTTTTTTATACAGGCAAAATGTTACAATTAACTTTCACGGATTGAAAACACACTGAAATAGTGGCAGGTATGGCTATGCCTACACTCAGTGAATCTGGGGTTGCGTCATGGTCACATTAGACAACATCCACCTGTCACTCAAAGCGGCCAAAATTTTTCATAACCTTAAGCCTTAATAAAATGTAGTGGGTGAGTTAAATAAAAATTCACCCCCTGTACAGTTGTCATAAATGCAGAGATTTGCTATAGAGACCAAAAGTGGGTTTTTTTGTTCATGACTATAATGTGGATTTCTGCTGTAAAGTTGAGGATTTTAAGATGGGGGTCTGAAGACTGACTCAAGTGGCCATAAGAGGAACTGCAGTTTTTGGCACTTTGTGTTCAGTTTTTAGCTTCGGAGGTTGCTGCTTGAGTGGTCTGCAGCTTGGCAGCTGTCTCACCTAGATGTCACCATTCCCTCCACTTCCCTATGACAGAGTTAACACATATACATCCGTAACTTTAAAAACATTATGATGCGTGTGAAACATACAAATGCAACGTATCCATGGTTTGCAGAAACGTGCAATGCCAACATTTTCTTCTGGCGACTGAGCTGATTATAGCAGTTACGACAACACCGTTATCACCAAGTTATTGCTGAGATCTGCTACAACAAACAGAAACATGAGTAAAAATGAGTTTGTCCAGTTAATCAAACCACTTCATCCGCAGGTAACAAAAAAGCTACACCTGAAATAATAATAACCCTTCATTGCACAGGAATCTGTAAACTGTGATGGGTGTTTAAAATGGACAGTTTGGGTGATGATTTTACCAGCCATATTTGTTTTCTCTGCTAAATAAGTTTGGGAAACTATTGGTTGGCTCTTCTTTTTACTGTAGTAATGTTGCTGCTTAATGGATGAAATAACATCGCCAGTGCGTATGATGGAAAGAGCTACAAAAATAAGTACCAGCGCAAGTAAACTGGACTTTTTTGTCTGCAAAATAATCATCTGAGATCATTGGCAACCCTGAGGCTGATCAAAGAATTTATAATAACACAAGCTGAAATTCAAACTAACACTGTGACCCCAGATAAATTTCCTCCAGTTCATCATCTTGAATCAGGGGAGAACAAATCAGCCTTAACTACTTCAAATACAGGGAGTGATCACAAGTAAAATTAAGGAACTGAAATAAACCTCATTACCCAACCATGTCACCTGGCTGTCACACCGTTTTCTGCTTACACAACCAAGTAGTTGTCCATCGGTCACATGTTTATCAGTCACCATCTGTGATCCTCTTCCTCTTCACCTTTACCCCTCTGCCCCTCCCACTTGAGCTCTCACCCATTACCTACACACATACAGTGCACAATGACGTGCACTTTCACTGTTACTTTTCTTATTATCACCTTTCCCTAATTAAAAAGGAATAATTATTTTCAGCAACTCTCACTTACACACAATCGCTTTGTGTTTCCAGCAAACCAAACACTGCAATGACACCCCAAAAACAAAATAATTAGCTGTGTTGCCGTTGGATTTCATGCCATTAGATTTGTTGAAACACTGCCTGATCCAAACTTATTTGGATGTGTTATAAAGACTAATTTAACTTTAATTGCAGGGACTAATTAGAAGCGCTGGTCTGATTTCTGTTTTTTGTTTTTGTTAGGTAAAATAGATTGTAGCCAAATTCTTCCACAACTGTTAAGAGAATATTTATAATTCGTCAAAGAATTATTGAAATGAATCTATGCCCTTGTAGTTTGTTTAGAACAACAACTTGAGCAGCCATCTCAGCTGAGGTGTTATCATATATCATCCCTTACATACATCTGAGAATGTCACAACATAAGCTACCGACTGTGAGGGCAGCAGGTTTGGAACAGATGGACGCTCATATGAACAAGTCGCAGCAATCCAAACACACCAAGCACTCCTCCTCTCTGCCTGCCTGGCCACGCCACACAAAATGCTATAGCTCCCATATTGAGGAATATAATGAAAACATTACATTAGGTGAGAGATGCTGTGCTCGGAGCAAGGGCTGACAGATGGATGGTAGTGGGAACATGTTGCAGCACCCCAGACCTGCTACCACCCTGGCAGAACTTCGCGACACGCAGGTTAGCACGACCGGCAAGCTAATGCTGCCTACACTAACACAGCTGCTTCCACTGGACTCCTGCCTGCACTGGTTGGATTTTACATACATATATGTTATCATACCACATAGCTTTGTTAGCTCCCAGGTTGACTCACACGCATCATGCAGCTCGTAAACAGCACGGCCCGCAACAGCTTGTACCGGCCCAGCCAGCGTTCCCCACAGTCTGCCTCGCTGCCATCCTATAGCTCTGTAGCAGGACCAGGTAGTTAACAGCTTGTACCAGGCCAGCGAGCGTCCCTGCTCACAGCTTGCATTGCTAGCAGAGCCCCCCCAGCTTCTTTTTACAGGAGTAGTAAGCAGGACTATAGGGAGTCAACAGATCACCCCACAACAGCTTGTAACCACAGCGTTCACTGCTGAGGTGCTAAAACCAAAGGCAACACTGCATCCAGTCAGCAGTGGTCTCATTCGCGGTGGATAAAATGTCTGACAGGGTGGAATTAGCAGCAAAAACGATGATTATTTGATCCATATCTCCATATGTGAGGAATGCTGGCAGATGCTGCCATACTGGGCCACAACCTGAAGACTGTGTAACATCTGATTCACGGCAGAAATATGTCCTAATGCACATATCCTGAATATTAGCTGAATTTCCCATATTTCCTTTTTTTTTTAAACCCTTTGGTGGTGATTGAGCATGAAAGAGAGATTAGCAACACCTACATATCCTTTCTTTCTTTTCTTTCTTTCTTTGATGCTATAAACCCATTAATGTTGTATTCTTGCACTACACTCCTTAGGGGAACATACATCAGCTGTGCATAACATTAAATTAAACACCTACACACATTGTTGTCTATGGTAGATCATACTATACCTGTCCCTCCAGGTTGCTGCAATCCAACAATTTAAACAAATTCAGTGAATCCCTGTGAAGTCTGCACAACCTTGAAATTACTGCAACATAGCTTCAAATCTGACTATCTAAAACAGGCAAAATCTAATTTTATTGTAGAGCTGTGCGCAGCGTATTGATTCGCTCAGCCCCTCACTCTCTGTTTATCTTGCGAGTACTGCTGCAGGAGTGTGAGCTCTGTGCTTAGGACACACACAATGACAAGCCTAACTGTTAGCATCGCACAGTTAACATGACTCAACACCAGTTTTTAATGGACTTAACGACAGAGTCAAGCCGTTTCAGTGTCGGTGTGAGATTTTTGGGACCATCTAGTGGCACAGCATCGCATATAGGCTGCTGCTGTGTTGGCTTGTGCTAACCGGGTAGAGAAAACAGGAAAAGGGGACGTTACGCTTCGAATGGCACCAACAGCTGATCGTTGGCCCCCACCAACTGCCACACCCCCACCATCAAAAACAGATTTAAATTCTATGGGAAACACTCAATACTCATAATAATAGGCTCCAAATCCCAGACAGCGTTGCAACTATTTTTGTAATCTTCACTTGCCCCTACAATTTCATTGCAAGAAAACACCAGTCCCCAGAATCCCACAACAGCCTGTGAAATCCTGGACTGATATACTGGTGGTGTCTTGATGATTGCCATTGCAGGGTGAACTCTGGGCCAACTTTACTGGATATGCCACTGTTCAGTCCATTACCCCGCATCAACACACATGAGCTTTACAGAGAGGCAGCAATAATATCCCATTTGCTCCCCAGACTGTCACGTGCCAGGTACTGTACCCTGAATACTCCTTCTGCTCCTGTGTGTCCAGTGTGTGCTATAGGCATCAATGATGCATGTAAAATAAAGCTACCTGGAAACCTTTCCAGAGTTGTAGGATCCTGTCTCATACTATCACATTATATTATAACAACCATGTCTCCCAGAAAATCCATCAAATTCTGCCAAATACATTTTGCAGGGAACGTACAGCTGCCCAGTGAAGGTTTTCTAGGGAATTAAACTTATTTCATTTGTTTTCCACCAAAATATCTGCTTATGGCAACTAAATAATGATAAGTATGACTTCCTGCTAACTCTGCAGGAATAAGGCAACTCAAGACTTTTAAATCTCGTATAGGACCTAATGATTGAAATGTAAAACACATACATGTTCCTTTATTCTTTTCCTATTTTCTAAAAACTCTGTTTGGGTAAATGTCACATGACCTGCAATGCCAACTGTGGCCCCTACACCAAAATCGTCCCACAGCCCAGTTCACTTCTTAAAACTCTTGGATTTATTATCAGTTTGGCTTCGGGGATGATACTTCATCTTCTCAGCAGCACCTGCAACACACCCACACCAGCACAGCCCTTTGCCTTTTTTTTAGTATTGCAATGTTGTTTATGGACTGAGTTCCTGCTTAAGCATCAAAATAAAGAGTGTTTCATGTAGTTAATACTGTGATCTTTTTTCTCTTATTATTATTATTATTATTATTATTACCTGGTTTTCTGTCTTGCAGAATTTCAGTGCCTGTTCCTGTTGGTGACACATGCTTAAATCACGTCTGACTGTTCTATGTCTGCCATAGATCTCAAACATGTCAAATGTATCTGATTTCTGAGCAGGAACAAAGGAGTGACACAGTTCAGACAGACAGTAACACAGATCTGGAAAATGATTTGAGCTCTGATTTAGTCAAAGTTCTCTGATTTGGTGTGTGTATGTGAGTGAATGTGTGTGTGTGTGTGTGTGTGTGTGTGTGTGTGTGTGCTTGTTGTCTGCCCAGTGACACTCAGCAAGAGGCTGCTTCCTCAGAGAGTGATTGGTTTGCTGGCGAGACAGACTGTCTGTGCAGGTGGGAGAGCTGCCCATGTCATCATTTCATTTTCTGTCTGCTTTCACTACCGTCCAATCCCTGTCATTCACTATCTTCCAAGCAGCTAATCAAGCTCTTCTCTCTGTCACCTCCATGTTTCATGTTTCACGTGTTATGTTTCACTTGTTTTCACAGATTTTCCCCCCCCAAGCTTTTAACAGGCCATTTTTAAACATCTGAAGATGTGTTAAATGAAACTCCAAATTGATTACCAATTTACAACCAGAGTATGGAAATAAAGCTGTCAGATCCACTCTATATCACACTGAACTCAACTAAAATAAGTTCTAACTATGAATAGGCACTTCTGCAAGAAGTAAGGACCACAGGTAATAAGTGAAAGTACACAAAGTCGTTGAGGACATACAGTGCATATTTTTTGTGAATATTTGTGACATGTGGCTGATGAAAAAAAAACACAAATCCTCTTTTAATTAAGCAAAAACAAGAGGGAGGGTTAAAATGAGAGATAGTAGCACTGCTGTGATGACCTCTGGCACCCAACTGTCTGCTGCTGTCTGACAATTTATTTGGACCTATAGTGTAGACTGTTTTCTGAAAGCATTCAGGCTCAAATAATTCCAACTCTAATTGCAATTAAGAGCTAATCCTCTTTTTCTGCCTTTGGTTCCTCCTCAGTTGTACCCTTTTCCCACCAAAATTAGAGCATCCATGCAGTTTTTTTTTTTAAAATGTTGGAAAACCCTTTCAAAATAGGCAATAGACTGCTTTCCCTGCCAGTAAACTGGTTAGTAAACAGCAGAAAGCGGCATGGAGGCCAATGGAAATTGAACAGTGGTTACTTCTTTTTGATTGTCTTACATATTCAGTCTCAAATTCAGTGCTGACAACATTTTCAAGGATGTTCAAGCGCTGTTTGGACAGAGAGGGACGCTATTTTGTAGCAGCCCATTGCATCGCACCAGCAAAGGGGCTAAAATTACTGCAGACTACTGCAGAGTCATTTGACCCCAGAGTGAATGCAGACTGTAACCTTTCCCATTAAATACAAAAGCCAGATATTAGCAGGCTGCAATGGTATGAGATTTAGATTTTTTTTTTTTTTTTTTTTTACAGTATCCTGGTATTACAGAATTCATATTATTATCAATCAGAATGACCCTTAAAGAAATGAAAATGGAGGGGCTATTTTTGGCTGAACAAACATTTTATCACATAATTGAAACCTGGTCTAAAAATTCTCCCCTTTAAAAATAACTAAAATAAAGGGGAGATTCTCCGTCCAGTTACAATTTTTTTCCAATATTGTAGATAATTGTTAATCCTTGTTGTCATCTTGGTTTGTTGTAGCAGTCTTAAATATGTGGCAAGTGTGACTGATTTGTGGCATCAAGATATATTTCAGTCAGAGAAACTTAGATCAAGGAATGGACCATTTACAGTAAATGGTCATGTGGCAGAAAAGGCTCTGCTCTTTGAGGGAGCTGTTAATGGATCCGAGCAGCAACAAGGATTCTGCTGACAGAGCTAATCCCCCTTCACATATATCAACATTAAACCTTCGTGAATCACCACTACAAAATGCCACATGGAAAATGTTGAATGAGCCAATCATTCTAAAGCATATTTAAAGAGCTGGTGCTGATCAGCCAATCGGCATCAGCATCGTTGGTTCAGTTCAGTGTTCTGCCTGAACTAATGATCAAAATTCATTCTAGATGGTGCAAGTTAAAGCCACTTGTAATGTAGTTTTATTTTGTTTAACTTTCTATAAATCTACAAGGCCTCTTCTGTTTGTCAGCAGTATGTACTGCTGTTTTTACTTTTGTAAGTAATGCCAAAGAAATAAGGACGAAATAACATTAAGGTCCAGTTAAGTTTTGCTATCTTGATCACTCTCTTTTTCTCTCTGTCTGTGCTTCTCTTTGTTCCTGTCAATCACTCTGTCAGCTGGCCTTAGCTGGTATCATTTGTCACATTCAAGGGCTGTTTGTAACAAATAAACAGGGGGTGAAAAAACAGCAGCAGTCCACTTTGCAAAAAAAATGCAACACCAAAATTCAATCTGAGCACATCTCAAATTTCAAATTCTATGCGAACAAATTGAAGCTAGTTGGTGTTATTATGCAATATTTAGCAACCATGACGTGTCTCTTCGGCGATCACAGTGCCTGTTTGGAACTAAATATTATCTTAATTAGAACTTACTTTTACATGTCAGTCTTTTGGCCCTTTATGTCCAAATAATTCTAGGTGTTAAGGAGCTACAGGAAGTAAACTAGGAACTAAAGTCCCTATGGACCATTTCATTGCTATTCTGTTGCTAGGGCAAGAACTTTGGTCCCTGTTTACTGCTGCATTCAAATGGAACCGTGAACTCGTGATTGCAACATGGACACAAAGTCATGAACTCAGAGCTCTCAGAAAACTTTCATTTATGAGGTTGTGAATATGTGACTACCATAATGGGGGAGCCTTCATATGATGTCTTCTCGTGAACATGGTAAACATGACCCCATTTAAATGCAGCATACTTCCTGTCAGCTACTGCATTAACAAACATTCCATTAGGAAATATTCTTGGACCCATTTGGAGTGTTTATGTTGTCAAGTTTGAAACGCTCTATTGTGTATTCCTTTTTGCCTCTGTATCTGGCAGTGAAGATTAGGACTTTAAAAAACCTTATTTGAGATAAAATTGTGACACTTGTGGAAACAACAACACAGAGCCTTTGTGGTGGGTGTTTATTGTTGAATGACTGTGTGTGGATACAATGAATAAATGCATAGGACAAATGCAGAGGTGGAAAGGGAGACTCCAGAGAGTCTGTCTCCAAAGTAATGACAATCTGCTGTTTGATGGGTTCTTTTCTGATTTTGTGTGTTCGCATTGAAACTATGAGCAAATAGAGATTCTTTTTCTCAGTCATTCGTTGTCTTGATCGCCACCCCTTCTCCCTCATTCAGAAGCTCTTTCTTTAACCCACTTTTTTAGACTAGTCAGGAATTCTAACTATGTATGTTGTAACTTCTTTTTGTCAATAAACTCTACAGCAAAAAGGAGGGCAAACCTTTGCAAGAAGTGAATGTCCATTATCCTGATGATTTTAGTGGCATTGCTTGCTTTGTGTGTAAATGAAGAAATACAAGTTGTAGCAGCCCTGAGTCTTGTGTTTGACCAATGGGTCAGGTTCAGTGCTGCAATCTCCTTACCAACAGTTTCTGGCCTTTAGAAAGTTCTACCCCCATAGCAGAAACTACTGCAGAAGAACCATATTTACACCCTGGTTCCTCTGGTAGAGGTGAGGTTCCTAGAACAGTTTTGTGAGACTGGCTTGCTTTAAGAAAGTCTTGAGGTTTCCTCATTCTCTCTGAATTGTTCATCAGTGTGTTTTGCTAGGCAGACTTAAATCTAAAGCCCTTTTTAAATAGAAATAGTGCAAATTTGTAGGAAAGCCCAATCAGTCTTCGTTCAGCATTGGCAGTATAAAAACAAAATCGGGGAGTGTGGCAAAATGCCGCCTGCCTACTTTTGTTCACAACAGAATGTGCCTTTTATGGGGCAATGGGGGGCGTGAGCATGTGACAAAATGTGTAGCTCACATGAGGGAAGCCGCGGCTGGTCAGTCCTTCGGCGATTCTCTCATGAGTTGGCCCATCCTTCACCGTTCCCGTCATTTGACAGTTAGTGCCCTCTTTGTTTGCGAGGGCAAGGAGGCTGCGCAATGCCTTGTCTCCCCAGTTACTCATCTTTACAGTGTCTGTCAGGTCTGCATTTCCCTCTTGCTACTAGCTGCTCATTTCTGCTATCAGCTGTTTCCTGTAAGTCCACCGCCAGTGGGTCGCACATGCGGCGTCATCAACAGCCCCTCCCATGGCGGAAGGGCGCCTTGTTCTTTTTAAGCCAAAAAGGTACCGCCAATATGTTTACCCCTACGCGGCAGAAAATTGGGCACCTCAGATCAACTCGACAATCCGGCTCTGTGTGTTTAAACGCTCGCAGCTTGCCTGCAAAACAGCCCAACATTCGCTGAAAATCTGGCAGTGTAAAAGGGGCTTAAGTTTCATATTTGACTTAAGGGGACCTATTGTGGTTTTTCCTTCTTTTCTGTCACATATAGTATAATGTTACAATGTTGGATGTTCATATTAAACATCACAGTTAAACACGTGAGCAAAAACTTCACACCATTCTGAACACTCTGTTTTCAAAGTGTTTTTCCCCCCATTTTGGCTACACACTGACGTCAGCTCATGATAGATTTCTTTATATGGTCATCTGGTCCAGCTATGTTACTGCAAGTACTTACATTATGTGGGCTACCCTGCTACATGTAGCTACATGTTAACACCAGGGAAACATGTGCACTAATGTTGTATATTTCTCTGCTTTTGGTTCATCATCTTGCTGGAGTATGTCCTGTTGTGTTTTAAAGCTTTTAGTGGTGATTTTTAATGGAAGAAAGTGCCGCTATTCTCCAATACTGTTATTCCCCGCCTGCAAGTACACTGCTACATGTAGCTACATGCTAATGCCAGGGATACATACAGTCGTGGGCGCAGATGTTTATTATTTCTCCAATTTCAGATCATAATCCTGCTGGAACATGTCCAGTTGTGTTTTAAAGCTTTTAGAGATTTGTAATGGCAGAATTGCTCTGCTACAGTCATTAATGGCTGCAATGATGCAGATATACAGAGGACCAAAAAACACCAACCAATCAGAGCACATTGAGCTTTATAGGGGGACTTAAAGAGAGAGGCACTAAAACTGAGCATTTCAAACAAAGACAAGCACAGACAATACGAGGCAAAAAGTTTTTTTTTTTTTTTGTTTTGTTTTTTTTTAATACCATTAAAGCATGTAAACATAAGCATGTTCTAGCAGAAACCCAAAATACAAGCATGAACCTGAAAATGAGCATAACAGGTCCTCTTTGAGGGTGAGTCAAAAATGAAAAACAATTTCAGTAATCAATCATGTCAGGATTGTTTTTGAATCCTCCAGTCTTCCTTATCTCCTCCTCTTTTCTCTCCATCATCATCTTCATCTATCTCTCTCTTTCTTTCTTTCTTTCTTTCCCAGCAGGACAGCTCTCCCCAGTCAAAGTCCCAGAACAGCTCCTTGTCCCTCCACAGCACAGAAAAAACAACCATCCAGGCACATACACACTCATTAACAAATAAACTCATGCTGGTAAAGTGAAAAGCATACAGGCTCTCTCTCTCTCTCTCTCTCTCTCTCTCTCTCACACACACACACACACACACACACACAGGCTCCAAACATGAGCATTGAGTGGCCACATTAATTACATGAGCAGTGGGGGTTTCCCTCCCTGCCATGTCCACTGTGGGCCCTGAGATATTTAATAAACCTGTCACCGCCACGACTCCCCGCCTTAACCTAGACCTAATGAGACACACGCACATGCACACACACGCAAGCACGCACGCACGCACGCACGCACGCACACACACACACACACACACACACACACACACACACACGCACACACACACACACACACACACACACACACAGATGGAGTGGAAGTCAGGTCACAGGGTTTTGTCACTTGCAGCTGAACTGGAAGCTGGTGTGATGCCACAATGTCAGACAATCTGAATCCATCCTAACAATTCTAATCTTCAGCCAAACCAGGTGTCTGCAGTTTCACCCAGCTACACTGAGGACTGTGAAGTCCCTTTATAAAATAGCTAATTCAAAACGGAAATATAGTATTGACTACTTTGTCCAGGACTATACTCCTAAATGGTCATTGCTAAGAGGTTGTAAGGGCACTAAGGTTTTACTCATTGTTCTGCTTCACTCGCTGAGAGTCACTCTACGTAAAGGCATCAAAAACATTTCCAAGTTCTGTTTTAGGTGGGCCATCACTGGCTGGCTGCATCACTGAAATGTAGAGTTCCTCAATGGTCCACATTCTTTCTTTGTCTGACACCCCAACCCAGGAACTGATTTGTGCCGATTATATTCAGTCTGACTGGGTTGGGTAGGGTTCTGTTCTATTGCTGCAGGTCTCAGGTTTGTGTCTGTGCTGGCGTTCAGATCGCAAACAGCCCTGACTCACAACAGTGAATAGCGATGATGTTTTTGGGATCAGCAGACAACCAGTCCCAACATTTGCTGTGTATTTCAGCATGTCCTCCACAGAAGGGACATTGTGGGGGCGTGTTGCTGCAGGTTCCAGTGAGAAATGGAATTACTGTCCAAGAAATCCAGATTAAGTTACATATCTGTGAGTTAGACGGCTTATCAGACATTAAAATGCAGCACAGGAGTTTATAATACTCAGAGACGGGATTTTATAATTCTAGAAAGTTATCTGGGCATATCTGGTGCTTGCACTTTTTTTTTATTGGTTATAGCAGGCCTTTGTCGAATGATGTCGCGTTGCATAAAAAGTTAAGCAAAATCTAACTTTTTTGCCAGACAACCCTGCTTTGTTTTTCCAGAGCCCTCTGTGTTGGCATCCATTTTGCGCCACTGGACTGGCCCCATTAAAGACTAGATCTGGTCTTCCTCCATTATGACAGATTTCCAGCTGACCTGGCCCACTTTGGTCCAATCACAACTATTTACCTAATAAGTGTGTTTGTGTTCAAGAGGATGACTGACAACCTGTGGCGCCTTCGGGCTTGACACAAAATTCACACTCTTGCCTTGGGGACACTATGGCGATCATAAACCTAGCTTAGTAAAGACGAGAACTGTTGAGGATTTTTTGAAAACAACCAAAATGGCTGCAGATGATGTGGAACTCTCTGTTGAAGTTATGTTTTCAAACTCTAAAGGCAAATACGGCAACACTGGTTCACAGACATATTGATGCGACACCATCACAACTCATCTCTACTCACTGTAGTCTCTTTAAATTACTTTGTTGTTCAGCATTATTATGGGTTGTGGGTCTATCCAATTGTGTCCAGTGGCATTTTGATCTATGGCTGCTGATAACGCCTCTTGGCATTTTAAAATAAACTGAGAAGTTCAGTGATGCTTGGCTAGCATTTTTGATCTGGTCCAATTATTTTGGGGTCTAATTAGGGCAGCACTGTCTGTTCTTGGGTCTCATAGCGATTGGCTCTCTTTCCGCTAAAAATCTATTGATGCAGAACAGATCTAAGCTCTGAAATTTCAAATGGGAGTCAATGCTCTGTGCCTTAGCCTCTTGTAAGGTAAGAAGTGACGTCACACACACAGTGGGTGACACAAACACCATAAGCCAATACACACTGTACAGCAAGTCAGAGAAATCGTAGTCAACCTACATCTCCAAAGCCCTGTGTGTACAGAGAGCTACTGCGAGCCATGCCAGGCATCTGTGTTACTGTTCATCTGAGCGTGTGTGTGTGTGTGTGTGTGTGTGTGTGTGTGTGTGTGTGTGAGCAACAGAATACAAGGTAGGGAGTACGTGTCTGTGTGAATGAATATGAGTCCGTGGGTGAGTTTATGGGCACCTACTGTACGTGAATGCGAAAGCAAGGGAATGAGCCCTGAAAGAGACCGAGAGAAAGTGTGTGTGTGTGTGTGTGTGTGTGTGTGTGTGTGTGTGTGTGTGTGTGTGTGTGTGTTTTCACCCAGACAAGGTTTTAGAGTGATGATAGGATTAGATTAGGCTGACAGTAGCAACAAGGCCAGCGAATGTCTGAACCCTCAGCTCTGGCAATCTGGGGATTAAGGTAGAACAGAGGTTCTCACACACACACACACACACACACACACACACTTTTTTCACTGAATTATGTACACAGACAAAACACAAAGCACAGTAGACTATATATGACGCTGTCTTTCACAACCACACATACACACACACTCCTACATAACTAGACATTACATACAGGCATGGACATGCACACACACACAAGCCCCCTCTCTTTCTAAAGGAACACACATGAATACTCTTTCTCACACATGCAGCTGCAGCAAGACACAATAACCTGATGAATTCTGTTTCTCTGTTTTCCTGCCATCTAACTAAATCCCATATCCCCTAACTACCACCTCATGTCTTACAGCCACACACACTCATAACAAATCAACCAGCCACCTACACACACACGCGCGCGCACGCACACACACACTCCGATTATGGGTCCTGAGGCCCACCCAGAGGTGGCAGGCACCGTACCACACAGTCAGTCTGTCTCCTAAAATTGTTTTCTCTTCAATCAACCTAGCGGGGCCAGTTTGTCATGCAAATGCGGCCCTGGCTTGCTTCCCTTTGTTGCCTTGACAGATTAGCATGTGTGTGTATGTGTGTGTGTTTGTGTAGGTGAGTGCGACATCTACGGAGCACCGCTTTTCTTCATTTTCTCTTTCCTTTCTCCTCTTCCAGTAATCCACAGAGCATAATGAAGAAATGTCCTCTTGCATGTCTCTATCTTTGTTTCTTTCCATCTATTCCATCTATCTGTCATTCTCTCTGTTTATCTCAATTCTGACTGTGGGTCATGCTAACTCTGCACTTGCCATGTCTGTTGGACAGATTTAGGAAATGTGGAGTCAGGAAAAACAATTCATAGCTTTAAGAAGTTGGGTTGCCCCAGTATATATCTTGACTCCTGTTTTGAAGCCATGAGTTTGGCATTTTGGTCACTGCCATCTTAGATTTTTGGAGGCAGAAGTGACCATATTTGGACTAGATAGTGGAGCTGTGGAAGAGTGAGGGGTGGATCTGAGCCTACGCCGTTGTGAGTTTCTTTGAACTGCAGTTAAGTTTCACTGATTTGACAAACGCACCTAAAACACACTTAAAACATGGATTATTAGCAACAATATTAAACAGAAGAACAAAATTTGGCTCCATTATAACTCACAAGGTTCACAAATAAAACAACTGTCTTTTGCTAGACGCTATTTCCCACAAATACGACATTTGAACATTAGCATAAGCCTATGACATTTTACATTGCTTAAATTAGCGGCTAATCTATTCATAGGCAAAGTTACAAATCTGGCTCCATTATAACACACAAGGTTCTCAGACAAAACTGTTTTCTTATATTAGATGGCCCACTTGAGATTTATTTCCTGTATCTATGTGACGTAGGGCATTAACAGAAAAGTTGATTTGTCGACGTGTCGACGTCAGTGGCACAAGTCGACACCCCCGGGGAGGAGTCGACCAGTCGTGTATTTTTTCCCTCTCTCTCTCTGTGTGTGTGCTTGTGTACGGAATGCAATCGCTGCCTCTGATTGGCTTACACTGATACTTTATCCTTGACTAAGTGAACATACTTGGGCGTACTATAAGCGGAGCAAACTCCAGCCATTCGGGCTCTCATAGTCGAGCGCACTTCCGCGTTGTAATTTCCTGTAAAAATGTCAGTGAAAAATCCCCGTGATGTGAAAAATACATGCCAAGCAGTCACTGTTGCGCGGTCGTAAAATCTGAGCTTTGTGCGCACAGGGCTTGCGGACGTCCGCTTTGACTCCGCGCGGACCTCCACAGAGTCCGTTCCGCGTACGTTCCGCCTGAGTATGTTCGGGCCTGACAGACACACATCACATGTGTGGAGATACTTCACTTTCCTCCACCGTGTCAATGTGATGACGTCATCAAATGACTTGTCGACTCGACTTCGACTTTATTGACAGATAAGTCGACCTGAAAAAAATCAAAGTTGTTAATGCCCTAGTGTGACGTGAGTTTCGCTACTGCCTCACCCCTTTAACAGACTAGCAGCAGTCCTGAGTTTATGCATTCCAATGGGAAAAGTATATGTGGGTACAGATTATGACCATTTCTTTCACAAGATAGTCACTGACAGGGGCGGAAATCCCGGGGGGGACAGGAGGGACATGACTCCCCCTTCAGTAAAGCTGTACCCCCCTAGAATCATTTGAGACACAATTAATAATTTTTGAACAATGCAGTAGTATTTATTAAAAGCACAATCTAAGCGGTGCTCATTATAATTGCGCAATAATGTGTTATTTAAATCTTAAAAGATTTAGTCCCCCCCTCCCATTCCTAGTAGTGGTATATCCCACACTCTTTCCAACAGGTGGGGCTGCTTGGCAGCAGTAGCAGCATGTGGCTGGAACCGCTGTCCACATCGCGCATCGCAGGGTAAGATGTTCACTCACACAGACACAGTTTAACTTAGGCTACACATGTTACAACACATCCCATTTACTGTTACAACAAGCCCCAGGCCCAGGCTGATAATATAAACTGTCTGCAACATTTCTCCAAGAGCAGTCAGTGGTGGAGTAATCTCTCAAGACAGATTCTGCAATTTACATTGTAGAATCTGGCAGCCCTGTGTGAAAGACAACTAGAGAGGGGCGGAGAGCGGGGCTTTGAGTTTGAACGATGCTGCGCTTTAGCCAATCACAATGGAGGAGGCGTGGCCGAGATGTGCAGATGTCCCCAGGAAATATGTACCTACAGAAACAGCAAGCTCCGCATCCATAGCGACCGCTCCACCCAAAATGCTGTCTCGTCACTGTGAAAAATTATTTTTTTTCCAGCGGATGTCTTAGTTACAACATGATTGAGCTAACTGGAGTAGTTTCATGTCGTATCCGACAACGGGAGACTTTTAACAGATGACGTCCTGATGTCAGCTTTGCTAACTGTCCCTGTCAGCTGCAGCCACTGATGCTTTCTAGACATCGTGATTTCCCAAAACTGAATAAATACCACACATAGCAACACAAAACTGCTTTGCTAGCTCACTCATGTTGTAACTAAGATATCCGCTGGAAAAAAATATTTTATTCACGGACCGTTTATTGAGTTATTACCTTATTTTTATACTGTCCATGGTTATTACAGACAGTGCTAATGGCTAACGTTAACAGCTAATGGTTAGCCCAGCTAATTGTCAACTATTGTGTTTATAAACTTAACAAACATCAGATTAGTCTACACGGTGATATAGTGACATGAAAAATGTGTTATATAGCTTAACTCCGCTGGTTTTCTACCCGAAGTATTTGTAAACTTGTAAACAACACGGAAGTGAAGGGCGAGAGCAATCACTGAGGCCCCTGCACTTCCGTTAGTCGAAAAACTCCGGGCTGTGCCTCCAGAGGTAAAGGAAGATGAAAAAAAAAATATTTTTTTTTTTTTTTTTTTTTTTTACCGATGGATTTCCAGATTGGTGGCGGAGCAATGGGTAACTGTCTGTAGGCTCTCCACCTGTCAGTGAGACAAACATGAATGACGTGCAGTCTAAATGACAAGGAGCGGTCATTACGCGCGACTATTACACACGGTTGTGGCGGAGCGGCTCGTATGGGTACCTGTTTGTAGGCTCTCCACCTGTCAGTGAGACAAACATGAATGACGTGCAGTCTAAATGACAAGGAGCAGTCATTACGCGCGACTATTACACACAGTTGTGGCGGAGCGGCTCATATGGGTACCTGTCTGTAGGCTCTCCTCCTGTCAGTGAGACAAACATCAAAGACGTGCAGACGAGGAGCAGTCATTACGAGCGACCATTACGCACGGTTGTGACGGAGTGTAGCTAATGGTTACCTGTTTGTAGGCTCTCCTCCTGTCAGTGAGACAAACATCAAAGACATGCAGACGAGGAGCAGTCATTACGAGCGACCATTACGCATGGTTGTGACGGAGCGTAGCTAATGGTTACCTGTTTGTAGGCTCTCCTCCTGTCAGTGAGACAAACATCAAAGACGTGCAGACGAGGAGCGGTCATTACGCGTGACTATTACGCACGGTTGTGAGGTGCGCAGTGGCAGATCTCACAGCACACTGTTTATAAACCAGTTTACCAGTTTAATTGCAGGAAATGTTTAGTTTTAGTTTTAGTTTGGTTAGTGTAGACATTCACTCTGCCTGTTGGAGAGATAGAGAGAAGATTAAAGCATCAAATTGCGGTAAAAGATGCTGTATAAAACACAGGCTACAACTTTTTTTCCTTGTCCCCCGCTGGAATTATTCTCTAAAATTTTACTGTTTATTGTCCCCCAACTATGAAATGGGATTTTCACCCCTGGTCACTGAAGTAAATATTGGACCCAGTTTTCACAAGCCACATGTCTTCCAAACATTTTGACAAGTTAATGGCATTTTTCAGAAAGTCAAATCAGGAGAAAATGAATGTTGTTCAAGACATGTCTATGTCTCTGCAACTCACTCTTGCAAAATCTGGCAACACAGCATCTCTTCCCTCTGTTGGTGCTAAACCATCAGTCTGGATTAAAAAAAAAAAAAAACAAAAACAGAAATTAATGTAAAACCATGATAATACTATTATTATTATTTAACTGATTTTGGAGAGGGGAAAGAAAACACTATTAGCCTGATATGATCTTGTACTGGGTTGATATCAGATATTAAGTTAGCGGATAAAATAAGCAGCAAAATAAAGTGCAAACATTAAATTTGAACTATATATAGTTTTGTAATTAATTGAATCCGCTTTCATCATTTCACACGATGTTGACAACACTTTCAAAAGGAGGTGGGGGGTTAAGCAGGAGAGGAGACCACCATCCACTTAGGAGACTGGTAGTGTTTACCATTAATGGTTGTAATACGTTATCTTTTGGGTTTCTTTGGTTTTCCCCACATATTCAACATGCTAGCACTGTCTAAATTTAGAACATTTCTCATTGACATGAATTAGACTAGCAGCTAGTGGTCTTTTCCTCTACCCATATGAGGCCAGGATTGATCACACAAAAGATGCTATGCTATTGGGGCGCCGGTGGCTGAGTGGTAGAGCAGATGCCCCATGTACAAGGCTGTTGCCGCAGCAGCCCGGGTTCGACTCCAGCCTGTGGTCCTTTGCTGCATGTCACTCCCTCTCTCTCTCTCTCCCCCTTTCATGCTTGTCTGTCCTATCCATTAATGGCTCAAAAGCCCCAAAAAATATCTTAAAAAAAGATGATATGCTATTTTGTGGGGGCTGTATTGTCTTCACAGTTTATTGTCAAAGAAAATAAAAGCTTCAACTCCACTGCGTAGAATGGTTTTCAGTTTACAAACATAAATTCGAGGACTGTGTCACATTTCTGGGGAGGTGCACGTCAGGCTATGGCGTAGGTACGGCATCAGTTCAACACAGAAGAAAAAGCCCTCTATAGGCTGTCTGCTACTAACGGTCTGATATTCTGCTACTTCAAGCCCCACACCCTTTAAGTCTAATAAAATGTATTGGGTGAATATGAAAATTCAACCTCTGTACAGTTGTCATAAATGTTGAAATTAGTTATAGAGAGCAAAACTGTTTGTCTTTGGCACAAGGCAGTAAGCCTGTTTATTTCTGCTGTAAAGTTGGACATCTTAACATGGGGGTCTATGGAGAATGACTCGCTTTTAAAGCCAGCCTCAAGTGGCCAACAGAGGAACTGCAGTTTTTGGCACTTCAGTGTTGGCCTCATTTTTCAGCCCCAGAGGTTGCCCCTTGCTTTTCCAGACTCTGCATTTCCTGAATTTTAACAATAGAGCAACCGAGGGGGCAAGAGCAAAGTAAGCATGAGCTAGAGTCAGAATGGACACTATGATTATTAGATCCATGTTGAAAAATACAGTAATTTTCCTTTCATTCCACACCTGCAAAAGTGCAGGTTTAAGCTGGATCATGACAAAGTCCTTTAAGGTTGAATCCTAAACATAAAGTCACATTCACATATAAACTACCCTTTTTTAGTATGAACAGTGTTGGGCAGTAATGCGTTATTAGTAACGCATTACAGTAGTCTCTATATACAGACTCTACATTCAGTGAATGTAGAGTCTGTAGGCAAACCCCGGAGATCTTGCCTCCGGAAGAAGAGCAGAAGAGCCCTGGTTTCCAGTTGTAGGCTGTTTGTAGTTTGTGATATTGACCAATCACGTTTGAGCCGGCTGCAGTTGTTGCCAGGTTAAACCATAGACATATATACATAGACGCCGCATCGAGCGCTGAGCCGTACGTCAACGTTGCCGCCATATTGGATGTGGCAAGGCTGCGCTGTAAACTAATACAAGTGAATGGACTTAATTTCAAAAAGCGCCTTTCTACAAAGAAATTTACGTTAATGCTTCTCGTCTATTCATTCACACACACACTAATATACTTGGGAAACAGTTAAGCACCAAAAACAATGTAATTGATCTTCTCAGATGGCTAAGATAAGAACTTTATTGATCCCACACAGGAGCAATTCACCTTACATCAGCTATAGAGAACAAGGTAGTGCCGAAAAACAATACACAGTAGCCTATACATAGTATATATATCTATATCTATATCTATATATATCTATAGCCAGGAAGTTTCCACTCTGAGGGAAGCGTTGGAAACACAGGCAAGCGTGATCAAAGACCAGGGAACGGCTGCGGCTCTGGATCGCCGGATGACGGACTTGGAGAGGTGCCATTGCCATGGATCGCCTGGCTGGGCCCGTGGGGCTGGTGCTGCTGCGCTGGGATCGCAGGAGAGGGAAGCGCCGGGGTCAGCGGAGCCTGCTCGGCAGTCACTGGGGGTGACGGCGTGCCCCCAACTCCTCTCCCCAGCATGGAGTACCATTCTGAAGGAAGGGAAGCGCAAGCCTCAGAAGCCCCAAAAAGTGTAATTGTGTAGGATATCTGAGTCACCAAACAGCTTAATTTCAGTGCTTGCAAATCCTGCCATGAGTAGGGTACGGTTATGTTCACCTCAAGGCTTTGGAACCACTGGCGTTTTAGTTTATATGCAAATAGTTGCTATTTTTGTATCTGTCTGTCCTTTTACTGTGTCTTGTATTTTTATTATAGGTCTACTGTACTATATACACACACACATATGAGATGAGAATTAATAGGACCACTGAAGCTGGTTAACAATGTGTTAGCCTGGATTAGTTAAAAGTAGGGTCTGGAGGATTTTCCAGTTGCTGTTTGTAAACACACATTCAAATTTGGCCCCTCCTATCAGGCTCAACTCTCCCAGGTGTACGGAGCCCGGAGGTACGGAAGAAGGCTTCACAGAAGAGGTTTAGGCAAGGCTCGCGCTGGCACATGCTCGGACACGCTCGGGCACGGCACCTGAGCTCTCTCATTGGCTGGGGAAATCTCCGCCCAGAAGCGGTCCGAGCTCACAAAAACATCAAAATACAGTTAAAGGGCAGGAGCTCTGCAAACAGAGTCACCACCACACATGAGTAGAAGCCCATAGGTGATGATTAAGCAGGATTTCATTTGTATATGTCTATATTTTGTTTTGTTTGAAAATCCTCCAGATCCTACCTTTAAACTACATTTAAAGAATAGCGCTGTGAAGTGGAAAATTGTGTAATAAGTATTGGTTAAAACGCATGTGCAACAAGTAATGATGAAACCTTGGCATTACTACTGCCACAAATAGTTCAAAAGTTTATGGGTACTTCTGTAAATATCTGCCCATCACATCTTCCCAGTAATGTCACACCCCGTACATAAGGCTCCTACTGAGTTTTTATGTCCATCAGTTGGTAGAGTAGAAAAGTGCCAGGTGCATTTCTTTATTTTCACTTTCAGATGAAAGCATGAAATACTACCAGCATTAGCAAACGCTAAAGGACAACAACAACTTGCCCAATAGTCCAGTGAACAATCACTGAAAGACTTTCCATTTTTCTGGTGATTGTGTTAAGTCTCACATAAAGAAACACTATTGATCCACTTCAAACTGGCTGATGAAAACGCAACTAATTTACATTTTTGTGGCATTTCAAAGGTTTGCGTAAAATTAGCTTGACAGTTAGATGAAAACATATCTTTGGTTACTCTTTTGCTTTCTATTAGTCCCTCCGTTTTCACTTTTCTCTTCTCTTATGTGTCTGTCCCCCACTTTCTTCCTCTGTCTTCCTCTCATCTATCTCCCCCTTTCATCCCTTTCCCACTTTCTTCACTTTTCTATCCCTCTCTTACACCCCTTTCTTTCCTCTTTTATCTCTCTTCCCCCTATTTCTCCTCTCAGTCATCTATCTACTTCTGTGTCGGAGCATTACAGAGCCGTCAGAGTCAATGGTGTCCCAGTCAGCAGCACAGGTCAGGTAATGAATCTCTCCCCCTCCTCTGGAGCCCAGAGACACGGAGCTCTTTTATCACCCGGCTCAGTGGGGGCAGGACAGAGTGGGATGGAGATCGGTCGGTGCAGGTCCAGGTTAGTATGGAGAGACCACCATACAGGCTCTTCATCAGCCTGTAATGTGGGCTGGCACACAGCAGACTGCAGCACGATTGGGGCTGGGTCAAAGAGCTGATATGGATACTGCTGGTCTTTTCTACAAAAGAGAGTTTAAAAATGCAAGAACAAATGTTCCAATCCCCAATTAACTAGACACTTGAATACATTCCCATTTAGATATAAAACAAGCAAAAATAGAAAATGTTAAAAAGGAAAACTGGAATATTTCAGCGATGCAATTGATCCCAAATGTTAAACTAATCATATTTTAAAACATGCACACAAGATAATTTGTTTTCAATTACAGGATGGTGGTTACTACAGCTAAATGAAAGTGAAAAAGTCTGTTTAAAGATATATTTTTAATTTCAGGCCTGAAGGCCTTATTAAAGACTTATGGCCTGAATAAAAACAGAAAATTAAATTCCTTTGGTTTTGTTATGACATCACAGGTCTGACTTCCATACAAATGCCACCTTTTTTTGTATTTTCAGAGGCACGGTCAAACACTGAGCAATCATGAAACAGTATTACCACAAAACTACTGCGCTTTCTGTATATTCGTCATTCAAGGTCACATTTCAGTCCCCACATTTCAGTCCTCTGATGACCCGTCTCAATTATGGAACGTAATTTAATTTGGTTAAAGGGTCAAGTTCAATGTTGAATTTAATAGTTTGTAAGGTATGGTTGTAATGTCATGTCTCCAGCATGCTCTCCTCACCTTGTTTTATTCCGACAGATGTTTTATGTTCTGCCTTTGGTAAAAGTAAATGGGATTTTTGCATCAAATGTGCTTTGTTAAAAAAGGTGAAATGAGGGGAGAAGAAAATACACAAGATAAACTTAATACAGTTTAAATAAATGGTTAAATTAAATTAAATTCTATGCTAAAAGGCACAGTACAGACTGAATTTTCATTTGCTTCTAAAGTCACTGAGGTGTATGGGTAGTGGCTATACAAAACCAATGCTCAAAATGTCCTCAATTACAGAAGAAATGAAATTCCTTGATAATGCAGAGTGTTAAATGCAATCAAAAGCAGTTACTTCCAGTTCCTTTTCACATTAATAGGGGAAGGATCCCAAATCTTTAATTTTGGTTAGAGCAACTGCAGTGGTTAACTGTTGTTGATAAAAACCTAATTTTGTTGATTAAATGTTTATATTATGGAGACACAAGACATAACTGGTAAATAACTAATGCAGTGCATAGGAAGGCCTTTGTGAGTGGGCACAGCATCTCACAGCCAATCGATTAACTGAAACTTGAGTAGAAATACATCAATGAGTTAAAGGTATACTTCTCAGGATATGTCAGTTCTTGTTTGTATTGAAGAGGCTTTTGCTCACCAGGATAATCAGCTTCTGTCATCAGGTGCGTTGGCACAGCAGAAAGAAGGATTGCCTGCACACTAACTTGCATTTACACAGCAATGGTTTTTAATGAAGCAACGTTTCGTCCTCAGGACCTTTATCAAACATAAGTTCTTGTTTGTAAACAGTGTCGCCAGCGAAAGTTAAAGTCATTTTAGAAGGGGCTTTATCCTCTTTGTGCTTCATTGTGTTTGTGTTTTTCCGGCACTGTGTCAAGGTTTTTCGTAGCCTCCTCTTGGGCATGTGCTGGTTACAATCTGGCAATTGATTGCTACCTTTTTAAGTCCTGACCTCATCTGTGTGCTGTGCCCAGGAATGTCCTGACCAAAGCAAAATGTGAAGAACATAAGAAAATACAGGCAGAGGGCAGAATCTCTGCAGATAAATACACCACCAAACACCTCAAGTAGGTCTTAAGTGATGACTGAGAGAGATTACTTTTGTATGAGTCTATACATTGTGTGTTTTGTTTTTTTTTAGGGAAAATTCTGCATGGTATATCTTTAATGGATGAAGGAATGTAAGTCCAAGCGGTACAACAAATCATAACTTCTTTAATGATCTATTGAAGCAGGTTGTTGGATTTGAAGATTAAGTGGTGAAGAATCAATTTTAAATGTAAATCAGTGGAATATTATAGAAAGAAAAGCACTACGATTTGATGGGATGATAGAAAGAATTTTTTTTATTTTATTGGATAAAGTTTTTTGTTTCACACATGAATGCAGCATGAGGACACCATTGAAGATGCTCTGTTTAACAAGATGGTTACTCATCCAAGGTACTGCAACTAAAGAATCCTCTACAGCCCACCATCATAAAACTACTGACAGGAAACCTCCAACTGCAAACAAGGTCAATTATTACTCCATGAATTATTATTTTAAATCCTTTATTGTTTTATATTTATAAAACTTTACCCATGAAACGTTATTTTTATATCTGTGATGTCAAACCCATGTAAAGACTATGAGCTGAGCACGACAACTGGGCAGGACAGGACAACACTCATTTGCCTATGCAGTGGGCTACATAATATGGACGCAAACCAGGAGGTGAGAGAACCTTTGAAGAGCAATTCCTATTTAACTGAATCGGTGCCATTTGGAGTCTGGTATTCAGTTCTAATAATACCTTAATGCTTTAAATACATGCAGCACCCTTATCACAACACAATGTATCACAGATAAATGGATTGAATGAATGAATGAACACCCATTGGAGAGTAAGACTGCGTTCACACTGTGAATGACACAGCAACAGGCTACAAGTCAATGGAAGCTGGTGGCTCAAGGCTACAAACTGACACCTACACTTATTGCTGCGTACGGATGTGACATGCTGTAAATCAAAGCTGAATGGGTCTCAACTTTTTTTCAGTGCTCCAATGATCCGATGAGGTGTCAACCAATCATGTTTTTGTTTCTAGCTGTTGTACTGTGTTATTCAGCTTAATTAGCTGAAGCTACGCTAGCTTTATGTGCACAAAAGGATGCAATGCAATGGCATTTAGACACTGATCAGAAGCATAAGTATTTTTTTCACCAAATACAAACTTAAGATGACGCTCAGCCGAGGTGCTTTGTGGCAAATAGCGGCCCTGTGATGATGTTACTAAGTTAACGAGTGCTTGAGCAACACTTCAGTGGCGACAATGTAGCTGGTCACGCTGTAGCATTGTCAGTTGTGTGAACACAGCATAAGTGGTGTGGTGTGGTGGCTACGATTGGTTGTGGCTAGTTTTGTTGATGGGAAAATGGATACAACGAGGGAACAGGTGTTGCCTCTCATTCAGATGCAGAAAATTAAATGTTTGATGACAACATTTTCTGGTGAAAGATCCCCAACTCCCGTTCTTGTCAATTCAGCATCAGCATAATCCATAAAGATAAACTGTATTCACTAGGGTTAGGTCGGTTCTTGGTAATACCAATTCGGTTCGGTACTCCGTCTTGGATGGGGTTTTTCAGTTTCACAGACATTTTTACACAGAGTCCGCTCCGCTTATAGTAAGCCTGAGTCTGTGAGCACCTGTGTCTGCCTCTTCACCAAGCGCACAGCAAGCAGGAGAGAAAGGGGGGTGGGGCAGGGACTGAGCTAGGGGGTGTGAGTGCGCATGCTGACATCATTGAACTTTGTCTGAATTTGTCAAGATGAGAAAGGTACTGACTTAAGAGAGCTCAGACTGAGTTTGATGACCACCTTACACCAAACAATCGAGATCAAGGGTATCCACCATAATTCTTGTAAAACTCTTATGATTTTATTCTGACATTAAAAAATTTCTCTGCGACAGTGAAATTGCTTGAAAAGTCATTTGGTGTAAAGCCAGCATTATTTGTTACAATCCATTATCTTATAATGCTGTGATGGCTGAGCCTTTACAGGAAGGACTCGTGATCCTGACTTAATAAGACAGAGCTGGACTTCTCTGATGGCGTTGTGTGTTCAAAGACAGGGCTGAGCTGGCCTGACTCTCAGCACCAGAATGTTGTTAGTGTGGGAAAAAGCTGCTGGGAGGCGTCTGGTGAAAACAGTTCAGCCCTCTGAGTTGTTGGCTTCTTCGTAAGTTGACTCAACCTTTTAATGCAGAGTGCAGACTGGTGTTGGCTGGGCAGTCAACAGACTGGACCCCCCGTCAGCCTGAGTCACTCTATAATGTGACTAGTACTGAGTCACACAACTTTTCCTCCGTGTTTAACTCGTGTCTTTGTCTTTGTACTCCCGCCACTCCATTTCACCCTCCTTCCTTGTTTCTTCCATTCCTTTCTATGCTTCCTTTTCTCTCCTCTTCGCTGCCACTCTCGTCATGCTCTCTTGCGCCTTCTCCCTCTCCCCACTCCTTTCTACCCATCCAGTCCCCTCCCGTCTCTCCCCTCGTGCTGCTTCTCTGCTGGCACAGTTAGCAATGATTACTCATCCTGGATAGCAGAGCCTCAGCCTTGCTGCCCTTCCTGTCTGCTCTACCCGCAGTATGTGCGTGTGTGTGTGTGGCCGTGTGTGTGCATATGCATGTCTCACAGATTGGTACGAGGGCAGTGCGTCACACCTTCTCGTGTGAAATGAGTGATGAATAAATGACTGTATAATTCAATCTGAGCCCGGTCAATATGCACAGGCTGAATATTCAAAAGCCTCTAAGCTCATCTGTCAGTGTGGAGCCATTAGCAGAGGAGGAGGAGAGGAGAGCACTGCTGGACATATTGGACATACCTCAGGAGTCTCTCCTCCTAATGTAGTCAGCCGCTTTGGCCATCTGTGTGTGTGTGTGTGTGTGTGTGTGTGTGTTTTCAGTCGATGCGACAGTATTTGTTTCAGTGATCCGTGCGCATGTTTGTAACTGCCACATTTAAAAAGTGCTTGACTTTTAACAATCCCACTTCTCTGCTTTCCCCCCGCCCGAAAAAGACGAGACGAGAGGGGTGCTTAGTTGGTAAAAAAAAAAAAAAAAAAAAAAAAGCCGGGCTATGTGCCGGATCAGACAGGCTGAGTGGGAGGAACAATGACCTAGTTTCCAAAAAACACTCGGCAACTCCACCGGCACCACAAGCGCACTGGAGAACAGATCACGCAATGTACTGCCTTTATCAAATCTGGCTGAGTGTGTGAGTGTGTCTCTTTCTGTTTATCTGCATTTTTTTGTTTTCTTCACTCTTTCATTCTCTCATTCTTTCATCTGTCATCTCCTGTTTTTGCCTCTCTGTTCTTTATTTTCCTCTCTTTCCTGTTCTCTTTCTCTTTCATCTGTCCTACTTCCGGCTAGACGGCACTGGGCTGGATGGGGACGAGTGTGTGTGTGTGTGTGTGTGTGTGTGCGCGCGCGCAGAGAGTTAGTAGCTGTGTCACACTGCACTGCTGGGAGGCCACAGGTTCCCTGACTGCTGTCTGAATCTGAACAGGACAAGTCACAGCATGCAAGCACCCCTCATTCTCACTCTTTCAGCTTTTCCCTACCTCACTCTCTCTAACACACACACACACACACACACACACACACACACACGCCAGCTAACTGGAGCTAAGATGTTCATGTGCCTTAGCAACACATTTATCTCTCACTCCTCGGAGCAGCCTGTGTGCCGGATGATATGAGGGACACACCATAATGTAACATGATGAAGTGTAATAAGACACCTTACATGCACTTTATCTAATTGAATCTACTTAATTATTGATTCCATTGTCACTTTTTGCACTTACAGGTCTATTCACTGGACTGCCGTAATTGATTTGTGATAATGTCACAGTAGTAAGTAATTGGTAATTAATAGAGACTGCACAGTATCGATATGCATAACTGATGACCTGTCTCATGTCCTGAATGTACTCAGGCAAATTGCTAGCCACTTTGGTTCATGTGGTAATCAACAGACTTAGTTACCATTATGCTGGAACAATGTTTCTAAAGCTACATAGTGGTGTCCTGGCTATAGAGCATGTGCTGTGGTAAAATAGCCCAGTAATTCTGTTTTTTTGACAACTTGGTTTGTCAGTTTTGGCCATTATTCCTATCATTTATAACAACATTGTACCCAAGTTAATAGCTGAATCTACAAATTTGCCAAAAAGATTTCAAGGCAAGAAACACAGCAGATGATCAGACAGGTTTAAACAATTTCCTGGTTTAGCCAAATTTATATGGAAGAGAAAAAAAGGCAAACACTAAAATTATTACCGAAACTGTCAGTTGTAAACATCCAACACAGTGTACAGGGCCTTACTAATTCATCTTTGACTGAATTTTCCAATAGTTGTGTGTACACATAGTTCTTCTGTGCAATGAGTGGTTATTTCTGACATTACAGGTGCCCTCACATTTAGTTTTTAGTTTTACCTCCTAAGTGGTTTAGATCGTTCTTAGTTATCCCCGCCAACTGTAAACCTCAGGGGGAACATATGTTGTGTATCAGTGTCCGTACCTAATCTTGCAAACTACTGGAGCAATCAGCCTTATATTTTCTGTACATATGTATGGCTGTATGCATGAGGACCTCTCGTAGGGTGGTGGGTAGGATTCACATTTGCTGATAAACCTGTTTTCAATTTCAATTCAATTCAATTCAATTCAATTCAATTTTATTTATAAAGCCCAATATCACAAATCACAATGCCTCACAGGGCTTTACAGCATACGACATCCCTCTGTCCTTATGACCCTCGCAGAGGATAAGGAAAAACTCCCCCCAAAAAAACCCCTTTAACGGGGAAAAAAACGGTAGAAACCTCAGGAAGAGCAACTGAGGAGGGATCCCTCTTCCAGGACGGACAGACGTGCAATAGATGTCGTGTTATTGATGGTTTTATACTATCAACTGCTGACTCCTCTGAAGTAGGAGACACAAGTTTTCCGAAAATTGTCTCAGCTAAAATCAACAAGCCTTACCGTCTGTTGCAGGCCACACTTTGTCGTTCATTGTGGCTCAAAAACTGACATCCATAGAAAAGTTTGGTCTCATTTTAACCAGAGAATTTGCAGATTATTTCCACATCTCATATGGTATGATCCACTTAGGCACGATACAAGATGAATAAGTCTTGTTTTTGCTATCTTCAGGGCTATCTTGACTGTTAGGAAGCCAGGAGGGACAACACCAGCCACCGCTGCACATGTTCTGGCTGCCGTGGTTGCCACTTGGTTTTGTTCACATTGGGAGCATTCTAGAAGCAGAGCATTTTGCCAGCCCAATTTTGTAGACTTGCAGATTTAGTTAGTTAAGTCACGGATATTAGTGCTTCTACCATATGTAAGTAGACAGACTACATAGTTAAAAGTTTTCTTTTTTGTCTCTTTTAATTGTGTTTATTGTTGTTATTACCTGCTTCATTGAGCTGCAGCCTACAGACAAAGTTAATATAGTTCTGTCCAGTTACAAAAGATATGGACCAAAAATTTGCGGCTGTGTTTTAGTATTAAAAATACATTCATTCTCATAATTATGTCACATAAAGTGCCTATTCTGCTAACAGGCACTCACTTTTAAAAGCTCCTGTGACGCTTCTGAATAGAATAGAATTACAAGAATTGTCTAGAGTGGCTGCAATGAGCTTGGTGGAGATCTGCACTCTACTGAGTGCATTGTCCTATTTTAAAGTTAAATTAAAATTAGACAACATAAACATGTTGGAAAAATGCATTTCTTAAATTAAGCTGTAAAGCTGTATGTTGACACTACCTGGCAATCAGTGCAGCTGTAGTGATAGCAAATGAAGCAGGCCTTCAATGTGATAAGCTGTTAGACAGCAAGCTAGCAGAAAAGAAAACTTGGGTGTGTTTGGGAGATTGACCCATTCCACAGTGATGCCCTGCCCACCAGCCAGTGCCGCCCAAGAAGCTCAGTCATCCGATTGGATGCCACATTTCAAGAGTTTAAGGTCCTGTTTATACGACAACGATTTCAACTGAAAACGGTAAACTTTAGTTGGGTTTTGGCCGATCGTTTAAACGACAGCGGCGTTTTGGGTGCCTGTAAACGCAACGTTTTGAAAACGGGTTCCAGAGTGCACAGAGAAACGGCAGCATCTCCACTGTCATGTAAACTTGCAATATGCAGTTCCTCTGAAAATGGAGACTTTTCGCACATGCGCATTACGGTTCCAGTCACTAGGCATGCGCGAGAAAGCTCTGTGCTGTTCACCCTGTTGATTTGAAGTGAAGTGTAGATCTGTTACTGTAGCAACTCCACCTCGTCGTCCATCCAAACAAAGTTATCTGTGCATGCTTTCGCCATTGTGTCTTCTTTGTTTTGGTTTGTAATCACCGCATTGTAGAGGACGGCGCATGGCGTTATGCTGTGGTGCTGCTTTGCAAATTTACACTGCCACCCATTGGCCTGGTGTGCATACTACAGCGTTTCCAGTAGATTTTGCGGCTCCGTGTGAACGGGGATCGTTTCAATAACGTCATCATATAAAAGCAGAAGTTTTTTAAAATGCAAAGGACAGACTTTTCCGTTTTTAGAGAAACCGTTGACGTCTAAACAGGGCCTAAGTGGGGTAGTTTTGGTCTGGCGCAAGAGGGAAGTGCTTAGTGGTGACAATGTTCACCTTATGGTTCCTTTTGCAAGAACTTGTGTGATGCTGTCTTTGTGCTCCTATTGGCATCAAACCAAAGTACCAATCCAGGCTAGAGTTTCAGATAGCTGAGGTAGCAGAAAATGTGGCACTTAAAACTTGGCTCCAGAGCTTGAACGATGCTGCGCTTTAGCCAATCACAATGGAGGGGGAGTGGCAGAGACGTGCAGGTGTCCCCAGGAAATGTGTACCTACAGAAACAGCAAGCTCCACCCAAAACGCTGTCTCGTCAATGTGAAAATTGTTTTTGTTTTTTTCCAGCAAATGTCTGAGTTACAACATGATTGAGCTAACTGGAGTAGTTTCATGTCATATCCGACAAGGGGAGGCTTTTAACAGATGACATCCTGATGTTAGCTTTGCTGCTGCTGTTAAGCTGTTAGCTGTCCCTGTCAGCTGCAGCCACTGATGCTTTCTAGACATCGTGATTTCCCAAAACTGAATAAATACCACACATAGCAACACAAAACTGCTTTGCTAGCTCAATCATGTTGTGACTAAGATATCCACTGGAAAAAATATTTTATTCACGGACCGTTTATTGAGTTATTACCTTATTTTTATACAGTCTATGGTTATTACAGACACCGCTAACGGCTAACGTTAACAGCTAACGGTAAGCCTGGCTAATCTACGATAACCATGTTATTAATTACAAAATATGCACACAGAAATAGCATCAGATTAGTCTACACGGTGATATAGTGACGTGAAAAATGTGATATATAGCTAAACTCTACTGGTTTTCTACCCGAAGTATTTGTAAACAACACAGCGATTTCCTGGGGGCACCGCCAGAAGTGAAGGGCGTGAGCAATCACAGAGGCTCCTGCACTTCCGTTAGTCAAAAAACTCCGGGCTGTGCCTCCAGAGGTAAAGGGGGAGGGGGAAGGGGGGAGGGGGGGGGAGTTTTGTTTTGTTTTTTTTAATTTTTTTATTTTTTATTTTTTTTAACCGATGGATTTCCAGTTTGGAAGTGTTGTTTGGAAGTGAGTGAGATTCTGTAAATGCAGGCTGGGAGGATTTTTACAATGGATCCCAATGCAGCCTAAGTGCTACAGTTTTAGTAAGTAGTGGAGTGAGCTGACCCTCTAACTCTCTAGTCGTTGACCTACAGCTAGAGCAGCAGCTTCTGCCATCTGTCCTTAAAATGTCACAGCAATCATCCCATAAGTGTGGACATGTGCTGCAGGTTGTATGTCCTACATGCTATTTTTTCTCACACCACTAATGCATCTCTCTCACACATGGGATTCAAAGATGAAAAACTGATCATGTGACTCTGGGTAAAATACCAAAAGGTTACAAATAGTGAATGTTGCGTCTATGTTTCCTTCTATGAGCAAAGGAAGGACAGAGTCAGTTTGGCCTTGTTGACCGTTTTTTTTTGGCCCTGCTGGTTCCCATAGCGACCAGTGCTACTGCCGTGGTTACAGCCACTGGCACTTCCTCCTGGCTGGCACTCTGGAGACACTTCCTTGGCCTCTCTGTCTTTCACTCTGTCTGTCTCCTATTCTTTCCATCGCTTTTTCTCTGTCTTTCCATTTGTTCTCCTTCTCTCCTCCATCGTTCTTCGAAATGTCGAGCCTGCCTCTAATCTCCTTCTCCCTCTGTCTGAGTTTGTCCTTATCTTGACAGCCCCACTTCCTCTCTGCGGTACTTATCGCAGCATCTCTCTCTCCTCTCTGATTCAGCATCCCCCCACTACTTTCTCTGCCTCCATGCTTCCTCCTCATTCTGCTCTCTTCCTGTCTCTAAGCCTCTCAACCCTTATCTCTCCCTTCACTCTGCCCTTCCTCTGCTCTCTGCATTTCAAACTCTTCCTCCTCTTGTGTTCCACTTCAATTTAATTCACAATAATGCAAAACTGCATTCAGAAAGAGGGATTGCTAGACTTTTCCCCTCCTTTTTCCGTATTATTTCAAACCCCGAGCACAGGCCATTTTCTTTCATTTTGCTCTAAGAGTATCTCAGCAGCAGCACTTGAGGCAAATAAGCCAACCAGGCTGCAATTTTCCTAATATGCATTTGTTGGGTTGGATAATAGGCGCTTAGATTGGAAGACAGGCAATCAACTGGTTAACACTCTGATTCCACAAACCAAAAAACTATAACTTTGCATCCCATGAACATGCTGTCTATACGCTGTGCTCTGCTTTGATTATCTGTTTGGTTTCCTAACCAACATAAAGCACACCCCCAACCCCCCATCTATGACAGAGATGAAGCTCTGATAATTCAATGTACTGTAATTACAGCGGATTTGTTAGCGGTATAACTCAATTGGAACATGACGGATTGTTGAGGGGTGACATTTATGCTCATTACAGCAGTAAGTATGCTCTGATAAATGACATTTTCCCTGTCTGAGCTGTTATCCTGATCAAAGTCGAGCTGGCAAGCAGCAGTAAGCATGATATCATATGGAGTCTCTTTCTAATGCATTACAGAAAAATACAGAAGGATAAGTAAGAAAGGCTGGCGGGATTCATTTATTCATCAAAAACGACTCAAATGTCTTGATACTGAAAACAAAAAGAAACATTCACGGTTAACAAGGAAATTAAAAATGTGTGAAATGGAACAACTTTTCAAAACAAAGCACAAAGCATGATCAGGATGAATCAAGCAAATCAAAACTCCACAATCAGATGTTTCTGTTAAGTTTAGTTTGATATTCTAAAATGGCAGCATGCTGGAAATCTAGTGAGTGGTACAGAACTTTTAGTGCTCTGTCTGACCAGCAGATCTGCTGGAATGCTGACTTGTCCAAAATTGTTCTTTCTGCATTTCACAAAGTCACTGTAGATTCAAATAGTTGATTAATCGACTGATCAACAATTTTAACAATTCATTAATTGTAAAAATAGTTTATGAAGCAACTTGACTATGAGTCCACAGCCATGCTAGCTGCTCTGTGAGGCTGTCCTTGGCCACAGTGGTGCTTTGAGCTAAATGCTAACATCTACATGCTAAGCTGAGATGCAGCAGCAGTCACAAGGTAATACTTCATATTTCATCTTTTGCTTTGCTGGATGAAGTCACGTAATATTGCAGCAGAAGTTGAGCCTGGCTCAGCTGTTTTCCCATGATCCCATGTGTGGAACCCAAGCTATGTCAGACTGGCTCTATTCAAAAAAAGGGGCTGTGTTTTTTCACACAGAGCTCAAGTCAGTCTAAACCATAGACTGTATTAACATAATGGATGCAGCAACCGTGACGTCACCTATTGGTTTGTGGACTCTGGAACCTGAAGACATAGTGACATTTTTGCCGTCGCCATCTTGAATCTTTTGGAGGCGGAAGTGATCATAAAAAGAAGAGGGTAAGGCTATGGCGAAACGATGGGTGGATCTGACTGAGAGCCCAAGGTGATGCCTTAAGCCTTGATAAAACTTAAACAAGGGAGTTATATTATATGTTATAATTATTACATATTATAATTTTCCATTGTACAGTTGTTATGAATGTCACAATTAGCTATAGAGACCAAAACTGTTTTTGTACCAGGCTGTAAACATGTTTATTTCTGTTGTAAATTTGGACACTCGGTCTTGGAGCCAGCCTCAAGTGGCCGTTAGAGGAACTGCAGATTTTGGCACTTCCGCCTTGGCTTTATGTTTCAGCCCAATTGCTTTTTGCATGCTCACAATGATAATACTAATGTTGCTAATGTTTAGCCAGTATAATATTAACCATGTCCACCATCTTAGCTTGGTGCATAAGCATGCTAACATTTGCTCAGGGTAACAAGAAAGTACGGCTGACTAACTAACAATAATGATAATTGTTCATAAAACCAACATACTGGACAACAACAAGATTTTGAGGGATGGAGGAACTAAATGAACAGTCAGATTTATTACAGTTCATACTGAGGGTGACACTAATGTCTGTACCACCTGTCAAGACCACCCCTTTGAACAATTCACATTTTCTTTCCTGGTGTGATGCTACTAGCATGGCTAAAAACACAAAACATTTGCTGGATCCACTTTCTCAAACATAAGAGCTTGCAGCTCCTCTATATTCTAAATCATTGTCAATTAAACATATTTGGCTCTTGGACTGTGGGTCAGACAAAACAAGCTATTTAAAAAAAATGTAAGTGTACATATCAGTAAAATAATCCTAGAAATAATCAACATTTAATGATTTTTGCGGTCCTAGATTCTACTGCATTGTGTAAACCTCATGTTAGTTTACTGCAGAATACCAGATAGCTGTTACTGACTCTTGCAAAACAACAGCAGAGAAGTACATTCTGACCAAATGCAGCCACTTAGGAAGAGTCTTATATTCTTTTTTTTATGAGGAGTGGTGAATCCCTCATGAAGAACACAATAGGATAACAGGTGGTGAGGGATGAATGCAGAGAGACAGTGCAGAGGCCAAAGTTCAAATTAATGAATCATGACTTGTTAGGGGTGGAAAATCATGGCGTGGTAACCAATCATACCTGACAGCTATTGTCTATTCAATATACATAAAAATGTGAATTGCTGGTAAATATTTTACTCTTTGTGAAACTGAACTGCATCAACAGTAAAAGCAAACAGTAAATTGCATTTGGATAGTCTGTCTACAGCTGGCTTCAATGCATTTGGTTCAGATGTGTGGGTTTGATTTCAAAAGTTTTTTATTTGAAAAACAAGCAGAGAAGTTTGCAGATTTTGTTACCCTAAGCAATGCCTACAGGTCTTCTCCTCAGGCTGCAGGTATAACTCCACAGTTTAGAGGGTAGAGCAGTGGCAGCTATATAGCCTGAGACACAAAACCTGCTGTAAAACAAGACAACAGTACTGAGAATTTTTAGAGGGATTTTAGTGACTTATTCAAACTGAAACTGCAAGCTATAGACTTGTCCCCCACCCTGTGAAAATTACACCCTTGCAGAGGAACTAGAATCATGGAAACTGGAAACCACAAAATACTAATGTGGGGATATTTTACTTCTTTGCCCCACCTCTCCAACTCCAAAAGGAAGTTTACTTTATTCAGGGATTCAGTCTCAGGCCCCAAGGAAGTGTGTTGGGCATTGAAGCCAATTTTGATAGTGGCCAAAGACTTTTTCCCATTGACTTACATGGCGAAATAGACAGCTGTAAATCAGTAGATAAATTTGATAAAATGAACCGTTTCGCTATCAGAATTTGATCCATTTGGTCCATTAACATTTGGAAAGTCTAAAAGAGCCACATGACTGAATGATTTTTTCCCCATTCAAGCTGGCAGGGTGCTAAACTGTAAGTACCTGGCTCGGCCGGCAGAAGTGTTCACTGCGCCTGCTCCACGGGCCACATCGCATGGAAGCAGCCGATCATCCAGGAAATGTTAAACGTGGCAGTTGAATGTCTTTAGCTTAACGCACCACTGAGCAACCTTCATAGGAATGAACAGGGCTCCACCTGCAACCCTGTTTCCAGTTCTCTTTATACATCCATGTTCAGTCTTGCTCAAGGACACTTCAGTGGGAGGTTGAACCCTGGATGTCTGATTAAGGACCATGTCTGTGCTACATATGGAGATCAACAGAGAGAAGAGAGTGTACTGCACAACAATTTCCCTCAGGACACATTAAATTTTATCACATCTCATCTTTGGGAAAGTATATATTCTGTATGTGCGTGTGTCTGTGTGCTGGACTGCATTATACCCCTCATGAAGATGATGATATATGTGTACCCTGTAGTTTGTTGGACTGGCAGCATCTTTAAAGTGTCTATTCCTGTGTGTGCCAAAAATTGTGTGTGTGTGTGTGTGTGTGTGTGTGTGTGTGTGTGCATTTTCATCACATTGCATTTTGTCCTCCAACCATGAAGCTCAGCTCTGCATCTCAGTCAGCAACTCTTTCCCTGCTCATCAGCACTCTTTTTGGAGTCCCCTATGCAGCTGCTGCCACCACACACACACACACACACTCTAACACACACATACATACACATACACACACACACACACACACAGAAAAAGAAAGGTGCACACACACAAGCAGTCATATGTACATTAAACACATACAAAGTCAAACAAGTGAGGACATTCCCGCAGAGACACACACACACACATACACACACACACACACACACACACACACACACACCCTCATGTCCTTCCCATCTCAGTCAGTCTCTCTGACAAACATCTGGACCGTAAAGAGGAGATGATGGCGTCCCACAGCCCATAATGATCAGTCTGTCACCGTGGAAACCACACACTGTCGCCGCCCACGTCGCTGTCGCCAAGGTGTGATAGTCTCTGAGATGGAGAACATGGCGTACAAATAAACACACAACCAACACAAGTTTCCCACATTAAGACTTTTGCTTCTTTCTCTTTGCTTTCAGGTTATTTATGTTTGTTCAGTCAATTAAAGGAGGGAAAAGAATTTCATAACACTGCGTTTATTATCTTTCAGTCAATTAGCGGCAATCGGTCTCTATGAAATTAAGTCTACTTAGATGAGTGCTGTGTGTGTATTTAATTTACTGGAGCTATTTTCAGTTGTAGTATCTCACACTAACACAAAGTTCTATTGCAGCTGACATCTGTAACTTTCTGTATGCTCTAAATGCAGTGATGCTGAACAGCAAAGATGGTGGACGCCTGCTGTTTGCCGACCTGCCAACTTTTCAATCAAACCAGCTAGTGACGTCTGACACCACTGGGCCAATGCTGCTGATTTTGTTGAGTGAAATATGGTGTGAAAGGCATAATGTCCATTACATCCATTATAACTAAGTTAGATTGCTGTTATTGTTCATAATTTGACACCTGCACAAGTGCAATTGGCTGGATCATGAAAGGTTTTTGTACATGTTGAACACAACAAATTTTTAGTAGGTTTGGACATAAAAGTCTCATTTCTTTGTATGAAACAAGAGAAAATGGGCTGTAGTATACAATAAAACCAGAATAGTTTTTAAAAAAGAGACAGTTTGGTACATCCTGAGCAAATAACTCGTTAATAACTGTGTCAAAATTAATGGAACCAGAAAGCATTGTAATATGTAATTACTTTTTACAGGGTTTTTGTCATTGAAAAATTTAAATATATAAGCCTACTCTATAATGTTCTATCCTATTCTAAGCATAAACTGTATAAATTGAAACAGTAATATTATTAAATCTGAGTCTGTTGCAGAAATTATAACTTAATTACAAAAGATTTATTGTGAGTCGATTATGAATATATATATTACTAAACTAAAGGCAATAAAGGCCCTTATTTTCCTCAGTCATGTCAATATAATGGATGGGGTCCTACACTCACTGTTTTATGTTAGAACCTTTTATTTCATATTTCTGTATTCATCATTTAGCAATATTTGCATCGGAATCCGGTGACAGCCGATTGTTTGTAATATTATGGGACCACTGTCAAATGAAAATTTGAGTGTAGCTTATTTATTCATGACAATTAAAGTTATACTTTTCGGTAATTACGGGTTACAGTTTATAAAACGAAGCAAACAAAAGTGAAAGCCAACCCCAGGTTCACTCGTGTTTTGGAGCCAGCTTTGTCCACTTGGTGTTCAGCCTCAATATTTTTGCTTATTTTCTGTGCTGAGTTCATGAATTTCATAACTTCCTCTGGGATTCAAGCTGCTTATGGTCTGGCAAGTGTTTGCCACCTTTTTATAAAATCCCAACCTCACCTGCATGTTATGCCCAGGAACGTCTTTGCTAATAAATACATTACCACACACTGTTAATGGGTCATAAGAGTTGATTGAGAAGGATCACCTCTGTATGAGTCTACACGTTTTTTGTTTTTGTTTTTTCAGGAAAATCCTACATGGTATGCCTTAAATGTAAATAAAAACTTTTTGGGGGGTTTAAAGGTAGTTCCTTAGTTTTAAATAAACTGCTGTGCTGCAGCAGTATACATGTGTTCTCTATAGCCATAGTGCCAGTCCGGCCAATCATGGGCTCAATTATACAAACAGCAGTCATCTAATAGTATGACTTCAGATCAAAGTTGTAACATTTTACTCAGGTTGCCTTTATTTCAAAATAAGAATCTATTATTATTCAACATTACTTTGTCCATGATTCACAAATCAAACTTTTAATGGCACTCATAGTCAATTCTAGTCAATGGACTAGAGTCTATGGACTCAAGGTTGAGTTCACAGACATTTTTCCTGTTGCCATCTTGTTTTTTTGGAACCAGAAGTGACTAGAAGTGTTTGGATGAGAGGGTGGATCTGACTGAGAACCTGAGGACACCACCGTTGTTGCGACTTGTCTATAACAAGGTAGCCAAACCCTAGTGCATACCCTGCTTTATGGACTATTTTAGTCTAAATAGGCACATTAATTTACAAAGTGAACATCATGTTGTATCAAAGACAAATTGAAACTAGGGGCTGAGACCATAAACTTATTTGGAAAGTGCTTACAGAAGTCATAAATCAAGTGAAAAATAGTGACAAATTTTCATTCATTCATTCATTCATCTTCTAACCGCTTCATCCTCTTGAGGGTCGCGGGGGGGGGCTGGAGCCTATCCCAGCTACATCGGGCGAGAGGCAGGTCAGGTCGCCAGACTATCGCAGGGCTGACACATAGAGACAAACAACCATTCACACTCACATTCACACCTACGGAGTTACCAATTAACCTAGTCCCCAATCTCCATGTCTTTGGACTGTGGGAGGAAGCCGGAGTGCCCGGAGAGAACCCACGCTGACACGGGGAGAACATGCAAACTCCGCACAGAAGGGCTCCCACGCCCGGGATCGAACCGGCAACCCTCTTGCTGTGAGGCTAACCACCACACCACCGTGCCGCCCACAAATTTTCATTTATTATTATTATTTATTTTTAGAAATTTAGATTTCTATACAATCTGACTTCTTCTTGCAACCAGTGGAGGCGCCTCCTACTGGCCATTAGAGTGCAAGACTGCAGGTTTAAGACACATTTGCTTCACTTCTCAGACCCTGAGGTTGCTGCTTAACTGAGTAAGAATTCATAGGATCATATGAACTGGCTAACATAACTTAGTCTGGATTAGTTAAGCCATAAAAAAAAATAGGATGCATTTAATGTTTCTCAATAGAGGAGTTAAAAAATCTTTGGTCAGGGTATTTTTTTATGTTTTAAGATGGGTATATTTGTGAAACATCAACTACATCACATGACAGCTGTCACCTTCAAAGAGTGAAACATCTTAGAAACTTGAAAGGCCAATAGACTGTGTAATGAATCATAACAACTTCCCATCAGATGTAAAGAATATAAATATATATATATATATATATATATATATATATAACTGAGGCTAATGACACTTTTAACTGTCACAGAAAATGTGCTGATTATATAGCCAAATCAAATACATTCAAAGAGTTATTTGAATGCTCCCTAGGTTTAAATTTAATTAGATGCTGTATGTTGAAAAAAATAGACATCTGATCACAGCATCAACACTTTTTTGGGGTTTAGCTGTAGATAAATCAAAACATATCCAGACATTTCTACTGACCCGCTGATCCCCTTGTTTAAACCTCCTTCAGACAGAGCTGAGCCATCATCAATACTAAACCGTCTATGCGTCTGTCTGTACTGTCCGCCTGTCAGTGTGCTCAAAAAAGTGGAACAGCAGTTACAGGATGCTGCAAATCCATCAAAACATTTACAGCTACAGATACCACCTCAGGCACCCACACATCTCAGTGAATATCTGAGAGCATCACAGGCTGGACCTGCCCTCACATCGATTCTCAAGTTCAAAATCAGGTAGGAGAGAGGGAGTGTGTGTGTGTGTGTGTGTGTGTGTGTGTGCTGAACTCCCTGCTGCCTTTGAAGACAGAAGACTTCATGTAGACTGTCTGCTAGAGACGGCAGAAGGTTACACGTGCACACACATACACACACACACAAACACGGATCACTGCACCAAGTAAATATTGGATATTTTCCTGACTGCGGACAGTTGATTCTCAACAGGTGAAGAAATCAGGACATGACATATTCAGGCGGTTTACTGACTGATCGAGTGTGATGGATGGGTGGATCATAGTGTGTGTTGTGTGTGTCTATATGTGAACGTGTGTGTGTGTGTGTGTGTGTGTGTGTGTGTGTGTGTGTTTTATGATGGATAGGCATAAGGGGGGGCGATGAGACAGTCTTCAAGAACAAGAGGCTAGATTTATATTCTGTCTTTCTTTTTCACACACAAAAACACACACAATCATACACATTACCGTGTGTGTGTGTGTGTGTGTGTGTGTGTGTGTGTGTGTGTGTAAAATGTATTAAACATTACAGATGATGCATCAGCCCCATGGATTAGCCTAATTGCAGGTAGATGCGGAGCAGCATATTGCCTGCATGTGAAAAATAGGGGTAGACCAAAAATCCAATTTCAGAAGAAAACAAATTCCAAAAGCAGCTCACGACGGCAATAACCTCCACCAAACCAATTCATAACAGCACCCACTGAGGAGGGGTGAGAGTGAGGGTGGGTCGGGGCTGAAAGAGAGAGAGAGACAGAGAGAGACAGAGGGAGAGAGAGAAAAGAAAAGAGAGGTACCCAGGTGAATCATATCGTTTTTGTCTGGGCTGTAGACCATTTGCCAGTGTCTTATTGCAAAATTTAGGCTAAGAGTTGGCAATTTCTCCTTGAAACAAAGAGAGCCAGTGTTAAGCTGAATACTAATGGGAGCCCGAGGCGTTCGAAATAACTTTGAAAAGGGCAGCGCAACTCTGTCCAAAAAAGAACAACTCATAGAGAAAGGGAAAGAGAGGGAGAGAGACTAAGAAAGATGACTGGAGTGAGAGAGATGTGTGTGTGTGTGTGTGTGTGTGTGTGTGTGTGTGTGTGTGTGTGTATTAAAAAGAGAGAAAGGGAGGTGACAGTATTATGGGCTTATCTGGTGGAACTCCCTACTCTCTCCACAATGAGATTAGAGGAGAGTTTGTCTCATTTCTTACTTGGACATCCTGTTCTTTTTAATTACGATGATGAATGGAATTGTCAGGAAGTGTGTGTGTGTGTATGGGTGTGGGTGTGTGTGTGTATCAGACTCAGTTACTATCCATATGAGTTAAGCATCTGTGTTCTTATGCAAAGTTGTGTGTATATGGCATTACTCTGTGTGTGTGTGTGTGTGTGTGTCTCAATGTCCTATAGTTGTGTGTGGTTGAGCCCGGCCCAGGAGCAGGAGCAGCAGCAGTTGATGATAGCATGCTTGCTCTCTAAACCAGTCTATAATTAAAACCCAACCACACCAGTTTACAGCACAACAATAACCACACACACTTCAATGTTGCCTCCTCATCCATTTACACACACCCCTCTCTTTACTTTTGTTCTCTCTTTATTTTATCTGTTTATGCAAAGAAACCATTCTGTGTCTCAGCCACACCCAGAGCTCCTAACAGTCTGTGGTGTAAAAAAAACCCCCCACACACTTCTAACCTCAAACATTTACATTTAGAGATTTAGTGTCTAACTAGAATTACTGCTTTGCTGTTGTATATCTCCGCGAACCAGTCAGTTTGCATATGTAGCCATGCTAGCAGACAATTCTTCAGTGAAGCTACATATTCCAAAATATGGATGTTTCACACACATCCTCAACCTGGCAGCACAGATCTATACAATCAGCACAGTTTCAAGATGGGCACCCAAGATTAGTGTTATCGATTCAGTATCTGACCAAATGTCTCCCCTTCTGTTCCTGAGATGATGTGAAGCTGACCTTTGACCTTTTGGATATAAAATGTCATCACTTCATTATTTCATCTTTTTAGACATTTGTGTAAAATTTTGTCATAATTAGTATATGAATTCTTGACATTTGGGCCAAATTTGAAGAAATTCCCCTGTATTCTTGAGAATTACATGGAAGCAAGGTCACAGTGACCACTGACTTTTGACGACAAAAATCTATTCAGTTAATTTTTGAGTACAAATTTGAAGAAATCCCCCAAGGTGTTTTGGAGATCACAAGAACGGGACATACTGTACACCCCTGTATATAGCGGTTGTAGCTCAGAGGTAGAGAGGGTCGTCCACCAATCGGAAGATCAGTGATTCGATCCCTGGCTCCTCCTGTCTGCATGCCGAAGTATCCTTGAGCAAGATACTGAACCCCAAATTGGTTTTGGATATAAAATGTCACTGCCTTTAAGAAAAACTGAGTAGATGGCACCTTGTATGGTAGTCTCGGCCACCAGTGTATGAATGTGTGTGTGAATGGGTGAATGTGACTCGTAGTGTAAGAAGTGCTTTGAGTGGTCAGAAGACTAGAAGGTCCATTTACCATTTAAAAAGTGACTGTTTGCTAACTAAGATTTAGGAAACAGTTACCTGTTTTGACATTCAGCATATATAGAGCAATGATGGCATCCATTTGGACCCTTGTGTCTGTCCACCTGGACCGTCAAATATTTCCTCTCATTTTAGCTCTGTTTTGGGCCTGGTCATGGTCACATGAACTGGTCACATGAACATGGGCATTTTTGAAAATGAGGGTTTCCTTCCATTGTTGTCAAAAAAAAATCAGGTACACACAGGAAGTGTCTTAAAAAAATCTCTAAGAAAACACAAAATACAATTGAAGCACTGTCAAGAGCGTACCAAACCAACCTTGAAGCCATGCACAGAAGAAGATGTTGGCCAATCAGAAGCTTAAAGAAAAGCTTTTACTGGGAGCTATTACCTCATAAAAACCTGACGCCAATGTTCCTCAATTTAGTGGAAGAGTAACTGTTCATTGATGTGCAGACATGTGAAAAGGTCTGTTAGCAAGGTTAGAGACAGCACTATTTTTGTTACATCAGCCATTACACAAAATGTCACCCCACTTGTGCGTGTACTCTGATGTCTGAAGCCAAAAACTTTTCCCCATCCACACATCACTGGTGAAAGCGTGTGCACTAAAGGCCAAGATGCATAGAAAAAGTTATGTTTCACATGTGGACAAGGCCTTGTTCTTCACTAGCTCCTGAGGGAAAATATCTGGCTCTTTCACTGCTACATGTTCCTCTGTGCTCACCTGGTTGTTAACCTAACAGTCTGTCTGCTGCGTGGTGCTTTGCAGGTACAGTACAGTGGGTTTATCAGAGCTATTTCATTGAAGGCAGCTGCCCCCGGAACCCAAAGTAACCAAGACTGAACCAGAACAAAATAATGAGCAAAAACAATGCTAAAATGCTCCACAGAGCTGCGAGGAACTGTGGAGTTTGGTGATAATTATCTGTGGCTTTTTTCATTCCAAGTGAACCCTTTCATATTAGTATTGATTTTTCCCCCCTTTGTTAATATACTGTATAAATATATTCATTGGTGCAGCTTTAACCTTTTATTCATTCTGAAGAAATGCTAATGCCAACATGGACTCAACAAGCTTGTTAACTGGCTTAACCAAACAGCTACAGGCTAACATGACTGGACTGAACATGGAAAGTCAGCTAGCTAGTCTACATAATGACCTCGGTTATAAAATGCTTTAAGCTAGCAGCTAGTAAAGTGGTTGTTTTAGTAATATTAGCCCTCTGCTGTCTTATCTCTTTGGCTTCTCACAAGTGGTAAGCTAAAAAAGGCGTTCTGTGACATTAAAATAATTTGTATTGTGTGTGTAACATTGGAATTTCTTCAAAATAAAGCTGCTGTGTTGATTGCATTGTCATGTTTTATAAGCTGCATTTTGTCCTGACTGCTATAGTTGTCTGTTTCTCTTCTTTTATCTTTTACAGCCTATTGTAGTGTTTTATAAATGTCCAGCTTCAACAGCTCGCAGGACTAAACTGGTTATTAGTCAGAACATTTCAATACTAACTTTAATATCCGAAGTCTTTGGTAGAGAAGAAAAATTAAGACAAAAAATAAAAGTAGAAATGCTCAAATACAGCCAATGTCTGCTAGAATGGACTAGGCAATGTTATTGACTTATTTCATGATGTCATTTATCATTATTTTTTCCAGCACATTAATCTAGAAGTCTTATTACTCTTCCTGTTCTGCAGATAACACTGGACTCCAGCTCCTCTGCTGCTAAACTTGTTTGGAAAATCAACATTTTATTCTCTTTCAGCTGCCAGATAACACGAGAAATCATCTGGCAACCTGCACACTGAGACTCAAATGTTGTGCTGCAATGCAGCAGATCTCCTTTGGAACAGCAGCCTCGATGCTGAGGAAGCTGCTGTGTGGCTGAATGGTTGCTAGTTTGAAATCCTGAGAAAAGCCTGAGCAGAAAAGGACATACTGTTCACCATACTCCCCCAAACACTTGATTTAGATGCCTCCGACAAAATTACTTGTAGATGCTGTGAATTAGATGAGAAGATCGATACCCTGTCATGCACTGTAAATATGATGCTACAGCCAGCAGCCAGGTAGCTAAGAGAGGAGAGACTGTCCTTGCATCAGACATGTCAGTAAGTAAACAAAAAAATCACCTGATAACATTCAAATGACAAAGACCCCTGCTGACGTTATGCTGACGTCAATTATCAATTTCACAGTTTCAGTTCCTTTGAGTTGATACATGTACAGTAAATTATCGAACCTCTGAAAAACTGTTTCAGTTTCTCTGTGACACTCTGATATAGTACATGCACGTTCAACAGCTAGTGCTGCCTGCCCCACAAAATTTCTAATTAATGCATTACTTATCATCATGCATATGTTTACATTAATTAAGATGAAATATTAATTTTAATGAATTGATTCAGCATCCCACTCGTAGGTAGGCTATGTAAGCTCAGTACGATACTACAGAAATTCACTGACCAACCATCTGTCGTTCTTTGTGAAGCAAGTAGCAGACGTCCCAGTTATCTCCGCAGCCTTGTGCTGCATTCATGTGGTCTTGGAATAATCTGAAAAGTTAGTTCCCACTCATATTTCATCGCTCACCAGACCCTTTGTCTTTGCTTTCCGTTGTCAACGTGTTGTTTAAATGCTCTGAGCAACAAAACACAACACATCTTCTTTGTTGCATCCACATTGGTTGGAAGAATGACCGCTGAGGAGCACGTAAACGCACCACTGTCCTTGGCTAGCAGAGGTCTTGACTTGAGTTCAGTTTTATCGGTCTTTATTCATTCACTTGTAGCAGGCAGTGTGAGCAGTACTCATGATAAAGGCGACTGGGTGAGCGGGAAAAGCTGTGGATTCATGAGCACTCGGATATTTGACAGGCTGACCTGGTACATACCGTGAAAAACACTTGCTTGTCTATTGTCTGTTTAACAAAGTCCGCAGAGTGAGGAGGGCAGACTGGATGGGTCAACAAGTTCTGGACTTAAACTCAGGAGACTGTGCTGTTTGTTTCAGTGTTGAGATTTTCTTTAAAGGATGACCATGATCATTTTCTAACCTTATCTAAAGCTAACCAATTGTTTTTTGTGCCTAAAGCTGACCAAACCATAACCACAGTGTAACCAGGCAAGAGGATAAATATGAACATTTCCAACAATGACAAACTATTTCTTAAAGGGATTTTAGGCTCATAAAATGAAAGTATTATTAGTATATCTTGTTTCTTTCCTCGTCAGATGTTTGTCATGTTCCAGCAATTTATACTTTGGTCAGCACAATGTCAATATTACTATTAAAAATGATGGCAAATGAAAATAAGACACAGGGTGTAAAAAACTGGAATCATCTTTTAACTATTTACTGCTGTGGAGCTGCTCAGAGGCAAAGAGAAGAAAACTTTTGTTCGAAGTCAGCAGAAGGTGAATGTAAAGCAGGATATGCTGCTCAGTCAACGTTCCCTGGATCAATAAAGTTTTTGCAACGTTATAAAACGACTGTCTGCAGCAGGAATGCAGCTGGACGGGACTGAGACTGAACACTGCTGGTCAGCAGAGACATAAGGGTTCAACTCCCAACATGGAAGTGACAGTTCACTGACACAGAAGCCAATCAAATATCACACACCGTCACCTTCTGATCTGATAGACCGTGGATTCTCACCGAAAGGACACACTCACATGCATACACATACAGAGACAAACACACAGTAGAGTGTAGAAACCGGCCGTGGCATGTATGACAAATGAGTTTTAACACTAGGGGTTCACCGTGTGATACAAAAACATGGCAATACAGTGTTATATCTCTCTGCTGTCTTCCCCTCGCTTTCCCCTTACACACACACACACACACACACACACACACACACACAATGTCATTGCAGACCCCCTGGGGTCCAGCAAAAGTAGCTTCTGATTTGCATACCACGCGCACATTTTTAGCATCACAAGTGTTTGTTGGGCCATCCTAGGTGGTAATGAGGAGACAGAGAGACAGAGGGAGAGATATAGAGAGGGAGAAAGAGAGAGAAAGAGAGAGAGACAGCAAGAGAGAGGAAGAGAAAGAGAGAAAGAGGGGAAAAATGACATTGTGTGGCTGAGTGGTGTCCGTGGAGACTCTCTCTCTTTTTCTCTCTCTTTCTCTATCTCTTTCTCTATGGCAATGTGACAGTGGAGGATGCAGATGGAAACGTGCCACACACACACACACACACACACACGCAGAACTCCCACACACTCGGCTGGCTGACTGACTGACTGCTGGCTGTTCTGCGAGGCCTCCCAGTCTGGGAACCCAGAGGTGTCAGACAGTTATAATTATCACTCTGCTACCACACTCACACTCTCTCTCACACACACACATACACAGTTCCAGTGTTGAATGGCATCCAGTTAGAATCTAGGCCTGTGCACCAGTCTGAAGTAAAAAAGAAGAGAGGCACCCAGGAAGGCTTGTTTTCCCTCGTTGGCGTAAAAGGATGTCAGCTTCCAGCTTTCCTAATTTTCAACTTCTGTTATCACATTTTTGAGCCATAAATAATTCATACGTAATGTTCCAGTATGAGGTTTTTAGTTTTATACTCCATCCATAAAAATCCACGGTAAGACTGCTGAAAGTGAACCAGGCAAAAAATTGTGCGTATTCATCGAAAGAAGACTTTTATTCCCCTATGGCCTCACGTAGTGGCAAATGAATGACAGTCTAACCATAATTTACTGAAAGTGTTTAACATTTATCCATATTCCAATATATCCAATATTTTCAATGTGAAAGACATTCCTTCAAGAGCATGCATTTAGTGAATTATTAAACTGTTAATTTTCTAAGTGAAAAGCTTCATTAGTTTTCAAATTGCTTAGTATGTATACAAAGGCATTTTTTTTAGTCACCTTAAGAACAAAAATGCCGGGTATATTTTCTGCAAATGATGATGGTAAATGTGCACTTGAGCATCAATAAAAAAAAATCATTTGAAAGACAAAGTGTATCCTTCAGCTGCACCTCGAATCAAGCAAGCTAAATGACTACTGTTGTAGTTATTATGTAGACATTAGTGACATTTCTTTAGTCGTAGATGCAAAAGCCTTTAACCTCAACTTGCGGGTTTCTTCAGCTGAAAAGGTTTGAAACGTTAAAATAAAAAAAAAAACAGCATGTTGCAAAGCAAAGCAGTGGATATGGCAGAGAGTTTGAGGACATGTTATTTTGAAAATAATAAAAGCTCCTGGAAAATGAGGCCCCAGTGTGAACCTAACAGCACCACGGCAACCAGCGGACCGAATACTCGAGCTGAAGGAGAAAGACACATTTATGTTTTCAGCAGAAGCCTCAGTGTGAAAGCACAATACTTTCCCCTTATATTATACAAACAAATATTAATGTATGTAAATGTATGGGAAGAGTAATTTACTGTAAGGAGTCACTCTTCATTTAAACATAATGGTTTGTGTAATGGCTAAATTAGCCTCCAGAGAGAGTTCTTATTCACAGTGTTCAGTATCAAACTAAGGAATGAGGCATGCAAAGGTAATTATCAACATAAACCTACCTAAGAATATGCAATGGGACTCACACACATAAACACTGTTTTGTCAAAATATGAGAATGACGTTGATGGCAACATTCTATGCTTTAGTGGAGTCCAACAAATATGTAAAAACATAGCAACAACTGCAACAAAAATGTCACTTTTTGTTTGAGTTTTGGCACTACAGTTCCTATCATTCTTTAGGTTGTGCAAACAGGAAGCTGCCATGGAGTCAGTGAGTTACTGTAGCTAGGGGGAACAGCTTGAGCCCAATTTTTCTTGCCTACAGTTGTTTACATTTCGGCAAATCTGCACCATGAAAGGTCTAACGGGTCCTTTTTGCACTGTGATTATTATGTACTGGGTTTTAATAGTGATTAAAAGGGCCTTAAGGAAGTTATGGAGTTTGTGGAATTACAGATATTTATCCTGAGTGGACAGGGGATGCAACCAACACCAGAAGAAATAATCGGTCCAGTTTGACCGACTTATGACTCTGTGAAATGTATGTGTATAAATCTGGAGGGCTGAAAGGTCTGTTCCCATTTTTCCAATTCTGTCTTGGTACAATAATCAGACTGCTGAAGCCTCATTGTTCATAAACTGTGGCAGAACTTTTGGCCAAGAACAAAACTGTAAATTTTGGGTTCTCCAGCTGGGTAATGTGTGCGATTAGCACATGATACACAAGCTATCTTAGCTTTTTAGTTTAATAAAAAACAACTTTGTTACACGCCACAATCCCATAAACACAAGCAAAACAGACATCACAAACGTACCCTTTTAAATTTCAGTCTGAATTCATTCTTTAGTTCAGTGGTTGTGTGCAGTGGCCAGGGCTCACTCGTTCTTCAGGTTAGCGGGAGTGTGCTCATGAACAACTCATTCTCTATCTCAGGAGGTGTGCACTGAACGAAAGTCGCACTGAACAACAGTTTGTTGCTGATTGAGAATCTGAAGGGGAGTTATGCTAAATGAGAACGTGAATGAGAGTCATTTTGAACGAGATTCTGATCAAGAGTCGCATTGAACGAGATTCGGGCTGAAGAACCAGAGCCGAATGAGAGTTGTGCTGAATGAGAGTCTGAACGAGATTCGTGCTGAAGAACGAGAGTCTGAATGAGAGTTACGCTGAACAAAAATCCTGCTGAATGAGAATCTGCATGAGAGTCACTCTGAACTAGAGTCTGATCGAGAGTTGTGCTGAGTGAGAATCTGATTGAGAGTCGCACTGAAAAAGAGTAATGCGTCTGAGTAAAGAGTCTGAAGTAAAGCTGCACTAAATGAGAATCTCAATGAGAGTCGCTCTTAACGAGAGTCATGCTGAATGAGATTTACACTGAAGAATGAGAGTCTGATAGAGAGTTGCACTGAATGAGAGTCTGAATGAAGAGTGGCGCTGAACGAGAGTCTGAACGGAGTTGTGCTAAACGGGATTCACGCTGAAAAATGACAACAGTGCTGCTGAACAAAAATCACGCTGAGAGTCTGAATGAAAGACGCTCTGAACGAGAGTCGAAATGAAAGTCACGTTAAATGAGAGTCAGCGAAAGTGGTTCTGACCAAGAGGCTGGACCAGAGTTCCACTGGACAAGAGTCTGAATGAGAGTGGCGCTGAACAACAAACAAGGGTCTGAACAAGAGTCGGACTGAACAGGTGTCTGGAACAGCGGTTCTCAGAAGTTAACCTGGCTCACACGCACAACTGTGCATGCGCCATACAGATGCAGGATTTTGGATTCACTCCTGCATTTGTGAACCCAATCAACTCATTCCTCTTTAAAAGTCATTGAAAAAGAATGAATCGTTCACAAATTTAACATCAGTAAAGGTAGGTGTCTTTGTGCATATTTTTGCAACATGATTTTCAGTAACCCAATATCCTCAGTGGAGACTAGATTTTACTGTAAGAAGTCTAACTACAGATGGTAGGTCTCAGCCTTAGTTTAGCTCTCACATTAAGGGAAGCTCCTTCACAGGACCAGTAAAATTATCTCTGTACCTGTAACCTTGGATGTACAGTTAAACCTGAACGAAGCAAACATGGATGTAGGTGTGTGTGTGTGTGTATGTGCATGTACACACCCAACTGCCCACCCATCTCTTACAGTAGACAAATGTGTGTATGAATGGCGGGGGTTTTAAAAGAAAACGCTGGACCACCCAGGACTCTCAGTGTCGCCCTGCCGACCTCCATGGCTGACAGATGAAGGCTATTCACATCAAGCCTTTAACACCTTCAGTTCCCCCTCTTCACCAACACGCGCACGCGCACACACACACACACACACACACACACACACACACACTCAATAGTCAATACAAGCTCCGCACAATCCCCTAAGACAAATGGACAGACTTCAAACACGTACATACACAACCTCCGAATGACGGAGTGGGAGGGCGGCTGAGAGAGAAGAGAAAGACAGTCGGTGGTTTACCAGAGAGACAGAGAGAGAGAGACCTAACTTCAGCTCTCTCTCTCTCTCTCCTCACCCATGGGGTTGAAGGAATGAAAGGCGTGGGGCGCTGTCAAATAGCCCCCCGCTTTTAATGGCCCAGCTGCACCATTACCTAGCACACACACTGGGCCCAAATAGACTGAGGGAGGAGGAGGAGGAGGATAGAGAAGTCTATCAAACTAAGTATGAGGAAAGGAGGGGGGCACTCATCATTACCTAGCATACACTCCCAGAGCTGAAGGAACCCAAAGAAAAAAGAGGAAGAAGGGGAGAGGGAGGGGACAAACAAGCAGCTAACTGCAGTACAAGGCGTGTTAGTGAACTACACACTCACTGTGACACATACCCCTCCACCCCACCCTCACACACACACACACACACACACACACACACACACACACACACACACACACTCACAAGGCCTCCAGGGAAGTTTTACAGTGGCTCTCTGTCATGAACAGTGATGTAAGGCCCCTGTTGCTGTCAGGTGTGTGTGTGTATGTGTGTTGATGGCAGGAGGTGAATGGTCAGACATCTCCCTAGCGGAGTGGTCATACGATGGGGCTGTGCTGAGACTACAACGTGTGTGGGAGAGACATAGTGATGCACACATGTAATGTAATGTAATGAAATTTTGTTCAAATATTCAAGGTCCCCAGAGGATGTATCATACACACTTTAGGCCCATTTCCACCAAACAGTATGGTTTGGTTCAGTTCAGTTCGGTACATTTTTTTTCTGTTCCCACTGTAAGTTGTGGATGGTACCAATGGAACACTTCCATACCGTCCCCATTTTTGGGATCCCTTCTGTTGGGGTACCTAGCACACAGATCTGGTATACTAAAAAGGTGGAGCTGTGAACACTGTTGTCTGTTGATTGGTCAATAGCAGAGGGTCACTCTGCTCTGGGCTGTTGCAGCAACACCAAACCCCCAAGCTTGCCTGAAAAGGACTAGACGCAAAAACCCGCTATTTTCAAACGTCCTATCAACAGAGACTCTCACTGCAGCCTGTTTTATTTTGTTCTGAAAATGTCAGTGTGCAGCCTTGTTCTGTGGACGAAAAACGAGGTACAGACTTCCAGCTGTGTCACCGATAATGAGGAAATACAGTAAGTGCTGGATGGAGCAGTTAGCAACAACAACGCCACCCACATTTAAGGGTACTGTTTGTGGTGGAAATGCTAGGGTCCAGGTACCATGTCTGAAGGGTTACTTTTGGTTCCATACCGAAAGTGCTGACTTTTGCACAGTTTTCACTGAAGCTGACGTTTATGGTTTTAATGACATATCTCAACAGCTATTGCATGATCACCATACAATTTTGTTGTAATGCTGATGGTCCCCGGGGGATGAATCCTACTGACTTTTTTGATTCTCCGTCTGCTCCTCAAGCGCTGCCAGCAGGTTGAGATTTGTGGGTTTTAGTTAAATGTCTCAGCCAGGATCTGGATGGACTGTCATGAAATTTGGTACAAACATTCATGTTCCCCTTAGGATGAATTACATAAACTTTGGTGATCTAATGTTTGACCTGGTGTCATTATCACATCTTAATTTTCATTGGCACAATTCTCTGTTTTATGACCACTTACCTCCAAAACTAATGACATTCCCATTAGCTTCAGCTGTACATGGGGTTTAGTGCTAATTAACACATTAGCATGCTAACACATTAAACTAAGGTGGTGAGCATGGTAAATAGTGTACCTGCTGTACAAAGATTGCAGCAGTTTAGAACGTTAATCTCTCCCTTTACTGGTAGCCCCCAAAAATCCTCCAAAACATTCTGATAAAATCCTGATTTTCTTTTCTAAACAAAATACAATATTTACTCTTAGGTGAAAAGGTTCAACAGAAAATACCAACATTTCCACAAAAATGAGATATGCAACATTTCAACAAACTTTTTATAATATACTTTACGGTAGACAATATTTCACCTGGACCCATGGACAAGTGGAATCTCTATTTTTGAATGGACATAAAAATTATGTAAACTTTTAACCACATTGTTTAAAACATGGTATATCTAGATATCTTCTAATACACATGGTATTCCTTACTACGTTTTACTAATTTCTTTTATTCTTACATGGATGAGAAGTCCTTTTAGTGCTGGGAAACAATGACAATTTTAACATTGATGAAGATCATGTGGTATGATTGGACTGAAAGCTTCCAACCACCCACTTAATGGACCTTGTGGTGAGATTAATTATTCAACTCTGCAAAAAGAGCTTCGGCTTTGTCCCCTTAGGTTTATTCGATTTAAATTCCCCAATTTTAGGGTTTTTGTGAAACACCTGAGAGAAGTGTTAAGTTTCCTTGACAGTAGCTTAAAGTAAACCTGTGTTACTCTTGCTAAACACAAGTGATGACTACAGATGTTAAATGTTCAAAGTAATGTTACAGTAAAAGTTAAATATTAGAAAAAAGTCATTAAAGGGACAGTTCACCCCAAAATCAAAAATACACATTTTCCTCTTATCTGTAGTGCTGTTTATCATTCTAGATTGTTTTGGTGTGAGTTGCTGAGTGGTGGAGAAATTGGATATGCAGATGTCTGGTTTCTCTCCAATACCAATATAATGGAACTAGATAAAAAAACTTAACGGCAATGTCTCTTAACAGAAATCACCCAAGGTTATGCAAGATAATCCGGACCTTGTTGTGAGCAGTTTCATGTAGGAACTATTTTCTTTCTACTGAACTACACCCGCCTCCATATCCCTGCACAGAAGGAAATGTGCATCCACTGAGATCACCTAGCACCACTGAGTTAGCTAACGTTACAGCTCAGCTGAGGAAGTTGCTATTAGTGTTCACATCTTGTTCTGTCAAGAGTATCTCACCATGAATAGATGCACGCTTTCTTCTGCACAGTGATTATCAAAGACTATTATTATTTAAATACTGTTTTTAATTTCAGTATTTACAGTACAAACTTAATCACCAAAATGAATGTAATGCATAAAGTCTACAAAACTCAAATACATACTACAAAGCAGCAATCTACTCAGAGGCAAAGACAAAATGAGCTTCATAACAGTCTCAATGCTCTTTTGTGTGTATAATATTACTGCATGTCCAAAAACACTACACTCGTGGTGAACTTGGCTCCACGCTGATGCATACATTAAAAATGAATCATTGTGTGGTGAAAGGAATGTTTTGACTAACAAGACAGTGGCTTTTTCATCACCTCTTCTCTGGCAGGAATGTCAATAGCGCCCAACACCTACGAGCTCCGTCGCCCCGCTGCTCTGCATCCTATTTTATGCTCGCACTTTACTTCCAAGAATCCCCACTCGTCTCTCCATTTCCATCAGTCACTCTCTCTCTCTCTCTCTCTCTTTCTCTCTCTTTCTCTCTCCCTCTCTTTCCATCATCTCCATCCATCCATCTCTTGTCGGAGCCTCTCAGCGGGGCTCGGGCTCTTGTATGCGAGGCATACTTGGGTTGTGGCGTCAGTTTGGAAATGAGGCTCGTTTGCATTTAAACACTCTGCTCTCTGGGCACTTGGTAAACTTGATGAGAGGAGGATGAGGGGAGCAGAGAGGGGAGGTTGAGAGAACGAGGGGAGGTGTAGAGAGAGAGAGCGAGCAAGGGGAGTAATTGCAACACTAAGAGAGAGAGAGAGGAACTGAAGAGAGAGAGGGGAGTGAAGGAGGGAGTGTGTGGAGAACACTGGCTAATATAAATTCATTATGTAAATCCGCAGCTCAAACAAATTGACAGGCGGGTATTACACCCGAGAGGAGCTGAATCAAGAGCATGAAAGCATTAGCTCCACTCACCCTTGACCTCCAACCTCGACCTGTTCACCGGAGTGTGCCTGTTATGCATACTAACGACTCAGGAGGGGCCGGCCGGACAGTAACATCACAACACATTTTGTTTTCTTACAGTGGTAGCTGGAGACAAAATCCTCCATCCTACATCTATGCTGGAATGTAAACTATGCTGAAAGGAAAACACTGGAGAGGAGTGTTTTCTCACTCAAGCAGACCCACATACAAGATACAGACTGCAGCAGCCGCCACTGGAGACTGTTCTTTCTTCCAATATCTGAAAAGAATATTTGAATTCCCAACCCTGGAAGCCAAAGAACACAATCAGCAGTACGGCAGGCCTGCAGTAAAAAGAGGGCTGAGAGGTTATGAGGCAGAGTTCTCCCGAAAGAGTGACTTGATCCTTCATTTGTGCCACTGGGTAACAATTTCAGCTTCACCTGTGACTCAAATGTTTTCTTTCTAACTTTCATTTTCGCCTTCCTTAATGCCCACACATCCACATTAAACTAAAAAATATGAAATAGTCTCAAAACCCAGAGCTGAACACGTACACGAATAAAAAGTCAGAAACCATGGCCCCGGTGAGGCGTCATCTGCAGGAGAGTTTATCCAATCACCACATGAAGCTTCACATGTAAGAATCACGCCACCAATCTGTTGTAGATTTCTGGGGTGACAAGACATGAAAAATAGCACAAAGTTCATTGTTTGTTGGCCATTTTTCATGTCTGTATTCAGGGGCTTCAAAAGCACTATGACATTATGAGGAACAATACATTACTCATACAATGATTATGAAAAAGTGCAGCAAAAGGTGTTTTTTAATGTTTTTACTAACACAAGTGTTCTGTGGCGTGAGCCTTTAAGATGAAATGCAACAAAAATTGAAGGGGCATGTCACTGTTTTAGCATTGCACTTTCATCAAAAGGCAAGTTTAGTGTCTTCTGAACCGGATTCTATTTTTCCATGTTTTTTTGTCCAATGACTAATGAGAACAACAATTTTTGAAATTTGTCCAACACTGATCAAGCCTGCGTTATATAGGCTGCAATGTAAACACTTGGGGCATGTTCACAACGTCCATTTACATCCACTAAAAGTGCTTGTTTTTGCCACTGACAGAAGTTATTATTCTAAGTGTCTGACAACATTATGGAAAGGATCCTTTGGACCTTTTTGTTAAAGAGTAAAATCCTTTTTTGCTGAACCAAAAACAGCTCCAAAACCGCTATTGCCAAACCCGCCAGACTCCATTTAAATAAATAGTAATTTTAGCTTGTATAGAGACAGCATATTTTCACATCTAACTAGGTGAATTAAAAGTTTATTTAAAACAAACCTGAATTGGTGATGGTTGGAATAGTGGATGGACGAACCAAGACATTTTATGTGAGTTTATGTTAATACTGTCAACTTCAAATGAAGTATGTTTTACAATAATAAAATTGTTGTTTATTTTAGTGAAGTCTGGTGGGATTAGTGATAGCAATATTGGGGTTGCCTCTGGTTAGACAAAAAAGGATCTAACCCCTGTAGTGTTCCTTTCCATAATTTGTCAGACATTTATTATAATAATTTGAACGTGTCAGTGGAAAAAACAAGTGGACATAATTTCCACTAAAAGTGGAACCATGTCCTGAATGGTTACTTGCAGCCACTGCTAGCTGTCCAATTCTGGATCAATTTCAAAAATTGTTGTTTCCATTTGTAACTTTGACACAAAAACATGAGAAAATAGGACCCAGGTTGAAAAATACCGAACGTACCCTTGAAATTGGGGTACTCACAGGAGTCAGATTTAAGGACAAATTGATAAAATCAAAGCAGCAGAGGTCAAGATATGATCTTATATGCAATAATTGCCATAATGTGACCTCAGTAACAGGCATATGCCCACATTTTTTAAACTCCTAGTTAGGGTTGGGTACCGAAACTCTGTACTTTTTGTACTTGGTACCAATTCACGTCAGTACTACCGAGTACCGATTCACTTAAAATGAATCTGTGCCAAATTTCGGTATCTGAGGTGGAGGCGGAACGAGAGCGCATGACTCGCACCTCAGACTCAGCAACAATGGCGACAAAAAAAATGTGCAGACAAAAGTTAACGTGCAGCACTGTTCCTAAATGTTTGCAATAAAATGTTGAAACTGAGAAGTTCAGACTTTAAAAAGTACCGAAATAAGGTACCATTTGGTACCGGTACTGAATTCCAGATACTGGTACCGGTACTGTATCGGTTCAATTATGAATGGTACCCAACCCTACTCCTAGTCCCAACATTGTGACCTGAGGCTTTCTGTTAAAAGTTTAGAAGAAAGTTCACTTCAGAGCCACAGAGGACAGTATACAGTTCAACTGTTTTCACTGGCTGTGTAGTACTCCCTACGACAAGATAACTTATCTTCCTGTGTAAAATCAGTGCCCTTTTAATGCTGTTTTTATGCAAAAACATCATTTTATGTGATTTTCAATGTTCTACCTTGAGTTTGGAGAATACAGGGTCATTCATTGAGAAAAATTCTACAACACTTTAAGCTTCTGAAATGCTCTCAAAAGCCTTCAATAACCTCAACAATGAATGACATTCAAGCAACATAAGCCTATTTTTTTTTGGTAAGATATTTGAAGATGTGCATCAATTTGGAGATGTTTTTGAGTGCACTTAATCCACTAGACATTCAACACCCTCAAACATTGCATAGTCTCTCACAAAATAAACCAAACACATCTTGAATATTAAGCCCTCATGAATATCCAAAAAGGATTCAACGATCACTTCAGCCACCTCTGCCAGATCGCCCCTTTCTGACTCAACAGGCGGTCTGCCTTTGGAGTTGACCATATGGAAGGACAGGAGTTCAAGTTGTCACTGTTAAGTGGTGGTGTGACAAGGGCGACAGCAGCCGCAGTCTTAAGCATCTACAGCTGCTGTCAGCTTTAATTGGCCCGGCAGACTTACAGCCAGGCGCCACTCATCTCTGACCTAAACGCTGCCGGAAAAACCATTAAACAGGCTTCAAAGACTGCCGCCAGGTTTAGGAAGAGAGGGTGAGAGACAAAGAAAGTGACTGAAAGACAGAACAAATACAGATAAAAGCAGCAACTACAGAGAGCAGGAATAAGAAAGGGAAGTGAAAGGGAGAGGGAGGTCCTGATGAATGTGTTTATCCAGTGCTTTACCTAGTGTTTCTCATGTTGTGTCTGCTCAGAGTAAATCCTTTAACCACACGGAAACCAGGCTGCTTCACAGGGAGCCTGAAGACAACAACTGGACAACTTCACTCATCTGAATCTTAATGAGCTAGAAATCCCTCCCACCCACTCTCTCTCTCTCTCTCTCACACACACACACACACACACACACACACACACCAAACTGTTTTCTTTTAGGAAATTAGGACCTCAGAAAATGAAGACGACACGTTCAGACCTACAGTTCATGCTAATGACATGCAGACCTAATTAATCATCAGTTTATCTGAACGTGATCTCAGCTCACTGGCTCACTGGTTAATCATCTACCTTCATGTCTTACCATGGGGAATACAGTCAAATGAGGCAACTTGACCTGTCAAAAAACATTTGTAACTAAACCTCAAACCAGCCACTGTACATGCGTAGGAGAGCTTCTTGTCAAATAAGGTGATTTGTTCTGAAATGTCAGCGTATGTGCTGGTTTATAGGTATACTGCCTTACAGTTGTATGCCTTCACAAAACCAGCCAAGTTGCAGTTACACTTTATATCCATGTCTGTCCAGACTCATATGTAGCCATGACAGTTGGCAACGCTTCAAATGTGAATGTTGCTGCAAAGAAGATACAAATTCTAAAACATGGATGCTTCACACACATCCTTAACCCAGCAGCAAAGAAGATCTATACAATCATTACAGTTTTCAAGTGTCCAACCAAATGCCCCCCCTTTTTGTTCCTGAGTAATGACATTGAATAATGGCCAGAAAAGTGTTTTTTGCAGAACAGTAAGATGTCAAAGTGAGGTTGACTTTTGACCTTTTGGATATAAAATGTCATCAATTCGCCATTTAATACTATGAGACACCTATGTGAAATTTTTTCATAATTAGTGTATGAAGTCTTGAGTTATGGCCAAAAATGAGATTTGCAAGGTCACAGTGACCTTGACATTTGAGCTTTGACCACCAAAATTGAATCAGTTCATCCTTGAGTCCAAGTTGATGTTTTTGCCAAATTTGAAGAAATACCCCAAAGGTGTTTTTTTAAGATATCATGTTCACAAGAATGAGAAGAATGGGGTCACAGTGATCTTGCCAAATTTGAAGAAATTCCCTTGATGCATTCTTGACATTCCTTCATTCACAAGCATGGAATAGACGGACGGATGGACGGACAACCTGAAAACATAATGCCTCTGCCATTCGCTTGGTGGAGGCATAAAAATGTAAAGAGGTATCTAAATATCAGCATCAATCACTGCATCTGGCAGCTGTTCAAACTAACACATGAGAAGGGTAGGAAACAAGGTAAAGGGAGTTGTGTGAAAAATCACAACTAAGGTGTGAAGAATTATGTTACTTTTTTTTTTTTTTTTTTTTTTACAAAAATACAACTGTTATTTCCTTTTTAATACTGATGGGCAGCAGAGACACGGGGTGCTGAGGTGGCTCCAGCCTCCATTTCAACTGTTTAATCTCTCTGTTTTTGGATTACTGTCTCTCATGGATTACAATCATTACAACTCTCTGAATTACAGGACATAATAGGACATAATGTGCTATATCACGGACACAATCATGAATATTCCAAATAAACCATATACACTGACCTGTACTTTAGATTTTTTATTGTTATGCACATCTATGATCCTTACCATTAACCTGTTTATATTTTTTGGCATTATGTGAATTTTAGATTTTGGATTTGATATTTCTATATTTCACTCTATCTATTTACACTCTTTCTTATTTTGTATTACAACTGTTGCACAACAATTTCCCATGGGATGAAGTTCCATTTTATTTTATCTTGTTTCATCTCATTTAATCTAATGTTATGTAAAGATGCAAACTGTGTACATCCAAAATCGGGTCAGTCAGCTAATCAGAGGGACACAGCAAGGTGCTGCGTGTGTGTCAATCCTCACAGACCCTCATGTTAAATAGCCCAACTTTTTACAGTCTGATACAAAAAACAATTTTGGTCTCTATAGCTAATTTTAACTTTCATGACAGACTATATGGGGGTGAAGTTTTATATAACTCACCTTTTTAGATGTTATTAAGGCTTAAAGTTGGGCATGACCAGGGCAACCTCTAGCTCACCTGGTGTGCACCATATATAGGCTGAGGCCCTTGCAGCGGCAAGTCCAACCTTGCAGCCCATTGCTGCTTGTCATTCCCCCAGTTTCCTGTCTCTCTCAAGCTGCACTATAATAAAGGAAAGAAACCTTAAAAATAAATTTAAAAAAAAGTGCATAACTAAGGGTGTGGTTGCTTTGAGTGGCTGGTGTGTGCTGTCCATTGACAAGATGCTACCACAGCAACAACGCTGCTTAGGTAACGTAACCATGGAGTAACCCCAGATTCACAGAGTATAGCTGTAGTCGTAGCTGTTGCTATTTCAGTGTGTTTTCAGCCAACCTAGTCATTCAAAATAAAGTTGCCATCATACTTTTCGGCAAACCATGGATACAGTACATATGCGTGTTATTAGGTAATGTATACATTAAAAATCATCGTTTCAGCAATGTTGTGGCTAACCTGTGTTTAGGTTTAGGCACAAAAAGTTCAAAAAAGATCCTGTTTTGGCTTAAAATACTTGCTTTTTGTGTCGCTATCCCGGCGGGTAAAGCATTGATGTCTCGGTAAAATATAACAGCTTTTTGTGACACTATCCCTGCTACACAACACCCACCTTTGGAGCCTACAAAGCCAATGGAAACACAGCAATGTATCAGTCATTTGCAGAAATAGACAATGCTAACTTTTTCTGGAGCCTAGGCTGTTTCAGTTCATGAAAATTTAACTGTAACATTTTGGTCACCTAAACAAGTTTTGTAAAATGAATTTTTATACTCACTACCATTAGTTTTTCATATTTTAAATCACACATGTATTGTCTGCATGTACTATTCTGCCTTTTCATGACATTCCTTTAGCCATATTTGAACTTAATCTAAAACAGTGCTACTTGAGGTACTACTTAAGTATGTAGGAAAATGATTCTTTGTCATCCTCATAAAAATCTGCACACTGGAGATGGTTCATGACAATGTATATTTAGCAAATATTGTGTGGCTAGAATTCTGTACAGCAATTTAAATTAAATGTTAAATTGTATTTAAGTTCCACAAGTGATTGAAAATCACACAAATTACACATATGTTGTCATGCAAATACAAACAGACAAATATAATCCAGGCATGCACGTGGTCTGAAGGTCACGTAACTACAGCGATGGCCAGCTCATCATCCATCCCTCCCTGTCAATGTCTAAACCCAACCATTCAATTAGCAGCATCCTGCAGCTACATTCATTTGCTGCCTAATTGACCTCTGAGTCACAGTGGAGATCAAGTCCTGGTAATGACAACAGCTGCACAGAGTGAGACTCCACCATGTTGACACCATAATTACGCAGCAAGTCACCCAACATGGGCTTTAGGGTCAAAACTGAGTGAAAAGGAAGATAAGAAGGCAAAAGAGGAAGGCAGACAGGATGAGAGAATAAGAAATAGATGAGGGGAAAAAGAGGGAGGAAAGGGAAGACAGAAAAAAGAGAGGAGGAGGAGAGAAGACAGCTGACCGGAGGCTTGTTCAACCATGAGATTAGGCTAAGTGATGAAAAGCAGGGAGGAAATAGAGACAGAGACAGTTGGAGAGCCTCGGGTAAGGAACAAGCATTGAAGACGGATGAAGAATGTTTTTCAGATGCTTTTAAGGCTGGGTAAGAGCAGAAATCAAGATAATATGGCTCTGTGATCTTCGTAGCCAACACTGGGACAGGAGCGACCACTAGGCTGGATCTAATAATGGGAGTTGATAAATAGTTTCGGCTTCAATCACTGCATACGGCTGAACCCACTCGAGGTTAAAAAATCAAATTAACGTGGGTGTCTGGACATGTCAGCTGTATAGAGGATAACATCACTCCAGCTCTTGAAAAACATAAAACAAACTAATCTAATCTGGTGGCCATATCACAAAGCCAGACAATAAGAAGCACTTAACAGAAACTTCAATGATAATACAATAACAAGACTATTTTGGATGGTTTAGACTGGGATTTAGTGAAATAGCTCCACACTGATTTGGGGTCTTTTCATCAACGTTTGATTTGGACTTCAGAATAAAGATAATCTTTAGACACCACTTAATCAGAGTTCTGCTCATCAGCATCCAAAAGACCAACCCTGGCCCCCAGTATGAAGTCAGAAACATGGGTCTCATCCTTTTTATACTAAGATAGAAATCACTCCAAACTTCTTCACTGCTCGATGAAATCCTAAGAAATAGTAACCAGGGCTTTTGAGAGGAAGGAGCACTTAAACAATGTTGTAACTACATAGGGGTTCTATGAATTGAACAAAGGGTCATTTGGGAGTTTGGTACTGAAAGATTTGTCAGAGATATTCATCTTCAGATTTAGAAGATTATTTGTGTGAACCTTTCATGTCAAAAGAGTGAAAACAGAAGCAGCTCTCGTCAATGTTTCCATATTAACAGTGAGTCAAATGAATATGTGTAATGTGAAAGTGGTCACTCACAGAGAATTAGCATCTGACTCTGCAGCATTTGAGGCTCTTTCAGCTCATTGTTCAATGTATTCTGATACAACAGTTTGTACGGTATCCTACAAATTAACGCCCCTCGACTGACATTACATCCTTAATGTACAGTTACATAATCAATGTCAAGTTACAGATGTTAGGATCAGCCTAGTAAAGTGACTGTGGTTAGGTTTAGGAGAAGGAACAAGGGGAGGACGTACCTTAAAATGACTCAAACTTCATTCAGAGTTCACATGGTTCCGAACACCCATTTCCAGTCTTGCGTTTGGTGACCCATCCACCATCCCAACTTAGCTCCTCACAAGACTGATCGGGCCTGCTTCCTCGTTTACTATCATTAACGCATTGGCCATGTGAATGCAGTCTTTCACAATACATGGGTTAAATTAGAAAAATAAAAAATAAAAATGGATAGACAGATGGATGAGTCTACTGTTGGAATATCAATTCTGAAAACCGAACACACAACAACCAACCATTTTGTCACTGGCAACAAGTTTGATTTAATGTTGAAAGCTTGCTCACTCGTCTGGATGGTTGGGGCAAAACACCACTTCCTTTACAAACATGCACATGCATGTTTGTAAAGGAAGTGTAAAAGGGTCTGTATGTCAGTGTTGTGTTGTAAGCTTGTTCTGCCCCCAAGCTGACCAAAAACCAATTAACGTATCTTTAAAGAGATCATTATAAGAAGTAAAGCAATAAGTAAAAGTCATCATCATTGCATTAACATGTAGTTTAACCTTTGTCAAAAAGCTACTGACATGTTCATCTAAACATGCTTAATGTGTCTCAATAACAGAAAAGTTATTACACTTAACAAAAATATAAACGCAACACTTTTGTTTTTGCTCCCATTTTTCATGAGCTGAACTCAAAGATCTAAAACATTTTCTATCCACACTAAAGACCATTTCCTCACAAATATTGTTCACAAATCTGTCTAAATCTGTGTTAGTGAGCACTTCTCCTTTGCCAACATAATCCATCCCACCTCACAGGTGTGGCATATCAAGATGCTGATTAGACAGCATGATTATTGCGCAGGTGTGCCTTAGGCTGGCCACAATAAAAGGCCACTCTAAAATGTGCAGTTTTATCACACAGCACAATGCCAAGTTTTGAGGGAGCGTGCAATTGGCATGCTGACTGCAGGAATGTCCACCAGAGCTGTTGCCCGTGAACTGAATGTTCATTTCTCTACCATAAGCCGTCTCCAAAGGTGTTTCAGACAATTTGGCAGTACATCCAACCGGCCTCACAACCGCAGATCGCGTGTAACCACACCAGCCCAGGACCTCCACATCCAGCATGTTCACCTCCAAGATCGTCTGAGACCAGCCACCCGGACAGCCGCTGCAACAATTGGTTTGCATAACCAAAGAATTTCTGCACAAACTGTCAGAAACCGTCTCGGGGAAGCTCATCTGCATGCTCGTTGTCCTCATCGGGGTCTTGACCTGACTGCAGTTCGTTGTCGTAACCGACTTGAGTGGGCAAATGCTCACATTCGATGGCGTCTGGCACGTTGGAGAGGTGTTCTCTTCACGGATGAATCCCGGTTTTCACTGTTCAGGGCAGATGGCAGACAGCGTGTGTGGCGTCATGTGGGTGAGCGGTTTGCTGATGTCAACATTGTGGATCGAGTGGCCCATGGTGGCGGTGGGGTTATGGTATGGGCAGGCGTATGTTATGGACAACGAACACAGGTGCATTTTATTTATGGCATTTTGAATGCACAGAGATATCATGACGAGATCCTGAGGCCCATTGTTGTGCCATTCATCCACGACCATCACCTCATGTTGCAGCATGATAATGCACGGGCCCATGTTGCAAGGATCTGTACACAATTCCTGGAAGCTGATAACATCCCAGTTCTTGCATGGCCAGCATACTCACCGGACATGTCACCCATTGAGCATGTTTGGGATGCTCTGGATTGGCGCATATGACAGCGTGTTCCACTTCCTGCCAATATCCAGCAACTTCGCACAGCCATTGAAGAGGAGTGGACCAACATTCCACAGGACACAATCAACAACCTGATCAACTCTATGCGAAGGAGATGTGTTGCACTGCGTAAGGCAAATGGTGGTCACACCAGATACTGACTGGTTTTCTGACCCCCCCAGACCCACCCAATAAAGCAAAACTGCACATTTTAGAGTGGCCTTTTATTGTGGCCAGCCTAAGGCACACCTGTGCAATAATCATGCTGTCTAATCAGCATCTTGATATGCCACACCTGTGAGGTGGGATGGATTATGTCGGCAAAGGAGAAGTGCTCACTAACACAGATTTAGACAGATTTGTGAACAATATTTGTGAGGAAATGGTCTTTTGTGTGTATAGAAAATGTTTTAGATCTTTGAGTTCAGCTCATGAAAAATGGGAGCAAAAACAAAAGTGTTCCGTTTATATTTTTGTTCAGTGTATATTAGCAAACTGACTCAGTCATGTCAGTTACAGCAATATCTACAGTATAGAAAATTTGCTAACATTAGCCACTGTAAGCTACTGGTCATACCAGACCAAGTGAGCCTGTAAGGACAAAAACCCTGACTACCTTTGCAAAACTGGTACAAAATTCACTGATCATAGCATAAACGAATGCTGACAGACTAAAATCATATACTATACATAAACAAAAAAATAACAAAAAGTCATAAGACAGAGTCACAATTAAAACCCAGACGGGAAAAAGGAAGCAGGAACCTCCCCCTCCTACGACAGAGTTACATGCTTTGCTGCCAACACAGCGGTGACCTTAGATTCTTCTTAGATTCTTTGTTGGAATGGTGAGAAAAAGCAACTGTATTGAATCATAAGGAAAAGTGCTGCAGCTATCAGCGGTACACAACAGCCGCGTCTAAGGCACTCAGACTGTCTGGAATGGAGTAGTCAATAATGAGCCTTCACAGAGTTAGGAATCTCCAACACAAACAGAATCAATCAGCGAGCCTGGAGGCTTGCTAGATGCTATTGAAGTGTCGTTCACACTGGACTGGGATCAATGGCTAAGCTAGAGTTGACCATCGATCCAAACCATCCTCTGGTCTCCTTCCCTGTCCCCTCCTCACACTTCAGCAGAGGCTAACAAGGTAAGAAAGCCGAGACAAGCTTGGCTAAAGTGAAACAGCAGCATGTAGCATTCTCCCCCCCTTGATCTGTAATGATACACCCTCTAAAAAAGGCACATTCTTCCTCAAATGTTTCTTTGTGGCTGAAACAGGGCTTTAGACAGCCACTACTCTTTCACAGATCACTTCGACCTCTACATGGGTCTTCTCTGCTATTTGGTAGATATTGTAGAGGTAGTCCTGCTTGATACTCTCTGCTATGGTGCTTCATGCTTTTTGGCAAGAACATGCAGTAATTACACTGGACAGAGGAGGTAGCATATTATTTCTGATGATCTACATGTCTGTAGGTGCAGGGTCTGATAGCTAAAAGGTTTTCACATGTTAATGTGTTGTGATGTAACATTTTCATTATGCTGCATTTGCATGAAAACTCTCAGTGGAAATATTGAAATTCAAAAAAGTTTCAATATTGCAAAAAAAAAAAAAGAAAAAAGTTCACACTGTGGTGGTGTATAGATTAATAATGACGTGCATGCAGCATGTGAAGGGATGATAAATGGTCATCAGATCTGTGTGGAGCGATGAGGAGACTGTAACCTTCCTCAAATGTATACATAATAAACAGAAATGTCACATTTTCATCGTGTCTTCCACATTATTTTTCAGTCATTTGATTGATGAGCTCTTTTAATGATGTTGTCTCGCTGTGTCCTCATCTTCTGAAATGATTAAATGACACCCGACTCAACAGCATGCGCATCAGTAATGCTTTGACTGTGTTTTACCCATGTAGCAGACCTGTGAGTGATCAACTTGTGTATCAGAGATGTGTGCATGGCACATGGAGGATACACAACTGCCAAAAACTTTGGCATACACTCGCTGTTCAGTGTTGCTGGTTGACATGTAAACCAAGATCAAACAGAAGCTCGGGGACCTTTTCAGTGTGTTTTGGAGATGGTTTAATATCGAACATTAAAAGGAAACAATGTGCTTTCTTTTAGCTTTTGGGGGCATTTGATGACGAGTCATACTGGGGGGGACAGATTTCATGACCCCCATCTTCGTGGCCATTATGCTTTTGGATGGACATCAGAGTCATGTCTGAGTGTTAAGATTTATTTATTAATTATTTTATAACACAGGCAAGGAGTTTAATTTTTGAATTAATACCACCTCACATAGTCTATTAAAGACCACATGTGTAATTTTGTGATTATTAATATTATTCCCCACCCCCACCTGTAATGTCAGGACTAAATGGGGCTTTAGTGATCTTACCCAAAATATTTGTGACTGGGTATTGATAATTGTCTATATGAGCTGACTGCATATGCAAACACTTAGGGGTAATTAACCAAAGGATTACGAGGCTTCTGTGGCAGCTAAACCTGCACAAAAGAAACCATGTACTCATACTTGCAAAGGGTGAAATGCACTCCTCACTCCTAAATAGCGTCTCGGTGCTCCTGTGCTATTTGCACATATTTAAATGAGGTAATGTGAATATATTTGGCGCAAAATTGTCCCCTTGCTATGTAAATGAGCCTCACTGCAAAAACAGTCAAATTCACAAACATCAGCCCGAAATGCATTTGTAAGAGGTGTTACACCCATTTCTTGCTCGCCGTCTTTTTTGACTTTAAGATTTCTTTTTCCCTGCTGTTGGTCTGCCTACTGGTTCTTGGCACAAATACAAAATGTATATTTTGCCACCTGGATAATTACAATCTGATATTCAAAAAAAGGGCAAAGTGCACTTAGCTGCAAAATTTTAATGGTGTGTTTGTGCTGTAATATCATCAATATCATCTATGAATCAGACCTTGAGATGGGTGGACACATGTTGCAAGTCATGCACAAGTCACGGTGCTATCAGCAGCCGCAATCCATTCTTTGTGAATTCACCCATCAGTATATTATAAACAAAACTGTGTATGTATCCATTTAGGGGTATTTTGGGGGGGTTTATAGGTTTGAACTGTTGCATGCTTATATGTTAGCACTGAGCTTGCAGTACTGGGGGGAGTCCTCTTTCTCTATGTGAAGATGAACTTAGAGGTCAAAGGGCAGAAAGCAAAGCTGAAAACTAAAGAACACCACAAGTCTGTACTCTTAACGACTGGTCAGTGTGATGTCCTGAGCCCGTTTTCAACACAGTTAACAAGTTGTAGTAGGTAGTGTTTCTGGTTTAAAGAGGAGGCTGTAGATTTCATGCACACACAGATGACAAATTAAAGGGAAAATACAACATTAAGTGTCCAGTGCAGCTGTACAGTGCTTTGGACACTGATGATAGTGTTGAGTCCAATATGTCATTCAAAAACCCTGTGATCTGGTGACTGTGAAGGCCACAGCATATGATTCACATCATTTACTCATCAAACCATTCAGTGAACCTCCTTTGGGAACATCTCCATGCATCAGGTTTCTCAACTGATTTACTTAGTTTTTACCTTTTAATTTGTCACCCATTTGTATATTTCTAATATAATCTAAACTCACATTATAACAAAGAATGCTCCTGACAATATCAATGATGAATTATGCATGTTTCTTAAGAATATCGCACGTACCTTTCTTTGTGTGCAGTTTCAAAATAACATTAACTTCTAATTGGTATTACTATAGTTCTAAGCCACAGTTTGCTCATCAGCAGCATTTTTAAAGGAAATCAATTCCACTCAACACCCGATTTGTTGTGGCTGCTACGAGGTAAACAACAGTATAAAGGTTTTGCTATGATATATTCATAACTGCCTTGCTTGTTAATTTAGCATAGAGACAAAGGTCCACTGCTCTTTGTTTTTTGAGAATACAACAAACTTTTAGACCTTTATGGCTAACTTAAAAATATTAATTTTTGATGACACAGTCTTTTCAGTTAGGCCATAGACTCTGCATGCAATGTTCTGAAACTGCAAATTTAAAGCGAAACCATGTCACTGTTGCTGATCAGCGGCTACTGTGGCTAAAATTGACAATTAGGGGATTATGTTAGACCAATTGGAGAAAAGTCCAAAAATCACTGAGTGTGCTTTGACAAACTCAGTTAAGTCATATTTACCATTAGCTAATGGTCATACTGGCCTATTAGTTACAAGAGTTAAAGGCCTCTAGTTTCGCAGACTGGGTGAGGCGGAGGCACAGCGCACCTGTGCTTCACCAACTGGGTGTGGCCAGGCGGATTTTGCAAGTTTGGCACACCGTGCGCCTGGCGCAGCTACTCCTCTTTCCCACCTCCGTCCCTCCTACCTGCGCAAGTCAGAAAGAGGGAGGAGAGAAGGCGTGGAGTGGGTTTTACACACATCACACCAATCAAATGAGCCCCTCTCCTCGCTCTTAAATGCGCCACGCGAAGGCGTAATGAGAGTTTACTCAATTCGCCATGGCAGAAGAGAGCAGCAACGTCAGACAGCCAAACTTCTCCTAGGAGGAAACTGATGTTTTGGTCCGGGAGGTCCAAGCTTGCAGTGTCCGAATATACGGAACTGCGAGCAGACCTCCACGGGCTGATGATGCAAAGGTAGCCTGGGAGGAGGTCACCACAATTGTAAATCAATGTTGCGTTTCTCTTGTGCGCGCGCTCTCTCTTTCTCTCTCGCAGTGTCACTCTGTTTCTTTTCTTTTGACTTTTCTAAGATGACAGATGCTGAATATATACTCCCTATCTGATGCTGTGGCTGTTTGTGGTTGGCTGAGAGGGATGTGAACTCATTAGTTTGCAGGCTGTGTTAATCAAATCAGGTTGGGTTTCCATTACGCGTGCCAAACGGTGCCAATCCCCTTTGATCTGACATCAGATGTGACAGGACAGTCGATATAGAGATACATTTATGTGCTGATTGCAGATAGTTGCATTGAATAGTGGTTTCTGTGGCTATTTATTGCATCGTTAATGTGCTTGACATTCTGGAAACCTGCCTGTGAGGTTTTGGTGACGTGTGCGCACTGTCTGCCGGTCAGCCAAACTGCCACTACACCGGCTGTGCTCCGCCTGCGCTGACAGTAGACCTGGTTTCAGCTGGTGAGCTTTTAGCACACCTCCGGCGAAGCCTTTTGGCACAAAACTGTCACTGTGCCAAACTGGATCTGTCGATACCTCCTCCTGCTGCGCCGCCACACCCATCTCAGCGCACCTCGTAGTATCTGCTTTTACCTACTCTTTGATACCAAAAGTAATTTTATTATATTAAGTACTGAAACTAAAAGTACAATGCTGGCAATAAAAAAGCAGAATCCTCGGAATTCTGAGGATTATGAAGTTTATGTCTGTACACCACCTTTGAAATAGGGCATACATTACACACAAGGTCTTCCTCACAACTTAAAGGATCTAAGGAAAACCTTTGACTATCCAGGGCTGACACACTGTAGTGGAGCAGTCACAGCGCATTTACATGGCATAAATCTTTATCTCCTTTAACCATTACTTGCCTTTTCGGCTGTGGGACACCATTTCCATCATGAAGTCGGTCTCATTGTTGAGTGGAATGTATACGCTTGCATGTAGCACCTAATCTGACATGCAGCCTGGTTCTGACTGGAAATCAAAAAAAAAAATTAAAGATTATTTTTTTGGGCATTGTCCCTTTTACTGATAGTACAGCTAAAGATAGACATGAAGTATGGGAGGGTGTGGGGTGGCGTGGCGGGATGGCACGCAGCAAGGGGCCATAGGTTGAAAATGAACCCAGGCCGCTGCCAAGGCCTCAGCCTGTATGGGGCGCACACTCTACCTAGTGAGCTTTGCACTTGCCCTTGTTTAATTAATCAATCATCTAACCTTAGGACATAGAAATGCATAGAAACTGGGGTTAAATACTTCTATTCCAATACACAGAAATGTGTTGGAGTAAAGATACACACTTAATTTGGGAAATGTGGTGGAATAAAAATGAAAGGTGACAGAAATATAAGAACTCAATTCTTAATACTTAAGTATTGTAACAAAGTATTATTGTTCTGTTACATTACACCACTGCCTGAATGTATTGTATTGAGCAAAGGTGTGTTTCATGTCTCAATAATTCATCTTTGCATTTGAAAGAGGAAGAGGGTGTTTTTTCTTCTTTAAAAAGTTAAATAGTCTGGCTTTAAAACAAGCTGTAATGGTCAAAAATGTTTGGGATGAGGCTTACTGTTTTTTTTATTGGATTCAATAGGGATGCTTTTCCCAGCAGACATTTCACCAGGAAACACACAGGTGTAATTAATAACATTAATAAGCACTGCATTGCATTTAGGGAAGCCAGTTCAGCGGCCCTAGATTAGGAGGTGTGTGTTTTTGTGTGTGTGTGTGTGGGGGGGGGGGGGGGGGTGGCGGGAGGGATGCAGTGTGTCAGGCTGCAGTGTGTCTAGACAGTATTCATGATCCATCTGTCTGCCACTGCCACGGCAACAGCCAGCGGCTACAACAAGATGGCAAACTCCATTACCACAGAAACATTTTCTATGTCCCTGTCCTCTTCCTCTTTTTCTCCTCCTCATCCACCTCTCTCTCACTTTCCTTCTCTCTCCATCTTCCTCCTCATCTCTGTCTGGCCCTCTGTCTCACTTCCATCTCCCTCTTTTCTCTCACTCTTAGTCCGTCTGCACTCTTCTCAATCCCCCACCACTCATTTTTGGCAATCTCGACCTTTCTTCTTCTTTTTCCTCTCTCCCTTCTCTCCATCCACCCATCCCTCTCTTTCTCCCTTCCTCCCTCACTGTCTCTCAGGCATCATCAGAAAATGTGCACCGGCTCAGAAAATTACAATCATTGTACAGCTTTCCCATAACGCCGGCTGCAGACACTTACATTAACATTCGCTCTAGACAGCTAAATATTTTAAGTACCCGGCTCAGGATTCTATCCATTGGAAATGAGTGCCCCCAGAACCCCGCCCGTCCCTCCGAAAATAATAATAAAAAAGGTTGTTCTTATTGCCTTGTGGAGGAAAAGAAGGGCAGGCAGAAAGAGAAAAAAAAGCAAGATAAATTTACAAAACAACAAGGTTGGTGGGTTTGAGAGGTGAAGCGCATCTGAGGTAGGGAGGTGAGGGAGGGAGGGAGGGAGGGATGGAGGGGAAGGTAAGGAACCCGCCAGACACAAACACACACACACACAGACACACACAGAGCCAAGGATGAAAGTGCTGCTGTAAAAAGTTTTCCCTCTCCTCCTAAAAGTTGTTGAAAGAGAACGCTGCAGCACATCAAAGTGGCCTGGCAGACAGCCATCGGAGCCCATTGGTGTCCTTCACCCTCTCCCTCTCTCTCTATCTCTCTCACCGTCTCTCCCTCTCTCTGTCTCTCTCTGTTTCCATTGATCGTGGCGAGTCGAGGGAACACTCTCATCTCGTTCCCTGGACAGTGCTGCTCAGCGGGAGGTAAGAGGAGGTGGTTGGCGGAGGGGTGGAGGGGTGCTTATGAAAGAAGCAAAGAGATTCAAACAAAACCTGCACTGAAATGGAAAGGTGGAAAAACTTGAGAAGGAAGTTGTTTCAGATGGATATGAAATAAATCCTTTACTGCCTCTATAGGAGTCCTTCCCTATGGCAGTTTATGGTGTGTTTACTTCCAAGGACTGTATGAGGCTCTCACTAGCAATTGCATATTCATAATATTAAATGACATTATGCTCAGATTTCTTCAAACTAGAAGTTTAATTAGACTCATAATAAGTACCAAATTATTATTGTTAAACAAAGGGTAGATACAAAGTGCATGTGTTAATTTTGAATGTACATGCTACAGAAGAGTATAAAATCGAATGCACACCTGTAGACTCACAGTAAACCCATGAGTGGTTTTTGATTCTACTCTTTCTTTTCCATTTCCCCTGTGAAAAGTTGTGGATGGTACCAACTGAACCATTAAGTACCGCCCCCATTTTTGGTATATTCTAATCCTCACTCTGAGCATCATGGAGCGTCATACCCAGGGTCTCCGGCAACACTAAACCCCCGAGCTTGCCTTTTTAAATATCCTGTGGAGACACACTCTCACTGCAGCCTGTTTTTTTTTGTTCTGAAAATGTCTGTGTGCAGCCTAGTTCTGTGGACGATAAGCGAGGTGCAGGCTTCCATCTCTGTCACCAGTAATGAGGAAATACAGTGAGTGCTGGATGGAGCAGTGAGTGACAACAGACCCACCCACATTTAAGGGTACTGTTTGCAGTAGAGATACTAAGCCCACCTAGGGTAAAGGTACCATGTCTGAAGGGTTACTTTTGGTTCCAAAGGTACCTTACCAAACGTGATTGGTGGAAATGGGGCTTGAGTGAAGGGAAGGCTGCAGTCAGGGTTAAAAGAAACCATTGCGACTGTTGGTAGACAGGTCAGGTCCTGTCAGGTAGAGACAGAATGCAAACTACAGTCCATGGCATCAGAGTGCAACACTCTGAATGTCCATACATCCACCCCGACCCCCTCCATATGGGAGGTTTTGAGGGTTTAAAACAGTTTCTTCAAGACTGGACATACTCTTAAACAGGCACAGACAGCAAGCGTGCATATGGCTCTGTTTTTACTATATTGGGTGAATATATACACAGACATGCTTGCACGTTTGTCTACAGAAATAGTCAAACAAGTCCCATACAGAAGGAGGATGCATGAGGAGGACAGTTCCTGTGGACCCTCACCAACAGGGACAGATGAAGACATTTGCTTCACTCAGATCCTCCAGAACATGCAGATGCGTACAGTATAATTTGGACTTGACTGTGAATACACATGAGACGTGATACATCTGAAACTCGACTGAAGTCTTCATTTATCCAATCATCACATCATCTGACCTGTGTAACATGTCACCATCCGAGGTGGTGCGAACAGGACAGAAGATGGACAAAAATTATTTGTTGTAGAAGTAGTAGGCTTTATGTGAAGTATACAAAAAGAAAATGTGTTCTCCTTTTTTAGTATTAATGGATTTATGTACGGATGGATGTATGTAGTAGGACACAAACAACACATTGGTCAGTTTAAATTGCTACATATGATAAAGTGGAAGCTTATCTGTTCTGTGACCATTGCTGCCCTTCTTCTGGTTAGGACTGTCTTTGCACACATGTGCATAGGCCAATTAATTCTAATGAGGACTTGACTGAGTGCTGAAAACTTTTTTAACATTTCGCATCAGTTTAACTTATTTTTGTACTACCTTTCCGCTGTTTTTTTCCTCATCATAGATTTTAATTGTACTATTGAACGTCTCAAATCTTTTCAAATGTTCCTGTGATCCGACTCCTTTCGCGACTCTATAGCCTGCGGCTGTTATAAAAGTAATGGTTATTGTGTTGTTTGTTTAATGCCCGATGAAGGTTTATGATCAAAATGTAGCTTCATTAGTCTGTTTGGTGCTGATGATGTGCAGGAGTTCACTACTTTTTGAATCTACATGCCACAAAAGTTTGATCCTATAAAACTCATTATACTCAACTGAAAGCTGGTTTGCAGTACCACGCCCACCCGCAGCATATATGCTCAGTGGGGATTAACAAAGACACCCCAGGGAGAAACAAAACTGAGCAGCAGAGAGGACAGACAAGGAGGAGAATGAGTGAGGAAAGAAATGTGAATCAGTATGTATCTGGGCTGTGTGATGGTGTGAGGTACAGAGAGGGAGGCACAGAGGTAGAGCACCCTGCAGCACTCACAGTTGAAGATGCCCGGTGGAGGGTGCTGGGTGACCACGGGGCAGTTCTCCTCATCGCTGTTGTCCCCACAGTTATTCAGCTGGTTGCAGATCAGCGAGCCCAGACGCAAACAATTCCCATTGGTGCAGTGGAACTTGCACTCTGTACAGCCGGGGAAGGGAGGGTAGCGGGACAAGGAGAAAGAGAAGAAACATTTCTTAGCACAACTATTGCAATCGTTAAGTGAATAGAGCTGCGTTCAATGTCTGAACACCAGGGTTGAAGCAACTATTGTACTTGTTGTTCAACATTCCAACCTAACAAAGCAAAATGTTTTGTTTATTCAAGGTCTGTACTGTATGTCATCATTGCTTTTACAGGAGCTGTATGTTACATTCAGAGCATATATGATTCAAAGTCTGAGCTGGAACTGAGTTTACAGTTAGGGATGAGGGAGTACACCATTATTTGTATCTGCGCAGCCAACTAAATCTGAATTCATATCTGTACTTGGAATGGGTGGGGTTTTAACTGGAGGTGGGTGGAGTTTAAGTCAGGAATGGGTAGAGTTAAACCCAGAAATGGGGTGGTCTGACTGGAAGTTCTAATTCAAACGTGAAATTGATGTAGCTTGATGTTAAGAATTAGGCCCCAATCACACAGAAAGAGTCACAGCAGCTGAAGGCAGCTTTTTGGAGCCGTTTTTAAAAAGAATGAAGTTATTTGCTTGCAGTTTTTCAATGTGATGTGCCTTGCGTTTCTGCACCCCAAGTCATCTCTTTTTCCATAATCTTTTTTCCCATTGTCCAATCAGATGATTTGAGAGGCGCGCCTTCTGTGGTGGTCACGACAACAACTTTACAGTTGATAAGCAACGGAGGAGAAACTGGTGGTAGCAGTTGGTGGATACCCAGAGCTATACGGCACAACGATAGACAGCAGGTTGTCAAACTGCCCCTGAGTCATCCCAAAATATGCCTGGAAATGGCCATCATTGAGGCGAAGCTCCTGAACCAACTGGTGGTACTGCCCCGTGATCCACCCTCTTTTTTAGGGTCTCATGTTCCAACACAGATCTCTGTTTCTCTGAACAAACTATTTGCTGACAGCCTCTCACCCTAAACCAGAGATACAGCAAGTAGCCTCTGCCTCAACATTTTAGGAAGTAGATACTAATTACTGTGGAAAAACAAACAAACTGGTAGACTGATTACATGATAAGGTTAGTGTAAAAGCGTGATGGGGTGGTTGCCTGGCAACAATAAAAAGGAGCAACTTTTCTTTTTTTTTTTTTTTGCAAGTGGCATTCCATATAATTAAAAAAAAAGGCAGTGTGGTGCACCTCACGTTTTGCAACCTGCAAACTTTTTCTGTGTGATTGGGGCCTAAGAAAACGATTTACAGAACAATCTGAGAATTGAGCTTAAGATCATTTTCTAAAGTGAAGAGTGAGAGACTGAATACAGTTACCCAGAGAATTTTCGGATACTGACACATTTTACTCAGATGATAGTTGTAAGACCTTTGTTTTCAGTACCAAATAATCCACACCTTTATGTAGGGGTGGGGGGGCTTCTACGATGATGCCGTTCTGCCTATGGTAACTGCCATGAGCGCAGTGCAGAGCAGCTGCGATTAGCTAGCCATTGGGACACTAGGGCTGTAGTCAACCAAAGAAAATCTTGGTCGACTAAAGTCACACATAATCTTCAACTAATCAATTAGTCGTGGGGGGAAACAAAATCTGCACGTTATTTGGTGCGTAATAGTCGCGCGTAATGACAGCTCCTCGTCTGCATGTCTTTCATGTTTGTCTCACTGACAGGTGGAGAGCCTACAGACAGGTACCCATACGAGCCGCTCCGCCGCAACCGTGCATAATAGTCGCGCGTAATGACCGCTCCTTGTCAGTTAGACTGCACGTCATTCATGTTTGTCTCACTGACAGGTGGAGAGCCTACAGACAGGTACCCATTGCTCCTCCACTGACTGCTCTTGTCCTGTCTTCTCCCTCTTCTTTCTCTCCAGTCCTCTCTATCACTAAACTCTGAGCTTAATCATTAGCTTTTAGCTCAGCAGCACTCGTAATTGAGTAGGCTTTTGAACAATGCAGGAGAAATGTTACAGACAGTTTATATTATCAGCCTGGGCCTGGGGCTTGTTGTAACAGTAAATGGGATGTGTTGTAACATGTGTAGCCTAAGTTAAACTGTGTCTGTGTGAGTGAACATCTTACCCTGTGATGCGCGATGTGGGCAGCAGTTCCAGCCACACACTGCTACTGCTGCCAAGCAGCCCTGCCCATTGGAAAGAGTGTGGGATATACCACTACTAGGAATGGGAGGGGGGGACTAAATCTTTTAAGATTTAAATAGCACATTATTGTGCAATTATAATGAGCACCGCTTACATTGTGCTTTTAATAAATACTACTGCATTGTTCAAAAATTATTAATTGTGTCTCAAATGATTCGAGGGGGGTACAGCTTTACTGAAGGGGGAGTCATGTCCCCCCTGTTCCCCCGAGATTTCCGCCCCTGTACTGTGTCACTCTGCAATTACAACCTCCAAAACACTAGTCGGCTGTGTTAAGTGCTGTAAAGTTTAGTTCAAATCAAACTTTATTTATATAATTGATTCAAAACACACATTAAACATGGCTTAATAGAGACAATTTCAAACACAAGTACGCAAACTGGCTTCACTATAAATCGCAGAACTGACAGACAAACACTTGTCTTTCTCTGGACACATTTCCCCCACCAATACAACATGCTAACAAAGGTAACGGTACATAATTTGGCTCCATTACAACTCACAAGATTCACTGACAAACAACTGTCTTATACTAAACACGTTTTCCAAGCAAATACAACATGCTAACATTATTAGCGTCAGCCTATGGCATTTTACACTGTATAAATTAGCCTAGCAACGAGCGGAGATTTCCTCTGCTCATATGAAGCCAGGATAAATCCCGAAGTATAAATCCCTGAAGGATAAATCACACACACGATTTTATTTATTTTTTCTTATCTGTTAAATACAAGTAAATACAAGCTTCGTTTCCACTGGGGGAAATGGTTTCAGTATACAGAAACAGACAGGAGGTCTGCGTCAGCACGATGCTGAGTGTGAGGGTGGGCGGGGGGTTTTGAAAACACCCCCATTTTCACAGGTAACTTAGCCTGTCCCCCCGCCGCAGGAAATAATGGATTAATCCTGGAAAGCTATTGATGTAACGCATCAACGCACTTCTCCTTATGAAAGTAACACAGCGATTATTTGACCAATGAGAATTTGGTCGGACGAGAGCAAAGTGACCAAATAATCGACTAGTCGACCAGGAGACTACAGCCCTATGGGACACACTCACAGGTAATCACGTGCACTAACATGCAGGCATGAATGGACCAGCTACCACAACCTACCACACGGGGAGTGTGACTACTCAGGATGCCATTACTATACTATATTACTATATCTTTACATAGCAAGTGGCTTGCTGCTATATTACTGCTCAAAAGTGTCACATAACGAATGATACAACTGACTGATGTGCTCCTTTATTTCTGCAGCTGAAACTCTGGAGAGATGTAGAACTGTGTTGTACAAAGTTGTGAAGCCTAAAAAAAATCAAATAATGGAAAGAATTGAAAAAAAATCATCATTTTGATGAAAATACATGTTTACAAGAGGTGTTCAGCATTTTTTTTAAAAAGCACGCCCACACATACTCACCAGTGTCACTGCAATAGTAGTGCATGCAGGCACACTCTAATGTGTAATAGCACCGATAAACTGCACAGACATCAAAATGCTCAAATGCCGGGCTGTTATGTGCAGTTCTCCCCGTTATCTACGCTTCAGAATGTGCAAGGTCATGTGAAATGTTTTTTTGTTTTTTTTTACCTGTAAGCTCAAACACAAAGCAGAGTTAATGTGTTGAGTTCACACAGAAACAAGGTCAGACAAAAAGTGGTTTCTCGTTCAAAACAACAAATAAATAAACAGCTTTTTCAAACGGGCCTTTGATGTGCCTCAGCCCCGAACCATAATGTGCTTCTGTCACGGTTATTACCAAAACGCGTCTTTCCCCCTAAATATTAATATGCCTGATTAGCACTATCTGGTGAAAAAAACCACCTCAAACCTATAAATGTGAAAGTGAAAAATATATATTCTGGAGGGAATAAATAATCATGCTGAACTTTAATCATAATAAGCGAAAAAAACAACAACAAAGTGTTTGATGCACTGGAAAGCAAGGCCATGTTAGTATGCCCTGGAGTATGATGTGTGTGGTTTGGTGTAGCCATTCTCTGAGAGCTACACTCACACTGAGCCCACCACGACTCCAGAGAGTCTCTGCACAGATCAGAAAATACATTTAATTTGAATGACAAAGAGTTACTCCCACAGTTGTATATTCTTTAAAGAAGCGAAAAGAGGTCTTTAGAGATAGCCTATATCAGAAATGCAACTTCAGAAGAATACTCACCTGATTTAGCATTGCATTTTTTGTTGGACTCACAAAAGACTCACAATTTAAAAAACTAAATGATCAAAATCGATGCAACAGACCTGGAGATAATGTCTTCTTTTTAATCTGCATTTACGTCACTCACAACAGAACTACAGACAGTTCAGTGGGAGATTCTGGTGTCTTGTACTAACAGCAGCTACCGTCTAATGTAGCCTCCAGCCACTAGCCTGCAGCAGAGATGAGGTGCGGGCTCAGAGGTCTAGTAAGCTCACCTCTTTCAACATCCACACCCCAAGACTGTTTTCATTTTCAAACTTGTCTTCAGCTTCAACCAAGGCTGAATCAAGTGACATCCCCTATAGCAATAAAAAAGACCTCATGCAGCTCCCTCTGGGGACACAAAAGGCAACTTAGGGGCCGTACATGTGCCGTGTCTTAAACCGCCTGGAAAATGTGAGGCCAGGCACTGGGTGCTACTCTTGTGCCTTTCCTGTGCCAGCTTTCAAGAGTGCGGCGGCAGGCTGCTTCTGAAGTTGCTAAGCAACCTCAACAAGCACCGTATGATAGCCAATTTACCTGAAAATCCTGAGCGCAGAGCTGATCTTCCTCCAGGTGCTGGTTGTGTGTAGGCCTATTGTCTGTGGGACAGATGTAAAGCTCTGGCACTGCACTAAAATGATCAACTTCTCCATGTTTATCACAGACTGATATTTACAGATGAGGGGAAAGATATCTGTCAGTTGTGATTGGTTGTTGCCCGTCACATGACATGCAGTGCGCGCTGCTGCGCTCCAAAAGTTGAACTCTGTTGACCTCAAGACGCAGCTGTCGCGCCCTGAAAAACAGGCACTCAAGGGTGTGTTCCCACCGCAACAACGTCGCTCTGGCATTTGAGTGTGCCTGATGCACACCTACATTTAAAACAATGAATCTGAGGGCGCAAAAACACGGCATGTGTACAGCCCCTTATTGCACATACAACTTTTTCACATATGCAGTTGTACCCCAACCCCAACACCTGTAAACAGACTTTAGTGTGTAAAATCTGTGAAGCTTTTTGTGGCTCCAGAGGGAGCTGTGTGATGGCTGATAAGTCTTGGCAAGTGATATCACTTGGGTCATTTTGGTGCAGCTGTTGGATTTGAAGACCACAAGTTTGCCAATGAAAACTAGAATTACCACCTCCTGGGTGAATGCCTCTGTGCACTTACAGTTTACATCCATGTCTGTGAAAACATGAATGCTTCACACACATCTTCCCTCTACGATCAGCCGTTTCAAGGTGGACACCTGAGATTAGTATCACTAATTCAGTATTTGCCCAAATGTTCTGTTCCTCACATATGACACTGAATAATGGCCAGAAAAGTGTTTTTGCAGAACATTATGATGCCACAGTGAAGCTGACCTTTGACCTTTTGGATATAAAATGTCATAATTTCATCATTGTATCCTATTATACATTTGTTTAATGTATAATTAGCATGTGAATTTTCAGTTATTTGAGCCAAAAACATGTTTTCTGAGGTCACAGTGACCTTAACTTTTGACCACCATATTCTAATAGCTTAATTCTTGAGTCCAAGCAGACATTTGTGCCAAATTTGAAGAAATTCCCTCAAGGACTTCTTGAGATATTGCACTTATGTGGATGAGACAGATGAGGTAACCCTGACCATGACCTTTTATCTGTGACCTCCAAAATCTAATCAGCTCCTTGTTGAGTCCAAGTGGATGTTTGAGCCAAATTTGAAGAAATTCCCTTGAGGCATTCTTGAGATATTGCATTCACTAGAATGAGATGGACAGACAGAAAACATTATGCCTCTGGCCTCTGCCTGAAAACATTATGCCTCTGGCCGTGGCTATCACCAGCATGGTGACATAAAAATCTGGGGGTGTGGAGTTAGGAGGAAGTCAGGCAGACTTCTGTAGACTGCTCCAAATCTCTACTTGATGCTAGCTGTTTCACTGAATTTTGTGAGCTATCAGATTCCATGCCCCAGCCCCTAACCACTCAACATCTCACTGTGTCACAGAATCTGGTGCTACAGTAGCAGTTTAAGACTACATTAGCCACTACTAGCTTAACACACATCGAATCTGTGACTGATGCGGTGAGTTGCATTGTGGGTGACATAGGCAGAAAAGAAAAAAGATTATATCTCTGGTTGTGCTGCATGAATTTTGATCCTTTTCAACAGGCCATCCTGGAGATGTGATACTCTAGGATAGATAATAATGTATTGTATACTGCCTTCTTTGATTAATGTTTAATTCTAGCATCATTAACAGCAAATAAAATTATTGATTTAAACAGTTTTTGTTTTTAATTTATGCAAAAAAGGGTGAAAATACATTTTTTAGCCCAGAGTAGTGCCTGCAGTCTTCCTCTCAGGTTAAACCTGGGGCAACAAAGTCCACTAAGCCCTCTGCGGCTCGTTAAGCTTACTGCTGTGAGTGCACGGCAATAATTGAAGATGTCTCAGATCAGCATATTCACATTTTTATCAACTCAGAGTGTCTCGCTTCTGTATTCTGGCAGCTGGACAGAAAGAGCACACTCACTCTTCAGAGAGATTTTAGTGAGTAAATCAAACTAAAGCTGTGAACCTGAGGAGAAACAATATTGTAACTTGAATGCTAATGTGGCTTTTTGTGATGTGTCATGTCTACTGTCTGGCTGTTATGTCACCCTCAGCCTCAGCCATGCAAATAGATTTAAAATTTAATTATATATTAGCTTTTGTGAACTGATTAAGAACTTAAAGGACCTGTTCACCAAAACAAAAAAACCCAAAAATATAGTATTTTATTTTACCCCATGTCACATCTAGCCATGGAGAGAGCTTGCATTTTACTTCCAGAGAGTCTGAAATATCTGTTGCTGAGACTTTGTCTCCATCCCAATACAGTGGAGGTAAAAGGAATTTAGTTTGTGGTTTTCTACAGTATTAAAGAATGACCCCTCAACAGGATTGTTTTTCCAGAAGCAATGACCATTGGTCTCACTTTTAAAACACTGCGTAGGATCCATACTAAAAACATGTGCTGAAAAAAGCTGAAAATGGTGTGCACCAAAAGAGTGTCACTGCAGTATTTACGTATATGTAAACAGCAATCAGAGTGATTGCTTCACACCTTTCCAAAATGAGTGTGATAATCTGTGGTATTCTCGATCCTGACATTTAATTTGAAGGTGAAAGTTTGATAGTTGAACACAGTTTCCTTCTTTATACATTCACATTTGTTCCTGCGATCTGGCGGCCTGCATTATAATTAGGATCAATAATGAAATGAATACTTAAGTTGTATTTGATATAAGCACACATTAGAAGGTATTATTGAACAGTGTTGACACTGTCAATTATTTAGTATTATTTGATGTGTATATTTCAACAGCTGCTGACCACGAGAGTCAGCAGCATACAGTCTACCTGTCTGCTCTGCGCTCTGGAGGTGGGAATGTGATGGTGAGACAGCGCTGATGAAATATTGAGCAGAATCTGATCTGAGTTTTGAGCTAGTTCATAATTTTTTACAACTGAGAGGCGCTTATGGAAAAGTAATAGCTCACCAGCACAAGCACAGATAAAATGGCTGGACTGAATGTTTATGATAAAGTGGATCTATAGGTAGTGTGTGACATGAGGCAAAATAAAGGCATGAGAGACATATTATATGCAGTGTTGGGTAAGGGTTACTTTAAAAGTAATCAAAGTACGTTACTGCGATACTTTTTAAAAAAGTAACCAGTTACTTTACTGCGTTACTCCCTGAGAAAAGTAGCTCAAGCACTTTTAAAGTACTTTTGAGTATTCTACATTTCCTATTGGGCAATGGACCACAGGGCGCTAAGCCTACATTTTTTTGTCTCCAAAATTCAAGTAATGGACCACTTGCCCTTCAATGAGATCCAATTCTCCCATCACAGCTGTCACTTTGACCAGTAGAAACACAGAACGATCTGCTGCTGTAGACAACTGTATGACAACAACACCCCAGCATTTTTAATATTTCCTCTAGGGATGTTACCACACAGAGTAAAAGGGGGAAATGATGGTGTGAAACAGCAGAGGCACTTTGTCAACCCGCTGAGTTAACGTTACTGTCATTAGCATCAAGCTAGCAAACAATGGTACATCCTCATGGTTGGACATAAAGTAATAACATTAACAAATAGCACCGGGGCTTTTACTCACCACAACTACATAGGCTCCCAGCTTCATTTGAAACAAACTACATTATAGACGGTCCGTTATTTATTAATCCCTCTGTGTGTTTATATATTTACTTTTTATCCGCTCCGTTGTCTTTGTAAAGTTAACATATTGCACCGTCATTTCAAACTCAACACTTGTTTCAAATTAAAAGCCCCTTATAACCTCGGCTAGAGAATCCCTCCATTTTCTAAATAGGCTTTTATTCTGAAACATTTGTCAGAACTTCCTGTGGAAGATACAGTAGCTTGACAGTTTACATATGGCGCTTCAAATGTAGCTCCTGCCATCTGCTGATGCTTTTAGGTGACTACAACAACATGTCAGCTGGCACATGAACAGACACAGTTCTGGCAGTGACTCAAATAATAGAGAAAGTAATAAAAATACGACAAGAATAACCCGATGACATCACACACACCGTGAAAGACGACCGGGGATAATTGGTGAGTACCAGCGTGTAGCGTGTACCAGGCATAATGCAAGTCCTGAGTCTGAAATATGTCAGTCAGCGAGTCCTACTCCACCTATTTAGACTCCACTGTAGACAACGGCAGCATTTCTTCTACCCGTAGCGAGCCACAAGCTCTGTGGCTTCTTTCAGACTGATAGGTTTAACGTTATCTCCGTTATTAGAACCAAACGACAGCCGTTGCTGTTTCGGAGCTGAAGGACCAGCGTTCTAAAAGTAACGGAAGTAACTGATGTCTTGTTTGAAAATGTACTTAAGTATTTGATTACTCAAACAGCAAACTGACGCGTTAGGTTACTCGTTACTGCAAAAATTAACCAAAGTACTCAAACGTGTTACTTAGTAACGCGTTATACCCAACTCTGATTATATGTATAATGATGCCTCTCACATGTAATTTCTACAATCTGGCTTCAGTTAACCACCTCACCATCTGCGTCGCCAATTTCTCCTGTCTCCAAAATGTTCGTATGCATGGGTCTGAGTTGCTCTACAGGTATGCTCGATCTCCCATCAAGTTTGTTTTTATAGATCAAAACCTTTACATAGGAAGTGGTGTACACCCCTTTCAAACCTTGTTTTGTGTGTACACAGTGGTTATAAATGAGACCCCTGGTGACTGAGGAAAATCCACAGCCCAATCTGTCAGCCGTTTGCAGCGGTGATCCTACCTTTAAATAACAGTTCCAACTGAAAACTGTTGACAGGTGTGTGAACTACTGACAGTAACCTCATCATTGTTTCTGGAAGGTGACACTGAGTTTTTCACAGTCACTTTTCAAAAATTACAGTCAGTGAATACCAGTCAGAGTGTTTAATAATTAAGTGTGTGAACTGTGGGTGAACTACACAATTATGCTGTAGCCTGAATAACAACCCATTAGGTAGCTGTGTACTTACTTTAATACTTCATATTGTGGTGGCTGTCATTTCCTCCTGAACCACTACTGAACAAACATCACTACCAACACTTCACTAAGACTTTATTTTAAGTAAAGTCACAAACTTTCACAGTTTAAATGAGCTCTAATTTGTCACTGCCAACACATTTATTTATGTAATTAAGACTTACACAGACTTTAACAAATAATAATTGAGTGTAGGAGGCGGGTTCATAACAGCGATGTTATAAACACTGCATGTCATGCCCATGGATTCCTTTAAGTGATAAAAATAGTTTTCTCAGATCTCTCTTCTTTATGATGCAGACAGAAGAAAAAAAATATCCTCCTTTAACAAACAAAAATTGATTATGGAGGAAAGAGGCTTTACAGGTGCTGTGTGAGGAACAGGGAGGAACTCATGACTGTAGGGCTGGACTACCAATCCCAGGGGTCCCAGAACTCCAGGCTTTTTGTGTGTCAACTGGTATGGGCTAACTAAAATGAAACCTTTGTGTGGGAGTGTACTCTGCTTAAACACAGTATCAGCTGACATGAGGGCCTAGGAGGAATACGCCAGCAATTTAGTATTGCACTTCCATAATACTGCAAGACTCATAAGATACACAATAAAAAAAACACTGGTCAAATCTGAGCCACTGAGGTTGAGATATCCTGACAATTGGAATTCTAAGAGTTTCATTATTCATGTAGTGTATAAGCCCTTTCACATATGCACTGCAACCCTGAGCCTATCTTGAAGTAACCTGGAGGAGCTATGAATGCAAATGTCCTAATCAGTTGGACGAGACATTAAACAGACTTTACCCTGCCATCTCCCTGCCATTAAGTCCATGTAATGTAGACTGAGCCCATGTTTGAGCAGTTCATGGTCTGGAGAATTCACAGCAAGCGAGTGGGCGTGCTGATGATATTTCTATCATGCTGCTGGCCCAAAACCAGAAGAAAACAAACACCCTACCGTGAGGACAAAGGGCCATTTATAAAAAGACACCAATAAAAATGTCTAACTGAAGAGATGAAGAGATCTGTGAACTCCTGTCAGTAAGGTCTGACGCCGAAATAGACAAATTAAAATTCAGTTGTTTGTGACCATATTACTATGTGAACGCGGTGTAATGTGCGTCATGTCCTGCCTCCTGTGCACTCTACCCCGGCGCCACCTCTCCCAATAACCAATGAGTATTTCCAGTAGGTGAGAATGCTTCTGACATGGAAAATCTCCTGTTGTGTGTCTACCCGATTCTCTGGACATTGCCCAGAGCTCATACAAGAAAAAGGTGTAAGATTTGCATGTAGTTTCAGAGGTGGACCAGCATTACAGTATTTTTAAACTGGACTAAAATAAGTTGGCATTGGAGGACAAACATAAAACACAACCTCCAATGAATGGTTTGTGGGAGCAATGTTACTAGTGTTTTTATATTTTGTACCATGTTTGCAATGTCTCCACAATTCAGTTGTTGTCAGTCTCAAAAAGGCTATTACCCACTTAAATGAATGAAAATTTAATGACCTACAATTAGTGATTGGTGACATGTTCCCCTAATGTCAGTGCTGATATTAGGGTGGCTTGGTCAAGACTAGACATGCACCGATCAAATTTTTTCAGTTCTGATCCAATACTGAATTTGGATATCTCCCGATACCAATACAGGTACTGATATGAGAGCTCTTTTCACATAAAATTTGCGCTGCATTTCAATTTTGCATTAAATTTAAATGTATTCCAAAGCAATTTATTTGAATTGTGGGGTGCATAGGCTTAATGAGTGTAAATTGCTCTGCAACTCCTTTAATGTAGATTTCTATAGGCTACATGAGATCAAAAGTAATGAGAATTTCAAAGAGCGTAATGACAAATTGACACCTTCCTCAAAAGGTTTTCAAAGTGAAGTAAGAGTACAAAAACAACTGGTGTTGAGCGGTTGCTACAGTTACTATGCATAGTGTTTGATTGAATTGAAAGGACCGTCACAGTGAAAAGGACTCTCCTTGACTCAATGTGTTCTGGGCTTGAAGCAGCCACTCGACCGCCATGCTAAAGATGCTAGCATACCTAACTAATGTCCTTCCAGCTGCCCCAGTGCAGCTGGAAGGACATTCTCCATGCACATTTAAACTGCGATTGGAAAGGAATAAGCAAGCTATTATTCATTTAAAATGGGTTAGATGTTATAAAGGTCTTTTCAGATAGTAAGCAACACTCCACCTGCATACCCACTTGGATTTGTAGGGACTCATTGTGCTCCCCATGTGAATAGACAGGCAGACAAGCACCTGGTGTCAATGTCAGGTTCTCTCTGCATAGTAACCAATATGAAATGATCAGTGACAATAGTCCAATATCTGATACGTCAATAAAAACAGCACTGGGACCTGATACTGTTGGATCTGATCAGTCCTAACTCTTGTCCAGACCCAAACCCAGAACCCCAAACTGCATTCAATGAACAGGTAAGCACTTACAACACAGAAATGTGGAGATACAACTATATAGTGTTTGATGGATGACAAACCTCAACCTTTTATTGTTTTAAAATTGTTTCCCAGCCCAGCAACAAGGTTTGCATTGACTTAAATATGTCAGTGAGTTTAATGAAATGATGTTGATTCAACCTAAAAATATTTAATGTGAATCATTACCTCAAAATCTCTTAACTTTTGAGTTTAGGTATGTCAGTTTTTAGCTTACATGTTGCACATTTCATTAAAGATACCCAAGGGATTTTTCAGTTGAAAACAAAAAAATGTATGTTTATATTCAGGGTTACTCACCCACAAGCATTGTGGGTATTTTTTGTTACCTGATAAACATGTTAAATGTCTTTGTTACTATTTCTTGTCTTTGTTTGCTTCTTAGCAAGTTACCACCACCGGTCTATCAGTGGAGTGATGTGAATTGATGTGTACATTACATATTTGCACAAACAAAACAAGGACCCACACATAAAAACCAGGCCCCAAGAAAGTGTGCCGGGCTTTGAAGCCAATTTTCATAGTGGCCAAACACTGGAATTAGAAGTCCAGAGCCAGTCACATGATGCACTGTGGTCCAAAAAGACTTTTTCCTACAGACTTACACTGTGAAAAATACATCTGTGAATCAGTAGATACATTTTTTGGGGCATCACAACCCCTGTGAAATGACTCGTTCCCCTATCAGGATTTAAGCCATTTGGTCTGATAACATTTAGAAAATCTAAAAGAGATGCAAGATTAAATCAATTCATTCCTATTCAAGTCAGAGGAACACTAAAGTGGAAGTAGCTGGCTCGGCTGGCAGAGGTCTCTAGTGCGTCACTTCTATGGGCCCAATGATGTGGAAGCAGTGCAGATCATCCAGGTAATTTTATAGGCAGCAGTTGAACCATTATGGCTTCATGGGCCACTGAGAAACTTTCATAGGAATAAATGGGGGCCCGCCTCCAACACTGTATCCAGTTCCTTTTATACATCCATGATAAAACAGTACCCATAGCTCAACTTGTGGTTGAAAAACTCAGAGGCTTTAAACAAATTACCACACACCTCACCTGGGGCCAGGTAGTATTATCATAGAAGATCTGTACAAACTGCACAAAGAGGGGGTCAAGTGGGACCCATCAGCTCATTTTACCCCTAGCAATTTAAACTGAAGGCACGGCAGAACCTGGACTCATCTACTATGATCATTTTTTGTGGTCCTGTTAAAATGGCCACAGAATTATGATGATGTAATCAGACACAATATGCTTGGTTCAGGCAAATGCTTATTTTGGATGCTTAGCCTTTCAAACTGATAAACTTGGAAAGATTCTTGATGACATGAAACCGCCACAAAACATCTGTACAGCAAAACACAGAAACAAAATAATCAAGAAAGTGCTTTTTTGGATTTGTCTTTAGAGAATAATTTTACATGTTTAGTATCACAAATGAGTCCTGCTTCATATGTGGATAGTACGTGAGGCTGAGAAAATTGGACTAATTTTCACAACTCCCACTGAAATATTCAGTCAAATGATGTCTTTGCCATAGTAACAAATCAGCTTTGACGTTTGCGCGCCAAACTCATTACTTAATGTCATTACGCAGGTCTAATCGACCGCTGTAATCGAGTCTCAGCCAAATTCTCCACTGTTCTGGCCGGGATTCTTATCTTTTTTTGCATTCTTGTCCTTGGCGAGGTAATAGATGGAAGATGGAAGCGAAAAATAATCCTTCACAGGAAAAGTGGAAGGAAACGTTTTAATGAAATTCATTAGAGTGGTTGGGGAGGAGGGTGCTGTGTTTTGTCGCAGTTAATCAACACACACAAACACAGACGGCTCGTACCTGCACATACAACACAACAACACACACACACACACACACACACACACCAACAAACACCTTGCAGGCCCGTTCCTGGAGTGAGTCCTTCCGATTTGCCCGGCTGGCAGTGAGCGACCTAATGACACTGCACATTTTCTCCTCTTCCTCCCATAACAAGAACAGCTTGTTCTGCTCTTGTCTAGACAGTGGCGGGTGTGGGGGGAGAGAGAGGCAGGAACAGAGATCCGATTCAAAGAACAGACCAGCATGACCGTTCTTTGGAACGAGCCCTCTCCCCTTCTTCTGAGTGGCAATTAGTGAAGCCTCAGTGACTTGCCCAGCCTCTCCTCTTCTTGCTGTCTTTCATTTTATCTCATCTATTACTCTGATCGCCTCCTCTCTGCCTCCTCTTTCAGTCTCATCTCCTCTTCTGTCTATCCTCTCCTCTCTAGCTCTATCATTCTCTATTACTATCCCATCTCTACTTCTACCCCTCTGTCCATCCTCTCACTTTGTGTCTTTGCTTTTAGTCTCCCATCTTCTGGCCATCTTCCATCTCCTCTGCTGCTCTTCTTTTTCTTCCTCTCCAGCAACACTCCCATTGAGCTGTCACATGAATTTGAAGCAAAGCTTTGAAATGTCGGAAAATGCGAGGCAACAGTAAACCTGTCTTCCCCTGGTGAATTATGCGTGCTGTGTGTGTGTCTGTGTTACAAACACAGACACACACAGGTTAATTAGTGTGATTTAAAAATGCCAGACAGAGTGGTGAGATGAATGATTCCTGCAAGTTCTGCCAAGATCTGATCAGCAGATATTTAAATGTGAAGGCTGAAGAAATGAGCAGGAAGCAAACAAATGCACTCTTAAGATCGACATTAAACAAAATCAGGTCTACTATACATGACATCTTAAATTAGATGACATGAGAGGTCACAGTAGACGGATATTATACAGACAGAAATGTCACTATTCATTAGAAAAATGTATTTCTACTGCTGTTAAACACCATTTCTTCATAGAAAAATAAAACCTTAACAGCATAAAACCTCACAGACAAAACTAATCTTTTGAAATGTGCCATTTCTATTTAGTCCTTCGATTTTGTTCATTATAATTTGCATAATAAGTCACAGAGAAAACACAAAAACCCTAAACCACCCCCTCTCTCAAACTGGAAAGAAATTAAAGAACCTTTTGATTTCACTCTTCCTGAGGTGGAGGAGGTTGATTTGCAATTAGAAGCAATGTTGCCAACTAATTTCGATGGACAATAGCTAATGCCTGCTCAAAAAGCCGCTAGATGTTGCCAGATATCATCACAAACAAATTTGGATATTCATGACATCATCAGGTAACTATTTCCATATCCACGTGTTTAAAAAAGAACTAGAATTAACACTGCAGTTGTATGCCTCCCCAAACCAGTTAAGTTGCACTTACAGTTTACATCTGTGTCTGTAAAAACATGGATGCTTCACACACATCTTCCCTTTGGCAGCACAGAAGACACCAAGATTACTGTCACCAACTCAGTATCTAACCAAATGTCTCCCCTTCTCTTGCTGAGTTATGCCATTGAGTGCCAGAGAGGTGTTTTTGTCGAATATTATTATGTCACAGTGAAGTTGATCTTCAACCTTTTGGACGTAAAATGTCATAATTTCATAATTTTATCTTATTAGACATTTGTGTGACATTTAAAAAAAAAAACAACAACCCACAAATGTCTGATTCTTCAGTTATGGCCAAAAACATGGAAGGTCACAGTGACCTTGCCCTTTACCTTTGACCACCAAACTCTAATCAGTTCATTCTTGAGTCTAATTGGGTGTTTGTGCCAAATTTGAGAAGACCTTCAAGACCGTCATAAGTGCGCTCAGGAGAATGAGATAGATGTAAGGTCACAGTGACCTTGACTTTTGACCACCAAAATTTAATCAGTGTATTGTCCAACTGAACATTTGTGCCAAATTCAAACAAATTCCCTCAAGGTGTTTTTGAGATATTGCATTCACAAAAATGAGACAGATGAGCTCACAGTGACCTTGACCTTTGACCTATGACTGCCAAAATCTACTCAATTTGTCGTTGAGTCTAAGTGGATGTTAATGCCAAATTTAAAGAATTTCCCTCAAGGCACTCTTGAGATATCACATTCAAAAGAAGGGCATGGATGGACAACCCAAAAACATACTGTCTCTGGCTGTGGAGACATAAAATATATGTCAAGCTGACTTAACTGCTCATCAACTTATCAGTATGAAGCTAAATCTAGTTCTTATTTCAAAAACATCTTATGTAGGCTGCTGTATAGACTGGAAGCATCATAAACAGGACACTGACACTGAAACAGACTTATTATTGAATCAAATTTAAACACAAAATCAAAGCAGTAGGAGTTCCCAAACAAAGAACTGGGATCAGCGATTGATCGTTTTGTATGCTCATTCATGTTTCTGTCTGGCTACTTATTGGTCCTCTCACATCAAAAGAAAATGTGAGTATTTAGTCACTTACTATAAGAGTGAGGACATTGCAAGGTCACTATTTGCAAGCCTACAGCTAGATTCCTTTTGAAATTATTTCCCATCCTGCCCCTGGAGGAAAATATTATGCCAGATTCCTTTTAGAAAATATGATGTGTTAAAAATTCCTCACATGTCCACAAGAACACATAACTCTAAAAACACATAAAAGGCATCATATGTCGACAGTATTGTCGTGAGTTCAGGATCGATATAATCCATAAATATAAACTGTATTTGGTCACAAACTTAACATTCTGGATTTTGTCGCCTCAACTCGTTACCAGTCTCCGTTGGTTAGCTGTACTATTTTAACGCAAGGAGAATGACCGTAGGTAAACCATTTCAATAATTAAGATTTATCACTAAAATAAGTGCTGGTTGGTGGATTAGATACACGTTGAATTAAACACAGACTCTTGTTCACTCCACAGCTCCACCAGTTTCTCCTTCTTCTCCACAGAACAAGAGAACTGACACTTGTGCCTACCCGGTTTGCTGTTTCCTGTTTGGTGCTGGAGAGAGCGCAGCTATTGGTTGTTGACAGTGTTCACATCTTTGAACTTCAGTATTTGCATTAGCCAAGACTTAAAACTTAATATTAAACATGTTTGATTTCATCAGAACTTCAAGATGAGAAAAAGACTGACTTGAGACAAATTGGACTGAGTTTTAAGACCAATTTACACTTAAGATCACAGGAGTGCGCCGCAACTCTACCAAAACTCTTATAATCTTATTCTGACATTGGAAATTTGCCTGTGACAGTGAAATTGCTTGAAAAGTCATTTGGTGTAAGGCCGGCATAAGTTGGTAACTTTGATTGGAAGTGAATAAATCTCATCTTGTTCCTCACTGAAATGAATTGGAATGTATTTTATTTTAACCCTGAAGAAAGATCAGTAAAAGTGAAAACACATGTGAGGGTGAGCTATAGATGTGACAGAGCTTGAAAGAGGTTTAACATTTTGGGAACTGCAGAGAAGACTCCCAGGCCCTGCTTCTTTGTAGAGAAGTTCTGAGTTAAATGGGTTTCTGAAATGATGACAATAAATAAAATCCCCCGAAATGTGCATGATGTTATTGTCAGCTGATGCTGGCAACATTTCATGTGGTCTAAACATGAAAGCAATTGGTATCAACTGATAGACCACTTACTGGCCACAAGATAAACACGAAATTAAGTAAGCACAGACAGAGAAAAAAACTTGCTGTCAAACCTAGTCAATTTACTTTCCCATTTTGTTCCTTCTTATCTCACACTCTTTCAACATTGTCTCTTCTGCCTCTCCTCATTGCCTGTTGGTCATCTCCTCTGATGTCAGTTTGTCAGTCAGCTGATCTGTCAGCCTGTGTGCCTCGACAGGCGAGCAAGGAAACAGTCTGCTCAGTGGCAGAAACCAGACTGGAGGAGGAGAAGAAAGGATACAAAGAGCAGAGAGAAGGACAGATGGCAGCAGCAACAATAGACAGGAAGAGGAAAAGAGAGAAGAAAGGGAAATGGCAGTAGGCAGAAAGAGAAGAGGAGGAGGACAATGGTGATGAGGAGGAGGAGGAGGAGGATGGTGGTGATGACGATAAGATTATGGGTGATGAGAGATCTGAGGATGAAGGTGATAATGAGGATATGATAAGGAGTGAGAGAGGGAGAAGCAGAAGGAGATAGGAAGAGGAGGATTCCTATTGAGCATGAGGGGAAGAGTAAAACGACACGATTACCACATTCAAACCAAACTGGTCTGACCTCTCTATTATGACACCAGTGGAGTATTACAGGACGTGTGATATTGACTTTCAGCTGGCTCATTCTCTGCAGAACTAACGTTTCCCATCAAAGGTCTCAAAAGGGAATCTTTCTTTTCGAAGAAATGATTGCTGAGAGACAGAGGGAAGGCCTTTTTTTGTTATTGCTATTTCCTGTTACTTTCAACTCCTGCACTGTTCTCTAACAAGGAGAAACCAAATCCCACAGTGGGGAAGAAAACTGCTCATGCAGACTCAGACAGAAAATGTGTGACGTGAATTGCACTTTGACTAGTGTGTGTGTGTGTGTGTGTGTGTGTGGTTGTGCCTGTGATATAACAAAGTGTTGTAGTCGCTGCTTGCCAGTGACAGACTGGGGGCAGGATACTTGTTTTTAGCAGTGTGAGTGTGTGTTTCTCAGTGTGTTTCTGGGTATGTGGCTACCAAAGTGTCCTTGGGCGCCCGATTGAATGTGTGTGTCTATGCTTTGTGTGTGTGTGTGTGTGTACATGTAAATGAGAGTCAGTGGGCTGCTGTTACTGCAGCCACAGCTTTCAGACCAACAGCATTTTAACACATTTAAAAAAGAGGCTGTTAATAGCGTAACATGCTGAGGCAGACTGCAGCCTGCACGTATGAAGGCAAGGGATTTAAAAGAGGCATGGACCTCTGTTAATGCTCACTCAGTCTATTTTACCGTCAGCAGGTGGCAAGACTCAGTATTGATTTTCCATATGGAGAAAACTGATTTTACCGATTAATTGTATAATTTCAACAAAGTGATAACATTAATGTTGGTACTAAGGAATACACACCTCATGCAGTATAATCCAAGTCTCATTTATCCAGTTGTGTGCTCAGTACTTCCCTGTCAGAAAGTCCTTTCTGACAGGGAACTGAACTAAAAGAGAAACTTATCTATGCTCTCTTCAAAGTTGAACCATGCTGACAAATACAATCATTTTACCCCACCAAACACAGGAGTAGCTGATCTATCACTGCCTGGATTGGTAAATTTGTGTTCTTGTGTGACCTTGATTTAAAAGGGTTCATTTGGATTTACTGATAGAGACCTAGTTTTGCTGTTGTTAAATGCAGACCCCTATGATTCCAATTAATCAAGAATTGTTTTCTGGTTTTGGATTCTTTGTTTACTGGAGGACTGTGAGAAAAACTAATTTACTTCACAAATTCAATGTAACATGGGGTGAGTAACTGACATGGGGGGGTTGGGGTGAGCTATTCCTTCCTTATGGTTTCATCATACAGCATTTCACCAAGGCTTGACCAGTCTTTTTTTTTATCATAAGAGACATCCTGAAGTCATTTAAAATGCTTTTAGCTTGCAGCATGGCTCTATGGATGGCTTAGTTTACATAGAAATAGCTTGATAATCAATGCATACATTAGCACAAAATTTTGCAGACGTTCATAGTTCCCAGAGGATGGATTCTAATGACTTTGGTGATCCCTTGACATATTATCTAGTGCCACCAGCAGGTAGAAGTATTTACTTATCCTGTGAAATATCACCATGTAGCCCAGAAATGATCCCTCCCTCTCTCTCTCTCTCTCTCTCTTTATATATATATATATACATACAGATATATACATACTATACTACTACATATATATATATATATATATATATATATATATATATATATATATATATATATGTATATATACATATATATATATATTCATGCATCTGCATCAGGCTTGATATTTGGTGCTAAATTTGCACGTCATCAAATGTTAGTGTGCTAACCTGCTAAACTAACCAGGAAGCTAGGAACCAAAGAAGGTCGAAACACACTGCTGCCAAATGGCACGTCAAAACAGCCGTCCCTGATATTTTCTATGTCCACCCCCACACGTCTGCACTCATGGACATGCTGCCCTGCAATGCTTCACTCTCCTATTTCAGACCTCACCACACAGTGTAGTGTAACATAACTAATTACTTTAGTCAATGCTATAGTCACAACTATTTTTGCTACGTCGTAGAATTGTTTGAGGGCACTGAATACTGCAGAAAATATACTGTGAAATTGGACACTTAAATAAAGTGGCAGAAACGTATGGTTTATTGAGTATAAACTGCAGAGTGATTGTGAACATGGATTAAGCCTTGTTTTTAAAAGGCTATGCTTATACAATGTTGGGGTACTTCACACATTTTTAATCAAGGACAAAATCATTTCAACAGATGCCCAGATTTCCTGACTCCCTCCTACACTGTAGCACATCATGAACATAAAGCTCTGTTTTCGCTGTCTACTCTTCTTTCTTCAGAAGTTTCCATGTTAAGCTACTTTTCTCTGACTCTCTGCTGTCTCTTGTCTCGTCCCTTGCCTGTGTGCGCCCATCTCACTCATCTGAGTCGCAATATTTATCGAAGTACACATATTTGATGGAATAAGTCTATGAACTTCCTGGTTGCTAAGTCAGTGCTAAAACTGCTGCAGTGCTTGAAATAGAAAAGCTCTGTCAAAATTTAATTATTCCCAACAATTTAGCGGTTACAGGCCTGGCCCTGGATAGGATGGCATCTGGGTCTGGACTCGGCAGATGGAGAGGGATGGCAGATTAACAAGGGCCATGCATTTTGGTCATTTTGCTAACAAGAGGGATGGTAACCCCCCCCCCCCTCCAATTGCCTGTAAGTTTCTTTAGGGGTATGATTAGCATATTAGTATAGCATATATTTGGTTTGGGAGTCAAAACTCTCTGGGGACCCTTCTTTACTGTGTGTCTTTATCACAAGTTCTGATTGTTTATTTTCATAGTAACAAAAAAAAGCTAATCATGGTCAAGATTAGTATGAAATTCAGTCCCTAGCCCAGCACACTTTAGCTTGTTTCTCAGGCTGGTGACATAATCAGGGTTATTTTCTCAGACTCACTTCAAAACTGCAGAGGACATTAGGCTGAGCAGCACACCTCTTGACAAAATAACTTATTTTCATGAATGGAATCTATGGGGTACGCCTTTAAACAATGCTGGCCTACAATTCCCATGTGCCTTTAAGATATCAGCCCCACTTTTGATCCAGGTTGTTTTTATTACATTGAGTATAATGCACATGCATTAAAATGCCACACCACACTGCAGATTAGCAAGGTACTGGGTTCTGCATTTTCCATGGTAACTGTGAGTTGTCAGACTGTTTAATGTCCCCTTGGTCTCCATCACTCTCCCTTTCCCTGCTCTCTGTTCTCTCTCTGCCCTCCAGCCTGCATCCTTGATATGAGGCGAGCAGCAGCTTTGCAGGGCAGTATGGTAATAAATGTGTTGCAGATGCGTCTGTGAGCCATGAAGGATTGGGGCATCTTTCCAACCTGCTGTCTCTCTGCCTCACTCCTCTTTTTCTTTTACCTTTCCTCTCCTCCCTTCCTGCCTCTCACATCATCTCCCCTTCTTTTGTCTCCTCTCCTCTTATGTCTGCCCTTTTTTGACTCTGTCTTCCCCTCATTCCCTCTCTCCCCTTGTCTTATCATCTCTTCTCCTCTCCTCTTTTTCTATCAGCTTGTCTCCTTTTTTTATTCCCTAATTTCTTCTCCCCCTGTCTCCCCTCACCCCTCTCATCTCCTCCTCTCCCTTCTCTGGCTCTACCAGGATAATTAAGCATGTCAGAGTTGTGCTGACTTGGCACAATTGACACCCATAGTGAAGGAGAGAGAGAGAGAGAAACAGTGACAGAAAGAGGGAGAGAAGTAGAGAGAGACCTTCAGGCTGTGTCTCCTTTCTGCAGTCCAGACAGTGCATCACTACTGTTCTCCTGTGTATGTATGTGTGTGTGTGTGTGTTCTGGGCAGGAAGTGAATGTACTTGTGTTTGCCTCCGGGAGATGCAGTCACGCTATATGGCAGCAAAGGTACACTGTGTTTTAACCCTCTCTTTCTACTTTGTCTCGGGGCCACACTGGACACTTGATGTGAATATGCCCACATGTAAAGCAATGCTTTTCACTCTCATCTTCCTTGTCAGTTTGACACAAAAGAAGAAAATACCATTACTAAAACAAAGTGACTGCATTCATGGCACCTACAGCATATGACACAACATGCATACAGTAACAGCACTATTTAAACAATGCCTTAGTATGGATGGTTTTAGTCATCAAAAGATTTAACTGAAGTATATATACAGCTCTCTATTCACTGACATCATCTTCCATGATGTAACTCTTTACCACCCTACAGTTTTCAAACTGCAGAAGGACTTGAGGCAAAGATACTGGCTGAGGAGAAGGGAACAGGTGAATGCTGGTGTTCTGAAAACAACAGGAAGTAATTTATTGTAGGTTGGCCCGTTGATTTGGCCTGCTTATTAACTCAGCCAGCAGTCGGAGCTGCAGCAGTGGCTGTGACACACAACTCGTGGAGACCATTAAAGTAGTGTGGAAGCAATTTGCTTTAGAAATCATCACACTCCATACCTCAGCAAAATGTGAACACACAGACATACTGCACATATTTTTAGGTACAGGGTGACTGAAATCCCCTTTAACATGTTACCTTAAAATGTGTTTTGGGTGATTGGATTACAATTCCATAGTGCTTGACCACATGAAAGTACAGGTGTAAATGAACCCAAAACATATTGAGGATTGATTATGATCGAGTTGGCCAACATCAACCCCATAAAACACAAGTATAAACGCAACTGCGTTTTCAATCCACATATAAAAACAATGCGGGTAAAAATATGTAATTGCAGCCGTCTGTTACAAACCAATGAGGCAGCTGTCCTCCACCTGATGCTGAGGCTGTCGGGGTGCACAGTGGTCACTCTCTCATCTCATGTTAACACTAATGCAGTGTCTCCCCCTTTGCATTAATGTATTTTTAATGCTGATCACCATCTTTACACTCCAGTTGGCCTGTTTCATCCACACTGACGTCGCTGTTACCTTCCAAATCTTCCTGACTTGCTCTGACGCATACAACATAGAAAACTATGGACCAGTAAAGATTTAAAAAAATAAGATAAAAATAAAAAACTTTCTATTTCTATGTCAATATTAGCATTGAAAATAGCAGACAATAGCAATAGCATGATGTGAACTCTGCATGACTGTTATTTTTTAAACAAACAAAAATTTTAAATTAAATTTTATCATAATAGTTGTTGACAGGTGAGAGCAGGGCCAGTTTGGAGAACATGGACAGCGAGGGTATACTTTACAGGCAAAAATCAAACTAAGACCAAGTGTCTGCTTTGAATTTGATACGTCAAAAGCACACAAGCAAAATTTTGCAAATCTGATCATAACCGCGTTGATCATAAGACTCCTTACAACCTCAGAACCTACCTGAGAGTCATCAGGTTTTCAAGCTTGTTCAGTACCAGAGTAATCAGGCATTAGCTGTCTATACATCAATGGGTACACTGCAAATAGGAGCTGCTGATATTGAATTTGGCACACGTTTAATGGTGCCAGGACTTGATTTCATCATACAACTGCCTATGTTCTCTCTTCCTTTCCATGTGCACAACTGAGAAAGGTTGTACATTTTGGACCTGATATACTTTTTGATAGTGTTTTCATTGTGTACTTATTAAATTGTTAAGTGTTTAGAGATGTCTGTCACCCTGGCTGGGTTGGATGGTTTATCATAGCTGTTGTTAAAGATGGGTGTAGTATCTTTTTTTTAACACTTTCGTCTGACAAAGCTCCAACTCTGGTTAAAATCTGTTGGTTTTGAGTCAGTGCGCAGGTGTTACTCTTTTTACCGAGGCTGATTTCCAACAGCCTTGCATGCTTTTAGTACACCTGAGTAAAAAACCATGAATGCCTTTGAGAAGAGACTGTCTAATTGCTGCCCTGTTATCCCCATTTGTACGATTATTCACACCGAGACTACAAAGACATGCAAAAGACACAGAGTTCTTGGAAAGAGATCAGGAAGGCAGTGTGGTGCATCCAGACGGAGGCTGTGACTGCAGGCTTCAATCACATTGACGCTGATGTTACTCCAAGACCAGTTTTTATTTGATATGTTTGTTCGCTGCTGGCATATAATTCAGACTGCTCAGATACCAGTAAAATTAGCTCCTACATTTAACTTGTTCTGTGGTTGCCATGGTCACATGACAAGCAGCCGTGGCAAGCTGAACGAGTTAACACCAAGAGCTGCATTCACAAGAGTGGTGGTCACTGCTGCTGCCACCCTTCGCCGCAGTATTGTATGGCCCTGTTTACGCCTGGTATTAACATGTGTCGGATGGTCTGATCACATATAGACATTTTTAATTCTGTCTGTTCACACCAGGCATTGGAATGTGTCTCCACACAAGTCTTGAGTGATGCCTTGTGATCAGCTCTCACCTCCCTACTCTATATGCAAATAAACATGAACATCATTTCCATTTGCAAAGATTAAATGCATTGCTGTTCTAAGAGAAAAAGAGGGAGAAGAAGTGCATTTCCAGTGAAGGAGCAGAAGAAGTTTGCAAAGACCTTGACCTGCAGGCAAAATCAAAACAATACAGATTGGGTAGATTCCTTGGCATCAAAATCAGCTAAGATGTTTGATGCACTCTATAAAATGACACAGTTGGTGCATGAATGAGTCTGCCTATGCAGAGGATTTAAGCTGAGTGGGCGGTCCTTTAATGGGGCCCAGGACATATTAATGTACACACTATTAATGTGATGCCAACCACCTCTGAATGTGGTCTGAGTGATCGGATCTCAAGTCACACTAAGGACACATTGGGTGCATAGGGATGCAAATTCAGAATGTTTTTTGTGACTGACAGCTGACCCTCATTAACCGATCATTACATAACTATTTAAAATCAGTCAAATTTTATTTCATTGTAGAATTGTGCGTAGTGTATTGCTTCCGTCAGCACCTCCTTGCCCCGCGCTCTTGTTTGGGGCCGGTTAACAGCTGAGTTTTTGATGTTTGATGTGCTAACCAGGCATATGTTGTACTGACCATTCTGTGTAATGGCAGCAACAGAAAGTTTGCTGATCGTCTCCAGTAGTAAAGAGGATTAGTATTCCATAAAGGGGATATACATGTCAGCCTCTGCCCCAGGGTCATTAGCTTGTGAGGGGTGCTGTCGTTGTCTCCCAGGAGCAACATCATGGCATTGCCCTGGAGGCAGCATAGTCCAGTCTGGGCTGCAGCAGACACTGCTGTCTCATCATCTCCATCCCCAGTGCAAGTATACTATATTCAAAGACTGTCTATTAGTGAGCCAATCACCTGGGGCACATGTTAATGCCAGTTGTAAACAGGGCCTATATCTGTCATCAAGTGAAATTGGGAAACAATTCAGTCTACATGCACATCTGAGGATGGACACAATACAGTTTGATGAGAAATGCTGAATGTGATGGAAACTGTGCTTGTTTACCACAAAAGTCTCTTTCAGTAGACCTATTGACATTTTGAGTCAGTCTTTTAAGGGAAACAGAGACAAGCATCTGGAGCAAACATCAAAGTTTCAAATAATATGGAACATTGTAAAATGTTCAGGTGTTTATTTGAATCCTCTGTCGTTACAAGGATGAATGTAAAAATGAGCAGCAAGGTAAAATTAGATTGATAACGACATGTGCTAACATACCTGTGTTAGCACATTCATATTTAATGTTGTGTGAAAGACTTCCTGGCCAGTTTTAGAGTTAAAATAGGGGGTCATTGGTCCTTAAGCCAGGGATGAGGTCGATGGAGCATAAGAGCAATCTGTCATTTGTCCTTTCTGTCTCTCTTCAGACATACATTCCAACAACATAATGTTCATTTCAGTGTCATGTGATGATGGATTGTCATGAGATGACAAGGATTGTGTCAAGGTTCCTCAAATTTGTTTTGTTGTTTTGCCATTTTTGCCATGGATGAAATCCAATTCCACGTCTGCTCTATCTCTCAACGGCAGAGTACACTTTTGTTTTGTGCGTTTAGTCACACATAGAACTCTTAGCAGCCAATATTCAAAAACACCACTTTTTAATATTTATTCATGTATCATTTAATCATCATTCTGTTATATATGAGATGTAATTAGATGAGAATAAGCAAAACATCGTTGACAGGGTGAGGTAATGCCACAGTTCTGCTGAGTTTATGGCCTCACACACTTTATGAAGCCTTGAGCTAATATGTAATAAGGCTTACATGGATCTACACCCATTTAGATACAAGATGGATGATATCTTTATCATGATGAAATCACCTGACAGCAATAATGGCGCAGCCTGACCTAGCCCTCTTCCCATTTTCTCCATGCACTTTCCTCCATAACAGACTTATCAGTGCATTACTCAGATGAGAAAGAAAATTTGAAAATGTTGGCTCTGTGTGTTTTGCTGCTTAAGGTGCTGAGAGAGCATCAGGTTAATATTCACTGGTTAGCGTCGACAGTGAGAAACCTCATAAATATGTCCTCAGGTTGCCTGCTCACTGTCAGCTTTAACGCTCTGCCCACGCAGACTCCCACACACATGAATAAGGTACAGGCACACACACGTGCACGCTCCGCAGACAAACACACATGAAATGCACGCACTCACGCAAATGCACACACAAAGAAATACCCGTGCACACACATGCTCGCACACACGCCCACACGCTACCTAGCCAACCTAGCAGAGGATCTCAGCAGGCAGGCAGCCCCGACAGGCTGAGCCAAAATAACGTCTTAAACTCAGTAACCTCAGCCATCATATCAACAACTGAATCAGAGCAGATAGGCAGTCTGGCTGGCTGGCTGTTCAGCTAAACAAATCAAGGCTGGTTAAATGAACACACAATGAAAAAGATGTGTCCTTGCCACACAGAGGAGACGGCGGTTTGTGCAGAAAGTGTTAAGAAGTGTTTGTAAATAATTTTCTGTCGTCCGTCATCATCCAGTTTGTTCAATCATCTGTCTGACGCATTAAGGATGGGCAGAGACAAGAGAAAAGGCCTGCGTCACTAACTGGGGCAGTGTAAATTGAAAAATGTGAGTGTTTAGCAGACAGGGAGGGTCTAATGACAGACACTTTTATATTGCATTATGGGAAATGCAGGATCAATAAAAGCGACTACTTTTCTCAACTTCTGATTGACCACTGGCTTTAAAGTGTTGAATTGCTTCGGTAACATTTTTTTCTGTAATGTTCAACATGTCCAACAATCCAGACCAGCATGCACATGTGATTATTATATTCACTGGGGGGAACTGTGAGAGTAAGGTGAAGATTAAACAAATAAGGACCCCATGGATGTTTCACACACATCGTCTTCCTGGCAGCACAGAAGATCTATACAATCAGCACAGTTTCAAGGTGAGCACCCAAGATTAGTGTCAACAATTCAGTATCTGACCAAATGTCTCCCCTTCTGTTCCTGAGTGACGATGTTGAATAATGGCCTGAAAAGTTTTTTTGAAGAACATTATGATGTCACAGTAAAGCTGACCTTTGACCTTTTCGATATAAAATGTCATTACTTCATCATTTTCTCCTGTGTTTTATATTTTGAGTGACCTTGACCTTCAACCAAATTCTAATCAATTCATTTTTGAGTCTAGGTGAATGTCAGTGCCAAATTCGAAGACAATCCCTCAAGGTCTTTTTAAGATATTTTGTTCAGAAGACCTCAAAAAATACCTTAGAACTCCCTCAAGTGTTCTTCACATATCACAATCACAAGAATGAAAGAGACAAGGTCACAGTGACTTTGACCTTTGACCACCAATTTCAAATCACTTCACTGCTGAATAAAAGTGGACATTTGTGCCAAAGTTAAAGAAAGGCCCTCAAGGCTTTCTGAAGATATTGCATTCAAGAGACAAGGACGGACAGACAGATGGGTGGACAACGTGAAAAAATAATTCCTCCATGGAGGCAATAAAATGTCAAAAAGATGTCATAAAAAGTCAAAACATTAGTACATCATAAAAAATGTTGCAAAACAAATTCTTAAACACATCATTCAGAACTTTTGTGATATCCTTATTATTCAACTTGTCACTGTCAGCGGTGGTGCCAATGAAGGGACGACAAAAAAGTCACATTTTCAGAATGCAACCACTATTGACACAATCTCAGCTGAACCCGTCAACACCTACTGTATCTCGATAACAGACCAAACTCATACTCAGACTATGTGTGAAAAGTAGCTGCTAATTTCCAGTAAGTTCATCACTCATTGACAAAAAAAGAGTCTAAGCTCTGATTGCTGTACTCTGGATGGCTGACAAGCCTGATTCTTACTCATGTGTTTATATTTCAGAACGTTGCCCTGGTGTCATGACTCCAACAGTGGCCAGAGAAAATGGAGTGTGAATGAGGTGGCTGAACGGCTGGATGAAATCTTGCTGCTATCTGAGGAATCAGAGGAATTTAGGGAGTGGAGACTGAAGCATTAATGCGAAGGCTGCTACACAATGACAGCAGCTTCAATACAGCTATTGACTGCACACACACACAAACACACACAAGCAAACAATCGCTGATATAAACACGCCTACATGCACACACAACCCCGACCCACACATACACTCACACTTGTTGTAGACACGGATACAAATAGGCATGGTCACAGACAACCACAAACACACAGACACACAGACACACACACACAGATGATGTGCCTATTTAGGTCAGTGTAAACGTGGGCTGGGTGGATGTCTGACTGACTAGTAAATAAGCTGGATGGGAAGTAAATAAAGGAGACAAAATCAGACAGCAGGCAGCCATGCACAGAGAGACAAGGTAAACACACACATACACACACTGCTCAGGCAAGGGTGCATAACAGCACATACACACACATTTTTGCTTCATAAACCTGAAACATTCCACAATAAACATTTGCGTACTAAGACACACACACACACACACACACACACACACTGAAGAAGAAATTAGACAGGGATGACTCACTGTCTGTCTAATTTAGTGTGTTTCTGCCATAGACACCAACACACACATACACACACACACACACACTCACACACACACATAGTCAGTTTGTCTCCAACCTTGTCATTATAATGAATAAATATGAATGCACATACAAGCACATTCACAGACATGCATGCAATTATCATGTCGTAAACCCTGTAATTATATCTGCTGAACATAAATACACACATGCATGGACCCAAACGCATGTACACACACTCGAACATTAGCAGGCACACGCACACATGTGCAATTATCTTGTCATACATCTTGCAATTATATCAAACTAATATGGATACACAATCCGCGCACATCCGGCACGCACACGCACACGCACACGCACACACACACACACACACACACACAAGTGTTGACCATTAGCGAGTATCATGGAGCAGTTCTGCTGCTAATGTGTCACTGCCATCAGATTCTGTGCAATGTGAATTTTCTTTTCAGAAAAAACTATGTGTAAATTGTAATAATTAGCCAACTATTCACTGCAGGTAAGTGTCTGTAAATGGACTGCATTTATATGGGGCTTTTTCAGTCTTAGCAATGGCTCAGAGCACTTTGTAACACATATTCATACACTGGTGGAAGAAGCTACCATGCAAGGTGACACCTGCTCATTAGGAGCGATTCAAAGGTACACTCACAGTCTGAGCAGTTTGGGGTTCAGTGTCTTGCACAAGGACATTTCAACTTGTAGACTGCTGGGTTCATGGATCGAACCACCATCGACCTTCTGATTAGCGAATGAGCCACAGCCGCCCCTGTAATCAGCCACTATTTGACTATAAAGAGCAATGCAGAGGTTAGCCTTCTCATCATGAAACAGGTTGGGTCTTGTGGTATTCAGCAGTGAAACAGAAATATCAGTAAAAGCGAGCTAATTATAAATGTAGATTAGGCAGGTTTTCTGGAGATCTGACAGGCATTTTCCTGCATAGAGGAATGTTTAGCGACCCCCAAAGAGATTTTAGCCAGGGCCAAGGAAAAATCACCAGCACCAAAATGGTAAGAACTGACAATAAAAATAGCAAAACAAATCTTCCCTGAATATGTTTAATAGCATTGTATCAAACAACTGTTGAAGAAGCAGAAAATAAACTTTAAATTTGACTTCCAGAAGTCCATGTCCCTTTCATCCACATGTGACTGGCGCTGTATCAGTCAGCTAGCAGTGATTTCTCATACAAGTCCGATTCCAAAATGTGGGGATGCTGTGTAATGTGTTAATAAAAACAGAATGCAATGATCTGCAAATCTTTTTTGACCTATATTCAATTGAATGCAGTACAAAGACAAGATACAGTATTTCATGTTCAAACTGATAGACTACTAAATATACACTCACTCATAATTTGATGCCTGCAACACATTCCAAAAAGTTGGGACAGCGGCAACAGAAGACCTGGAAAGTTTTGAAATGATCAAAAATGACCTGTTTGGAACATGCCACAGGTAATCAGGTTAACTGGTAACAGATTAAAGTATCATTATTGGGTATAAAAGGGAGCATCCTTGAAGAGCACTTTGTGAAGAGCTGTGTTGCAATCAGTACAACAGTTTGAGAACATTTCTCAACATCCAGTTGCAAGGCATTTACTGATCTCACCATCTACAATCGATAATATCATCAAAAGCTTCAGAGAATCTGGACAAATCTCTGCTCATAGGGAACAAGGCTGAAAACCAACCCTGAATGCCCATGACCTTTGAACTCTCTTAAAAATCAACCTGACTGTATAAAGGATATTACAACATGGACTCCGGAGTAATTTGGAAAACCAGTGTCAGTAAACACAGTTCATCGCTGCATCTACAAATGCAGGTTAGGACTCTAACATGCAAAGTGAAAGCCACATATCAACAACATCCAGAAATGCCACAGGTTTTTCGGGGCCCAAGCTCACCTGCGAGGAACTGACACAAAGTAGAAAAGTGTGCTGTGGAAACCATGGACGTCCTGTCCTCTAGGCTAAAGAGAAGAAGCACCATCCAGATTGTTACCAACACAAAGTTAAAAGCCTGCATCTGTGATGGTATGGGGTTCGTTAGGGCCCATGGCATCATGGGTCACTTGTGAAGGCACCATGAATGCTGAAAGGTACATACAGGTTTTGGAGCAACATATGCTGCTATCCAGATTATGTCTTTTTAGGGACGTCCCTATTCATTCCAGCAAGACAATGTGCCACATTCTGCACGTGTTACAACAGCGCGGCTTTGTAGTAAAAGAGTGCAGGTACAACACTGGCCTGCCTGCAGTCCAGATGTCTCTCACTGAACATGTGTGGCGCATAATGAAGCACAAAACACAACAACAGAGACCTCGGACTGTTGAGCAACTGAAGCTTGCATATCAAGCAGAATTCAGAAGAAGAGAATTTCACTTTCAAAACTTCAACAATTAGTGTTGTCAGTTCCCAAACACTTACTGAGTGTTGTTAAAATAAAAGGTGATGTCACACAGTGGTAAACATGCTCCTGTCCCACCATTTGTCCCATCATGTTGCAGTCATCAATTTCACAGTGTGTATTTATTATTAAACTTTAAACATATTGTCTTTGTATTGTGTGCCACTGAATATAGGTGAAAAAGGATTCACAAATCATTGCGTATTGTTTTCATTTACATTTTACACAGCGTCCCAACTTTTGTGGAAACGGGGCTGTAAATTAAAAGCTGTTCTATTTCTGGTGATATTTTTAAAATGATGAATTACAAGCACAGCATACATTTTGTGTCATATCCTGCCTCCTGCTGCCCTTATCTAAACCAAATGGAGTATTTTCAGTAGGTGACAACGCGTCTGACACAACAATCTTTTATGTGCTACACACATAACAGGCAAGGCCAACTCGAAGCTCCAAACTGCACTACCTCAAACTCACTTCCGCTCCATGTCGTGATACTTCTTTAACCTTTATTAACCAGTTTTGGTAGTTGGGGTTTCATTTACTCAACCACAGCAGACATTGTGATTTTTCAAATGGTCAGAAATGACATAGAAGTGCAAAGATTCTTGTACAATAGGTACAGTAACACAGACTCATTGCCTTTACTGTACACGGACCAATCATGCTGTCGTGTGTAGTCACTCCCCAAAGGCCCATTCTGAGCCAGAACAAACCCTGGTTGGTGTGTATTTTTCACACCTCTGGTTTGTGGGCTTACACATTAAGCAATGTGTGCAGTTGTTTCCACCTGTGTGTGTTGCCCTTTACAGTAATTTACCAGCATTAAATAGAAGTGCAGGACACAACTGCTTCTGTTGTGCTTGTGCCTGATGCTGCAGTGTTTGATTTGCTGCAAACTTAAATTAGTGATTCACCAAGTGCAAGTGTGTTAGGCAGGAAAACAAGAGAGAACAATTAAAAACTGTTCATATTATCTCTTGATTGTGACTAAGTAACCTTAATCATTTTGGTTAAGAACTCGCTACATGTTCTGGCAAATATTCCCACATCACTTGAATGCAGAATAAAACACAGCCATGTTCACAAAGGGAAGGGGGGGTTTGGGCATTCTTTGCCAAAAAGGAAAAGGAAAAAAAAAAAAACAAGAAAGAAAAGCACAAAAATCCAGATTTTCCTCTAAACTGGGACTCATCTGTGATGTCAGAAAACTCTGCTCTGCTACTCTGAACCCTTTCCCCTGTTGTTTTCACAGCAAACTGTGTCCCATATGAGGTGCTCTACTTGTTCAATAGATAGTGTTCCCACCAAATTCCTCAAAGGTATCTTTGATACAGATTCCATCATTAAAAACAGCTCTCTGACCAGTGCTACTGTATGCTGGCATTCTCTACTATCACACATGCACGGGTTTAGAGAAGAAACAGCCTGGATCCTTAGAGCTACAATATTCCTCTTTAAACTTGTATTTTCATTAAAGGTTTTGTGTATTTTGTGCTTAGATGTTGTTTTCAACTGTATTTGTGAGAATCCAGGGTTAGACTGCCTCTCCTTTTACACTGTATAGCGCCGAAATATTACACAGAAGATCATGCAATTTTAATTGATTGCCGTAAGCATGTGTGCGATTGTGTGTGTGGTGTCGGATGGTTGGTGTCTCTTGATCGTATTTTAACAGCATGTTCTTGTTCATGATACACAACTCATCCTGTTTCTCAGCACTCATCACCTGTGGGGTCCCACAGGGCTCAGCTGCCTGCTCACACTTTGAAACAAGCTTTCTTTGCAAAGCTATGCAGAATGCTCTGTTATAGTTCCCCTACACACATACACACACACCCTAGCTTGCTGAACCATAAGTAGCCTTAAGACACTGTCTGAACCATCTACTGTTGAATAACATCACAGCTGATATACTGTTGTATTAGTTTTAAAGAATTCTGCATAACATGGGTAGAATGTCTTCTGACATAAAGCTAGCAGGCAGATTCTTAAAGGAAAAGGTTTACTACAACTTACTTCAACCTTTATTTTTGTAGTTTTAGCCATTTCTGTTGGCAATGTTATGTTTCTGTTGGACAATTGTAATAATTTACTTATTACAGTTTACTAACTGAAAATGTAATTTCATTACTCAACAGCAAAAGTAAGAGCAATGGTTAAAAAAAGCAAAAAGTTACATTACTTTATATTTTTCATGACTTGTACATTTGTACTGTTTTTTCAATTTGGGGGCAGGTCGCTAAAAAACTCAAAAGTCGCTGGAAGAACCTCAGTGTCTTACAAAGAAAAACCCTGTGTTGTTGTTTATTGGTCTTGAACAGAGGTCTGAAGCTTGGCAGCCGTCTTCCATCAGAGGCCTCTTCCTCTCCAAAATAAACAGATCAGGTGATTTAAACTGGTAAAAACAATGATAATTAAAAGTCAGTGTTTTTCTGATGTTGTTCAGCTCATGGCAGAGGGGCTCCTAAATACAAAGGCTGACGCCACAACACTATGACACCAATTTGCCAAAAGCCCTATCTAGAGCCAATGTTTTGTTTGCTCAAGGCTACTGTAGCAACATGGTAGTGCAACATGGCAGACTCCGCGGACCTGAGGGATCTGCTCCCTCTGTAGGTATAAACAGCCCATTCTAACATAAGGAAAACACAATCTTTATTTTCAGCTGATTTTACACTAAAGAAAATATGTTTACCAAAATAAATTCAATTTCTGCCAATTTAACTCCCTAAATCCTACACACTGGACCTGTAAGAGCTAAAAACTGTACCCTAAACATGCTAGTCAGTGTAGCAGGGACATTTTAACCTTCATCTATATCGCTGACCACCACTAGTAATTGAGTGATTTAACATGTAAAATCTAAGACAGAGATAATGGTTTCTAAAGCAGGTGAAAACCAAGTGATTGCTGAATGTAGGCTAGCCAGCAGGAAAGACATGTATTCCTCCTCTATCAGCAAAGGCTAGTTGCTGCCCAGAAACCTTAGCCCTGCACGAAGCTATCATGTGTGGATCAGTCTGCCAAATGAATGCACAGATACAAAGTTGATATGAACCATCACAACCAATCCCTGACAAGATAAGCCCATGTTCAGAATTGTCCAAGCATTGAGGCGTTTCTGTGATTAGTAACTGTATTGTAATTACCAGCCCATTTTCATTCACAGGTCGTCAAATAATGACGCATTGTCATATCCCTCGGCTTATGATATTGAAGCCAAAGGCATCCTTTAATGTCTTTATGAGACACACCTGACTTTCACCTAACTTCAGTGAAAACCCATCCAACCTAGCCATTACACACTGAGAGTAAGTGATGTAGTATAAAGGGTGAGAAAGTCCATGTAGTGAGGAAAGGCAGGGTAGGTGGACCGGTTAAACAAAAAAATACTTCCATCTAGGAGACTGCAATTCATGTCCAATGTGACACCAAACGTCAATGTTGTTTTAACATAACATTGCGTAACTTATGTACCTACGTCCCATTGTATTAGGTAATGTTACATAACCTCACTTATGTATCTGTGTTTCATTGTTCTAACATAACGTTATGTAATTTAGATATGGTCGTCTCGCAATGACGTCACTCACATGACGTACATCACCCTATGCTGCATAACAATGTGCTTATTTTAACTCAAAACATGATTTTTTTCTACACCTAACCAGGTAAGTTTCCCAACATGTATTGTGTGTTACAATGTGTTTCAGTTGTGCATCACATAGAGATGCTAAAGGGTGCCCTGTGTATCGCTTTAACACGCTGAGGGCATGACAAAGCATCAGTAATTGATGAACGAGAACTGGCTGCAACGACTGAATTCCAAACTTTAACCCCTTACAGTCTGCTCAAACCAGAGAGTGCCACAGCTACATTTGTTCTCACTAAATACGTGGTGGTGGAAACTTGACATAGTGACATTTCAGGCTTGTAAAAAATTAAGTATGTATAATTTCACCACTGCATAGACAAGTAAAGAGGTAGACAGACAGATATCAAGTGTGTGTGAGGCCTCCGCCCCAGGCAGCAGGCAGGCAGAGGGGCAGGAGGTCCTCATCTAATCACCCTGAGCTGTCAGTCACTTTATAGATGGGCGAGGGCTCCACATTAGTACAGCTCAATATGGATTGACTGTGGTGGGAGACCACAGTGCAAGACGGAGCAGAGGAGGGAGGAGGACAGGATGACAGACAGAGTGAGATAAATGGAGATGGACAGAAAAAGGTGACCACCAAGGGAGAGGCAGAGTGAGAAAATGTGTCAAATGCAGAAAGGGGAGCGACAGAAGGATGAGAAAGAGGGAGGTAGACTGGGATTGAGAGTGACTCTGCAGTATTGTCTCTCTGTATATCGACTGCCTCAAGGGGGTTGTTAGAAAATGTAGGTGAAGAAAGGGTGACACTGGTTAGATTTAGAGGGAGATTCTTTTTTTCTTTTTTGGTTCCTGCTGCGAGAACATTGCTTCCTCCCTGTATTCTGAAGAGAACAAATGGCTAAAATGATTTTTAATTCGGGTGGCACGGTGGTGTGGTGGTTAGCACTCTCGCCTCACAGCAAGAGGGTTGCCGGTTCGATCCCGGGCGTGGGAGCCCTTCTGTGCGGAGTTTACATGTTCTCCCCCGTGTCAGCGTGGGTTCTCTCCGGGCACTCCGGCTTCCTCCCACAGTCCAAAGACATGCAGATTGAGGACTAGGTTAATTGGTAACTCTAAATTGTCCATAGGTGTGAATGTGAGTGTGAATGGTTGTTTGTCTCTATGTGTCAGCCCTGCGATAGTCTGGCGACCTGTCCAGGGTGTACCCTGCCTCTCACCCGATGTCAGCTGGGATAGGCTCCAGCCCCCCCGCGACCCTCAAGAGGATGAAGCGGTTAGAAGATGAATGAATGAATGATTTTTAATTCTTTATTTTGTTTTATTTAAGACCACAACGGAAGACCACCCGTTATTTTTAGTGACACACTGGAGTCCAGCATATTTCCTACAAAATCCAACCCAGACTACTAAAATGTCATCTCATTTGCTGAGTGTACATGCTTTCCATTATGGTTAGTAGAGGTGTGGGAATGCTGTACATGTCTTAATGCAGATGTGATTGTGTTTTTGGGAACATGGGCAGGGACAACAACAAACTGAAAATCCAACATTTGACAAATTATTAAGTTATATAAAGTTGACAACGAACCTGTTAGCTAACAGTTACCTATGCAGATCCAATAGACACAGAGTAACATTAGCACTCATCAAATTTCTGGTGTCTTGACAGATTTAAATCCAATATTTATTTTTCATTTATCTCTATTTTGATCTCCGCCATGTGCTACAGCACCCCCCTATTGACAAGTGGTGGATCAACACAGTCTGTAAATACTTGGCTATTTTTGCCTAACTAAGCTAGCTAGCTAACTAATGGGCTATCTGAACATTTTGTTTTAAATTTGTACACCACATGATAAGGTGCAAGAAAATATGTGGAAAAGAAGTTTTAAATGTGTGACTTTAATCAGTTCCCCTGATCTGCCGTCCATGTCCGGCTGTCACGTCTAAGCACAAGGGTCAGGGTCAACTAGATTTGAGGAGAAATTTGCAGTACCAATAGCTAGTCAATAAAGCAAGTTGCAACAACTGAGAAAGTTTTGGAGCTGCTTTTATAGATCCATGAAATTAGGCTGCTTGGGCACAAGGGACTTTCACTGCAAAGGCATAGCCACTAGGTAAGGAGTTTTAAGTTTTAAGTCCCAAGTGATGATGTGGGCGACAAGCAGGTGTACAGGTGATTTTGCACGTGATTTTTTAGCAAAGAGACAACTGGATTTCTGTCACCATTTGAAATGAAATATTAGAAATTTTGGTACATGCAGTCCAGAGAGAAATTGTGTCTGCGGCAATGGAGTGCACATTCTTGGACTAACATTTAAGGTCTAATGTGTAGGATTTAGTGGCATCTAGCCATGAGGTTGATGCCCCCTCCGAGGCTGAAAATGAAGCCAAAAAACTGCAGTTCCTCAAATAGCCTCTTTGGGCTGGCTCTAAAAGCGAGTCAATCCCCATAAATCCCCATGTTAAGATGCCCAACTTTATAGCATTAATAAACATGTTTACAGCCTTGTACAAAAATGGTTTTGTCTCTATAGCTAATTTCAACATTCATGACAACTGTACAGGGGGTGAATTTTTATATTTACAGTATCACCTGTTTACACTGTATTAACGCTTCAAGTTACACATAATTAAGGGCATGGCAACGTTGAGTGAAAGGCTGTTTGTGAGGTGTCACCACAGTCTATGAGTCAGATCAACCTCTGGCACTTCCACATCTCCACCCTCTTGTCCAAATACAGTCACCTCTGGCTCCAACAAAATAAGATGGTAACTCCTAAATGCCAAACTGGAGGCTCTAAAATAGGAGTCCACAAACCAATGGGTGACGTTGCAGTAGCTACGTCCATTATTTTTACAGTCTATGCATGTGCCAAGTGTGTCAGAGAACTACGATGGCCAATGCAAAAACACCAATGGCCCTATCAAGAGCCAGTATTTGGTTTGTCCATTCTAGGCTACTGTAGAAAGAACTTGGACTCTGTGTAGGAGGACCTGCTCCGTACGTAGATATAAACAGCTTATTCTAAGGTAACACAAACACAACAATTCTTGGTTTCAGGTGATTACACAGTAATGAAAACATACTCATAAATATTATATTCCATATCTGCCAGTATATTCCCCTAAAGCCTACACTTTGGATCTTTAGTGGTTGTCTATAAAAAATGTCTGAGCAGTTCTTCTGTATGCACATGCTCATACACAGTCATGTGTGTACCCTGAGTAGCCCTCAACGAAAACATGTTCCTGTGCACATGATCTCCACCAACTCCTAACTCTGTCTGCTGTTTGCTACTGGCAGGTAATGTACAGTGGGGCTGCTGTTGCTGCTGACAGGGCTAATGACAATGAAATCTAAAGGCCAGGAACCAAAACAATAAGCTGAAAGAGGCTGAACTGCTCACTTGAGCTGAGCTTTAGCACTGAGTGACAATTCGCTGTGGGTCTGGGAAACTGTTAAGAATACTGTTAAGGTAAAACCTGAAGCAGTTTCATATTATGTCTAACCTGAATGTCAAGCTTTTTGCACTAATGCTGCCAATAAAAATATTTGAAACAGAATACTGTTAAGGTGAAAGAGTGTGACTGAAAGCTGTTTTCCAGCGTTGGTATCATGGCCTTGGTCTGTGTCTGCATGAGCAGGTGAACACGCTGTTCCTTGTAAACATCACCTGAGAACACAATACATACAATAACAAGTTCACAAGGAAATCAGCGTGGATTAAAATGCACTAAACACAGATACAGACACGCACACAGACGGGGCTGAGTGGAAGGCCAGACGTCTGTGTGTGTATGTGTGTGTGTGGGTGCAGGTGTGTGTGTTTTACCTGACTTGAACTCCGCGCAGTAAACAAAACCTTACGTTAACCCTGCAGGTATCGACCACAGGTGTCTACCTACATCTGAATGTTGGCAGGTTTGTTTACTACCGCTCGATGACTTCATTCCCCTCTTCAACCCCGCAGGGCCTCAGCGGAGACTGACCAGAACTAACCCAGACACACGCATACGCACACACTCACACACAGCTGATGAATTATGTAACATGTGTGCTCTGAGAACAGAGAGGAGGCTCTGCTCTAGAGTGATTTCTCTATATCTTCAGTAGTTGACCACACTAATAATAACAGCGGGATGCATACACATATTCCCAAATAAGCTAGTGTGTGTGTGTGTGTGTGTGTGTGTGTGTGTGTGTGTTTGTGAAGATTTCAAGTGCATTAATCAAACTCTTAACTACGCAGCACACACTCTGCATGCCAGCCCCACTAGGCTCTATGTTCAGTTTAATTACCTCATAGGAAACAACAGGGAGCAGCCAGTTAAGTTATAAGTCAGTCTGTCAGTGACTCAGTCAGTTCGTCAGTGTGGTTTTCTATAAGCTCACAGAGTGAGATGTCTGTCTCAGAGATCCCATCTTCCTCAGAATAAAGGTTCTGTCAACCGCTCCATGCTCTTGGTCATTTACGCGATTGAGTGAGCTTCAGCAGCAAGTCAAATTGCTTTGACAAATCAGTGGTGAGTGGAGGAGGCACATTCCGATGTGTGCTCTGGTTAACATCGCCAATGGAAACATCACAGCAGGACTCCACACTCTCAGCAATCAAAGAGAAAATGGCAGAATGTGAAATTCACTGCAGCAGCCTGAAAATCCGGACTGGGAGGCGACATGAGAGAATGCTGTTGAAAATGTCATCAGTCAACTTCATGGGTGTATTATCTGCATAAGTCTGTCTGAAGAAGCTGTTTGTTCATATGATGGGACACACAGAGGATGGCTTTATTCTGGAAGAAACAATACAATGGCTGTACCGAGATCTGCTGTCTGGGTGACACTGTTGATGCTATCTCTGTCTTGCACCCAGTGGTATATACATCCATGCAAACAGTTGATTGGTTTGATGTGTAGAAACAGTATGTGTGTGAGAGATTAATCAACAGTTTATATGGACAGTATGAATTTAAATAGTAAACACACAGAGCAGTATATAAAGGCAACTTAAAGACTACTTCTTTGATAGAAAGTAGTTCCAATGAAAACTGCTGGTAGTGTTCTCTGGTCATTTAGCATCACATTCCCATAACACTGTCAGACTCACGATTGTACAGTTAAAAAAAAGGATCCAAATCAATGCAGCAGATACTGCCTTTCATATGCCTCGTATTCTTCTTCCTTGTCAAAAACCTGGTGCCTAAATTACCCACAATGCACCTTAAACGTCAGTTCAGTACAAATAATAAAATCGACAGTGCAGTCGGGTAGATTTGGATATGTTAAGCCAGCAGCGGCTAATGTAGCCCTGAGCTGCTAGCCTCAGAGATGAGGAGTGGTCCCAAGACTTCTTCTTCTTTCTAACTCCACTCCTCCAGATTGTTTTCTTTTTCAAACTTGCAGTCTTCGAGTTGACTCAAGTGACATCACCTGAGGTATAGGGGTGATACGATACATCAGTCTGGCTCTATATTATTGATTCAATATCAACAATGCAAAGTGAAAACATTGATATGTTGCATTATCTTCTGATAAGCCTTTATTTTGAAATTCCCATGGTACGGCTGTGTTTCATTTCCATCCAAGTGCACCTCCTTCCTAAACATTCAAACAGCGCTAGCAGCCTAGCGGCAGGCAGACAGGGGCAGGCAGCCAAGAAAAAGACATTGAGAATACTCACTGATATAGTCTCATGTTGATAGCAAGCCCCTGAGTTAAACTGAATAGAAATCGTATCGTGGCAAACGTGATATCCGCAAATAATGTACTACTGTCCAAAAAAATAGATACAAAATCATATCATGATGAAACTTGTGATTTAAAGCCCTAGCAATTCATCAGACTTGATGCAGCTCCCCCCGGAGCTGCAAAAGGCTGCATACAAGTTAACATAAGCAGAAGCACTCCTCAACCTCTTTTGCCATTTATCATTCCTTCATAAAGTGGAAGCATCAGTGACAGTTTAAATGACATGTTTTAAGTACTTACAGGTGTGTTTCCTTAAAACTTTTTAGCTTTTTGCTTTAATTTATACACCAACTTTTACACCTCAACCAAGAGTAAAAACCGTCTTGTCATCTTTATTTTTTTTTCTTCAGAATTTTCGATGTTTCCGCTCAGTTTCTCAAATTGAAAACACACCTAATGATGGAATGCGGGCAGGGTATAACAGGCCTTTTTCACAGCAGACATTTTCACTCATCATAGTAGAAAAAGCACAGGTGTTACTAATAACACTAATGACAGCTCTATTCTATTCAGGTGCATATTTACACCTGGCCCTCTCCTGATGTCAGAATGTCTTCTGTGAAACATGTTAAGTTTAAGTGTCTCCTAACAAATCTAGAAGATGAAAAAATGAATTACAAACAGAGTGAAAGTGAGGGAAAAAAGATAATGATGGAAAACTGTGTGTGTGTGTGTGTGTGTGTGTGTGTGTGTGTGTGTGTGTGTGTGTGTGTGTGAGAGAGAGAGAGAGAGAGAGAGAGAGAGAGACACTCAATACTCTACATTTTAATAATTCAGTTATTTATTCACCATAATCGATTGTCTGTGATACCTGTGATAACTATCTTCTTATTCATGTCTGGATAAGCAACAATTTTATGTGGGTTGTACTTTCAATGGATTTCCGTAGATCTTGTCTCTAAAATCAGCACGGTGTGTCTCAAAGTAAACAGATTTCATTTTCTGCTCTGACTGAGGCCAGTCAGCGTGTCACGGGTCAGTAAGTCCCCAGAGGAAAAGCTAGGCCTCCTCTCTATGCCTGCATATGACTTCAATTACAACAATCATAATTACACTAAGTGATTATGTTTTAATGAGAAACAGTTAAGGTCAGGTTGACAGAGGCTAATATTGTGTGCAGCACAGTGCATATTATTTCCACTGAGGACGGATTTCATCTCTGCAGCACTGTGAACTTTTCACCTCAGACACTATCACCTGTCTGATTCCCTCACAAATGTCAATACACACAGAAATTGCAGTGCTGCATATTGAGGCACACATAGATGAGTCAGCAATTACAAAAGGTTGTTCATATGTAATTACAGAAAAGTATTTGCAACAGACTTTTCACATCTTTGACAACACATCTGGAGAGGTGCAAGCTGTGACCGCACTGCATTCTGGGGTATTACAGCTATGCCTGAATTCCCTTTTAATTTTCAGTAATACTGTAACATCCTTGAATATGTTTTGGCTTGTCACCTTTTAGACCAGCTCTTTAAATGCAAAAGTCTGTCCTTGAGTGAGTGAGTGAGTGAGTGAGTGAGTACGTGAGTACGTGAGTAAGTGATGAAGTTACACCATTGGTCAGACTGAGCGACTGTGTTCTTCATTGTCTGTAACCAGTGTAGAATGGTGGAATTAGCAAGCTAGCTAGCTAACTACCTAGCCAGCCACTACATGAGTAAAATTAAAAACTTATGGGCTCTACACATGCCGCATTTTTTACACCCTCAAATTCATTGTTTTCAATGTAGACCATGCAGCAGGCACACTTAGAAGCCAGAGCGAGGAAGTGCTGCATGTACACGTCCTCAAGTGCCTATTTCTCAGGGCGCGATGGCTGGGCCCTGAGATAAACAGAGAGTTTTACTTTTGGTACGCAGCAGTGCATACTGCATGTCATGTGAGGAGAAACATCTAATCACAGCTAGCAGATATCTTCCCCTTCTCCCTTAAATATCAGTCTGAGGTACATATGAAGAAGAAGTTGACCATTTTAGTGCAGGCAGAGCTTTACATCTGTCCTACAGACAATCTTTTTGGCCTAATACACACTTACAAAACAACGCCTGGAAGAAGATCAGCTCTGCACTTGGGATTTCGAGTAAGTAGGCTATGATACGGTCCTTGTTATGGTCACTTAGCAACCTCAGCCACAACCTGCTTCCACGCCCTTCAAAGTTGGCGCCTTACCTCGCTTTTTCCAGGCGTTTACAGACAAGGCATGTGTACGGCCCCTTAATGCTTCACCCACTGCTTTTTTCACAGCGTAGGATAGGCACATCACTATCGTCAGATAAGTGACAACTTTGCTTGGCTCATTTTCTGTAACCACTGTAATAGTGATGCACGGACCGACCCATAACCCGCGGATCTTGCGGGTTACCCGCGGGTCGGGTCGGGTCAAGAAATGTTCACTTTATTGGCGGGGCGCATGGGGCGGGTCATTAAAGATTAAATATGTTGGGGCGTCGGTGGCTTAGTGGTAGAGCAGGCGCCCCATGTACAAGGCTGTTGCCGCAGCGGCCCGGGTTCAACTCCAGCCTGTGGCCCTTTGCTGCATGTCTCTCCTTCTCTCTTTCACACTTCACTATCCTATCAATTAAAGGCAAAAAATGCCCATAAAAAAATCTTTAAAAAAAAAAAAGATTAAATATGTCAGATAACAACACTATTGTAGGTTAGGTAAATGCATGTTATGTAACGTAACCTGCGACCTGACATCACAAAAGCACCAAGCAGCAGTCACAACAAACCAGAATCAATGAAGCGGTGAAGATGGAAGAAGAAGTGAGGGAAAGATTACGGTCAGGAGAGTACAGAGTTAAAAGAAAAGAAAGCCAAGCTGCTAATTCGCTAATTCTCATGTTTGGGACAATATCTGAGGTAGTTAGTGCAGCAGACGACTGCAGCATTGACTACGTGAAGTGCAATTCCTTTGATAGGGCTATACAAGCATGAGAGCCACAAGACGGGTACGTTAATAGCGGCGGGGGCGGGGTGGGGCGGGTTGTGAAAATAGATGTGGTTGTGCGGGCAGGATGGAGCGGGTCAAAATATTTCATAAATGCGGGACCTGCAGGTTGGAAAAAACCCTGACCCGCGCATCACTACACTGTAACATTGCCATAAAAGCCTGGTGCAATTAATGAGCTAGCTAACTAGCCAGCTGCAGTCCAAATGGCAGTTTTAAACAGAGGAAAGAGAGGATCACCTCATCAAATCGTCTGAGGAAAAGCCATGTCTGTATGACACACAAGTTTTAAAATTTACAAGTATTTTTATTGAATATTATGTGTTACAATGTGTTGAATAAGATGTCACAACAGGTGCTGCCACCTTTTAACAACAATAACTAGAGCTCGACCAATTATTCTTTTTGGCAGATTAAGACTGTTTGATTAACATCTTGCTGAACTTCCTGTTAGTTTTATTGCACCTGTTTCATTGTGAGAGGTTACGCCTTCATCATTCTTTTATGATGTTTGCTGATCTTATGTAATTCCAGCCTAGCTCAACTCAACTTGGACCTCAGCAGCTTCTAATCAGCTAGAATAAGTGGAAACATCTGTGTGGGTGCATACTAGGGGCTTTAACTGGGAGATTCTGACTACTGTTTGCTGTCCGCCAGCTGTTGGTCATTTACACTCATCCTCTACTAACAAGCTACCAGCTTAATGTCTGAAAATGATGTGAAGATAGCTAAATTATGAACCTGGATAAAGACTTATCACACCTTCAACTTTTCAAGTATCTAAATTACACAGAATGGTGTTTCTTTCTTTAGAAATCCATCTTTGGACAATCAGCTAAGTATGGGCACTGTCACTGACAATAGATGCCTTTTTTTCCCAGAAGACATTTTGACATGTCACTATAAAGCACAGGTGTAAATGATGATGATGAATGAAGGATGGCTGAATTACATTTAGCTGCTTTGGTGAAGGCACATGCTGCACACACTCACTGTCATTTCAAAAGTCCTACTATGACAAGTCAAAATGTTTGCTGTGAACAAGGAAGACAGCCTCATTCTCATTCTGTAGGCTTTGTCCATAATCCCTCACTGATCACTTATGCACTATTCTCTATATAACGGACACTCAATAGGTTACACTGCAGTGAGCAGAAAACTGAGATTTTGGACATTTACTAATTATCACCATTTCACACCACTAACAGACAGTGCCTGACTTTAATTTGCCCTAATGCATTGTGGGATTATTAACAGAAAGTGGTGTACATACCATGGACATTACTTTTTCGATTTATTGTATGAATTTTTGAGGGCACTGTGTAGAGCCTAAATCTTACACTCAAAAGTCGGACACCCAAAAAGAGAGTAAAGAGAGTAAAGAGAGTGAACTATGAAGTAAAAGGGGAGTGACTTTGGACACAGTTGGCCAAGTTGCAGCATTAACATTAATTAGCTAGTGAATTTGGTAATGGTATGGATGTCTAAAACCTCTAACATTCTTAGACCTTGTGCAGACACTCTTAAATATGTCGCTATCTGAATGTCTCCTACAGGCTTATCAGACTTTAGGCCTCATGTGCCGCCTTCCTATTGAAATGATCTGTTAAAAAATGTTGGACTAAGCTGACTGAAGAGAAAATCACATTAGAAAATACAGTGGTGGAAAAAAGTTTTCGGACACCCCATGCATTTGTGAAATATTGCATTAAGAATCACTCTTAGGTCTTCAAGTGCAATTTCTTTTAGTACAGTCACAGCCAAAATACTAAATAAATCCTAAAAAAGCCATTAAAAACTTAAAATTGATTGGTTCCATAAAAATACATAAGAAATTTTGAGTATTGGGTCATTTTGGTACCAGTGATGAAGGTCGTTCTTTTTATTAAAAAACACAATTTTTGTTGCCAAGCTTCGTGTCTACATAAAGCCAGCACATCTGAAAGTTCTTCAGACATAAAAATGGCTAAAACAAGGAACCTAACGCAGGAAACATGCCTGAAGATAAAGATTCTCAGCCAGGAAGGATACAGCTGCCGCCAGATAGCCAGGAAGTGCAGATGCCGTCCTTCAGCAGTTGGATACACTCTGCAGAAATACAGACGAACCAACAGCTTGGAAGACAAACCAAGATCTGGGCGTCCAAGGGTTTCTTCAGCAAGAAATGACCGCATCCTGATCCGCATGTGCAGGCAAAACCGCCGAATGACATCACAGGAGCTTTAGCAGCAGTGGTCAAACCAAACTGGTGTCCAGTGTTCCACCCGCACTGTACGTGGACGACTTTTAGATCATGGCTTAAGGTCCTACAAGGCTATCAAGAAGCCCCTGATCAATGAGAGACAGAGGTTAGCCCGGCGTCATTGGGCCCAGGCACACAAGAACTGGACAGCCAGGAATTGGAAGAAGATTTTGTGGTCAGATGAGTCCAGTTTCCAGCTTTATCTTCCTCCTACTAATGTGAGGGTATGCAGAAGGCCAGGCGAAGCATTATCTCCAGCATGTACAGTACCTACTGTCAAGCATGGTGGAGGCAGTATCATGGTTTGGGGACGCATGAGTGCTGCTGGTGTTGGTCATCTCACTGTCTGTGATGGCACATTGAACTCTACCAAGTATTGTACCATTCTGAAACCCACATGCTCCCTTCTGCGTGCACTGTTCCATCGAGGTAAAAACTGGATGTTTCAACAAGATAATGGCCCTTGCCACACATCCAAGGCCAGTAGAACTTGGCTGCAGGAGCACAGTATCCAGGTCTTAGAGTGGCCAGCTCAATCCCCGGACATGAGCCCCATTGAAAATCTGTGGTGGATTATCAAAAATTCTGTTTCAAAGCATAAACCAAAGAATTTAGAAGAATTAAAAGCAGTAATTCAAGAAGAATGGGACAAGATTACCCCTCAACAGTGTGAAAGGCTGGTGGGGAACATGCCAGCCAGGATTAGAGCTCTACTGCGTGCCAGTGGCAGGACTACTAAATATTAATTTGATGATGTGATGGTTTACTTATTTTTTGTTCAGTTTTGAACACATTTTCCGTTATTTGTTGAGTTTGATACCGACAATGTTGAGAACTGACATATTGAAACTGTCAAGAATTTAGTTTTGTTAGTTTTTCTTGTAAACAATAAACAAAAATATATAATTTGTATTTGTTTGTATCTTTCTAATGCAGCCACACCTTTTGAAACACAAAAAAGATTTTTCTGCAAATATTTCATGATAATATTTGAGACTGTGTAAAATTTTAAGGGTGTCCGAAAACTTTTTTCCACCACTGTAGACTGATTTAACACTTTACCTCACAATAAAAATATAGTTGCTTGTTCAGTTCTATTAGTAAGACATACCATTGAGGTTGAAGATTTATTATGGGAACCTGATAAACACTCTAACGGGGTGTGTCCACATAGTGTTTTTCTTTGGTACAAAAGCAGTGGCAGGACGCTGGGAAACACTTCATCCCAGTGCTTCATTAAAAAAATGCTCTTTGTACTTTGTCAATGTTGCACTACTTGTGGGTTTTGTTTCTGTGACAAACGTATTTTGACATTAATGTTAGTTAGATAATGTAATTCCATATTAACAGAGGGTTGACTACACAGTGAACAAGAAGCTTACAACACGTACGATGATAAAGGCACAATACTTACCAGCAACATTCAGTGTCTGAGCAATCTGCTCTCAAGAATGGGCTTTTTGTCTTTGTAATAGTTTCTGACTGATATATCATACAGCTTGGAACAGACAGTAGCTAAAGGAGCGGAAGTGATGACACCAGTGCCTTTCTGAAAAGTTGGGAGGTTTTCAAGTAGAAGCCCTTGGAGCGGCCACACAAAAAAGCTGGAGTGCTCTGAAAAATAGATGTTGGGTGCAGCACTTTTCCTACACTCTCTTCTTATTAGGATCAACTGAAAAATAATGCTGGTGCTCTGTAAAACAACACTGTGGACACAGACCCTAATCTCTATAAACAGGTATCTGCATATGTATGCAGAATCTGTGGACAACAGGATAATTGGTAGCATTCTGGTTTCTGTTTGTCATTCAAGTGGTATTAATCAATCACATTTGAGCAGCAGGTAAACAGTTCAAGTGGAGGGCAAAAGAGGCAGAATGCATTTGGCCAAAATGCAGTCAAAATCCCATAAGCTGTCGAACTTTTTATTAGCTTTCTTAAAAATGTATCTGCATTCGTATGCAGATATCTGTTGATAGAGATTAGCCCAAATGTTGTCTTGACCAGTCTCAAGGTCCTAAACGAACTGTATGGTGACCGGTGCATGGAAGAAGTCTTGGTCTGGATATGTGATTGCTACACCAGATCTCTCAAAATATTAGCCATTGCCCCCAAAGGCTTATCGTCGTCAGAGGAGAGGTGATGGGCTACAAGATTGCTGAACACCCAAACCTAACTTTTGTGAATGTTTTCAAAAGATGCTTGACAGTTGAATCAGGACATGTTTTCTTTGACACAGACATAGATACAATACATACTGTATATTTATACATTAGTACAGAGAAACCCATCTACACACACACACACACACACACACACACACAATCAGTGTTTACCTTTAAAGGCATTTGTGGCCGGTAAGTCAGTTTCCTGCATACTGCTCCTTCCCGCGCTCTGCCAGCTGCTGCCGATGCTGCGATGGATGCCAACAGACAAACCTTAACCGGTCCGAGCCACGGCCACTGGAGGGAGGGAGGGTGGCCGAGAGGAAGGGACGGCGCCTGCCAGTCTCACTGCCATCTTTCTTCATCAACAGTCCATGTGCGTGAATAAAAGGCCGCTGTCTGTCCAATTCTGCAACAGGCGACTGTCGCACAGTCACTCTAAGTACACAGCTGACTGGTTATCTAGTCTGTGCGATTATATAACTGTCTTTTGACAGTTTTGCTACTGCAGGACCTGGGCAATGTGGTGATGGCTAAGAGGAAGAGGGGCACAAAAGGAGGAGATGGAGGGGTCTTGGGTCTGAGACACTGACTTCAGGTCAGATTAAAAGAGGATGGATGAAGGTTTAGGAAGTTGCAGTGTGGATGTGGTTGATCTGAACTCTATCCTCCCAGCAGCAGGCCTACAGCCATGGCCAGCACCATGAATTCTTGTATGTCTATCAATTTTTCAACCTGTCTGGCTGCAGGTGAGCTTCTCAGCCTCTTTTGTGTCTGTGAGCTTCAAATCTATTTATTTCTCAGTCTCTCTGTCTGCCTCCGTCTCCCCCACAGTCAGGATTCTCTCTTAAACTCAGCTCTAATCAACATGCCGTCTCCTCCGATTCTCTGAGCGTTTTTGCAGGCTTGTTCCTGTGTTTCTTTGACTCCCGTCCCCCCTCGTTTATGTCTTTTGTCCCGTTGCTGCAGTCCCAAACTCAGCACGAGGCACTGAGGCGCTCTCACACTGGCACCACGGCTATAGAAAAGAAAGAAAAAACACAGACAGAGGAGAAACTCAGTGAATAAAATCATGAGATACCAAAAAACAGCAGGCGAAATAGATACACCCAAGCAAAACATGGGCAGGGCTGACTGCTGGCCTGCAACGACCAGTTGAGAAAAGTGCACAAAAAAACAACACTCATCGACATCAACCCACGCACACACCCACACACACAGCAGAGGACGAGCCGCAGTGTGTGTCTCAGTTTGGATAGCAGGTGGGTGGCTGGCTGGCTGGCATGGCCCCCTTTAGTTCCTCTCACCCACTAGGTTCTTACATGAAAGGGAAAGTTTTTCTGAAAGCCAAGTGCTGCCTGTGACCCTATTTCACAGAGCAGGGGAAAGATAGAGCCACATGTCAGTGTGCCACTTTGAAGTCTGCCTGATAAACAGGGCTGGAGGAGGCTACGGCTAAGGAAACAACAAAACTTTATTTACATTTCAAAAGTGCCAAGTGCTTTTTTTGACTGGGAAAGAAATAAAATCCAAAAGAGAGGAAGGGGAAGAGGAGGGTGGGGGGATCGGAGGAAAACCGGTTTAAGAGTAACAACAGCTACTGTTTTTGTCGTCATTGAGAACAAACAAGATAAAATGAGGGTGTTGGCGAGATAGATCACATAGAGGGATGGAATATGATGGGGGGAGAAAGAGAAATCACACAGGAGAAAGGCAGATGTTTAAGAGAATAAACAAGGGAAACATCCTGTAGGAAGAGGAGAACGCAACAAAAAGGGAGAAAAAAAGATTTTCAGAAAAGGAGGACAGAGAGAGACAGAAATCAAACAAAGTTCAAGAAGAGAAATGTTGCGGGACGAGAGAAGGGAGGAAAAGGAGGAATTTGTTGGTGGAAAAAGCAGGCAGACGGTAAACAAACACACGCCCTGTCTGAGGTTTGGAAAGGCTCGACAGATCTCAGTTAGCTAGTCTTATCTCTGCTGCATTTGCCTGTACTTATCGAGTCTTATCGCAGTAAGGATACACACAACAGCTTGTGCCCCGACAAATGGAAAAGTAAAGGCGAGAACTGGGCTGCCGTGATGTCGAGGGATATTCACTTCATTATGTGCCCTACCAGTGATTCATCATTTTGTCTGCTTGTGATAAAGCCAAGGCAATGTCCAGAGTCTTTCAAAGTCCATGGTGGAGAAAATGGATTGAAATGAGTTTCGTGAAAGTCAAGGAGAGGAGAGGAAATGAACAGAAAGGAAAGGAAAGGAGAGAGGAGGGGAGAAAGGAGGCCGCCACACTAGACTAATTGATTACAGCGTTAGAGCAGAATTATCACAGATTAATCCTGTGTTTGATATTGAGAGGAGCAGCCTGTGAATCCACACAGAGATAGGTTTTGTGTGTGTGTGTGTGTGTGCATGTGTGTGTGTGTGTGTGTGTGTGTGTATGTGTGTGTAAGTCTGGTAATCTTAAGTTTATCCCTGCTGAGGCCAGTAGAGTTCACTGGTTCACAGGCTGAAAGATGATGCAGCAATTTTGGTATTATCAGGTATTGGTATTAGGTATCAGGTATTATCACAACAGCGGGCCCCAAAAGGTTAAAATGTCAAGTGTCCCCTTAGTCACTGTTGTAGAATTTAGGGGAATATATTGGCAGAAATTGAATATAATTAGAATGTTGTCTTTAGTGTATAATACCATGAAAATCAGAATCATTGTTTTTTTTTTCATTACTTTAGAATGAGCTGTCTATATCTACACAGGGAGCAGGTCCTCGTCTATGAAGATCACCATGTTGCACCGCCATCTTTCTACAGTAGCCCAGAAGGAACAAACCAAACACTGGCTCTAGATAGGGGCATGTACGTTTTTGAGTCAGCCATCATAGTTTGCAGCCCCTGTATGACAAGTGTAGATGTATTCTTCAGGTTAGCTAAGAAACAAATATGGAAATAAATGTTTTTAAGGGATAATAAGCCCTAAACCCACATTCACAAAGAGTTTGTCATTTTAACAGGATTTACTGTTCATGATTTCCTACTAAATAAAATATGGCATTATGGAGATAAGAAGAAAATCCTCAAACTTCTCTGATGCCACCTCCTCATCAATATGTTCTATTTTCTTTAATACTCTGTAACAGTAAAGTGAATATGGGCTGTGGACAAAACAAGACATTTGTGAATGGTATCTTGGGCTTTGGGAAACAGATTGACATTTCTTTTCTTTTTTTTTTTTTACAATTTTATGATGTTTTGTGGATCAAACAACTAATCGATTAATCAAAAAAGTCACTGACAGATTAATTAACAATGAAAATAGTCGTTTGTTGCAGTGCTAATAACCAGGTATGTTTATGTCATCACATTTATGAAAAGATAATTGATCATTAATCCAATGTTGTCATAAAGCAATCCTGCTCACTGAAACATTGCCCACAAAGGCTTAAAGGGAAATTTCGGTTCATTTCAACCCGTCTCCTATCATCCTAAATTTGTTTCAAGTAACTAGTGACATAGAAATAATAGTTAGCATGTTAGCCGTTAGCCTAGATACAGCCGGAGCGCATAGTAGCATCAGACCTGTTAAAACGTAAGTAAACGGGCAACCTTCAAGTGCAAAGTTAGTCCACTAAACAAGCTTTTTTCCACAAAGACCGCCTCATATCGTTAGAGAACATATAGAAAACGACATGTAAACGTGTTGTCTTATCTTACCGGTGTGCTGCCATGTTTGTTTACCATCTAGCTCTGCTTTCCAAAGCGCGGCCGAAATATCGCGGGAACAAGCAGCGATCTCATAGCGTGCCTGAACATGCAGCAACAGCTGGAAGGCAGAACCGGACAGTAGCCTGAAAAGTTCATTCATTTATTTTATGAAAGATTTATAGAGTAATGGCTGACTTTTTGCCAGACTTTGACTTTTTGGAGGAGGAATTTGATTTTGGAGAGTTTGATGGCTGCCCTTATTTATTTGAGCCAGGATACACTGACGAAGAGCTCCGTGAAATTGAAGAACGGAGAAGGAGAGAGAGAGAGGCGCAACAGGAAGAGGACGAGAGAGGAGCAATGGCTGCTGCAAGGCTGAGTAGCTCTGGAGATTGGTGGTGTACCTGTGAATGCTGTGCCCCAGTGCCCACAGAAGAGGAATGCCTCTGTTGCAAGGAATGGGAGCGGTTGCAGCCTTATTTTCATGGTCTGGATGTGACCGAGGTCGAGACACCTCCACCTGGAGTGGTACCCAGCTGGGCTTTATCTAGAGCTCGCGAGATATATTTCAGCCGCGCTTTGGAAAGCAGAGCTAAATGGTAAACAAACATGGCACCACACTGGTAAGGTAAGACAACACGTTTACATGTCATGTTCTCTGACATTTATCCTAAAGATATGAGGCGGTCTTTGTGGGAAAAAAGCTTGTTTAGTGGACTAACTTTGCACTTGAAGTATGCCCGTTCACTTAAGTTTTAACAGGTCTGACACTTCTATGTGCCCCGGCTGTATCTAGGCTAACGGCTAACATGCTAACTATTATTTTTATGTCACTAGTCACTTGAAACAAATTTAGGAAGGTAGGAGACAGGTTGAAATAAACCGAAATTTCCCTTTAATACTGACAGAGACATTGAAAGGATAGTTCTGCAGTATAAACTGTACGGCAAAATCTGTGACTTATCACAATTTTAGATAGTCTTGTGGCCCACTCCTCAAATCAGTCAGAGCAGCCACCTTTACATGTCATCCTGACCTGATATATTCTCTGTACTTTCCTGTAAGCAGGGAAGTACTGTAAGTATGAAAACACGTTGCTGAGAATCCTCTGAAACCTTATTAAGGACCCCTGCTGGCCCCAGGACCCCAATTTAGAAACCAAAGACTCTCTGGTACCACATACCAACAAACCAGCTGCCACACAACTGGAGCAGCTGACAAAAGTAAACTGTTGATTTATGACACCTAACAAAAAAAGGAGAAAAGTCCCAGAATTTATTTGCCCTTCTTAAATGTAATGACAGAGCATTTCCCAACTTATTCTTGAGTTGGAGCAATGAAGGCGCAACAGAAAGAAACACAAATTAAGAAGTGGGATTTTTACAACGTGTGCATATTCCAGTAACTGATAACGAAATTATTGTATGGTGTGTATTAAATCCCACTGTATCGCTCTATTCTGGAGGAGAAATTAAAACATCATATGCTGTATTCAGAGTCCTGGAGTAAGGACTTTATATCTGATTCCATCATATAAATGTTACATTATATTCCATATAAAACTACTGCACAGCACAAACCCTCAATGGCTTATCAGGTAGGATTGTTCCTGTAAATAATAACCAATTTCTTCCAACCTGACGCACAAGCTCTTTCTGTGGACTACCTGTGAGTCAGTTCAGCCTGACCCCGCTGACTGTCTGTCGACGGGGTGATACGAGGACAAAAAACTACTACTACAACTACCACTACTACTGTGGCCTGTCTGTTTGTCCTCTGGGTCATCTGAGGACAGCTACTCATCATGACAGGCTGTGTATATTAACGCTGTTTGCTGTTTGACGATGATATTTGAGGCCCCAGGTGGATGTTTGTCTGTGCTCTGGTCATTTAAGGACACCTCATGTTCTCCTGTCTTATCTCTGGATCTATCCCGCTGTAAGACTTCAAAGTCTGAGCAACACAGAGAGCACAAAAGTCTGAAAAACACCCCAGCAGCAGAGCAACATTTAAAACTAAAGTAGAAAAGGAAAAGTGAAGCTATTTTATTGTTCAGTCTCTTTCAACTTTTGTTAAGTTTGTTATTGACAAGGAAATGGAAAAACCTGTGACCTGTGTTACTTGTCTAAGCACTGCATTTTCAGCAAAATGTTTACATACAACATATTTAATTTGGTTTTTCAATATCCGCTCCAAACAACTACAGCACTATTTCACTTTTTTATGCGTATGTTTTGGTAATCAGAGCTTGATTAAGGTGGCTTTGGTTTAATAGAGAAAAGGTCTGCAGTTCTAGCATGAGACACAGCAGATTTAAACCACAATCTTAAATCATTAACTTTAGAGGGACAGATCATCCTGACATCAAAATTACATGTTTTTCCTCTTACCTGTAGTGCTATTTATCGGTCTAGATTGTTTTGGTGTGAGTTGCTGAATGTTGGAGATATCAGCCATAGAGATGTCTGCCTTCTCTCCAATATAATAGAACTACAGTAAATGGTACTCGGCTTGTGCCAAAAAATACATTTGAAAAACTCAACAGCAATGTCTCTTTCCAGAAGTCATGACCCAGTTACTCAGGATGATCCACAGACCTTGTTGTGAGCAATATCATGTAGGAACTATTTTCCTTCTACCGAACTACATCTGCCAAAGAAGGAAGCGCGCATCTACTCATGGACGAGAGGCTCGTGTTCCAGATAGTAAACATTAAAGGCGTCCTCCTTTGCTGAGCTGTAACGTTTGCAAGTTCAGTGGTCTTAGGTGAGCCAGCAGTAGATACGCACCTCCTTCCGTATGACAATAGGGTTGACACGTGTAGTGCATTTGAAAGAAAATAGTTCTTCCATGATACTGCTCACAACAAGGTCTGTGGATTATCTTGAATAAGTGGGTCATGATTTCTGGAAAGAGACATTGTTGTTGAATTTTTAAAGTATTTTTTAGGACTTTGAGCACCACAAGCTGAGTGCCATCTAGTTCCATTTTACTGCAGACAAGGCAGACATCTCTGTCCCCACCGATATCCTCAACACTCAATAACTCACACAAAAACAATCTGGATTGATAAATAGCACTACTGGTGAGAGGAAAAGTATGCATTTTTGATTTTGGGGTGAACTGTCCCTTTAACCTACCAAAGCTTGCTTTTTTAATGTGTTCAGCGCCTGTTGTGGATGGTATCACTTATCAAATATACAGTGACTGAATTATGCCTCAAAACCTCTTAAACATCATTCAGAAGTCAAGTGTCTGGAGAGAGGGTGTCAGGCTTGTGCGCTACTATGCAATATAATAATAATAAATTGTTTTTTTATTGTAAAACAAGTTGCAACCAAAGGCTTTTCTTTGGCCGCTCTGAGACAAAATTCATCTGATGTGGTTCTACAGTATCTTAGGGTCTCTGACATGGACAGTACGTTTTTGAGAATCCCCACTATAGACAGTATTTGTGTCACTGTCTCTTATAATGAACTCCAATAGTACAAAAAACACTGTGAGATGGCCTCGATAGACTGTATTTGAAAAAAGGCACGCACAAACCTTGATAATGACTAGTTTTACCAGCTTCAGTCCTGCTGTTATGGGGCTGCACATGACCTCTGACCTCCGACCTCCCTGGAGTACGTCAAGGAAGCATTATAGCATTATTAGTACTGGGGTATGTTTCTGTGTGTACAATCTGTTTGTCATTGTAACATACGGAGATGACTATAGCAACTCTAAGAGCCAGCTCTGACTCCTCTGCTGGGTCACACAGGGACATGTGCTTATCAGTGAGACAGCAGTCAGACAGGCAAACATGGATTGGGGAGCAGACTATTAAACCATGGGGCTGGTCGCATCTGTTACACTGAAAATTCAAGCATGCTGAGAATGTGATTGCATAACAAACCAAGAACTGGGGCTACGGAGGTGATTCAGAGTTCTGTTGCAACAGACGTGGAGAAAAGAGTCACTTAAAAATGTAGCTCTCATAGACTTGTTTATATTTGGTCTGTCTCTTATCTAACAGTATCGGCTAGAGGAAATATGAAATGTCTCAGTGCTAGACAATAAAGCTATGTGAATGTCTGCAAGATTCTAAACGGCTGAGGGTGATATTCAATTTGATTTCTTTGGACTCAAACAATGGGGGCAACTGTGGACACACAATGTGCAGGAAAAAAACAAAAAACACACAGACACTGCTGAATATGCCAATCAGACAGCGATGCCTGGTTTGGATACTCAAATATCTTGATCTTCTCTTTCCACCTCAATTTTACAGTCTCTAAATAGTTGTTCTTTTATTGTCCAGCTGTCAAAATCCAGATGACGAGAGCTGATAAAAATGCTCATCTTAATCGCCTTTGATTGTTGTTGCATGCTCAAAGCATTTAAGCAGCAGAGTGCTTTGTCATGTTTGGCCTGTCGGGCTACATAAGGTCCACTCTATCTTCTTTGTGGGCCATATCCAACCTGCAGGTTTAACAAGTATGCGTGAGCGTGGAGGGGATAATGCTTTCAGTTGTGCTTGTGTGAGTGTGATTATCTGTCTGTGTGCAGCTAATCTGGCAAACTACTGGACCAATCAGCCTAATATTTTGTATGCTCAAGGACTTCTTGTTGTTGTGGTGAATTACAATAGTTAAGTTAAAAACCTGTTTTATTGACTGTTTTATGTTATCATTAACTGCTTATTCCTCACTCCTCTCAACTGGCCGCTAGGGGCTGCAAGTTTTATGTAAATTGGCTCAGCTAAAACCAAGATCTCACCCTCAGTTGAAGGCCACATTTTGGTCTTCATCATGGCTCAAAAAGTGACATTCATAAAAATGTTTGGTCTCATTTTGAACCAAAGCATCTGCAGTTTAATTCCGTACCTGATATGTTATGATCCACTTAAATTAGGCTGCTTACAAGATGAATTAGTCCGCGTTTTTGTGTTCTTCATTCGATTGTCTTGCAATTTTGACTGTTTAAGAGCCAGGAGGGACAATTTCAGTGGGCAGAACTGTGCCGTGTTCTGGCTGCCATGGCTGCAATCTAGTTTATTCCATACGCCACATGGTGTCATGCCATGCTGGGATCGTTTCATTAGATTTTGTAGACTTGCAGATTTTGTCGATTTGGGGATTTTTCCTTGATATCTGTGCTTCTACCACAAGTAAGGAGGGGACTTGGTAAAATTGTTTCTTTTTTAATCAATTTTAATTGTGTTTATTGTTGTTGTTTTTTTCCTTAGTATGCATGAGTCAATGATTTGTTGTGTGTGGGGAGTGAAATTAAGTTTTAATGAAACAAGAGGTCTAACAAGGGTTTATAAACCTGGGTTGATTACTAAAACCATTTTACACTTTATCATTTCTGTTCAGCTAATGAATGTACTTCTGAGCTACTTAATGATCTTTTAGTTCACATAAGACAACTTATTTGCAGTGCAGTATTTGTTCATGGCGATCTTTTGATAATGCAGAGTACGTGTGCTGACAGCAGATGAAAGGTCATTTAAGGACACAGACACTCTGTCACACATGGATAGATGAAGATTATACAAGACCTCAAATGATTAATGGAAGATCCACTTTAGTCTGGTTCATCTGGTCCATCCATACTGTACTCCTGTTTGACGAGCTTGGCTTGTGGCCAGGCTGCAGTTAAAGAGGCCTCTTAAGGTTGAGCCCAGCAGCTACTGTCTCACTGTGTCCTACTGTTTGTCTTGCAAGGACAGAAAACAAGGACAACTACTTTAAGTTACTGTATGTACATGGATAAATCATCAAACAATCATCAGTGTGTCCATTTTATAGTTGCATGGTTTGTTTCATTTTTTCATTGAGCCAAATGGTTAAACTCAGGTGTAAAACCAACCATTATCACTATTAGAAATGGATAATACATAATATTCTTACACAGATAGTTTCATGAAGTTCCTGAGTATTTTGGGGTCAGAACTTTGGTTAAAGGGTCAGTTCACCCAAATCAGGAGACAAAAACATGTTTTATTGACTGACCTTTTGTGGTATCGAGCTGTGGAGATAGCTTTGGAAATGTGGATTATTAGAAAAACAATGTCCCTGTTACCTTGGAAATCCTGACCTGGCTGTGTAAAAAAAAAAAATCTCTCTATGGAAACTGCTGACAGTGTGTAATGAGGATTTACCAGTGTCAAACCTGCAAAGTTTTATCTAACAAGCTATTTTGCATATTATGAATAATACACTGTGTAAAGACTGTGTTTTTATAGCCCACTTGGTCTGACTGGATTTAGTCCTATTTTCAGAACCTGTACTTGAACCTAATGGTACCCACCTGCTGTGCATTACACCACAGCCACTGAGAATTATCAGTTGTCACTGGCTGGCAGGTGTCAAGTTATTTTCTTGTAAGTGATTAATCAGACACCTGGTTAATCACTTACACAGGTGTTTCATTTCAGCTCTAAACGAAAACGCCACTATTTAACTGTAGCCAACAATAGCAGCACTACCACAGCTTCAGCGCCTTATGGTTTAACTAAAGAGTTTTGAGTCTGTGTACACAGCAGTTTCAGCCACAGTTCCACTTGCCTTTTCCCTACATCTGTCCTTCAAACCTGCAGACTGCACCTGCTTCACTGTAATTATTTCAAAGCCTCTCTTGTCCTCTTTTTTAACATTGGGAACTTTAAAGTAGGAACTAGAATTGTAATGTAGATCCCTGGCTCCTATTCACAGGTCACAAGTATCTTTGAGCAAGGCACTACACCACAAATTGCTCCTGATGTGTGTGGATGTATGTGGGGAAAAAGCAAGTCAGCATAATATATTCCATGTATTTAATTTCATGGTGTATGTGACAAAAAGGCAAGAGCAAAATTAGTAAAGATGTATATAATTGGATGTTTCTACAATTTCCAATTTGATCAAATTTGTTGGCAAGTGGCCATGGGATTCTGTAAATACATGCTCAATCTACCACAAACTGGCCAGTTGTCCATTAGTGTCATCTTTGATTCGTTGCAGGCAGTGTTTTGACTCAAAGATCAGAGTTTGCATATAAAAATGAAAATCAGAACACTGGAAAATTGAATTTAGTTTTTCTAAAACTGATTTTTCATTTGTCAGACCACTGTAAAATTAAGATTATTGACTCCTTTTTCTAATTTTTTTTGTAGAATGTGGACAGAAAAACAGAAATTAAAAAATAGAAAATCTGAGAGTTTTTAATTTCTGTTTGTGTGTTGGACTGCCGACAGCAGCTGTTGATTTAATTTACATCTGACTGGCTGGCTGAGGGTCAATTGTCTCACTTATTGTCATGCATGTATTCAAAAAAAATCACATCCACTCATGGTTGCGCACAGATCCCACTTCAGTACATACTGATCTGACAAATAAAAACCACAATTTTAGAAAGTTGAATTAAATTTTCACATTTATATTGTCTATATGGAAAATTGAACTGATAAGTTACACAGACCCTATACTTACATGTTGTAAGTTCCAAGACCTCTTTGCATTGGGTTCTTTGCAAGAATGAAACAAACACCTTGTCAGGTTGTTTTTCCTTTTCTGTACTTAAGTGTCTAAGCTGTTCCTGAGAACACACTTAGTGAGAGTTAAATAAAGCTGTTTGTTGGGACTTTGTCTCATTCCAAGAACTCCTTTTTCTTCTGGCAACTTACTGAGCCGATATCACTGGTGCATATCATCGTTTACCTTTCTCAAGTAGAAAGCAGAAATGCCTGAAAAAAATAACCTCTTTTTATTTTTTTTATTTTTCTAAGGAATTATCTAATAAATCATTTGCCACGGGAAAAAAATGTGTGAAATGATGCACAAAATGACTGGCACAGCAAAACCAAACAAAGGTAGGCTGAAGGCGTCGTTCGTCACATCCTTGTCTGATCTGGCTCTGTGTCACGCCGACCGCCAGCCGACTGTGACAAATCTGACAGGCTTAATCTGGCTATGCATCAACTCTAGTGTCGAGAGGCCGGACGCACAGACAGACAGACAGACAGACAGACAGACAGACAGACAGACAGGAAGAGGGGCAGTGATGGTGACAGACAGACAGACAGACAGACAGACGGACACATACTTGAAAAAGAGACGGAAAGGTAGTTGATGTCAGTAACAGAAGTTTATATAAGCTCAGCAGTCTCAGCAGCTGCAATGACAAACACCACTTAAATCTGACAGGTGGCTGCACTAATCTAGACATTTAATTTTTAACAGACACAACAAAGATAAAAAGGGCTGCAGAGACCAAGAACAAGGAAAAAGAGACATCAGGCATCAGAGAAATAACTACATAAGTGTACAAATAAATAAAGAGCAAATGGTCATTCTATAGGCTTTAATGTGTGTGTGTGTGTGTGTGTGTGTGTGTGTGTGTGTGTGTGTGTGTGTTGTGTTGTGTCGAATTGATAACTGCAGATGTGTTTTAAAGCTATAGGCCCTAATCTGACAATCCATACTGACAGAAAAGCTCCACACAAAGACTATAAAGAGAAAGAGCCATCGGGCAAAATTAGCCTACAGTTCCATAAAGAGACAACTGATCAAAGGCCTGTCCTCAAGGGCTCTCCAAGGATTTGCTTTAAATGTCTCCTGATGTGCTATTTAGTAGCCGAGCTGATTAGATAACTGTCTTGAGCAATAAACCCAGACAAAAGATAGGAAAAGACTGGACAGATTAAAAGAGAAATCAAAAGCGAGATTGTCTTTAGGCATGAACACCGGGCTCATACATGTGATGTCATTCTATTGAGCAAAACAACAGATGTGAAGTGGACTTTAAGTGATGAGCTGCAAAGGGCCTGGTGAACATCAGACTGTGTTATATGGCCACCAGCACAGGCCTGCTTCTGGTGATACTGTTAACTACTTCCTCTGGACTTGCTGCCATGGCAACACACAACAGGGTTTTTATGTCAAGGTAATCTGTCTTATTAGTTGAAATGACAAAGTAAGACTGCAAAAAAGAAAGAAAGGCCTACTGTGTCGCTGTAGATTGACCACATTCACCCTAAATGGATTCTGGCATTGTGAATGATCAGTGGTGTGAAGTCATTGCCACAAAAAGGAAGAGAGTGATTACCTGAAAGTGAAGAAGAAAATACAAAAGCATTTCCTTAACAGCAGTGAGAGAGCACACGATTCAAAATGAGCTAGACTTGCCACTGTGTCTGAGCCTTAACACCAGTACAAGTGAGGGTGCAACAATTTATTGGCTGAGCATCAGAATCGGCCGATATTCGCCTTGTTAACTGCCAGCTGCCTAGCTATAAGATGACAGCGATGGCAGTGGCCAATGTGTTCTGTCTAAATTTTTCATAGACTAAAAGGCGGACCTCAAAACCAACAAGGTCCTGTCATCCCATCGCCCATCGTCCCATCGTCCCGTCATCCTGGGTACAGAAGAAAATGTATTCGGGATAAACAGAGATCTTTCCTGAGATGCCTTTGGCACAAAGGGACACAATGAACTCACTGTCGTCAGGGAACGCACCCTATTTTTACCCTGATAATGTGACATTATGAACAATAAATCTGTGTTAAATCTGGCAGGTGGAGAGCTACTTAGCATTAGCTGTTAGCTGTTAACAGCCAATGGCCTGAACTAACAGCACAGCTGAGGTTGCATTATGTAATATAATGATGCATTTAAGCTTTATTCAGTAAAAATGAGTATTGTGTGATGCTACATTATAACATTATTATGATGAGTTCAAATGTAATCTTGTAAAATTTAGCCAGAAACCTGGAATAAATACAGTTGTTTGAAGGAGACATTTGTTGATGTTTTTGCCTAAATATAAAATAGATACTAGAGAATGTGATATATGTTACATATAGTAAGTAGGGTTATGAAGCATTTTCTTTAGAAAAACAACAACCAATTTTTCATATGAAAGAAGGTTATATTAAAAATTGATTCATAGTTTTTTTTATGATTGAATTTGTCCTCATTCAAAAATAGTATGATAACGGGCAGTTGTTGTTTTTTTTTAAATAAAAAGGGCACAAAAGGGGAAACAAAAAACAACAACATTAAAAAAAACAATAGTGCACATAGTATAATTGTTATATTAAACCCGCATATCAGACCAGATATTCACAATTGATGCATTCCCAATAACAAGTTAGTTGTAGTGTGCTAAAGCACAACTAGCCAGAGTGCATTATAAGTCTGTGTGTGTGTGTGTGTGTGTGTGTGTGTGTGTGTGTGTGTGTGTGTGTGAGAGAGAGAGTCTGTATAAACAGTCTTGATGGATTTACTGCAAAGTTACTGCAAATAAATTACAAAGTTAGAGCCACTGTGTCTACCCCCACCCCTAGAGTTTAATTATTCAATAGGGGTGGGAGGAAAAATTGATTCACACAAGAATCAATTCACATATTTCAAAAATCCGTTCTTGTATGTAGTTAATTATTGTTATAATTTCTACTCACTATGTTGACTGGAGTGAAAAGGCAGAGCTGTGTCAAAAGGGCACAATGCAGCTCCCAGACAGTGTCAGCTGGTCCAGGAAAGGCAAGCCTTTGGGGACATTTAAGATTTATTCACTTAGTAAGTTGCTTTGCCAGAGAAAGAGGAAGTATTTCTAAGCACAGTACAACATGACACTGACAATAACCAAGTGGAGAGCCAAAATTCACACCAGCACCAGCAAATGGACCGGTGTTTCAAATTAACGTGTGTGAAAGCAGACTGAAAATCTGGTGGTGCTCATTCATGATTAAAACAATGCCCTTCCTCTGCACAATGTTGTGCCACTTAAACCCTGTCTGCAAACAGCATTGACACTGACGGGGGACCTGACTGCTTTCACAAACCAGTCAGTGGCGACAAGACATTACATTTGTCATCGTGCTTTGTCGTTCCCATTTCTTTATCTAAACCTACACAGAGCAGATGGAGTGGTAACTGTGTGCAGTACAGCCTTATACATGATATCTGGACACTAAATTTAGAACACTTTTTCAATCAGTTGGCATGTGGTGCTAAGGAATTTATTTCTGTTTTCTGGACTGTGACAAAGGGCCAACACACAAAATCAACAGTAAATGTTTACTGTCTCTCGCTGCCAACAGTACATAATCATATTATGTACAGCCTTAAGTGTACATAATTAGGTTACATACACTAAGAGTGACAGGAAGGAGGGATAAGGCCAACAACTGTCACAATCAGTGAACCTCACTAACAGGCAAAAAGGGGCCTTTCTGTGGTGTGCTCTTATTATCAGTTTAAAATATTTTCATGTTTAAAAACACTTATTAGATCCCCAAGAACTATCTAGCAGGTAAATCTCTCTGTGTGTTTGTTAGCTGAGAAGTAACAAGAAATCATAGTAGAGAACTGCTGAAGATATTTCTGAGGTAATTCAGAAACAGTGTTGGATTTTATACTTTGCCAACCAAAAGCATCATTTTCCAATTCCCCCACTGATTAATGCATATTTCTACAGCTTTTACATGCATGGACTGTGATTAGGGGCTTTTTAAGTTGGTTCAACTAACACTTGTTGTGCTCCTTTACTTCCAAAGGTACAGAAAAAACTCCAGCCTCTTACTTCTAATTCTATAGCTAAAGGCAATACATCTCTAAGAATAAGAAGCATGTTTTGCAAAGCTGCAGAAGACAGCTAATGCTAGGTCATAAACTTTCAACTTTTGAACTTTCGTTGACTTTTATGCATATTCGGGAACAGAGAGTTAAGAGGAGACGTAGGGGGCGGTATGCTTGTTTTCTGTGTGCAAAGCCAAACACACTCTTTCCGCCAGTGCCTTTTGATCTCCTGCAATCAACCACAAACCATTCAACCGTTCCATAAATGGAAAGAAAAGCGCCAGAAAATACAATGACAGTGAAATGACACATTAAAGGTGACATATTATGCAAAATGTACTTTTTCATGGCTTTTCAGTAAGTGTCCCTGGTGTGTCTAGAGACCCCCAAAGTGGAAGAAAAGACCATCCATCTATCAGAAAACGTGTGTAATAATGAGCTACTTAGATTTGCACCCCATGGGGGGCTTTAACACAGAACTACCTGCAGCTAGGTGACCATCCCTGCCCACAGAGTACCTGCTGAATCGACCTCGCTGTCCGCCATAGTGACTTCCTAGCTGTGGCAGACCTGGTACTGTGGCAGGAGCAAAGCACACTGTAAGAACATGCAGAAATGCCTTGGGGCACTCCCATAATCTGAGCATGTGATGACCCAGCTGGTGAACTTTATTTTTAGTTGTTGTTGTGTTTTTTTTTTCTAGGATTTTGACGGAAATGTCTCAGAGAGAGCCAGTACACAGCAAGATTCACTTTAAAACTGAGGATCAGGATGGATCGATTGTCCGTGACACCAACTTCAAACTTGGAAGCCATTGCATTTGCCATTTTTATGTTGTTTTGTTGTTAATTTTGCAAGCAAGCCCGCTGAAGTCAGTGTTAGTATGCTGCATGACTAATACAGCTTAGCTTCTATTGGAGACATCCGGGGGCAGTGCCTTACGTCATGGGTCATACAGAACGTCAAGTGCTTGATACATGTTCTTGTCAGCTCACACTGGGTCTTCTTGTCACTTTCTGGAAAAGATACAAAAACTGTAGGGATGCACTGAAATGAAAATTTGTGGCCGAAGCCGAATATTATTAAACGCTTGGCTGAGTACCGAATATCATTGTTTAGTTTTTCATTAGTTTTTGCAGATGAACCCCCTCCAGATTAGTGTTGTCACGGTACCAAAATTGGGACCCACGGTACGATACCAGTGAAAGTATCACGGTTCTGAGTAGTATCACGATACCACAGCATTTATAAATGTCATTTATGAAAAGATAAATGACTTTTCTATAATACATCAATGATATTTCAATGGAATAAATTACTTATCGACTTATTCATACTTCAAAAACAGCATCAATAAGTGATGAACATAGGGGGGATCAAAATAAAATAAATAAATAAAATAAGAATCAACCAGCCACCCTCCTCCCCTGACAGTCCCTTCATAAGTAATGAACAGTCCCTAAAGTGTGGTGAGGTTTGTGGACCGTTACCTGTCACAAAGTAAGAAATGTGAACGGCTCGTTTCTCCTCTGACACGCCACATACCTGTGTTCGGCTGGCTCGGCTGTTCAGGTACTTCTGGGCAGTCATGACACCAAGAAGAGGATATTATTGGAGCTGACTTCTCCGTCACCGGTAAGCCGATGGCTGCCATATTTGACAGGAATACATTAACGTTACTGTCTGTGTCTGTGACCCCCGTTCAACCCACAACTGGTGGGATTCGCCTTTCGTTTCTGCTGGTGGTTGAAATCTGTAGGCTGCTCGCACAGCATGCTGAATGATTTAAGCCTATTTTGCTCGCTCAAAACTATTTTTAGTTGCAAATGTGAGTGCGGTGACGGGTGGATCGCCACACTGCTGACATTTTATACCGCCCATCACGGCACGCTGTTGGATTGCGTTATCAAAACACGCCGCTATTATTCGGCCTTGCTTTTAACTTATTCCATCGAATACCGAATGTGTGGTTTTTTTGCAATATTCGGCTAAATATATTCGGTTACGGAATATTCGGTGCATCCCTAAAAAACTGTAAACTAAAAAGTTGGTAATTAACTGAATCTTTGCCTTTACCCCAAGATTAAAGCTGCAGGAGACCTCACACCTAACTATAACTTCAAACAGAGATGCTTCTTTTTTTTTTGTTAGCATCCATTTACAAAGATACTCTTAGACATTTGCTCCTTGTACTGCTGGCACAACTGTGACCATGACTAGACTTCCCTACAGATTTTTAAATGACTACGGCTAAATTACTATATAAATAGTAGTATTTACTGGCAGAAAACATCAGGAAAATGTTGTTCTTTTCTCCCCCATTTTGGATGAGTTTCCTGCTGGAACTTGTGCTGTTTCAAAGTTTTTGGTTAAGAAGCAGTAAATTGTGGTTAAATGTCTTCTTATTTTACATTTCTGGCACCATACAGTGCAGTTAAAGTCCTTTACACAGGTTCCCTGAAGACCAAAAACACGGACCAATCGGGGCAGAGTGGGTTTTTTCAGAGACTGGAGCTGAAATGTGTTTCGATAGACGGTCAATAAAGCAATATGCAGGCAGACAGAATAAGAAAAATAAAGTGCTTTTGAACATAAATGTGTGTAAACATGTTCTAGTAGAAAACAGAAATCCAAGCATGAACCTGAAAATCAGTGTAATGTGTCTCCTTTAAGGAGAGCTGCAAATACTCAAAAAGGCCAAAACAGAGGAACTCCTGTCTTTTAAAGAAGCTTTGATCAAGTTAAACAAACCATTCAGTTCAGTCTTGGATAAAATGATTTACATTCAATAAAACACTGGTGCCTTTTAAGGCCCCTGTGAAAAGAACAGACGCTTTACCTTCTACGGCGAAGACCTGAATACACACGAAAATACAGACAGGCACACACAAATCCAACCTTGCATGCCATTCAAAGAAGTATGTAAACATGAAAATCTGCAGGTATATTTGAATACAGAGACACACACATAAAAAAGATCACACAAAGAAGCACAGCATGTGCAAAAGCAGAAGCTAGAGGCAGCAGCGACATTACAGGCTGCAGTCACGCAGCAAAAATTCATCTCGTTCCCTCTGACTGGAGAAAATAAAAAATAAAGAAAAGCAAAAAGAAAATCAGACGGCACAGCCAACAGATGGACCTGCCTCCCCAGAGAGAGCTGTGACTGTCTGTTACCCTCCAATCCACATGTATGGATACAAAATCACACATTCAACTTACAGTGGTGCACAGTCAGTCACCTATCCTGAAAGTCCTCACATGCACGCACACTAGGTATTGCCTTAGCCTTTTGGTGTTGAAAGGGGACATAGAGGGACACTGGTGCAAAGTACTGTCAGAGCTGCGATGTAGTGGTTGTATGGGAACCTCTGGACTTGACTCCACATTGAGAATATGTGAAGGGAGCATGGTCAAACTAAAACAGGATGTAATTTTCTCTTAATATGACAAAAATCAGCCCCAACTGTAAGTATAGCCCATTTTGAGGTGACCCAGTGGATCCCCCATACAGTTTCCTGGTCCATTGACCTCCTTTTGGGAGCCACAGCTTCATGCCACAAACTGCACTGGACCACAACGACATTTCAAACAGAATCTTAACAGAGACTGGGGTAAATAGGTCAGGCCTAATGGCTCATTCCATTATGCTCTAAAAGGACATTAGAGGTGACACTCTACATGAAGCAACTTGTTATGAGTCCTTAATCTCTCAGTTCAGTCTCTCAGCAGCCATAAAACTGCAGTGAGACAAGAAGCTGACTAAGGAAAATGAGTGTGATAATAATGCTGTTAAAGAACTGCAGCACAGAGTCCTTTTGGAGCTTCCCAGTCACTCCGCGCTGATCTCATTCTGCATTAATCAGCCAAAGGTCACGTTTACTATACGTTAAGAAAAACTTCTTTTTTCCCAGGACTTGATGAGCAGGGTTATTCTCTCCTGCTCTGAGGCCCAGGCTCATTAAACATATGACCACTTTTGACCATATGATGACATCAGCACCACACCACAAGGGATAAGACACAGTTTAACATTTACACACACTACAGGGAAAACAGTCTACATGCTCAGGCAAAGTATGAAACCGTTCTGAATGTCTGTATCATGTTAGCAGTTTTGTGTGTAAACGGACTGAGATCATTGTCAATAATGTTTGAATATCTGTGCTCTTGGAGTAACAGTGACTCGGGAAAGGATCTTTGTCCAGTTGATTGGACTTGAGTTTATCCTGACGTACTGTATGTCTTATGTATTCCAGTAAGTTGTTGTTTGTAAATAAACAAGCCTTTCCTCCAGAGCACATTCAAAGCAGAAAAGAATCTGATGTCTGTCACCACAGTAGTGATGAACATGAAGGGAGAGAGCGTGAGAGAGAGAGAGAGAGAGAGAGAGAGAGATCTTTGACATGCACCTGACTAATGCCTCAGCCATGCGCTGGCACATCTGGCTGAGACAAAACACTCTGTACTGATGGTTTCTCCTGAAGAGTTCACATTCCAGTTGACACACCTATCATGGTGTGTCAGTTTAACAGTACATTAAGTTTTAATCTGTGAGCTTACATTTACAGTAATGATCATTTACCAGAAACATTACAGGTCATACATTACTCTGTCTCCGCCCGTTCAGACAGGTGAAGACAGAGCAACATTTCCTTCTACAATATATATGAAAAAAATCAGAACAAAATTCTTTACAAAAATTTAATGTAAACTCCAAGATTTTAATTTACTCTCGGACCAGACTAAAACATCTACTTGGAGAAAATAGTGTCAGTGCCATAGATGCAGCAAGTCAGTGCATGTCACAGCCTAAGAGACAACCAACACAATAACATATACGTAGTTCATCCCGTCACAAATCACACTCTGCCTTTTTATTTACTCCTTCACTTCAGGTTTTTTTTCCTTTAAAATTTATGTCTATGAATTGTATTAATGCATTGTTGTTAACTGTTTGTGAATTTTCCCCGTCTTAAATTTTAACTGTGCTTTGGCAACACATATGAAATGGCATGGCAATAAGGTGTATTGAATTGAACTGAATTGACAGAGAGAGAGAGAGAGAGAGAGAGAGAGAGGGAGAGAGAGAGAGGGGAGCAGCAGGTGGAGGATGGAGATGGTGCTGATGTGGATGTTAATACTGGGGTAAATACAGCAAATAGACACTTCGGTGTCTTAACAAAACAGAAAATATTAGTAGATTAATTGGTCTAAATCATAGTAATCCCTAATTGTCATTGTTATACAGAATGAGTCCTGACTAAGGTCCTGTCTACATGTATAGATATTTCTGAAAAAGGATATTTTGTCTACGATTTGGCCTCTCGAGGTTTACGTCAGAGTCCTGCACGGGTCCAGTTTTCAAGATCCGCCCCGACCCGACCCAGCGACGTACAAACCCGCACCCAAACCGCAAACCCGCGCATCAGGCCAATTAGTACCGCAACCCGGTCCGACCCGTTGAAACACGACCTGCAGCCCGACCCGTAACCCGGATTTAAAGTAATCATTTTGGGTCTGGGCTGAATACTGAACAGCATATCGCCACAGTTAAGGTGCCAGTAAGTAAACAACGACCTGAATGAAGCAGCTCTCACAATAAAAACCTGACTTCAGCTCCATCATCAACCCTCTGTGTTCTTCTCCCATACGAGTGTAAAAGCACTCGTTTGTTACGTTTAATGCTTTTAAACTTTTAATCTATGTAAAGGAACTTTACATGTGTAATAACAGACTTACTTTCTGTCCAGAGCGACGTTCAGCAGTTACGAGCCGTCACGTGTTTTTAGAATCCATCGAGGAGAGAAGTAATCCATCAGGGAAACACTTCAGAAACATTATAAAGTGATAGTTGTACATTTTATCCACTTATTTCTCAAATACCTAAATAATTATTTACTGTTTTGGAAGCGGCGCTTGTTAGACAGTGGCAGCCTTGTTGATTCTGTCGTCCAATCATAAATTGTGTTATTAGATGGTGAAACGCGTGTAAACAGCTGAACCAGTGACCGTTGCGAAATAGCGGAGGCGATCCTCAGAGAGTAAATAATGACCAAGATAGTTATCTGTAGTTTACCGAACTAATGACTGATGTGTTTATCTAAAACCCGCGATATTTTTTCCACCCAGATCTGAACCCGGGAAATTTTTTTTTTTTTAAAAAAAACACCCGCAAATCAGCTGTTTTTGCGGGTACCCGTCAGGTGCAGGACTCTGGTTTACGTTACTAAAACAGAATTTTTTGAAAATGGTAATAGGTTTTAATAATGGTTTCATAGGTTTGAAAAAAGAAATACTATTGTTCGATGTGTTCCTGCCAAAGAAAAAAAACTACACAGACTCTTCTTCTGTGGCATTTGACTTATCACTGGCATCGCCTTTATCGCCACCTACTGGCCTGACAGGCATTTGGAGTCATTTTCGCGTTCTGGGGTGGACAGAGATATTTTGCAAGACCAAAGTTGTGTGAACAATTTATTTATTTATTTTTTTAAACACAGGAGACAGACATTGTTTTTAACACTTTTAAGAATATCTGCATTGGTGTACACAGGGTCTAATTAACTGCAGCTATCTGGGATGGAGCATGAACTTGTAAACTCATCTACTGTAAAGTCACTCTCCACAGCGTTCAGGTCAAACAGACTGATAGTAATCAGGGCAACATTAGCACCCCCTCAAGTGAGATGCATTGTTTTAAGCTGTGGTGGCAGTGTCTCCTTTAGAATTTTAAAAATGCTGCAGTTTCAACAATCCTTGACTCGGAATCCAAAGAGAGGTTATTATCTTGAGAGACAAAGAACAGTAGCCTCATAAAATATCAGCATGCATCAATCAAAGCAGACATTAGCTCATTGGGCCTTTTTTATGCAATATTTCAATATTTGTTAAGAAACTATTAAGCTGCAAACTAGCACCTGGCATCTAATCCACAGTGGAATTTGTCATTCACGCTTCATTTATTTGAAAGAAGTTTTCAGACAAGCATTTTAGCTTCTTTCATTGTTTAATCTAGGATGACAATACAGACTAATGACTAATGAGGGCGATTGTTGTTGAACATCAGTGTCCTGATTGACTGCAGTTTACTGTTGTCATCATGTAGACACAATTACACAGCTGACAGCTAGACAACCTGTCTGTCTGTGGTGACAAGCACACAATTACATAAGTCTGGATTACTTGTCAAGTATTAAAAGCTGTGGTAGTGTGTGTATGTGTGTGTGTGTGTGTGTGTGTGTGTGTGCCAACTAGGCCAGTATATCCCTAGGCTTTATTCAGCACAGTAGTCTAATCTAATCACACTGGCTAATTGTACAGACTCGTCTCAGCCTGATTCTCTAGTCTCATCTGTCAGTCTACCTGCCGTCTCTTTCTGTCTGTTTGCCAGGATACTTTTATTTTTTTTACCTCCTTTCACTGGGTATGTTCTTTTACTTTTATTTCTTTTTCTTCTCTAAAGTTGAACTGGAATTTGAATTCACCCTTTGCTAAGTCCCGACCTTGGAAAGCGTACTGGCTAATCATAGCATAACAATGGCCAATTCTGACCATGGTCCAACAACTATACGGCTCCGCTCCATACAAACTCATGCAACTGTTTAAGATTTTCTTCATTTTCAGGATAGTCACGGTTGAACGTTGTGCCTGAGCACATGAAATAATAAAACTGGTTACCTGGAGAGGTTGAAAGGAGATACACATTTACTAAGTAAGTCAGATGGGTACAAATACCTAACAGAAGTACAGCACAGTAATCATGAACTAGCACTTCTTTGCTATTGCAACTACTGAAAGTATACTTTATGTATAGACATGCTTTTGCTTTTAATGATTGTAACAGTGAATAAAGACCTGCCCTGCTTTACAGGAACAGTGTTGCTCCGATATTGTCGTTCACTCTTACATTGTGATGTATAGGCTTTAGCTTGTCTTTTGTTTTTAACCTGTTTTTCGCTGCTCAGTCAGTTTTTTTGCAGTTAGTGACAGTGTTGGTTTCACGGGACCTCCAGCTTGGCAGAGTAGCAGTAGCTGACGAAAAAAGGGTGGGGCTTAGCGAAGGGTCAATCTCCTTACCTTTAGTCTAAGGGATATAAACTATAGTATAATATTACAATTTTCAGAGGAGGATAAAGCACGCTGGAGCATGTAGTAGGTCTGTGTAGCTCTACGGACATTGAGACAGCCACAGTACCTCTTCTTACTTGGGGGGGGGCAGGTCCCCCAGGTCCCTGGTGGCAATTATACACAAGAACATAGGGAAAACATCTATCAACATCAGATGCCTCCAGCTGGTTAGTTGAGTGTGGCTGAACTGAAGTGATATCTTGAACTATTTTTAGTGCTCGCCACGCAGATATTGCACCAATCAAGTCACCAGTATCATCTTTTGGAAGCAAAATAGTTGTCCTCAGGACAACACCAATTTTAATTTCAGTTCGAATTTGATTAATTTGTTTCCTGTCTTACCATTTGCTTTGTGAATACAGATTTTTCTGACTATAAAATCACCAGGAACAACTCCAACAAGTTTCCTACATTAAGTATGAAGCAAGGAAGAAAATATGGAGGAATGGAAGGGAAGATGAGGTACTAAACTGTGGTCTAACCTGAGGCTCTAGTCATACTGTATCACACTGCTATCACTTCCTATATGATGACTCATTCTGTTTCCTATTTCCTTCCCAGGACCCTGTAATGATACAGTATATTTGCCCCGTAACAAATACCAAACTGGGACTCAGTGTGTCACAGTGTGTGTGAATTCATATGTTCGTAGTGGAAGGCTTCACTTATGCACACACACACACACACACACACACACACACACACACACACACACACACAGGTTGTTCCTGCCTGAATCATACGTCTTATCTTACCAACATAAACAGGGATTCTTTACCTCAAGCAAACACATTCTTTAAACACGCATCTCTTCCCTCTCACACACACACACACACACACACACACACACACACACACACACAGGATATATCCACAGAGTATCATTAAACCCTCACCAACCCCAGCCAGTATATGCCCATAACAAAGGTTCAGAGATGTGTTATTAGCGATAATGTGTACCTACACTGAGAAATTCCCACAGTGATGCCATAGCTCAGGGCTATGGCATCACTGTGTGAAGCTATAGATTTTTATGCTGTTGTTTTCAGGTCCTTTTGCTTTGTGAGATAACACAGAATGGAGAGAAAGAGAAGAAAGTGAAAGGGAAGAGCAGGATTGTTTGAACTCACAGGAACATGGGAGTGTTTAAGAGACAGAATTACAATGTCAAGCATGCCAGTATAAAAGGAACATGTCTTGCATACAACAGTACCAACATTTGTGTGCAACACTTGAAAATAATGGGATGATATTTAATATCTTATACACAATATTGAGTCTTACGTAAAGTGGACTCACTGACCTGATGTATAAGGTAAGGAATCTCTGGGATGCAGCCTTTGAAGGTACGCTATATAAGACCATAGACTGTATAATACAGATGAACGCCTCTCCACTTCCTCCCACTGTTCAAACATGATGCCAAAATATCCCAGACACAGGTGCTATCAACTTGCGCTGGTGATGTCATTTGAAGCCAGAGTCTGCGCAATAGTGATCAGCCACAGTACGGAAATCCCATCCACACACCCACCCGACTTGATCACTAGTCAATCACAGCTGTCAATCATGCGTTAAACCCCCTTTCTATTGCATCAATTAACCAATTAAAACCAAACTTATAAACAAAAAATGAACACCTGAATGTACAACATCAGAACTACCTAAAATGATAGAAACCATCTTTGGGAAACCTATACTACAGCCAGCCACCAGGGTGGTTTGGGCAATTAAGATGTTTTGGCTTTACTTTTGTGAAGCTAATATGTCGTCCGTCATTATATACAGTCAATATACAAGACTTATGCAAAACACACTCTCTGCAGGTGCAACGATGAATGACTAATCTGTGAGACTGAGGGCTTTTTTTGGAATTCAGCTGCATTGCCCAAACCATGGAGAAACCTCTTAGGTCTAGATTTTGGACTGGATCAAGTAGTAGTAAAGTATCTAATCTCACCTTGGTGTAAATAAATATATAACTTCAGAATTTGTAAAACAAAAAAAACAAACAAACAAAAAAAAAGCACAAAAAGACAACAGTATGTTCAGCATTAAAGCTGAACCCATACTGGATTTTTTTTTTTTCTTTCGCAAATACAATACCAGTATTTGAAAGTTGACAAAACTCTGTATTGTTATATTGACCAGACGATATCTTTGGCATTTCTGAACTGCAAATTATTGTCATTTATCAGCCATCATAAATGCCAATACCAAAATATCTCAAAAGCTCATATCAACCAACAGAACCTCGCCAGGACTGTGTAGGCCTGGTCCTGAGTCTGGCGTTATTCAGGTTATGGTGTTTGCATGTAGCACAGAGTAGCTCAGTTTGATATATTACAGCATGTACACCCAGGGGCCAAAATAAAGGAAAAAAGCTGAATAAATGAGTGCATAAAAATAATGTGGTTCATATGACATGGCCTTAACAGTCAGCAGATGTCAACCCAACTAAAAACATATGGGACATGTTAAATAGCAAATCTTACTAAAACAATATGTTGTGTCTTTAGTTTGTCTTTAGTTAATTATTCTGTATGACTGCATCATAATTCTGATGTCTGATCACTATCTACAAGTCTTTGACTTCTTCACATCTCTTTGGCTTGACTGTGCAGACTCTGATACATTTGAGGATGAGCCTAGTTTGTGTTATGGTGGCCTGGACACAGAAACATTTTAACACTGTCTGCTGGTTTGGCTACTCCTTCTTATCACCAGTGATGGAATACAAGAGCAACAAATAATACTGAACTCAACCTCTACATTATTGGTGTCAGAGCTTCACTTTCTCTTAAGCATGACGATAACTATGACTTTGTTGTCATGCTGAACACAGAACCTGACCTGGTATTTACATGCCACACCGTTACAACTTCTACATACCCATGTCTTTGAAACAAGGGTATGATATCAACATGCAAGAACACATCAATAGGATACTCAAAAAATCCAATCATATGACACCATCCTCATATCAGTCTCCCAGCAGACATTTCCTCTGGGAAGTGGAAACCTTTCTTCTATTAAACATCAGATGAATGAGTTACTTCTAATGTGTTTGAATGATCAGAGCAGCACCATACTGCGGTGCAGCAAGCAGGTAAAACCAAGACTGTATGCACCTTAACAGGCTGTTCTCATGTGGTGTTACTATGCATACCTATGAAAAGTAATGCACCAGTAGTTTGTATATAGCCCAATTAATGTTGAAGGCTGCCATCACCTCACAAACACACTAATGGGAGTAAAGAAGGAAGTAATATAGAGGGCAATGTCTGCGTAATGAGGCAGTTTGGGGTGGTGGATTGGACAAACAAAAACAGGACTTTTCCTGGTGTTTGTGTCCTCTGTAAAACCAAATGAACTTTGAGTTATTTTAAGTAATGTCGTCATAAATCTGAACTAAGTAACTTTACGCTAAGTACGTAACGTGACAACACCAAACCATGATTGTTTTCCTAAAACCTAACCTACAAAACTTTACTTTCCTAAACCCTAAACACAACTTTAAGTCAAGTGTGTAACTTTATGTTAAGTATGCAAAGTGACGACGCCCAACCAAACCTAACTGGTAGGGGCAGTAATGTGATGGCTGCTAATTCGTTAGATATCATAAGAGCAATTGTATGTGCATTTTTGTAACAAATCATATGAGGATATATTTACCTGAAGAATGCTTTGCACATATTCACATCTTTACTTGTAATTCTTCTTCACAGACTAGAGCAGCTGTTTGTTTGTTTGTTTGTTCCTGTCAGTCCAAATTAAATCATCTTTTTCATTGAGTTTGATGTTGTAGTGCTTTTTATTCGGATACAAAAGAGTTCTGTACAATATACAATAACTTTGTCATTTCCCATCTCTGTTAGCTTAAACAGAGAGGATAACAAGTAGCTGTGAAGGAAACAAATCGGCAGGCAGGGGTTGAATGAATGTAGAAAATTCCACTTTAATCTAAAGCACTGAGAGGAAGCCGCTGTATAGGAGTCTGGTTGGTTGATAAATGAGAAAAATGTCTCACCTCTCTTCTCGATGTCAGGCTGCTGAAGAGGAGAGGAGAACAACAAGAGGACACAAGGAAATGCCTCAGTGCATGCTGCTACAAGACACTCAGATACACATTCTGGACTGCAAACTCTTCAGTATACATATTGTGTGGACATTTACACACATGTATAGACAAGTATATTCACATAATATATCCACACTGAGGCACACACGCAGGCTTTGCAGCGGTAAGCTATTTATACAAACAAGCCAATCCCGCTCAGACAGGGTGAACTGCAGAGGTATAAAATATGGGGCTGCGGAGACAGGATGGGATAAACACTAACAACAGAATAGAGAGAGGCTGCTGAAAATCTCATTAACTGTAAATTGAAAAACAGACTAAAAATGTCTTCCAGAGCAATAGCTGAGGCGGCCGCGTCACTTTTTCATCTTCTCTACAACTTTCGCGGGTCGATATACCCCCACTTTCTCTCTCGCCCTCCCTCCTTACCTCTCACACAAACACATATATTTTCAGTGAGAGGTTAGACGTGTGTGTTCTTCTTGTAGTTTTATCCTTCTTGAGTTTTACACCTTTGGAGTCAGGGTGTTTATTACACAGGCAGGTCATTTTGGCTGGTTCCACTCCCAGGAGTGGAGCACAAAAATATGGGCCCTGCATGTATACAGCCTCAGTGGGCACCATTGTTCTCATAATATGTCCACTCTCATATGTACGTGTGGTGCTTAATTTGTAAAATTAGAAGTAGGGGAACACTCTGGGCCTCTGAGAGAGCAGTGTTCCTCCACTCCCAAAAGTGGGGGAACATTTTTTTAAGTGGCACCCGAGCCGCCTCACTGCACAACTCCGAATGGAATGGTTGTGACATCTAGTGTTGTCACGGTACCAAAATTGGGACCCACGGTACGATACCAGTGAAAGTATCACGGTTCTGAGTAGTATCACGATACCACAGCATTTATAAATGTCATTTATGAAAAGATAAATGACTTTTCTATAATACATCAATGATATTTCAATGGAATAAATTACTTATTGACTTATTCATACTTCAAAAACAGCATCAATAAGTGATTAACATAGGGGGATCAAAATAAAATAAATAAATAAAATAAGAATCAACCACCCCCCCTCCTCCCCTGACAAGTAAAGAACAGTCCCTTCATAAGTAAAGAACAGTCCCTAAAGTGCGGTGAGGTTTGTGGACCGTTACCTGCCACAAAGTAAGAAATGTGAATGGCTTGTTTCTCCTCTGACACGCCACATACCTGTGTGCCGGTTGCCCAGGTACTACTGGGCAGTCATGACGCCAACGAAAGAGGAAATTAGGCTACTGGACCTGGAGTCGGACTTCTCTGTCACCGGTAAGCCTTTATCTTGCGCTGCGGAGCCGGCGTAGGCAATTTGACCGCCGCATTCCTGTCTGTGACCCCTGTTCAACCCACAACTGGCAGGATTTGCCTTTGGTTTCTGCTGCTGGTTGAAATCTGTACTTGCACAGCGTGCTGAATGATTTATTTTGCTCGCACAAAACTATTTTTAGTCGCAAATGCAAGTAAAATGCTCGCACGTAGAGCTCTGTGGAAAACAAATCACTGCCTACAAGTAAAAAGAAATTAATAACTTTCACTGCTCAAAGATACTCACGTCTGGAAAACAAACCACTACAGCAGCATATTGAGTGCCAGGTGGCCAGCGCGTGCCATTATTGGACGGCGCATGGACACTCACCCTCTTGCGATTGGACTTTGAACTTATCCCACAGTAGTGGTACGTGAGGCACCATAGTACTACGGTACTCCACCCTGCAACACTAGTAACATCAGCCAATACTGTATGTAGTTTTTAGATGTGAAAAGTTCTAGACCCATGCAAATTAGTTCCGGAACGCACCAGGGCCTTTTCTGAAAAGATCCTGGTATGCATTCCAGTACGTTCCGGCTCAAATTAAGCACTGTGTACGTGGATCAACAACTAAACACATGCATATGTAGAGATTATTAGGGTAATCAGCACTGAACCCTTCATGCCACCTTTCGTATGACACAAAAAAAACTGTAATACTATACGTCCTTTAGCATGTACAGCCTGAAATCTCAACACATATTGGCCCATTTTCTCGACACAGTGAACAATTACAGTGTCATACTTTAATTATGGCATTGGCCTGGAGAAAGAACATTATACAACATCATTATAGAACATTCATTGTTGTTTAGGTCTTTATTATGCCGTCAATGTAGGACAAAGTTTGAGAGAAAGGCATCTTACGTTTCTGACCTCTAGTTGAAATTTGCGTCTTAAAGGAATACTTCAATCCCCAAATGACCATGTGTGCATCAACTATCCACCCAGTGCTACACTGAATTTTTGAAGAAAACTTTGTTTTTCTTGCATGACTCCAGTGAATGAAGAAGCCAAAAACAGAAAAAAAAAAAATCTTGATGAACTGAAGTCATGGGGGTCTGCGTTTAACAAAAGCAAAACAATATGAAAACATTCATTTGTAACCTCTCACACAACTTGTGCAGAATAATCCAAATCAGTTAGTCTTGTTATGTTGATCAGGAGAGTACTGTCTAGCGTCCAAGCCATCCATGCATGTTACCAAGTCTTTGTTTTGTTTGCGAGCCTTAGTACAATTGTTTGATCCTCCAAGAGAGCGTTTTTTGTTAGTAGTTTTATCCTCCTTGTGAGAGCTTTTATTTTGTACTTTTTCTCCCCCATTGAGAGTGCTTTTGTTTTGTGTGTTTTTTCAAGTAAAGACTTTTGTTAAACTTCACTAGCGTCTCCAGGGTATGCATTTGAGTCCCAGTTATTGGTGTTATGTTCACTACATTGGTTTTGTGACTGCTGGCACAAAACCAGGACCCTGAAACTGAGGCAGCTAGATGGAATTCAGCCATCATTCATTTTCACATTTACACCTGGGCTTTTCTCTCTGTGACATATCAAAGGTGTGGAAAAAAGCCTATTGCTGCTATTACTGCTTAATCAAGTGAGCTAACAATCATAATGTTGGTTGGCTAGATTTATTCGACACCAATCAGTCAACCATTTTAAAAGAGATCTGGCAAGTTGCGCTAACTCAGCCATTTCCCCCATGGCTGTACTCTATTTTTAATAAAATATAAGAATGATGGGCGGCACCGTGGTGTGGTGGTTAGCACTGTCGCCTCACAGCAACAGGATTCCCTGTGCGGAGTTAGCATGTTCTCCCCGTGTCAGCATGGGTTTTCTCCGGGTACTCCGGCTTCCTCCACAGTCCAAAGACATACAGGTTGGGGATAGGTCAATTGGTGACTCTAAATTGTTCATAGGTGTGATGGTCTGGCAACCTGTCCAGGGTGTACCCTGCCTCCCACCCAATGTCAGCTGGGATAGGCTCCAGCCCCCCCGCGACCCCCAAGAGGATAAGTGGTTATGAAAATGGATGGATATAATAATGATTAAAAATGAATAAATAAATAAAAATAATAATAAAATTACATCACTTACATCACTTTTTTAAAGTTATGATTTCCTGAAAGTTCTCTTTAAGTCTCGAGCATAAGTGTCAGCACAATTATGGCCTTTGAAATAACATTTTTGTCTCCACAGTAGGGAGTGACAGATGATGCTTACAATGTTTAATTTCACTGGTACTCTACTGAGCACAAGCACCTAAAAGTTCAATCTTTCTACTGTATGTACTGCTGCTGTGTTAGGACATCAAAGAGATTAGCTGCCAGTACACTGTTCAAAAATGCAGTCAATGGACAGTCCTCATAAGGATAGAAGTACACTGTTGCGTGTGTGAAGTGTATGTCAGTGTTTCAACCACACACAGGTAAGGCAGCAGACAGCTGTTGTGGAAGTCCGTCAGAAGCAGAGCTGTCAATCAGGCCTTCCTCTCCTCGTCTCTGAGGCGACCCCTCCCTTCTCCCCCCTCATCCATCTACTCGCCCTCTCCTGCACTCTGTCTGTCCATCGCACGCTCTCTGACTCCTTCATACATACACACACACATACATGCTCCCACATTATCATCTCTCTGTGGGCATTTGTCAGTCTCCATCCTTCCTCCACCTTTCCTGCTTTTCATTCAGAGCCTCACTTGCCACACACTGACCATGGGTTTTTCTCCTTTCTCCATCTCTTCCTGTCTCTCTGGCTGCTTTTAGTATTCACAACCACTGTTACTCATTTGACTCTTCCTCTCTCACTCTATTAATTTCCACTTGGGCACCCTCTTTCTCGCTCCCTCTGTTCCTCCCTATGTCTCTCTGCCTTGCTGTGGTGGTCTAGATGGTAGATGAGTCATTGCAGCTTTTGCCACTCTGCAGATGATTTATCTGCCCACAAGGAAGCGGGAAAGGGAATGATGGAGGTGTGTGTAAGTTTCACTCCTTTTAAGAAAAAAGAGTGAAAGATGAAGGGAAGAGGGGGGAGGATGGAAGGTGAGGGGAATCCGGGGGAGAGGCAGCCAACCTGCTGGCACAGTACTCTTTCAAATGGAGGAAAACAGAGTCTGTCGACTGTCAAGAAAAATGCTCCAGACGAATATTTAATTCATCAAAGAACCCCTGACGTTTTAATAAATTAAATATTTTCCAGAGGCATGTTCTAAACACACATCAGACTTTATTTTCCACCATTATAAATTTCTTGCTCTACACAGCACCTGTGGCAAGGATTTGTCTGCCTTTTTCTCCACTTTTACAGAGGATGTGTCGTTGTCAACACGACCAACGTTCAGCAAAGTGTCACATGTCAAACATCTGCTGCTACTACCATGTTTTTAACACTGGCAGGGATGAAAAGTAGTTAGGAAGGGAGGAGAGGAAAGGAAAGCACAAAGGGAGAAAAGGAGAAGGGATGAATGGAAGGAAGAGGAAATAAAGACAAGGAAAGGAAAGATTAGGACAAGGAGAGGAAGGGACAGGAAAGGAGAGTAAAGAAAATGAAAAAGGGCATAAAGAGATAAGGAAAGGAAATAAAAGGGGACGAGAGAAGACAGTGAAGAATGTGAAAATGAAATGAAGAAGGGGGACGAAAGAAGTGGAAAGGAAAGGAGAAAAGAGATGAGATTAAGGAAAGGAAAGGGCCACAGAGGAGAGTAACAAAAGGGAAAGAAAGAAGGAGGAAGGAAAGGACAGAAGCGCAAAGGAGAAGAAAGTGAAGGAAATAAGGTTAAGAAAAGTAAAAGAGCTAGAGACTAAAGAAAAGGTTAGGGATGTCAGGGAAGAAAGGAAAAGGAAAGAAGATGATAGGAGAGGAAACAAATGTAAAGAAAAGGAACCGATAGTAAAGTAAAAGAAAAGAAAGCAAAACAAAGGGAAATGAGAATAAGGCCTGCCTGCCCAGCCAGACACATCAGACATCACACAGAAAACTCAAGCAAGGAGACAGGAAAAGGAGGGATGCAAGAAGGGAGGGTTTGATGGTATAGGGAAGGAGGGCTTGATGGATGGAAGCCGGGTGGGAGGGAGGGAGTGTTTGATGTAGGGAAGGAGGGAGAGTGTGATGAAGGGATGCAGGGGAGGAGAGGAGAGGATGCTGAGAGAAGCAGCCAGGAGGGAATTTATTGCAATTATTACACTTGATGGACTCAGTGAAGCTGCACTTCATACACACTGTCTGGCTCCTGTTTATGTGTGTGTAAGTATGATGCCTCCTACCACACACAGACACACACACACAGTCTGGTTGAGCACTTGTCTGTGTTTTCTTTAGCGACTTAACATTTACGAGGGAGGGGAGGACACGCAGAATGAGTCGAGGGGGAGGGAGGGGTGAGGGGAAATGGGGAAGGTAGTCTGAGTTTCTCTGTCATTTTCTGTCTGGACGCTGTTACAACAGGGTGTCTTTTTTACATTGGTGTATTTATGTCTGCTATTTTCTTTCTTTTCTCCATCTCCTCTCATTTTCCTCCCAGACAAATAAAAATAAAAAACACATGTCTCAGAATACACCCTGTGCTGCTATCATAGCTGTCTGCCACTCTCTGTGTCCATGCCGCCATCTATTCCAGTACCTGTTTGTCAGTAAATGAGTCTGCCTATATGGGCTTGTCTTCCTGGCAATATATGTCGATTGGCCATGTGACACAGTGAATCAGGTCCTGTCTAAACATTAGGGCTGTTAAAATTGCTCAAAAATGATGTTCGAATATTCCTTCTAAAAATAACTCATAGGTTCAAACCATTCGAATTTTTTTTGTTTCGCATTATGTCCACAAGAGGGCAAACTAATACAAGGAAACATACTTGTATATGTATTAATACAAGGAAACATAACTACTTGTAGGTATTTTTATTTCAACATAAACGTCTTTGAAAACATTTACATACCTACACATTAAACACATAAAACAATTATCTATAACATTACGTTATAAACAACCGCTGACCTCTCGCTCGCCCCCCCTCTCTGACCCGTCACGCCAGGGCCACACGGCCCGCAGAAGCGCTGCGAATAGCCTCGAAGCACCGAGAAGCAAAACCAGTTTCCTTTTGGCACGCATGTTAAACAATTGTGTCATCCACACCGTGGCCAGCTTGCGCCCTGCAGCGATCGTTTCGGCGTCTGGTCTATTTTCTGTGCAAGCCGTGAGCGAATATGTCAAGCAGTACGTTCAGTGCAGCAGCCCAGGCCAACACCCACTCGCAAAGAGGACAGCTGCTGTGGTGTTTTTTTTCCTCCACAATCGAATATCAATTTTCACATTCGAAGGTCAAATTCGAATTTAAATTCGAATTTAGAATATTCGCTGTCAGCCCTACTAAACATACATATACAGATGGGTTAAAAAAAAAACAACAAAAAACAGATTTCCACTCTGTTAATGAAAATTATTCTGTCCACACAATCTCCGTTTTATAAAATATCTCTGTCCACACTAAAGCTAACGTTGCCTTTCTCAAAACACCTACCGGAGATCACATCACCGTTCAATTTAAGGATAAAAGAGCTTACTCAAACATGTGAATGATGCTCTGGACATCCAAAAGTTTTCCTTCCATTCCTCAGCGACAACAATCCCACTTTCTCACCATCTGCTGGTTTGAACGGTCTTGATCCAAAACAGTCATTTCTGGCACACTTTAAACTGCTCCACTGAGGTGGAGGAAAAAGACTGGGTGCAGCAGATGCCTCCGTTTGTCAGTGTTCTGCAATACCTAGTTTAAGTGTTAATTAGTCATTAGACCAAGCAGTGCTGACAAAACCTTACCATGGTATTGATTCTAGCATATGCTCATTCCACAAGGCAACGATGGCCATGCGCGAAATGAGGAGGTTACGTCACTGTGTCCAAAACGTTCTGTTTAACATGTTTATACAGTTTAACAGTAACCAGAGAAGAAAAATCTGCAACTTTGAAGGAGTTTTAAAAATTCTGTTTTAGTGACCTAAAACTCTGCTGTGGGTGGACGAGAGACCAAAACATAGAGGAAAACATCCATCCATCCATTTTTGACCGCTTATCTGAAGCCAGGTCGTTGGGTAGCAGGCTTAGCAGAGTATTTCAGATGTCCCTCTCTCCAGCAATGTTTTCCAACTCCTCTTGGGGGATCCTGAGGCATTCCCAGGCCAGGAAAGCATCCATTTACCAAAAAAAAAGGTATACCCAAAGACAGGGCCTAAGCTAGTCTCTTACACAGACACCAATGACATCCGCACGCTGGCTGACTCTGTCATCTGTGGACATTCCCATAGGAAAGTTGTAATAGAACTAGCGCTGGCTCCCAGCGGCAGTGATGTGATTGGATCCAAATCCGTGTACTTCCGTACTTCCTTGACCAACGGCTGATTAGCTTTGCCTTACAACCGCCTACACCAGAATTGCTGTTCCCCGAACTGTTGTCCGTAGTACAACAGAAAAGGAAGTGTTCAGTGCATCGCAAGAAGAGATTAAAATGGATATGATTTCATTTGATTCAGCTATATTGCAGAGCTGCAACGTCTCTGTTACATGTAACACATGTGCCATATCTATGGCAGTGCCATCACGTGGTCTGGATATCCCCGCCCATTTCTATTACAAAACGAAAGACGAATGTCCCCAGACTCCCATTCCGAAGTAAGGGAGGCTGGTCACACAAGACTAGGCCTAAACCAGTCAACATGTTACAGCCCCGACACACCAGGTCAACTGTCTGCCATTGGTCACTGTCAGGCCATCGCCCTAATTTTGTCTTGTGTCACGCATCATTGGCACCAGTCGGCCTTTGTCGGCAGCTTTTTAGCTGATTTGGCATGTTTAGCACATTGAAGAAAGAAATCACCCTGATTGGCAGTCCAGCTTAGAGCTCGAGATGTCGGGTTGTGCTGTTAATGTGTTAACTGGCTAACTAGCATCTTGAATGCGTCCTGTCGGTCTCCTGGTTTCCCTTTTTGAATGATGAATTAGATTACCGATTACAGATTACCCCTGTCTGCTGGTATGGAGAGTTATTTCTGCTCATGCAGGCACAGAACATACATGCAAGTTGGCCGTTGTCTGTAGTCTTTGCGGTGTGTGCGAGTACAACTTTTTGGCCATGACACAGGTGACATGAGGAGACACAACAGTCTGTTTGTCTATGGTTTCATTAGTGCATCTACGGAAAATTGGCAATAATTTGGTAAGTAATCCAGTGTCATTTATCACACAGAAATCACTGGTGTGCATTTACATGCTGTAGGGTTCAGCACCTTGTGATGGGCCTTTTTACATACATACTGACATATAGGTTTAAAGAAGACTTCCATTTTATCAGACAAAAGAGGCCATTTGAAGATGTCACCATGGGCTCTAGGAAAGTGTGATGGACATTTGTCACTATTATTGCCCTTTTCTAGTCTGCTTAAGCAAAAACGTACCTAAAATTGACTGTTGATCAATAATGAAAATGTTCGTCAGTTGCATTTATCTTCTATTCACTCTTTTTGGTGTCTGCACTAACAGTCGGTAAATATTGCACAAAATAATACAAATTCAGTTCCTGCCACAGAATGAGTATGTAGTTGACCTTTTAATAACATATCACTGCTGCATGTTGCAACATTAATATATGTAGTTTCTAAGACATTTATTTCCAGAAGAAAGGTTACCATGATGATGAGTTGCACTTGAGGCAGAGCTCCCTCCTGTCAGGATGACGCAGGTTAGCTATTCACCCAGCCTGCCAGACACCCATTCAGCATGCCTGCCAGTCACCCCGACAGCCGCCCTCCCCACCAAGCAGCCAGCCAGCCAGCCAGCGTATCCCAGAGCTGCAGACGCCCAGTGGTGCTCGGGTGACAGCGCTCAGATTTAAAACCCAGCAGTGGCGTTTTGTTTCTGCCCCGCTGACTTTTCCTATAACCTAACCAGGCTTTATCAGCCCTGCACAGGCTGCAGCGGGCTGGATACAGCACCTGGTGGAGGAGAGGAGGGGTGGAGAGAAACAGACAGAAATAAGAAGGGGGGGGGGGGGGCAAATAAAAAAGACAATCTGTGTGAAGGAGAGGAAATGTAGAGAAAATGGGAGTGTAGGAAAAGAGCAGAGGGAGAAAAGAAAAGAGAAGTGCAGGGGGCGTAATGGAGCAACTGGGGAGCTCTTTCACACTTCACTGTGGTCTTGCCCTGCCAATGACCCTGTCATCAGTGCGTGTGTGTGTGTGTGTGTGTGTGTGTGTGTGTATTACTGCTTCCGACAGGTGTCCGATATTGAATCCTGCTACCTGACACACTGTTGTCTGCCAGACCCACAACTGACTCAACCCCCAGAACACACACATTCACACACAGAGACACACACACACAGCATGTCTTCAGATCAGAGATGGTTTTATCCCTGGGTGGGCCAGATGAAAAATGACTTTGGGGATGAGTGTGCATTTGACTGACTTCAGTTTATTCAAGAGAGTGGTGGTGTAAGAGTGTGTGAACGGTGTCTAAGTGAACTAAAAGTCACCTTGACTAGTGTTTTTTCTGCTTGTTAATTGCTATTGATCAGCCAGGACAGCAGAACTCCCTTGATTTTTACAGCAGATCAAAGATCCTTGAACAAAACCTACAAAAGCATGACTGAAGGAGAAAAGACCGGCCTTTCGTGATGAATTCAATTAACCTGGGAGTTGAATTAAACATTCATGAACATTTGCCTGAGATCTGGCATTAAGCAGTTGTTTCACGACTACCTGAGGGGTCCTGATTACTCTGCATCACCTCTCTTCCTCTCTTTACCTGGCTGCTCTGCCCTTCCCTGTCTGCTTTTCAACACATTTTGAAAGCATTAAGAAGCTGAATGGCAGTTTGTGGTTAGTATGAAAAGACGATCTGTTCCACCCTTTCTCACAGTGATCTGAGGAAGGGTGGGACAATGTTTCTTGTCAGGTGAGGACGCGTTACTAGGGTGGAGACTGAATAAGTACTAGTGACAGATACCCAACTTTCCCACAACCAGAAACCACATCATCACCTCCAGTTAATGAGAAACATTTTCCCACAATACAGGGCTTTGCTGTGTCATTATATTCATTAACTAGAATTGTTATGAAATATATCTGTCAACAACCTCTGTTACTTTAATTAAAACAAGACATTAATGACGAAAACAAAACTTCCGCAAACAAAAACTCTGACTAACTGGAACATGAAAATAAAAATGAAATGAAGCTTCTTATATTTACACTGTTGAAACTGCTTTTATTGTTGTTTCTTTCAAATAATGACTGTATACTATAGCTCCTTGTCACTGAGTTGCTGCCCTTTTTTCTTCCCAGCAACAACCTGCAGTGCAGTGCTGATAGTGCTGGATGTAACTATGCACTTCAGGCAAGAAGAAGACTGAGAGGCGGACTAAGAAATGGGACAAACCAACAGGCCAATTCTAGATAATTGAAAGATATACAGTATCATAAAGGCATAAGTCACCCTATAAATAAAATACTGCATTACAGAAAGATATATTTGAGGTTATGTAGATCTCGGTGCTAACCCCTGCCCTGGGAAAAGGATGCACACTGCACAGATACACACTAGCACTGACAATTCCATAATTCATTCCATCCAGCTAGCTATACTGTTGTCGTAATTCCAGTTGTGTAGTTATCCATCACAGCGCCACTCTTTTTTTTTGCATCATGTAGCTTTAGATCTGAAGCTAAGTTAGCATAATGGACAGTTTAGCATGCTAACCTGCTAACAATTCTGGCCATTTCAGTTTGCATACTGTTATCAATCACATCGTTAATTCAAGAACTATACATACATTTGTGAGTAAGCTGCTCAGTATTGAACCACAAACCTCCTTTAGCATTGGTAACTATGTTAACACTGTAAGCTGTGTCAGTGAGGCGAGTGGTGCTAATATAGTTGCAGGGAGGTTTTGCAGCTCAAATTGAAGCCGCTTACTCAACAGGGCTACTTCAGGGGAGAACAGAGGGTAGTCACCATGTTTCCGTAGCAACAGTAACATAGACTATGTGGGTTGCATAGACTTTTTGCCAGTCAGTGAGCACTCCTCTGTTGTTAAGTCACACGAACATGTTTGTGTGCTCATTCTCCGGGAGGAAATCCATGGCACTGTTTAAACTTTGATTGATGTCTTTTGGACCAATAGTGTATGAGAAAAATCAGGAAAGGTAACACTTCCACCTTTGATTTAAAAGATCAGAAGCTCAATGTTGTTCCGTTCAGGCGAAAGTGGTGTTCCTTACAAAGCCCATACAACATGATTTCAGCAGTTAAAATGTCACAAAACACGTGAAATATTATCTGATTATTAAATTAAAATGAAGCATAATCAATTACATTTAAAATCTGTGAAATCCTACCATCATTGCTCACTGGATGACATGGAAAACGGAGTTATGTTTTGACAGACCTGCAGCTGAAGTTCAGGTTTGTAAAAGTGTTGTATAATTGTCTTAAGCTGATTAAAAAAAATATAACATTAAAAAAATAAATACATTTGTAGCTGCAGTCTTAGAGTGCTGCCAAGCTGTGATCACCTGACACTGATGTTAAAAAATGTTCACGATAAAACATTTATTCAGCAAAAGATGATAAATTTAACAATTTGCGATAACATAATAAGCATTTCATACAGCGCTATTATCAAGCGCCTTGGCCTATGTTAACTGCTAAATAAGCAGCACCGCAAGCCAGCTCCCTGACTGCAATCGCATAGTGTGCAGTACAGAGTGGCCAAAGCTAATGTTAGCTAACCAGTGGAGACCCAATGGTGGGCAGTGGGCACCATGTTTGTGCATGTTAGTGCAGCTAGCCAGCTGTCTGTCAGCAAAGCCAACAGTAATTAAAATGTTTTTTCTTTCTTGAAAAAAAAAGAACTGGTTAGTTACCAGCTTATTGTTGTCGGGCTATTGAAAGCAAACTGGCATCCCCTGTCCTAACTGGAAATACTGTATAAAAAAATTAAAATGCATTAACTTAACTGTTTTCTACCCTTTCTTTTTTTGTATCTGTATTTACCAGTGTGTTATGTTATAACGTCATGACAGTTTCAATCTTTGATTTAAAGAGATGTGAAAGGAGGGAAGAATAGAGGAAAAGATGTCAAAATGAAGATCAAAGAGGAGAGAAACTTGAATCCTAACCTTTCTCCTCCTCCCTCCTCACCCTATTATCATCGCACTTCTGTGATTCTTTAAAAGTATTTCTGCACCCCTGAGGCCCTGGGATTCCTGTATTTAGCCCTCCTTTATCAAGTCCCTTTTACACTGCCTGTTCACCTTCCACCTCGCTGTTCTGTACAAAAAGTACAAACATGGAATGGAACAGTTGTTCTGCATAAAAGCCAGTAGCCAAGGTAATAGCAGCGCCAAACTGGTGTCTGTGTAAAAAGAGTGAGCAGGAGAGGATAGGTGTGACAACGTGTTATTTGTGCGACCCACCACCATCAGATTTAAAAACAGCTAGAAGCAGTTAGCAGCTAACTCAAACAAGAAGTACAGCAACCAAAAATATCCGCAAACTGGAAGGACAATGAAATGCAGGAGCTCCTTACCCTCCAAGCAGAGGACCCCATCAGCTGCTATATAACAGGGACATTATATGATGGTTATTTCCAGGTTATACCATTGTTAGTTTAGAGTGTGCCTTAAATTATATGACACACTAGAGGCCAATGCTGTTACGTCACACCCATCACGCCTCTTTTGCCTTCAAAACACTGGTATGGTTACTAAAATCACACACGAGGTCAGCATTATGGCGTTATTCTTTGGCTCTTTATAAAAAAGCAAAGCCAGCATAATGAAGGGTCTTCGTTGAGGCCTTATCGTGGTATGTCTGTGTGAAAAGGGCTTTAGCTCGTTCTTTTCTCCCTCCACCACTGCTACATTCAGGTCTTCCTCTGTTCTCACTCACTCCTGCCTCCTCACTTCTACAGTCCTCAGCTGCATCACGTCCTCCGCAGTCCTCTGTTGCTGCTCTCCTCCTCTCCCAGACTTGTCCTGCTTTCTTCCCTTGAAGAACTAACACCTCCTGCTCTGATTCAAACAAGCCTCATTGACCCCGTCACACCTTTCACCCCTCTCAAACCTCGATGTCTCTTCTCTACCTCTCACTTTTTATCTCTCTTTATGTTTCATCTCAGATCTGAAAACTTCAAACAAGTCTCGTTGAAGGGGCCTCTGTGTTTCACTTCGACTTTTTGAGCAGCTAGTGTGTGTGTGTGTGTGTGTGTGTTTGTGCGTGTAACTCTATTGAGTGTGTGTTTTTAACCTCCAAAACACTAGCAGAGCATAACAAAGCAGTTGGTTAGTCTGACCTTTTCTGTGCTGTGGTGCATGTGAAGCCATGCAGTGATGGAAAGCAGCACGACCTCTGCACATATGCATCACACACACTGGCTTCCCCTCCTAAAATCCTAATTCTCATGCCTGATGGACAACTGAATCACAAGCTTTGGTCACACTGTCTGTTTTGCTCTGAACTATGGTATTAAAATGTTTAATATAGCCTTGAGCTTGTGGCGATGGCTTTGATCCTCGGTGAGTTTTGTCAGGGAGGATTTTCACGCTAGAGAAGCCAATCAGTCTTGAAATCAATAAGTGTATCTTGTCCTTTCTGTCTGTGTTCCTTGTCTACTACTTTCTTTTCTCAGAGCTATTTTTAACAATCTGCAACTTCGTTCTTCCTCTCTAACCTCTCTGTCCTCTCCTCTCCGTCTTCGTCCTGCTATTGCATACCAAGGAGTACAGGACAGGACGTGCCTCATATCTGCAGCCAAACCCTGGACTCCTGTTATGCTGCGGTAAAGAGCAGTTCAACTAAGCCCCACTCTGCCAAGGCGCCGGCGGTGTTCTGAACGACTGAATAAATCACCTTTTTAAAAACGATAACGATTAGGATGGAGGAATGCTTCAGAGCTGTCTGCCATCTCCGCAGAGGAGCTGATCTGTTCCTCCCCACGCAGAAATGCATCATATTTATGAACGATAACCATGCAGCATGAGAGGAGAGAAGGCTCACTATCAGACGTTTGGTTTCCTTCTCTACGAGTCACACGCATCGACAGCAGGCAGGTTCAAGTGTAGATCTGATAGGGCCAGGCAGGAAGCCAGAGTATAGAGATGCTTTTGCCAATCAATGTCATCATGAAACACACACACACTCTCACATACGGAGACGGGCCGACATACAGTACAGTAATCCTGTGTGTGTGGAAGAGTAGTGAAATGATTTGTGCTGCTCGAGGTTTTGCAGCCCGGTGTTATCAAAGTTGTCAGGCAGGCAGATCTGCTGCACAGGAGAACGTGGCTGGGGTAGAAAACAGACACACTGTCAGGATGAGAGTGTGTGTGTACTCTTAAGATACAATGAAAAACTCTTAAAAAGAGTTTGGAAGGTTTGAAAATTGAGGGAATGATCTGCCTCAGATGTTTTACCAGTCAGCCACCTTACTTGAAAACAGATGCTATTTTGTGCTCGCCTTTATCTGATGTGTTAGGAGCACAATGAGCACAATTCTAGTGTGGGAGATGCCTGTGGGAACAGAGCAAACACATCCTGTATAGAATCAGGATGTGCAAGGTGCAAATGCTCAACAACAACCATGCTAACAATTCAAACTCCAATGTGTGGGGTGTGAAAATATCTAACTTTGGCGACTCCAAGAGGTAGCATCAAAAATGACACAATAGCAAACAGCAATGCAAGCTATTATAAACAAGACTAACACAATGTCTACATAGACTGCACAGCGGCTTCAGCTCTAGTCCTCCATCAGTGTCTATACACAGGGTGTGTTGAGACACAATATCGAGTGTAGGTCACCTGCGTTTTGGCAGTACTGTGATTTCCAACAGAGAATACTTTAAGAAGCAACCCAAAAGGAATTTACATTCATTTTTTGCTTAAAGGGACAGTTTACCCACAAATCAAGAATACATATTTTTTCCTCTTACCTGTAGTGCTCCAGAAATCATGACCCAATTACTCAAGATAATCCACAGACCTTGTTGTATTTATTTGTAGGAACTATTTTCTTTCTTCCGAACTTCACCCAGCAACCGTATCACCGTGACTGAGGAAGTGCACATCTACTCATGGATGAGAGGCTTGTGTTTTTGACAGTGCAAGATGTAAAAATTAATGGTGTCCGCTTGTATAAAAAGAAGTGGATCCAGCCGTGGAGTCAGGGCTCCATTCCTTTTGATGAAAGTTGCCCTGTGGTGCATGAAGCCAAAAAAAAATTATATTTCAGGATATGAAATTAACCAGATCTTTCACATTGTTGGACCCACAGATCGAGTATACTACAGACTTATGGCGGCCAAGTGACTAACTTCAGTTTAGCCTTCCGCTAACTTGGATGGGGATAAATATAATTTGATTATACAGCTCTTGTAAACTTTATAACTGTTAACGGACCAAATGGATCAAGTCCTGATAGTGACGCTTACAAAGAATGTATTTAATGATTTACAGTCTTCACAATCACATGATGTTGTAATTCCGAGTTTGCAGAACTGTCTCCAAAGCCCACCGCTGTTCCTGGGGGCTTAGCTGTAGCGTTAGCTCGTTCAGTGGTACAATAGCAGTAGATGTACGTGTCCTTCTGTGTAAGTGATACCATTGTCGGGTACAGTTCCGTAGAAAGAAAATTTCAAGATGAAACTGCTCACAACAAGGTCTGTGGATTATCTTGAGTAAGCAGGTCTTGATTTCTGGAAAGAGACATTGCTGCTGAGTTTTTCAAATGTATTTTATTTTGATCTATTGAGCACCACAAGCCAAGTGCCATCTAGTTCCATTATACTGGAAAGAAGGCAGACATCTCTATAGCCGATACCTCCAACACTAGACAACAAAACAATCTAGGCTGATAAATAGCACTACAGGTAAGAGAAACAATATGTATTTTTGATTTGGGGGTTAACAGTCCCTTTAAGAGGTTGTGTGACCCCCAAGTGGTTGCTTAATTAATTTACTGTATACTTTAAGCTGGCTCTGGTTGTTGAGATTATATCACCTCTAATGGTAACAGCTGAACTAAAGACTGGTTACTGAGCCATCTGACTGAACAGAAACAGGAAGTGCTGGCCAATGCACATCCAGTCTGCCCGGCTGGACTTCCACCATTTGTTCTAAGATGATTTTATTCTGAGCCACTGAGGAGCATAGGACCACCTGCTTTTGAAACAAACAAAGGTCTTATCCTAATTTACTCTGTTCACTGGAATCACACAGTGACTGTAAACTGGACATCCTGTTATACAATATGAAGTGCCAAGAGACCTTTGCAAGTTGCCACCTCCTACCACTGCCAGTTAGTCTTTGGTCAAAATCTAATAAAACGATTTCCTCTGTCTAAGTTTAAATATGGACAGTGATCCAGGCAAATGCGAACTTCTAAAGACTCAAGTTGAGGGCACGACTGATCCTGAACTTTATATGAACATATTATTTTCTTCCTTTCACTGTCTCTGCGTGTGCCTTGTCTACATCTGTTGATTCTTGACTTTCGTTCAGCTGCTTTCTGCAACGGTGCAATTTCCCAGTGGATATTATTCAAAATTCATTTCATCTCTCATCTATATGCTACACTGTGTATCTCTGGAGTATTTTTATGCCTCTAAACCTCCGTCTAGCATTTTGTTTTCAGTTGGTGCCTTACGATTTATTGAAAAAAGAAGCTTGGCACAAAGGAGGGATTCATGCTTGAAGCCCTACAATGTTACTGTTATTGATAGGAATCTAAACAGTTTAAGTCTGAAGAGCGATGACATATCATATAGGTTCACCCCCACCACCCCCAAAAGAGCACCCGCAGACATTTACAGAATGTTTTCCACATGCAAACAGTCCCAGGTGAGCTCTGACAATAAGGTTCATTGGTGCGAGAGGAAGACGTGGGACGCAGCCTGAAGGAGAGATCCTGCCTGAAAGAATGAAACTGATTAGCTGTGCTGGGTGGGGACTGAGAAGCTATTTTACTTCTGCGGTTCTCAAGAGCTGAACCACAGTTTCAAGCCTTTGTGTGTTTAACAGCATGAGAAGAGCTGATGAATGGCCTATTTAACAAAACCTCCCCGATGAGCAAAAGTGAAACCACGAGAATGTGAAAGAAAAACCACAGTTCATGTATGTTATTCAAACGACCTTGGCTAGTTCAGACCAAATCTTTAAATGTGATCCTCCTAAAAGGAAGACATCTACAGCGTTAATTAAATCTCAGATAAGGGGACTGATTTGTAATGGTTAAAGGTACCCTAGTGATAAAACAGAACCAGTGCTATCTTTATCACACATGATAGGTTCAGTAAAGGTGGAGTGAAATATTTCTTCAATTGTTCAAACTAGTGCAACTGCCTTGTGGTAGCATGCCTCCACCTACCAGTCAAGTTGCAGTTTACATCCACGACTGTCCAAACTCATATGTAGCCAGAACAGTAGAAAATGCTTCAAATGTGGATTTTGCTGCAAAGAAGCTACAAATTCTAAAACATGGATGCTTCACACACATCTTCAACCCGACAACACAGAAAATCTATGCAATCAGCACAGTCTCAGGGAGGACAAACAAAATCTCTCCCCTTCTGTTCGTGAGTAATAGTGTTGAATAATGTCACATGAAAGTTGACCTTTGACCATTTGAATATAAATGTTCATATATCAATTTATATACTGTATATACAGATTTATTTATTTATTTTTTTACAATTAGCATTTTATGTTATGATCAAAAATATGTTTTACAACGTCACAGTGACTTTTGACAACCAAAATCTAATCAGCCAATCTTTAAATCAAAGTGCATGTTTGTACCAAATTTGAAGAAACTCCCTCAAGGCATTCCTGTGATATCGCGTTCATGAGAATGAGACAGATGAAAAGTTACAGTGACCTCTGACCACTAAAATCCAATTAGTTCATCCTTGGTGAGTGGCCGTTTGTGCCAAATCTGAAGAAATTCCCTTTAGGTACTCCTGAGATGTCATGTTCCTCAGAATGCGTCTGTGTGTACATAAAACCGGAAAACTTAATGCCTTTTTATGCCGCCAGCAGTGTGGAGGCATAAAACTGACAGGATCCATATCAAGATTCATTCATTCATTCATCTTCTAACCGCTTCATCCTCTTGAGGGTCGCAGGGGGGCTGGAGCCTATCCCAGCTACATCGGGCGAGAGGCAGGGTACACCCTGGACAGGTCGCCAGACTATCGCAGGGCTGACACATAGAGACAGACAACCATTCACGCTCACATTCACACCTACGGACAATTTAGAGTTACCAATTAACCTAGTCCCCAATCTGCATGTCTTTGGACTGTGGGAGGAAGCCGGAGTGCCCGGAGAGAACCCACGCTGACACGGGGAGAACATGCAAACTCCACACAGAAGGGCTCCCACGCCCGGGATCGAACCGGCAACCCTCTTGCTGTGAGGCGAGAGTGCTAACCACCACACCACCGTGCCGCCCCCATATCAAGATTGCTTGTTTAAATCGTCCTCTATATTGATATAACATGAAGAGGTTGTGGTGGTGGAAGAAATTGCAGCAGAACAGTGCTGCATGAGGGAATTAAGTGAAGTAATAGTGAGAACCGACAGTTCACAAAGCCTGCCTAGAACACTGGATATTACTAGTAGGCTGGTAGCCAAACGTGATGCATCAATGAGCCCATGATACACAGGATGAATAAGAAAGTTGATTAGATGTCTTTAAGGGCAATAGATGTCAGTGTAACATTTTTGTACCAAACCACTAAACTCTGGTTTTATTGTAGTCACTGGATTGTCATCAGCATTCTGAATGTCTATTCATCCAAGAAACTTGACAGATTGATTCATTCTATTCACTGTATTAACAATTCAAAACAAAATCTTCATTGATTTAAAAAGAAAAAAACAATGAACTATTTCTATTCAGTCTCTCAAATAGAACACAAATTCTTTACTAAAGATTTATTTGAAGAGTACTGAATGAAAACCCAGTTATACGCTGTGTTGTGAGGCCAGCAAGTGTTTTTTAAGTGCTGTTCAAGGCTCCTGACTCAATTTTTACCTAAGTTGCATATCACCAAATTTTTCTTTTAGGTTCACCAGCACATAATTTAGGTGCACCCCAAAATTTTTACCACACCTTTTGGCACCACAATATTACATTTTAGGTGTTACCCTTTTTTGTTAGACCCCATACACACTGGTCATTTCTTAACTAGGGTGTAAGGGCACACAGAAGTCATGGTTTAGTTTGTACTGGTTCAGACCGAGGGCAAAATGTTTTGTGACCACAGTGAAAATGTTGTTTTTGCAAGTCTAACTGCCTGCATATAGGGACTTAAACTAATATTCCATTAGAAAAACATGCTGTGAATTTTGAAAGTGATTACATCTATTTTTATTTAATACATTTTGGATACTTTTGGACTTATCTGGAGTTATCTGGACCGTATGTGGAGTTAACTGTCATTGGAAATGTTTGGATTAGATCAGCTGTGCCTATGAGTCGATGACAACACGCCAATGTTTTAAAAACAGCCTACATGCGAAGCTCACAGACATAGTAGCTAAATCTGTCCATGGGAAAATAATTTTTTTCGACAGATATCTTATGTACAACAACACTGAGCTAGCAAGGCAGTTTTGTGTGTTACGTGGGTGTTATTTATTCAGTTTGGGAAATCCAACAATCTCTACAAAGCATAAATGTTAGCTCCAGTTGGCTGGCTGATTCATCAGGGACTACAAATTGTTTCTGTTGCTAGGTTGTTACTAAAGGTCGGCCTACTTGCTTGAGTAGTAAACTAGGTTTTATTACACAGGAGTCTATTGAAGTTACTGATTGTTTTCCAGTTATTAGTCAGCCCCCATCTGTTTCTAAGGAAACAGATATAACACAAGCAAAAACTTATTTTTTTTGTCGAGCAAATAGCCCCACAATATGACAACATTTTGATTTCATCTTTTATTTTGTTGGTAAGTGTATAATAATCACAATATTACACTCGAGAGTGGGCAAGCAGTAAAATACTTCTTCAAGTGTTTTTTTTTTTTTTTTTAAATTCTGTCCTGCTTTTAGGTCTAAAGGCCGCTTGGGGACAGCAGGGATAAGAAGTTCCACTCTGGTTTTGTTTTAACTCTTCTCGCTGATTGGCACAACTGGGTGATGCCGCCAAATGGACACTACCATGTTGGATGTGTTTCTAATCACAAACCCTAGAACAGTGGAGCAACGCCATCACACTGTCCTGGTCTTATGGTTGGTGGCTGACTGGGAACATCACCATATTGTGATGAACTTCCACACCAATGCGCTGTTTTTGCTTGTGAACTGAGGTTTCATTTTACGAGCATCATTGTAAAACATGTCAGGCGTACTAGTACCACCAATGAAAATGTTTCATGGCACTTGATAGATTTTTGGTTGCATGTATGACCAAAATGGTCGCAATCTGTAGCCTTGTGTCTGTGTGAGTGGAGACAACAAAGAGAGGAACTGCCTGCACTAATAACACCAACCATCTGTTGGACGCCAAAGAGGACTCTGTCTCCACCCCTCCCTCCTTCTCTCTGTCTTTTTCTCTCTGCCTCTGTTTATCTTTCTTTATCCTGCTCACTCTATATCTAATATCTCTCTGCCTCTGTCTGTTTTCTTTCTCTGTGTGGCTCCTTCTTTCTTTCCACCTTCCCCTCCTCTATTAATCTGTTTCTCTCCTCCTCTCTGTGTTTGAGGCCAGCCACAGAAAAAGGTGGGGCTGGATTTTGGAAAGAAGAGAAAAGTGAAAGTGTAAAACAGAAGAATGTGTTGTAGTTTGTTATTTTACATGAAGATTCCATTTCTTTCTCCCAGTTCATACGTTCACCAAATACTCAACTTTGTACAGGGTATTAAAAAAGCAGTGGATAAAAAATCATCTTAGACTGTTAACTTTGTACAAGCCTACCAGACTAATTTACACTCCAAGATACTGAGATGTTGGTGTGTATGTGTGTGTGAATAAGTGTGTGATCCCATTGAGGTGTGCTTACCAAGCACACATGACGGCACCGACACACCCACAACCACAATAAACCCATTGTGCGATGTATTGCGGTTGGTTTGCAGTAATGTTTGAGTGTATGCATACATGTGCACGGATGTGCGTGTGTGAGAAAATGGACCGCTCTGAGGGTTTGATTACAGACTGATAGTGACTCCTGTCAACCTGTCAGCAGACGACAGGAGGAAGAGGTAGGGATTTTATGTGTGTGTGTAGCTTGTAAGGAGGGGTGGTAGGTCGCTGAGGGAAACAAGAGATCAAAACAATAACAAAGACTTTCACAGTTCTCAGATTTAATCTACAGTACAGTCTCCACATCTCCATCCTCTTTCTAGTATCTCAGGTCTTTCTGTGTAAAAATGTCTGACACTATCTACCAATATGTTTACCAACCTAAATACATACTTTTAAAAAGGTTTTGGTGCTACACTGCAGCTGTCTGCCTCCACAAGTGAAAGACACCAACATACAGAAGAGCAACCAAAAGGTTATGTGCATACTAACAAACAGGTGTCCTGTGTTGCTTATAAGCATGAGATGCTTTGTAATGCAGTAATCTGAAGTTAAGAAACAGCTATCAGCTTCAAAATATGAAATATGAAAATTGAATGCATTAAAATTTGTTTCCTTTTGATTTGAACAAAGGCAATAATGAAGGTCAGGTATTATGACTAACACTGTGTCTTCACAGGAGGTGTAACATGAACAGCACATTATAGAGCAGTTTCAGTGCTTCGTCATTATCTAGACAGTATGCGTTCAGGCACAGTACTAAGCATAGGTCACCCTTGTTTTGGTAGCTCACATAGTCCAACATACAATCGCTGTAATTACGCACATATAGTAAATCACAAGAAAATAGACTGAAGCCTTTACACGCATGTAGTAAGAGTCATGCCACCTGGGAAGACAGCAGTATGGTTTAAATAGAAGCATATCTGTTCCGTCAAAGGCACATGAAATGTATGACTGAAAAAAAGAAAAAAAAAAGAAATGCAGATGCAAATGCTATGCAGATATCACCTTCTTGGTTTAGCATGTTACAATGCTAACATTTGCTAATTAGCAGCAAACACAAAGCCCAGCTGAGGTTGATGGGAACATCTGGATAAATTATAATTTTGATGATGGTGTTACGGGAAAAGTTAAGAGATCGCCAAATATCACACAATTCATCCTGAGGGGAACATGAATGTCTGAACTAAATACTTAGCAATCCATCCAATAGAAGTTGAGAATTTTCAGTCTGGACCAAAGTAATGAACGCACCAACTGACTGACTGACATTGCCATCCCTAGAGCTGTGCCGCTGGCATAGCCAAAATCGGTTTCTGGATTAGAAGCTCTAAAGTTGAAAAAAGTGGGATTTCATTAGGTTACATGGATTCTGTTTCACCTATCTGATTCCTTAAAATTACTTTTCAGTGGTGAAACCTCGTCCTATTGCTCTTCTGTCTATGCATGCATCAGCAAACGTGCATACAAAATGGTCCAATGGTAACAAGTCAAAAAGATACAGTAGTAACACCAGTAAACGTAATCACTGCAAACACGTATGCAAGAGAAAGTCTGAAAATGAAAGACATTTATTTCAGTGTGGTTTAACAAGCAGTAAGGTTAATGTCCATATTCATAGTCATTATGCTTCGACAACAGCTAATGTCAAGCAATGCTAACTCATCCAACAGTAAAAATACGTGTAAAACACTGAATCTTCAAGTAGGAGTTGACAAGACAGAGAAGAGAGATTTGGATTTGTTATTTATAATGCCTTTCTATTCAAATGAATCACAAAATACCTCAGTCATTCTACAGTTACGGTTAATGACAGCTTAAATCTGTTGAAAATACAGGTGGTGTTTGCGTTTTGTTTCTTTTCTTCCTCTAATAACATGAAAAGAATTGAAACCAGATCAACACACGAAAACGTGTCTCTGAATATATTATTTTCCCTCACCTGCTGCACAAGACAATATACACCCGCTCTGGAAAGTTCACAGGTTGCTGTTACATCGTTGTTGTTATTGTTGTTTTTTAAGCCTCCTGATTAACGAGCCCAGCATTAAAAAGCTGTGAGACGTAGCCACAAGGCAAAACTATAAATCAGAGTGACTTGTAGTAAATTATAGTTATAATATGATAGAGGGTGTGTTTATTCTAACAGTCCAGGACTGACAGTATCTGTCACAAATTTTCCTGTAATAATTAAGTGCTGTAAGACTGCTGCTTTGACAACTGCTAATTAAAGAAAGCGCTGTAAACGATGAGGTGGAGGTCGGAGGGAGTTGGGGGAGTAAGAAAAGGAGAATTTGGGTTCTGTCTCCACCACTGAGTTGCTTAGTGGTCCAGTGTCAGCTGTTTGCAGTTACAAAATGACATCAAATAATGTCTACTATTAATAACTCCAATTTCCTTTTCCTTTGCTTTTTTTTTTTTTTTTTTTTTAAAAGTCAGATCTGCCAATTCTGATTTTGGCCAATTGAGATTTTCTGTCTTTCCAAGAACTATGATTGAGAGCATACACAAAGATATATGTTCATGTTCTTTTCTTTAAAGCCACTGGAAACTTGATTTGAAAATAGAGATTTTAAATAGTAAAAATCCATATATGACATCAAAGATGACTGTTTAATTCAGAACCAACAAAAGTCTGTATACAAATAAATATTCATAACTGTTAAAAAAAAAAAAACTAGTTCAAGAACAGCTAGTTTGGCTGCTCAAACCACTTCTCAGGATTGTGTGGGCGTGATCAGACTTTATTACACTTGATTGACAGCTTCCTCTCAGCTCAAGTAACATTACAATTTCATTTTCCTTTCAGTCACTGGTGTTAAAAAGATTTTGCTGCCACAGACTAAACTACCACATCTAATATATGGACCCTACTCAGTAAGAAAGCTAACTAGACTTACTAGCAATCTAGGTAAGAACACCCAACTCTGTAATTATTTAACTTTACATCCTGGAATATGGCGCTATTCGTTTTAGCTTTATCCATTTACTTACATGAAATGCTTAGAATTAGCATTTCTATGTGAAACATTTGAGTTCATTAGCAACTACGCCAGTAAACTGCTAATTATGTTGACTAATTGGCTAGCTGGGTAAAACACCCATATGGGGTTTTATTGAGTTATACCTCCCAGACTAAGACACTAAATGTTAAAGCATCCACCATCTACTTACATAAAATGGTCAACATTATTTTTGCTATGCTACAGAGTTTTGAGCTACTTATCATCTAAGTGATCAATACAGATATGGACGGTATACCCCAGTCTGCTTGTAAGCTTAAACCAGTAGCTTTCAACTTTCTATGTTGCTACAAGTTCAAGTTTACATGCAAGTAAATTTGATCAGCACAGGATCAACTCTATCTGAGGCTGAGCGGCCGGTCACCAATCATGGCTAATAAAGCCAAGTCACCAGTTGATCGATTGGTGTATCTTGACTTAACACAGATCAGATCTTCCTTACCCAGGCACACATATGATGCATTATCTAACCTTTTTCAAAAAGCTCCTGTTTTAAGTTAATTTTGACCAAATACCACCTCAGGCCATCTTGCTGAGGTCAAAATATGTAAACAGACTACAGCACATGGCCCAAGTGATAGCAGACATCAGGAAACGATCAAGCCAACCAGGGGTCACCAGACATTCTGTACTACACCCAGGACACCATCACTGATGTTACCAATGACATCAGTTAATTGACAGAGTCTATGTAGGATTTCATGTGTGAAACAAAAACTATGGATTACCAGAACCACACGAGATGTCATAAACACACACACAGCAGCTGTCTGGACACATGTCACATAATTACAGAGTAAAGGAAGCAAAAATGGACAAAGCTGCAATGCACAAACTGAAGTAAACTTTGGTACTGGATTTCACGAGACTTGTACCTTGTATGATTTCATGTAACAAATAACTACACTGACTGATTGAAAAGTTGAACATTTTGTCTGACTGCCTCCAAAAGCAAAAGCACAAGCTGATGAGCAGTCTCAACAAAATCTCTCCTCTTCGTAAATGCCTTGTGTCAGCAACACACTAAAGGATGGATATGTTTGACATATCACCGCAGAAAATATGTATGTACACATAGCGTATGTGCTCACACACTAGGGCTGTTCATGAATAATCAATGTTAGAATACAATTTGTTGGCTGGTCATGCCGATCAGGCTTATGATGTTAAACGAAATGTTATCAGTGTAGCTGTGAAAATTAACTGGCTTTGCTTTGTGCAATCACAGCAGGTCTTGTATTTCGGGGAAAAAGTGGTAGCCTGTAATCTAGCTGTGCACAAGAGGGAACCATATGGATTTTTCTTGGAAATGTTCCTATGACTCACGAGGTGTAAAGAGTGTTACAGGGAGAAATTCAAATGCAATTCTATTAAAAACAACAGCAAAGTGTTCAATATTAAATAAATGAATATTAAATAATCATGATGTTTTTTGTTTTTTTTTCATAATAGCATTTTCCCCCATTAACACTTTTTCACATCACCTTCATCTCTTCAACAAAGCTGCTCATGCCACTTACCCACATGGATAATTTGCTAGACTGGGTTGTGAGTTTGTTTTGCTGCTCTGCATTTAAGTAAGGGAATGTTGTTAATGGCAACAGCTGATGTTAGCTGGTTAATTCCAGTTACTTCTGCCACATTCTTCATTTGTAGCCATGACAGTTGACAACTATGTATGTTCTTGCAAAGAAGCTACATATTCTAAAACAACAATAGGAGGATCTATACAGTCACCACAGTTTCAAGATCAGTGCCACCAATTCAATCTGATCAAATGTCTCCCCTTCTGTTCCTGAGTTATGGCGGCAAAAAATCACCAGAAAATGATTGCAGATCATTATGATGTCACATTGAAGTTGACCTTTGATATTTGGTGTGCATATTGCCACCACTTCATCATTTTATTTTATTCGACATTTTTATGAAATTTTGTCGCAAATAGCATATGAATTCTTGAGTTTAGGCCAAAAACACGTTTTATGAGGTGACAGTGACCTTTACCTTTGTCCTTCGACCACCAAATTCTAATTACTTCATTCTTCAAGTTCAAGTTTGTGCCAAATTTGAGGAAATTCCCTCAAGGCCTTCTTCAGACACCATGCTCACAAGAATGAGACAGATGCAAGGTTACAGTGACCTTGACCTTTGACCACCAAAATCTGATCAGTTCATCATCAATTCCAAGTGGACGATTTTGCAAGGCATTCTTGAGATAACACATTCATGAGAATGAGATGGACACAAGGTCAAAATGACCTTGTGCTTTGACCTATGACCACCAAAATCTCAATTCATTTTTGTGTTCAAGTGGAGTTAGTGCCAAATTTGATGAAATTCCTTCAAGGCCTTCTTGAGATATCACAAGAATGAGAGAGACTGAGTCTCGGTGCCACTGCACTTTGACCTTTGACTGCAAATTCTAATCAGCTCATTGTGGTCTTTTAGACATCATTTTGATGTTCATTAGACACCGCAAATCATCATGACTTCATCAGTCTTTCTACAACTTTATCAATCCACAGTAAGTGCTTACAATGCCTCCATGCTATCAGTATTTATTCAGCTGCTTTTGTCTTGGTTGAATATGTAGAGAGCTCGACTCTTCTTGTCAGTGGGTGTAGTGAAGCAGCAATATCTTTTATTCCAACGTAGTGTTGAAGTTATTTGTCACAGAACAATTTCCAGTCATTCTATTTTCAGAGTGTAACATCGTTTTACATGCCATAACTATAATTGAAAGGAGTAATTTAACACATGACTTGGGAAATAATCTAAAATGCGCACCATGTAGCAGGTACATACACATGCATACTTGCAAACCAAATGTACATCCAACCAATCCAAAACAAAATATTTATCAAATGGCCTGGTTTTAAAATCAGGAGGTCAACTATCTGTCTGTACTATCGCCTGGACTGTGGTTTTGGTTAGAGACCTAAACCACTGACCTGAGAACGGATGTGCAGGCAAGCCAACACACACACACACACACACACACACACACACACACACACACACACACACCAGTGTGTCAAATACAAGCCAGCCACAAGGTGTTGTGATGAGCTAAAAGAAAAGTGGCAAAAGCAACTGCAGGAGCCTAGCACTGGCCTGTCATCTGCTGCTAAACCACACACACACACACACACACACACACACACACACACACACACACAAATCATCCTCCCTCTGTGCAGACTTATTATAAGTCCATTCCCACCCTCACCCTATATCTGACAAGTAAGTACTACAACACACTGTGCTGTCATCCTGCCACAGACACACCTACAACACACACACACAGGCCTGCACACACACACAGCTCTGCACACACACCACCTCTAATGTAGTGAAGGTCAGGTTTCTCATCAGTGTCCTGTCTGAGTGTGTAGACCACAGTGAAAACCACACAGCATGGACACACTGTCCTGTCTGTACAGCTGGAGGGACAGAACTCGCCAATGTCACTGAAGGGAAACAGGCTATCAGCAGGAAGGGAAGGACCAGCAGCTACAACACTGTACTGGTGGGATAGCAAAATGAATGAATACATACTAAATAAATGAGTATTAGATCAACATACCATCATCAGATTTTTAGAAAACCATTCTAAAAATATGTTGCAGATTAAATAGCCCCTAAACGGCTGCTTTGTGTACAAAGTTTGAGCAACTACATGTGGGTTAGTCTGAGGATTACTGTTACCTGTACATATGGATTTTGATATGGAGTCATCATATTTCTATAATTGGCTTGGTTTTGTAATTAGAGAACTTAACCACCATCAACTGCATTTTAAGATGTATGACATTTATTCTGCCAAGGCCAAATGCCCTATCAATCTTACAGAAAAGAAAATTAATTTGTCCATCAGCCTTGTGATTCAGATCAGCTCCAAATTTTAATGGCATCCTCCTTGACTCATGCTACATACACCTTTTGATCAAGTTTCATAAAAATAGGGCTAGTAGGTTTTTCATAATTCTACTGACAAACAAACAAAACCGCAAAATTAACCTCCTTGTCAGAGGTAATAATACAGGAGGAAAAATTACTAAATTGTAATCCCTATATTAGTTTAAAAAAAAAATTGTTATTAGATTATTATATTCTATATAATATCATATTGACATGATACATTTACAATATCAAAAACCTACGACGATATCAAGCCTTATTAATATAATATCGATATACTACCGAGCCTACATGAAATTTTAACTGGGAGATTCTCCTGAAACTGACAAGACCAAGTCTCTCGTAAAAAACACATTTCATTTGCAGTTGCAGAGTGATGTTAAAGGGTGATGTGACACCACTGAGTGATGTTTCATGACCTAACTGCAGTGTTAAAGCACACACTTTTTTCATACAATGTGCTGGGTAAAGACATTGGGAAACAAAACAAAACAAAACAAAACAAAAAGAACAAGCTCAAATCCAAAATGTCATGGTATTCCTTAAAGCATAAAATGTCAGTGACACACCGCAGCAAAATAACAAATTTTAAATGAACGGCAGCTTGGAAATGTCACTCAATCCCTTTAATCAGCAATACAGTGCCTGCTGAACGTGGCTAAATTGCATTAAAAAAGTCACAGTAATCTTTGAAAAACACGATTAACTTTTAATTTTAGGTGACTTATTTCTTTTTCTTCTCCATTTTTTCCTCATTTTTATATTCTTCTCTACGTAATTGTTTCACAAACTTTTTAATTAACAGAAACGGTTTTAATCAGGAGGTTACACTCCAGATGAGTTCTGTCACATATTGTCTTTATTTTGGCCTTGCTGTTTTTGCTGCTAACATGTGACAGCAGTGGAGATTGTCTGACAGGTAAATAATTATGGGATTTGGACATTTAGCACTTTTGGAACTTCTTCATTTAGAATACAAATTAAATTTGTACCCGTGCTTCATCTTATCTTTACATCCATTCACATAAAAGTAGCCGATCAAAACCAAAGCAGCGTTTGGCTGTACAGCCATAAACTGACTCCTGTGGAAGTCCCTAAAATTTTTCAGATTTACACTCAGTTTTGAACACCACAGAGGTCCCCAACATTACAGCTGGGCTTTTATCCTGGTAAGCTGATGGTCTGTGTCACAGTTACACATGTGGTCACACAGTGTGTGCTTTGTGATGCTGGAGGAAATTCAGGCCTCCCTCCAGAGGACAGGAATATGTAATTACCAACAACAGTCCATTACCTCAAAATGCTCTTCCTGAGAGCGAGCGTAATGAATCACCTGCTGTCCTATCACACCTGCAAAGCTTGGGCAGGACAAACTGTCTCGGACAAACATGTGGACACACACACACACACACACACACACACACACACACACACACACACACACACTAAGAGTCACATATCACATCGGTTACATGACACAACAACAGAGAGAAGTTTCACAGTGTATCAGAGCCCATAGGTCAGTGCTGTTAGATGAATTTATTACAGTCAACATGCTCATACTGCAGCTGTGTTAGACCAGTCTTTGACAAACCAATGAAACATATGGAAAATAAAACTTCACTAATTTCTCGGTTTAGCACTAGTTTTAAAATCATCTTTACTAAGACCAAGTCTGTCACCAGCACAGAGGTATAAAAAGAATACTGGCTGATACATTATTATGAGATTTTAGTATTGATAGTATTCAGTATCTGTTGGGCTCACATATATTGATTACTTTCTGAGTGTTTTGCATCTTTTTCTTAGAGTCCATAGTAGAGAAATGACCAGGAAATGTTAGGAGGGATAGAGAGGGGAAGAAATTGGGGTGTTGCTAATTTTGTAGCAGTTATGTATAGGGCTGCACCCTGAATGTCAGAGATTCAAAACATCAGTCCAGTACAGACAGCTGCATACACGGTCCCAGCTACCCAGAGGAGGAGAGGCCCTCGTCAGGCTCTGACATCATGTTGTCTTCTGCCTTCTGCTCAGGTGTGGCAAAGCTCACAGCAGCTTAATATAATACAGTCTTCAGCTTTTGTTTGCTATCTAGCGTTGGCAAAAAAAAAGTTGCACATTCCCATCATTAACATAGTTGGCTTGTTTTCTATATATTTCATTTCACTCTCAACCTCTATGGGAAAAAATGGAACAAATATTCATATTGAAAAGTCAAATCTTAATTGACTGACATAATGCTGAGTAAGCTACAGCCCTAGTTATGTGGTGTATGTCTTACACCTGTAGGTTCTTGTGATTCTGTATGATAACTTATTAAGTAAATTGGAGGCTGAGCAATAACGCACAAAGGGAACAGTGGCCCTTCCATCTGGATTCAGAAGGCAACACTAACCTGACAGCTCACCAGGGTACACACCAAATCATGATGGAACAGCATACTGATTTCATTTGAGCTTCATCACCTGGAGTGGGAGTGTACGTCAAACCGAGCTCAATCAAAGGCTTTCCGACTGTAGCCACAGACAATACATGTTTCTGATTGACTTGCAGCAGCCTCTTCAAACTTAAACAAAATCCTGGTCAAAAGTTAAATCATTCAACATCAGCACAGGTTATATCAAGGACATGCTTTCCTATTTCATCTGTTTCTCTGATTATACCTAATTTACACTTCCCTGGAGGAAGAGAAATTCTTTAAACTTGTTGTTTTTTTACATTGCTAATTCCTAAAGAAGGAGATCCATCCCTATAAATGAGAAATAACTTGTGAGAATGGTTCTTTAAGTGCTGTAAGCCATATGTAGTTTGATCATATACAGCTATAGAATGGTTAAGTGCTTTACACTAACTGAGGGTTTTAATTTAGCTCTTGTGCTGTAATAGAACCAGCCCTGATGGTCATTTCGCTGCACAAGATAATGAGAATCCTTCATATAGCAAGAGTCTTTACATTCACCAGGTCTGCCTTTCAGCTCCATACTGAATCTCAATTCTCTTTTACACTGAAAGGAAGACTGAACTGGACGTAAAGTACTCAGCAAAGCACACACAGTAAGTGTCAGACGCACACCACCGCACACAGATATCATGCACGCAAGCAGCAAAAGTTTTCTCTTCAGTCTAGACATGTGGGCAGAATAATGACAGAGGAAGGCAGAGGGAAAGTGACAGAGTGAGAAAAAGGGGGATCGAGACAGAGCAAGAGATAATGAGAATAAAAAAAGGGAGTGAGACAGTGGCAAACGGAGAGGGAGGGAGGAATGAGCAGACAAAGGTGGGTGGGAATGGACAGAAAGAAGGGAGAGCTCTCACAGCCAGTGTGACCTACGGCTATTGGTAGAGAAGATACTGAACGTGTGTGTGTGTATGTGTGAGTTGTGTGCAGAGGTGTGGACTTGTGTCAAAGAACTTAGACTTTAGTTCAACTCAAATAAAGAGTCGGAAGACATTTTACTTGATAACATCAAAACCTCATAAAAACTTCATAACTCTTTTGGCCTACAGGTTAAAAATTATGCTATCAAAATTGATTTTTCACTGATGTGCACCAAATATAACGAGATAACATAACACTTGGGTTGTGTTCAAAATCCCTCCCTCAGTCCCTATTTCACTCAATCACTTTTCTGCATTCAACAGACACTCAGTAGTTTACTCTATAGGGAGAAGTAAATTGAGATTTGGGACACTTAAAAATCCTTTTGCGTCATCACTGACAGCTGTAGAGTTGCACAATGGTAATTTTGTACCAACAAAATGTGACGTATTGCATTGTAGGACTGTTAGTAGAAAACTGTGTCCATGCAATAACAGCCTTTAGAGATGTCAAATTAGGTATTTTTATCTATTTTTTTCAGTCTAGCAGCTTCTTCATATTTGTCTCTCTGCTTTCACCTTTGCTATAGAAAAACAAACACTTAGCAACAGTGATTTAAAGTTATAGTTGGTAATCCTGTTCAGAAAACACTTCTTGTTATACTGGGTGAAATGGTCCTTCCATCCTGAGAGTAGTCAATACATAATGTGTTCAGAAAAAGGAATGAAAAAAATCCGACCTCTGCGGCAGCTGCAGGCCTGTAAAAACTCTGACCAATCCCTGCCATTCTGTGTGAATGGAAAGAACCAATCAGATACCTTCATGTCTCATCCTGCCCGAGCCCCCCTCCGTCCCTCCCTCCCTCCTCCCTGTGTGCACTCATCACGTGTCACCATTGCCGGAAATATTCAGCACACTCCTCAGCAGAAATACCGAGTTAGCAGGAGTTTGCTGAACAGTGGCAGAGAAAATGCAGCCAAAAGTACCACTTCCAGTGTTAGTTGTAACGGCTCGCCCCACTAAACACGCTGAGAACAGAAAGTTGGAGGCAGAAAAGGCTGCGATGAAAAAGGCTTTGGATAAAGCGAGAGGACAAACCACACATCAACATCCGTGCAGCTTTTGAACGGTGGAGACAACTGAGGGAGCTGAAGGGCCTGAAATGTGATGCAGAGGTTGCTGTCTTTCTATTGGACAGGTAATTATTGTTATGTTAATTATTTGTTTGCTTTGGGGGGATTTGTTAAGGCTCTCCTCTGCCCTGCTGACTTCTACTGCAGTGCAGGATGCGCGTTCAAGTTTGTGGGGCCGTGGCCGGGCGCTGACGGGAGGGGGAGGAGGGGGTGGAGCTGAGAGGAGGTGCTGCTTTCAAATCTTGCTAGCTCTCCAACATTACCAACTATAGCTTTAAGCTTTCTGAAGAAGTGTCTGGAAGCTTGAATTTAACATCACTGCCCCCCACCGTCTTTGTCAGAAACTGAATGGAGAAAAAGTAATTTGGACAAAGGTTGGAACGCTTGAGTCAAGGTGAGCACGGATGAGCGAGAGGCAAACACACCAGAGCATTTTATACTCGTGAGTTGAGACGTCTGTCAGTTGGGTAAATCAAACCAATAAATGCGTGTTTTCTCAACAATAAATCACCTTCTCAAACCGCCTTCACCCTCCCATTCTGAGGCCACTGAGGAGAGGTGCAACATGCACATCACACCTCTCTACCACTGCTGTCCTGCCCGTTTGAGATTGTCCAGCCCCTCTGCTCCTTCTCCGATGTCACACAGGAAGAGGTGGAGGACGTCATCAGAAAAATGAAGCCGTCCACCTGTGCCTTGGACCCTTTCCTTTCAGCCCTGCTGAAGGCCAACATCTCTGCCATCTCTCCATTCATCACCAAGATCATAAACCACTCCCTCCTGGCCGGCCATATCCCATCTGCTTTAAAAACTGCTGTCATCAGACCATTACTGAAACAACCCACTCTGGATCCAGAAGTCCTCTTCAACTACAGGCCCATCTCCAATCTTCCATTTCTGTCAAAAGTTCTAGAAAAAACAGTTGCACACAACTTAAGGATCACCTCAAACACAATAACCTTTTTGAGAGGTTTCAGTCTGGTTTCTGCCCTGGCCATAGCACAGAAACAGCCTTGGTCAAGGTCACCAATGACTTTCTGATGGCAGCAGACACCGGCTCCCCATCTCTACTCATCCTCCTGGACCTAACAGCTGCTTTTGATACAGCTGACCACAACATCCTCCTCCACCGCCTGCAATACACCATTGGACTCTCAGAAAATGTACACAACTGGTTCACCTCATATCTGACTGACAGAACCGAGCACGTCGCCCTGGGCAAAGCAAAATCACACACCCATAACGTCACCTGTGGTGTCCCTCAGGGCTCAGTGCTGGGCCCCACCCTCTTCTCCCTCTACCTGGTCCCTCTGGGCAATGTCATCAGCAAGCATGGGATATCCTACCATTGTTATGCTGATGACACACAGCTCTACCTCAGGACAACCCCCACTTCTTCTGCTCCCCTGCGAACATCCACATTGACCACCTGCCTGGAGGAGATAGAGGCTTGGATGAAGCTCAACTTCCTTCAGCTTAACAGTTCCAAAACGGAAGCCATCCTAGTCGACACACCACATCAACTCCGCTCTTCCACCATCACCAGTATCACTTTCTCTGGCCAAAACATCCCCCTTTCCACATCTGTCACCAACCTGGGTGTTAAAATGGACTCTCAACTCACCTTTGACACCCACATCAAACACCTCTGCAAGACCTCATTCCACCACCTCAGAAACATGGCCAAACTCCGTCCAACACTCACCTGGCAGATGCAGAGAAGCTCGTCCACGCCTTTGTCTCCTCCAGGCTGGACTACTGTAATGCACTCCTCATCGGGATCTCTGGCAAGAGCATGCAGAGACTACAATACATCCAGAACAGCACTGCCAGGATCCTGATGAGGGTGCGCAAACATAATCACATCACCCCCATCCTGAAACCGCTTCTCTGGCTCCCTGTCCCACTCAGAATTGAGTACAAGGTCTCCCTCCTCGCCTACCAGTGCATTCACAGACAGGGCCCCCTTTACCTCGAGGAACTCCTCACCCCCCAGACCTCCTCATGCATCCTCCGTTCTGCAACCACAAACACCCTCCCAGCTCCCAGAACCAAGCTCCGCACCATGGGTGACCGGGCCTTTTCCTGTGCTTCTCCGAGATTGTGGAACGCCCTCCCTGACCACCTCAGGGCCCCACAGACCTAAAAACCTATCTTTTTACAAAAGCATTCTGCTAAATGTCTTTTATAGGTTCTCCTTTTAACTATTTTTTGCCTGTAATCATTTTTAATAATTTTTAAATTGTATTAATTCTGTTTTATTCTTTTTTTCTACTCTGTAGCACTTTGAGATTGCTAAAATGTAAAGTGCAATACAAATAAAATGTATTATTATTATTATTATTATTATTATTATCAGAAATGCAACTGTTTTTTCTGCAACCAAAATACTGGTAAAACTATAAAATGAACCACTGCTTTAAAGAGGACCTATCATGCTCATTTTTAGGACCATTCTTGTATTTAAGGTCTTCATTTCTTAGCATCTCTGCACCACTGCAGCCAGCGGAATGACTGTAATGCATTTTTTACCGTGAAAAGCCTGTTCCAACAAGAAAATCGTGAAGAAATTAACAACACAAGCAACAAAGTTTACGTTTCCGTGACATTAGCATGTAGCTTAATTTAGCAGTGTAGGCTATAGACTGTAACCTCTGCAGCAGTAACGTGCCTAGAGCAGATGACTATATGAGAAAATACTACACATTATGATGTCATACAATGAATCAATCAATATTAATTTGTCACATAGCACACATACAAGGTACATCTCCAGAGAAATGTGAACCCATCAGTTCTTTTGACTTGTACACTGTAATTTAGTCCTTTTTTTGCATCTTCTTACATTGTTGGCTGCTGTTTTATAATGTTTCCAGATGTTTCGGGTAATCCATGGTTTCTGGTTATGGAATGATTTAACTGTCCACATATCTCGACCTCAGCAAGACAGCTGCATGGTCGCTTCTCCCAAACATGGGTAGCACCGCTGAGCGGTGCATAGCAGTGATCCAGAGCAGTAACAGAACAGCAGCTCATATTCCCAATGGCACACCCATCCTTATTCACAGTAAAGCACACGCCTCCTCTTCTTTTCTTTCAGATCGGCGTACAAAGAGTCATGGCGATGTCCATGATTTAGCCAAGTTTCGGTGAATCCAAGGATATTACAGTTCCTGATATCCTCTGTGATATCATACCATCTGATGTGGTATGGAGGTGTTTTTCCAACACCTTTACAATGGCTAGCAGGATGCTATCTCAGTTGCTCATTTGTCTCCATCTTTTCCTCAATGTTGACATTTGAAAACCTCAATCTAGCTAGCTAGCAGCCAGCTAGCAGCACCTACTGTAGCCAGAGTAGAAATGAGTGTTTAGGAATGTAGGAAACCTGAGATTTTTGCTCACAGGGATTACTTTTGCATATGTATACTTATTACTGAAACTCTGGCCAGGTTTAATATTAACATTTAATATGAACATTCTTTATTATACACAAACTTAACACAAAATATGAAAAAGCATTACAGGTCCCCTTTTAGGGGAAAAAAGTTAAAAAAAAAATTGAGAGAGAAATGAGGTCTTTTGGATTAGAATTCTGTGGCCTAAGTGACCTCTGTCTCCAGCACTCAGCTGTGGAGGCTGCCTCCTGCCTCGAACACACCAATGGATAGACGAGACAGACGAGACAGACAATCAGACAGAGAATCAGCCAAAAACAGTCAGCCTGACAGTCAGACACAGTGAGAGATGTAGGGAGGCAGATATTCACTCAGTCAGCAAAACATTTTGACATTTAGTAGATGCTGATATGACGGCTTCTTCCTCACTGAAGAGCTGCGTAACCATGGCATCAAAGTGATTAAGCAGAGACGTTGTTTGTAGTTATCTTCACCGCAACCTGCACTTGTCTTTCTGATTCAAGTTCAATGCAGCCACTGTCTGTGACTGATCTGTGCTTAACTACACTGTAGTTGATGAACTCCAACATAAAGGAAAAGTTATGTAGGAGATGGAAGTCTATTGATTCAACATGACAGACTGCGTGATAAATATGCCGAAAGAGAAAGAGGAGGAGAAAAGTGCATTCGCTCCCAGACGAAAGCCAGCTTATAGCTTGTACGCACAATTTAACCCGGCTTATCTCTGCAGGCTTTGCATCTCTCCAACTCCCCCCACCCCGTCTACACACACACACACACACACACACACACACACGTAACATTGCACTCCTATTTACATGAAACACCACAACAGGTTCTGGATGTGGTTAATGTTAGAGTCATTTCTACATCTGACTCCCCTCAAGCAAGGAAAGTAAAGCAGTAGTAGTGTGTTATGGTAGGGAGATAAGGGTGAGAGACAGAGTGAGGGAGGGAGAGACAGAGAGAAAAGGGAGAGAGCAGAGGAGCAGAGAGGACAACATAGTGCTGCATTGCAGTAGCAGAGACAACAAATGTTACTACTTTGTTAAGCTGGGTTTCCCGGTTGCTGTGACGATCCTATCGGAGAGTTATCTAAAGGTCCCTTCCCTCTAAAGATAATCATGTATGACCCAGTGGAGGAAGAAGGACACTTGGTCAGACATATTATGGCCTCTTTATCAGCCCATAAGTCTGCCGTTGTATCTCAATGTCATTTATCTTTCCTTTCACTCCAGAGGATAATAATGCACGAGCGAAGGGGGACCACGAGACGAGTGTTTATGTGCTTTTATGGGCTATCTGACGCTCTGAGCGCCGCGTTGCTTTCAACAGCGATGAAATGTGTTTTAATCTCGTCAGGGGCGATTTGAGCGTTGGAGGTGATAATGATAACTTTATTTGTATCGCGCTCTTCCGCAAACAAAGTTTACAGAGTGCTGGGGGGAAAGAAAAGGACACGGACTCAAGGTTAGACGAGTAAAGACTGTGGTGAGGATTTTATGTTGTAACAAGCACTGGATACACTAACAAAAGACAATACAGGACATCTCCAGCTGGAATCTGTGCAAGCGCTGATCCTTCTTTTGATTCATATGCTGCACTGGTGAAACATTCAGCAGAGAGATGTTGTTTACTACCACATGGCCTGAAAACAGCATCACTAACAGCTTTTTTTTTCTTAAAAAAAAAAAAAGTCAAATCATAAGTATTCTCTCTAATCCAGACCAACTTAATGCTGCATTGCTGAGAGACAGAGAGGGAGGGAGACAGACAGACACAGGGAGGGAGGCAGAGAGAAGGGCAAAGCTATGGGGACACTGCTGCATCCAGCCAGTCAGTCAGTCAGTACAGACAGACAGACAGACAGTCAGTCAGTAGTCAGGCTATGGCTGTCAGTCAGTGTTGCTGCTGCAGAGTGGCGCAGTGCCACACTCTCTCTCTCTCTCTGTCTGTGCTGGTCTCTCAATGCTCGCTCTCTCATTCCTCTCCTAAACATCCGTCCCTCCTCTAAAGCCGTCCGTCCTCTCTGTCGAACTGTCTTCATCTCCTCGTACCCTCTAAAAACTCTCGGCTGCTTTTCTTTTCTACAGTGCTGTCATTCACTTTTCCATATTCATAATCTTTGGTTTCCTATCCCATCTTCGACTCCTCTCATCTCGCCAACATCTCCACTGCTCCTCTCCTCCTTTTTCCACATTTGTCCTGCGCTCCTCCTCTCCTCTTCAGATTTACTTTCATCTCGTCTACTTAGAGATTTTCTCCTCATTTTGTTATTCTGTCTTTGTCATCTTCCCAGTTCCAAACTCCTCCACTCCTCCCGTCTCATCTGCCCTCTTCTTCTCCTCCTTTCCCACGCCCTTATCTTCGTCTGTCTGCCTCTTTTTTTGTAGTCCGATAATCAGACTGACTTGCTATTTCATTTTTGTCATTTTTCTGGCTTTGGCATTAAGTTGCACTGTGTGGAGCTATTTTGGGTGTACATGGTTCCAGACAAAAAAAGCTTCATTTATTTCATCCATAGACAATTTTGGGTGAGTCATAGCTGGAGCACTTCCAAGGCTTGGAGGAGACTGTAACCTCCCTCAAATTAATACATGAAACAAACAGAAATGTCACATTTCCATCATGTTTTCCACATGATTTTCATTCATTAGAGGTCTGGCTGGTGCTCTTTTAAGTATGCCATCTTGTTGTGTCCTCTTCCTCTGCAATGACTTACTGGCACCTGACAGGAATATTAGTCACCAACTGTTTCTCTTGAGGAACCACCTCCTAATATTGGCATAACAGTAGTGGATGGCATTGTCACTACTAACCACTGCCACCAACAGTGGACAGGTGGTAAAGATTAGGCTGTTGAGAAACTGACAATACAATTTGTAGCCTGGGTTAATTTAGTTTCAGATTCTGGGTCAATTTTTGATGAATTTAGCGACTATGGCACTGTGTTATGTACAACACTGCAACTACGACCATTCTGAGTTTACTACAAATTAGAATTGTGCCTCTAATGCTGAATTTCCAAACATGATCTCACAAAAATACATGAAATGCCCACAACCTTTAAGCGCTGCATGACGTGGTGGTGGCACATACTGTGTTGAAATTTCACTGTGGCCGCACAGGTGGGTTTAGGCACCAAGTTACTGCATTCGGTTTAGAAAAAGATTGTGTTTTTGATTAAAATCACTATGCTTGTTACATACGGTTGGTAAGTATGTTGTAAAGTGACATAAGTTGAGTTAAAAGAAGTCCACACTGACTATCGCTATACTACTCACTATTGCTAATGGAAAACCAAAAGAGAATTGTTCCAAGTGATTTGAGTCGAGCTGTGCTGTGCTGTTCCATGCCGGGGAAATGCAACATAATTTGCTTGTTCTCCATAGCAACGGCAGCCAAGGCCAATTATCAAAATAGTTGTGAATAATTTTATGTCGATCAATTAATCAACTAATCATTTCTGCTCCATTAAATCACTGATAAAAATCTGAGATGTGGGTCGTGATTCAGAAGTCTGAAACGTGGCAGTCTTTTCTGCTTTCTCCCTCCTTTGTCTCCTTCATCATTTTCTCTTTTCTACTCTTTTTATTAAATTCCTCTCTGCTACCTCCTCTATCCCATCATCTTCCTCTCCCCTCTTCTCAAAGCTCTTCTCCCCACATTGCTTTCTTTTCATCTCATTTCTCCTCCTCTACTCTCTCTCTCATTCCTCTTCACATTTATTCTGCTGGAAATCTCCTCGTATCTCATTCTTTGTTATTCTGTCCTCTCTCTGTCCATTCCCCCTTTTCCCTCATGTCCTTTCTGCAACTCCTCTTTTTTTTTTTTTGCTTTCCTCCCCTCCTCTTCAGAGAGCTGCTCTCATCTCGTCTGCTGAAAACACTCTCGTCTCTCCTCTCCTCTCCCAGGGCAGGGATCAACCACAGCCCATTTCACACATGACAGAGTGTGCTGTATGCCAGTGATGTATGTATGCTACTAGAGGTGGCGCTACTGATGGGTAGCAATGGAGATAGGGTAATGAGCAGGGAGCCCTGTGTGTGTACGCAAAGTGTGTATGTGTGTGTGTGTGTGTGTGGACAGGCAACAGAGCTGACTGGAGTCTATCTGAATTTCAATTCGCTATGCCAAATAAACGCATTGAGATTCCACTCATACATTCAGAAATATTCTCAAGGAAAAAAAGATTCAGGAATTCTGCACTCCTTTCTGACTGAATTGAAACACCAGACAGAGTAGGCAGCTATCGATATGCTCATTTACCCCATGCCGGCAGGAGAAAGGGAAACTGAGTAAGGAGTCATAAAGCTACAAGAGAGAAAGAGAGAAGGAAAAGAGAAGTAAAGAAGTGAGAGAGAGAAAACATTACATTTCTTATAGAGGGCAGGAGGTGAAGACAAAGGAGGGAAGACAATCACACATGAATCAAATGGATCAGTTCTGCTACAGGGTGAAAAAACACCTTTGAATCTGTGTATGGGAGCAAGTTCAATGGCTGGAAAAGTGTATGTGTGTGTGATTGTAGTGGTGTGCAGAATGTCTGTAAAATGTGTTTGTGTTCGAGAGTGTGCAGAGTCAGTGTCGAACTCTAAGATTGATTCTGTTCCTCTGTCGAGTGCAAAGACAAAGTCTTTGTGTTGGCAGTGAGAGAGGCCAGCAGTGGTTTGACAGTGCCGAGAATTCACTCAGGTCTTTTTACAGTGGAGGAGTCCTTGAACTTGAGCTCATCTGTACGCTGCACCATGTAACAACTGCTGAAAAGACTGGATTTCTGCTGGCGCCTGTCCTGAACTGTGTGTCAAGACCAAAATTGGTATTGGACGTGCTTTCCATGTGTCTTCACAAAACATGAGAACACTTACATTATGCTTCAATAAGCCTGGATCATAGAACCAAACTGTGTTTGAACTCAGGCTTACAGACAAAAGACATGGGGCACAGATGGGATGGATTTTTTACAGACTCCGTCTTTGTAGGGTGTGGTTGTGTGCCAGCTTTACTGTGTGCACAAGTTTTGCCAATACAGTTGGTTATGCAGGGTTTGGAGGTGTTGGCTATATTAACTGATTATTGAAGTAATCTCTATAAACAGGTATCTGCATATGTATGCAGAATCTGCTCAATGGGACAAGGTTTTGGTATCGGAATTGTGCATGTTTCCTTTTGCAGGCCGAGTAGTATGACGAGTCACATTTAAACAGCAGGTAAACAATCTGTGTGGAGAGGCAGAACGCATTGGCTGTGATACAACTTCGAAGCCTATCAGCTATCGTCTGACCATGATTTAGCTTTAAATTAGATTTTTTTTTTTTTCAAATTTATCTGCATTCATATGCAGATATCTGTTTACAGAGATTAGCCAAAATGACCTACACATGGTAGATGAAGTCCCCCAGAGGCTTATCGTCGTCACACTGATAGCTGATGGGTTCTGAGAATGTGAATTAATTAACCGGATCATTTTAACTACAGGATTGTGAATGTGCTGATTTGATGGATTTACTTTAATGTGAAATATAAAATCACCCACACGGTTGCTCTGCTGTGTTGCATTGTATCTTGTACGATAAGGTATATACTATAAACAAACTGTATTGTTTTTTTAACAGTTCTATGTAGTTTTTTCCAGTTGACCACAAAGCTTCACATCAAGACAACAAAAAAATAGACCAGTTACGTAAAAATAAAGATAAGCCGCATGGTGTCCATGTACATGCTGCCCGACGGTCAGTGTAATGGCTTCGGTTAATTATAAAGTGTCCTGCTGCATCTATGCCTTATGTTTTGTCAGCCATTAAAAGTTTAAAAACCATGGGAAGTGCAGCTATTTGTACATCCTCTAGGGGCTGGGCATCACAAATAAGTAGATGAGTAGATGTTATATTTTTATTTCATGGACAGTATGATAGTAAAAGGGGTGCAAATATTAATTAATGCTCAATGTAACATCAATATGAGTCGGATACAGCTATTTGCTGGAAATGAGAAACCTGCCTTTGTCTACCTACTATAGGGATCAACACTGATATTTGGTTAAATTTAGGTTGTGACATTGGGTGACCAAAATTCAATGTCAAGGCAGGCTTTACTGCCAACGTGAATTGATGGAGATTACTGACAACAGTTGACATTGTTATTTTGTTGGTTTTAAGTTGTGTTAGTAAGTAACCAAAATCCAAAGTCTTCCGAACGTCTCATACAAGGTCGTCTTGACGAAGAACACCAATATGTAGTCATAAAGTATGGAGAAAAAAGTCTGCAAAACATCATAATGTAATCATAAAACTGTAATGTCATTACATGTTTAAAATATCGTCAATCTGATTTTCATTCCAACCAAAATTTAACGTCTCTCCGAAGTAAAAGCCAAACGTCTTTCTGACAACATTTTGACTTCCGGTGCCCGCTGGGGTGGCAACACTGACTAAGGGGGGCAGGGCTTAGGGAACAGTCAATATCTGTGTGACATTTGTTTCCTTTCAGACACTCGATGTGCTCCTGTGACAGTCTTTGTGTTGAATTCTAAGATGCGCAACAGAATCACAAAACATGCTGATGGCACTACAAACCTCACTTCAAAGTTCACAGAGATAATACTAATAATACAGTAAAGTGGTACTTCTAGAAAAACACACAGGTTTAAAAGAACTGACATTCTTTAGAAATAGTGTGTCTGCCACTGTGTATAAAGACCTTGAAGTACATCCTATAACATAATGTACATTGTAAGTCTAAGACTCATACGAAATGTGTGCTGATGTAGCTGAAGATGTGCAGTTTCAGCTGAAGTAGGAACCACTGCCAGGTGATTATTCATCCTCTTAAAATAGTTGAACTATAACCAACTATGTAGTTGGACGATGTTTCTCACGAAGCATTTACAGTACAGCTATAATACACAGTGACTGAGGAGGCCAATTTAAATATGTGAGCAACACAGACAGGCCTGTTTATGCTCTGAAGATACTGAGGGTGTGATCACAGCAGTAGGTTCACATTGGCCCATTACCAGGAAAACCAGGGACTGTAAACAAAAACACAGGCTCACAAATAACATGTTTACTGTGGTGTCATATCATACCAATCTCACAGCCAGTAGGGCTGGAAGATATGGCCGAAACTAATACCATGACCTCAATATTTTTTATGACTGATATATAACAATATTTCAAATGTTTTTCGCTTTCAATATTTAGTAAATTAAAGTGTCAGTGCTTCACTGTGTAACAAAACAATAAAGTGCAGCATAATACAGACCATTTGTAATATTTATGTTACCATAATTCTTTACTGAATCCTGAATCCTGGTATTATCAGCAAAATCCCTGCAGCTGCAGGTGAGTGATAAAACTGTGATAATGGGGTACATTTTGTTTATTGAGTTTTCTCTTCCATTCAGCTTGGATGGAAACCCAATTAAATCAGAGTCCACCAGCATACAGAGGAGCCTTGGCATGTGAAGAGGCGCTCTAGGAAAAAGAGGCCACCAGACAGACAGGAAGAGCCAAGGTACGAGGACGGAGCGGGCTGAGTATCTTGAGCAGCACAGTTGCTCTTCAGGGCCCAGTGAGCCGCCATCTGTCCCAGGGATGGGGAGGCCAGGCCAGGAGACAAGCTCCCCTGACAGCATGTTCCCACCATATGCTGCTGGAGCATGTACACGCACAAACTGGCATGGCTGAGAATGGCATGAGATGGTATGGTCTAGTCTGCATCAAACTGAGCTGACCTTATCTGGTGTGGTCTGATTTGCAGGACAGAAATGGACACTGAAGAGATGAGCACTCTGACTGATCTGCTGTATGCTGGTACTCGAACTAGCCTGGACTACAATGGGCTTTTACTGTTGTTAAAGATGTGATGGGGTCATGACTGAGCAATTTGTATAATACCACATTAAAATACCATTACACCAAGTACAAATGCACTGTGACTGAGTGATATAAAATAGGGCTTTAACTAAAAGAGTCAATGCTCAAAGTATTCAAATGGTATTCATCAGTACACCTTACAACACATTAGGAGAAATACTACATAATTCATGACCTACGCCCAATTTCATTATGGTCCAGTGCACCTTCAGAGCTGCCACAACTCACTAAACTCCCACTACAGCCTACATGTAAAGTCTGTTTTTCTTAAAATTCACATTTTAGTGCATAGATGCTCAAAGTGCAGCCCTCAGAAACATTTTGTGCCCCCCCCCCAAATCAAAATCCTCTCAGGGAGTGAGTATTGTGGGAATTACATCTGGTCATCAATGCTAGTGCTGTTAGCTACAATTAGCTTCTTGATAGGACAACTCTGTAGTTTAAAGCCACCAGAGAAAAACACATTATGGTTGAGGAGAAAAGGACATTTCAGGAAACTGGATTAAGTCTTTCTTCATTAGACTTCATTGGACAGATACAGTCATCTGCCTTATCTTCAAACAGGTGAATTCAATTAAAGGTTAAACGCCAATATGTAGTGAAGGTGTAACACAGGCAAGCTATGTGGTAGCTCTCAAAATTGCTAAGCAATTTGATGTTGGAACACTTTTGCAGGACTGAGTGGTAAAACACTATATGTCCTGAACCTGTGCGGCCCTCAATGAATGCTGTTCCTTTCACTGGTAATCATTCATCAAAATTGTGTGCGCCCGTTTTAGTACCTTCACTGGCGTCTAAGATGATTGTTATCTGTGACAGAAAAATGTCCTCAGAGTGAAATTAATACATAAGTATGCATCCTTATCATTGTTAGCAATAAAATGCTAACAGCTCTACACTGGTTTCGGACCAAACAAATATGCTGAGCACAGAGAGAGGAGGAAATGAAGGACAGATGATCTTACAAAGCAGCAAACTCAGATGCTTCAAACTAGACTGGAATGTTAGGAATCACAGCATTAATTTTATAACCTGGTACCCCTGTCCTCTCTGATAGTTTCTGCCATGCTTGAGATTTTTTGCTCAAGTCTCTGTAGAATCTCAATGGCTGCTTGAGGAGAGGTACTTAACTATGGGAATATAGAGATGCACCAAGTCAACTTTTCCACCATTCTTTTTCACAGTAGTGACTTCTGCCATAACTTCTGGCTCCCATCAAAGCCAGAATTCAATTTGACGTGCATTGTGGTGGTCAGTGTATTGAGGGTAAAATTAAATTTCAGTTTAAATACTGCAGCAGAATATCAGTGTACTTCCATAGAAAAAGAATGATTAGAAAGGACATTGAACTGTTTGCCATGGTCATTTGATTAGTTCAATGGAAAATGAACTAAAGTGTCATTAGTTGTTATGGTGACATGGTAACACAAGTCAGTGGGGCCGTAAAGTCTGTCACATTTACTAGTCTGAAAACTCTGTTTTTGCGTATTCGTACACCTATTATACTGAACAAAACGTTCTCATTTTCACTGAACCAAGACTAACTTTAGCTTAACTGCCTTGTTAACTCATTGTAAAACACACAAAGTCAACAGAAAAAAACATAAAGTGAGTTTGTGGCTCGCTGAGTTTGCTGATCTGGCGGAGACGGTCCAGGTCCAGGATCAGGCCCCTGGCGCAAAAAAGGATTGAATGCAGGTATGGTTTGACTGGAGACATTTTAATACTACGTGGTCCTGGGCTATTTCAGTCGATACCTTTAAGATATCAAGTACTGATACCCAGCAATATATAAAACAGAATCAGGCTTACTTGTGTCTGACATAAAAGAATGCATATGAAGATTTCTGTCTTTGTATGTACACACAGTTTTAGTTTTGAATCTGCACAGAGTGAATGCATCTTGGCCCAGTACTTTGCCAATTAGCAATTACAAAGGTTAATCCCAATTCAAATATAGCAAAAAAATATTGCTGCACTGCACTCTTCGGACTGAAGCCAAACCAGCCTCAGTCGAGCTTGTCAGTGTTCTAAATCAGTGACGTCTACCAGGTGTAAAGGACAAAATAACTACTTTTAGTGTCACTGACTGGGGAGTGACTCTCAAGCATGCAACATGCTTGAGAGTTTAGACTTAAAGAGGGCACTGCTACAGCTTCTATCAAACGTTATTTAGATTATTTGTATGACTTTTGCCTTTATTAGACAGGACAGTGGTAAGTGTGAAGAGGGGAGAGATGTGGCAAAGGGCCATGGGCTGGAATCGAGCCTGTGGTCACTGCAGCAAGGACACTGCCTTTGTACATGGGATGCCTGCTCTACCCACTGAGCTACTGGGCACCCTGTGATTGTTTACATAGGATAGGAACTGTCTGTTCTCATGGGGCAAAAATAAACTTTTTAGCATTGAATGTTCAGCTCTATGTAAAACAAACAAACAAACAGATATCACCAGATAATTTACCTGGAAACTATAATCTGTACAGTAAAGCATGGCAGCTTAATGCCATGGGTATGCTTCTAAGCAGCGGAGACTGGCAGACTGGCTACATATGAACAGAGCCAAATACATAGAAATCCTTGAGGACAAACATGTACTAGAGCCCACATGGCCAAGACCTAGCTTCCAGTCCAGCAGCTGCAACAAAACATTGTCTACCAGTACCAAAGACAAAGCCCACATCTCTTCTAAGCATAATGTGAGAGTGGATCTGATGTTCCAGATGAAATGACTGACAGGCAGTACAAAATAAAAGACACATGAACAAGGTTTATGTAACAAGGTAGATGTGCCTGAGCAGGCAGGCAGGCAAGGGACAGAGACAGTGAGACACACAGACAGGAGGGCAGACAGCTAGCAGAGAGATGAGAGAAGCAGGGTAAACAGATACAGAGGGACAGATGGACATGCAGACATTAGATTGGATAGAGAGTTTTGGAGGCAGGTAGACAAACAGTTAGATAAAGGGAGGTGACTGCCAGGTAACCAGACTGCAGGTCTTATGATCTGCTCGCGTCACTCCCAGTGTGAGACAGGAAAACTGCCACTTGCCTGCTCTGCAGCTCCACCACTGCTGACGTACACACCAATAACAAATCTCTCCCTCCCTCTGTCTCCTTCCATCTTTCTTGGTTTATGTATATAAAGCCAGTGTCGGTGTGCTTTGTTACTTTACTTAAAACTACATTACATTCATAGCATTCAAATACTCTCCTCCTTTTACTTACATTCTGATCAGCCTACTTAAATACCACAGATTTTCCCGATCATCCTTCTTTTACCCATCTTATCTACTGTTCTCTCTGATTTGTTTTACTGTTCATATTCTTCCATCTCTCCTCAGTGTTACAGCGATATTTCATCCCAGTCTATGATGAACGCCCACGTGTTTCTGCAGACAGATATTGTCTCCAAGACGTCTTTCTTTCTCTTCCCTTTTTGAAAGAAACTGCTGCAGGCCTGTAGGTTAACAAAGCTTTACATTACATTGAGGCCGCATGTTACGTCACATGATTGTTCAGTGAATACAGATATGGTCTTAGATCATTCGTTCAAGTTAAGTCAGAATCTTAAATTGTGTATGAAAAGTGATGTGTGACAGATGGATGGACAAACGGATCCTAATCCCTACACTGTGGAGGGGGAATGTGAATTAGCTTCCATCTGCTGGGATGAAGTGACTAAACATACCAAACAATATGCAAAAATTAATGGCCACCTCAGCAGGGTCACCCTCCATGGGAGCCATGTCACGCTTGATATTTGTGATTGCTGTGGAGGACAAAGACTTTACATTTTAATAAACGCACACGGTTGAAACCTGTTCAAAAACTTTTGAAAAGCAAATCAGTTGAAGGCTACATCTTTACTGACTCAACAAGTTTGTCTGTGCTGCTGTTTATCAGGATTCCTTTATCAGCAGAAACTTTTCAGACTCAAACAGGCAAAAAAACGTTAAGGAAATTTGCCATTTCCTATCAGCTGTTAAAATTTGATATAACATGATTTACATAATAATACTTGGATGGAAACTCGGCTACAGAGACAGAGAGAAACAGACAGAGCTAAACAGAAAGATAAGATAGGAAAAAGAAACTGCAAAACAAAGACAGAAAGTCAGATGGTGTGTGTGAGTGTGTGCCTGTGTGTGAAGGATATTTCCAGAACTTGTTGTATGTGCAGACAGAGACGTACACACACAGTTCCACGCGACAGATCGGCTTTTATAGTCCATGGGATTTTATAGTGCACACGTCGCTGAAGAGCACACACCCCCCTGGTGGCACTAAGCTCATTTCAGCCTCGCTGACAGATTTATGGCATTTCCATCACCTCATGTGTCTGAATGTGAGTGTGAGTCTGCGCGTGTGTGCGTGGTGTTCGCCTTGACGCCCCAGAAAGTACTGTCACAGTTGGCCAGGTGCCAACTTCAGAACAGTTGGCAAGACAAGACTGCAGTGCTCTGCACAAACCAGTGGCATCTATCTCACACACACACACACACACACACACACACACACACACACACACACACACACACACAATGCAGAGGTGATAAGATTCTTGCTAAAGAACAGAGTAGCAGCAGTAACTGTAGTAAGTTCGCAACATTATTTTCAGGTCTAAGCTACAATACAGTGAGTCACTGCTGGAAGTACAGAAAGCTTTCATTCAAATCTGCATATCTGAACAGGAATTCATACAATGTATATATGCGGACAGTTGCCCTTTTTCCCATGCTGCAATGCAGTTTACGTCCACTAAAAGTGCTTGTTTTTGCCACTGACAGGCTCGGATTATTTATATAGGTGTCTGACAGAGTTATGGAAAGGATCCCTACAGAGCAACAACACTTGTGTTTACCTTCCACTTGATCTGGTCTGTGTGTTAGTTATGTAACCAAGTCTGGTCCAAGGAAAAGTCTCATTCTGAAATCTCACAGGCTTTTTGACATTGTTGAAATCAGTTTGATTTTCAGCCACTGACTCCTCTTCTAAAACTCTCACTAATGTTTCAGTGATGTTATAATAATGTTGTCTTCCTGCAGCAAGTCACCTTTGGTAAGATTTCAGAATGAGACTTGCCCTTGAGTGAGACTTGGTTACACACAATAACAAATCAAGGATGGGTATCCTTAAGATTTTATCGGTACTACTACTCTTATCGATACCACTTCTTTTTTTCATTTTTTTTTTCATTTTTCATCACTAAATAATTACCTCTTAGTCTTGACACTGGGAGGCTGTAGCATGATAATGAATTACACCAAAATGTTAAAAAGTACTGATAAAAGAACAGATAATGTCGGAGCCTGTCAATACTGCAGTCTTTGATCATTTGGCCCCGGGGCCGTTTAATAACAGGTTTTGGTACCCATCCCATGAACCTTCATATTTCTCCGTAGAAAAAATCTGAGCCTGTCAGTGGCAAAAACAAACACTTTTAGTCGACATATATTGACGGTGCGCCATTGCCCCAAGTGCTGGCTACCTCATAGAGCTATTGTGACTGACAATGCAATTTAGTCACATACTTTTTACATTTGTGCTCAAATTTATTATATGAGTTTAACACCACACTCTGCATACAAATAACAGCTTCACGGTTTGTGAGGGCCATTTTTTAACAGAGCCAAACTGTTCCCTGTGATGTGTGATTGGTTTTAATGTTCTAATCAAACATGGAGCAATACTAACATTCATTTAGAGTTGAGTTTCTGGACACTGATGACTGTAAGTCCAATATTTACTCTCTGTTCAGCTCTGTTTTGGTCTCCACCAACTCCTGAGAAAAGTATCTGACTCTTTAGCTGCTAAATGCCCCACTCTGTTCAATACCTAGTTGCTAAACTTGAGTCTAAGCTTAAGTTTGGTCCTGTGTACAAGTGCACACAGTGGGTCTTTAGAACTTTTTCAATAAAAACAGCCACTGCTTGATATTGGAGACGATGCTGATGAGAGCAGTAAGACTGAACCAAATGGCAAAATTGTGGGCCATAAAACAAAATTGGCTGGAAGATACTAAAACACTCTGTAGAGCTGAGGGAAACTGCAGTCTGGTGATTTTTACCTCCACCAAGGATGTAATGTGTTCTGTTTAGCTTGTTTATTTGACAGCAAGATTACAGGAAAAACTACTGGCCCAGTTTTATTAAAATTTGGTTGAGGGGTGTGGTATGGGCCAAAGAAGAACCCATTAAAATGTGGAGTGGATCTGAATTATAGGGCAGATACACAAATTAATGTTCACTTTTGTTACCATTGTGGGATAGGGCAATAAATAAGCCTTGGCAAAGGTCTGAGTTCTCTGAGTGCCCTTCTAGTTATCTGTGGAACGGTCACTATGAGTGACCCCACTCAAATTCCACACTATAATTCAACCCATTGTTAAAGTAAAAGTTTTAATTACATCAGCTTTAAGTTAAAAACCAGGACATAACCAAGCATAACTGCCTTGTTCATTTTGTTTCGCTGCTTGAATAGCTGCAACCCAAAAAAATATAGTAAAAATGTGACCATACTAACTATGCACAAGTGACTGTGTGTAAGTGTCAAGTTGAATTCACTAAATCATACAACCTTTTCTCTTAGGTTAAAGAGAGAACTACTTACAGGACATATACCACTTTAAGGACATAAATAAGTGGAGTGCTGGCTGATGGCTGATGAGGCAAAAACAACAGTACAAAAGACTGCCTGGAAATGTGAATCTCCTCCAGTACACTGTCATAATGACTTCAGAGTGCTGCTCAGCGCACCACCCACCTGCCACCACCAAGTTAAGGATGTAAACACTCTTTGATAGGGCAAGAAAGGAAAAAGGGACATGAAAAGAAGGAGAGAGAGCGAGACAGGGTGAGAGACTGGAAGAAAGCAAGTGAGTTAGTGCTGTCCCTTGGTATTCACAAAGACTCCCAGCAATTAAAGCTGTGGAATCAGAGCCAGGGAAACTTCCTTGAAGGTCTTGGCAGTGACTCTGAGGCTATCCCTCCTCCACACCAACACACACCAACCGATAACCCAAAGTAACCTCCAGCAGTTTCCACCAGCCCACAGCAATCATGTTATCTCACATTAACACACACTGACATACAATCCTACCTGAGCCTACAACGGCCTACACTAACCCACAGCGACTGACTCATTACACATTATTAGCAGACAAAAACTCACACTTCATTTAGTACAGCTGCCTAGTAACAGGTGGGATATTTTTGTCTCTAGAGCAGCCTGAAGTCTGTGAGAATCAGAGTCAACAGCTAGTGCTGCTAATATTCATGCCATTTGGGGTGTTAATATAAGTTCAGTCAAAATCCTTTGGAAAAATATACTTTAAATTTAGTGATTTTAGTCATAAGATATTAATTAAATTTACTTAATTATTCACTGGCATCATTAGCCTGCGATTTGAAATAAGCTGGTGAAAATATACTGTAACCACTCAGTCGAGCCTTGAGTTAGAACAAAAATGGCACCACTGAATCTAGATAACTGTAGTAATTTCACATTTTCACAAATGAAAAATCTTCTGAGACTAATGAGTGAATTAATTATTTGTATCATGTGACTGCATTACATAAACTCACCGGATTTTATTAATCAGTGTCTGTATCTGGAAAGAACCTGCCCCCTGCCTGTATTTTTTTTTCTTCTTCTTGTTTTGGTTTGTTTGGAACGTTCCTGGGTGTCAGCCTTTGGGTAGGGGTGAATAGCCCCAAGCCAATAACAGCAGATAGTCGGGACGAGGGGTGTCAGTTTCGGTTAATTTTACGTTCTAAAAGCCAACGTGTTATGGTGTTAAGCGCGGTTTTGGCAAGATGAGGGGCACCACTATCTGTAGCTAGCTCCCACCAGACCCGGGTGTGGTGCGCAGTGAAGTAAACTAAAGAGTAGCAAAGTTTACCAATAGACCGATGTGTAACTGGTTAAAGATATTTTCAGCAGTTAGCAGTTGGGGCTCTATAACTATGTCGTGACCAGGTTACACCGCTGTCTCCGTTCCTCTTCTCTGCTCTGTGGATGCCAGCTGCAGGTCTGTGTCTATTTGACCAAGGGCTTGTCACTTCAACTGTATTCACGCAAAATTGGCAGCAATGCAGCACCTTCCTGCAGGGTTGTGATGATATGTGGGTGTGTTTATTTGTACTTTAGTACATAACCACAGAGTAGGGACCAAGTTTAAATGTTGGGTTCACACAAAACAGGTCTTGTTAAAACAGTTTGGGCCATATTATTTCCTATTAGTTATTATAGCAGTTAACTTCTCAACTTCATTTCCAAGATCTAGAGACAAAGCATGCAATGTTGCAACAGGCAACATCAGTACTAGCCTGGAAATCCAGACCCAAATCTAGAAAGATTTAGGTTCTGGCTATGAGTAATGCAAATGGCCCAACTCGAGGGGTGGCACCAAGCATGCATTTGAAAATATCACTGCATGCAACTGGATAACACTACGACCAATCAGAACAATAGACGGGGTGACGTATCCAGAGCGCTACCAGTGGAGTTAACTGGTAGATTAGACTATTGCCGTATCTGATCGGCAAAACAGCAAAAACGTCTTTCTTGCAAAGGAAAGACTCGAGCGCCGTCTTCTGTTCCTCTTTTAGAGAAAAAGCCAAGTCTAACTCGTTCATTGTAGCAGCAAAAGTCAAACAACTGGTGTTCATCCATAGCCATCTTGCAATGTTTACTGACTGATTCCGGACTTCGTCGTCGCAGCGCTGTCGTCATCTGTTTAGCTCGCCTTTGGCCCGCCTATATCAGATACACCGATGTGATTGGGGCAGCTCGGCTCCAACGGCATGGGTAATGAGCATCATTACTGATTGCCAGAGTGACTCGCTGACCAAATTCAAATTGTGCTCTCGTGAGAACTCTGGATTTCCAGGGTACATCAATACACCGTTAGGGCAAGAAACACAAGCAGACGACTGGACAGGTTAAAATCTGATTTTTATAGCATGACTTGATCAGTCTGATATCTTTGTTCTGCAGACCAGCTTTGACTTTCTATGTTTACCAAGAATAGCTCACATAACACCTAAGTCTGAAAACATCTTCAGGTCTATTTCAAATCGAGACGACAGCTTACACTGTCAGTATGTTCTGTCTTAACTAATTCTAATGTTCCATCACACCCACAGAGGAGTTTTCAGTTATAGCTGATTACACCTCTGTTCAGGTTAACAATGGGCTCAGGTATGCTGCGAATGATGTGATGTCACACTCCATGTACTAATAAGAATAATGAAGGTGTAAAAAACATCCTAACAAATGATAAGGTGTAAGCTGCCCCACCCAAACTAACACAAAAGTGAGATGACATTCAATTACAGTCTGGACATGCCCACGACATCCTGAGAAGAGGCCTGATCAGGTAAGAAGTGAAAACACCTGTGTGAGGGTTTACTCTGTGTGTGTGTGTGTGTGTGTGTGTGTGTGTGTGTGTGTGTGTGTGTGTGTGTGTGTGTGTAGGAACTTGATGTGACCACACAGTCATTTCAGCAGTGTGATTAAGAATACATGGGCCATGTCAGTTCGGAAAAGATGTCCCACTACTTATAATAATAAGTAACTTATGTTTAGTGCTTTTCTAAATGCTCTAAAATAGGTACATACATTAAAAAAAACACAATGAAAGCACTGAAAAGTACTACAGACATTTACATATAATCAAATATTAAAAGCAGTCTTGAAAAACTGAGTTTTAGGAGACTTAAGACTGAATGTGTTTGGGAAGTGTGGTCCAGGTGCGGTGCTTGATCCTGGCTGGTGGACAAGAGGTTGGTGTCAAAAGCATGGGGGTTAAAGAAGAAGTGTATGGAACAGTGGAGAGGGTCTAAGTGTGTTCAGAGGGGGGCACTGGTTATGGGGGACTTTGAAAGTGAAGACTGGGAGTTTAGCAGGACACAAATTCAAATGATATGCAGTGGAAAAGGCAGCAGCCATACAGCAGCAGACTCAAGGAAACTCATCTGTCATGTGACCACTTCTTATGACAAGTTAACAGTGTTCGAGATGAGCAAACAGCATATACTTTTACCTTCTTTTTAAACTTAAGGCATTTTTCTAATATTATATCCTTTATTAATGCAGGGGCGTGGGATTTATTACAGAATGCCGACTAGCAGATTTTTCTTCTGATTTAAAAATGTTGCTCCTGTCCTGAGGGCAAGGTGACGTCATCTGCTAATTTACATTTATGTGGCATCAGCAGTACCAATTTCAAAGTGTCTGCAAGTTTCTCCGAGTCAAAGAACTTCTTAATGCCAGCAAGAATTAAATAAATATAAGACCTTGAATCAAATCAGACAAACGTGTTATCATGCTATAGAAAGTTGAACAAAAAAATTCTGCCAAAGAGCTTTTTTCTCCCACGGAAACTAATTGCACTTGAGAAGTCACACAAAGCAGATGATTCTGACATAAGCAAAACTAATGACAAATGTGGTAAAAGTCCAACGACAGCAAATTAAGACGTGGAGGCAAACTACAAGTGCCAAGCATCTAAAGTTACACAGGCAGATGCTGCATTTTACTTGTTTCTACTTGAGTGATTCATGTAAAGTTCTGTCAACGTTGCCAACATTTGTACACAGAAAACATGAGTTAAGTCACTAAACTCGCACAAAGACAATATTTTGCACCATGAACCTTTAAAGTGGTTGACATAACCAGAAAATATTTGACACCAAAGCACTTATTTCAGACACACGTCCCCTGCTGCGCCTCCATTCCCCATGCTCCCATGCTAAGGTCAAGGTCACAGCATGCGGTCAGAATGTGAGGCACAGGTGTGGATAAAAGTATTTGTGCACATAAATTGTCTGTCACCTAAACAGAAGTTAAAGTAGCATTTAGCAAAGCAGAGGCCAGCCCAACAAACGCCCAAGTCTATGAGTAAGTGAGTGAGTGCTGAAGTTATGGCATTGGTCAACATGAGTGATGTAAACAAGATGACTTCGCCTATGCACAGTTTAGCAGCTAATGTGATCTAGCGAGTAGGCTTGGGCCAGTGTAAGCATTTTCAAACTGGTTTGATATTAAGCCAAACACTGGACCAGTACACCAAATTATACCACTAGGTGTCACACCTGACTCACCAGCTGCTACCAAGTGCAACGAAACAGGTAAGAAAGCCTTTTATTTACAGTGTAGTGACTCCAGTGACTTTTTTCCTGCAGTTGTTGCATGTTGCATTATTCATGAACTGAATGAGCGCTCTAGTCAATTTTATATAATTTTACTGAATTGATTGCCATCATATTAATGTAAAGGCTGAAGAAGCACAAGGTGAAACATGCAGAGAAAGAGAAATGTGCCTAATATTACCATCTTCAGAGATCAAGGTAATAAATGTATAATCTCTATCTTCATCTCTTATGTACAAAGAAATTAAATTCAGTTTAGTCTACCACAAAACTTTTAACTTTAACTGTTCTCAGATCATATCAGTCTATAAAAACTATAATGTATTTCACTCTCCAAAAGAAGTTGGAAAAAATACTCATACAACCACAGTACTAATCAGGCCAACGGTCTCTCCTTATATTTCATTTTATATTTTCATTCATATCACTGTGCAATTTCATGAATTAACATCTATCAAAATGTTTTACATATATAACATCTTGTCATTCAATTCTTGAGCACTGTGGGATATCATAAAACAAGAAGCAGAATTTGCTCTCTAATAATGTTAAATTATGAAATAGGTGCAGAAACATATTAGTAGATTCATTATCAGGAGTGGGAGCGAGCATCCCTCATGCTTATGATGGTCATTTATTAAGGCTTGGAAAAAAAAGAAGATAAAATCCATCAGTGAAGCAGCCTGTCAGAAAACAGGAAACTTTGTTGCCTTCCCTCTTCATATAATATTTTTAACTCACCTCTCTCCCTCTCTTTCAAAGCTGTTACAAAACATTAAGGCAACTGAGTCAGATAACGCAAAACCATCGCTTTAAAAAGATCCACTACAACAGAGCAGCTAGCTTGTACTTTCCACAGTCAGGAACAGCACACAAATGAGGCATCTCAGACTGTTCCCATCAAAGGTTAATCAGTTAATCAGTTCACTGCAGAGAATATTTCTGAGTGGTTACATATGTCTTTCTATAGGTTAATTTTGCTACATTTCAGTTTACTGCACTGGGCACAACCCGGACCCGAGGGGACATAGACAGTCGGCTAGCTGTGTTAACATGTGGAAACATAGTGCCCATCTCAACGTCTCTACTGGTTAGCAAGTCTTGGCCACGCTGAACTGCACACCAGCTGGGTCGCGTGGGAGCTATTAAGCGGCATTGCTCATTCGGCAATTGCCGTCCCAACCCAAGAGTGTTGCTATGGCAACACTGTGCCCGCCCTCTGATCTCCCTGAAGGTCGCCCCATTGAGTAGACAGCTCTGTTTTGAGCCACACGCACCCATTCACTGTTAGCTCTGTTAGCAATGTTAGCAGTGTCAGCGCAGCTAGTGGTGCAAACAATCAACAATGCTAAAGGGGTTTTGTTGTGCAACATGACCTGAGGGGAGACTGGAGGGTGGCCACCATGTTTCTACGGCAGCATTGTCTTGCCATGGGGACATGGTTACGAGCAGGAGATGTTAATGAACAGCTAGCTCGTACCCGACCCGGCTCTTTCAAACTCGGTGTAGACTAATTTGGATCGCTGTTTGGGTGGAGGCAGTCAGTATTTTGTGGTGGTGCGTTATTGCTTCTCGCAGGTAGAGGAGTTAAAATTAGCATGCGCACTCAGATGTTGTGTTTCCAACAATGCTGAGCAAAGGTGGAGCCAATAAATACTCATGACTACTGCAGAGTCACTTGACAGGGGTGTGAGTGCTGTTTGCAACCATTCACATAACATTAAAAAGCCAGATGTAAGCTGGTGTTAGACGGGTATTTTGTGCAGTAGGAAAGGAGCTTTATATTTCACCTCATCTTCAGTCGTCACTGATCCTGAGCAAGCTAACAAAGGATTCAATTTTGTTAGCTTGGGAATTGTATGTTGACCTTTATGGTTTCATTTTGTCATAAAAAGAAAAGATCATTGCTTTAAATGGTAGTTGCTGGTCATCTTGATGATAACATGATTTAGCTACGTGTATTGGTTAAAATGTTCCTGTAGGTCCAGCTGATGTGTGACGTTCACATTAATATCTCCTTTCACAACATTCATCAGTGAAAAATCTTTTTTATGCAGTCCTTGTATCCACTTATTAAAACCAAGTGCAGTTCAGTCCCTATCTAAGGCAGACTGTCTTTAACTTTTCCGGCCCATGAGCCAAATTTAATCATCTGAGTCTCGCCCTGGGACCCGGGCTCATTAAAATGCACTGGTAAACTTGTCATGTCACCAGAATTAGGTCGTCTCCCAGCTCCTGGTTTAAGAAACCTCTGTGTTTGACTGTAGCCAGAAAGGCCCCGTCTCTACTGTCTCCTGCTAAATTCCCTGAGAGTTCAGCCGGAGTTCACTCCACCTTGAGATTTTTTAAGTTGTAGCCTATGGCCTGCAGAGCCCCGTCACAGTCTGCATCAATAATGCAGAGACCACAGCCTGCTAACATCTCAGCCTTTAGCGAGAGGTCTGCTCGACAACACGACGCTGAAACAAAGGCAGGCTGAAGACGTCTCAGACTAGCACCATGAGAACAAGAGCACTAACACCCGGGCTATTTTAGGCGCACACACACACGCTACTGACACAGCCATACAGACGGAAGCATGGCTGAAGACACACTCTGCAGCTGTATAATACCCAGTTGTACACACTCTCAGATAAGCACACACAGATGAATGGATAAGTGTGCAGTATGTACACACACATGCAGGCACAATCAGGATGATGTGTGTTGTGTGTGTGTTAAATCTTTGTGGTTCATGTTAACAGGCGCTGTAGCCAGTCTATTGAATTACCACACAAGAGCTGAGCAGCACTCAATACAGCATTCCCCTGGAAGGGTACATCTACCTCTCTCTCTCTCTCTCTCTCTCTCTCTCTCTCTCTCTCTCTCACACACACACACACACACACACACACACACACACACACACACACTAAATATACACCCTGCTGTAACTCATCTCATCAAACTACCGGGAAACATCTCTGCTGTCAGATGAAAATATCTCAAATTATTCAGGGACTGAGGACGACGCTCGTCTTCCCCACTGATCAACACGCCATTGTTGAAACTATACTTTTTAAGTTTTGAATGAGATTCATAGTCTGCAGTGCAACGCATAAAAGAGCATGTAAATCTTTAATTTGAGTAAAATGGAAAAACCTAAGAAGTGGAGGTTTTCGGGGCATCAATGTGAAGTGTGTGTGTGTGTGTGTGTTTCTCTCTTTTTGCAGTCTTTTCTTCCATGCAGGGACTCAACTGAATTATTAAATCTCTACTTAGACTTTGTGGTTAAATGAAGCTTTGCAAACAAGGACGAACTTTATTAAAAACACTCCAGCAGTAAGTGAATGCACTGTTTGACAAAACTGTTTAAATGTCCTCTATGAAACCCGCTTAAAGAGTAAAAAAACAATATCAAATTGCTGTCTCCAGCACTTTTTGGTTGTTTCAAGGGCTTCTTTAACTACTTAATCAACGACTTAATACTGCAGTTTGCGGACTGCTCCTAATCAGTGTGGGAACTGTGGAGCCATTAGCCAAATGCTGGGGAGTTTCTCTTCTCTAAAGCTTGAGGGCTGTGAGATCTGGCAAGTGGGTTCCCACAGAAGCAGAAGGCAAGATAAATGACGAGAGGGGAATGACTCCTGGTGGAAAAAGGGCTGTGTTTTATTCATGATAACCACTCTAAAGACAGCAAAGCAACAGCAAACATGCTTTCCTTCATGAATGATGTAGTCCCACATCACAACAACATACTACCAAAAGTGTCACATCCTTTCAACCTATAACTGCAGCATCTGCCTCAGACTGTATAATACGAAAACCTACCATAAGATGAGATATATCATTTACCCAGCCTTGTCAAAATCCAATTACTAGTATCTGAGATACTGCATGTGATACATGTCAAAACAAACGATGTAGCTCCTCCTGTGGGTGAGTCAGAGTATTACTGAAAATGATCAAACGTATAGATAGATGTATTAATCCCAACAGATTTCATCAATATATCACCTACAATAACAGAGATAACACGAGAGAAGCAAATAGTCACTGTAACAGAAAAAAACACCTTGTCTATGGAAGAGTACAGGGCCATAGCCAGGAGTATAGAAATACCGAAGCCAAGAGAAATGCTTGATCATTTCATACCAACAAATTTTCTGGGTATTAAAAAAAAAAAAACAACCACTAAATTCCACTTCTTATTTATAAAACTTTTAAATTATACGGTATTTTCTATACTGTAAATCTTAAACACTGTTTCCAGTGCTAACTTTAAACGTCACTGGTGCAATGCCCGTTCAAAGCATGGCCTGTTCGGCCTGTTTGGCCTCTGGTATTGTTGCATGCAGCTGTCTTGAAAACCCCTCACCCAGACAACTTCACACTCGACTCTGCACTTCCTCGGGTCATTGACAATACACCTGCCATGACACAGTCTGTGCAGTGTTAGAGTATATGTGTCATTTGGGTGCGAAAGCTCACACAAACATTTTATGGCCTTAATGAAGTCAAAGCCCAGCTTTTTACTGGGAAAAGCATCCACTCTAACAGTTACATCACTGATGCTTGAAATGTTTAGGTCTGCTACAACTTAACATCTCCAGTCTCTCTGTCTTCATCTGTTCTTGAATGTACTGTAGCGAGCGATGGAGAACAGGCTGTACTCAGCATGCTGTTCAGCAGTGTAACCACTAATAGTCCCTTCTCAATATACTACATAGTGTGTACTTCCAGTGGTATTAACGCACCACTAATAATAATGTTCCGTAGATCTCAAGAGCCCACACTCGACACTACACTTCCTTGTATCCTTGGCAATACACCCGCCAAGTGTGAAGTCAATCGGATGAATGGTTGTCAAGAAAACTGAAGGCCAAACAGACCAACAAAAACTCCTTCCATTTTACTTATATGCAAGCTGAAAATTCCCACAAACATTACCAAGGGCACAACCTCAATTTTCTAATTGTGTATATCCTGCTTTTGATGCAATCCAACACATATGCTCCATTCACTGTGGCTGAGTACAGTTTATAAAAATGTCAAGTACCAGAATTTGGCATTAAGTATTCAGTCAGAATTGCAAATGTGATCTTTGATCAAATATATTCAGATTTAAGTCATATTTCAGATTTTAGGCTTTTATTTAGGCAAAGCTCTGCTTGGGTTTAAAAAAAAAAAAAAACATTAAACATTTGCATGCTTATTTCTAAAGTTAAAAAAAAGGTTTTCTGGTATGGTATGCTGCAGATTTCTCAAAGTTGATAGGTTGCCAACCATTATTGCCCAATATTTGTTCTGAATTGTTTGATCAGAGGTCTTTAAAAAAGCCAAGCAGATGATGCAGAACACACAAGACAATTTCTCTCTTTAATTCTTTTTAGGCTCCAAATTTTTCTGAATGAGGGATGGATTAGATAATGTGAAAAAACTTGTTTTATCTTTGAGTGAAAAACTATCCAACTTTCCATGGCTCCTGAAACTGTCGTCCCTCATGTCTACTTTACGCTTCTTCGCTGGGGCCATGTCTGCTACCTTCCAGGAAATGTCTGCCGTTACTAACCATTTGTTTTCTTGTTTACTGTCTGCTATGAAAACATATTAATTGCGCTTGCATAGTTCTTACTTGTGTGTACAAGTTTTTCAAAGTCAGGCCATTTAAAATCAGTTCCTGGGCCACGACCGGGACAGACTTAGGACATGCCTGGCATAAGTTGTGTCACAGTGTGTAACAGTGGAATATGTTGCACATGTAACTGACCATACACACTAATTCATGATGTGTTATCGTCTCATAATTGTAAAACATAATACAAGGATATACGGACAAATAATTCAAACAGACTCCATGGTTAGTGATCGGTATTGGCCGATACTGAGCACTGTTGTTAAAAAACTGCTTTGTGTTCAGTGAGTGACATTCACTTCCACACAGCTCAATGCTGTGGCCTCTGCAGAGTAGCACAGAAGAATATACCATGTTTTGGCAAATAACTTCTTTGATCAAATTGCCAACTGGGGTTACAAATTAAACCACAGCATTTCTCAAAGGGTTTAACGCACCACTTTGATCTCACATTTGAATAGCACAACATATTTGGATAAATTCAGTCAGGACTCGGCGAGCTGGCCAAGAAGAAATGTTAAATATAGTGAAACTGGAAAAGAAATGTTAAGAATGTTTTCCTTTCTTTGGCCAGAATGTAAAAATCCTGCTTGTAGTGCTTTTCAAAGGATATGCTGCATCTCAAACATAGATTTTTGTTTTTAAGGATTGCCAAATTAGTTAAAAGAAACTGTGGTGTCAAGCTGTTTTTCTAAAACCTTCTCGAGTTGTTGTAGAGAAGATTAGACTCGGAAAACTGAGCTAGTCGCATAAATATAATGAACTTTTCTTGATTAATTATACAACAGCATGAACAATCAATTTTGGATGATTACATACAGAAAACAGCTCCAAGGAGAAAAAGTTGAACAAACTCTGAATGAGATGTATTTGGTTTCGCCTGTGCACACCAGGCTCCCGCTCCAGCTCTTCAGACTCTGTTGCTTCTACACACGCTTTTTACATTATTTTCTCTCCGTAAAGTCACATACACACCAACTACTGCAGGCACACAATAGCAGGCAGTGTATTTGTACATACAAAGACAAACACTCCTATGAGCACAGACCAGACAGAGACACACACACTCTGGTGCAGGCTGGCACTCGTCTTTGCCCGTCTTGCGCCTTCGCTCCACCAACACAATACTGTCGCATTTTGGCGTGTCACATGAGCTCAGAGACAGACAAGGCTGCATTATCAACAACTGGCTGGAGCTCAGGTCCTGCATGTGTGTGTGTGAGCTGGAGTTCAGTGCTCAGACTGAAGTGTGTGTGTGTGTGTGTGTGTGTGTGTGTGTGTGTGTGTGAGAGAGAAGTAGTGTGAGAGTTCAGGTTAAGGCTGAGCCGTCAGCGGCAGACAAGCCCCGTCAAGTCTCCCTCCTCTGTCTAACACACACTCGGCCTCTCGCCTCGGGAGGTGAGAAGCCGCTAATTGGCAAAGGGTGAAACACACACACATGCGTGCTCATGGTACACACACATGGACTGACAGTCAAACACACACACACACACACACACACACACACACACGAACAAGAGGCAGACAAAAACACAAACAGACAGATGGACACAGACGTCTGGCTCTGAGAGGCAGTTGTACAGTGAGCTGTGTGAAGCAGACACACAGAACAACCTGGTAGACGAGAACACATCACTGTAGCTAATAATACACACAGTCTGCTCGCTGACTTTCTCCTCAACTTTCCCACTTAGTTATTATTTCACGACTTATGCTTTTTTATTGACTTAGATATTAATAGACTCTATCTTTACAGTTTAGCATGTGCACAGAGCTGACATTAATAAGGAGGCTTGGCCTCTGTGTGTTCAAATTCAACAAGAGACAGCAGTCCCTGAGTTGTCCGTGAAATCTGCTCTATGGATACAATTTTTACAAACTGTATCCATACACACAAATACAATGGGCTATGTCTTCTGTTTACCTAGTTTGCATTTATCTTGCATTTAATGTTCTACTTGTTTTGCATTATTGCAACATATGTACTTTAGGACTTCAAATATTTGTTATTTAGGGATGCACGATAATATCAGCATGCCATCGGTATCGGCCAACATGCTTTTTCTTAATTTGCACAATGAATGAATATTCCATACAATGAAAAGTATTGTATTTCATGTCTCCATCTGCTGGTGGGCCATCATGATAAGAGTATGCATGCATAATATGATATTAATACCACTACAGAAGAGACTTAATGATCACTAAAATTAGGTGGAGAAAGAAGTGGATATATCAATATCGGTATCGATTATCGGTCAAATGAGTTGTTAGGCTACATACCAGCATTTCAGATATCAGCAAAAAATCCAATGTCGTGCATCTGTATTGTTATTTCAGGTCCATGATGTCATGGATAAGAAGTCTGCAGGATCTGCATAATGCTGGCCAATAACATATGGTATTTTTTGTGTGATTTTTTTGCAGATATTATCATACAAAGCACTTTGACTAATTGCCTAGTATTGATTTTAACCACAGACATAAACTAATAGATGTGTTGTGTCATAATGGCCATTGTGGGATGAAACTACAAGGCAGTCACTTTACCTGGGTCCAGTTTTAAACTTGCTGTATTTAGGACATATATTGAAAGAAGCTTTTGTTGTTTTTCTAAGCCTTGTATTTTTCTATCAATATTCTGATACAGTGTTTTATTCAAAATAATGAGCGTAAGACAACTATGCCTGTGTAAATGAACCAAAAACACAAAGACTCTCGTAAAATCTTGATTATTATAGATCCAAGAGAAGAAATCATGCTTTTAATAATGAAAATAATCTCATTATTGTGCATTTATATTGCAGAAAATTATTTAACTATTTTCAATTTTGCCTGAACTTGACATGTAAGAACTGCCTTTGGTATTCTGAATGGCTAATGTGCTACATTAAGCAAAATCTTTTATGTAGAAATCCTAAATAGATTCAGTATCATTATAACACAGCTGGCTTGCTAGATTTGTCTTGAGATATGATGAAATGGGATTTAGGAGTGAAGACAAGCACTTCTCCTTGTCTTTAACATGTTGTGTGTTTACTTTACACTTGATTGGCATGGATCAGCTAAGACCAATCACCAAAGACTTTCACATTTCTCATACTTATGTGCACATGTAAATAAATATCCTTTTCTCTCAGAACAAGTCTCTCCTGATTGAACTAAACATTACCTTTGAGCTAAGTTAGCATAGCTAACATTGAAACAATGTTTGCTGGTTATAATTTTTCTTTTAGCTATCAGATCTGTGCTGCAGAGAGCTAGCAATCACTTAGAACTCAGCTGACCCGTTACTTGGCAGCTAACGGTGAAGTTACCTAATTCACTAACTTTATGTAGTTTTAGTTGACCCACGTTAAAAAAAAAAAAAAAAAAAAAATCTCTCATCTACTCCATATCTACATGTGGAAAATGAAGCCAGCCTCCCTCTCTTGTAAAGCAATTAGAAGCTGACAGCCAAAGTTGCTGCCCACAGGTGGCAACTGTAAACAACCCAGATAAGATGATGGATGGTTATCACATGAGTTATGACATAATGTTACATCTAGTGTTTTATATCTACAACTTCAGCCATATCAACATAATGTAAGAGTTAATCTCTTGGGCAAGCAAGTGCCAATGCTAATCTTTGTGCAAATCAAATCTCTGCCCACATCTGTGAAAGTAAACCATGACTCAACAACCACAACTCAAATCCTGCTAACTAAAAGGTGTTTTTCTTTTGGAAACAAACAAAGATATGTTACAATTACTCTTACTAAATCACATCAGTATTTACTAGCTTGCTTGCTTGTTCTTTTTTGTCTTGCCTTTCCCAGCACATTGCTTATTTTATTGAAGCTTTACTGCCAGCAGCGGTTATTTGTGGAATAGCGTGAAATTGGCGGCTGGAACGTGTATTGCAAAAACGAGAACCCACTGTTCAAAACATTGTTCCACAGTGCCATTAGTGGTGAAAAGTTCTTAAAAAAGCCATACAAAGTTATGTTCTCTATACCAAATTGTAACTATTCTAATGTATTCTTTTATAGTGATTTCAAAATAACTTTGCAAGAATAAAATATGACGTCTAGCTGACAATGAAGACATATTTTCGTCATCAGTTTCTGAGATGTTGTTATGCCACATACTTCCTTCCACCAATTAGAATTTAGCAAATATAAAACTCCAGTTGTTCATTAGTTCATCATGAAGATCAATATTAGTGAGAAATATATACTATATGAAATAATAAGATAAGAAAGTGATAAGATAGGAAACTGAGTTGTCAGGCGCTTTAAGATAAAAAACTGCAAGATGATGTCCCAGCACATACACTGTATATAAAGATGGACAGCATGACAGCTCCCCAAAAGTAAAGTCAAATCATTACAAACCCCCCCTGGTGGCTGGCTACAGTATAAACAATAAACCCCACCCTCTTTATATTGGCAGATGGGACATGGGCCAAACTTAAAAATCAAAGTACACGCCACACACATTTCCAAAAATGGTTTCCATCATTTCAGGTAGTTCTAACCATGCTCACGTTTAAATGTTCATTTTTCTGTTAAGTGTTGTTTTAATTGGTTATTTCATACAATAAATAAATGCAATAACAGGGGGTTTAACATCCTGATTTACAGCTGTGCCTGCCAGCTGGTGATTGGCATCACAGCGCTGCTCATCATTGGGTCAGGAGGGTGTATGGGTATGAACTCCATACTGCGGCTCCACCTCCTGATCACTATTGCACAGATTTGGGCTCCCAGTGACATCACCAATGCTAGATGACAGCACCCATGTCTGGGTTATTTTGGCTTCATTTTCAAACAGTGGACATGCATCTTTATTTGCAGTCATTGTCCCAGTAGATTGTCCACAGTTAGCAATACAATTTCCATAAATGTCACTAATTGATAAGAACCTTTGTCAGCAGCTTGTTAACATTGTGTCATACCAACAGATTCATTTGATCAAACAAAAAAAAAATCAAAGAATGATCTCATCCTAAAAGGACGTATGAATGTACTTGACTTCAGCTAAATAAAATAATTAGAAAACATCCTCTGTTCCTTTATAATAAAGGTAAGATACATTTTTTTCTATAATGAATTATCAAGCTGAGGGAACTTTAAAGCCTAACGTTTTTCATGCAGTACAAACAAATGCCAACAAGAAGACTGTACTGCCTGTCCAAACACGACCAGAAATACTGTATAGAAAAGGGTCAACATATATATGATTGGCACTTAAAGCAAACATCAGTATGATCCCTTAATACTTTAATTCTTCTAAGTCCTAACACATATGACACCCTGACATGTAGGCAATACCTACCTGTCTCCATACTTTTACATGTACACGCTTCATCATCAATATGCACAGGCGTCCTTTCACTGAACCCAACTTATGACTGCACAGCTCACCTCACTAGTGCTGCAGCAGCAGCAGTAGCCCAGCAGAGAGAATAGGTAAAAGAAAAGGAAATGCAAGCAGCTACCTACTACACATCTCTACTGCCACTGCCAAAGGCTCTGACATAAGCATCCAAACTCCACAAAGCACTGGATTGGATTTGTGTCACAACTGTGTGGAGTACGTACATGAAACAGAACGGGAGTAAAGATGCACAACAGAACTTAGAGAGTATGTGGGGGTCACAGGAAGGTAAACAGAGAGGATAGAGACAGAGAGCAGGCAGAGCAAAACTGAAAAACTGTGATACACAATACCAATGATTCAAAGCTGGGAGAACTCTTCCTCATCTGATTGAAACATTCAGGACAGGCAGAAGCATGGTAGACAGGGAGGGGGCTAATGTACAGCCAACCATCCAGGCAGAGAACAAAACACACCTTTAACATGCACTTTAATTCTCCCTGCCAGACCCACACAGAGAATAAAGACTCCTCCTGCCTTCCCTGCAGCTCACACAGAGAACCAGAGAGCAGAGCTCAGTAATCAAATCAATGTAAACCTGATAAGTGGGCTGGCAGACAGCGGACAGTCAGAGAGTCCGGTGCTCTGCAACTGTACAGTGTCACGTATAATATAGATGCATGTTTTTATGGTACTGTCACGGTCATGGGTGTGCAGAGTGGCATCAGTGAGTTCATTTATTTCATCTTACGAATGTTTGACTTTGCAAATCTCTGCAACTGGAATTGAATAAAAAATAGGCTAATATGTTTGTTGGTAGTTAATGTGGATTTGGAAGTTACATAGCAGCCCAGATTTACATAACTTTAACAGGACCATCTTCAGCATCAAGTTCAATTTTGGAGCAGTGCATCCATATGATTGATGTGGACTGTTAGTTTAACCCTCATCATCTTAATCTTAAAGATGATGCTGATGCTGATAAGAGGACCTCTTCCTCTCCAGGTCTTCTTCTTTTAATGGAGGGGAAGGAAAACGTGTAGTGTGGTAGGTGTTTATGCAATTCACAAAATAAGTATCACTTTTTGACGGAGCATGGTGAAAGGATGTACATGGATGCTGATACTGACCCTACAGTGTGTCTGTACCAACTCCTGACGGATGAGCTGCTCGGTGACACCACCTCATCATATGCACCGCGTGTCTTATTTGCATAAAATTGCTGGGTAGCCCCTGGCCTAAAATATGAGTGACAGCTCAGGGTATTAGATTTCTAATCTAGCCTCCCAGCTAGCTTGTTCATCAAATCAAACAGGGCAAGACAGCTGACGACACACACCAGACAGACAGAAAAAAAACACACTTCTGTCTGTCTTTTCTCGGGGTAATAAATGTTACAGTTATCACGGAGGTCACGGTCAGTGGGAGAGGCAGCGTTACCCGACAGGGGCAGAGACATAGCGGACTGGTGCTGTGGCCCCGGCGAATGGATGGGAGCCAGAGCTAGCCTGCCTGCTGCTAACTTAGCCGTGTTAGCTTAGCTGTGCTGTCTGGCGCAGCTTGGAAAGCAGCCCCAACTCTAAACAGCAACTTCAACCGTCTGGCCCAAAGTCAGACCCCACACCGGACAGCCTGACTAGCGTTTAGCCACAGCAGCTAGCATAACCAGAACATTCCTCCAGCCGCCTACGACTACAGCATTGTGCATTTTAAAAAATACAACATTGTAGAGAAATAACTAATAAAACGTCGCAGGCTTCCTACCTGTAAATGCAGTCGCTAACGTGCTAAGTCGCCGTGTCTGCTTGCTTAAAGTCTGTGATGTTGTGTTGCTAGACGTCAAGTCCAACTGCACTACAGTGGTTTCCAGTCTGGGAAGCAAAATAAAGCTCAGCTGCCCTACTGTACAGTACATGCTGCTGACAGCCGCGCTCAACGTGAAGCTTTGGCGACACCTGCAGGCCGCAGTGCGTACAGCAGCCCACTGGTATGATGCCTCATTATTTCTCAGGTCACAGGTCAGGATCAGGTGTGCAGCAGCAGCCCGAGTGTTGGAAGCAGTTCAATGCTTTGCTTAAGAACATTTTATAAAGGTGGCTTTCTTTTCGATTGTTCAAAGGCATTTCAGTAGGACAGATGTTCCTATAAGTAAGTAAACTATATTTCTATAGTGCCTTTCATAAATCATAGTGACTGGGTGTGACATGAGGGCACAGAAATTACAGGGACATTTTAGGGAGATTCAAAACATGGAAAAATAAACAAACAAAAATAAAACGAAACATTTTTACGGAAAAATCCTTAAAAGGATATAAAGATATCAGTCTATACAAGTGTGATAATGGGAGCTATGGCAGTAAAAGCATGTCAAAGCCTGGGCCGTGGAACTTTGAACATGAGGATGTCAGAACTGAGGGGTCTTGGTCATGGATGGATTACTGAATGTACCGACCAGGCGCAGGTCCAGGGGCCAAAAGCGTCAGGGGGGTCCCTCGCCTTCACCTACAAAAAGGTTACTTGAAGATACACGTACCAGAAAGACTACAAAGAAACTCAAAATGGCTACAAAGAGACACAAAATGACCACATAGATACAAAACTAGAGACCCGAACCCACAGAGAGATGTGACCACGAAACCACAGCAAAGAGGCTGAACGACTTAACAGTCTGTGTGTGTCTTGCTCCTACAGTAAGTAGTAGAGGTGGTGGGGCCTCCTGCAGGTCTGTACCTAGGGGCCCAATGTCTCATAATTCACCCATGGTCTTGGTGCAGATATGGAGTTTTACAATTTGAAATGTACAGCAGAGCAAAACCAGATAGGAATTTAAAGTAATTAATAGATGCACAAAATGAATTCATGTGACTTCATGAAATACAGTAAAAGTGCAATGTCATTCTCACTGTCTTTAATATCACCAGCAATAATATGCTGCAGGCATGTTATCAAACTTGCCATCATAACTTTAATTAGTGCGGCTTTAATCCTGTTTTATCTTTTAGTTGGAGTTTTAATGTTTATGTGAGTGTTTACTTGGTTTGCTTTTTGTTCTCTGTACACAGGACACGATGATAAATCAAAATTAAGACAACAAACAAACAAAATAAACCCCGCCAGAGCCCAGTCAGAGCTACACAGGGGAACAGAAAGCTACCCGTCAACCATATTTATTTCATAAATTATTTTTTCACCCAATAACTACCCCTCTGACAGTAATATGACTTGAAATTATTAGACAGCCAAGCTATTTATCACAAAACTTTATTCAGAATGTGTACAAACAATATATTACATTATATACTATTTAAAGCATGTGCAAACTGTAAAACACAAACATGTCAGGACAGTTGTCAGGGCATGTCTAAGACAACATACTGCCTTCATATTAAAACTTGCTCTACTGGCAGGAAAATAATGCTCAGCTCTAGTGTTTTTCATTTTCAAATTATTGTCACAATGTGTGGCATCTAACAGGTCAACAACACATACTTGATGAAGTTTACGTACATTTCCCCCACATGCCATTCCAGTCCCAGAACACATTACGGATGTGAATCCAATACCCCCAAGTAATTTTGGCCATTTGCCCCAGAGCCAAAAGAGGAAAAGGGGAGCTAATTTTCTGTGACTGGAACAGTGATTAACACTGTTTTGCCATGGTAACCATACTAAGCAGGCCTGGCAAGCTGCCGAACAAAAACCCCACCAGAGGAAACTCTTTTAGCATGTAATAACAATCATTAACCATCCTAATGTTGCTGTGAGCTGCACTGATCATGACTAAATTAAGTACATCTGGACTGTTTGGAACGAGTCTTGGAGGTTGCTGGAAGTCAACACATGGTGATGACAAAGGCCACTGTGCAGGTGGGCTCTGCATGACGGGGAGCCATTTCCATAGAAACCACACCACAGAAGATGAAGAATTTTTATGAAATGTGGACAGACCTAAATTTGAAAATGAGAATCTATGTGAAAAACAGAAACAAGAAATCAGGTTTGGGACAAAAACAAAAATGTCCAGGACCCTTTTTTCAGATTTTACCATGTAACATGGCAAAAAACATGGTTTGGCACAAAAAAATCCCCACAGCCATGTTACCAAACAAGAAACAAGAGACAATGGCATTCCTTTGTGGCCAACTCAAAGTAATCCCTGACGTATCCCTGGTACTGCTACTGTCTGACAGAGGCCATGGCAACAACAATGCTGCCTTGTGACATGACTCAGGGATAAGGCAAATACCAGATCCAGAGTGAAGTGACAAAAATCATTAGCTCTGTGAAATGTCAGAGTGCTGCAGACTAATTGTGAGCATGTCAGACCAAATCATTCAGCTTCAGGCACAAACAGGCACAATCATTTTTTCATGGGCCAGCTGAGGACACCTGTGCCACATCCAGAGGCAGACGGGGCTGTGTTGGCAGGAGAGTCTCAGTCAGTTAATCAGCTACATATCTCTAAATATATCTTTAGAGCTTTATCTCCAAATAAGATGACAAGGAAGGAGTTGAGTCTGTGGTTGCCTTCATCTGATCCTTAGCAGTTTTGCCTTTTCCCCTCTGTTACTCTGGTCTGTCCCGTGACGAACCGAACAGGGAAGAGCATCCACCCAAAGCCAGCCAGCCAGCATGAGGAGGTGGCGTAGGATGGTAGATTCAAGGCAATGCCTCACCGGTCAGCTGAATAACAAGACTTCCACTTGTTTCTGACTGGATGAGCAGCAAGCCAGCGTGTCTGCCTGCAGCACTGGGCTTGAACTGGACGGGCAGCTTCAGATAGTGCTGCGATCTAATGGGTGGGTGAGAAGAACGGCAGTTAATAGGTAGATTATGGACAATTATTTTAATTTGAAAAGCTAAGCATGAATACACAACACGTGTACCAGCACAAATACACATGCATTTTTACATAAAACTAAAACCAAGTACTTAGGGTTGCACTTAATGACTCATGACAGACTACGGCAAAAAAATAGCCTTCAAACACTGTATTCAAAAAGGAAAACTCTCTTGCGCACAAATTGTTATGGCATAATAAATGGACAGTAAATGGGGCAGAGGTACATCATGTTCAGTGTGGATGAGTACGTGACAAGAGCCACAACATGCTGCACTTACCACAATGCTACCACAAATTCACACACAGCAGTGCTCACAACACACCTACTGTAGGGCTGGGTCAGGTTCAGGTTGTGGCAGCACATGGCAACATTGAAGATGACTAAACTCATGACATACAATGGTACGTCTGACAATGCTTTATTCTGGTTAGGAAGTAAGTAAAGATTTTTTTTCCCCATACCACTCTTACATTGTTTTTTTCTATTTCAACAATACAAAACACATGTTGTGCCCATTCTGAACACAGTCCCACATCAGCAGAGCACAGGCACAGCTGGTACCTGTGGCCAGGCAACCCCTCCCAAAGGACTTAGTTAGGCAAAACATCGGCACTCTTGGATGCCTCAAGTGTGTACCGTATATAGTAACATCATCCTGCAGGTCCAAACATCTCACAGGACCTCCCACAGTGAGCAGTTGCAATGGGAAAATAACAGTACACAGACTTAAAGTTACATCACAGAGCATGTTTTGAGTTATATTTACTACTCCTGACTAAACATTAATACTTAGCTACTGACTTCCATTAGAGAAATCTATGTAGAATAGGGATGAGTACCGAAACCTGGTATTAAACGGGCCCCTGGGTCGAAATATTAAAGATCATAGCAGGGTTCAACGCTAAGGTTTTTTTTTCACTTGCCCGGTCGGGCAAGTTGGTCAGAGATCTACTTGCCCGAAGTCAGTTTTTACTTGCCCTATAAAAATTGTTTAATTTAAGCGGCTATCAAATAACAAAGACTGCAGTTATTTTTATGTTATGTAATCTTTATTCACACTGTATTTATTAATTAAAACAACATATGTCATGTATTGTAGCTTAATTCCTACACAAAAATGACAGTGTCAGGGCTTAAAGTGAAAAATTTGTCAATCATTCTCCGTCTATAATTTTGCGCCCTACTTGAGCCATGCGCACCTCTATTTATTTTTCACCCCTCTCTGCAGTTCTGCTGTATTAACACTGGGTTTAAGATATTTTGCTTCCATCTCTCTGCCCTGCTCTACTCTACTTCAACGCTACTTAGCTCTCTCTCTACCCTACCAGTAGACTACCACATCCACCTGTTGCACAAAACGCACACAGTAGTGTTTCCCCTAGGATGGAGTTGTAGCAGCGGAGGTGCAGCACACGCATGAAAAATAATTTTCACATGCGTGAAACTTTTTTGTATGCTTGCAAAGCACAGCCTGCTGGGATATTTCTATGTATCTACTGGCACCAGAAGGGCTCTTTAGGACTAAGTACATACAGTACATGTGTGCACAGTAATGAGCAGGTGAAATGTCTGTCTAGCTTACATATGAGGTGTCTCAAGATTTGGGAACACACAATTTTATTGAATATAATAAATAGTGCTGCACGATTTGATAAAAATGTGTGATTGCGATTATGGTGGACAATATTGCGATTTGCGATTACAATATAATTACAATAAAATGTAATAAATAAATGGTATCATGAGTCTTTTTTGCTTGATTCAATGTTCAACCTCGCCGTAACTGAATCCAAAGTATCGCCATGTAACAGACGTTTTTTTCGCCACCAACTCAGCCTGTTCATGGTCGAGCTCATGCTCTTCTTCAGCATCTGTGTTGGTCACTGCTGCACGCCGGCTGCACGCACCAGGACAGCTTGTGGGCGTGATGTCAACAAACTCCACACACTACAGGAGAGGCAGTCACGTTCACAGGCACACACATTAACATTTATTTAGCCTACATTAAATTGCAAATCGCAGCCTTTATGTGGTTATGTAATCGCACAGCCTGACATTGCGATTGCGATTAGATTAATCGTGCAGCACTAATAATAAAGTAAAAAGTCACTTGACATGCTGCTGTTTTGTGCTATGACCTATTTAAGTGTTGGAAGTGTTATTTACGTGACAACGCCTGAACGCAACACAAGCTCATCATGAGTGCCGTACTGAGCTGCTGTGCGAGCAGCGTGTTTGTCTGTGCGTAACAGCAGCCTGTTGGTTATTTACACAGTGTCCATAACAATAACTTTGTCAGCTGACAAACTGCACCGGGCTCGGGGTCAGGTTTGGTCAGGAAAATGCGGCCTGAGCCGCTCTAGCGTGCTCACCTGCGTGTGTGGCGGAACTCCGCCGTGCGCCTGCATCAGAGCAGAAGAGCACATTTTAAAATACATTTATTTTATCAATTAGTTATTAACTTTTACTATTTTTAGCAACTTGCCCGATTGGGCAAGTGAGGTTGTTAGTTTACATGCCCGACCGCGAGTTTTACTTGCCCCGGGCAATCGGGCAATCCTTATTGTTGAGCCCTGATCATAGTATTGATAAGCTCTGACGTTAACGGTCTTGCTATTGGTATTGGAGAAATTCAGAAGATATATTTCTTGTTCTTTTGAGTTACTTAAACATTATCTTGTACAGTTTTTATCTGACCAACTCCTTCTCTAATTTGCAGATATTGTAAGTCATTCGTCACTAATGCATTTTCGCCATTCATTCCAGAGGTGAGCTCTCTGTATCAGAGCCTCACAAAAATGAACTGCAGTAACAAGTCAAAACAGAGGTGGGCACTAATTATAAAGACAGATTATAAACCTCTGATTCCCAGTGTGTCACCTCAGGTACTATTAAAAGTGTAGAATGGAGAGTGTCTGTCAGGCATAATGACCACTGGACTCACCTCAGGGAATATTTGGAATGCTTGATGTGGAACGGCTCCATAGGGTTTACAAAATTCAGCTGCAAATCAATTAGAGAAGCCACACATCAAATATCAAATCCATGCAAAGCACAATGACAGCTGTTAGGGGTTATTGCATTTATCATTCAGTACAAATAAATCAAGACAGTCATGCTATTTGTATTAGCAATATGGAATGCCAGTATACACAATGTGAGCTAGTATCAGCACTGTTACTTAGAGGGTATTTTTCAACCTGGCACCTGTCTTCCCACATTTTGTGTCAGTCAGCAATGATGAAACGGTCTGCAATGTAAGCACTCTGGGCACTTGTGCACCGTTGATGGACGTCCACTGAAAGTACTTTCATTATTTGAAGTGTCTGACAGCATTATGGAAGTGATCCCTACAAAGATAGACCTTTTGGTTGAAGAGAAGGACTCTTTGTTTAACCAAAAACAGCCCTGATATCACTATTGCCACACCCACCAGACTGCATTTAAATAAACAGTAGTTTAATCATCATAAAGCATACTTTATTCAAAGTTGACAGAAACAAACAAACAAACAAAAAACAAACACAAAAGCCATCTTGGTTTGTCTTCCCACTCTTCCAACTATTACAACTCTGGTCTGGTTAAAATAAACCCTTGATTCACCCAATTAGACAAGAAAAAATGCTGGCTCTGTATACACTAAAATCACTGTTGATTTAAATGGGGTCTGGTGAGGTTGGCAATAAGGATTTCAGGGCTCTTTCTGGTTTAACAAAAAGGATCTTACTCTTTAAAAAAAGGGCCTATCAGTGTAGGGATCATTTCCATAATGTTGTCAGACATCTAAAATAATAATCTGAGCTTGTCAGTGGCAAAAGAAAGCACTTTTGGTGGATGTAAATTGACGGTGCACAAATGCCCATACTGGTTACAAAGATACCAAAGTTGCTCTTAAACCCTCTACCTCTTTTTAATACACTGAACCTTTATGTCCAAAATGATAAGGTCTCATTGCCAGTGACAACTAAAACTAAACAAAAACTTATCTTAAAACTATCTCTCAAAGAGCCCCTCACTTTAACTCTAACAGCAGATCTTTAGCTGAAATACATAGTGCTGCATATGTATATACTGGATTTCAGTTTCTGGTGCAGTAGGTGAGAAAGAAACATTTTTTCATCCTATGTCTTCATAAGGATAAAGCATGCCTCACCTCATGCGTGCTGGACGAGTTGTTGCGGATGTTGACCTTCAGAGCGCTGGACTCACCCACTCGTGTGGCTGGGAAGGTGTAGAGATCCTGTGGAGAATATACACCTCTCCGCACGGCATCCTCCTGACTGAGAAATTAATAATTGTGTGTTTAAACAGACATCGAAACAATCAGCACCTAAAGATGAGCAGTTATTACAGGGAATTTCTGAGTCTCTTAATGAATGCTGATTTAAAATAATGACCGTTTTGAAAATTAATAAATTAATAACTTTGATGTATTTAGTAGTAGTAGTAGTAGTAGGCTTGTTTAGTTAAAGCAGGTCTCACCTGGTTTTGCCTGCTGTGACATCAGCCCTCTTCCTGGTCTTGACTGTGGCCTCTGTCTTCACCAGAGAGCAGTCTCCTTCCTGTGGTGCTTCCACTGGTCCAGACTTTATTCCCTTTAAATACACAAACAACACTTTAGAATTTTGGCTAGTTAGTGCAAAAAACTATTCATCTTCTAAACTAGCTGGGGAGAAAAATCAACTGAGGAGAAACAGCCTCTACCAACTTTCAAGTACATCATGCCAGCCCATTGAAATTGGTGTTACTGATCGTGAGACACATTACTACTAAATTCACCACTAATTACATGCAGACATGATTAAAAACTACATGTGAAACATATCACACACATTTAGTTCCTCATCAGACTGTCAAATCAAAGTCTTGCAAACTGGAGTTACCAATTAGCATTTAACACCACTGCAGGATTTGGCACTCCACTTTAACACTTTATCTAACAAACAAGGTAACAACAACAGAAGCCCTACCATCATAGCCACTTAACCTACTTATGTGGAGCCATCTATCTGACATCCCACTTGCTGTGTATGTATGCTCTTAAGTTAACTGGGTCTGTCACAACACTTCACATTAAAGCGGCGCACACACGAAGCCTGCAGGCTCATCTCAGCAGGGTGGCTCTCCTTACCATCCCACAGCCCACTTTTCTCATTTGTTAATTCTGTCACTAACACTACAAAGCCATAGTCAGAGTACTACTGTAGCATGCTTGCTTAAAAAAAAAACAAAAAAAAAACTGACTACGGTCATGACACATTCCCATGCTTTAAAGTGAGGATTTTCCATCATGAGCAATTATTAAGTACATGTGGTTTGCTTTGAGAGTAAAAACACAAGTTAATTTGTGAATGAATCATTGTTTGTTTCACACTGACTGATAGAGATGGTGGATTAAAGTTAGTCTAATGTAGGTTTAGACATGTTCCTGCTGTTTTGCTGGGAGAGAGGTATGAAAACTAATAAACGAGCCCTCACAGTGCCACACAGTTGGAAGCGAACTCTGGTTTTCTGCTGGGGCTCAGACACCGGGTGGCACTCCAAGTCCCAGAACTGGGCATAGTCCCCTCTGTCCCTGGGCAGGAAAGTAAAAGGCACCTGGGAGAGCAAGAAAAGCATTTAAGGAAATACTCAGAATTGATTTAACCGTATAAATGCTTGTTACATGTTCTCAGAGGCAAAGCTTTAGGAAAATCAAACTTGTCCACTGCCTCATGACTCAAAATAGTTTTAATGCTGCAAAGTTTCCAGGACGAATATAAAGTAAGTCCAGCTTGAGTGCAACTAGCTCATAAAATCAATCAAACTAAATGCTCAAAATGATAAAGAACCAAGTTTCACAGCAGTACTTCTTCAAATAAAGCCCAGGTACACACTGAACTCTGTTTCGATTGAATTCCTCGAGGCATGGGTTCAACTGGATGCTGTAAAGTTTCCTTAGGGTTGTAATGTACCGCAGACTAGCCTGGATTTGCTGTAGTGCTGTTCCTCCTGTGAATATTAAGACTTGTGAGTTTAAGTAATGGCTGCATTCTATTCAGATGTAACACTTCAAAAGCCCTGGCACTGTTTAAACCGTTTTGCTGGCATGCTAACTGCCACACCGAAAAGGAGCAGAACCATTGGTGTTATCACTGTACCCCTGCGTGTCCTTCTATGGCAGACAAAAATGGAGAGAGGACTATCTTTAATGATGCCCACATCAAATTGAGGAGTCACACTATCATGTAACAATATTTTTGATCACAATACTGTGATTGACACATGCATTAACTCTGTCTGAACCCTTTCTGATGACTTGCTCTAAATAATCCTGACAATTCTTGATGGATGTGAGTGCCTACCTGCATCTTCTCCAGGGCTCCCAGAGTGCCTGAGACCCTGGAGCATCTGAAAGCTGTGTAAGTGGCCCGGTAAACATCTCCAGTGTTATCAACCCCCTGAGGAGAGAGAAGGGACCACAGCTTGACCTGAGTCACTTCTATCACTCAACGGCCAGTAACAACACAAAACAACAAGATAAAATACAAACTCCTGTGTAATTTGAGTGTAAACCTACAAAGTCAACTCATTAATGAAGTGACAGAAGACAAAAAGAACTTAGTTTACACAGTGAGACAAGCTAAATTAAGAAAAAAAAAAGAAATAAACTATAAAACAAATAAAACCATTTGATTCCCGAGAAGGGAAAATAAAGACAAGGACAGTTAACAGAGTGGAAGAGTTGACAGGAGAAAGAGATAATAATAAGAACATCATAAGGAAGAAAAGCACCTTGACATATGGAGGAGCGAATGATGACAGGTACCATCTCACTTCCACTTCTCCATTCTGCACCTCCAGCTGGGCCTCTGAAGTAGAGGAGCAACAGACACTTTGAGTCTCCCACAGGAATACTCACACAGTACACTGCCTCGAGAGTATGACTAAAACCACATCAGTCTGAAGATGGAAAAGATTTTTTACTGAAACATTATCAGGTTTTGAGATAATTCTTTTAAAGGGTAGCTTTGCGATTTTCCAACCTGGACCATATTTTTCCATAATTTTGTGTCTGAATGACTAATGAGAAGAACAATTTTTTAAAAACTGGTCCAGTATTGAGCAAGAGTGCTGCACGAAGCAGGCTGCAATGTAATGTTAATGGGCAATTGTGCACCATCAATTTCCGTCCACTATAAGTGCTTGGGTTTTTCGCTGCCGTGTTCAGATTATTATTCTAAGTGTCTGACGACTTATGGAAAGGCTCACTACAGAGAGACTTTTTTGTTAAAAAACAGCCTGCTTAAGGGTTTATTTCAACCAAACTAGAGTTGGTGATTGTTGAAGAGTGGAAAGTTTTATTTTGTCTTGTTGGCAAATTGGAATGAAGTGGGGTTTTTTTTTTACAAGGATAAAATGACTTTATTTAAAGTAGCTGTGCGGAACTTTTTACCATTCATAAAACTGTCCCTAGTTCGTATCACCCCCCCTTGAAGATCCACACATTTATTTGAACCCTACAGCGACAAAAAAGCCTTTCTCTATATGGCTATTTAGCTTAGCCTCACTCGGGTCGGACACAGCGGAAGTTAGCAAACCAGAATACGGCACCCAGAGGCGGAAGTAAGTCTGTACTCCCGCAGCGGCCCACAGCGGCCCACAGCCATTAAACCACAGAAGAAGAAGGAGCCGTGTTTATGAGTAGGATTTAAGAAACAGTCTAAATGACATGTAGTAGGGAGTAATCTCTTGTACAGTAGGTGGTGGTATGCACCTGGAAGTTGTTTGCGATCCGCCAATAAACTGAGAGAATTAGAAGAGCCGTGTTTACAGAGAGTGCTCTTCAAGTAAGCAGTACGCAACGGGCATTGCTGAACACATAACGGTTTTACCAGATGTATCTATAAAGGACTTGGTTGTACTTGCGATGTCATGGCGGATAAAGAAGGAGCACCATCTAAATGAAAAAGAAAAAGAACAGAAGAAGGCTAAACGGGACAGTGATGGGGCTCGAGCCAAAACGCGTGTAAAACTTGGTCGGGCATTCACCAAGTGGAGAGAGCCGAGAGATTTGAATGGTTTTAAAACTGATCCCGAGTTGGCCCTTTTCCAAATCGACAGGTATGTAATTGTTTTAATTTAGAGAATATACTGCAACTTGTTAGACATTGTTTCACTTCAATATATGACGACATGGAAGTTATAAGCAAGCTAAATGTAACGTTAGCTGATGTGAACTGCTTTTGTCTAGTAACGTTACAACAAACGCCACAAAATTATCTGTGACTGAGACAATGAACACAAATATACAGCAGACAGTTGTCCTCAGTTTATAAGAAATTCAGAGCTACACCAGAACATTTATGATTTTCCTCTTGCTCTCCAAAACAAATGCACGTGGTAACTGCCGCTTGCAGTCGAGATTTTACAACACCAGGCTGTGGGTGTCATACCGCTTCGACAAAAGGGGGGCACTATAATCAACGAAAACGTAAAGTTCCGCACAGCTGCTTTAAATGGAGTCTGGTGAGACTGGCAATAGTGACTGGGGCTGTTTCTGGTTAAACAAAAAGGATGTGTCTCTTTAACAAAAAGGTGTGTGAGGATATCTTTTATAAGCTGTTACAGGCTTAAAAAAAATCTTAACATGTCAGTGGCAAAAAACAGCACTTTTGAGTGGATGTGAAATGATGGTGGGATAGACCGATATGGATTTTTTAGGGCCGATGCCGATACCGATTTTTTTCCATCACCCGTAGCCGATGACCGATTAAATATTTAAGCTGAAGCATAAATAAAACAACAACTACTGTACACAGTAGGATTCGCTGCATGTGCGCTGCAGGGTCTTCCGGCAACACAGAGCTGCCCGTGGATGCCTGTCTGTAAATCATGCCAGGGAAAAATAAATCCGCGAACCCACGCGCGTATCGGCCGATGCCAATACAAGTAAAAAAAAAAACTCAAATATCGGCCCGATATATCGGCCAGCCAATGTATCGGTCTATCCTTAGACGGTGTGAACACTTCTCCGTGTAGTTACAACGCAACCTAACTTAATACTGGAGCAACTTTGAACGTTGTTGTTTCCATTAGTCACTTAGACACAAAAATCATGGGAAAATAGGTTTGATAAATAACTGATCTTACACCCATATATTATGTATGGGAAAAAAAGAAAGAAATTGCAATAAATATGTAAATATTGAATGGAATGTAGTTGTAAAATGCAACATGAATTTATTGCAATAAAAGTATCAAAAAAACAAACAAACAAACAAAAAAACTGATCTTACCTTTAAAGGCTACTCAGACTTGGCCACAAAGTACTACTGTATTGTACAGCCCAAATTTAGATGAAGAGAAAAAGTTCTGTCCTCTGGTCAGTCACCTCCCTACCTGATGTTTCCCCTGAAGGAGTGGCAGGGAACATGATGGTCTTGTTGCTGATCTCTACCAGGGCTTGAGGTGCTTGTGGGGTCTGTGGGGGTAGTGACGACTTGGCGGTGAGCCTAGCCATAGGCAGCACTGGGGTGGCAGCCTGAGGAGGTAGGGCTGTCAGAGTTGAGTCTGCTGGGGCTGCGGACACATCCAGAGCCAGGTCCCCACGAATCTGGACCTTAATAAACTGAACCAGTGGTCAACATGCACACATTTAGCTCTGGTTACGTTCTCACAATAAAAGACAAGATTCACGATTGAATTGTGTTCCATACCTTCTGTTGAGCGTTACACTGGACATAAATCTGTCCACTCCATGGCAGCAGGCTAGATTTAGTTGCTAGTGAAGGGTTGGGGCTGATCAAAATCTGTAGGTGGCACCTAATTCAACAATTATGAAGAATTAGGATACAAGCAGAATAACTGAAATCATATATTAGAACTGCAGCTAACGATTATTTTCATTGTCGACTAATCTGTCAACTATTTCTTTGATTAGTCAACCAATCATTTCATCGAAAAATGTATTAAAATGTTGAAAAATGTCGGTCTGTCTCTCCCAACCCCAAGATTATTTCATCTAATGTCTTGTTCCGTACTCACGCCAAAGGGTTTTAGTTCACCATCATGGGAGAGTGTGTAAAGCTGCCAATATTTGAACATAAGAAGCTGCAATAAGAGTATTTTGGGGTACTTTTATAGTACCTTTCTATGAAAAATGATTCAAACCAATTAGTCGACTACTAAAACAGTCACGGATTATTTTAATAGTCGATTAGTCATCGATTAGTCGACTAATCGTTGAAGCCCTATCATATATACACATACAGCCAGACAGGATTCAGATCACATTAGGATTGGACATTCCTGTAATTGTTCATTTTGAGCTATGATGACAATATTTGTAAGGGGCTGCACTTCCACTGTTACACACACACACACACACACACCTCAAATTAAATTGTCAACATTTAGGCCCAATTCTAAAACACCCTTTGTCCCCACCATTTAGCCCTAACACAAATGTCCCGAATCTTGAGGGGATAGAGGAGTAGGTCAAAGTATTTGGGCTACATGGCCCTTCAACAGGAGGTTTTTCAGTGGCACACTTCAAACCAAGTGTCATGAGAAATCATCAGACAGATGGCTGTATACCCCAAAATGTATTTTCTTCCTTAATAAAGATTTAAAAATCAAAACATCATGGGTTCTAATTCTGACCAAAAGACAAAAGACATCACCAAAGCCAATATATTTTACTTAACAACCAAGTGCAAGGTCTTACTGAGGTTCGATGACGCCATGCTGAGGGGTGATGGTGAGGCAGTGAGCGGGCCAGGACAAATCAAAGCACAGCTCCCTGGATGTGTTGTTCCGGATCTGAACCTGACTGGTAGTGGCTGCACCATCTGAAAAACAAAAAACAAAAAAAACAAACAAACAAACAAACAAAAAAAAAAAAAACAGGAAATTTGTGTTGCTGGCTGATACTATTGCAGAGTCAGATTCATTCACCTATGGTTTGGAGGTAATCGCTTCACCAACTCTACTAAAGTCTGTGGTGGAGTTCAAAGCCAACGTGACAAAAATGCACATGATAATATGCTTTTGAAATCTAGATTCTACTCACTGATGGTGGGAGCTGCAAGGACAAGTTGTTCTGGATGGATGGTCCAGGACTCAGACTGCCTGTGTAATGGCTCTGACGCCTAAGGGGAAAAAAGACATTCTGCATTGAATATGAATACTCTTTTTTTTTTTTTTTTTTTTGCGCCAAATGCAGTCCTGTAGAAAAAGCACCAAATAATCAACACTCATGTTGTCACTCAACACAAGACACCATTAAAGTCCATTAAAGAGAGCTTATGGTACCTTTAAAGAGGGCTCTGCCACTCTCAGTGCTGGACCCTGGGGACCTTTCACTGGCAGCACGTCCAGAGACACATTACCATTCGCCACACTGGGAATTACACAACAACATTAAACTGTACATTGTGTCTCACATGATGTTTTTCATTTAAATGTGTTCATTATATAAAAAAGGACAATCTGTCTAGTGTAGACTAGTGTATATGCCAATCAGTGTGTGTATTAAGTAGAATGAACACTAAATCTATTTCTTCATACATTTATTTCAATTGATGAAATGCATTAGAATAGAGATAATACTATGAAGCAATCTATTTTTGTATCCCCGTCTGTGTTGAATGTTTCTGCTGTGTAGTAGTTTACTACATACCTGTCCGTCTCTGCGCTGTGTCTAGCAGAGGGCAGCAACAGCTCCGTGTGATCACTCTGCTCACAGTCTGTGCTCTTTGTACTTCCAAGCAATGACACCACTACCTTACTCATGTTTCCATAGAAAATGTGAGCTTCATTGGGCCGTTGGGGCAGATCATAGGCTACAGAAAGGGTAAATAATTAGAGAGACACCAACAATTGAGACAAGCATTCCACCAACCTATTTAAATTCAATCTGTCATTTCTAGTATTTTCTTTGTGCCATTATTACTGTTTCTTGCTCCAAAAGTCTCCCTCCACACAAGATATAGAAGCTTTGATGAAGTGACTACAGGGTACAAATCACTATTCATAAATTAAATCAGCAATATGAAAGGTCAATTTGAATAGGTTTTCAGACTCAGACTGAAAATACATTTTTGACTAGTATTACAGGGCTCAACAATAAGGATTGCCCGATTGCCTGGGGCAAGTAAAACTCAAGGTCAGCCATGTAAACTAACAACTCACTTGCCCGATCGGGCAAGTTGCTAAAAATAGTAAAAGTTAATAACTAATTGATAAAATAAATGTATTTTAAAACGTGCTCCTTCGGCTCTGATGCAGCGGTCTCTCTGCCTGAAGTCACAGGCACACATAACAATGTCCTGCCCACAGCCCCCATTGATATTATTTTGCGCGACGGATGCTTCATATAATAACATATCAATATACTAATTATGGTGTTATGTCATTGTGTCATTTCCATAGACTGTATGGTCATTTCTGTCTCTACATGGTCAGTTTGTCAGCTGACAGTTATTGTTATGGACAGTGTGTAGCCTAAATAACCAGACTGCTGTTATGCACAGACAGACACGCTGCTCGCACAGCAGCATAGCACGGCACTCATGCTGAGCTTGTGTTGCGTTCAGGCGTTGTCACGTAAATAACAACTTCCAACAAAAAAAAAACAGGTCATAGCACAAAACAGCAGCATGTCTAGTGACTTTTTACTTTTATTATATTCAATAAAATTGTATGTTCCTAAATCTTGAGACACCTCATATGTAAGCGAGACAGACATTTAACCTGCTCATTACTGTGCACAAATGTACTGTATGTACTTAGTCCTAAAGAGCCCTTCTGGTGCCAGTAGATACATAGAACCATCCCAGCAGACTGTGAACTGGAGAGAGGGGTGAAAAATAAATAGAGGTGGGCATGGCTCAAATAGGGCGCAAAATTATAGATGGAGAATGATTGACAAATTTTTCACTTTAAGCCCTGACACTGTCATTTTTGTGTAGGAGTTAAGCTACAATACATGACATATGTTGTTTTAATTAATAAATACAGTGTGAATAAAGATTACATAACATAAAAATAACTGCAGTCTTTGTTATTTGATAGCCGCTTAAATTAAACAATTTTTATAGGGCAGGTAAAAACTGACTTCGGGCAAGCAGATCTCTGACCAACTTGCCCGACCGGGCAAGTGAAAAAAAACCTTAGCGTTGAACCCTGTATTATATAGACATCTTACTCTCTGTAATATTTTCTTCTCCCAGGAACTTCTCATTGAAGTTAATGTTTTTCAGCAGACTGTTTTCAGACAGTGCCTTCCGCACAGCCTCCGGTTTGCTCTGAAGCAATCTGAAAAGACAAAACACAAACATACTGTGGGGGGAACAAAACAGCTTTCTCGCAAACGTAGAACCATCTGGAATTGGATCTTTAAATTCCTGTCTCTTCCTAAAGATTCAGAAACAATATATGTTTATTTGAATCTACTGTATAGTCCAGCATACAAATCATCTGTACACAGGAGCATCACACAGATATTGCTGTTTGCATGATAATGCTGGCCATTCACAATATATCTTCTTCAATTCCCATACATACCAATGTTACTACTTTGATAGCATAAAAGCAAAGGGGTGGAGAGTCTCACCTCCTATACTGCTGCCTGGAGACCTCATCTCCACAAAACAAACAGACAGTAGCCAGCAGTGCATTATCTGACTGACATAGGGCCCGTTCTCTTTGGGTGGACTTCATTAGCACGGTAATCACCTGAAAAGACACACAAATGTTATTAGTACCAAGGTCATATTCCAGCTTTTGCAAGACTGGCAGCAATAAGAATAAGATATTTTCAAAGAACAGTGTGAACTATAGATTGAATTGAATTATAGATCAGATTACAGTCTTTATTCACATTAAATACTTTCATTTCTTGAAAATAATGTAATTTAACACATTTACTAACTGTTCATGTTCAACTGTTGATCAGTTGTATGAACTCTCCTACCTCTTGTGTCCTTTCCTTAAGTATAAACTGTGATGGGGCGAGGCTGATGACAGAGGGTTCAATTAATGTTCGTGTCTGCATATCAGCGAAAGCCACAGCTTTGATGTAAGCTGCTCTGGAACCAGTGTTCCTCACGCACAAACACACTTTGCTGACACGACCAACAGTGATATCAGTCAGTGTTGCCACATAGCCATCCGCCTGTTTCCTCTGGTCCTCCAGGATGATGTTGCTTGTCCCACCATAGCCTGACAGTGGAATCTAAGGATGGGAAATATAGGAACCAAATTAAACTATAGCTCAAGGCTTTCAACAGAAAATGAGAAAACATGACATGTAAAGAAAATGAGGCAGGAAAAGAGAGAGGGAACGGATGGAGGTTACGTGAGAGAAATGCAAAGTGATAGATGACTACAGAGAAGGAGACCAGAGGGCAAAGCAGGACTGAAACGGTCACATCCTCACAGTGAATTTGACCCCTGGCTGTGAAGGCCGCACTCCAGACTGTTTGATCTCCAGCTTGGCCAACATGCAAGCCACCCTGGTGGGAGCAAAGAGCAGGTGGACGGTCACATCCTCTTTGGGACGGATGGACAGCTCCCCATGTCGCGTCAAACGCTCTTCAGGACTGAACATACTCTGGAGCTGAGGGAGACACAAGTTTGCATACTTCACATTTGAACAGTGCAGATATTTCTCAAACAATCTGTCAAATGATCTATTATGTTTTATAGCTTGTCTGTTATGGTTGATGAGAAGGTGCAAAGGGTTACAAAACTGGACCCTTAAAGGGGAACTCCACCTATTTTACACACTGAAGCCTGTGTACAGGCCTTGGGGAGTGCTCCATCTTTTAAAACAGTCGTAGAAAGCCTTTTGTGGCTCCAGAGGGAGTAGTGTGAAGTCTGATAAATTACCCCAAGTGAAGTGACTTGAGTCAGTTTCTGTTGGGGTTGAAGACTACAAGTTTTAAAATGGAAAAAAAAAGAAGTGAGGCAGACCTCTGTGTTCCACTCCTAATATTGTGTGATGCTAGAGGCTCAAGGCCACATTAGCCACTATTAGGATAAAACATCCGAAACCTGCAATGATCAGGTTACTTTGTGCACTGTGGGCAGCAGGTATTGACAAGAAGAACAGAAAAAGACAGTATCTAGTATCACAGAGTCATTTTTTCTTAACCACCTATCATGAGTCTGGCAATGTTATAGGAGTGGCTTCAAGGTAACACAAGGTGAGCAACTGATATACAAGAGGTCATTTTGTGAATGAAGTGTTCCTTTAATACCATATTCATGTATTTATCTTAGACTTCTTTTCTATCTGGTTTTAGCTACATGTATGTGTGTGGTCGTACAAAAAAATCTGATTAAATAAAACCACCTTCGTTCAAAACACTTGCAGTGGAACGCTTATTAACAAACACACGACACTATGGAAATTAAAATTAACTATGCAGGTGATTCCTAGCAGAACATCAAAACACAAAAATTGGATGTGAGGGTACTCTGAACAAGGAAGAATAGAGATGAGATGTTTATCAGTATTTTCAAAGCGCAAATATTACAGTCTACCTGAAAACAGTCCTGGTCTTGACCACGAATAAGCAGCCGTAGCTGCTGTGTGGTGGTGGTCGAGTTGTTCCTGAGGACCAGCTTCTGTTGGCTGAAAAACAATGGCAGCTGTTGGTTATGCGATAACAGTTCTGTGTCAGACTTGATATGTTTGATACACGCTGATTTGAGATTGAGAGCCATTATATAAATGTCCTAATTTGAGTTGGCAGTCAAGTCAAACCTGGATCCAGTTAAACCTTTAAAAGAATGCATCCATTCCATGGGGTATTTCTTACTGGTGCCTGTACTTTACCTCCCTTCAATGAGTATAAATAAATTGTGTATTATGTTGAAATAGCTTCTGAGAAATAACACTCCCTTTAGACACCCTCTGTCCCTTCTCATGAATAACATTACACAAGCCTGAATAGAATAAGGTGGACCACTGGGCCTTGAGTTTTTTTATTGATTACTTTCCAATGAATAATTGATACCTATAAAAGTGGGGTTTTTTAACGTAATGATGAAATTAATGAAAAACTGAAATTTGCTTACATAGCTCGTCCTAGAGTGACCCCTCCCCAGGCTACGAACTGTTTGTTAGAGAGGATCGGTGGAACATCACTGGCCACACCAGGACCAATGACAGCAGCAGAGGGAATGGCAGGTTTCCCAGAGTCCTCTGGGACAACTTCTCCTTTCAGGGTTACCTCATACTGAGGACCCGAAGGCAGCACCAAGATGGTGAGAAGGCTGCAACACAACAAGCACAAACAATTAATCCCAATTAGTACATTTGGATGTCCACTACACATGTGACATGTTTTGGGATATTCATTGATATAACCAAAGACTGATGCTTGTGAACATTTCATCCAAGCATACCAAGCACATAACATCAAAATCTATTAGTCTGGTTAGATCTGTTATGGAAAAAACTGCAATGAATACCACTTAAGACAAAACAATGGACCGGAGAAAATCCATGCTGGGACAGTGAGACAAGAGACACACAAGGGCCCCAGTCGGGTGGCGGGTCGGCACCACTTTGCCATTTTTAACTTGGTGTCAGTTTCTGTTTTATTTTGACTTTGGGCGCAACGATGTGAAATTACAAGTTATTAACTTTCCTTTTAACCATCTGCACTGCTGTCACAACAAAACTCCATTTCAAGTCTTTGTCATGCACATGCACTTATATAAATCTGAAATGTGGTTCCACTAACGTACTGAAAGTATTAATTTTTTTTTTTTTTTACATTCAAAGCTTCTATTGAGGTTTTTGAATAAAGCTTTAAATGTCTGTCACTGCTACAAAATCCTCAAATTGAATGACATGATTCATCAGATTAAATGAGTTCGCGTTTTTGTTTTATTAAATCAACTTCCTTTAATGATGAATGAATCAATAATGAATAGATGTAATTTACGGTGCTTTTAGATTGCTGCTAGATGACCCTCTTAATACAGGTGTATGCCTCCCATTGTGTGTGGAAAGTGGGAGAGCAAACAGTTTTTTGACCTCAGTAACAATGTTGTTTTTGAAAGGCTAAATGCCAACAAATATGGGTTGAAAAGAAATATTTTGTTAGATTAAAAACTTTTTGTGAAGATAGGAAATGATTATCTATCTTTTTTCAATAAATTCTGACTTTGGACTTTACAACACTCTGGAGTTATTGAAAGTGTACTAATCACGCAGGTTAAACAATTCTACACAGCCACCACTGGAATCTGATTTTACAAAAAGTATAATACTAATTAGTGTAGCCCAATCATTATCTGCAACTGTGCAGGAAGACTGGGTTTAAACAGAAACAACACACAAAAAATCTGGTGGTGTTAACTGGATTTCTCTAAAAAAATCTTGCTCCCAGTATGGAACGGATGGATTGAACTGTGGTTTCTCACTGGTTACTGCAAAAGAAATAAATGTTTGTATACCTTTCTTGATATTTCCTGCTGCCCTGTGCTTTGAAGGAGACCACGATGCCTTGCTCCTCTCCTATTCTCAGGGACAGTACATCAGGTGTCACAGAGAAACTGTCCTCAGCATCACTGCTCTATAAACAGGAATCAAACAGAGACAATAAGAGGGAATGTAAGTGAGAAGAAGAGGGCAAAGGTAGGGACAAGACAGCAAAGAACAGAGGATTGAATGTTGGGAGGCAAAAAGAAGGAAGAGATGGTGAAAAAATAAAAAGTGGAGACACAATGGAGAAAACAAGAAAAACAGGAGCAAAATATCAATGAATCCCCACTGAATGTGCCACAGTCAGAGCCCAAAATGTCACACAGGCTTACCAAAACCCCAGATCTAATAAGAAAAGTAAATGTCAGAATTACCTTGAGTTTTAGCTGAACGTCAATGTTTCCTGCATTCTTTAATGGCAACGTCTGTTGACTAGATTTACCCAGTGGAGCAGACAGGCTGACAGTCTGGAGAAAAGTAGCATAGAAAACAGCTGAGTGACAACTCTTGAGAGGGCAAGAAAAGTTGAAGAAAGAATTAAACGTGGTGATGAAAGGTTCTCTCACGTCAAATGTTTATGTCAAATACAACTGAATGTATTCCTGATTAATCTAGCAATTTTATTTCTCAAAGGCTTCTGACATTATATGAAACTAAATCTGATTTAGATAGACTTGCATTTTAAATGCAGTTTGGAACATCAGACAATAAAACAAGACTGGGGAGTTCTGCATCCCATCAGGTCGAGCTTTCAAAAACAAACATCCACTTTTCGCAATGATTGGAACTGTGTACGTACAGGTCCTTTAAAAAATGATATTGATCTGCAAATTCAGGACTCATTCTTTATCCACCTGCTGTTATGTAAACTGCTCAAAATAATCATCATGTTTGGCTCTGAAGAATTCAGAATTAGCCTTTTGTACATCTGTATGAGTGACTGTTTTACAAGTACAAGATACCCTCTCTGTGGCCAAGACCGTCTCAGTTTCAAGTTTATCAAACTACCTGATTTGGAAATTGTTAAAGTTAGAGGCTCACTGATCTGAACACAGAAATCTGCTTAACTGTTCCAGAATAGTTCCTGTGTGTGCTTCTCTTAGACCAATATTTGTATCATCTACACTGTTTTTACATTATCTTTAAATATACACCTTGCTAATACAATAGTTTTCAGTTACATTCAATTGGCCAATGGAATACAAGCTAGTCTATCACATTGCTACAAACTTAGCGGTCACAAGACATACATAACAATGTCTTTGCAGTGTATTGGCATACAGAGCTACAATATAGCCAAAAAAAAGCCATGTGGTAGTTTGAATACCTGCAGGTCTTTAGGAGCATGTACCCTTGCAGTTCCAGACCTTGCCCTAAGGGGAATACTCCTGATCACATGACTAGGACCAGGAGAGTCCACTTCAATGTCCACCCGAGCATTGTACTCATCAGCTGGACCAAGCTCTTCTGCAAGCACAAACACATAGTTAGGGTTAACAGAAAATAATTATATTTTGTTTTGTGATTATCTTTGCTCTGAGAAATGTTAATGCAAATATAACAATCTAATGTCTCTCAGTGTTTCTGCTGCTAAGGTTTGGCCGTAAAGTCTTTGCCACCACAGCAAAAAAAGAATTTACAAAAGAAAAAAAGCTGTCACTGGATGTAACTTCAGTTTTATGAGTATGAGAAATTCAAGGAGAGGCACAGGGAGTGAGATGACACCTGGGCTGGGCTCAGGCAAAAGATGTGACTCATGACCAGATTCTCAAAGTGTAAGGGGTTTCCTTTCGGTGTGATCTTTGTTCATTGTGATCTCAACGACACACCTGTAGAGTTTCATGAGCCAGGAACTTAATGGCCCAATGGCCCCTTCCTACTTCCTACCTCCCTAACCCTACAGTAAAAACATATATGTAATACATATCTGCATTTTTTTTTCAGTACTTTATTTCTTAAACAGTCAAGGAAAATGACTTATTAAACTGTATTTTCAAAAACACCAAGACTAATTTCCCTGTTAAAAAATACCCCCCTTCAGCAAACCTCTCAATCTCAAGCAAACACTGGATTATTTGGAGTTAAGCGAAAAAAAAAAAATAGTTATCTCATCCTACTGCCTTACACACAAATTAACAGTTAAATTTATAGTCTTTAAGTAATCAATACAAGTTTATTACCTGAGGAAACAGTGTACTTCTGAGGGGCCTTGAAGTGAACCCAGACCATGAAGCTCTGTGGATTCTGGAGAAAAAAAAATAAGAGTGAAATTTATCATGAGCCTGATAAAGTCCTCAATAGGTGAGCAAGAGAAATGTAACTGTGAACCTGTGTTACTTATTTCTTCATGTTCTGCCTGTCTTCCCAAACATAATAAGAAAATACAAATTAATTTTGGGGAATATCACAAAAAACCTAAACAAGCTTGAGAAAAACATGACACAAACACATACCATATGACACAATAATAATGTAAGTAACCAAGATGCTGAAAAGATTGTAATGATTTTGGCAGATCTTACCTCTCCATAGCTGGCATGCATCACGTGATTCATCACCGAGGGAGAGGACACTGGGGTCATGTGGCCAGCCTGCTGTGCTGCCTCAGATGTTATGGTAGGGTGCTTGGAAAAGGTGAAGCATCGCCACGCTGTAGCGTTCTGGAAAAATGAGATGCAAAATATACATCACTCAGATACTATTTATTAAGCTCCCTGCATTGTTTTGTTCAAGGATGCGTTGGTAAAAAGCAATTTCATTTACTCACGAGGACACCCTTAAAGTTCAGACTAATTGCATCCAGTGTTTCAAAGCTTCAAGATTTACTTGAACATTGCCACAGTAGGAAGAGATCACTCCATATTTAGTTTTTTCATTTATTCGCTCTCCTTTTATGTCAAAACAAAGACTTTTTAGCTTTTGCTCTGTTATTAGTAGGGTTTACTATTGTTAGTTTTTAACAAGCTGATGAATGATTTGCGTTCTTGAGAAATCTCAATTTCGATTTTTTTGTAGGCGCAAGGTAAAAACAGGTTACACGTTTATATAACAGAGAATTATTGTGTTTTTACAAACTTTTACACAATTCATGTCGAAAAGTCATTCATACATTTTATGGAACCAGTAAATTAATTTCATACAGTTTAATGAGGCTGTACTATTAGATAACATGATTCAATAACACTCCGCTGATTCTTTTTCCATTCACTGAACAAAAAGAGCGGAACAGGACAATACCAAAAAGTAAGCATGACTCGAGCCACTGCGTGGGACTATGATGACAGTGATGCGCATACAACTAATGCACATTAGGCTACATTATGATCATTTGTTTTTTATTATATCATTTATAATACAAATTTCAACTGAGTGCAAACTGAGGGTGCAATGCTTCTGCACCCTTGTAAAATCAGGCCGGCCTCACTCATATGCTCGCAACTCTTACTGATCTTCCTATAATGCCTAGACAAAATAAAAACAAAATTCGCGAAACATCATCCAGCCCAGAGGGAGCACCAGCGGGTAGCTTAACAACAAAGTACTTTAGAAGTTATTGCCCATGCAGCAATGGCTGAGTAGGTTAACTGAGAAAAATGCTAGACTCACCATTTGGTAAGACAAATGCATTATGAGGCGGGAAAACATGTGCATTCAACTCGCATGACTATAGGCACATACAGAAAGCCAGATCCTGGTAGATAAATGGTCGGTGTTTGCAGTATACATTCTGAAACTTTCATGAGTAAAATTTGTTTAGGAACCGATGAGCAGAGTCGGCATTTAAATTTCTTAATGGTTTCTCTGAAATCCCAATTTTAGAACCAGTTGTAATGTGGAGCTTGTCCTCTATGCCTAAACCGAGTCATTAGCTTAGATGAGGCTTAAACTTTAAGATGTGCCTAAAAAGAATTGTATACCAAAGTTCACACAGTCTCTTAAACCCAGCTGCATTTTGATGTGCACTTGTGTTTTAGTCTTTCATAGCTGTAACATGTACTGTAGGAACCACATAGTTGCCACTGGAGGTCAGTGTGGCATTGCTGTGCATCAGCATATGTGTGGCTGTAAGTAATCTGAAAATATCTAGAAATGTACTGTTGACTCACTGCACTGATGACCAGACGGATGGGCACTGTAGCATGAGTCCTGTTGAGCAGTTTGAGAGAAAGAGATTTGGCACTGCCTCCTGGAAGGTCTCCAAAATCCAGGCAGCCAGATTTGCTTACTTCAACCTGAGAATCAAAATGAATGAGATCCTGTCATACATACTATGCAACATATTTAATTTCACTCATGGGTCATTCAGTAAAGGTGGGAATAAGCAAGCATTATCTCAAAACACTGTGTTAATACATGAAGTTAAAACCTTAAGTATTTTACTGTGTCTTGTTTCTTATGTAGGAGGTCATTTTTGGTTAAAGGATAACTATTGTTTTAAGTTTTTGTTTCTAAGTGACTAATGGAGGCAACAAATTTTGAAATTTGTTCAGTACTGATTGACAGTGCTGCAGCTGACAGCTGTGAAACAGGCTACAATGTAACCACTTGGGGTATTTGCGCACCGTCAGTGTATGTCCACTAAAAGTGCTTGTTTTTGCCATTGATGCGTCTGACAACATTGCGGACAGGACCCTGAAGAGATGTCCCAATTAGTCACTTAGGCACAAAAACAAGGGAAAATAGGGTCCAGGTTGAAAAATACAGACATTTTTAAGAGTGTGAATAATCTTTGCACTGAAGGCCCCTCACCTCAAGCTCAGGATTCTCTGCTATGGCAACCAGCACTACCCTTTTAGCAAAGATGTTGGCTCTGGCAGCAACCTCTGTCTCTGCGGACGCAGGCCAGGAGCAAACACTGAAGACACACTGGTAGACCCCAGCCTGTGGAGGGATGAACAACACCTTCTGCTCTTCTGTACTCTTGGGGGCAATGATCGTCTTGTTCTTCACTATAAGCCACTGGTATGGCAAGCAATCCACCTGTAGGGATTGGCATCGAAGACAGAAGAAGAAGTGAGAATTAAATGAGTATTGTTAGCAGATATTTTATAACTACTCACGTTTAATCAATTAGTTGTATCAAAGTTTTCCAGCAACTAATTGTAAGCAGCCTCTTCCTGATATTTTAGGGTTTCTGGACACAATGATGAAGATATACTGAACAAAAATATAAACGCAACACTTTTGTTTTTGCTCCCATTTTTCATGAGCTGAACTCAAAGATCTAAAATATTTTCTATACACACACAAGACCATTTCCTCAGAAATATTGTTCACAAATCTGTCTAAATCTGTGTTAGTGAGCACTTTGCACCTTTGCTGAGATAATCCATCCCACCTCACAGGTGTGGCATATCAAGATGCTGATTAGACAGCATGATTATTGCACAGGTGTGCCTTAGGCTGGCCACAATAAAAGGCCACTCTAAAATGTAATCCAAGATCGGACGAAGAGCATGCAGATGAGCTTCCCTGAGACGGTTTCTGACAGTTTGTGCAGAAATTCTTTGGTTATGCAAACCAATCGTTGCAGCAGCTGTCCGGGTGGCTGGTCTCAGACGATCTTGGAGGTGAACATGCTGGATGTGGAGGTCCTGGGCTGGTGTGGTTACACGCGATCTGCGGTTGTGAGGCCAGTTGGATGTACTACCAAACTGTCTGAAACGCCTTTGGAGACGCCTTATGGTAGAGAAATGAACATTCAATTCACGGGCAACAGCTCTGGTGGACATTCCTGCAGTCAGCATCTCAATTGCACGCTCCCTCAAAACTTTTTAGAGTGGCCTTTTATTGTGGCCAGCCTAAGGCACACCTGTGCAATAATCATGCTGTCTAATCTCTGTAATCTCTGTAATCTTGATATGCCACACCTGTGAGGTGGGATGGATTATCTCAGCAAAGGAGAAGTGCTCACTAACACAGATTTAGACAGATTTGTGAACAATATTTGTGAGGAAATGGTCTTTTGTGTATATAGAAAATGTTTTAGATCTTTGAGTTCAGCTCATGAAAAATGGGAGCAAAAACAAGTGTTGCATTTATATTTTTGTTCAGTGTACTTTCAGCATACACACTTTGTCACTGTATAGTTAGTCACCACTCAGTGCATGCTGCTCACCTTCTCTCCATCGATGGCCAGGCTGGTGACAGTGATTGACACTTGTTGCCATCTCTCAGAGGGGTTGAAGAGGCTGAGGGAGATCTGTGAAGCAATGCCCACACAGCAGGTGTGAGGAAACCTCAGCTCTTCTGGCACCACCACTTGGCCTGAGGATGACAGTTGAATGGGAATAGCTGAGACAGGGAAATGCTGCCCCTCCACACATAAGAAGTGGTCAGTGATGTACTTATTAAGGGAGGATAGAGAGAGGCAAAGACTTGAACACTATCATTCCTTGCAGCAATTACAAACTGAGAGTTGAACGTTCATTGCAATTTTCTGATATACACAAGAAAATTAATTCTTCCCTGTATTTAACAAAGTGTTGCCCACATATATTAATTAATGTATGACAAATAATGTTAATGAAACAACAGTAGTCAAATCTTATCATTTTTTCTAAATACAAGAGTGTACACAGTTTATTAAAATGGGTACAGGAAGTTAACTTCACACCAAGATCACTGCTACCTCTCAGTTCCTCAAGACCACCTGCCACCAGTGGCTCTGCACCATACTGAGTGTAAGGTTTTCCCATCATTCCAATGTCCTGCTGGCCCTGATGGGATATAGGGAGGTGATGGCATCCAGTGGACCCCGAAATCCCCAGAGGACCTGCTGTGGGATGGACGTGTCTCACTGTGAGATCACTGTTGGGTATGCCTGGGGGAAAAAAAGGCAGAATACATTTAACAAGTATGTTTAATGGGTTTAACCATCATGTTGCATCATTGCCGATATTTTTCTGGGTATTTCACTGTTTAGTAATACACCCCACACCTCCTTTATTCGTGAAAGTAGGAAGAAGAGACATGCCTGCAGAGGACACACTGAAGAGACCACTTCCTGTTGTTCTGACATTATAAGCACCTGGATGTAATGGAGCTTCAGGTCCCAAATACTGCTGAGCCAGGTGGGAGTTGAAGAGAGAGCGCCCAGTGAGGAGGGACTGCATATCTCCTTGGTGAGGAAGGTCAATCAAGCCAGCACACTGTGGCTTAAAGCTGGGGATGGGCACGTAGTGAAGCCCTTCTGATGAGTAGGATGGAGGAATGCCGAGGCCACTAGCATACACCGATGATGACACTGAGCCACCAGCTCCCCACTGCTGGGAGCTCTGAGGAGCTGCAGTGCTGCTAGTTTGCTGAATGTTCAGATTACTGCAATAGCCTGAGTCAACTTTAGTGAGCTGTCTTACGTTGGACTCAGAGAGGTGCTTGTGGTTCCTGCAACTTGCTGCAATATCTCCAGTTCTGTCCCCGGGGCAGTGGTAGTTGCATTCACTCTGGCTGCGAGTACAGCTCAGACCAGAGGCACTGCGTGGGGGCTCTGGGCTTTTATACTGCTGTGCTGGTAGTGGATCCAGACTTTGAGAATGCTGGGGTTGCATCTGGTCCAGGCTTTTGGCCAGGCCAAGAATATCGAGGTCAGACTGTGTATCTGGTTCCACAGGTGGAGTTGGACTGATTCTGATGATGGTGGTGCTCAGTGCCATACTAGAGTTATTCTGTGGACGGCAAAAAGAAGAACAACCCAAGACAATTAATACCACACCCATGATTAATACATAACTACAACCATTACACCAACAACACAAAAAACAAAATTAACTATTTTGTCTGTTTAGTTTAAAGAAAGTGTGTACTCTTTAAAATACATGTTTAAAAAGATGTTTACAAAGTTAACCTTCTTGAAGGGCACATTCCCACCTTAAAAAAAAAAGCCCAATGGCAGTGATCTGGCTTCATTTCACAGAGCACGGACCGTCATGTTTAATGCTACAAGAATTGAATTTTTAGTGCTGAAGCAGCCGAATTTAGGTATGTTTTACTTTGTTCTACCGTACCTTTCGCCTCTCGGGTGTAGGTACGACAGTGCCGTCATTCATTGAGATGTATGTGAGCCTGCTGAGACTTGGGCTGGAGCAGGTAGACTGAGGTGAGAGGTCAAGACCTGGACGTTTGTCCGCTATACCACCACTGGATGACACAGGTGACATCATACTGGCAAGACAAGACAATAATGAATGATGACTCAAAACAGAAATGTCCCATGTCTGTCAGTAGTAATGTGCATCAGCTAAACAGGATAAAAATAAAATATACCAGACTAAATATTTAAAATTGATGTGACAGTTCCTTTCTTGTCAAGTAATCATTTAACACTTTGTTTGAAGCCACAACAAAAATTACTTATATTCAGTATTCTCAATACACTGACAACATGTGTGATACCATACCCATCAGCGCTGGGAATGGAGGTTTGGCTTGGAGAAGAGTGAGTAAGCGGAGAGGTGGACGGTCTGAAGTTACAATGCGTCTCCTCCACACAGGGCTCAGAGAATCCCTTGGGTAGTTCTGAGAAACAAAGTTACTGTTAACTCACACATTCATGATGTCATCTCAGTATTCTCACAGGGGCAACACTTTCTAACCATGTGCAATATGGTGGCTACTGATCTCTACAGTTGTTTAAATAAGGGCGATTACTGCCCAGAGAACTGGTGCAACTTTACTGTTTAAATCAGAAGCCTCACATTTCTGGTTGTTACTCACCAGATGCAGGGTCTAGTGGAGGTTGCGTGTTTTGGCAAGAGAAGCCAACATGCTTCTCAACAGAGCTACGAGGTAGTGAGGCAATCATGATATTCCTGGGTGATGGTTTCTTCTCTGGAGAATTATGCGGTCTGTCTTGCTGCGAATGACCTGCACTCCTTGCCCTCTGTGGCGGAGAAGAGGAACCTTTAAAACAAGGCAGACTTGACTGCCCTTTCCTTGGGCCTGGTGGGGTTTCTGCCAAGCCAGGTGAGGAAGCAGAGCTTTTATCACTTTTCTGTGATGTTTCTAATGGAGTCCTAAAATTGCTAGATGCTTGTAGGTTAATTTCTCCTGGTTTGATTCCATTTTCTGTCCAGGTACTGCCTGAGGAACCACAAGTCTTGATAGCAGAGGAAGAGGGGTTATTATATGCTGCCATTTTGTCTGCAGGAGGCATCAGAGTGGAGGACTGTCCTGAGCCCACAGATCTTCTGGTAGAACCAGAAGATGTGCGAGGGCGAGGAATAGAGCTTCTTCTTGGGTCACCTTTATGACCTGGAGATAATGCATTTGGAGGAGGCGCTGCAGATGAGCTGTTTAAAGTTGTCTCTCCTCCTCCGTCTTTCTCCTCAGTTTTTGTCCTTGTGGGCTCCTGTTGAGTCTCATTGTCCACTCGCTGAGCTGAGCTCCCAGGCTCCTCGGGATATCCTGCCTGAGGGTTTCTCTGAGAACTGCTGAGGTTGTCTGCCCAGGCGGTCAGGTCAAAGGTGGTGTGTGCCACAGAGGCATCAGTGCTGCCTGACACGTCAGTCTTTTTCAGGTATTTCTCCATGTCAAAGGCACTCAGCTCTCCAACACAGGTGCTTCTGTGCAGTGTGTCCAGCATGACACTCTGATCTGGCTCCTTTCATAATGAACATATAAAAGAAGACATTAGGAGGTCATGGTCACACGGTTAATAAACTTAACTTGAGTCACCCAAAAAATAACATTTTCTTTGTAAACATTTACAGATTATACTCAAGCAATTCTTAGTATGTTTTTCAGTTTGTTCTGGTGAGATATTTTTTATAAAAAAATGAATAAAGGATCAATTTATTAAATAATATGGAGTGCTGGGATTGAAGCACTAGTCTTGGGTTAAGCTGTTTGATTAGTGATTACAGTTTCTGTTCCAACCTGAGAAAACAAAACATAAACTCAGATTGAGAGCACTATCTCACTGCATGATGATGACCGAACCAAGACACATACTATTAAATATAAAAGGTAATATCTGGGAGGAAAAAAAAAACATCCAAAGCCTCACATGTTCAGTGGAGTGTGGCCCTGCGGATTCAGGTCGATTCCTTGTCCTTCTCCGCTTGGACAGCTCCACAATCATAGCAGCCAGCTGCGATGGGTCAGTGCTGATGGACGCATCAGCAATGGCTGAAGCGATTGTGCTGATACTCAGCATCAGATGGCTGCTGTTGTTGTTAGGGGACACACGGCTTTGATTACCCAAGCTTGATTCAGAGCCAGAGCCCTCACTGTGGTCAGGTAGTGCAGCTCTAACAGTATGGTCCTACAGAGGGGATATTTATTTTATGTCAGAAAGCCATACTGTTGTGGATGTGATCCTACATGGATATACTGAAATATCAACACATCCAAAAAGTCCCTGTACCTCCTGATCACATGGTTCTGGATCAGTATCACCTTTCGGTGACATCCTTTCCCCTGGTGCCTCAAGAGTTTTGTCCAGGTCCTCTGCAAGGAGATGACCATGAGGAACAGACAGAAAAGCACAATGTAAATAATTTTAAAATAAACACAGAAAAGATCAGGTAATGTAAAAGCCTACAAAGAGATTCGTCAACCGCCGTGATACAATGAACACACCTGGGTTGAGTGTTTTGTCTGCTTCACTGACTTCCACTGTGTCACTGTGAAGAGAGTCTCTAGCTGAGAACTCTGAGGGGTGAATTAGGGGAAATGGTTCTCTTTTCTCTGGAGAGGTAATGATGTAACCAAAGGACGGCTAGGGGAACAAAGACAAACTTTCAATTAATGTTACAGTTAAAAGAACTTAAAAAGCTAAGGCAAAAGACACAAGTGAATCCAACAACAACTTTACACCATTAGTCTGTACAAACTTGTCTACATTAGCTGAAAAATAATCTTCTTCAGCCCTGTCAAAATCATTTCTGGAGTTCTCTGCCAATGAACAACACATTGGCAGCTAGACTTTGTCAGCGATCAGACGCCAGCTGGTATATCCCCTCCATGGCTTTATGTATGAACAAATTCTTAACAGCCTTCATATGTACCCCAATGAGACTGAATGAGAGTATATTTTTTAGTTAAAGGGATAGTGCACCCAAAAATGAAAATTCAGCCATTATCTACTCACCCATATGCCAATGGAGGCCCTGGTGAAGTTTTAGAGTCCTCACATCCCTTGCGGAGATCGGCAGGGGGAGTGGCTAGCACACCTAATGGCAGACGGCGTCCCAGACTAACGTCCAAGAACACAAAATTGAATCCACAAAGTATCTCCATACTGCTCATCCGTAGTGATCCAAGTGTGCTGCAGCTGCGACATAAAAAGTTGTTTCGAAAAACGTCATATGAACTCTGTTTTTAGCCTCACTGTAGCCTGTAGCTGTGACTGCTTCTCTGTGCTCCGCACTCACGTGCGCGCGCTCAGGGTGATCGATTATGCACAGTCTCTGAAGAGCAGCAGTCTCGTCAGTACTGATATCCAGATTCTCAAGTGCAGGCATCGCCAATTCCCAGTCTGAGCAGCAAAGACTTTCCTCATCCGTTGGCACTGCTTTGCATTTGAAACAACTACACCACCAGGTTTCCAGTGCTCCACTCCGGTATTCTGCAGCTGGCTGAGGCTCACGAGCTGCATCGGCTGCTTCGTCCAGTAGCCTGAGTTCCGTGCGTATACTCGGGCTCAATCAACTACGGCTCAACAAAGAAATGCTGTTCCTCCTCAATTTCAAAGTCTTCAGACATGTTGGGCTGTCCTTTGCTAAAAGACCATAGTGCAAATTATCTTTTAGCTCTGTGGCTACCGCTGTCTCCCCCTGCGGTGCACGTGTCACGTGATGTAAACACGGGTAAGCAAAGCTCATGCTTTCGCTGGTCTCACGCAGGCGCACACACGTGAGCGCGGAGCACAGAGAAGCAGTCACAGCTACAGGCTACAGTGAGACTAAAAACAGAGTTCATATGACGTTTTTCGAAACAACTTTTTATGTCGGGGCTGCAGCACACTTGGATCACTACAGATGAGCATGTTGGAGATATTTTGTGGATTCAATTTTGTGTTCTTGGACGTTAGTCTGGGGCACCGTCTGCCATTAGGTGTGCTCACCGCTCCCCCCGCCAATTTCCGCAAGGGATGTGAGGACTCACCAGGGCCTCTGTTGGCATATGGGTGAGTACATAATGGCTGAATTTATATTTTTGGGTGCACTATCCCTTAAATGTAAAAACCTAAGAAAGCAATTTTACTGACCCGTTTAATCCCATTCACATCCTCAGTGCTGCCCAAACAGCCCAGGGCTTCAGAGCGCTGTCCAAAAAACTGCCCAAAAGTCAGTCGCAGGTAGCTTTGGTCCTCCTGGTTAAACTCTGAAGAGACCTGGGAAGCCCTCATCAGGATGTGGCTGGTGGTGGGGGCCTTCCAAGATGAGTCACTATTAAAGGTGCTGTTGCTGCTGACTGGTTCAATCTTCTCCTCCTATGTGAACAGCAATACTCACAATGAACCACAAGAGGCCGTGATTTACAAAATGCAGTGCAGCTGACAGTTAAAGGTTTCTGTTAGTGTCTTCTCTTACAATATGGCAGTTTTATTCATTTGATTATGACAAACAATGTAATCCAAGTAAATTTTGGTTACTTTAGTGTGTGGTGACAAGTGTATCTTTACTGGATATTCTGCAATGTTTTCCAGTGTTACTTGGCCGGTCAGAAATGAAAACTTGAACTCTTGAAGTAGAGAAAAAAAATCAAATTTAAGACATGAAAGAAAAAAAGAGGGCTGTTGTTTACCTGCATGAATTGGTGCTCCTTCTCAAATTCCTCTTGATCCTTAACTATCTTTTCCATGGCATCACCTGCAAAGGAGGAAAATTTGTCAGAAAGCATCTATTTATTCATGATATTCTCTACAAACATAAACACCACATTAGAGCAATCTTACAGTAATACAATAGAGCTGTAGATTTGGTACATACAAGCAGGAACAAAGTCCTCCTTTTGAAACTGGCCAACAGTCTCTGGCATGTTCCCATCAACCTCTTTCTCAAAGGAGGAGTAATATGCCAGGTCTGTCACCCACTGCCCTTCTTCATTCTGGTACACCACACCATGACTGGCATCGGCTTCTGAAGAGACAAGCAATGCCGTTAACATATTACACCATGGAACGATATGTATGAGTACCTACTATCATCTATGTAAATATCAGAAGCCCACCTTGTTGAAACTCAAGCTCCAGGTTGTCTGGACAATGGTTCCAGCAGTCATCTGAATCTTCTTGTTCCTGGTGGAAGCTCTGGGAGAAATACTTGGCTTCCAGAGAGGTGGAAAGAGGATTGTTTTCATCCTCACTGGTACTGTCTGAGGCCTCTGCAACAGTTACATCACCACAAGGCCCTCCCCTTATGCCCAAGGAAGGCCTGCTACCATCAGGCACATCTACTCCATCATCATCATCATCGTCATCGCATTCTGGCAGCAGTACCTAACGGTCGGTGGGATGACAAAAGCGTATATGATGCATAACAATGACATTTTATTTGAGAATGTTCCACCCCCTACAGTAAGGACTACACACTGGAGCTGTCCCACTCAGTAAGCAAAGTTGATGAGGTCTATTTAATACTTTATTCTGTTCGATTCCATCTTCAAGAACATAGTGGGATGATAGTTTCTTAGGTCTTTATAAAACCCTGAATTCAACAATTCGCCTGTTGTGTACCTGAGAGAGGTGGAAGCTCCCCTGGGTGCCTTGAAGGTGGGAGAAAGTTAGGTGTGCTGAGGAGTCCTGAGGTCTTCTAAGTCCAGCTCCACTCCTTAGGTAGACTGAGTCCAACAGTCGGTCAACAGTGGGTCCAGACTCTGTGTTCTCCATAGCATCCTTGCATTTAAACAGAACCAAGTTGACAAAGAGAGTCTTACATACATCACATTTATAAGCATTTTAACCTTTGCAGCTTTTACAATATGTATTTTTTTTACTTTCCTCAGTAAGGAACAAGCACACAATCTATGACAGCACATAAACTATGACAAGCTAACAAACATTGTTTTTGATTTAAGGAACAATGTTTTTTACAAGTGATATTTTACCCCTAATCTAACTTTTGAATAAGGATGACCTAACTCAATTATTAGATGGACTGTAGCTAGTCTATAATTTCACTACTTTTCCTCCTAAAATAGAAGTAAAAAACACCACAGTCACTGAAAGTAAAGCAACATCATGCAATTTTATAGAAATAAATATACGCATGGAATAACCAAATTACAATGCCCACCAGTTGGGCTGTTACAGTTACATTACAGTTGTCATGATTATTTACTTACCAGTGCCTCCTGTCGGTCCAGGACCATGCTCCAGTTGACAGGAGAAAGTCTTTGAGTTCCCCCTGATGCCCCAAAGGAAGAGCTGGCCTCTCCTGTTCCCACAGGACCCACACGGTCACCCATCTGCAAAAAAAAATTGTTTAAATCAAGCAGCAGATTGGAAAAAAAAGACAACTACAGAATATAACAGTGTGCCAATAAAATCTACATTATGTATGGTGTACAAAATTGGTATCTTCAATATGCACTATACTGTGCACGAAATCTCAAAAAAAAAAAAAAAAAAAGCACAAGTAATCCTTTGTTACTGCAGATAAAGCACTGGGGGGTATTCCAGAAAGCGGGTTATGTGAAAACTCAGAGTAAGTTAACCCTGAGATGAGGGAAACTCTGAGTTATCCGTTCCAGAAAGAGAGGTAACTGAAACTCTGAGTCAGTCACCATGGTAACAGACTCTGTGAACATAACCTGCTCACTGACAGGTTTTCTTCAATAAACTCTGAGTTTTTCTCTGTCTCCTCCCCTCTTACACGCTGTTTCATTTCCTCATTCATTCAGTCCGTGTCAAAGCTTGTATCGAAGCGCATTAATTAGCAGAGATTAACAGTCTGTCACAGTTTAAATCCTGCTGGATATTCGTTTGTTACTCAGGACTGTCTTAAGTTACTGAGTTTATGCACATCAATAATTTATTTGGACATCAGTTTTTGTCTTTACATTCAAATATTACACAGCGAGAATTCACCCTCAGCTCAGAATCAAACCTCTGTCCTTTTTATATTTATTATTTTTTATAACCCTGTGCACAATGATCAGACTGTCAGTCTGTTAGAGCAGCGCCGAAATGTTTATTGCACATAATGTGTAGGCCTAATTATTTAAATTTTAAAAATCGGTATGAAGCTTTAGACACGTAGTATCAGTGACTAATGATCTCTATCACTGATGTCATTGGTCGCACTGATGGAACATAATTCTTATAGCCTAATATTGGGGATTATGTGTTAATATTTCTGAGTGAGCAATAGTGCAGCGTTTCAATATCTTTAAATTTACTACATTTGTAGCTGAAATAAAGTCACTGAATGCTGTTGAGTCAAGATACATATAGATGTCCAACATTTTAAAATCTACTGTATTTTAACCTCAACGTCTTTTCAAGTGCAAATCACCAAACGTATTATTACTGGGTCAGACTGTGAGTTTACAGTCATGTCTTTATGTCTTTGATCTATATCTTAGCCTATATGTTTTAAATCTTAAATTTTTCAGTTGCTGCCTCCTGTGTTTTTCCGCATCAGATTAAATCTGAACAAATATATTATTATACTGTATATAATCAATGTAATGTATCTACAGCCTGATACACAGTCAGATTCCACCACTTTATCTTCATTAAGGAAATGTAAGTCTGATAAATGATGAATAAGCGGACAACACTGAATAAAACTTTTTTATTAACTTTATGGTTAACTTATTTACACTTTCCTCACTCTGACTCAGGCTCTTCTTTTAAAGATAAACGTGCACCGTCTGCTACACATGCACTGATATCTCTACATCCACTAGATTAAAATGGAGGCCCTTTCTTTTATTTACCTGCTGCCATGGTGAATCGTGGAGTCAGCGCTCCATTGATGATGGCTTTTTATTGAAGGCTTAACTCAGAGTGAACATACTCAAAAATGACTGAACTAACTCAAATCAGCTGTTCTGGAACGGGTAACTCAGAGTTTCCCATCTCAGGGTAAATCAATTCAGAGTTCAGGGTTAGACTCAGAGTTTGTTGAACCTCCTACCCGGAATACCCCCCTGTTGTCTAATAACATTAATGATACCTCTGTTCCTGTGTGCACCACCTTGCTGTTAGATGGACTGCAGCCAAAGTTATTAGCTACGCCTGTGTCTGTCAAAGTACCAGAAGTGAGCCTCATTCTTACCTCAGTGTGTCTGGAGAGACTCTTCCTTCCATGTCCTGGCAGATCCAGATCGCCATCCTCATCCTCACCGATAGCACTGCTCCCCACAATCCCCAGCCCACGCAGAACATCATAGGTGGTCTGGACTACGGTTGCTGGGAGGGGGATGGTTGAAACTCCACCATCATTTCCACTTTCCTCACTCCCGCTGCTCCCATCACCACCTCCTCCATCCCCTGGAGTTACACAATGACACCAAACAAACAAGTTGTCACCTTAAGATTCCGGGGGCCTGTATCACGAAGCGAGATCAATCTTTCCTGGGTTACCCAGACCTATCCTGGGTTGACTAACCCTAACAATGGCAATCAGGATAATCGGTAACACGACGCTGGATATCAACTCAGTAACTCAACCCAGGGTTGCTTTTCAAGAGCCGTGAACGCGCACGCAGCGGACCAATCACAATCATGAGAGAGGCGCAGCATCACTGAGCGTCCTCACAGAGCGCCGTATGTGCGGAGAAAAAAAGTATGTGAGTATCAGAGATTAATTCTACTAAAATATGACGAAGAGAAAAGTAACATTACAGAAAAGGCCAACACCGTGGCAGCTGCAGGAGGAGGAAACATGCGTGGCAACGCATAATGGGATGAATAATGTTTAGTTTTAGTTTAGATTAGTTTATTTGCACATAATGTTAAAAATAAAATTTACAAGAATAAAAAAAGAAAAGCCGGAGAGGTTAGAAGCCACTAAAAGCTTATCAAAGAAATTCCCCTGTCAAAACATCAATGAAATCACATAATAGAGAAGAAAAAAAACGAGTAAGGAAAGAAGAAATAGAGGAGGAGATAGGGAAAAATCAAGACAAAGGTAGGTTAAATTACTCATCACTGGTTCAAGTAGCTACAGTACCTGTACCTGTACATCTGACACTGATCACACCCTTGAATCCCATGAAATCAATGCTGCGCAGATGAATTGCGTGTATAATACAATTATCGTCTAACATCATTGCGTCTGATAAATTGGTCTTCTTTGTCATAACGTTATATATGCTACAATAAGGCTTAAAGCTGACGCCACAATTAAATCATATCAACACCAAATTGATAGTCTGAATAAAATCATCCTGATAATGAGCTGTGTTAGAAATTAACAGCTGTGCAAAAATATACCTAGTCTCTTTAAAAAACAAAAAGGAAAATCCCTCAAACACCATGAAGTGTAGACATGATAGGCTACTTTCCACATTTCCAGCAGCAAACCTGTCAATTAGGCCCATTATCTTTAACAGGGATCATTTCCTCCAACAAAACAAAATGTTGGCACTAATTAATGGTGCTATTAAGTGTCCGCAAATGATCAGTTTCTTTCTTATGAAGGGGTGGGATGAAATTTCGACTTCTTTCCACTCCTTTTTGAACAATCTTTTCATTGTCTGTTGTTGCTTTCTTTTCTTTTTTAATGTTCAAAATAAACTTTCAAATCAAAATCAATCAAATGAATTAAACTTCCCGTCATGACTGGGCTGCATTTCTGTCAGCGGAGTCATTTTTTTCCGAACAGCTGATTGGCCAGTGGGTGGTGCTTTTTATAGGCTCAGATTCAACCTTGAACTTACCCTGCTCCAGAGCAGGATAGCCGTTCAGAGTAAGTTACCATGGTGATCTACCCCGATAAGAACTGAACCGGCTTCATTAGACCGAAAACCCAGGGTTAACCCTGAAGTTACCTCGCTAAGACATTAATCCTGCTTCGTGATACAGGCCCCTGGAGAGCTGGCAAAAGAATCTGTCCAAAGTAAATTAATGTTCCTCAAAACTACCAATAAACAGACCCTTGTTGAATACTTATCAAGCCTTAATATGTGTTCACTTTGAAATATGAAAAAGCAGGAAAACAAGCCAGAGAACCAAAAAAAAAAAAAGGAAATAAACAGGCAGTGAAGGACAGTTGTTAAGCCAGATTTTGTACCTGTGACCGGAGGGTTGATGACTTGTCCCTCAGCAGATCGTCTGTGTTCAATCCCAGACAGAGATGGACCACCACGGCTGCTGGAAGCCTCATCATCAGAACTGCCTCCCTCTAAGCCCGGCCTGAAACTCGGACGATTACTCTCTCCAACCTGTAGCCACATGTACATATACACAAACATAAAAACAAACACTGCAAAATCAAAACTCTGATGAACAGCACATTCTGATACAGATAATGGAGCTACTCAATACTGGATTTTTTGAGGCTGATACCAATAATTATATGTGAGAGTTTAAAAACTCTGATGACAAAATTGTTTTCTATGTCTGACCAGTTGTCTGGAGGTGCTGGGCAGCAGCCGTGTCCTGGCAGCATTGCTGTTCCTTCTGGCAGACTCCAGCTCATCCTCAGTGTCCTCATCACTGGCAGGACAGGAGTCCATACCTGTAGCAGCAAGACGCACATCAGGCATCTGGAAGTCCTCCTGAAGAAAAGGTACACAAGATATTACAAATATCTTTATTACAGTTGATTTACTTGAGTCAAATATATGATTTACAAAAGGAAAGACAGATTGGGGAAGATAGTAACTTTGGAATTAAGAGAGTCAGAAGAATCAGGGTCACTTGCCAAACCTCACATTTCCAGGTGATATTTATAAACCTAAATATTATTTCCAGACAGGGAGATCATATTTATATGATCCCTAAGCAGTACATGGGCACAAAATACTACGGAGTAAATATTCTCACCTGATTGTAGTCATCAAGGAACTGGTGTCTATACTGTTCTGGGTCTGTTGAACTTGGGTTTGATATGCTGTCAGCAGCAGCTGGGAGTCCCTATGAACAATTACATATATTAATGGGACGCTAGGACAAATAGATGAAGTGAATGACAGCTGAATGAAAATTTACTGAACAGTTTTCTAATGGCTCACTAATAATGGTGAAGTGTAAGAGAACGTGTCGGTAAGGTTCAAAGTGTTTCAAAAGGAGAAGAGTCTTACTGTTGCAGGAATCTCCTGGCCCTCCACTCTGCCTCTCTGCATAGCAGGAGGAACCATCTTATTGAAATACAGTTCCAGCTCATCATCAGGCAGGTTGTTTGAATCAATGTCATCATCTGGGAATCGAACACATGTTCACAACATGGCTCACGCTTTGACAACATGACGGAAATCTCTGTTCATTACTTACTATTAAAATATGGAGGATGTACGAACCTGTGATATCGCTGTTCATGCTGTCCACAGACATGAGCTTCTCATTTGCCAGGAAGCTTGAGTTACTGCCACTGAAATGGTCACTGTCCACTCCTTCACTCTGCACAATGTCCTCTTCAGCTGTAGCGGGTAAGGGCTGAGCCTGTGTAAATTACCAAGGAAAAGAGAACGTATTTGCAGGGACTTCATCATGGTTTTGTTGGAGATAAAAGGCTTTTATGCACTGGAATTATCAAATGTGTTTACATGGACCCTAATATTCCACTAATAATCAGAATAATACAACAAAAAAGCAAACAAAACAACAAACAAACAAACAACAAACAAAACAAAAAAGCCCCATTTAACCACCTCAAGCAGAAAAGACTGGTCTGACCCAGCCCAATTGAAGGAATTTTCAATCAGGTTGAGAGGGATGGTGTTAACTTTTGATAATCTGTTCCATAGGAGAATATTAGCACTTAACTGTAACCATGTAAACACCGATCTGAGCCTTTCTCTTTGGTTGGAATAAAAATATTCTTTACGTGAATGTTTGCCTCACATGGTGGTAACATTAGGTGACACAGTTGATGCATGCACTGCACACAGCATGTTGCAACAGCTGTTTCTACGCACCTCCCCCTGCTGACGTTGACAGAGGGATGTTCATGAATTTAAAAAACAATTTAACACTCAGCTAGTGCTACTTTTTTATGTCAGCGCTCTGATTAATAAATATATTATTTGAGTTTGAAACAGTGGCCTTATGTAACCTTATTACAGGCTGTAATGTGGAGTTGCTGGTCATGACAATAGTCAGTTGCTACTAGTCGCAATAACCTGCATACAAGATGTTTATGGAACATCGGTAAATTGTAGCATCTACCGATAGTCTGCATGTGAGGTGTCTGTAATGTGTAGCTTAAGAAAATAACCTAGGTTACACTTACATTACTTACTATTAAATTGTGTTAACAAGCGTAAAAACTTATTTTTCTTATATACTCTATGTACTGAATTTATTGAATTTTCTGATTCTTTGTATTGTTTAATAAAAAGATATTAAAGATGTTCAACTATAAAGACATTTAACTGAAATTTAGCAATATAAAATGTCCTTAATTATATGAGTTAAGCCCCATGGCTCTCACATTTTGATATGTATGCAAAAAAAGGTCCACATGTTTACAAGCCAGAAGAAACTGTATTATGACTAAAGTTGGGGTACTATAATTACAGCATAAGAGCCATCCCAAACAAAAAGTACAACTGCCAACTGGTCAAGAGTTAAAAACATTGGTACCTTTGCATCTGGACCATCTTTATATCCAAACTGGGCAAATGTCAGAAGCCCTGTTGACAGCTCTGTCAAAAGAGACAGGAAAAAAAAAACAAAAACAAAGTACATTAGTATCATTCAAAGGAAATGTGTCTACTTCTAATAGTAACAGTCATTTCCTCTCAATATATAAGAAAGCACAAATATATGTCCATGTAGTATTTGGTAAAGCCAACTTCAATGCATTTTCCAATCATTAATGGGGTTACTGATTCCGAGGCCGGGCAGTAATAGAGCTAGAAAGGTGCAACAGCATTTACCTGTTCCAAGTTCTGTGGGCCGGCCGTTGACTGAGCTCATATGTGTAGGGGGAAGCCCCAGGTTGGGGCCTTGGGTTTGAGATGCACTTTCTTCCAAATTAATCTTCACCAGCATGTCTGAAAAACGGTGGGCTGCGATGAAGTCATCCGCATCGTCCCTGTAATGCAGACGAGGACGTAATGAGGATAAAGGATAAATAATGAGGAAATATAAAATACTATAGTTAGACATTAGGAATGTCCATCTCTTCACAGCAAAGCACACAGCGTTATGTATTAAAATTTGGCTGTTATACTTTTAATATGATTAAATGAAATTGAATTCCTCTCTGCTGAATGAACATAACTGTAAAAGTACTAGTATAGTTCAACCGACGTGTTGACTCACAAAAAGATTAATGTAAATTAAGATACGTGTATTGTATTTCAGAGCATGGCTTATACTTTTAGGTGACAATCTTCTGCATTACTTTAAATAATGCGAACGTAAGTAAAAAAGTAATGCAAGTACAACAGTTTTAGAAAAAAATCTGCAGTTAAACATTTCTAGGAATTATAAGACAAGATAAGGCTTCAAAACACTGCAAAACAGAAATCCACAGTGTGGAGTACATGGACAGTATAAACTCACAAGTCATCTTTGAAGCTGAGGGCGAACTTAGGCTGTTCTCTAGCAGATGACTTTGTGTCGGCCTGCTGCAGCTCTCTGCCCTCTAGATATGACGCGTCAACAGGATCTCCTCTGTAAAGCAAAAGAACATAGCAACTGCTTCAACAAAACACCTGATTGTTAACATAGTAAACAGCTCTACATCATGAGTTGTGAATACTGACTCATTATAGACATCCTCAGTGCTGTTCCTGTTACTTTTGTGGGAAATTTCAGAAACCAAAAAGGGGCTGCAGCAACTTCTTGTTAACAAACAGTATCTATATGGAGTCATTTATTTGGCAGGCACTTCCTATTTCCAGCAGCATTTAAAAGCTACAATTCGTACAAAGACAAACCTCCAAAACAGGAATTGGAATAATTTCAGTGTCCATTGCTGAACTAGTCAAAAAGCAGTGTGATGATTCATACAATGATGCATTAGGGTGTTTCCACAACAAGTCACATCTGTCTAAAACACAGCATGCTCCCACCTGTTGTCCGAGCTAGGTTTAATTTTAGCCACTGTAGAGGCGGCCACTGGGAGTCCTGGGCCTGAACCCAATGTCACATTCCCCAGTGTGGCGCGGCCACTGGTGCTGTCCAGAGACTTGCAGAGGAAACTGGGGAAGGCTTCATCTTCCAACTTGTAAAAATTATCTGCCATGTTTTTGAATGGAGCAGGGTGGCAGCCAAATGTGGCTTGACTTCAGTTCAGGTAAAAACCATCTGAAATTTCTAGGAAAAATGAATGGGAGAAATAAGAAGCAGGTTAATATTAATTTGAGAGGTCGAAACACGTCCAATAGCTCATGCAAACTCTACAGAGTGCTGGTACAGATTAAATCATTTAGATTGCGTCTCGATTAAGAAATGATCTGCTTTATGATACATTACAACTGCGAAAACCAGCTGAGAAAAGTAAAGTTTGTTGTTCACAAATTATTTGAATATTTGAATGTATGTTGTTGGAGAGTAGAGTTTTGGGCTGGCGTTAGAAAACTACTAAACAAACTGAGAGCAGTTAACTAGCTAATTATGCTAGGTCAGCTAACTTTTCACGCTAGCTAGTTTACTTGCTAAAAACAAGGGGGTTTGTCAAAATCACCAGCACGCTCAAATTTGGGCAGACGTTACTCCACTATCTTCGTTTATTAAGTTAGAAAGAAGTGTAACAACAACACAAGTCGCAGCCAACAAAATAAACTAGTAAAACCTGCTTGCTACCCTGACCCCAATCTTTACACTGACCCATTTCGGCAAGAAAATGAATCATAACGTAAACGTTAGTTGGACTTCAACTCACATTCACTCCTGAAGAGGGGCCGAGAGACCACGGTTCTTCTTCAGCGCGACTTTTGTCTTCATAAACTTGTGCAGACACGTTGCAAGATGTAGTTAAGTTCCAAAAGTCACTTCCCAAACACTTACATTGTTCATTATTTCTTAAAATCAGGTACAACAAACAGACCGAACAACATTTCGGAGGACCAAGCAGCGCCCAGAAGCCACAGGAAGCCCGCGTGAGCGTCATGTCACGTGGGCGGGAATTAACCAATTTACACCGATTTGATTGGACAACAAAACTCAGAGGGAGGAAATTGTCGATCATGATTGGATAGGATTTATGTCGTTCTGTTAAACTTGGACACTTTACACAATTTAGAAAATAGCCCCTTGATGCATCAATCGGCTGCTTGTCCTTACAAGATGAATGAAAGAGGGAGTACTTATTATTAGACTCCAGCCATATTTTAATAGCAATATATTTTACAACAACACTAAACTGTGCAAGTTTTAATTAAACATACAGAATTAAGTTATTTTAAAATTAGCTCCTTTAAGCAAAACATTTTTGTCATACAGTAAGTAAAGATGCACAGTATGATAGGGACTGGCCAAGTGTGGAGTTTGTTGTATCAAGTGTTGTGCCAAGCAGCTGCAAGAATGCACTGGTTAGCAGACAGCTGCATCCCATGCATTCCAGTTACTGAGAAGCATCTATGACTGAGCCATGAAATGAAATTGTATCCTCCCTGTCAAAATAAAAGGCCTACTATTTATTCTCATAATTTTAGGGTACAACTAGGAGGAGAAATGCCTCATATTCACACACTGTTTAAGTGATCCCCGCAAGGAAATCTCTTGTATCTGCCCTCAGAAGTCAGGTTCAATAACAAAAAAGCAGATGGGGATCAGTAACTTGCTCAGAGACACTTCAGCAGGGCAAATCGTACCTGAAAGAACTGAGTCTGAACATTAATGTTCTGGATTTTTTAGTTTCATAAAATAGGCCACATTCAGTCAACAGTCAGAGAACCACTTCATTAGTTTTAGAATATAAGTTGTCAAGAGTAAATGCAATTTCAAACACAACACACACAAATAAAGTGGAAGAAATGTGTTACAATGAATAGTGCGCTATTTCCATATAAGAGCCATCCCACATGACAGTCAGTCATTCATGAATGGTGCCAGCCTCTGTTCATCTGTGTGAAGGAAAAATGGTCAAAAATAATTCTTCTTTTTATATATTATGATGTTTATTCTTACTTCCACCATGTACAATTTTAAACCTCCATGAACACTGGGTGATAACATTTCCTCTGTAGGCACTGATAGTTAAGGTCCTTCAGAAAAATGTATCAGCTGACACTGACATCCATGACCCCATAAACAAAACATGCTTTTTATTGTACAGATTATAAACGTAAAGCACTAGAATACAAAACTAAATATTGGAAATGTTTTATTCACAGTCTGACATGTACAGTAGACTATTTAAATGGTTATCAAAATGGCTTTATTGGCCATATAATGCAAAATTCACAAAATCTTCATATCATCCAAAAACTTTTCTAATTTATGCATAGGAAAAAGAAACAAAACATTAGAAAACAGAGACATAAATGAAGGTTTTTATTAGAAATGATTGGCAGTTGTGTGGTTCATGCCCATAACCCGCCCATGTCCCTTCTTATTTGAGCTAAATCACCCCAAAATCACTGTCCGTCAGCCTCTGGTAAGGGCAGCAGTGCTCTAGAGGAGTGTCTGTGGGGAAGAGCCTGTTGCTGAGGCTGAATGGGCTCAGCATCACAGTGCTCTATGAGAGAGGAAGGAGGCAGCAGGTGACCATATCTGGTCCCCTCTCTGGGAGGATCCAGAGGCGGAAAGAAATACCTGAAGCAACAAATAAATGGATGGAGACAAAGACGACAAATACATGGACGGGGAGAGGACGATGACAATGGAATACAGAGGGGACACACATCAAAGGAAGTAGGAAAGGAGGCATTAAAAGGAGAACGGATGCATTTACGCTCTAGAAACACTCTCAAAAAGAGAGGACAGTGGCAGACAGCAGTGACAGGGGTTTAATTTTTAAAAGTGTAATGTTATTAAAGGAGGTGAACCCACTGATAAACATCAAGTTGGAATCAAGACAAAGTGGAAGCTGTGAAGAACAGAACCATGCAGGTTTCATCACAACACAGAGCCCTTCACCAGTCACACCGAAGTATTCAGCTGGGACATGACTCACTCACACATATCAAATGCATGAACACAAGGGCAAATGGTAGCTGGTGCAGAGGAGACATTAGTAATATGCAGGATGCTGGTATATCTTTGGAGAGGTCAGCTGCCGCAGGGGAGGGGCAATGGGAGCTCTCTTGCCAATCCTGCATGCAACAAGCAGTACAATACCACATTACTTCAACAACCCCAGTTCTCACTCACGTTTGTCGAACAGCAATTTTAAATCACAAGAAAAAACTTGTATGCAAGGTCATTTTACAAAATCAAATTTGGTTTTGTAAAATGACTTTGGTTACAAAACACAGACTGTCATACAGTACACAGATGTTGTGTTACTAAGGTTAGAGGTGAATCGAAAGTTGTGTCAAAAACTACAAACATGATTAATACTGAGGTCTTTTTAAGTTAGAGGTTAACAAAGGGACAGTTTCCCCCAAAATCAAATATACACATATTTCCTCTTACTTTTAGTGCTATTCATTAATTTAGACTGTTTTGGTGTTAGTTGCAGAGCACTACAGATAGAGGCCTTCAGTCGATGTAATGGACCTAGATGGCAGTCGTGTCATGTAGGACCCATTTTCTTGCATTTTTTTTTAGGGCTTTGAGCACCACAAGCTGAGCGTCATCTAGTTCCATTATACTGGAGAGAAGGCAGACATCTCTATGGCCAATATCTCCAACTGATAAATAGCACTACAGGTAAGAAGAAAAATATGTAGATTTGACTTTCGGGTGAACTGTGTCTTCAAGTTGAACATAAATACAGCCACATACCAACTCTTATAAAACCAGTGTTAGCTCAAAACAGTTTGTCCACTGGCATTTTTAACCCGTTTCACATAACATGAAGTGGTAACAGATGTTCATTTATAATACAGATTTTAAAGCAGTAATATTAGCTTAATTGTGACCTAATAGTAAATGACAAAACATGGTGTAATTGTAGCAGATGTAGAGAACAGTCAAAAAGTCTGCAAGCGGTTAGCCACTGAAAGCTACTCATCACACCAGACCAAGTAAGGCTGGAGCAAAAGCTGAGTGCACTGAATTGAGAGAGGGTGAGTTTTACTGCTTATGAATTCAACATTTCATTTGTGAAAGACAGATTGTTATCTCTTCTTTAAAAAGTTACACAGTCTGAATTTAAAGCCATAAATGTCGGTGGCTGTATTCATACCCATAATGCATGTATTTATACTATTTTCTGATGTTATTACAGCTGGTTAAAGAGGTTCATTCAAGCTGTCCTTCTGCTCAGCAAAGAGGTTGGCAGTACTTGCTCAAGGATACATTCAAATTACAAAGTGAAATATTCCGTAATATAAAAAATAAAAATAAAAAATGACTGAGCTTTAATTTAACTGCTCATCTCAAAATGGGAATGGTCACAAAGACGCTGGATGTTGAGATGTAGCTGAGTAAAGCTAATCAAATCTCTTTAATACTTAGAAAAAATGTTACCCAACAACACAATGGTCCTGCAGTATATCCCAAAATAATAATTTGAAATAATCGTCACATATCAAATTTAAATAAACAGTTTTATTTTAGTTTTGAATAGCAAGAATATGTTGAGCCCTAGCACTGACAATGCACAGTGGAAACATGACACTACTCTTGCATGCATCCGTACAAGTCAAGAGGAAATCACTTGTAAAAAACAAACAAACATCACAACACATCCCACTCCACAGGCTCCATACTGACAACCTGTATGCTGGAAGCCAAGCTCTTTGCATGAATGCAACATTTGGTCAGTGTGCGCCCAGAAGTTTGTCAGTGAGCAGCTGCAGTCCCAGTCAGTGTGAGGCACAATAAGTTGTCAGTTCTGACTGGCTCGGGTTGGGCTGGGTGAGTGGCGTCGGACGCACCACACCACCTACCTTCCTGCAGACATCCCGTTCAGGGCATTCTGTGACGTCTGAACGGAGGAGCCCACAACGGTGCTCATGGCTGTGGGCTGACCAGATGAGCCAGTGAGTGGGCTGCCGTCTCCTTTTAGGATGCCTGTGCACTTCCAGTTGTCCATGTAGTTAGCTGCAGAGGGATACAGGAGATCAAAGTAGTGCTGCTTGTAACATAACATGATCAACATTTGACGCAAAGTCCATCATTTCCTACGCACCTACGCAAAGTAGAAAGTAGATGGAAGAATTTGACCACAGCAGACCTTTCCACTGTAAAAGGTTACCTATTTAATTTCATTCTATCCTCAACTTTGTGTTTATCACCCGCGCACACAGCAGTTAAAAATAATATTCTAGCAGGTGTGTAGCAAAAGCTCTTAAATCCCACTGTGAACTACCTGCCCAGCACCAAAAAGCAGACAAAGCTAGCAACTAGCTGGTGATCAAAGTGAAACATCCAGCTGCTATAAAGCCAGATCATTTTCCTAGCTGTTGGTGGAGACAAGAGGAATGTTAAAAGGAGAGTAAATATCAGACTTACATTCATTAGCTAGACACACACACACACAACTCCAAATAAAAGCTAATGTTGATTTGTGTCTGCTTGGTGTGTAAATAGGCAAGTGTTTGCTAATACATCTGCCATATAAACTTCAACAACAGCAAGGTGTGTCTCTGTTGTGTTCATAACTTGTTTCCCTTGTCACCAAATAGCCAAGAGAAATCAATTATTGAAAATCTCATAATGCAATTTATTACCAGTTGACTTGTATGCACATGTACATAGCAAAAGTAGTCTTTTTTGCTTATGTAATGCTTCCTCCAAAGGCTGTTAAGCAGAAGGGATTCTATAGTTTTTCTTATGCTAATATGTACTATTCAGGAGGACACACAAATCCAGAATAAAGCTAAAATGGTGCGCTGGGTGCAGCTACACCCACAAAGTATCTGTTACAACATGAATGAGCTGCAAACCTGTCTCAATATGCTTCTAAAACACAAAAAAAAGTTTGCAGATCAACTCGACAATAACAGAAAAATGTGTCAATATGCTTTGAAAATACTTCTAGTGAGCAATTGAAATCTGACAGAAATATGATGAAGCCATGACACAACCGCAATTTGGGGAAACAGCCATCATAGCTTCCCAGTTCTCTACACTCTCATGTCACAAACTACATGAAATGACTGTATCTATGAGGAAGGGAGAGATCAATCCTTTGACACAAGCTACTCATTTACTATCAAATCCTTTTAAAAAACTGTATTGATAACAGTTCTATAAATACAAAATATGAGTTGCTGCATAACTTCCAAACATTTTTAGTACTGTGTAATGTTTGGGCCACAACAGCCCAGACATGTTTAGCTGGCCTGTGCCATACAACTGTGGAAAACTATGTCATATCAGGACCTAGTGCACAGTTGCAAACTTCAGAACTTAGCATGGTGTGATGCTTTTAACAAAAAGTATCAGTATCATATTGAAATAAAAAAGTTTGGTATGACCCATCCCCAGTAAAAATATCTGTTGTTGGGGGGCAATGACAACCTCTGAAGTGCATACATTTGGTTTGAGTCATTTGATATAAATTGTATTTCCATCAAAATGAGGTATGAAGTGTATGGAAAGGAAAATCAAAGCAGCAAAACTACATCAGTTGACTGAAACATTGCTGCTGCACATCACTACACAGATGCACTGAGTGACTGTAGCACCACCAACAGTCAGTCAAAAGAGGGTTTTCTGGAACTGGCATCAATCAATCTAACCTCTGTGAAAGTTCGTGAGCTCTGTTTATGAAATTAGACCGCCTTTTCTGTCATTCTTAAATTAACTGATGCCAACAACACATCAGCCAAAATCACTAAATACCTGTCACTGTTTATTCAAAGTAGCATTTTAAACATTACACAAAAACAGCTTTCAGCAAAGCCATAATAATGAAGGAAGAAAGAGAAGCCGTCAGCAACAGAAGCTAACAATAACCTCCCACCTTTCCAGAGGCGCACACAGCCATCATCCCCAGAAGAGGCCAGCAGGGTGCTAGTGATGTTCCAGCTCACACGCCACACCTGGGAGTTATGGTTGTCAAACTGAGCCACAATCTGCACCTCCAACTTGGTGGGTCCTGTAGAGGTGCTCTCCTTCCTGTCAGATGGATCCAAGTAACAGAAAATTAATTTACACAGTAGTAGGTTCTCATTTCCCATTAAAAATTGGCAAATGTACAGGTGTATGAATTCATTTAAATGTGAAATGCAGGATTTCAGTGACTACACTAAACTCTGTGTACTGAGTCGTGCATTTAACAACTATGACAAACTGTAACACTGTACAAAGTGTTACCTCATAGGAACAAGCTTGAAGATTCTGACATCTTTCGTAGCAATGGCCAGCACGTGGAATGATCTCCCCAGGTTTGGAGCAAATGCGATGTCATGGACTGCATCAGTGACGGTCATCAGCGTCTCTGCTTTAGCATACTTCCTTTAGAACATTGGTGCAAACAAAATTTTAACAATATTAAAAACTACTTGGAATTCTGTTTCGTTTATATTGGCATGTTTTTATTAGAAAAGTGACACACACAACATTTCAGTAATACCCACCTTGTGTTTTCATTATACTCATAGATCTGAACTTTCCCACCATATGTGACGTTACTGTCGTCGCTTCCCACTGCAAACATTGGCGGGTGGGCACGAGAGCTGGGTGAGAGGGAGAAAAAACACAAGATCACCCCGAAAGATCCTCAAACCAAAGTTGAGCAGCAGCAAACCTTGCACTTACAAAAAGGTCAGTTACAGAATGTCTTGAATTTGACACTGGTCTGCCAGAATGTTTGAAACAACCCAGAGTACTGAATGTTACCTATTTGACCAACTGTATCATTTTTTTTGATTCAGTCACTCCTTCAAACTCAAGCTGATGTTCGAGCGCTGCTTGGACGGAGACAGATTTTGTGTCAGCTTGTCTTTGCATTGCAATGGGAAGGGGCCGAAAATTAGTTCATCCACCCAGGTGTTTTATTTCTATCACTTCCAATTGTTGCTGTAGCCAATAAATACTTGTGACTACTGCAGAGTCATTTGTCCTGGGAATTAATGCCGATTGTAACCTTTGACATTAATTACAGAAGCCAGATGGTAGTGGGTGTTAGTAGGTTTTTTGCCCAGCAGGAACGGGGCCATGACAGTAAGCAATGACAGTGTGACAGTGAGCCAGGATGCTCGATACCAGCCACCTAAAACTGAAGGAGCTAAATGGAATTCAGTCATTAGTACTTGTATAATTTACACCTGTGCTTATTGTCTTCTATGAAAAAGGCCTGTTGTTGAGTATCAGAAGAAGTGAATGAGACTGTGTGGAGTCATTTTCAGTGGCATGTAGGTTGGGAAGATAATTGTTTTGAGGAAGGGAAATGATTACTCAGTTACAGTCCTATGAGAACTGTAAAAATGTACATATCATTGACTTATCCTGTAAATGATCTATAAGCTTTGCTTTTTATTTTAACTTTCTTATGTCTCTTCCTTATTTCCCCTCTTTATGAGTTGTGTGGTGTTTAAGTTTGTATGTATATTTTGTTAAACTGAGGAAAAAGTAATAGAAACTCTCAATAGCTACAAATAAAACAAAAAACAAACAAAAAAAAACTAAAATCACTTCATTTATCATTTCAGGTCCTGTATGATATTCCAATAGGGACATGTGTGGTTGGGTTTAGTGAAATTACTCTTATTAAAATATTTTACATTGTACCATTCAGTCTAATCTCAAACATCACTCTAATATCCTACTGTATTATCATAAAGGAAAACTTCTTTATACACAGATGTGTTTCTGTTATTTAGTGTCCCCTTGTTGACATAAATTGGGTGAACTAAATAATAGAAACAACCATCAACATTACGCAATAAATTTCGGATAAACTGGACAAGATGCCCTGGGAGGAAGTGAAGAAGGAGATGGTGAATGAGAAGGGCTTGTCACAGGAGGCTGCCGACCAGACTGGGGAGTACGTCAGTATGCAGGGTGGAATGGCCTTGGCAGAGTGCCACCTTCAAGATCCGAAAATGTCTCAGAGTAAGCAGGCCTGTGCTGGTCTGTCCGACATAAAGCTGCTCTTTTTATTTATCCATTAATAACATAATGTTTATAAAGGTGGGATTTATTGCAGTAGCGTCTATTAGACTGCATTAGTTTTAGCTAGGTGTACCTAATAAACTGGAAACAGAGTGTCTTTTCAAAAATTAAATTTATTATATTTTTCTGTACTATAAGTCAAAGTATCTGTAGAAAAAAAATGAAAGGGATTGTATGTCCTGTCTAGATGACAATGTGTTATAGTTACAACTGGACAAAGAATGAACTTGTGTTTTCACTAACTAAAGGTAGGCAATAATTAGAAAATAATCTGTTTTGTTTTATTTTAATGAATTCAACACAAACAGAAGTGCTTAAATCGTTAAAGACAGAGTGCTGAAAAATTAAAAAGGGACACACTCAATTAGGGAAAAAATAAAACAGAATTTGGAAAAAAACAGATATCCTACCTTGAGGGGTTCCAAGAGATGCAGCTGCAGCTAAGTTTGCAAGAGATTTCGTGCTGAAGGGACCACTGACTCAGGTTCATCACATCAGGAGCCTCATAGATCCTCACCACTCCATCCGCAGAGCAGGTGGTCAACATTAGACCCATGTGTTTAGGTGCAAACTTCACATCAGTCACTGACGTTCTACTGTCCACGAGTGTGGTTCTCTTTATCTAAAACAGAACACCACAAAATAACAGGGTCAGATCTTGTATAAAACAGAAGACTGTAGCAAAGTGACTTTCTGCAGTACAGGAGCTCCTGAACTGGAGAGGTGCAGAGTCTATGATTAAGAAATAAATGAGTGCAATGTCTGATGTCTGCTAGTTTGGAAGGATGCTAGAATTGTACTAACCCAGTGGCTCAATCCTCTCTGCTTGTCATTGGACTCCCCTACAATCTCTTCCCAGACGGCTGCTGTCCTGTCGAAGGAGCAGGAGGCCAGAACCTGACCGAATTCTGGATGAGCCCAGGTCACTCTCCAAACTGATCCACTGTGTGTCTGCACAAGAGAAATGAGCATCTGGCAAATTAATAAGCCCCAATACTAGTTTAAGCCAGATTTTGGGCTGCTTCCACATCAATGACTGTATGAGTCCACAAGAGACACAGAATACGACATAAATAGTAGAGTCAACCATACAGATGTGTTGTTTGCCAGCATGCTGGCTGATAATTAATATTTTACTAGGGAAGCTTTTAGTGGTTAAAACTAATCAAGCAGCAGGTGGCTCACCTTCCAGCTGGCTGTGCAGTGCCACTCTCCATTCTCACTTTTGTCCCAAACCTGAGACAAAAAGACACGTTAAATACGCAGAAATATTGCTGATATGAAAGCTGCTATGTAGGCTACACTGCTATGCAGGCTAGCTGGTAGCACAGCTTTGTACTTCAAGGGCCCGAATCGGTTTACAACTGAAAGTTAATGTTAAATTACACCTTCTAAATCTCAGAAGTACTATACTCTCTACAAACTGTGCTACACAGTTTACCTGCAGCTAACGTTACCCTAGCTTGTACGCTACAGGGACTGTGGCTAGCAAAGTAGCTAAATTCATTAAGGTAAAGCTGATTTCGATAGTCAGACTTAGCAGCATATTTAAGAAATGACCTAAAGTTACGACGGTCTACTACTGGTGGAAAAACGAGAGTCAATAAATCAAGTAAAGGGAGCTAAGGGTGTTGATAATGTTGGTGATATTAACAGCTAGCTGTGACAGCTAACGCTAACATTAGCAAACTGGTGAATACTTCATGTTAGCCTCCGTTACCTTTACACTTTGGTCACTGGAACATGTTGCCATTCTCCGGCCGTGGAAATCGTAAGACACATCGTGTATTAGATCTTTATGGTCTGCTGCGATACTGCGCGCTACAAACATGATTTCACCCAGGCTACACCTGCAACACTAGCTTGACTGCTTGCCCAGCAGGCCTGTCATGTGTCTACTTCTGTGTGTGTATGTTTGGCGGTTCCTCGTAGTGTGCGTAGTGTGCGTGCACCTGAGTTCACCACGGAGGGGCGCATTCACACCAATTTTAGGTCAGTCATGTTTTAGGGTACTTTATAATAACGTGTATGTTAAAACTAGTTATGTCGAACTAGAGGCAAAATAATGTGATTTTTAAAACGTATGTAAAAACCCACGACGTTTCCTGACATAAAAAAAAATCGCAAACTACAGTAAGTGACATCTTGTTACGTGTTTGCTCAAATGCCCTCCTCTTGTCACCGGGGTTGCCAGGTTTGGTAAAATATTGACTTTAACACTAAAATACTAAAATAGAACACTTTAAAACAAGAGAAGTGTAAACAAAAACTTTTGTAAAACGTTTATTTTGTATTGTATGCTATTTTAGTTATTATTCTAATCTTTCCTTTTCTACAATGTGAAACAATAAATAAATATTAAAAATAATTTTGGTCAGGTTAAACTAGCCTAAAAATTAAAATACAACTTATTGCAAGGGTCAGTGTTGATATATGTCGATATGTAAAATAAAACATCCACACAGCAGTATGTAACTCGATTTTTTTTTAAATAATAATAATTTTGTGGTAGGTTGGCAAAAACCGGAACTGGCAACCCGACATGCATGCAGTATTGTGCAGGAGCAGCAGACTCCCCGCAGGGATCCCCAGGGTTACACACACTGCTGTTTAGATGGCTGACAGAAAGGAGTAACTTAGTGAACGGTGTTGCAAACACTCTGTGATCATCCAGCAAGTGTCTCGGGGTACTAATTACGACACAATGGAGCAAGAATTTGAAGACATTGATTCGTCCGGGAGATGGCAAAACCTTTACAATGTAAGTCGGGACACTGGGCCTCTCGTGTTTCTATGACGATCGCTTGCTAACTTACTTGGCAAGCTAATTTGATGGCTAGCCCGTTAGACACCTTTCCCCGTATTTCGTTTACTTTTAGTCCTCTGTGTGAGTCATGTAATTGTGTTCACTTATAGACCTTATCGCATTGTGTAGAGGTTATATAAAGTGCTATGCCCTTAGTGAAGACGAATGAGAAACTAGCATTTCGCGCTAGTAGTGGCTGACTTCCGTAGCTAGAGAGCTGGCAGCTAGAAAACGTGCAGCGGCAGAGTCTTCATAGTTGGGCTCAGTTAGCTAATGCTGGATGACGCTAGCAGACGTCAGCTGCAGTTTCTGAGAACTCATCAGGACTTCCAGAGAAAAGCGCATGTGTTTTACCACCAGCTGGCTCAGAGAGACCAGCATTTACTTTATAATAATTCTGTTCCGGTTTAACTGTAGCTATGAGCCGTAATATGTAGGTACAAACCGGAGGATAACATGTAATTGGAGATGTTTTGGAGCTAATAGCTAGCTTGTTTGGAAGTTACAGAGAAACTGTCAAACTTTAACTACTAGTGTTACATCATAAACAATCAGTTTGTTAATGGAAGAAGATTATGAGTCTTGTCATAGTAGATAGATTTAGCTGGATAAATTGTTCCTGGCTTGTGAAGGGAAAATATGTCTTGTAGTTGATAGAGAAATCATTTTTAGAACTTTTATCCCCTTTGTTTTCCTGAAAACTAAAGAAATGAAAGCTCCACAACTATTCAGAGTGTAAATATTATATCTTAGAAGTGAAATTGTTAAAAGTCTAAACTATTCTTGTTCTTGTAAAAGTTTAGTTGGCTTTTATGTTGCTTTTAACAGCAAAATAGTTTATGTTTAACCATCACTTCCGAAGAAAGAGATGAGAAACATATACTCCAATTGTGGCTTGAAGATGATATTTGTCTGCACCTCACACACACACCACGAAAAACATGTGTAGTAAAAAAAATTCACTCAACTGAGTCATTTAACAGACGATGATCAGAACAAAGCACTATATGTCAGTTATAGATGGCAGTTCCAGCGAATCTAGTGCAAAACACAGACCCTTTATCAGTATGTGTGGTATTTGCATGAATGTTGTCAGTATTACTTGGCGCCGCTTTAGTCAGGCAGGAGGTGTATGTCATATATATCCACCAGTTTGTCTCACACTGTGTCTCCCATTGCTGTTAACTCTTAGTCAACATAATGTGATACTTCTAACATCCTATTTGTCTTTTTGTCTCCAACAGGAAATCCGCAACCAAGCCAGTGAATATCCCTACAAAGTGGCAAAACTTCCAGTGAATCGGAACTTGAACCGCTACAGAGATGTGAGCCCATGTGAGTCCTATGACAAATAAGACTGTTGATGAACATTTGAATTATTGCCAATTGCATCTTTGTGATTTGTAATTGCTCTGTCTCTCGTTTGGTTTCAGATGATCACAGTCGGGTAAAACTTGAAAACTCTGAAAATGACTACATCAATGCAAGTCTAGTCATGGTGGAAGAAGCCCAAAGAGCTTACATTCTTTCTCAGGTACAGCAGAGCACAAGCAGTGTCAGTATCTGCACCATGATACAGGATTTCACTCTGATGTTTTGGAGCTTTTGATAATGTCAGGATCCTTTCTTCTATGTACATTTCTTTCTTTTTGCTTCCACAGGGGCCTTTGAGGAATACCTGTGGTCATTTCTGGCTGATGATTTGGGAGCAGTGTTCCAAAGCTGTTATAATGCTCAACAGAGTCATTGAAAAGGGATCTGTGAGTAGTGTACACCACAACACTTGCTGATCACTGATTTCCATGCTGTCTGTTTTAAGGTGTCATATCTTGATAGTATTAGCTGCCACACACAGGGCACTTTGTATACATTGTCTATATTAGTTTGGCTTTATCTGTCATTCTTTCATCCACTGAGACAGAATTTGTCTGTATTTAAATGTTATATGAATTTGCTGACAAAGTTACATTTTATACTTACATTAATGTTTTTGTTTATGTGGTAAAAAAAAATAATTTTGTTGTTAGGCAACCTACTAAAAGGTGCTGATAGGCTGGAAATGTATGAGCTTCTAGTTTCACTCAGATTAATGCATTCAAGGGAAAACTGTGTCACACATTTTTTTTTAGAAAAAATAACACATGAACTTGCTTATCCTGGTCATCTATTGCTCCTCTATGAAGATTTTACAACAAGAGCACTACATCATTGAACTTAACCTCAGTAACTTTTTCACAAGATTCTTTTAAGCCGCAAATGATCACTTCAGACATGTTAGAAAGGCTCTGCTTTGGATATGGATTTGTGTCCAATATAGTTTTTCCACACAAAAATGGAACTTCCCAAATAGGAAGCAACAATCCAAGTAGACAACCAAGAGAACCAAGACTTGTTTATGTTCTTGTGACTCCGGGGAGGCACAAGAACATAAACAAGTCTTGGTTCTCAAGGAGGAGAAACTGGTGGAGTTGTGGAGTGAACAAGAGTCTGTTAAATTCAGCGTGTACCTAATCCACCAACCAGCATTTACTTTAGTGAGAAATCTTAATTTTTGAAATGGGTCGCCTCTCATTCCCATGCTCTCCTCCCACTAAAATAACATACCTAACCAACAGAGGTTGTTGTGAATTGAGAGGACAAAATCCAAAATGTGAAGTTTGTAGGCAAATACAGTTTATCTTTATGGATTATAATGATGCTGAATTGACAATTGACCCCGCAAGATCCCGAGTCTTTCCAAAATTATACAGTGTGTGACTAAAAACTTACATTGTCTTTAGATGTGAGAGGGTGTCAGACTTAAGTCTTTTAAGCGTTTTTCAGAGTCCTCTAGTGTATGGTAAGCATTAGTTGCATATTCCAAAACTAGTTGAGATGTTACAAAATCCTCCTCATACATTCAAGTGTTAATCCCTTCAGCAGATAAATGGGAAAGTAAACACAGCATTCTATAAAAGAAAGCTCAAACATCAGGTGAAAGAACAGTAAGATATTTAACACATTTTTAAGTGGAACTTGCCCCAAGACTTTTATACATTCTGGTGAGAGTAGAGGGTTAAAGTCAGCTACATATTTTGCAATGCTTTGTGGGATCGGCTCATTTATGACTTGTGGAAACAAGCTGCCAAGTCCTTTCAAGTTTCGTATCACAGTGCTGTTGATGATAACGACCCTGAGGGTAAGTAACATAATCAAAAGTGTTGTTTGTACACAGCACATTCCGTCACATTGGTAAGTGGTATTTCTTGGTAAAGATGGATTCCCTGTTCCATGATTTCATGGAACAGTTCTGTGATCGCCCACTGATGTATCCTCAATCAATGTGCATTTATCCTGCAAGACTTCAGCCAGCTCATTCTTCAGCAGCCTGGGACACATGGCTTCCTGTCAAAGACTAATTTTCTTTGTTTCTTTTTTCTGTCTTAACAGGAAAAGTGTGCACAGTACTGGCCCACTACAGAAGAGATACAGATGTCTTTCACAGACACAGGGTTTGTTGTCAGGCTACTTTCAGAGGAGGACCAATCCTACTTTACAATCCGAGTGCTAGAACTGCAAAACACAACGGTGAGCATGAGATGCACACTGTTAGATGATCTTTCTGTTTTTTTAAATGCAGAGTTGTGCGATTTCAGTCATATTTTGTGAGGTGAATTTGTTCCTTCCCTTGCTTTGCTTGCGTTACCTAATCCAGACTTCATTTGTGGGGCAGCTACTGTCTCTGAGCCTGTCTTGACTTGTATTATCTTGAGTGTTCATAACTATCGTGAGAACCAGCGTCTGAGTCTGGAGATGATAAATGCCTGGATTTCATGGGTTGTGTGATGTTTTACTTGTGGAAGATCAGCCCAGTCATGCAGAACTGCATCTATACAATACTCATTACATGTTTTCTGTGGCAGACGGGGGAGTCGAGGGAGATCTACCACTTTCACTACACCACGTGGCCTGACTTTGGTGTCCCAGAATCTCCGGCCTCCTTCCTCAACTTCCTATTAAAGGTTCGGGAGTCGGGCTCATTGGGACCGGAGCACGGGCCTTCGGTGGTGCACTGCAGCGCTGGGATCGGACGCTCAGGGACCCTCGCCTTGGTGGACACCTGCCTGGTCCTGGTGAGAACAGGGAGGGGGGAATGTCACCAAATGCAGTCAGTGTTAGAGGGAAGTGTTTCCCTTCTGTTAAAGTTGAATGCAAAGAGTTAAAATATTACTCAAGAGATTCAAGCTTTGGCAAGAGAGTAAGATGAGATGTTCATTTTATGATTATACTTGGTGAGAGCAGCAAAGGGAGAAGTGTGGCATGTTGGTGTTATGGTTAAATGCATAGATCATTTTTCATGCATTAAGAAGAAAAGTCCAGGTTTCCACAGTTATGAAATTCCAGGGAAAGTTATGAGATTACCAAAACTGATTTGCAGGCCTGTAAATGGTTTGGAATTAACAGAATATTTTTGAAAAGTTTTGAATATGCACTGTGTTTTGTATTATTTAAAATATGCTCATAAAAATCCCCAGAACATGTCTTGCGTTAGGTGAAATATGTTCCTTGCATCACTGGTGTCAGTTACTAATGATGGATAGCTAACGTAAGCTTGAGTGGAAGGCTGAGGCAGTACAGTCGTACAGTATAGCAGCATCAGACTGTCATCTCCAGCGACAGTCTCAGCCTGTGGATCAGACAGTTAGCTAAAAAGTTGCGTATGTACAGATAACACTTAGCCTAAGCATATCTGGTAGTAACTGTAATGTGGTTACTGAATTTAGGAATAGCATTACATTGCATTGATGCACGTACAGCATTTTAAAGTCGATTGCTGCTCCAAGAAGCGGCATGAGGCTTTCCAAGTTTGATTTAAATCGTATTGATTATTAGAATAGAATAAGGAGCATGTCTAAATCATATGGGACATGTGTAGATATCAAGATAACAGTTGATAGTGAGCCTACTTAGATCCACACCATTGCACAAAATGACACACAGACCAACCCAGAATGCGACCTGAGTTGATATCCTTTGGATTCAGTCCTAATTGTGTCTCCGGTATCATGATCCCTGAGAACTTGTGAAAACCCCTCAACTTCTCCTACATACATGATTACAGACATGATATTAGCCTAGGTTAATGTCATGTTCAAGCTACAGTTAGTAACTTATATAAACAATAACATTTTTGATATTTGCTGAAATTGTCACTATATTCATACAGCACCAAATGAGAGAGATTCTGTGAAAAACATCATACTCCTCTGCCTACTCTATTGCCTTGTAGCATTTCTAACGGCCTTACTGCGTATGAATGAAAACAACCAATCAGAGCTGAGGATTCCCTAACACAGCTGTCAGTTATATCGAGCACTGTGTCCGTCTGTCTGTTACTGCATTGCTTATGTCTCACCTCAAATGTTCATTTTAGTGTACTGTTTAGCTGTAAAATGAGAAAGTTTGTGACCTGTCTGCCATGTTGAATATATTTAAGCAGAGTACCAAGCGCTACCCACCAGCTGGACAAACTTTCTCATTTAACAGCTAAATACATAATAATACATAATACATAAATACATAAAAATATGTTTGACAGTTAGACCACAGTTAACGGAGCAATTGACATTATTGACAGTAGCGTGAGAGACTCTCCAGCTTTGCTTGGTTGTTGCTGCTGCAGGTCTGATTCTAACAAATGCCATTAGAGGCAGTAGGAGGGGAGGAGGCAGAAGGGACATTATGTTTTTTTACAGACTGTCTCATGTACCTCTTTCAGAACATTGTGACATTTTTGGCAAATATAACACAAAGTGATTTTGAACTGTAGCTTTAACCTGTCTGAACATTTCAGTATTTAGTGAAAACATAAGCTTAACTTTCATCTGTATTCTAAACATGTTAATCTGTTGTGTAGATGGACAGGAGGAAGAACCCGTCATCAGTGGACATACAGAAGGTGCTACTGGACATGAGGGAATACCGCATGGGTCTGATCCAGACCCCCGACCAGCTCCGCTTCTCCTACATGGCTGTCATTGAGGGCGCCAAGCTCCTCCAGACAGTCCACTCAGCAGCCCAGGTAGCTCAGTCACACTGTGTAACACTGTGCTTGTAAAATGTCTCGGGCTCATGCTCAGGCTTTTTTGAGATTTACACCGTGTTGGGGAGCTCCCGTGAAACTCTGTCATCTGAGACTAGACAGGTGACTGCCTAACTCTGCAACTTGATTCCATAAAATACAGGCTGTTGCTGAAACCATTGTGCGGTCTGTAGTATACAGATTTAGTTAACTGGCTAAATTAGGCATTGTTGCAGTTCCAAGCTTTATTTTAAAATCCATTATCAGGAGCAGGTAGAGGTGTCACGAGACACATTTTATGCCTCTAATATCATCAGCCTAATCCATGCTCGATGCAACTGAGAAATCAGCTGACCCATCTGGTATTAATATTGTTTCCTCACACCTTTACCTGCTTCTCTTGAAAGTTTGAAAGTAAAACTGATAGCTTGAAACTCCAACGATGCATCTGTCCGTTTTTGGAATTATCTTGCAGCATCAAAGTAAATTTTAGGACAAAATTCTAAGTCCACAACTGTGACAAAAAAAGCGATCTGCTACTTGAATATTGTTGCAATGTATTTGCCATCGAAAATCTGCCTTTGAGACAGCCCACATAAAGCACAACAAAGAAACTCAAACAGTTGCCAAAGATTGGAAGTTAAAAATTCTACAAAGAGTAATGTAATGTAATGTAAGAGAAGCCATTTTAACAGTCTGCATTTGTATTTAATATTTTTTGCTGCATTTATGTAAATCTAGATTAGCTATTCTTAAATCTTTAGTCTGTAAACCAGAATTGTATAAACCCAAAGGCGACTTTGGTCATCTAGAGATTCACTCTTCACAAGTGTAGAATAAATGCCTTGCCTCTTGGGCAGTCCAAAGTATTTCCCATAGCTTGCCTCTGTCATAAGGTAGTGTCTTTGTGTGTTGTCCCCTGCAGCAGAAGAAGCAGAAGGTAATGTTCAGAGATGGCTTGGAGCCAGATCTGCCCCCTCCACCACCTCCACCCAGACCTCATCTTAACGACAGCAGGCCCAACGGTCAGCCAGGACCCTGTCCGGAGCCACAGGTTGCCTCAGGAGACCACCCGCTGGCAGGAGAGTCGGACAGCCAAGACCACAACATGGCAGAGAGCTTAGGGCAGTAAGTAACAGCTCAGGGCTTCTTAAAGTGAATTTTGTCAGGTTTATTGTGGAAGAGAAATTAAAATGTATTCATTGTACTTTGGACTCCACAGTGTTAAAGTTTTCAAGCTGTTTCCATCAGTGCAGTAAAATGTCACCTTTTAGACCTCAGTGAAACTAATGTGTAACCCTCCTACTGTTTTGTTTGTCACTGTTATATAACAATTTTTAAATTCTCTGTCACACAAGTGGGACTGTCTCTGCGATCAGCCGCATTTCAACCCAGAGTTCCAGGGGCAACTTTTCAATGACCTAAAAGATTCCTTCAGCCCAATTGTTATCTGAATTTCCATCCTGCTCCCAAGACCAGAGCAGATTAGGCAAGTTAGCGCAATGACGTAAGAAAAAGCAACATGACGGGACGAGGGCTGCTGGTGGTCACAGGGGTGAACACACTCTGCAGCCTGCAGTTCAGTGCACCCGCCCATCTCATCTAAAAAACATATTGGAAAAAAAAAATCCACCTTAGGTTTTGTCTTACTGCTCTGTGTGCTCCGTTGTGCTCTGTTGTGTCACTGCAAGTTGGATGTATAATGAAATGCAGAGGAGGGAAATGAAACTAAGAGCTTCTGTCAGTAAATCATCTGTTGAGTGTTTAATGGTTTTCATTTGTGCTTTAAAACATAACCGCAGTCAAACAGTCAGAATATAACATTTTATTTCGCTCACTCATTGACCTTCTCACAGCACTGCAGCGCCATCTCTCTCTCAATTCGTGATCTCTCCCTCTTGTTCTATCTGTCTTTCTTAAAATCAGTCAAGAAGCAGACAGCAAAGCCTAACATGCTGTGGGAGTTTGACTAATCAGCGACGATCATCCCTGCAAACGTCAGCCCGAAAGTTCTTCTTCTTTCTGAAAGTACTAACCCCCTGATCAGGGACTTTTGGGGGTCAAAGAATGTCCCAGAACTTAATTTAGATCTCTGGTCCCAGAGGTTGAAATGCACTGAGTTCATCAGAAGGTTCCTAGTCCATTAGGAAAGTTTCTGTGGTCGAAAAAGAGGATATGATGAGATTTCCATATTGTTTGCTGACTACTTACTGTTAACTGACTCTTATTTCAGTGTAAGAAAGCGACACCGTGAGGAGAGGATTGCCAGCACCTCGCAGAAGGTCCAGCTGATGAAACAGAGACTGACTGACTCGGAGAGGAAACGAGACAAATGGCTGTACTGGAAACCCATTCTGCTCAACGTCGGTGCTGGGGCGGCTTTGGCTGTCGGCCTGCTGGTGTGTTGGATGTACTCCCAGTGAAAAACTCTGGGTCATTTAAAACTGACTCCTATTTTGCACCAGTACCTGGGAGTAGGTACTTCTCTAAGTAGATGTAGATGGTAATATGTGCGTAAGTGAGGGTATTTATTTCTTAAGGTCAAAATGTTGGAGCGTTAGATCAAATGATTGTGTGTATATTTTTCATTAAGATCTTAACAAAAATAGTAACATCTCAGGATCTTGGTGCCAGCACGATGATTTCATTTCCTTTCCTTCTTGTCACTGTTGATGAATGTACTGTATCATAGCAAATGGCTTTGAAAGAAATGTACTAAAGGTGCAGTACAAAGCAAAAAAAAAAAAAAAAAATCTGACAGGTTTGTTTTTGCATTCTTTATTTGTAATGGTCAGATGTGTGTTGGTCATCTGCTGACACGTTTTACATTTTGCATTTCAAAATGACTTGTGTTGACAGTCCATCATACCACAGATATGTAGGAAGACTCCAGAGGTCAGCTATGGGATTTTTTTGTTGTTCTGTAATGAAATTTGCATATCATGCATGCATTTCAAGGTTTTCCAGAGTACCACTTGTTCTTCCATTCACATTCAGCAGGGCATCCCAATATGGCCAGATATATATTTTTGTGTGACTGGACACTTCATAGGGAGCCGCCTTGCTGATGTTTCAAACTCTGCTAGAATGTTAACCTTTTTATTTTCTGTTAAACGAGCACCTTTTTTTCATAGGTTTTGGTCGGATCATACAAGCTGTCAGGTCCCTCACCGCTTACTGCGTGTATTTACCCACTGGATGGGTTTGTGTGTGTATTTTCAGGTTGTCCCACTGTTGTTTTTGAGGAAACCAAAGCAAAGCTGTCTGTTTTTGGAAGGCCAGGCAAGCTTTTAAATGACAAAACCCTATACTCCCATTATGTGGAATGTATTTTCCGTTGGATCTCTGACATAACCCACGACTGCATCACAAAATGATAGTCAAAGTAGGTTTGCATTGTGTACAACTTCTTAATTTGAACCCACAGAATCACCGAATTGGTTTTCAATTGACTGGGACCAATGTAAAGCTATAATAGTGCAATTTAGACGTTGAAGCAGAGGATATTTGGATTAAATTCTAATAAGGAGAGATGTTAGTATGTGCTTGTTTGCTGGTTGAGATAGCTTTTAACGTGCCTTGAAGTGAACTAAATGGCAAAAAGTGTGCTCCAAGGTTTCCTAGCATGATCAGTACAGAAAAAGGTTTATGTGAGCTTTTGTTTTCCACATAACATGAGTAACATGTTTGCACAGCATCAATTGGTTTGTAGTAACTGGAGGTGTGGTGCAGTAAATTTTATCAGAGTTCATTGTACACCAAATGTGTCATAAGCATGTACTGACTTTTGAGGTGACATATGTTGTGATTGGCGAGTTACCACTGTTGGATATGGCTTTTTACTTAGTTCTCATTTAACCCAGAAGAGACACGTTTGACCATAACATTCCATTCAGTCATTTTTTTTTTCCACATAAGATTTCAGGGGAGTTTTGTAAGCTGCTGAGCTGCAGTGAGAACATGATGGATGGCGTTTTGAAAAAAAGCAAACAAAACATGAAATACTTCTTAAAATAAAACATTCATCTTTTTTTACCAAATGCTCTTTGTCTGGCTGTGTTTTTGTCAGTAGAGCAGCTTTACTGTGTCCACCCACAGCTTTCCACAGCCCTGCACTGCTGTGCTCTGTTACAGTCATAATTTCATTCTGACCATGGGCTAAATCAATGCAGGCAGACTGGAGGCCTCTCACTGTGGATTCCAGGAATTGATTCAATATTTCAAGAAGAGGCCTTGCTCATATTGACTGCTGTAGTAATTTCATTTTCTCTTGTCTGTGGGATGGTATTGGCGTGTGTGGAGGGGGAAGTACTGTCTTTGTTGTGTAATCCACTAAAACCTACAGAATACAGATTTATTTTTCTCTTGAGTACTTTAAACGTAATAATCATTATAATACTATGTATTACGTAAAGATGATAGTTAAAATGATTATAACATAAAACTGGTAGGTCTGGTATGAAATAATATCATCTACAGGGTCTGACAGTGCACGGACTACAATTTGGACTACAAAACGGTCCTTTGCTGGCTGTCGCATGTCACACGGCAACAGAGCGACCGTTACAATCCCTGAATAAAATGGCAAATGTTTTATCAGGCTAAAACAAATAAAAGTAAATTAAACGTCCCCTAAAACAAATTATCTCATAAGTGATGTCCAGCTTGAGTATGCTGTTTCGTTTAAGGACAGAATTGTTGAATACAACAACAATTTTGAGGACAGGACATCGCCAGGCATCAGTGGAGCCGCACTCCCGCCTGCTTTTCCGCCACAGTTTAAACTGGCAGTTGTTGCTAACTTCCACGGACTGGCTGTCATAGAAATGTTATTATGTTACAGGCGACAAATGTGTGCAAATATTGCTCAAACACACGTTTATCGTTCCTGAAAGAACCATATTACTAACTCAGCTAGCTGTTTTTGGTCAAAACTTGCCAGAGTTCGTCAACAGTAATGTCTCTGCCTCCAGAGAAAGCTTCCGAGCTGAAGCAAATCATTCACAACCATCTGCTCAAGGTGAGCAACATACGTAGCATTTATTTCAATGTGTTGGCGTTGTCAGACATTGTCCCGTTATATGCCGTCAGTTTTAAGATACACGGTTTAATATGACTTATGTGTTATCTGAAGTGAGACTCACAAGCCAAATGCTATTCAAACATTTATCAAATTAATGTCTACTTCCTTATTGACGAAAGTGCACACATGATAGATCATATTTTATGATATAGCACCACTAAATTCTGTCTTTTATTAAGTTCGGCTGTACTAAATATGTATGTGATGTCATTATTTAAACATTAGTCGGTTGTTATTTCCAAGCTAAGCTATTAAAGGAATTGCCTGTTTAATGTTAGCCTACAGAGATCTGTGAATCAGACTGCTCTCTGAAGTGCAGCACAAATAGGTCAGATGAGTAGCAGTAGGTAGAGATGCACTTAACTTATACATTAATGGACAGTATTAGAATTAAAGTAATAGTATATTGGTCCTGTGTGATTTCTCCTGGTATCTGGTTCGCTATGGAAACATTAATATGCTGTTTACATTAAGATATTAATGTCTGACAATCATACTCTATGTTGAAACTGCATTTGCACTAAGATTCTAATGAAATCCCGAGACCTATACTTTCCTATAGTCCTACTGATATCGAGGAAAAAAACTGATAGGTTACAAGCATAATATTGGAGCAATGTGATGGCTGCGACAGTCCATTTTTATTAATATTGAATTTGGTGTGGGGTGGGAAAACCAAAGATGCACAATTAACCTTAAATGACAGGGAGTCTGTCTTCACAAGATATTCAGATACCTCAAAGATCAATGGTGAGACATCTGTTTGTGACTCTTGTTTAGGTGAAGTGTATGGTGTTTATTGTGTCTTTTTTGTGTTATCAGATGGACATCCATGGGAAGATCCGAGAGGTGCTGGCTGAGACTGTGAGGGATGACCAAGGCCCAGCACACCGATCTCTGTCTGAGGTGGATTTCCTTCATGCTCTACAGCGCAGGGGTATCATAGATGATGTAATGAAGGACCTCCACTTTACCCAGGTTGGTCAGTACTGAACAGTCAATTTTCAGATTTACATACTTGAAGATAAAGCTGACAGCAGCTAATTTTTATAAACTAGATTCAAAATTGAAAAAAGACTTCCTAACTGAATGTAAATAGCAACTTTCTTGACTCATTTTAGTGTTTAGATACTCATTTGAAACCAGATAGGGATGAAAATATCTCCATTGTATGAACTGTATGATTTCAATCACCATCTGACTGTTTGGCATTTTTATCATGTTGGCATTCTCTGGTAGGAAGTACCCATGGATGCAGAAACAGGATCCCCTCCAAAACCTGCTACTCACTTTGTTGACAAGAATATTACTCAACTGAAAAAAAGTAAGGAGCATCATCAAGTTGTCCTTGTTAATGTTGGAACGGTTTAACTAAGACAGCCTTTTTTTTCTTTCAGCCAATATTGACCCATCCAGGCGGTACCTGTATCTCCAAGTGCTTGGTGGTAAGGCCTTTCTTGAGCATCTCCAGGAGCCAGAGCCTTTACCTGGCCAGGTGTGTTCTACATTTACGCTCTACCTGCACTTCCGCAACCAGAGATTCCGCTCAAAGCCAGTGCCCTGTGCCTGCGAACCTGACCTGAAGGAGGGTTTCCTCTTAGAAATCCACAGAGATGGCACAGGTACATGTAAACTCTTACTGTTGGTGTCCGTAAGTCAGGACCAACGGTTCTTTATGCATTTGCTTTATGTTGCTAGATATATTTTCTATACTAAGATTGTAAATTTTTTTGCACTGCAGGAGAAGGCAGTAAAATGGCGGACGCAACCACCATGCTGTCTTTGTGTGACCCGGTTCACTTGGTGCTGATCAAGACGGACACCTCCAGTGAGACAACGCTGGTCTCATCCTACTTTCTTGACTGGAGGACGGTCCTCAGCTCTCCTGGTGGAAGGACCTGCTTTGCTGTGGAGCTGATGGGAGTTGGTGAGAGAGGGTGATTCTGCTGCATTGAATACAAGAGTGATAGTATTTACTGAATTATTAATGTCTTTATTTTTAAAAAGGTAATATCTCAATGGCTAAGAGTGAAGAATGATTAATGCAGTAGTAAAATAGTAGTAGTCCGTATGGTGTCATGCATATACAAGTGCCCAGATAAAACTGAAATTAAACACCAAAAAAAAACAACTGTTAAAGTGGTGAAACATTAGTCAGAAAACAGTAACATTAAATTCCAAATAAAGAATTACTCATCTCCCAACATACTTTACAAGTATAGTCTGCCAAGAAAAGCTCCTTTCCTAAATCACAAGTTTTTCACAATCAACCAATGAATGCAGTTGTGCACACACAAATCTTCCAGTTAAATCATTTTTGACATTATGCTCTACACAGTGAAAAGTAACAAGCTGCAGTTATTACTCTATTATGTAGTTTCTCAAGAGAGTCCTAAAGTCATTCTTCTCTGGAACCACTTGATGCAAGAAGAGCCATGTAATTCAAACCATTTTGTTTACAAATGGGTTTATTCACAAATCCATTACGTAAGTTGCGTTTTAGAAACCAATTCAATTTGTAACTGATCATCCCAGCTACACAGAGAGCTTTTATGTTTTTTGCAATCAAAACATGAGAAAGGTTTTTTTTATGGTTAGCCCTGTTCAGCTGTAAATTCATTGGTTCCCGACCATTGTGGTTGGTGACTCCTTAATGAAGCACTGCCCTCACACGTTCAATATGTTTATGAGTTGTGAGTAGTTTAACCAAAGACTTTCTTTTTTCTAAAACTCTAAGATTTCTTCACCCTAATGACCACTGAATATTGTTAGATATAAAATTTTGTCGTATTTTGTGGAGATAAAACAATAGGAAAATGTCAACTTAGCCTGTGTAAACATATAAGAACCATATCAAATGGGCATTAACACTAAAGATAGCCTGTCTTAGAAGAGGATAAGGGTCCAGTAGCATCACTGGGTTTGCCTGCTGTACGTCCACTCTGTAAACAAAAAATAGCAAAACAAACCCATGTTGCATGCTGCATCTGCGTCTGGGAGCCTCTTGCTAACTTCAGTTGATGCTGGACAGTATTTAATTTGACTTTTTCAAAGCGCGGTAATCAAATATGGTTTTAATGATAAGTAAAAATTGAAACTGTAATACTAACTGTTGGGAATTCTCACACAGTTTATTGTGAACTGTAAACCACTTCATCCCTGGAGTTTTACAATCACGATTACAGAAAAGTAATTAAAAAAAAAATCTAAATATGAGTAGTAAAAACTATTTTTCTTCTTTTTTGTCCCATTGATTATCTTGTGACTCCATGCAGGGGTCCTAGCCCCCAGGCTGGGAATCAACACTGTGCAGTATTAACAGTTCTATCTGTAAATTACTAAGCATATGCCAGAAATGTAAGATTTTTGAAATTAATCTGTTGTGTTGTCTCTTCCCAGCTTTAAGTGATGTGCCAACGGGTTTCACTGACATGTATGTGTGTCTCCAGGAAGTGAATGCAAAGTCCCAGCTGGTGTTTTGACTGTCAGCTTGGAGCTCTACCCTCCGCTCACAGAGACTCTGAGCACTGACATCATCAGCACACAGGTCAGTCCACTGGAGTCTTTTTATCTCTGTCTGTTGATTCATCGGCTTCATTATTCATGAATAAAGTAACTCTGTGAAGTGATTGTGAATCACTACAACAGAATTCCATTAATGCTGTTAGGAATCATTCTTCCTCAGAGTTGATGCGAAGGCAGCAATAAAGCTATAAATGTAGTAAGTGATATCACTGTGTGTTTCTCATTTAGCAATCACTGGAGAGGCAGAGGACGGCAGAGAAGGAGAGACTCTTCCTGGTTTACGCTAAACAGTGGTGGAGGGAGTTCCTTGAGATTCGTCCATCACACCAATCCAAAATGGTCAAGATTTTTGCACAGGTTCGTCTATATTCACATGTTGAATGGAGAAATATAAACCTTTAATTGACCATGTTTGCTTACTTTTAAGGACATTTTTCTGTACTCCTTTGTATTAGACCTGTGGAGTGAATGGGTTACATACAGTATATGCAGACACTGACTAGGGAGTCCCTCAGAATAACCTAATTCATTTGCTGTTTGCCACTCATACACTGGTTTATTGTGTTAGTGGTTTAGGGAGAGGACTGCTCATATTCCTAACCAGTTTAGGGATTATTGAATCCTGACCTCCTCCAATTCATATCTGTTCCAAGCTATCCCTTAACCACCAGGTGTGTCTCTGTGCTCTCTGCAGGATGAGAACGGTGTCAACAGGCCAGTGTGTTCTTACGTGCATGTCCTGCGGGCAGGCCGGCTGCTGGAGAGCCCTCGACAGGCGGCCCGCTTCGTCAGCCTGCTGGCCCACGAGAAGGCCCCAGTGGTGGGAGGAGGAGGAGGCAAGCAGGAGCAGTGGTGCACATTAATGGCTTTCCTGTGCAGAGGGAAGGTAAGGAGAACTTGCCGGTGTTTTGGCAGCCACAGCAGAGATGGACTCATTTTTCAGATGACAGTGCACTTACTGTGCTGCTAGATCATTGTTGTCAAAGACAGAAACAATGGCAGATTTATAGGTTTTTCCCACCAAAATTCCTATTAAATGGTATGTCCTATATTAGTTCTTCTAAATGGAAGAATTCATAGCTGACTCACTGGACTTAACATTCACTTTTTGTTTTATTATCTGTTTAATCATTAGGTATAAACTCCACAGATCTCAGGATGTGAGAGACATCTTTTTTAGGATGTGTCAGCTCTACTGTTGCTTTTTTGTGGTTTAGTATCTTGTTTGTGACGTACTGTCTTTAAGTGAGTGCAAGGCAGTTGTCCAAACTCTGCATTTGGCCTCTCTGTAATATCACTGTCTTCATGGTGTTACTTTGCCTTTGTTCTGTCAGACTGTATAAACAGTTTGGATATATCTAACAGTGCTAATAGTGCTGATGAGTAAATCTTTATGGAAATGCTATTACTAATACCGGCCTTACACCAGACAACATTTCAAGCAATTTCACTGTCGCATTCCAATATCAAAATTAAATCATGAGTTTTATTAGAGTTGCGGCGCACCCCCATGATTTCGTTTGCTTGATGTAAGGGGGTCATGAATCTCTAAGTCTTTTTCTTGTTTTTATTTTTCAAGAAAATCAGACATGTTCAGTACTATCATAAGTTTTCAGTCTTGGCTCATGCAAATACTGAAGTTCAATGACGTGAACATTGTCAACAACCAATGGCTGCACTCCCTCCAGCACCAAACAAGAAGCAGCAAACCAGGTAGATTGTTAACATGGAAGGGACTCCAGGGAGGCAAAAGAACGTGAAGAAGTCTCAGTTGTCTTGTAAAGGAGGAGAAACTGGTGGAGTTGTGGAGTGAACAAGAGTCTGTGTTTGTGTGATCCACCAACCAGTATTTATTTTAGTGAGGAATTTTAATTTTTGGAACAGTTTGCCTCTCATTCCCATGGTGTCCTCACACTAAAATAACACACCTAACCACCAGAGGTTGATAGCAAGTAGAGACAACAAAATCCAAATTGTGAAATATGTAGACAAATACAGTTCAGCTTTATGGATTACACAGATGCTGAATTGACAACAAACTGCCATCTTGTGTTTCTAAAGTTATGTGTGTTAGCAGACATGTGAGGAATTGTTGATATGTTATCTTTCTTAAAGGGAGTTTTGCGTAGTATTTTCCACCAGGAGCAGGATGGGAAATAATCTCAAAAGGAATCTAGTTGTGATCTTGCAGAAAGTGACCATGCAAGATCCCGAGTCTTTGAAAAATCAAATAACTCACATTGTCTTAAGACGTGAGAGGGTGTCAGACTTTCTAGTCTAGTCTTCTAAAAGTATTTTCAAAGCCTTCTAGTATATTGGCATAAGACGTAGGGCTGGGTGATACATAGGTTGCTTTTCACAAAATATTTACACAGTGAGATTTTAGATACAAACTGGTAACTTTAATGCAGCCAGGAAAAGACAACAATCTAAGATGACATCTAGTCTCATATATCAATATCAATATAACATTGTTATATTGCCCAGCCCTACTAAGATGTAGTGTATTTGTTTGTTAATAAGATAAACTTATCATTTTTATTTTATTGCTTTGTTAGAAACAGGTTTTGACATCCAAAAGCAGTAGTAGGCAGTAAGCAGTACATACTGATTGTGTATGTATTATGCAGTACCTCGGTATGCGATTTTGACCACAACTTTACTTGAAATCTGCGCTCAGTGAGTGCAATCGTGTTAAATGTGCTAAATGTTTAGCATGCTGTAGAACCTTCATTTAATCAGGTAATCTTTTTCAGATCAGAAGAGACTGAGTGCAGCAAAGAGGAAAGAAAAATAAACAAAGCCAGTGAAGGCAAAAGGACAAGTGCATGCAACAAACATATCCAAACAAAAAAAGCACATATGCATATGATATACCTTAGCGTAACAAAATTACATACAGCATCACAGACAAACACAGACATCACTTAATAGATTTAAAGTTTAAATCGTCCAGTGCAATGAGACATTTAAGTTTTGAAATCCACTGTAATTCATTCCATTTATAAGGATGTCTTTAAATAGATGAGACAAAGAGAACTGTGTGAAAAGAGTCATAATCATTAAAAGTTAAGTGAATTTGAAGTTGTGATCTCTGGATAATTGCATTTGTGCTCTTATAGCACAATCAGCAAAAATGCATCAAATCAATGGGAAAAAAGTGTAATTGCAATTTGCTCTTAAAAGACCTTATTCTCATGTTTCGTGTTAATTTTGCAAATTTCTTTTCTGTCTTTAAAAGTTTTGTTCTGAGAGAGAACAGAAAGAAAGCATTACGTAAACTTGGTTCAGCTGCGTTTACATCAACTCCGTTTCTGAGCACAGCTGATTGTGTCATTTCTGAGAAAGAAGGATTTGTGCAGAGTTGACTGACTGATGCATTTTCATCTCTACTAGATAGCGGGGAATTTCCCAGACCACCACACGATAAATGTTCCCTGCCTCTCCTCTGTGAGCGGCTGGCAAGACAGACACAACACAACTCTCACAAAGTGGCCCTTGTCAGCTGTGATTTATGAGTTTCATTCCAGGGAAAATTAATTTAGCCTCATCAGTCCCCAGCCTGTTCCAATGCTGCCGTCCATATTAGCACTTCTGGGGAACATCTATCATTCTGACTTGCCCATAGCCCGAGCCAGCACACGGCACACAACAGCAGCAGCAGCACTAGTCCCCAGCTCAACCCAGGCCTCTTTACCAGAAAAGTTGTACGAGTGAAATAAGAGTTGCTTACTGTCATGGACAATTTGATGACTGGAGAGCTTATTTCCTCTCCAGCAGGCTTTTCTTGTGTGTGTTCAACACTTCTGAGAAAGGCTAACAGTGCAGTGAAAACAGGATATTGTATTTCTGTTTAAACAGACTTGTAGTGACATGATGAATTAGATAAGCAACAGGGGTGGTAAGAGGACGTTAGAGAATGTCTTCTAATCTGTCTAAATATAGGGATTTAGAATATGTCAATATTTTTAAATAAGAACTCAGTACTTCCAAAAAAGTAGCTATATTTAAAGAATTAATTTTTTTAAATACAGAGAATGAAGTTGTAATAATTTGAGATAAAAGTTGTAAGATTTTGAGGTAAAAGTTATATTTCAAAAATAAAGTTTGAATATTCTGGGAATAAAGTCATAATATTTCAAGAGAAAAGTTGTAATACTATAAGAAAAAAGGTGTAATGTTTCCGGGATTAAGTTGTTTTATTTTATTATAAAAGTTGAAATATACTCAAGATAAATAGTTTTAATATTTCAAGATAAAATTGGTTATATTTTGAGATTTAATTTGTTCTACTTCAAAATTTAAAAAAAAAATGGAATATTGTGAGATAACAGTTATATTCAGGGTGCAAGTTGTAATATTTTGAGAATAAGCCTTGAATATGCTTGGAATAAATTCCTAATACTTCAAGATAAAAGTTGTAATACTATGAGAAAAAAAGTGTAATATCTCAGGTATAACATAATATTTCAACAATATTTTTAGGATAAAATCAGAATATCTTAAAAATTAATTTTAAATATTTCAACAATATTTCTAGTATAAATCAGAATATTTTCAGAATAAAGTTGTAGTATTTCGAGTTCAAATTCTAATAGTTCCAACCCAGCCTCAAAACAAAACAGGCTTATATGAGCATGGAAGTTCATTGTCGACCTTTGAGAACTGGATATGTAACTAAATAATTTAAGGTGAAAGGTCTACCTACTACCTTTTAGAGTTTTCAACCACATCTCCTGATGCTTTGTGAATGGAGCTGGCTGGAGGCTCGCTTTTTGGAGAGGTCACAGAAAGGTCAGAAGAATGTCTTGTTACTTTGTAGCTCCAAGAGGTGTGTGACCTGAGTTGAACAGGGAAACTCTCCTGTTATTCTTGAAGTACATACTTTAAAGATAAAAATAAAAGTGTATTAGCCTTTTGTGAGAGCTTTATTTTAAGAGAGCTCAAATCTATAAATAATTGATTTTATTAATATATTTTCCACATTTTAAGCTCTCCAGAGGACCTGAACTAATCACTGTCCTTCCTCCCCAGGGGGACTGTGAGGACCACGCCACCCTGCTGTGCAGCCTCTTGCTGGGCTTTGGCCTGGATGCATACGTGTGTGTGGGCACCAAAGCCAAGGGAACGCCACACACCTGGGTCCTGACCCACGGCACTGATGGGAGCATCACCTTCTGGGAGAGTCTAACAGCACACAGGTCATTTTTTTCTGCACTTAAGACAGCTGATAACTTATGTAACACAGCTGAGTTTTTTGGTAACTGCTTGAGTCAAACACTTTCTAAGAAATCATTTGAACAACACTCCTCCTTTGGCCTCAGTTAGCTCATTAGCTAGTCTTTGTCTGACTCTCAGCAGGATACCTCAGAATCCTTTTTCCATGACATTTGGTGGTCAGGCTCTGAGCCAAGGAACAATTGATTACATTTTGTAGTTATCCAGTTCTGGGATTTTGCCCATCAGTTATTGTTTTGGCCATAACTCACTGATGTTATTATGGAGATAGACTTGATTTCATGTACTTTGTCAATTAAAGCAAGTCAGCTATGGAAAACTATGGAAAACTAGGTCTTTGCTTATAGTAAGCAGTATTTTTGAGGACCTTTTTTGTCTTCGATATATTTTTGTCTAAATTTACAATTGTGTCCCAGCCTGTAAAGGTTGTTTTACCTTCACTGTAGTACTTTACAGTTTATTTTATCACTACCTTCATCTTTCCCTTCAGGAGGCATGGCGTAATAGATTCTTAATTTTTTTTTTTTTTTTTTTTTATCAATTTTGTCGGTAATGATACTGATTAGCCTTAATGTCCTATATGTATGGTCAGATACCTGCACCAGGCCATAGATCCAGATGCCCCACCCCTGGCCCCCCAGCCCAAACCCTCCTCCCCCTACCGCACTGTGGGCTGTGTCTTCAACCACCAGACCTTCCTCGCCAACTGTCAGCCCACTGATGCTGTGGAGCTCTGTGTCTTTGACTTCCAGGTAACTTCACAGTTTCCCCACAGATTAAATACATTTGTTTCACTGACAGGTATTGTGTTAATAGTCAGGGACAGGGTTTGGTGAAATGAGTTTTAATATGAAAATCTTCATTTATGCTGCATATTAAATGGGTCAAGGAAGATCTAATCAAATGGACAGTGGTGATTTTAAGACAGAGGTAGCCTGTAGCAGAGGGGTGTGGGCTTGTGACTGGATGGCTGCCTGGGAGATTCAATCTGCAACAGTTCCATTCATCAGCAATTTCTTGTCTGTCATGCTAAAGGAAGGTGGCAAACCCCCAGCGGCTGCAGTGTAGTGGTTCTCCTGTCTGAACAAAAAATGTAAACCTTGATAAGAGCAGTTTTTTCCCTCTTTCTTCCCCTACAGAATCAGTCTCGGTGGAAGGTGATGAGTGAAGAGGCTCTGAAGTCTGTTTGCGCCCCAGGCTCCACCACCTCTCTGCCCCCTCTGCCTCCACTCTGTGCCCCATCTCTGGATCCTGCTGCTGCCAGCAACCAGCTGGAGCTTGAAATGCGCTACCTGGTTTCTGAGCACAGGAAGGTAAAACATTTTAATAGATAAGGACCATTACACTTTGGAAGTTTTATGTTTAAGTCACCTGTGCTGGGCTAAAAGCCAAAACACACCAAGAGTGAAAGCTGAGTGTCAAAATATATACCCCTATTATTGTCAATGTACAACCCCACACCTACGGCATCTAGACACGCGTCGGTGCTCCTGGACACACCGCCCTGCAGCACTTTACACCACTGTCTTTTTTCCACCCTCGCCGCCTCCAGAATTAAATACATTTCCCCCACTCGTTCTCTGCATGTCCATACGAGCTCCAGTAACAGCTCTTCTTCTCTGCTCCTACGGTAGCTCAACTCCTCTTCTCACCATGGATGCATAAAGTGAACTCTGTAGCTGTTGCTGTCTCGTGTGTGACACCCACGATTCTGTCATTATAAAGACAATGTCCAAAAAGATACTGTATTGCCTAGCAAGTCATAGCTCTGGAGATTGTCTCTTAAAGGGATAGTGCACCCAAAAATGAAAATTCAGCCATTATCTACTCACCCATATGCCGATGGAGGCCCTGGTGAAGTTTTAGAGTCCTCACATCCCTTGCGGAGATCAACGGGGGGAGCAGCTAGCACACCTAATGGCAGACGGCACCCCAGACTGATGTCCAAGAACACAAAATTGAATCCACAAAGTATCTCCATACTGCTCATCCATAGTGATCCAAGTGTGCTGCAGCCCTGACATAAAAAGTTGTTTTGAAAAACGTCATATGAACTCTGTTTTTAGCCTCACTGTAGCCTGTAGCTGTGACTGCTTCTCTGTGCTCCGCGTTCATGTGTGCGCGCTTGCGCGAGACCAGCGAAAGCATGAGCTTTGCTTACCCGTGTTTACATCACGTGACACGTGCACCGCAGGGAGAGACAACGGTAGCCACAGTCGCTAAAAGATCATTTGCACCACAGTCTTTTGGCAAAGGACAGCCCAACATGTCTGAAGACTTTGAAATTGAGGAGGAACAGCATTTCTTTGTTGAGCCGTAGTTGATTGAGCCCGAGTATATGGATGGAACTCAGGCTACTGGACGAAGCAGCCGCCGCAGCTCGTGAGCCTCAGCCAGCCGCACAAATACTGGAGTGGAGCACTGGAAACCTGGTGGTGTAGTTGTTTCAAATGCAAAGCAATGCCAACGGATGAGGAAAGTCTTTGCTGCTCAGACTGGGAATTGGCGATGCCTGCGCTTGAGAATCTGGACATCAGTACTGACGAGACTGCTGCTCTTCAGAGATCACCGATCACCCTGAGCGCGCACACGTGAGTGCGGAGCACAGAGAAGCAGTCAGAGCTACAGGCTACAGTGAGGCTAAAAACAGAGTTCATATGACGTTTTTCAAAACAACTTTTTATGTCACGGCTGCAGCACACTTGGATCACTACGGATGAGCAGTATGGAGATACTTTGTGGATTCAATTTTGTGTTGTTGGACATTAGTCTGGGACGCCGTCTGCCATTAGGTGTGCTGGCCGTTCCCCCCACCGATCTCCGCAAGGGATGTGAGGACTCTAAAACTTCACCAGGGCCTCCATCGGCATATGGGTGAGTAGATAATGGCTGAATTTTCATTTTTGGGTGCACTATCCCTTTAAGGTGAGAAATAAAATTTAATTAGGGGATATCCATACATGATTTTAAGCTAACGCAGCAGAGGATGAGGTACAGATCTTTCATGAAAAGTAGTAATAACTTTGTGTTAATAAGCTGCAGTGCAACGTGTCCGATGTGTCTAATATGAGTTGATGCGTGATGTTGTGTTTGCCATCATGTATGTTTCTTCATTTTCTCCCTGCGTTCCATCTCTCCCTTCATGTATGCCAGCTAGCTGGAATTATGTTTGAAACGAGTTTGAATCTGATATGTTTAACCCTATGGGCCCGAACGACGCATAGTGCGTCCAAATTCACACCTGTTCTTCTCTATTGATTTTCTCCGCTACTGTTAGTCAGTTAGAAGCCACGCATATCACGTGAAACAGCGGAATTGTAGCTTTCCGACAAGGCCAAGCACTTGTCGATAATCCAATGTTTTCACAGCGAAAAACAATGATAAAGTTACACTAAAATGATGTATAACAGAGATTTCATACAGCTTTGCACACACATTACTCTTAGATGGATTACTCGTGAATGCAGGCTCGCACAGAAATGCCACGCATGTCATGTGAAAGTGCAGGACCACACACATCATTGTGCTGTCATCCCATCACGCTATAAATCCAGATCAGTTGTCTACAAAATAAAAACCTGACGAATTTCTTTACAGCCCATGATACAGATCTTGTTATCAGTCAATTCATATAGTGAGGAATATCGTATCTTACCACGTCTTAGGCTTGCGTGTGTTTCTCCCTGTCTATCCACATTTGTAGTCCGGCTTTCCAGTTGACACTCCATCAAACTTTGTATGACAAGACCAGCGTACTTCACCTTTGCGCACCCAGACAACTGTAGCCTAATTATGCATGCTGACAGGGCCGTAGTCACCATATACATTGAGGGGGACATGCCCCCCCCCCCCCCAAAATATCCCCCCAGTATATAACTGAAACTGAAAAACAACAACAAACTTTGTTTACTGCAAACAAAGTGGCAAATATTATCTTGGAGGACATCATTGCACTTGGTTGACTATTTTTCTATGATCTTAGATGTAAATATTGCATGTTTCTTTCAGATAAAACACATTTTTGACTTGTGAATGAGTTAATTGAATTTGTTGCAATAATGAAAAAATACTGGTAATCATGTCCGCCTGGCACAAACCACATGTTTTGGACAACTGTGAAGTGACAGAATGTCCCACCATCATGGTTCTTATATTGCCAGATTCCAGAGAGTCTCCCCTCTTCATATATGGCAGAATATGTCTACTTCCAACTTGCTATGGTGAGATACATGTAAAAATCTAAGAATTTAGTCACACAGATTTGTTTTTCATTGATATAAAAATTAATATAAAATACAGGCAAATAGAAGGACATGGAATGATGGCAAATCTGGATAGCCCACATTGTCCTGAAAATAAACAAGATATAGCATGTGTATGTAGCCTTTATAATGACTGTGATATGAGTTTAAAAGTAAAGGCAGTAAAAATACCCCAAAAACGCCTTGGGCCCATAGGGTTAAATAATGTCGGGCAAGTGTACATTTAATATTTCATGGCTTTCTAATGACCAATACAAACATGATTCAAAATACAGGGGAGCTACAGGGAGCACAGGGTGTTGTGTTTAGAGTAGTTGAATAAACATTATCTTGCCATGTTTTCCGTCAGATCAACATCTTAGGCTGTGATTCTAATAATCATGGGATGTAGCCTCTGTCTGGTTTGTTTAACAAATGAACGCAAACTAATGCCTGTCCACAGTGTGTTGACATTTTTATTTTTTCTTTGGCGTAGAGCGATTTTAAAAAATCACGTTTTTTGTTCACTTTATGTTAGCTGTTAGTTTTCTCATATCTAATTTAATATGCATCTTTTTATCATCATTCCAAATTCAAAGCTGAATAAATTCGGGAAATCAGTTTTGCGTTAGTGTTCCCTTTACATGAATCAATGTGACTGACTGTCTTATAATTTCATCATCTCATTGCGTGCAACAGTGGTGAACGGAAATGCAGGTTACATAGCAGTTCCTTTTGCAAATTCTCAGGAAATTCGGTAAAATTTCTGGTTAATTTTGACAGAAAGTTGGTTAATAGTCCCAATATGCCATTTCATATTTCAAAATATGATATTTAATTGAGATTAAATTGAATAAGATTTATGATGTGTATTTCAGAATTGCATTATAAGACAAAACACCAGGGGTAAGCAGTTTATATTTTAGTGCAGTACTGTATAATTTTAATATAATGGTTGAGTGTTTGCATTAACTTGCATAATATGAAACAGCATAGCTTAACATGTGGGTGAACTGACCCTTTAAATGCTACCGAACAATAACAGGTTAGGTGTTTGATTTTAACATGTAATGTAAGAATTACTGAGCTCTGTGGTGTTCTGTTCTCCAGGACCTGGAACTGGCGACAGTATGGGACGACCACCTGTCCTACCTGCTGTCATCAGCGTTGTCAGCCTATGAGCTGGAACGTTGCACAGGTGTCTCCTGTGGCAACGAGGAGTTTCAGGATGCCGTGAGGAGGGCGGTGCCAGACGGACACACCTTCAAAGGCTTCCCTATCAACTTCTTGCACCGCAATGCTCGTAGAGCCTTTGCCACCTGCCTCAGGTGAGGTAGTAGGTAACATGGTGAATTGGTGGTTAAAAATATGTGCATACTGCAGTCACTGAAGCCCAAGCAGCACTGCAAACCTGCCATTTTGCCTGTGAGGAGATTGTATTTGCACTACACCTCAGGCTTATGGCAGCAGTCCCTACCAGCTGCAGTGTATTTAAGAAGACACTGAAGTCAGACCTCTCTGTAGAGGGGGTAAAAGAGAGGAAAGTCTCCCCACAGGGAACAACAACACAACTCCATGTCTCTGCTTCAAATCCTGCTAGAATTGAACACACATGCTCAGATGTGTCCTGAGCTCCTGGCAGCTGATATTAGATTCATATCATGGATTGAAATCTGACTTTAGTTACACCATCTCTTTCCCGACTTTATTGTGTGTTAGTTCTAAGTTTATCGGTGCATATGCTGGCAAGCGTTCCTGAAAGAATTCCAGGAGTATTCAAGGTGGAAACTTTCCATGGGAATGAACAGGAATTTATGGGAAATGATGAGAAATAATTGTAGAATAGAAAAGGAGTGGATATTTACCCAGGAGGTATTTACCATGTCATATGCAGATAGAAACAATCCTTTTACCATATCCTAAGTGGACATAATCCATGAATTTACCAAATGCATATTTTATTTTTGTCAAATACTCTGGGATTTAACCTTGGAAAATTTCTGGAATTTCTAAAATATATTATATCAGTTTTTTAAATGTGCAAGTCTTGCTTTTAGGGAAAAAGAGTCTTCTTTATGTATATTTGTCTATGTTGTGTTTTAAAGGACTTTGCCATACTTCATATTCCATGCTCTTTGTCTCTTGTCTTTTCCTGTTCAGGTCTCCATTCTGTGAGGAGATAGTGTGTTGTCGTGGTGACCATGTGAGGCTTGCGGTCCGTGTTCGCGTGTTTGCCTATCCTGAGAACACATGTGCAGTGTGGCTCATGTTTGCATGTAAATACCGCTCTGTACTCTGACCGTTAGAGCGGTGGTACCCAAAAACTACCAGCTTATGTTGCACGTTGACGTCGGACAATTGTTTCCACCTACAGAAGGACACAACAGGCCTGCTTCCTATAGACTTAAGTATGTACATTGCCGTAAGAATACCTGGACCCACGGTGAGACTAAATTTAAATTGTAAAGTTGTACTCAGAGACACGTGTACAGTCATGTTTGTGGTTGTCTCTACTGTGACGCTCAGACCTTTATTTTGTTGTGCAGTAGACTCTTCCTTTGTACAGACATTTATATTCAGAATTGTATTTATATATCTATTTTTGTAAATAAATTGAACTTTTTTAATCTTACTGTGTACTTTTTAGAGGCTTTATTGAAGACATTTTCCAAGACTAATAGTTAAGGAGAGTTCTTTTAAATGGCATTGACTTTAGTTGCAAAGAACTCTTCTAAATTATTCTGTTACAAATTGTAACATTTTGGCATCAAATTTTCACGTAGCACACAAATAACACTTCAAATTAGGACAAGATTCATGCAGAAGGTTTATCAGGGAATCACAACAATGCACATGTTCATTACTGAATTTTAATCATAGTTGCATTTTAAAATGAAACGCTCATAATTAAGTCAGAGACTGGTTGAGGCCCTTCTTTGTGGAGTTCCACAAAGTCCCACAATCCAAAGAGACACAGGTTAATTGATAACTCTAAATTGGCCGTAGGTGTGAATGTGAGTGTGTATGGTTGTCTGTCTCTATGTGTCAGCCCTGTGATAGTCTGGCGACCTGTCAGCCCAGTGTCAGCTGGGATAGGCTCCAGCCCCCTGCGACCCTGAAAAGGATAAGTGGTTATGGAAAATGAATGAATGATTGAAATGAAAATTTCAGTTTTAGTTGTTGAATTTGCTGCACAACTGTAAATATATATATGTGTATATATATATATATATATATATATATATGAAACACAAAGTGTGTCATTTTTCAAGACGTCAAATGAAAGAACTATTTTTCACTTTTAACTGAAAATCCGCACACCTACTATGACGTAAAATACAGTAAGCTACAGTAATACTTTAATGGTGGAAAGTATCTAAAATTAAAGTTCCAGTATGTAGGATTTAGGGGCATATTTTGGCAGAAATTTTATATAATATACATAAGTATGTATTTATAAGTGTATAATCACCTAAAAAAATAAGAATTGTTGTGATTTCATTGCCTTAGAATGAGCTGTTTGAGTACCATGAGTGGGTCCTCTCCTATGAGGTCCACCATGTTGTTTCTGCAATAGCCCAGAATGCTTGGCGTACGTGAGAAGTTTCAGTTCTGCAGCATCACCGCAAGTTGATACTAAGTTCTGCATGCTAGACCTTTTAAAGATATTTTTTGGGGCATTTTGGCCTTTAATTGATAGGACAGACAATGTGAAGGGGGAGAGAGAGAGAGAGAGAGAGAGAGAGAGGGAGTGACATTCAGCAAAGGGCCACAGGCTGGAGTCAAACCCCGGCCGCTGCGGCAACAGCCTTGTACATGGGGCGCCTGCTCTACCACTAAGCTACTGACGCCCCACATGCTAGACCTTTTAAACCTTAATACAATCAATACACAACAGTTTTGACAGTAATCAAAAGAAAAGAAATTGCATTTTTTTCTTTCTTTCCACCATTGCCACATATTTAAAATGTTTGATAGTGATGGTGAAGTAATTTTGCAATGCTGCTTGTTGCCAGGTTAATATTATTAAAAGCTGGAGAAACACATGGAACACAAGCTGCATTAAGTGATCTGTATGCCTAAAAATGAGCTTTGAAACTTCTGGTTATAAAAGGTGATGGTATTCTGAGGACTGAACATGTGCTTTAGTGTTTTGCACTTTGTGTGTATGGACAGTGTTGTGTGTTTAAAAGTAAGAATTTATCAACTCAGTTTTGGTCTTTGCATTAAGAGTCATAGGTGACTTTGGTATAGTCACTTGTAATACATTAACACAGCACTAGATGGCGTGTTAAGACTGATGTAAGCTCACAGGATGCAGCAGCAGCACTACAGTAGACCTGTATGCCTCCAGCTCTGTGTCTTTCAGTACAGATTGGATAACATAACTGTGGTCCACTTCAGCACTCACTGCCTGATGGAGCTAGATAAAATCAGTGGGTGTGTTTTTAATCAATAGAGATGCATAACAAATGGAAGAATCATTAGGAAGCCCCCACTGTAGGGAGAAGTAAAGTATAGAAATTGATTTAATTTCTGTTGCAAGATATTTTTCATTTTCACAATCCACAATAAAGCCATTATTCTAGCTTGAGAGCCAGTGAAAGCCCACAGGGGAATGCTGACTTCTAATTTGAGACTGACTGATTGTGAAATTGCAGAGAGGGTGAAGTGACAGCTGCCTGGCAGAGTGAGTTATTGTGCGGTTAGGAAAAGTCAACTTGGAAAGTTTTGCCCTGATTGAAGTGCTCTATTAATTGACACGCAGAGGGTAGTTTTGTTGTTATGGAGTGCTTTGCTCTGCTCCTTTGTTTTTTTCCCGCTCCGTGCCATATTGCGCAGTGCTGTTTGGAGTTCTGGGGGAATCGTTGACACATCAGCCCAAACTTTGACAAGAAGCCTGTGAGGATGGCCAATTAATTCGATTTTTCCGGGAGCTAATTTGCAATTCTGCATTTGCCCCAGAGTTGTTGAACACGAGGATCAGGAGGGAGGCTGAAAGAGCGAAATGGAGAGCTAATGAATAATTCCTCCCTTTTTCTGAATGTCACACACACACACACTCACATGCACACCTCCGCTCCACTCATTACTGTATACCACAGGAAGAATGTACAGCAAAGGAAGTGTTTGATGCTGGGAACTCAGGTATGTTTTCAGCCCATATTAAACAGCAGCACTCAGGTGTAATTGACTAATAGGTCCTGTGGGACAGCAGCTCCTGTGTGAAACAGGAAGAGAAGAGAGGGGATGCTGGTTTTTCTAGCAGGTGTAAGAAAACCATCACTCACACCTTACATCTCAACACTGCTGCTGACACACAGTGTTTGCATTCAGTTCCAGACTAAATATTTCTGTATAAACCGTTGGTGTGTGTGTGTTATTGCCACCTTTAGTGATGTGTGCGAGTAAAGAATGTAGATTATTAACATAAACAAAACCTGAATAGATTATATGAAATAACTAAGAGATCAGTTTCACAGTATAAAAAGCTTTGCAGCCTGTATTTTGATAATTAGTGATATTACTAAACTGGATATAAATAGAAGAACTTGCAGGTGGAAATTATGTTCCGGTTCAGTTTGAATTATTGTGCGTACACTTCATTTTTCACACATTTTACTGTATAATAATATCATCTACCTCATCTGAGGTGGCATAAGCTGCTAATGAGTATTTTCCATCAGTAGACAATTCACCTGCAGTTCACAAGTATTGTCAATAACTGCATCATCAGTTGTTATAGTGGTGTTGATTGGGAAATATATTGTAGCCCGCAGCCAACTCTAGCACATTACTGTGGCGCGTTTGTTTATTATGCCTCACAAACAAATGAGAATATTTAATTGAGAAATGATTCATGTCAGAAAAACATCTTCTATAATGGTAATATTCTGAAAAATATGAATATAAAAAATATCACCGGTACCACATCAGAGTTTTTACAAAATTGTTATCTGAGTGAATCCTGTAGGTCCTGTTGCACCATTTGTTGTCTGATGTCCCAGAAGTGTTTTCACAACTCAGTTAACAATAAATAAAAACAAGCGATTGAATGTTTGTACAAAATTTAATATTCAAAAATACATTTTAATTAGCAAAAAAGGTTAAATGTGTTGTGTCTTATGTGTTCACTCTTCTTAACTTTAATTATACACAGTTTGCCATAAAACCGTGTAGCTACAGTGTATGTTATGACATGAATATACAGTATATTTATGACCTGAGCTTTGCAAGTACAGCCAGCAGTAATTACTGTAAGGTGACAATGCCAAAGTTGCAAACACAGTAATAGTTCAGTGTGTTGAGAAAAGGGGGCTGAAATGTGCCGAGATTTCAGGTTGTGCAGACAGCACATGAAGCATACAGCTCCTTCCTCGAGGAATATTAATTAAATGTGGTGCAAACAATTCATTACTCATTATTCAGCTATCCACTACAGCTGCATGTGTTCACAGGGTGTCTGGAGGTCCTGAAAAAGTGTCAAAATATCTTTAATTCAATTTTAGAAATGTTAGGCCTTAGAAGTCATTAAACAGTCTTAAATTTGAATTTGTGAAGTCTCATTTTATTTACCCATTTTGTTTTTCTCAAATGAGTGAAGCTTCTCCACATGATTGTCCACATTTTTAATGTCACAAATTTTGAAAACTATTACTGTCCCTATCTAACCTAATACTCTATGTTTGCACTTACCTATTTGCAAAATGTGGATTAACCTAACTCAATCTTATAACCATATTATCAGTGTTGGGCAATAACTAGTGACAAGAACAGAGTTATATAATTCTATTACAAATAATAATAATAATAATAATAATAATTGTAATCTGAAATTAAATTAGAGTAACTTCCAAAATGTTGATGATTACAAAGGGGTTCTTAGTATCTTTTTGACATGCAGAAATGTCTTCTCTCAATAAAGGCATTGGGACAAATTTGAATGCAACATCACTGAGGACAGGATGAAAGAAAAGTTGCCTCAAAGTCCAGACAGGTTCCCTTCATTTGGTGGTACGTGTTTAAATATTGATCATTGCTTTTGATCGGTTCTCTTGTTTGAATTTGCATTTTGTGTCTGCCAAATCAATCTACATGCATTGTTCCAAGCAACCAGTCTGCCATGCCTGCGACCAGGTGACCACGCCAAGGCGGGTGGCCATGTTGTTTGAAAAGAATGTCTTTAGTGCTGGAAATTCAACAGTACTTTCCTTTATAAATCAGGAAAGGGCTCCAATATTACTGTATAGTGTGACATTTGTTTACCAGCAGTGAAAATGCTTGAACATTGAACTGCTTGATGTCAAACCTGAGGTAACGTTTACATTAATGTCGCTGAAATCAGTCACAAAAGAATAATAATCAAATGTGATAAGTTACATTACTTTGAAGTAATTAGAATAAATAAATTACTAATTCCTTTTTAAACAGAGTAACTAGTAATTTGTAACCTACTGTCTTACATTTCACAAGTAACTTTCCCAGCACTACATAAAACCTACGTCTGCACAGGACCACATACGCACTACTTACCTTTATATTCACCTGCAATGCAAGAATAAGAAAAAGATGATTTGTCCAACAATCAGTGTTAAATTTGTCTACAAATTATTTTGATAAGGTCTTCATGAGCATTAAATTGAAGTGTCTGATACACCCAGTGTCTGTCTCTCTCTATATATATAAATCATAGCTTTTAATGAAAGCAAATCCACCAGCTAAACCGAACTGAAACAGTACACATACATGTAGCATGCTAATCATTACTAACAGTCCTTAGCAAAGCACAGCTGTATGGCTGCTGTTTCTGGTTGCAGCCGTAAGAAGACAGTTCTCAAGGCCAGTCTCTTAGTTGCAGAACCAGCTCATTATTTTGTTGTCACTGAATGAACCTAATTCAATGTACAGGCCTTGGGCTCTGTTAGAGTTTGTCAAGTAAATGAGAAGACTAATGGCGCATCTCCTTATCAGTGGTGTTTTTCAATTGTGGTAATATATCTACTGACAGACACTGATGTATCAACTAATTACCGCGTTTTAGCCATTAGAAAAGGAGCGTTTAGACGTTGAGCTCTGCAGTGATTTTCATTGCAGTGACAGTGTGTGTGTGTGTTGCCATTTGCCATCCTTGACAGACGCAGGTGCTAATTAATCAAACATATTTAAATAACAGAATGGATGTTACTGATGTGACAAAAATTATAAGAACCACATATTCCATGTTTTACCTCCAGATACGGTGATGATACTCTTTTCCTTTTCTGGAGACACCCACACACACACTGCTTATACCTAAATGACTCGGAGCTAATTGTTAAAGTAGTCATTAGGGCGTACCTGTACCTCCATATCTGTTCAATTATTATATATCTGGTAATATCTTCCTGCCACCCATCGCCTGGTCTCGGCGCCTCGCTTTTTCTCTTGTCTATTTCTATTTTTGAAATGTAAAAATTCCTGCAGGGGGTAAAAGAAGGAGCGGGAGAGAGATAGCAAGAGGAGCGTTGGGCATTGGAAAGAAATGTGTTGCATGGCCCGGAGCCTAACGGGTAATAAAGTCATTAATTCAGCTGATTAAGTTGGCCTTTGGGTTAAAGAAAAATCATATCCGTCTCCCTTTGAGATGTGACTGGGGAAGCACAGAAGAGGGAGAAGCCAGCTAATTAGTGCTGAAAAACAGGAGGGGGGCCAGAGAGGGAGATGGGAGATGGAGGGAGAGACAGAAAGAGAAAGAAACTGTTTGTGTGTGTGTGTGTGTGTGTGTGTGTGTGTGTGTGTGTGTGTGTGTGTGTGTGTGTGTGTGTGTGTGTGTGTGTGTGTGTGTAATGGGAGGAAGGAGGGGGTGGTGGGGGTGCAGATAGGTGTTTCGACTGAACTACTAATGAGGCATGTTTGGGGTGAGGGAGTGACAAGCTCATCAAAACGCCGCTTGCCAAGCGAGCCATTTCTCTCAAAGAGTTTGCCCGGCTACCTTTGAGCCTGGCGCTGCCACTTAATGATGTGAAACAAGAGAGAGAGGGAGAAGTTAGGGTGAAATGTCAGTTTGCTCGCAGTTTAATGAGCTTGTTGTTGGATGCAGGAGAAGAAAGCAAAGGGAAAAGAGCAACAGGAGATGCAGCCAGGATCTTCAACCCCCCATCTTCCTCTGAGCGATGACGCCAACATGATGAATGCATTAACTGGTGAAACTCTGGTGTTGTAATGTTCCATAACTGTGGGACATGAGGGTAAAAAGCACAGAATTTACTACTTTCCATGGTGAAGGGCACCTCCAGAGAATTAAAAATGATTTGATTAACAGACTTTAATGTCACTATGGGAGATTTTGTTTTTTCCCACAGTTTGTGCATTGTTAGCATGAACCTACTGACACACATAGAGACACCCCCATGCATTAAAACATAAGTAGATAAGGGTGTCCCAGTCATTATGGGGGAATTTAATTTATTTATCTTTAATAAAGATTATGACACATTCAAGCAAACATTAGAAGGCAAGTACAGTAAGGTTGTGACTGGATGGTCGTTTGTCAGAATCGGTTTGGAAAGTGCAAAAATATTGTTTACCTGTTAGGTATGGATCTGTAACCCAGTGAACCACTGCCAGTGGGGCACTTCTTCTTAATAATGTTCACTGAATCACACACAGAGGGTGGGTTGTAGTAGCGATAGAGCTGAAATGAGCTGTCATTAGCGACTGCACATTAACCATCATAAACCTAAATTTGGTTGCCAATATACTCAGTACAACATACATGAACAAACTATCTGTTCACATACACAGCGTGTCCACAAGCACCTTTGCTGTCATACCAAATCATATGAACTGGACTGAACTGTACAACCCTCACTAGATTTCCTTTAGGTGTCTTAACTTTGATTGATTTTTGTTATTATGTGACAAGATTTATTATCTTCCAATGTGAAATTCAGCAGAAAATGTAAGACAACAAAACAGGCATGTGTATGAGACATTGTAGTATCGAACCAGTGATAGTGTGAGTGGGAGGCAAAAGCACATGCTACTTTTTACTTCCACTCCAACTATTGCTCTTTTTTCTCCGCTACATTTGCCTGATAGCTTTAGTTACCTTTCAGACAACAATTTTTCAAACTCTTCCGATTCAGTGAATACCATGCATCTCTTCTGTGCTGATCCCTTTTTTTCTTTTAAGATCATTTTATGGCATTTTCACCTTTTTTGCCTCAAAGACAGAAGACAGTGTAGTAATCAGTGCAAAATAAACTCTTTAAAAACCCTGTTAAATGCATCGCCACACAACTAAAAATGGTCTGTTCTTCTGACACAATTAAAAGTTGACTTTTTAGAGGTGCATGATTCTCACAAGACGGCCATGCTACAAACATATGATGATCTCACGTATTATATGGAGTTACATTTGCACAACATTTAACATCTATAGCAGTAAAATGACACAAACACAATGATGCAGCAGTAATATTAATCCAAAAACATCAGATAGTAAACATAATGACTATTGTTGCTTTAATATTCTAAGTACATTTTGCTTATAATACCTACATGCTTTTACTTAAGTAAGATTTTGAATGAAGGAATTTACTTGTTGTGGTGTATTTTCACAGTGGGGTCTTAGTAGTTCTACGTTAGTAAAGGATGTAAATGCTTCTTCCACAATGTAGAATAGTCAAATTCCATTTACTAACAGCAATGCAGGGTTTCATATGAAGTTGGGAACACTTAATGCTTCAGAAAGCTGAATTTTGCCATCGCTAGGTATTTTTTTTTCTTCTATTCTTCATTCCTACTATATAAATAGTGCAAAGCCATGATCATGTTCACAAAATAAAACAAAGAGGAGATTTCCCAGTCCGCAGATAAAAGACCTACTGAATGAAACAACTGTTTTAAATACTCCCTGGTCAAAACCACCTAGCTAATAGCTAACAGGTGACACAAAACAATTAAAGTTCTTCACAAAGTTACCTACATTAGGTTTTCATTTAGGGTTTAAAATGCACAATAAATTACATTATCATTTTTGAGCTAGCGTTCTTCTTGCTGAGACTGGAAGGAAAACAACACACACAAAAGAACCCATTGCTTCCCCCTTCCCACCCACCATACCAATTGGTACAGTCTAGATTGTCATCAGGTGGATCAACCAGGGAAGCGGAGCTCAGAAAACACATTAGAAATCAAAGCAAACAAGAAACCAAAGAAACATTATTGAATGAAAACATGCTACACAGAGCAAATGTGTAACCTAACTGGATGCAACAATAAGAAAATAAATAAAGACAGACATCAGCTAAACTAATTAATGAAATTAAAGGGAATTGTTCCAGTTATACATTACTGGATAAATAAAAGTGATGTGAATATTACCCCTTAGTGTGCTGCCATTTGATTAACTTGATTTGTATATGCCTGAAAGAACACTAAGCGCACATAAACAAAATTATCATTACATTTGTAGATTGCTGTTCAGAGAAAAACTGAAATACAACACTGGAAAGAAATTCCATGATTAGAAATGAACTTCCACAGCAGCGTCTCAGTGCTGCTGTATCTCTATCACATAAAGACCCATCATCATTTTCTGCTCCCCTGTTGGCCAGAGAGAAAACATTCCTACTCCTCTCGCATGGGAGCCGCTGACCCCTGCATGACTTCAATCCAGCTCTGGATTGTTTTCTGTTGTGTGCATCAAGCAGCAGGGATACAGGGCTGCACTGTGAGCCGCTGGCAGAAGTCAAGCCGTTAATACTGAGCTGGATTATGAGGAAGAAAGTGATTCCTAATGGAACAAATGATGATGCCTTAAAAAGTGGGATTATTCCATGTCTTTTATCTCTGCATGATTCATTAAGCAATTACTGCTGGTTATGTGCTTTGAGTAGGTTATATGAATAGTTTTACATTTTGAAAACAATGGAGAATTTCGAAAGGAGTGAAATGTATGAGGGTGCTAATTAGCATTTATGTATTCATACCACTGTGACAAAGTGTCAGGTCTATTTAACACGTTTGAAAAAGAAACATCTTGTTTTAAATATATGATATGAATATATATATATATATATATATATATATATACATATACATATATATACATATCAGAGAGAGTGCAGACAGTCCAAATATTTTATGTGTTTGCCAGTTTTTGGTTGTAGCTACTAGCTGCTCTCAGCTCTCAGTAGCATATGACTTGTAGAACATAGGGAATAAAAAACATACACATTATCACTATAGTTAACAACAGGTTCTGCACGTTGTCATGTAACAAATTTTCTGTTCCACTGTGATTAAAGTGGACAAAATATTAAAAACAAGCACATTACAAAATTCAGCATCAATGCTGATTAATTAACCCTTTTTGTCACATACAAAAAAGTGTACATGAGTATTTTTTCTGATGTCTTGTGTTTTAAAGGAGCTGTATTTGACATTCAGGGCATTAATGTAACAGCAAACAACGATTTGCTATATAAAGATATGGTGAAGTAATAGCGGTGTGTGATGTAATTCTAGTCTCTGTTATATGTTTTGGTAGCCATACCAGCAATGTATACATGTTAGTGCATGTGTGTCCCTGTGTGTGTGTGTGTGTGTGTGTGTGTGTGTGTGTGTGTGTGTGTGTGTGTGTTCCACCAGCTAGCTCATCACCACCTCTCTGCACTTATGGCAGTTACCGCTGATATTGGCACGGCATGTTCGCAGAAGCATAGTGCCACACTCTGAAGAAGCTTTATTGTCATTGTACAGATGATACAACGAAACTTTGTTTGGCAGCAATTCCTGTAGCAGCTACCGTATATCGAGTGTCTTAAATAAAAGGAAAAAAAAAAAATAAATAAATAAATAAATAAGTAAATAAATATTAAAATCAGAAGTGTGCAAAAGAGGCAGTTATAAATATATAATCAATAAATATATATAAAGTGTGTAGTGCAGGGGAGCAAGTGGTCCAGTTACTGTCCTTGCAGCAATCTCTTCACAGCCATGGGGAAAAAGCTGTGTTGGAATCTGTTTGTGCGGGCCCGCATGACTCTGAGTCTGCCAGAGGGGAGGGTGGTGAACAGAGAGTGTCCTGGGTGGGTGGTGTCATTTCTGATCTTTGTGGCCCGTCTCAGGAGACGGCTCGAGCAGATCTCGTCCAGGCGTGGGAGTGGGGAGCCAGCGATCCACTGAGCCGTCTTGATGACCCGCTGCAGCCGTTTCTTCTCTGCTGTGGTGCAGCTGGCGTACCACACAGTGCATCCATATGTCAGGACACTCTCTATTATGTAGCAGTAGAAGTTCCTCAGCAGGGGCGGAGGAAGATTGTTCCTCTTCAGCGTTCTCAAAAAAAAAGAGATGCTGCTGGGCTTTTTTGATGATGTGGGTGGTGTTCACAGTCCAGCCCAGGTCCTCTGAGATGTGCAGTCTGAGGAACTTGAAGTCTGTGACACGCTCCACCTCCACTCCATTGATGCTCAGGCCTGAGTGTGGTGTGGTCCTTGACTTCCAGAAATCAATGATGATTTCTTTTGTTTTCCTGGTGTTGAGGTTGAGGTGGTTGTCACTGCACCAGGGCGCCAGCGTCTGGACCTCCTCTCTGTATGGCGCCTCATCGTTGTTGCTGATCAGTCCCACAATGGTCGTGTCATCAGCAAATTTGATAAGGGTGTTGGAGCTGTGCATGGCAGTACAATCATGGGTGTACAGCGTGTACAGGACTGGACTCAGGACGCAACCTTGAGGAATACCCGTGTTGAGGACAATGGTGGAGGATGTGGAGATGCCCATCCTGACGTGCTGAGGTCTGTTCGTCAGAAAGTCCCTGATCCACAGACAGAGGGGGGTTCCGAGCTGCAGTGTCTGCAGTTTGTTGATCAGTCGGCTGGGGCTGATGGAATTGAATGCTGAGCTGAAGTCAACAAACAGCATCCTGATGTATGTGTTTGGGTTTCCAGGTGGCTGAGGGCGGTGTGGAGGGCGATGGAGATGGCGTCGTCTGTGGATCTATTGGACCTGTGGGCGAACTGATGTTGGTCAAGGCCAGGTGGGATGTGGGCCTTGATATGCTGCAACACCAGTCTCTCCATGCATTTCATGATCACCGGCATCAGGGCCACAGGCCGGTAGTCATTCAACCCTGTGATTGCAGAGGTTTTGGGCACGGGGATTATGGTGGCAGTTTTTAGGCAGGTGGGCACTGTAGCTTGCTGCAGTGAGCGGTTAAAGATGTTAGTGAATACTGCAGCTAGCTGATGAGCGCATGATTTCAGCACCCTCCCTGGTACTCCGTCCGGTCCTGGTGCTTTGCTGGTATCGATGCACCGCAGGACGCGCAGTACCTGATGTTGCTGGAGGGTGAGGGGCTGGTCATGCTCTGATGGTGTAAGCAGTGTGTCTTCTGCCTGTCTGCTGTCCTCTTCAAAGCGGGAGAAAAAGGTGTTGAGCTGGTTCAGGAGAGAGGTGTCAGGCAGGGAGGGGGTGTTATGGCGTGGCTTGTAGTCTGTGATGTCCTGGATGCCTCGCCACATGGAGCGGGGGTTGTTTTCCCTGAAGTTGGCCCCTGTCTGGTCTTTGTACTTTGTTTTCGCAGTCTTGATGCCTCTGTTCAGGTCCGCTCTAGCCTTCCTGTAGTCCTCCCTGTCTCCTGATCTCAGTGCTGAGTCCCTGGCCTGGAGCAGTGCTCTCACAGTAGCATTGAACCAGGGCTTTTGGTTGGGGAATGTTTTGACCTGTTTCCTTGTTGTTACATTGTCTATGCAGAAACTGATGTAAGACAACACAGAGGAGGTGTGGAGCTCAATGTCTGGGTGTTCAAAGAGTTCCCACATGGTGTCGTCAAAACAGTCCTGCAAGGATAACACAGCCTCCTCAGTCAAGCGCTGCACTGACCTGTACTGTGGCTTTGACCTGCAGATGAGGGGCCTGTATGCTGGTGTCAGGAACAGGGAAAGATGGTCTGAGTGTCCAAGGTGAGGGGAAGGGTGGGCTTTGTATGCTCCAGAGATGCTGGTGTAGACCTGATCTAATGTTCTGTCCTTCCTTGTTTTAATGTCCACGTTCTCTGGTGTCCCCCCAGGTAACAATATAAGCTCTGTTAGCACCACCATTGTCACTGAGGTAGCACCGCTAGCAACCACATCCATGTTGAGAACGGTGTGCAGACTACCTCACCCCAGGCTCTGAATCATATACAGTACAGGCCAAAAGTTTGGACACACCTTCTCATTCAATGCGTTTTCTTTATTTTCATGACTATTTACATTGTAGATTCTCACTGAAGGCATCAAAACTATGAATGAACACATGTGGAGTTATGTACTTAACAAAAAAAGATGAAATAACTGAAAACATGTTTTATATTCTAGTTTCTTCAAAATAGCCACCCTTTGCTCTGATTACTGCTTTGCACACTCTTGGCATTCTCTCCATGAGCTTCAAGAGGTAGTCACCTGAAATGGTTTTCCAACAGTCTTGAAGGAGTTCCCAGAGGTGTTTAGCACTTGTTGGCCCCTTTGCCTTCACTCTGCGGTCCAGCTCACCCCAAACCATCTTGATTGGGTTCAGGTCCGGTGACTGTGGAGGCCAGGTCATCTGCCGCAGCACTCCATCACTCTCCTTCTTGGTCAAATAGCCCTTACACAGCCTGGAGGTGTGTTTGGGGTCATTGTCCTGTTGAAAAATAAATGATCGTCCAACTAAACGCAAACCGGATGGGATGGCATGTCGCTGCAGGATGCTGTGGTAGCCATGCTGGTTCAGTGTGCCTTCAATTTTGAATAAATCCCCAACAGTGTCACCAGCAAAACACCCCCACACCATCACACCTCCTCCTCCATGCTTCACAGTGGGAACCAGGCATGTGGAATCCATCCGTTCACCTTTTCTGCGTCTCACAAAGACACGGCGGTTGGAAGCAAAGATCTCAAATTTGGACTCATCAGACCAAAGCACAGATTTCCACTGGTCTAATGTCCATTCCTTGTGTTTCTTGGCCCAAACAAATCTCTTCTGCTTGTTGCCTCTCCTTAGCAGTGGTTTCCTAGCAGCTATTTGACCATGAAGGCCTGATTCGCGCAGTCTCCTCTTAACAGTTGTTCTAGAGATGGGTCTGCTGCTAGAACTCTGTGTGGCATTCATCTGGTCTCTGATCTGAGCTGCTGTTAACTTGCGATTTCTGAGGCTGGTGACTCGGATGAACTTATCCTCAGAAGCAGAGGTGACTCTTGGTCTTCCTTTCCTGGGTCGGTCCTCATGTGTGCCAGTTTCGTTGTAGCGCTTGATGGTTTTGCGACTCCACTTGGGGACACATTTAAAGTTTTTGCAATTTTCCGGACTGACTGACCTTCATTTCTTAAAGTAATGATGGCCACTCGTTTTTCTTTAGTTAGCTGATTGGTTCTTGCCATAATATGAATTTTAACAGTTGTCCAATAGGGCTGTCGGCTGTGTATTAACCTGACTTCTGCACAACACAACTGATGGTCCCAACCCCATTGATAAAGCAAGAAATTCCACTAATTAACCCTGATAAGGCACACCTGTGAAGTGGAAACCATTTCAGGTGACTACCACTTGAAGCTCATGGAGAGAATGCCAAGAGTGTGCAAAGCAGTAATCAGAGCAAAGGGTGGCTATTTTGAAGAAACTAGAATATAAAACATGTTTTCAGTTATTTCACCTTTTTTTGTTAAGTACATAACTCCACATGTGTTCATTCATAGTTTTGATGCCTTCAGTGAGAATCTACAATGTAAATAGTCATGAAAATAAAGAAAACGCATTGAATGAGAAGGTGTGTCCAAACTTTTGGCCTGTACTGTATGTTCTGAATGTTGCATACAGCTACTGTGAGCACAATCTCAGGGGCTCTGTGGTGAGCTACAGTTAGTTACAGTTACAACTAATTCTAAAGCACACCCTCAAAACTGAGACTTTATCACTCATTTTGGAACTGCAAGATCTGTGTGCAGACATACATCCATCTTACCACCACGAAAGCCACAGGGTGTGGCTCCCATAAATTAAGTAATATAAGTTTAGTTGAATTACTTTTTGGGTATGGAATATGGAGACTGTCCTCCCAAGAAGAACAGCTGCAGTGAAAAACATCAGTTTACGTTCAAGTTACAAAGACTTCTAGCAGGTGTAGTAATTATGACAGGAGCAAAGGAGGAAGTCAGGTGAAGTTATGACAGAGCAACAGAATCCATGTGGTGTGGAGGTCGTGGTGGATGGATGGGTCAACAAAGCATTGGACTTAAACATGGGAGATCACTGTTTGTGTCTTGTTTTCTACCAACAGTCAACTTTTTTTTTTTTTTTAAGTATAACCCCAAACCCCTAACCCCATGTGTTTATTATTGTAACCATGGCGATGAAGCTCCCTTTACCTTAAGGAAGTAGTAATTTTCCTCCAAATCATGATGTATCCCTAAACCTAGGTAAAGATCAAAAAACACGCACAACTGACAGTGAAATGGTTTGCTTCTTTCATCCTTTTGGTTTCCTTTATTGTAAAGTATCATAGCCCACCATTGTTGCAAAGTGCAGTGAAGTGCAATTTAGTGACATCACCTTACATGCTCTATGTTTACTGAGGATAAGGTTGTTAGTCACCTCTCGCTGCTATTTGGAGCTGCCAAAATGTGAAGCTGTCGAGTGTTGCTTTAATGTCCTATAGCAGTAGGAACATAAGGGCTTCCAGGGGTTAGCATCCTGTCTGCGGCCTGGGTACATCTGGTCCCATGGCAAACACAGAGAGACTCCTTTGTCAGCGTCTACAAAGGCAGAGAAGGAGAGAGGAAAGAGAGAAAGAGGGACTCTGCTGGCCTTCTTTTTAAAACCAATTCAAAGGACTCTCTCTTCTGGAGTCCATTAGAATAGCAGAGTGTCTTCTTCAGTTGCAGAGAGGGACAAACAAATGTGCTCTGTGGCGGCTGCCAAATAACCTTGGCTACTGCTATTGAAATGGTGGTCAATCAAAAGAAAGGGAGAGAGATTTGGGGAGGAGAGAAAGCTGTGAAGCAGCAGAGGGGAGCGATTGCAACGGTGGAAGAGGAATAAATAAAGAAAAAGAAAGGAACTGAAAGAGGGAAAAGGCAAGGATGAAATAAATAGCAATTTTAATGTAAATATAAGAATAAAAGCAAGAAAGCAATATGTGAATTATTTGGAGGGAGAGTCAAATGCATTGAGGTTTGATAATCACAAACAGGGTCAAGGGTCAAACCCCCCTTAAACCTTAAAGTCAGAACCAGCTGTGGGGTGACAAAGTTGTTTGCAGTTGTGTATGCTGCACTCATGCAATGTCGGCAGACTGTCAAGATTGCAAACTTCCTGTTATTTTGATTTGGAAGTGTAATTTTTCCAAGATGGTCACCCTACTGCAAGCTTTGTGGTCACATGATTTGAATAGCCTAATTGGCTACTTTCACTATATTTGAAACACTTTGTTAACAAATAAAACTAGTTAGAAACAATGTCTCAATCCTTTTAAATGACCTAAATTGACCAGTTACTATTAATGTTTATTGAACTATTACCTGCAAGCGATGGTGGCTTAGCAGCCATTTTGTCAGGGGTTTGTTGACCTGGAATTAAAACTTGGAGGCTGAACAGTGAACAGTTTTTCCAGCTTGGTTCAGCCTCCTTGCTATACAAACTAGCCTCCACTTTCTGAGTGGAATAGAAACTTAAAGGTCTAGTGTGCAGGATTTAGTAGCATCTAGTGGTGAGGTTGCAACCGACTGAAACTTTACACTGTGCTCTGCTGCATTGCACTGTGGCATATTAATGCCAGTATAGTGTCCAATTATTGCATACTGTATTGTTTGACTTGAAATAGTATGCAATTCACATACTATTGGTTTCATACTAAGGTTATCTCACATACTGTTTTAGCCTACTAAATAGCATGTCAGTGTGTAATTCCAGGCACAGCTCAAGTGTTTGTTTTTTCCTATTTTGGACTACTGTAGAAACAACATGGCGGACTCTGTAGAATAAGACCTGCTCCGTGTATAGATTTATGGGCCATACACATACCACATTTTTTGTGCCCTCAAATTTATTGTTTTCAATGCAGACACGTGGCAGGCATGCCCAACCATCAGAGCGACACCATCGCAGTACACCCACATATTCACATGCGCCTGTTTTTTAGGGTGTGACAGCTGCGCCCTGAGATAAAGAGTTCAACTTTTGGAACGCAGTAGTCATGTAACAGCTTATCATGTAACAAGGAACAACCCATCACAGCTGACAGATATCTTTCCCCTCTTCCATAAATATCAGTCTGTGGTAAATATGAAGAGGGAGTTGTTTATTTTAGTGCAGTGCTATCCAGAGCTTTACATCTGTCCCACTGACATTATGTTTGGCCCAGTAAAACACCTGGGAAAAGATCAGCTCTACACTCAGGACTTCTAGTAAGTAAGCTATGATTTGGTGCTGGTTATGGTCGCTTAATAACCTCAGATGCAACCTACCTCTGCGCCCTTGAAAACTGGCACACAGTAGCATTAGAGTAGCACCCAGCGCCCGACCTCGTGTTTCCCAGGCAGTTAAAGCAGTGGCATGTGTATGGCCCCATATATGGCTAGATCTAAGGTAACGAAAACACAACAGTTCTTGGTTTATATATCCCACGAAATCATACACACTGGACATTTTACAGCATGATAGTTCTCCTGAAAATTGAATGTTCAGCCTGGTCTCATAGAAATATGTGAAATGGACACAAGTCTTAACAACACATGACATGGTGGTGATCAAAATCATGTGTTGGCAACACAAAACAAGGCCAATGCAAAGTCAATGAGTTTCTTTTGTCGTGGTGGACACGTAAATTAAGTATAAAGAGCCAGAAAGTCCATGTAACATGGGAAGGAGGGGTAGTTGATTGGTCAAAAATGGACTTATAACCAGGAGACCACTGTTTGTGTCCCGTTTTGCATGACTTTACAGACGTTACGTAACTACACAAAGTAATTTATGTAAGTACTTTATGTAACTATGCAAGCATGTTAATTTGACACATTTTGTGCCTGCCACCACGTACTTCGTTAGAGATCATGTCCACTTTACAAATTTCTGTGAGATTGTGTTGGAATGTTGTAAAGGGGTAGATGGCTTCAAACTGCTAACCCTGTGGGGTTATTGTTAAAGTGGGGGAAAAGCCTCAACATTCAATGCATTAACATTTGTAGGGCTACAGGACAATGACGTGCTCCACTTATCACACCACAGAAGCTGGCAGTGTGTCTCCTGGACTAAGAGAAAAGGACACATGGATGTGAGTAGAATCTAAATGGAAAGTGGTGGCACCAGCCTGCTAACAGGTGACGGTACTGGTGAGGGGCCAGAGATGTGCCAGCCTCAAAAAAGGGTCAAAGCAGCAGGGAAAGAAAATCTCCCTGTGGTCCTGTTTACTGAGATAGAGAGAGAGAGAGAGAGGCATAGAAAGAGACAGAGGGGGTACCGGCCCACACGATCAATAGATGCCCTGAAAGAAGTTCCAACAGGCGCTGGCATCAGAGGAGCATCAGTTGATTTGAACCTGTAATGGAAGCCTTAAAAGGATTGGCCGCAGAATAAAAGGACAGGCGGATAAAGAGAGACAGGAAGAATACATTGGAAAGAAAGGAGCAGTCGAGTAAAAATAAGAAAAAAGCTGGGATTGTTGAGGAAAGTGAAAACTAAAAGTGTTCTGTACCATCCGCCTTCCCTTCACTCGCCCGCTTCCCCTCCCTATGGCGGAGGAGAAGAAATGAAAACACGTTAATGGATGAAAGCTTTCAAATGAACCTGTTACAGCAAAGTTGTTTTGCTCGGCCCGGTTTATATCCTCCTCGCCGTCCCTGTAAGAGTTTACTACGGCAATTAGGGATTTATATTTTCAGGGGAGTTTTAATGCCATTTCAAAGGAAGAATTAATTAACAGTCAGCTTTAGCGTTTTTACACCAATTTCACACACCTTCAGTGGCAGTAATTGCTTCAGGGTTATATGAGAAATGTTCAAAGTACAATATCTTGTCATGCAATTAAAAAGGAATCTATTTTAGCATTCGGGTATGCAAACATTTTTTGTGGCAGATGTTACTTCAGTGTATTTATTTATGTGTGTAATATGGTAGTGGCAAAGCACTGACCTCTGATTCCTTATCGCCGACACAGAGAAGAATCAGTCCCTTCCTTTAATCTTGTTTTATTTAAGCAGCAACTGCTCAAATAAATAACACACAATCATTTATGATTTATTCTGTGAGATCCTAACAAACGTTAGGAAAAATACACCAAATACTTTTATCAGAGAAACATTCAAACAGAGAGAGTATATGGGGTCACCCCTTGATTGGTTCTCACTAAATATTACTATAACTGAATTGGAAGAGACTACTGTATAACCTGCTGTGCATCTCTTAAAAGAAGGGAGTACAGTTCTATGCCCCTTTTGCTGATCATGACTTGAACATCAGATTTCCCCAGGACGTGGACCTCTTTGAATGATCACATGCGATTCATTTGACATTTTTAACTTCCTCAATTATAGTAAAAATAACCATATCCCAAAAAGAAAAAGACTCGCTATTTGCTTTCTGAAAGCTAGTTAGATGAAAAGATCATTGCCAATTTTTTGCACATTAAATATGCAGCCTAGTCACAGAAGGAACTGTTGGCATTGTATGTTTCTGCAAACCACAAATATGTTGCATTTGCAGGTTTCATACAGGTCATATCAACTTGTCAAAGTAGTGTCACAGTAAATGAGCTGACTTTGTCATCGAGAGGTGGAGGGGATGGTGGATGGTGTATCTAGGTGACACACTTGCTTAGTGGCGGAACACTGTTCAAGAACGACAAGCAACAAATCTGGTTGTGATTTTAGGCATTAAGTGCGGGTTTCTTGAACCATCGCTGTTTCCACCAGGGATACTGCCATGAAAAGTGATTGCTTTTTACAGACACATCACTGTATTTCCTGCCAGGATAGTGGCGCAAATTTTTTTTTAAAAGAAATTCCTCACCATAACCATGTGTGTTTTATACCTAATTCACACCTTAACCACAGTATTGTTGTAACATAAAGTCTCAATGTATCAGCTACATAATAGTATACACATGTTTTGTATCCATGGTTTGCAGAAACATAAAGCATTGTTCTAGCGATTAGGTTGTCATAAGAGGCTGCATGGGAATTAGCTTAGCTAAGCACCAGGAGGAAACATGTAGCTAGTGTTTAACAGAGGAGTATGTACCTGACCCTGTCTCAAAAACTGTGAATTGTATTTTTTTACTTTGTCTTTGTTCATATTGAATAAACAAGGTATAACTTGTTAATTAGGGAGCTTTAAAGGTGCTGCTAGGCAGATTTTATTACCTCTGGACAAAGCCAGGCTAGCTGTTTCCCACTTTTTGCTAAGCTAACATACAGCTGGCATAAGCTTCATATTCAACAGACAGACATGCGAGTGATATCGATCTTCTCCTCTAACTCTCTGCCAGAAAGCACACTATTAGCTATTCCATTAACAAAAGATGCATATGGACCCAACAGTGTTAAAACAGTTGACATCATGTAAGTACAAGGAAGGCTTACATGTTTAAAATATCAGTGATTCTCCTGGTTACATACAGTGAGTCTGACTGGAATGATAATACTGTAATAAATATATATTTCAGCATCAAGCCTAATTATTACAAAATAATCTCATTTCTTATCATACATCTTTACACAAATCCAAACCTTTATCTATCTTTGAGGTTATCATCTTTCCTTCTCTTGGTCCTGTTGTTTGGAGACAGTTAATAGGACATTTTTTTTCTGATCATCCCTGAAGAATCCAATTACAGCACTGTTTGGAGATCAGCGAGATTACAGTGTATCTAAGAAAAACAATCAGAGCCTATCTGATTCCCAGCTTTAGCAGGAGACACGTCCCTGTAATGAAGTCTCTTATTTCTCCTCTTTCTCCCCCATCTCTCTTCCTTCCTTTATCTCCTTTCTCACTTCTATCCACTTTTTTTTGTCTTTCTGTTTCTCCCCCTGTCCTTTCTTCCGTGTTGGATTTCAGTTTCGTTCTTTGTCTTTTTTTTTTTTTTACTCTTTCTCTCCTTTTCCCTTTTTTCATAATTGCTTTCCTTCCTCATCTTCTGCTTCCTTATGTTTTCCTTCCTTCCTCTACTCTTTGCATTTTCACACACACACACACACACACACACACACACACACACACACACACACACACACACACACACACACACACCGAACACATCCCTCTTCCTTTCCTCTCCATCACGCCTACCACACAGTATTGCCACTGGGGATTACTGCGGCAGACCTGAAGGTGGTGCACATACACAGAGAGCTGAGTGTGGCAGAGCATTTTTTTTTTCACCTCAATAATGAAAATATCACAGGAGACCCGGTGGGTGGCGATGACCTTTGGAGAGCGCTGCATTTTCGCCTCGCTTGCTCGCTCTTTCGTAAAATGCCCGGCCACCCGTCTCACCCACCCCCTTCCTCCGCCCCTGGGCAATGTGGCTCAGCAACTGCAACGCATTGAGAGCTTGTAGATCCATACTCTGTGTAAATAATTTATCACTGACTGAAAAGGGGAAGAGGAGGGAGAGCAACGCGGTGCAAAGAATGATGATGATGTAGGTGGAAGAGAGTAAACTACTACAAGCCTCCACAGGAAGATTATAGGATTACTGGAGGTAAAAAAAAATGTGTCATAAATATCAATCAGTCTCAGTAATATTGCTTTGAAGAACTTTTAACTATAAAACCCACGTTGTCTCTTTTTACCTTTTTCAATCCTCTGTGTATTCAAATGCTAAAAGTCAAACGCTCCCCATCAAAAATACAGCAGCAGCCTGAGGTACATGACATTGTGTGACATCACATCACTCCTGACTGCTGGTCCATAAACGGTGAACAGATGAATGCATTATTGGCACCATTATGTTGAAATGTCAGCGTGTCTCCGCGCCACACAAAAGGAAGCATCACAGCACGTCCTGTCAGCTTTCCTGCAGGTAATGAATTGTCTCTACAGTTCAGATGTGTCACCGGGGTGGCACGATATATATACTGATCCATGAAGTTTCTTTATGTTGGTCCATGTATCTGATAATATGTCAGTGTCTAAGTCAGTCTTTACCTCTTATGTCTTATTACTTAGTGATTGTGTCACTTGTTTACAGCAGATTTGACTGATTTTAAAGATGTTTTTTAAATTTTTTTTAGATAGTTTGATGTAGTATAAACCACATAGCAATATATATATATGTGTAAAGAATATAGGAAAAACTCAACTACGGAGTATTTGCCCAATCAAATATTTGATTAATCTGCTGACTTTTTCTAAATAAATCAATAGTTCTTTGGCCGATACAAAATGTCACAAAATGGCAAATAAATAGAAAAAAATCTTTCACATTTTTTTGTTTTATCTGATTTGTCAAAACCCAAAGTTATTTACTTTAAGACTAGCAAATATACTGGCATATTTCAGAATGTTTGATTGATGGTTTTTTGGCATCCAGCTTAAAACAATGTAAACTGTTTATCAACCAGCCAATTTATTTTCAGCTTCAAATTAAACCAGAGCTTTTATTTAGTTCTGACATAACATTCATTAAGATTCATAAGTAATTGTGCAATAGCAGTATATATCCAAAGTTCAAATAAAATGCCATTTTGCTCTTATAGCACCTTCTGCATAATCTCACCTTTTCTGTTATCAGAACCATTCCCTTTATATAATTACTTAATTTTAGTTATGGTAATAAATCACCACTGCACCAATCTTTTTTAATCCAATTTTGCCATAATCCTGTTACATGCAATCTGTTTCTGCCCAACCTCAGTGACCTATGGAAATTGATTGCCATATTGATGCCTGGCTCTTCTCTGCTGATCAATGGGTTGTAATGTTGATCAGTTGGCTCTATCAGTGATAAAGGTCAGAGGTGGGGGATAGTCGTCAATGTGCGCTAATAGAGATGAAAAACATCTTGACTTAATAAGATTGTCTCTTCTTTTCTTCTCTCTCCTTGTCTTTTCTGTTTCCCCTCTTCTTTTTCTCGTCTTCTCTTTCTTCAATTTCACACAAGAAAAGGACAGAGCACACTTGAAATTTAGCCTTGTTTTACATTTGTGGGCTCATTTCTTCAGTTTCATGAACTGCAGAAAAAATGAGAGTGCCCTTTTAAAAGCAACCTACTGTGAGAAACTTAATTCATAACCATACCATAATTGACTCCAAGCATTTCACCCACATCAAAAAGACAAGAATCTTTTAAAAAATACAGACTTTTATTTAATGTCCACACGCTGTCTTGAATCCCGTCCTGACTGCACAGCAAAACATATTGTGTGATGCCGGGCTTTATCCCTGGGTAGTTATCCTCCATTACTATGTAATGATATTCATGAGCTGGGCCCACCATACGGCTGTGTGAGTGTTGTATGTGTTTCATGCTATAGATCCAGCCCGCGTCTCCTCGGGGCCATTTGGCTGAGGCCTAATGACCGAGGCCGAGCTAATCCCCCGGAGGAACACGCACCGCACTCTCCTTTGTAGGTGAAAGGCTCTGATGAGGCCTTTGAAGGAATGTCACACTGGTGTCTCACTGTATGTCGCCTCTGGCTCACCCCCTACACATACACACACACATGGCCTGCCCTGCAGACATATAGCTAAAAATGCACACAAATATGGAGGCGAACATTTCTCTCTCTGTGTATCTGCATCTGCACACAGTCATAGATAAACACATGCACACACACACACAGTGGGGCCCTCACAGTAGGGGCCACAGTAATAGGCACCCTGCCATCTGGAGACCCTGTCCAGGGGGCCGTAAACAATAGAGCCCACTCAATATGGCAGAAGACATCATCAGTGTACTTGAATGTGTGCGTGTGTGTGTGTGTGTGTGTGTGTGTGTGTGTGTGTGTGTGTGTGTGTGTGTGTATGTTGTTAATATAATAAGGGACGTCACCGGATCTTTCCCACCTAAACCAATGTTTTCTCACCCCCTGCATCCACCCCGAGGCTGTTAGGTACTGCTGGTCTTAATGGGACGGTAGGCACATACATTCTGAATAATGTAGAAACTCATTTATTCAATTCCTAAAAGCTGGACAATGTGTGTGTGTGTGTGTGTGTGTGTGTGTGTGTGATATGTACTGATAAAACATCTTTCTGAGGACATTTATAGTGTTGATTAGTTTTGATATTTCAGCATATTCTGTTTATTTCTGCTGTTTTCATGAGTTTGTTACCATCTGCTTTTATGTGTCTGATATGGATCCACTCAGGAGAGCTGCACTTGCAACCATGGTAGCCACTAATTGGAACAAAAGAAGCCCACTGCAGAAGACCAATATTGAAGAGAGCCAGATGCAGACTCAATCAGTTCTACATGGAAAAACACTCAGTCTATTTTGCACGGTTCTTGTCTAAAATTGAGTTATTTACTGTTAGAATTCTATATAATTTTTATATTATTTTAAATAAGTAAACACACAGTATTTCATGTGATTGTTCTGTTATCCAATCTAATTTTAAATTTCCCAAGTGTCACATTCAATGGTGCAATAACGTGGCCCTGCCTGTTACCCGCCATGTCTCGACATCTCGACACATATTCAGAAACAGCAGTGTGGCTTTGTAGTTTCAGAATCAGAGTGGGATCTTCTGGTGATTTTCTTTAAAGTGCAGAATACTAATAACCATTTATCCTTTGTCCCTGTTCCATATATGAAAAATAATTGTCATAACCAAACCCCCCTTCCCCCGAGCCTTTTATGAAAATCAGATCTAGAGAGCGCCTAATTAGGCGTGATTCACGGTAAAGGAAGGGGAAAGAGAGGAATGTGAATAAATTGAGACCAGGAGGAGGAGAGAAAGGAGCGACAGACTGGTGATTAATGTGAAGGCTGTGATGCACGTCAACGGGGAGACAAATGAAAGGAAGGGGAGAGGTTTTCTTTGAAAAGGAAAAGAGGACACAATCTAGTAACATTTCAGCCTCAAATATGGCCAAACCCATACATACAGTGCCCTACTATCAGATTAGATTAGATATCAGATTAGGCATGTATCATATTATATATTGTTCTACATTTATTTTCTTATTTGCAATAGGTAATTGTTTTCAGTATTTGCATATATTACTGGAGTAGTCGTCTTCATCTTAAAGGTTGGATTAAAGTCCAGGATTCAAGGGGATACATTGGCAGAAATGGAAATTAATAAGTATATTTTTTAGTGTACCATCACCTGAAACTAACAATTGTTGTGGTTTTGTTACCTTGGAATGAGCTGTTTACATCTACATAGGGAACAGGTCCTTGTCAACTGAGATCGCCATGTCCACTGCCATGTTTCTACAGTAGCCCAGAACAGACGAACCCAAAACTGGCTCTAGATAGGGCCATTCCTACTTTTGCTTCGGCCACAGTTGGTAGAAGCCAATCTGCAATGGGCAGCATCACGAATCAACTGATTTGTAACCTGTTTTGGAGAGGAAGAGGCCTCTGTGGATCATTAGGTTTCCCCTAAAAACCTCCTGAACGTCTGGTTCTTAAGGTACCAGAGAAAAAACATGAGCACATATTTGCATGTGGTCTGCGAGCCAACCGTCTCCGACATGCCTGCATTGGAGAAACACTAATTTGTAACTTAAAACTGCTTTATTTATGTTTTTACAGGTTTATATCACCTGGCCTGTTTCTTTTGATGAAGAGGCGACGTCTGCGGATAATTTGGCGCATGGTAAAATCCTCCTGAATGCCTGGATCAGAGAAAGGGTGAGCACACAATAGCATGTGGTCAGTGAGCTGCCTGTCTCAGACATGCCAAACAGCGTCCGAGAATCAGTGATTATTAATGTGACACTGCTTTATTCAGTGTTTTTAATCACCTGGTTCATTTGCTTTGGAGAGGAGGAGACCTCTGAGAATAATTTTGCTCCCGGTACAACCACAGGATGTATTTTGCAGTTTACATCCTGCAAACCAGGAAAACAAATTTACAATCACAACACATTGCTTTTTCTTGAGTCTGATTTATTATCTTCTTTTACTGTACAACACACCATTTAAGCAAACCTACAAAGCATATAGGAAAGGCTAAATTAAAGGTATCATGTTATGAGCTGCATCAGAGGACCAGCTTACCAGCTCTCAGTCTGGCACTCTTACAAACTCCGCTAATGGACTAACTGGCCATGTTGTCAGCTATCCTGCTGGCTGACCAGCTGAATACTTAATGACTGTAAAGGCCTTGGTTAGGTGTGTGAGTGCACTGAGTTTGCTTGATTTCCAATCTGGGATTGGCTTTTCGTTGTCCCATCTGGGCTTGCTGAATCAAAGGCATCCAGTAACTAAGCTTCTGTATCAACTGAATGAACAACTGACTGGCTGGTTTGCTGGCTGCAGCTCCTTCAGTAATCAGCAGCGTTGCTCTGGTTCGCCTGCAGTACTAATTGATGGAGGGAACGCAGGAGTCCTCTCCCCACCACTAATGGGAGTCTCTCTCTTTCTCTGTCTGATTCACCTCATTATAAGAGGAATGTGGAGGTTTCACACAGCACAGGTATCAGAAGCATTGTTTTCAAAGAACTGCTTTTAAATGGGAACCGTGAGCTTCAAATGCAGCCTTTTGAGACAATGTTTCTTAGAATAGAAATAGACTCCTGTGTCACTTGTAAATGACAGATGTAATAATGACTAATCAGCCCACATTGTCACATTATATCCCAGTGGCAGGGCGGCATTTGGTGGGACTGAGAAACATCTCGATGGGCTGGTTAACAAAATTTAGCCTTGCTGAACCGACAGAAGAGAGTGCTTGCATTTCTAGTCTGTCTCCATTCCCAAAGTAACACACACTTCTTAGGTTATAAACAAGTCTACAGTAGGGGAGTAAATGAGTGGCCCTTCCCCAGAGTGGTACAGTCCAACTTGACTTGACCTGTGAGAGACAGTGAGCATCCTGCTGAATATTTACAAAACTGCTGGAGCAGGATGCTGCCAAGTGCACTAAAGAACTGAATGTATTTAGTGGTTGTGGGCAGTGGAAGTGCAAATTAAGTAGCAAAAAAAAAAAGCTAAATTATTGCACATTTTGTGGCTGTTACATTTAAAACAGGCTAGAATTTTGTATATTTTTTTTTTAGCACTGGAAGTTGAGTTTAGTGACTCTGTTGTTTCAAATGAGTTGATTAGATTGCATTAAATTAAAATGGCTTTGAAAAAAAAAAAACAGCCACTTGACTTGATCAGGATTATTGCAAATGATCAAACCGTATAGGAGAGCGAGAGTCTGGGAACATGGAGGTACAAAGTACTGTTGTGGCACAAAGTAAAGTATGCAGCAGAATAGAGATCGGGCTGATTTTATGAAAATCTGTGCATTTCTAAAAGCTATTAAGTTTGCAAGATATGATCTTATTTCTGTTTGTATGTATTATCAGTGGTATTTTTTGGAGCCTGTTTGTGTCTATCTTCAATACATAGGAAAAGCCCAGTGTAATTTTTTGGAAACACTTAATTTTAATCTCCCATTAAGCATTTACAGACAGTATATAAACATTTAATAAATAGTTTATGACTCATAGTGTCATTGCAAGCCAATATAAGTCTTTATTAAGGTATTCTGCAACAACCATAACCTCCTGTGGGCACCCATAAGTGGAAACTGGTGTATAAACACATAATGAATGACAGCATAATAAAATATAGTTGTAATATTAAAAATCTACTATTAGGGGAAGTTCAAATTGACGGATCCAGAGTCCAGCCCCCCTTAGTTACTGTTGTAATGTCAGAAAAGCTAAAAATTTACATGCTACCATTGTCCCGTTTAGCACAGAAAAGAAAACCCCAGGAAAGCAGCTCAGCTTTGCAGCCAGTTTTTCCCAGCAGCAACTCAGGGTATTGCATTGAAAAAAATCCCCGGCAGCCAAAAAGCATTCTCTGTAAAACTGTTGACAGGACACCTCAAACTGCAAACAAGGTAAATTATGACTCTTTCTATTATGATTTTTTCATCCATGGTGGTTATATATTTGTAAAACTTTCCTGGGGCTGAGAAAAGTAATTTAAAAATCTGTGACTTCATCACAATGCAAGTCTATGAGCTCAGCTGGAACTTGTGGGCGGGGCCAGCGGGAGAAACACCACTTTGCATATTCAGCAGACCACATTCGAGACTTTTTTGGCATGCCAGGAGAGCATCTTCATGGACTGAATAGGCGCCATCTTGGCATTCGGTATCTAGGTGTTATTATAGATCTATAGTTTAGCGGGGTGGTGCAGTGTGTTGTAGATAGCATCTGAGCATCGGGCAACATAGCTTCAAACAGCAAGGACTACAGTATGTGACGGATTGATATATTCACAAATGGATGCCAGATGATATCTTAATAATAAAACACCAAAAGTTACTTCAGGGTCCTACTGAGCCTTACAGAGATAAAATAAACAAAGGAACACTGAACCTTGATTTGTCATCCTAAAACATGTCAGCAACCAACCCATCCTGAAACAAATCTGGCTGACAGTGACCTGACATGAGGCTAACTTCTTTTGATTTAGATATGTTAGCTAGCGTTTTGCTATCATTAAAAAAAACTTAAGATGTTACTATATACAACATAATGTCTGTGAAGATTGTGACTCTAATGTAATATGTCCCATGTCACTTTTACAGGTCCCCAGTCATATTTTTCAACCATCTATAAATTCTTTTCAACACTGACAAGCCTGTAGCATACTTTGCTGAGTATAACAGGCGGTGTTGGGAGGTAACTGATTACGTTATTAAATTGCCAAATAAATCTAATGGTATTCAGTAACAATTACTGATAAAAATGTAATAAATTACAGTTTCTGATCAAAATGTTGGTGATTACAAACGGATTACATCTGATTATCTTCTTTTTGACAAAAAAAAAGAAAAAAAGAGCTGTAGGGAAAGCTAACAAAAAGTTGAAAGAAAAAACTGACCAAGGTTCTGCCGGGTACCAGGCTAGCTTAACTGTTATTGGAGCACGGATTGAAAAGGGTGGAGACTTAGTAAGTTGTTGTTAATTGTACTTTAATGAATGCTAAATATTGCTTTTATCTGCTTATAGCTACATTATCATGTGTTAATGACTGTTTATTAAGTGTTTATATAGTGATTACTGTTGTTGTAGTGTTACAGATTTTCTTTAGGTAGCAGATGGTGTGAATAAAGAACTGATGTGAGATAAGATGTTTTTAATTGAGTTTTTTTTAGTGTCATGTGTTTGATTTGTGTTGCCCCTACATCCTGTCAGGTTACATCACTAAATGTCCACCTCTGTCCCAGTGAGGACTCAGCGCTCCACTATAATGTTACACCATGCCCAGTCACATGGCATTGAGTGGAATTTTCTGTCCTGCAATTTTCAGTTCTGTATCTGATCTTTGTCTACACCCTTTTATTCAAACAAAGTGGTCCATGGTAACTCAATGCGTTTCTTCCTCCCCATTACTTTGGGGTCACATTTGTGGCTGCTTATCCTACAAACCCACAATGCCTCTGTTTCCTCTGATCAGCAGCAGACTTCAGCCGCGTGTGTTCGCTAGAAGTGCGGCTCCTCTGCCGTCAACTCCTGGGAGTGATCAGTGTTCCTTTTCTAGGTCACTGGTTATGCGATGCGCCGAGCCACTGGGATCCACTCACACTGCTTTTCTCCCTTCGCAGGAGAAGCCAGCCACATCTCCAATTAAACCGCCCTCCACCAGCTACACCCATCCGCCATCGGATCTGGAGCAGTCATCTTGCATTCACACGTCTTCCCTCACACTCTGCACCCAGAGTCCCTGAAGATGCCGGGGAGAGACAAGGAAAGATTGTTTCCTGATTGCCGGCAAGAGGAAAAAGGGGGAAGGTTTTTGAAATATTTAACAGCGAAGCGGTCTCGCTGGAACGAGGAGGTTTTGTTTTGTTTTATATTTGATGTTGGTAAACTTTGGAGGTACACCGGTCTTCCATTTAAATCACAGAGATGTCACAGTCAATGAGAATTCACCGTGACTTTACGCATGACTTTTTCAAGGCTGTTACGACTTGGCAAAGATGGGGAATGTTTACATGGCATCTGCTCAGGAGGGAGAGCTCCAATTTATGCAGCAAGTTACTGTTTAATTCAAAGGATCAGAGCTTTCTAACTTCTGTAAATTGTAGTTCAGATCTACACTGTATTCCAGACCATAGAGTTATCATATAGGCCACTGACCCTTTCTGTAATTATGACACAAATCAGCTATTGGTTATGTTTCCAGTCGGCTCCTCAGTATTAATCAGCTGGTTTCTTTCTAGATTCAGTATTTGTTTTAAATGGACAATATTCATATATATATATATATATATATATATATAGGGGAAAATACATTATAGAAGACACATATACCGGTTCCTCCATCTCCACCTCTTTGCATGCCCACATGCCCACATGAAGGGTTTGCCATATTAAATATTAAGGGGCCGTCCCAAACCAGTCAGTGGGAATTGGAAGCAGACTGCAAATCCTTTGTGAGTGAGTCTACATCAGCTCTGCCTATAAGTTCTGTCTTGCCACTTTCTTAAATTGGCAACCTGTTTTAGCCACTGGGAGACAGTACAACAAGCTGTGACTACACTGACATAATAGTGCCTTATAAAGTTTGCTGAAGGTGCCAGAGGTATGGCTGGTCGAATAGCTTTTACGTCACCTCTACCTTCACATTTCTGATAAAGATTATGGAGCTGTTTGTCTGATTGTCTCTCCAACTTTCAGAAACCAACAATCTGACATTCACATCCACTTCACTATCTTCTTTTTTCATTCAACTACTTCCGTCACCTCTTGTGTGAGCAACTGTGTGCGACACTATAAATGCCTTCCAGGAGAGACTGTCTGAAAATGTACACGATTATTCCCATATTTAAACAACAGTACGTCTTCCCCTTCTCTTTGTTGGTCGACTTTTCAATCCACCTTCTTTTGTGGCTCTTTGGAGCAACTAAAAATACCCTTTTCACATGACGCAGTTATTTGATCCATTGGTGATGTGAAAATATGGATTATAGCAGCTTCGAATGTTGCTTTGCTTATGCACATTTGCTACATTTTTAACACTTTGTTTTCATGGTGGCAGGGCCACAGCCAGGATTATAGAAATACATAGGTTGCAAGTTTAAGCCCATGGTGCACCCCCTCAATCCCCCTTGGAAAATTTGGTCCTGCAACTAAAAAGATGGTCTCAACAGGTTTTTAGTCAACAAGGTCTTCAATCGAGATGACCACATGGCCAGGCCATATGTTTCTACCCTCCAATAGTACCCACGGGGGCGTTTCCTGAAATAGTGGTATATGACAGAGAAGCTCTTATATGAAAGTTAGCAGTGGTTTTAAACATGTGGGTACGTTGTGAAAAGGTGACATTGCAGCTCCTTGTTGGGATTACGCAACAAAACTACTTAGTTAGGTTAAAAAAAAAAAAATAAAATAAAATAAGTTTGTTTGTTACTAAGGTAACATAACAGACTTTCTTGCCTGCATCTGTCTGTCTGATTTGCTCCCTAACAAAATATTTTTATTATTTTATTCATTCAGTTAACTGTCAATTTTATGTTGTTTTTCTTTACACTGCCAGAAATCCGCTTACTAAATCTTTTGTTTCTCTATCTTTTTCAGGGTCCAAAACAAGTCCAATAGCTTCTTTGCATATCATGTCATACATCACAGGCAAGTGAAGGTAAAGATTACCAAAACTGTACAACTGTCTATGATTTGTGCTGTTTACAGCTGTTAAAGGCCACTTTAAGTCCTGAAAATAGTAAAACATAAAGGGAGAAGTAAAAAAAAACTTGAGATTGAAAATACTGAGAAACAGCAGCAGATGTGGACGACAAAAAAAAGTCTTCAGCCTGGAGGAGCAAAGTCAGCTAATTTCAAACATAAATGTTAAAGTGTTGTGTTAAACATGCCTCGATGCCTACAATGTGCTGTGACAACTTCTCCGTGTTTTTAGCCACAACCTATATTTTTAACAGCTTTTCACTAGACCTCTGGGAACAGTTCACCTAGACGATACAAAATAATGGCTAAATTTTGCTAGCGTTACTTTGTAACATTAGTCTGAGAGCTATGCATCCATGTACAGAGTTGAAAATACAAAACACAGTTATACTCAAGCAGATTTACTCACTCAGCCAAAAACTAAATGACAATCATTTCAGTCCTGGAATACTGCACACATTCATTCATTCAGGCTGGAGCCTATCCCAGCTGACATTGGGCAAGAGGCGGGGTACACCTTGGACAGGTCACGAGGCTATCACAGGGCTGACACATAGAGAGAGACAACCATTCACACCTACGGGCAATTTAGAGTCAGCAAGCTGGAGTACACGGAGAAAACCCATGCTGACACAGGTAGAACATGCAAACTCTGCACAGAAGGGCTCCCCACCCTGGGTTCAAACCCCCTACCCTGGGTTCAAACTGGGAACCCTCTTTGCTGTGAGGTGACAGTGCTAACCACTAAACCACCTTCTTGACTGTCTTGAGTTTGAGTTAAGATGAGTTTCAATTTTTTGACGATATGTGCTGCATGCAGATTTATCCAACCCTGTTCTGTAGTCACTTTCCTCTTTATCCAGTTTACACAGTGGATTTATCACTTCTGCCCTCCATCTGAATTGTGCACATCATAATAGACATGTGACTGAAAATAAGCTAATGATTCCATTTTGATGGTATCCACCTAAAAACACAGAGCATGTGGTTATTTCAAATTAAACAAGAGGAAAGTATCATTTTGTCTTTTACGTTACCTGATTTGCACCTTTATAGGTTATATATACATTAATCAATTTAAGTCAAGTCAATTTATTTTTTGATTGAAAAAAAAAAAAACAACAGCTGTGTGAGCAAGGCGTCTAGTGGTAACCATGGCGATGACTGTTCCCTGATGAAGATAAAGTGTGTTTCAGACTGTACCTGTTAATTTATTCCCTCCCCACCATACAATGGGCCCTCTACAGCTGTGACGGTGACCTGTCACAGATTGACACACTGTATTTTTATTGAATGTGACTTCACCTTAGTGTTACTAGAAATTTCTTGCTGCAAAGTTCATGTTGGTTTTCTCAGGGTTGTTGAAAATGTATCCAGAAAATTAAACATCTGTAGACACTGGGCATCACTGATAATCTGGGTATACATATTCTGTCTGTTTAGTGTCAATATACTGTTATCACTTGTAAAAATCTAATATGTGTAAAAACAGCCTCATGCACACAGTCAGGCCCTGGGAAAGTTGTGAAACAAGAGTGTCGACAGCTCTATTGTTCCATCCGGGAGTTTAGTCTCTATCCTATATTCACCTCAGCTAACCTGCAGGAACAGATGTCTCTCCTACACACCATTTGGAGTGGGAAACTTTTTTTTTAAATTACCTAATTGTTATTCATTTTAGAAAGGCTTCAGATGTTTGCTCAGCTTCAATTCCCTCAAACTACCTACACTCCAATAAGTCTACTCAACAGTGTCTGACAAAGCCTCGGGACTTTCAGCTGTCGGTGGCAAACTTTCTCCTTTGAACTCTCGCAGTATTAAAGTCACACAGAGAAACAATTGTGTGTTGGCCTGATTGGCGTACCGCTATTTTACTGCCACACACCTCAGTGCTGACATAATTGAACTGCCCACGGGTAACCCGACTGACACATTTATGAATGCTCTGCGCATTTATGAATAGAGGAATTTAGTCACCTCCTGTTCAATCGATATAGCAACACATGGATTGTTGTTAATACAGTTAATGTAAGTGCAGTAAATGAATCAAAACCACCAAAATGTATTGTCAAGGTTATTTTACCTGTTATTTCATCTGATGCAATATAACACTTGAACACAATTCATTGTGCTGATCCTTAATTTGATGACTTTTTATAATGAAAAACATGTCAAAACAAAACAAAAATATCTATTTTTATCATCATTATATTATACTCATATTGTACAGTACTGCAATTTTGAGATACTTAACCTGAGTATTTCCATTCCATGCTACTTTCTATTTCTATATCCAAGATGAGAATCAGAGTAAAATATTGTATTTTTTGACACTACATTGATTTAACAGCCATAGATACCAGTTAGTTTATAGATTGAGAGTTGACACAGCGCTTACACTACAAACATGTGATTTTACCAAGTATTTTGGTATATGATTGAATGCTGAAAGTCGTATTTGTGCTAAAAAGATAAAAATAAATAAATAAATGCAAGTAATGTTGCTAAAGATCTTTTCAACCTGTGTTCAGCAGAAATTATGTGTAATTTGTCTTTCTCCTGGAGTTGCAGTTCCACTGTCAAGATGATCACACGCATCTCTAGAAAACAATATAAAATACTAAACTACCCACAGTTTCACCTTGTCCAGCTACAACATTTTTGCTTACATATTAAGGCAAAAGTAATAGTAATCCAATAATATATCATTTATAACCAATAAAGAGGGTTTATGGTCATTCTGAGAGGGTTATATAATATATATCAGTCTTTTCTTAGAATGCAAATCCCCCCAATATCCTCCTATATTATGTTACTCATTTTAAGCACCTGTAGCTATACAGTATGCTACAAAAATATGCAATAAACAAAAGCTACTGCTGTCTACATAACTTACACATGCAGTGCAACATGAGTGATTGACACTTTACTCATCTGACAAATATAACTCAATAAAGACATTACTATCAGTTGAATACACCTGTGAGCTGTGTTCTGCTGGGGTACCTCAACATCACTTGGACAAACCACACACACAACTGCAGTACTGTTATAGTAGAACCAATGGTAAAGCCTAATAATGGCAATTTGTTTAGTTTTTTTTTCACAACTATTGATTATTTTCGGATGGCAGTGTGGGGTTGTTTGTCATAGCATAGCAGTTTTTATTTTTATTTATTTTTTTTTTATCAGTATCTTGGGGGGATATTTTTAGTATACTGTATTTGAATACTGGAGAATAATATATTATAATTGCTGCCTTGTTAGAAATATCTTCACATAGTGCCATGTCATTTACCTTGTTTTTTTTTTGTTTTGCACATTTTAAAAGACACAAAATGTCAAAAGAAAAAAAACAAAAAAGTATACAGTACAGTGCAGGGAGAGGCAGAAAAGTGAGTGTGCTTATTTGAAGCCTCCACCTAAATAATAAAAAAATGCACAAAGTTATAAAGAACACAAATTAATATAGCATTAAATAAAAGGGATAACAAACTAATAACAAATATATAATACGATAACAATAACCATAATTTAAAAGACATAAAAGCAAAAACATATGAGTGTGTAATGTGTATGAATGTGTGTGTTTGCACTTTGAGCCACAGGAATAAGTTATCCAGTTATCCACAAGAATAAAAAAGAAACACCCACACACAGCAGAGTGAACCCATAGATACAAAGCATATTTGCAGGGCTTTTAACAGTACTGTAAGAATTCCTGCGCGGCGCCACATGTTATAGCTGCACTACAAACAGCCTGGATCCTTGTCTCCCCTATTAGAGAGGCTGCACGGCTGTGGCAACAACAGAGATGAAGGACCATCAGGGGAATTCATTCCTCCATCCAACCAACCATCCATCCATCCATCCATCCAGTCATCCAACGCTATCGGGGGGAGGCTGCTTTTACTAACACCCTCTGAGGCAAGAGCAGGGGCTTCTCATCTAAATATTAATAATGCCTCGATGGTGCACCCGCAAATAAAAAGAGAAAAAAAATCAAGAAGGGACAAGACAGGGTGGAAGGGCAGAATCTAATTAAAAAGCTGGCTAATAACCTCAGCATTCTGTTATCATCCTGATGTGACGGCCTCGGCCATGACGGCTTGGAGCAGGTCCATAATGGAAGGAAAGAAACGCAGGAGTGCCCCGCATCACAGGCTGAATGGACTGAAATTGAGAGCAAGCTTGCATTCATAAACACTTATAGTAAGCATAGAACTGTCTGAGCAGGCTCTGATTTGTTTGGAAGCAGGTGAAAAAATAATTTTGTCCCTAAAACTAGATAATAGGTTTTTCCATTTGTGAGCGGTGTATTATGCTAATATGATATGCCTGTATCTGTCATTTACTTGGAGTGTTTGTCTTTGTACTTGGCAGTCTTTGTATGTGTGTGTGTGTCGGTAGTGTGCATGATTGCGTACATGCGTGCACATGCAGAGGTGACTACATGTGTGCACTATTATATGCGTGTATGTAGGTTGTATACCCAGTTTCAATCTTGTTTTTGAGCCATTGATAATTCCTCCATTTACTAACTGGAAAATAGCTAATTAAAACCCACTTCAACTAACAGGCTGTCTGGGACACCGCTAATGTCGCTGTGTGCTAATGCCTGCTTGCCATTTCCGCTCCCGTACACCATAATCAGTGACTGTTTCCCACCTCCCCGCGCTGCACGTAATGATTCGGATGCAGGGAATACTGCACTGTAAGTACATACAGTAATAGGGAGTCCATTGTCACTATATTCCATCATGCTATTGCCTGCTATTTTAGCCTCCTCGCCATAATCACTGAATTAGTTGTGTTTCACTGCTTATGTTAGGAATGCAGAGGCACAATACCACACTTACTGTCTCTTTTTCACTCTTGTTTCTACTAATGACTCCTTGTTGTTTCAATGTTACTGTTCAGAGGAGTGCGTCAGCAGTGATAAGACATCTATGGACAGAGAGCTGCTGCACACTTTGTGTTTCAACAAACACCAGACCAACCACTATAACCATTTTAGCACCTCACAGGTGATATTATTATAGAGTTAGAGCAACGGGTCTGCAATCAAGATAAATGTGGCCTGTTTGAAAATAGAGTGTTCTATATGCCATTTAACCCTTATATGTATGGGAGAAAACTTTAAAAACTAGAATGTTTTGGCATCACAAAATAACACATCAGGTCAGTCAACATCAGTTAAAATACAGATGTTATGTAAAGCCTTAAAATAAGTGGTAGACAATTTATCGTAATTACGTAATTAAGTCTCAAAATCTTCCTAAAACCTCATAGAAATTGCTGTTTATATTCCAATTAGGGCCTTAAAAAGAGTTTACAAATACAGAATCTCCTACTGTGATGATTCACAAGCTGGAGGTTGTTTCAGTCTTTTTCCTTGTGAAATGATGAATTTTATCTTTTTGGGCCTCTAAAATCATTTGATGACCCAATCTGATGGATCTAATCACTATTTGTTGAACAACTCACAACTCCTGTCCACATGATGCCAAAGCTTGTGACGAGGGGTCACAAGTGAATGATGCTTCATATTTAAATGTTACAGCAGTTTACACTTACATAAAAGTTGGAGGACTTTTTTTTTTAAGTCAAAAATTTAGCAGCAATGACTCATGATATCCCATGATGCAACTCAGTGGCATATTTCATTAGACCCTTCTTGCCTGTCTTTTAAACTCTACACCTCCTGTTTTTAATTCAAAATTTCTCCTTCCTCTAGGCCCACACAGGACACTATATAATGACTTTCAAAGGCTTAATAGTCTCCTCTTGATGACAAACAAACTTGATTGACCTGTGTGAAATCAAAGGAGAGGCCCCTTTACTGTACAGGTATATCCCACGCCCACCTCCCTGACACCACAAAGAGAGAATCTAAATCTTTTTTCGGAATGTTGCCCTTATTTCATTTTCACTTTTTTTTTACTGTCATTGTCAGTTTGACAGTAATTTTAATATTTATGATTTTACTTCCTTACCTGCTATTATATATGTGAGTCAGTCACAGTATATGTTTACATTTTCTGTTAATTTCACTTTCATGTCTTTAAAGTGGGCACTACTAACATGCTATGTGACCCATGTCACATCACCTCTTGACAAGTTTTAAATCGAACACCTGTCCTCTTTATTTTATATTCTGATTACGACTGTTTAAGTCTAAACACATTGATCATCCATTCATGCTTACAATCCTCAATACCTCTGATGCTTTTCAGATTCATACCATGGACTTCTATATTATGAAAGCTGGACTGTCATTGTTTTTTATACTTACGTGACTGTTTGCCCTTTTCCTTGACAACACCAGATTTATTTCTATCACCAATACCCAGTCTCTTGACCCAGTGTAGCACTCAATTCTATTTTCTGTGTAGTTCATTTCTCAGCATGAAAGTCTGTTTAAAAGCCCAGAATAAAATTCTGGTGGAGAAATATTACACAATTTATTGATGGGCTCAGTTTTGTTGGCCTCACAATAGTTACATTTATTTATACTAGATCTTAAAATACTGGAATCAGCATAATAAATAACCAACACGTGCACATTTTTCAAACTTGTAGTGTAAAGACTTTTTAAAAAATATTTTAAAACCCTCAGTCCTGAACATAATCCCTTCATATTCATAGTCTCATTACTCATACTGCAATCACAATACTGTCAATCAATCAGTCACTCAATCAATCAGTCAACCTAAGTGAATTGCAATCTGTGAGATCCATCAATTGATGCATTCAAAACACTGAAATAACAATAAATAAATGTCTATGGCAGTGCCTTAGGCAGGGTCTTCATGTAGGATCCTTGTGGCCTGAGGGTAGAAGCTCTTCCTGACCTTGCTGCTACCTACTACGGCTTAACTAGAAACCACCGCTAGATTTTATAATAGATGAAGGTTTTACAAGAAAGGTCTTGTTTCTTACTCATACACAATGTATCTTATGTGTGGAATGAAATGAATGAGATGGAGATGCTGATACACTTCCCATTTATCCCACTGAATGGGGAATTAATTGTCAACTTGTTGCTTCAATATCACATGTGTATTCAAGGTGAAAATTTCCCATACAGACAACCCGGTATAACTGTGAACCTCTTACTGAGAAACATATGGTATCTCACTAATTTCCTTAAGAGAATACAGTATTTTAGGTACTGTCTCTGCACAATCAAGCTGGATTCCAGTTTGATTTCTCTCAGCAAATTGAAAATCCTCATTAAAAAATCCTACATGAACATACATGAATGCAACTGCTAGGAGAATAGATAATTTGACTGAAAAGTCAGGTATTGTTTTCTGGCATTTCCCTGTTATCACGGCTCGGCCCCCAGAGGCTGTGAGAGGAAATGCACAGAGCCCGCGCCGCTTTTGTTAATTAAAGCTGTCAATCAGTTCCTTTTTTTGTTTGTTTTCCTCTCTCTGGATCTGTTTGTGTCACTCTGATCAAAGCCGTGATGAAAAGAGAAGCCCATTTCTTCAAGTAAACAACAGAATTTTTCATGTCTTTTTAATGCAAGACCCTTTAATGCAAACTTTTGGTGTGTTCAAAGTTTCTTTTTTTTCATCTCTATGTTATTGTATCTTCATCTTTTATTCATATCTTTTCTCTCAGTAGGTTCAGCCACTAGCAAAAACATTTGGGTTCATTACGCAGTACTTGTAACACAAAGGAATATTGTTTTCTTTACTTGAGACAGAGAAAGTTGTTGAATCTGTAATTCATGAGAAAATACACTCCTCTTCCATCCAAAATTACCTTCACTCCAAATCCTCTGAATAGAACACATTTGGTATTGTAAAAAACAAATGTTTAATGCAGTTCTGACCGTTGTAGACTTACAGATTGATTACTATTGTTTAACATGATTAAACCACATAATTCCATCACAAATACAGTCCATGTTTGTGTATGACTATCACTCTTCTCCTCTCTATTGTTTAGTAGATTCTCTTTCAACGTGTGCTTGAGAAAGAGGTGTAAAAGGAGAAAGCACTGTTACTGAAAGCAGACCAAAGTACTCTGTGTTGGCATTGCAATTTGCCTATGAGAAATATGACAGATAAGTCAACAGAGCTGGTCTGAGCTATTGAGAATGGAGAAAAGGAGCAAGTGAGTGATGAGAGCCGAGCAAATGGGTGAGCAGATCAGGAGAGAAAACAAACCGCACACTGAGTAAAGTCTAAACTTAATACAAGAGAGAAGAAAAAAGTACCCTCAGGTGTGCATATACACATGCATATACTTTAGTTGTACAAGTTTTGTTTGTATGTGTTTTTATGCATGTGTATATACATGCCACAAAAAAAGGTTATTTTGCGAGTGTATTTGTGCAAGCATGTCTGTGTATGTATAAACATTGGTTTTATGCATGTACTTGAATGTTGGAGAGATACATATGTATGTTAAGTATGTGTACTTATGCTATTTGTTACTTTTGGGTGGGAGTAGTGGGTTAGTAGTAAGTAAGTTATGGAGATGTGGGTTAGGGGTAGCGTAGATGGAAAGTCTGGTCTCAGTCCTTGGGTGAGAAAAAACACTGCTTGGTCCGTGGCCCTTGACATCAGATAGCGACATACAATGTGGTCTTTAGCATCTTTGTGAGAAATACCTGGCTTTTAACAAACTTCAATCTGTGTCAAGACATTCAGACCAATAGATGTAGTATAAAGAGCAAGGAAGTCCGCTTAAGGAGGGTGAACAAAAGGGGAGGTGGATGGGTCCAACAAGCGCAGGACTTTGACCCAGGAGACCAGTATTCATGTCCAGTCAGTGAATGTTGAGTTATTTTTGCGATTTAGTCGTTGGTCAATTGTAAGTCACGTGAGTCGACTGACGTGACTAACATCACCCTAACCCCTAACCCTAATTTAAACTCTAACCTTAACCAATTTGAGCATAGCATTAGTTCAGGCAGGACATCCCAGCTAAGTCAACTGATCTCAAACAGCCCAATCAGGGCTGATTGGATGGAGTAACTGATTGATAGAGGGGAGTCAGCTGATAGATCAAATGAATCCTTTCTATGCAACCAATTGGTAAATCTCATTCAGGGTGCCCAATTTCAACTGCTCTGGCCTGCCTACTGTTGCTGCTTCCTCTGCAAGCCACTTTGTAACCCTCCTCCACCCCAGCTCCTCCTTTTCATGCTGTGTCCAACTTATCAGTGTCATTTCTGTTTGTCATTAATGCTTGCTCTGTTCTGTCCCTGGGGGTTCTTTGCTGCTGCTCTCCCCACCTTAGGCTTTCAATGTAGACACATGGAAGGGCAGAGAGGTTTGCTCTCCCTGCCTTATACTTTCCTCATTTGTGCATGGAAGGGCAGAGAGGTGTTTTCTCTTTGTGTTAGGCTTTCTGCACAGGCACGCAGAAGGGCAGAGAGGTGTGCTCCCTCTTCCATGCAGGTGCATGGAAGAGGCTTTCTGCATTGGCCTAGGAAAGGCTAAGAGGCCCCAATAAAGAGCCGTACCACCAAATATAATATTGCAAATGAAAATAAAGTTTTCTTTGACTACAATGGTCCTGACTGAAGTAGCTTTGTTGCCTAAACCTAATCACTAGCCCCTTCTGTGTCAAGATACAAAGCAAAAGGCTGCCCCTGGCATCATAATAGATACACTAAGGGCATTTACTCAAGTGTGAGTGGGGATGAGATCACATTGAGATGGGAAAGGTAAATGTGTCTTTATTGTGTCATGAATATGGTTTTTAATATGTTTAATGTGAATACTTGAGCATTTACATTTAAATATATTTCTCAGGAAAATGGATAACTAAATTATCTGAACAAAATATGAGAAAAGGTCACTGTGCTCGATAGAGCCACTCATTGACCATGAGAAGACTGTTATATCCAGATTACAAGGACATCCACAGGACAGATATTTTTTATCAGTTATACAAAGTGTTGCAAGGATTGATTGAAAGCATGTGAAGTACATCAAGTATGGGAGGAAAATGTCTGCTGATCTGACGTGTCTCTGAGTTCCCAGGAGACTGTCTGTCTGTGAGTGTGTCTGTGTGTCTGTCTCATGTTCTACAGAGAGCAGAGAGTCCAGGCCTCAGAAAGCCCCAGAGAGCAGCTCGACATGGCTGTTCGATTAGAGAGGAAGAGGAACCCAGCAGGTGTGTGTCTGTGTCTGTGAGTGGAGGTGTAGAAGGGCTAATCTCCATCCACCCAATCAGCTTCAGTGCACAGAGGCAGCTTTTAGTGATTATCTGCTCAACTCTGTGTCAGTGTGAACTCCAGTGAAGTTCACAGGACCCCAATCAGACAGTGAGTTTGTCCTCATCTTATAGTCTCTGCTCATTGCTATAGAGTGTTTATAGGAAACATAGTTAGGGTAAATTATAGGTAATGACAAACTTTAGTTTAACTTTTTTTTTATCTAAATTTTACTTACCTGCTTGTCAAAGGAAAAAAACACCCACACTGACTTCCACTGTCAACTCCTTTTTATAGATGCAGTATGAGAGGACACACAAAACATTTATTGTTGCACAAATAAGTATGAATTTTCATGTGATGCTCTCATTACAATGCGGTAAATAGAAAATGACAGAAGTAATAAACTCACCACTGTCAATCATCAATGCCAGGGTGTCCTTGAGCAAGGCATATAGCTCCTATAACAGACGTTAAATGCTCCAGAGTGTGTACGTCTGGATTTTAGTAGCCGTATGAATGTATGCAGTGTAATTAATTAAGTATACAGAGTTAAATTTAATTGGATGGATAAAACGTAAAGATACCGATGTGCAATCATGATGCTCATGTAGTCAGTATGAGATTTTATGGATCTCCTGTAATATTCTGTTAGGACATCCTCCAAGTTCAGAGCACTTCAGTTCAAGTTTATTTATGAAGCACTGCGACTGTTGATTCTCTCCCGTAACGCATATCATATTTCCTTGGACCAGCTCAGGCATGGTGAAATGTTCAACCACCAGAGAAGACAAAACTAGATCAGGAAAATAACATTTACGAGCAAATGCTTCTAAGAGAGATGCAGTACAGAGATGAATTGTGAATAGATCCTAAGATGAATTATTGTCACATTTTAGTAAAGGAGAGTAGAGTGGTAGGAGTGCTATGTCAGGTTGGGTGATTGGAGTGTTTTTAAATGATATTTTGTATATAATTTTTCTAATTTTCTAACAGGAAGCTCCAGGAAACATGAGGTTATTAAAAAACAAGAATATTCTCCTCGAAATACGACCACATAGGTCATTTGTATAAGCAGCTTGTAATGACCTATATTTACATTAATTTTAGGTGGGGACCTCTAGTGACGAGTGAATTATGACAGGAGCAATGGAGAAAATCAGGTGATGCAGTACATATTGTGACAGAGTCTGAGTGGAGAGAAAGGTGGTCGGTGTGGATGGATGGATGAATGGGTAAAACAACACAGGACTTTCACCCATGATACTGGTGTTTGTGTTCTGTATAAATCCAAATGTTGATAGTGAGTTATTTTAACTAGGTAATGAGTAAGTCACTTAACAGTAACACACATACTTAATTTAACCCAAACGATGATCTTTTTTTCTAAACCCAATCCAGTAGTTTTGTTGCCTAAATTTAATGAAGTGCTTTTCGTGCAAATGCAACTGTTTCACAACATGAAACAATTTTAAAACAGTGACCATTAATGGTCATATGCAGCCTATTGAGTCATTTAGGTATGATGTGGGGAACTATTACAGGAAATGCTCCCATGGATCATAATAGAGGGTAGGAACAAATTACTTGTGTGGTCATACAGATTGAGGGACTTGTTAAAAACAGAAATCATTGAAATCTTTGGCTAGGCTGTCAACACTGTTATTTGCAAGCAATCAGATTGAATTTGTGTGCCTGGACATCACCAACCTATTTGGATAGATTACCGTGGTAATGACGTAGGTGTCAGTAAATATGTAGCGATGCTGATGATGTGGTTTTCTAATGAATTATAATTTCGCCCTCCAAACAATTGTGGTTATTTCAATATATTTCAGCATCTGAGCATGGATTCTGCTCAGCACTTTCGCCACTCTGGATTTGACGTCATTGTGTGTCCTGTTGCAAGTGACGCAAAAGACACTTTGAAATCTGGTTTGAGTGGCTAGAGCTTCTTGACTGAAATGCATCTGTAGAAATATGATTCGAATTGTATTTCAACCAGCTCAAAATGTAGTTTGGTCTCCGATTTGCAAAAATTATGTTTCATGTACCATCTCTCTTTCTACACTTTCTAAAGTCAATTTAGCTACAACCTGGATACACAGCCTGATCGCACTCCTAACTTGTCAAATACACCACTTAATTAATCAGTGGACCAATGCAGCAAAAACGGTCACACAGAGGCACTCTTTAGCCCTGTTTACACCAAACACCAAAAGTAACCCTTCAGACATGGTACGTAGACCCTAGGTCTGTTAAGCGTTTCCAACGCAAACATTACCTGTAAATGTGGACGGGGTTGTTGTCACTCACTGTCAACCGGAGCCCACAGGAACAACGCTCCGCAATGCTTTTTTTTTTTTTTCTCCAAGTGAGGATTAAAACATATGCAGTTAGCATAATCCAGTCAAAATTTATAAATATATATATTTTTAAATGTTTGAAGATCCACTTATGACTAAAAGTCTGTGTCATCCAAGAGAGACAAACAAAACCAACTTAAGTAATGGTCAGAGTTGTCATACTGAAATTTAAGGTGTGCTGGTGGATTCACATCATCACCTCATGCACTGAGTAACGTTACAAGTAAACGGTCCACCTCAAAAATTGCTGGCAGTTGACCCAGTGAATTGAGTTTTTTTTTCTCAGTCTACAGCTGCTGCTAGAGGCAGCAAAACATTTTAGTTTACTAATGTAAAACTTGCTATGGCATGAACAGTGGTTACAAAACCAGCCACAACGTCGGCCCTGAGCAGGGTGACCGTCTGCTATTGACCAAACTGCAGTATTCACAGCTCCACATTTTAGTACCACATCTGTGTGCCAGGTACCCCAACAGAGGGGTGACCAAAAATGGAGACAGTGTGGAACACAGCTTTTCACAGTGGAAGCTGAAAAAATGAACGGTATCATACTGCTTGGTGGAAACTAGGCTTTAGCGACAGAATGATATGCACTGGGTGGCAGCTATTTCTGACACAGCGGGCAACTACCATACAATAAAGAGTGAGAAAGTCTGAATGGGATAGGTGGGAGTGGAGGTGAATGGTTAAAAAATTTTGCTCTCCATGTCCCCTGTGAAACCAAAAGTCAGTTGAATTTTTTTTATAACAATGTAATGCGCTAGTAAATGTAGCACTGTAGTGGTACAGTAATAATCAAACACATCAGTATTATGACATTAATTGTCTTCTTCTTGTCTTGTGTCCTTTCTTAGCTATTTATACTGACGCATTATTTAATATTCCTCTGTTTTCCAGGGTGCCTTTTTTAAATTTTGGCTTGGGTCAACCAAAAAAATATAAACTAAAAAACAAAAAGGATTAAATTAAATAACTGCTGAGGTTTTCAGGAGTTTAGATTATATCTGTACTTTTTTTCAAAAGGACCAGAATGCTGACATTTGCAGCACTCTTGCAGGACAATGAGATTATTTCCACAGCTTGTTAGGAAATGTATGAAACAGCACACGATTCAAATTGCTCTTTTAAATTCAGTGTCAAGAAGGAGTGGACAATACATGCACCTAATGTCACTTGCACTGTGTGTCAAATGACTACATTGAAAGTATTCTTTCAGTTTCCTGATAAATGTGAGCGTTTGCAGTGCTGGCGCGGAGATAAGGATTGAGAAATGGCTGCGAGTGAGAATCTGGGATGAGGGGGAAAGGCCAGAGAAATGCCAACTCAGGCTTCTGTCTCTGAGTATCTGATTGTTCAGCGAGACCCTTTTCTAAAAGTCTGCCAGGGCTGCTCTGAATGGATGCCAATTATCACGCCCAACAATGTTTCTCAACAATACTTTAACGATGTGCCGTTTGTTGAAAAGCCACTAAGCTCTCAGGAGTTAATTGGTTTTTAAAAAGCAATATAAAATCCCATCGCAATAATCAGTTCTCATAGACTCTTTTCTCTCTCCCATCAAACAAAGCCGCTAATTGTTTTAAGACCGACTGTGAGCGTTTCATGTGAAATTACCTAGAGTCTGTGTCATAATATGCACAGCTTGGGTGTTTGGCAAGAGAGAGGCGAGACGGATTTCTGCGTTTCTCTTCCTTTTTCCATGTAGTTTCATTGTTTACACAAAAGATGTTTGAGGTTGGAAAATTTTTGATGAGGACAGCTGTGTGTCTGGGAGAGAGTTAGTAATAAGGGACTGTGTAAAAATGGATTGGGTGTGGAGGGCAGTGAAACTTACGGTCCACTTTTTTAAAAAAAAAATGACCTCTCCTGCTGCATTAAAAAGACAAAATTAAGTTGACACTCCTCTGAACTTTGAAAATAAAAGCAACCCCAAAAAATCTTAAAATAATATAACACCGCTGAATTGGTACAGTTTGTTTCATTAACTCAAGTCATATAAAAACATTAAAAAGGTGTATCATTTTAAAATGAATGATGTAAATGGAACAATAATTGTCACAATATTAACTAAGTTTCACTTTAGAAATCATAAAAACCATACAGTAGAATAGTGCATCACAAACATTTTAGCTGCTCTACTTTAAAACCAAGGGTTCAGGGTTAGGGTTAGGTTGGGGTTAAAATGCAACGCTCTAAAAAGAGTGCTCGGAGGGGCATGGGCTCTCAGGGACTGGTAGTATGGGAATACCTAAAAAAGTCCTTTTATGAGTCTTGATAGAGGTTGGAAGAGCACCATGAACATTACAGTAGTTTAACATTTTGGATAAAATCTGAGGGTACTGAGCCACTGCACGTGTGGGGCAATGGAAATGTGTTATTTATTAATGATGCTCCCCTCCCCCACGGTCTCTGGAGAAATAACCTGGCGACTGCCAATGACATTAATGAAATAAGTAAAGAAAGGGTTAGGGTTAGGGTTAGGGATTAGGGTAAGGGGGGGTTTTAGAAAGTTGCAGGCCATGATGGAAGATAATTTTATTATTTAAAAAATATGCAAGTCTTTGAATTGCAAAAATTGTTAGCACCTTCTCACTACAATGAATATTAATAGGAGCAGGACTTTTGTGTTCACAGTGATGGCCATAGTTGGTGCACACTTTTAATATAATTCCAAACAAGCAAGTTTGATATTTTACCTCATGAGAGGTTAACCAATGTATTGCAAGAAATTCTGTATTGAATTTGTAAAACAATGATCACCCCTGAGCATGTTTTGGTTGTGAATGGCCAACAATAATTGGAACCCACAAACCTCCCACGTTGCTCTCCTGATGTGTTTTGTTTTGTTTTTTTGTCTCAAAATTAATTCAGAAAAAAAGGTGGAAAAATATATTCTCCCCTTGTCGTCCAAATATTTCACACTACTTTTTTTTCGGCAAAAAGAAAAATACGTACTACCCCCCCTTTTTTTTGACCAATTCCCCTTCTAATAAAGTACAGTCCCTAACACCTTAGTCATTGTGTAGCATTACAAAAATACTGCAGAAACACTTTTATTTCATAACTAAGAGTTAAAAGGCATTTATCAAAAATCCACATTGAAACTGAGAATAAAACACCTGACATGAATTCCTTAATTTGACTAATTGGCATGTTTAAACAAAAGCCGGCCCTGTCCTACAACCCATTCCACAGACCACTGATAATGCACATTGAAACAGCGTTAGCCCGAGCCACTGACCTCCGTAATAAGCCTTGTTCTGCCATACAACCCCAACCTGGTGTTAATGCTCATTTCCACTTTAGGGTGAAGGATGCTGCAGTGGTGATTGTGTTTCCTGACATGTGACATACAGGGGGTTAAGGGGATACAATAGCTCCATCATGTAAGGAAGTCACAGAGACTGGCGGGGAAATATAAAGGAGAGAAGTGGGCTCGGCTTTAATGCTCGGCACGTACTTTATATCTCTGAGCCTGATCCTTTTTTTTCCTTGTCCTCTGTCCTTCAGCAACAACAGTCCAATTACATTTCTGATGATAATAAAAGCCCTTGCACAAAGCCAAATGCTTGCTGTAGGGGAAGGCGGCTTTGTTTTTGTGATGTGACATCTTTCAGTCAGCCATCAATGTCATTTAAAAGGTAACACATTGAATATTAGTTGTTATGTTTGCGGTAAATGTAAAAATTAATCCAACATGTAAGGCTGAGATTTGCATTTGTTATGTCTTTTTTTCAGCAAAGAAAATAAAAATCTTATAATTGCACATGAGCCTGATCACAGCAATTACATTTGGTTTCTGAAAAGCAATATCCAAAGTCTACAGTGTTTGCAAAAATAAAATGTCATGATTTGTGTGCTTTTTTTTTTTCCTTTTTGAAAAACACAGCAAGATATATCTTTCTCAGCCTGTGGTCCTTGAAATCAATTCGTCAGATATGAGCAGAATTAGCGCTGGATCAGACCAAATTTAGCCTGATGAAAAGGCGTCTTGTGCCGTCGCTGCAGGAGCGCCGATGCGTACAGGAGGAGTGAGAGAGAAACAATAGAAAATGCATAATGCTCAGAACAGTGGGATCCCTGCTCCCTCTCCACCTGGGACTCAGTGTGGAGGATCCCCTCTGACCACAGCCCAATTAAATCCTGCACACACACCTACACACACACACATCTCCACGTGGAGTGACCTGCTTCCATCATGAATATGGATGTGTTGGAAGAATGCAAATAAACCCTGGCCGGCTGCAGAAAGACAGACAGAGAGACAGACAGACGAGCAGAGAGACAGTCAGCAGCACAACAAAGAGGTGGTAGGAAATGAGAACAAAGGACCAGCCCGGGTTGAAACAGCACAGATGCCTTCACTTCCAGCTTTGTCACAGCCAGAACCAGGGAGTGCATGTCTGAATATCTGCCTCAATAAAAGACTCAGTGTTATATATGACATTATTGGTGCTTTTGATATAGTATAGTGTGTTTTAGTCTGCATGTTTATGTGTGTTTCATCCACAACAATAAAAACCATCAGAGCGATAAACTCACAACTCACTCAATCACCCCCCTCAGTGCCTCTGGATGTCTAGTCATTTAGCGAGACAGGGGCTGAGGGGAGGCAGAGACGATGCCGAAGACGAATGTGATGGTAAATGAATCATTCTAATATGTTTTGTAAATATCTGTTTGCGCTCAGAAAGCGGATCTGCGAGTCAGTCAGCAGCGTATAGACACCATAAATATTAGATGAAGCAGGGGAGAAGGCTGCCCAGAGGACACTGGTGATCCCAGCTTGCAAACACACTGAAAATAGCTGTGAGAGTGCAGGGGCCATTAGGGAGCATTCTGGTCTGTTTAACAACTGGTTTATAAAATGGGATTTTGAATAGAGATGCCTCTGAAAAAGCATGCTCATAGCTGGTTATTCTAATGTACAACAGCCTTATTAAAAGGGAAAAATTGCTGGCCCTAGATGTAAGAATTCCATATGAGGAAGTGTACGAGGCGATGCAACAGATTTTCCACAGTGCTTAAATAGAATAAGCAATAAAACGGATGGCCTCATAGATAGTGACATTTAATGCAGGAGAAGTGCCAAGCCAGACGTGGTGTACAGGGGTCTGCTTGTAAATAATTAATCTTTGCTCTTCATGTCTTCTTGTCAGTACAGACGAGGGGCTTGTATCCTGGCAACGCGCCATGGTTCCCACATGCTGCAGGGAGAGAGAGGCCCTCAGGGGGGAGACAATCTTCAACCTGCCTGCAGCAACTACACACACACACACACACACACATAAACAAACACACACCCGCGCAGCAGTCTGCTACACACAGGCATGCATGTGTATACTAGAATGATACTAACTAGATGTTTGTACGTGTACATACTAAATATACACACATGCGTGCAAATGTTGGTGCACATTCTCCACAGAAACACACACAAAAAGAATCATAATTGTATGCATGCACACACATACACATCAGCCAGACAGCATAAGGCCAGGCTTACCTGTACACACAAAAACATATGCAAGGATTCATGCATGCATACTGTATACACAGTAGCCACTGAGCAGACACATGGAGGCTCTTATTGCGCACACACACACACACACACACACACACACACACACACACACACACACACACACACACACACACACACACACACTCCTCCTGAGTAGGCCTATTACGGATGCTCTGATTGGTGTCTCCAACACCAGACAGAAGGTCCTGGTGTTCATCCCTCTTTATCGGAGGATGCCATAAAGGTTGCAACATGTGTTCGAATTTAACTTAGTGGCTGAACTAGAGTATGCCCTGCTTTTATGTGTAAGGATGACATCTGGAAAAAAAATCTTGGCTAGCTTACCACCATAAAGAATAGATGTAATTTAAAGGGATGGCTTGGATCTTTTCAAATGGGGTTGTATGAGGTTCTTATCCATAGTCAGTGTATTACATACAGTAGATGTCTGTCAGCACGCTCCCAGGTTGGGGAACAGGATGGGAAGCGGACAGGAGTACCACCATGGAAGCTAAGCAATGTGCTGCTGTTGATGTGGGGCAGCAGAAAAACATATTTGGCCACCTCAAAATAATCAAGACGGTTTAAGTGTACGCTATAATGACAATATTTTTTATGCCCTTGTCAAAGCCACCAGTTATTTTGGCTTGCTGAACACAGGAGCTTCTAATCTACCTCTGCTCTAATCAGTTATTTTGTTTGTGTTATTGTGCGACTTCAGTGAATCCGGACTAACCCTTTTAAATGCCAAAGTCACACTATAACAAACAAACTAACTGATGGAGGCAGGTTCAGCAATGTTCAATTACTGTTTTTTCCATGTCACTACTCTTTCCTGCCTCTCAAAACTGGGGGCGTGATGACTGACATCAACTGCAGATAGTATACTAACTATGGATAAGTACCTCATACAACCCCACAGTAAAACAACCAAACTGTCCCTTTAAGTTTGATGACTGGGTGTCTCACACCAAAGTGCTCTCCTGAACCTGAAGATGACCTCTGTCAAGCACCGTTATTGGGTAGTATTTTGTACTAATGATTTACTATGGTAAGATTCAAAGCATCCAATCCAAAATGTTATTGCACTTGCAATATACAAATAATAATAAAATTGAATACCTTATAAATTCAGATTCAAGCAGTTCTAGTTGTTCCCTCCCAAATCGCTGACTAAAAATTTTGGGTTGAGACATTTCTTTAATTTGACATTTACATTTAAGCAGCATCAGTTAGGCATAGTTTGTGTTTGATTGTTGTAAAATATCTTCCACATCTACTCCTCAGCTCTAATATTGGTGACAGCAACTGTTCAGGCAAAAGCTTGTGATGGCTAGTGTGTTAGCAAACAATTGCCTATGCCTGATTTTCCCAAAACTGAAAACAAATTTCTAGGTAGTGAAGTTTTATGAGAAATTAAATGTTGCTTTAGCAAATGTGTAAGGAAACAGTTGCCTATTTAGGCCATGTTTACACAAAAAAGATCCACTGAAAACAGAATTGTTTCTCATTTTCGTTTTGAAAAAAGTTCCACATTTAGACGACAATGTTTTCGTAACAATCACCGTGCACACTGATCCGCAAAAATGACCAAAAACGCTGCAGTATACATGCCAGGCCAGTAGTTGGCGGTGTGACACTTACGCTTCCTTCTACAGAGCGACAATGTATAAACAAACAAAATGGCAACTGCACGAATGTTTGTCTGGACAGACGACAAGGTGGAGTTGCTACAGTAAATCTACACTATGATGGGGAAGCATTGATAAATTCAATAGGGTGAGCAGCACAAGCAGAGCTCGGGAGTCCGCCATTGTTGTTGTGATGGTCGACTTTCTCGCGCATGCCTAGTGACTGGAAGCATAATGCGCATGTGCGAAAAGTCTCTGTTTTCAGAGGAACTGCATATTGCAAGTTTTCAAAATGTTGCGTTTTCAGGCACCCAAAACGCTTCTGACGTGTAAACGATCGCCCAAAATGCAACTAAAGTTTACCATTTTCAGTTGAAATCGTTGTTGTATAAATGGGACCTTAGACACAGAGCAACATTAGCATTTATGATTCCTGGCTAATAAATACAATATATGAACTCCCTTTTTAGTGGAGGAAAATATCTGGCTCTTTAGCTGCAAAATGCTCCACTGTGTTCACCAGCTAGTTGCTAAGTTTGTCTGTCTGCCATTTGATACCAGACAGGTAGCGTACAGTCTGTTTATCAGAGCTGTTTCACTCACAGCAGCTGCCAGAGCAGAGTCCTCTGTAGACTTGTCAGTGTCTGTCCTCACAAGAAAAATCGACAGCTTCAATTGTTTTAGCAGATCCCCAAAAATTATGCCTTTTGTCCACCAGGAACAAAACGTCAGACTTTAACACGGGTGACTGCTGTTTGTTAACAGTTTTCCTACTGACATTCAGCATGGGTTTCTTTTAACCACAACTATGAGCTTTCCCTAAACCTCACCAGCTCACCTAAACAAACCATAACCTTAATGTTTATGTCCTTACAAACAATGCTGGCGGGGGGGGGCATCAGATCACAACACACTTATATGTGTCATTTTAGAGCATATGGACAAGCAAAGTAATTTGGAGGATTTCTTGGTTTGTCATTATGTCACATCGCATAAAGTTAATACATACAGTATGATCAATTGTTGTTATGGCCAATCTGTTAGCAAAGACTAATTAGTGCAGGTTGTACAAACTCAAACTCAAAAACAAATTGCCACCATGGAAATAGTCAATAGAAACTTTAAAATGCATGCAGTGGTGCTAGTGCAGCAGGAACGGGTTTCTTCTGTAAGTACCTCTGCATCTAATGCACATGTAGTCACACAACCTCAGAGCCAAAGGACTCATGATGACACTGACCTCACTGTGGATGTTGCTGGTGGATAACCTTGTAATTTAAATACTAAAACACTGCATCATTTGTTTAAACTCTCACAGCACATACAGATGCCCTGCACATATGACAGCACAGGAGAATACATGCTACATGCAGCTGAACATGCTTTTTTGGATTTACGGCAAATAGTCACTGACTCATTATAATGAAGGTGTAGTTTGTGCCTGCTGTGATTCATGCAACACAAACAGGGTTCTGGTCTCTGTGATACTCAAACACAGCTAATTATTGGTGATTATTTTTGCCTTCAATGTGAATAATCACCACCCAGGCCAGAGATTTGTACATTAATACCATAATGAGCCTGGAAATTGGGCACATTAGCACATATCTGCTAAAAGCATGTGACACCCATTTTTCATCCCATTTGCCAGAAGTGCATTCTGCCAGTATGGAGTACTATTAGTTCAGCAATTTCACAAAAAAAAAAAAAAAAAAAATCATGCATAGTAATTTCAGTGTAATTTCAGGGAGATTTTCTGACAAGTCATGCTACATTTTCTTACATTCTCTTCAGTCCCCTCTTAAACTGCAACACTGCCAAAAGGTTTCACGCTTGGTGCTTTTTTTCTTGCAACACACACACAAAAACATAGAAGGAAAAAAAAACACTCCAGCCCACCTGGGCAAAAATGAAAACCTGAGAAAACTTGTTTGTGCAGATTGATGGCAGAGACGTATTTGGCTAATGGAATTACATATATGTGTTGGCCTCTCTCTCGCTGCTCTCTCTCTCTTTCTCGGTTGGTAAAGTGTGTGTGTGTGTGTGTGTGTGTGTGTGTGTGTGTGTGTGTGTGTGCCTTCAGGCTAGTGTAGAGCTGACGAAGGCCTTCCCTCTCTGGTGGGTCAGGCTAATTATTATTCTAATGGCCTCTCAGTCAGATGCAAATAGCTCTAATGGCAAAGCTAGAGCTGGGGGAGGGAGGGGAGGCGGGGGGAGTTAAGCAAGGAAAGAGGAGAGATGGAAGTGCACAAAATTAGATTTGCATTTTTGTTAGAGAAATATGCGGGTGTTTGTGAGAGGAGGGGGCAGATGTTTTATTTTGAGTGTGTGTGTGTGTGTGTGTGTGTGTGTGTGATTCCTTGGGGTCTACTTCAGTGATTTACATTTTCCTTCAGTCTGAAGTCTTCAGTTCAGTACCATGAAAAGCTTAGATGTATTGAAAAGCATAATGTATAATAAAATCAGTTTACCTTTGGGATTTGTGGTCATCAAATATCTTTCCTTTTTCGATTAAAAAAAAAAACAATTATTGAAATCTAGCAGCATTTTAAAAAATAAAATATTGAGGATTTTGTATATAATCCAAGTTCATACAATAGCCTACATTTAAATGTATCAGCACACAGTGGTGGAATGTAACCAAGAACATTTGTTCAGGTATTGTGCATAATTGAGGGACTTGTAACAACAGAGTGAGAATTTTAATTTCCACAAGAGTTTTTATAAAGCAGTTCTTCTTCTTCTTCTTTTTATAATACATGCGTTTATATAAAGAATTTAGGATTAATTCCACCTCATGTATAGCTACAATAATAAAATGCTACTTACACATCGATGCATCCGTATTGATCTAATAATGTCACATGTATCAGTCACATGGGACATTTTTCAGCTGAATGAGTACTTTTACTTTTGATGCTTCGAGTACATTTGGTTGATAATACTCCTGTACTTTTACTGCAATGTGATTTTAAAAGTAGGGCTTTAACTTGTAATTGAGTATTTTATATTATACTACTATTTCTTTATATCAATACATACATTTATTGAAGTTAAGATGTTATTTAATAGAATACTTTCATCACTACCATTTTAATGTTACTGTGTTATTTTGCATTCCGCAATTGCTTGTAATTAAAAACAAATCCATCCTCCTCCTCGAGGTTCTGTAATAAACACACAACATGTTGAGCTCATGCCTAATTATGAATTCTGTCACTCACTAACACATTTTGGTACAATGCCTGACATTCAACAGCAGTGCCGTAATTGTTGGTAGGTGGAGGGCATTGTAATGAAACGACCTTGCCAGGCTATTAAAACTGTCTCTTCAGCAGAACGCACCAAGGCTGCTCGGAGACAAATAAGATGGAGACTGCATGGTGCAATGTTTCCATGCCCTCTAATTCCCTCATCATCCCTGAGGTTTGTGAACTTTCCAAGCAGGCGAGACATTGTAGATCTCCAAGGCCTTCTGGGTGCCAGTGCATTGTTGGTCTCCCACAGCATTGTGCCATAAAATGAGATCACTGCTGAGGAATGTGAGGGTTTGGTCATTATCATAATCAGACAACAGGGAGAGAAGAGGCTCTGCAATATAAACTACAACCAGAACACATGTGGTCTGGAGCCAGGGCTCAGTTATGGAAGTTTTTCAACACAGTGACTGAGTCAAGGTTTTTACATGCTTTGATATTAAAGGAGTTGGAAGAAAGGGACTTTTGTACTTTAGCAACATACAGGTGGCTGATGGGATTGTAGTATCAGGCGCTGTTTGGATAGTAATGTGTCCTTGAGTGGGATAAAAGGGAGATCCGGGGCACTCCATAATCTTAAAGTTCAATCATCAACTTTTTATTCTTTTTGGAAAGTGTTGAAAGGTTCAGATTTAAAACCTACAATTACACTAGCACCGAATGACGGCCTATTTAAATGATTTACCTGGAAATTCTAATTTATCCTAAAAAATAAGGGGATAATAGTGAGAGCTGACTCTAACAAATGCATTTTGATCATGTTTATTTCAACAGGTTTTTGCATTTCCTAGTGGAATCCTAATCACTTCATTTAAATGGCTGATGTTGATGTTTAAAAATGATTATTAATGTGAAAGATTTAATTAAATTAATTTTCACTGTCAGTAATTATGTCAGTAAATTGATGGCAGATCAACTCTGCACCTGCATTTTGTCTTTTCATAATTTTGCCTGCCTTGAAAAAAGTGTTTCTGATTTAATCAAAGGGTGAATTTAAATGAGTGAATGCGGGAATCTAAATTGCACATTGGTGCCGCCTTTAGAGCCTCTCTGAACTAAAGTGCCTGTGTTCACCTCTGTGTAAAATGTGATTCCCAGCAGATTCCCAGTAACCATGGTGAGGCGGAGGATGGGAAGCAGCATTCCTTTAGGAAGCGGGATGGGAAGCACTCGCCACAGAGAGACGATTGTTTATTCAAGTTTAGGTCCGATACAGAATGAGACGGAGCTTTTGAAAAGAGGAAGGAAGAGGAAATATAGGGAAGGGAAAAAAGAGGAGAAAAGGGAGAAAAGTTTTAAGAGTTTCTGAGTGGGAGCGATTGGAAAGAGTGATAGCGATAGTGTGTGATTGAGGTAAGCAGCGTGTGAGTAACTGAATATCAGAGCAGCCAGTTTTGGTTTCACATCAAGTCCTCTCACAGCTTGCCGTCCTTAAGTAAAAAGCATATCTCCCTCTGCCAGCTCCTCACCATTGAACTCTCTGTGGCAGAATTCAAGTCCCCAGGCTGTGACAGCTGTGGGCCCTGAAGTGGCGTTTCCCAGAGAGCCGGCCAAACATTCCTCCCTGCTTTGTGACTTACAATGGGCACAATAACTTCAGCAACAGCACGGCATCAGCCGATGAGAGGAAGAGGAGAAGTGGTGGCTTGTTTTCCGAGAGTGTCAATTATCTGGCCAGCTATATAGCTTGCTCTGCTTTTTCCCTCTCTCTCTTTCTCTTTCCTTTCTTTCTCCACTTTCCCTTTTTGCTTTGACTGCATTGCCCCACATTTGAGAAACATTATATGGTTTGAAATACAACACTTTCCACTTTGTCATGTGCTTGGCAGCGCTGCCCACGCATTGTGTAGGAGCTTAATTTCCATCCACTCTCTACTTAAGTGCAGCTCAATTCATCTGGAGAGGATGTTAAGGCTCGCTCTGAGAGTTGAAAGAATACTACTAAATGAGCGCTGACAAAGACTACTGCTGCAACAACACAACCTGCTCTATAGAGAGAGACTTCAAACTGTTTCTCACTTTTTTTCACTGCTTTGACTGGGTGTTAGCCAGCGCGCTCGCACATATCCTGTTCCCCCACTTCAGATCACATATCAAGCCAAAACATATTTTCTCACATTCTGACTGACTTTGAAATGTCACATCCATCCTATCAGTGCACGAGTGTTATACTGTGCTCACAATGCATAGGCACTGACACCTCATTAATATATAAAAGCCTTCTTTTTCTTATCATCACTACTCTCTGTTCATATGACCTCCTCAGACGACCCCTCGTATCTCGGTTCGGATGTTTAGGCCTCGCCTCATAAAAACAACTTGGCCTTTTGTGCAGAATCCCATCTTTATACCTGCAGCATGCTAATTTGTCTCCGGGTAACAGGGCTTTTAGAAAGCACGAGGCAGAGCGCTAGGCAATTTATTAGTCTAATTTAAAATGTCTGTCAGCAAAACGCTATGGGAGGCGGTAACTGGCTCCATGATGACAGCGCTGAGAATGGAGAATGTCATGTTATAAAGTGGATACATACAGCCACTGTTTATTATGCTAGGTTTAAGACACTGACCTGTGGGGGGTGGGGGGCACATATATACAAATTTATACAGATGTAAAAACACACATACACACACACCATCTGAGTGGATTGATCACTACAGACTCATTTATTATACAGGGCACCCTGACCTGAACTAGAATAAGCCTCATTGACATTCTCTCCATTTTGTATGTGCGTGTTTGTGTGTGTAACACCACCAGTGTCCTGCGACGTGACTCCACAATACTCTGATATCGCCTTTCTAACATTCACCTCGAATTTTGGATGCATTTTTTAGAGTGCATCTACTTGGTTAGAATAGCACCCAGAGGATAGATTTGAAAGAGACACAGAAATAAGAGCAACAGTGGTCTTAGTCAGTCTATATGTACATCCATAATAACATCCAGTCAGCCCAGTCACCAGAAGAAAGTGTTGGCATTGTACGTTTCTGCAAACCATGGATATGTTATATTTGTATGTTTTATACACGTTATATCAAGGTTTCTGAAGTACTCCAGTATATGAGCTGACTTTGCCATGGAGAGGAGGGGATGGTGGATAGCGTGTCACCTGGATGAGATGGCTGCCAAGCTGCAGACCACTGTTTAAGACCAACAAACAACAAAATAGGTTGTTTTTTTTCGAGTCATCGCCAGGATTGTGCCACAACTGTATTCCAAAATATGACGTTTTTCTAACCACAACCTAAACCTAACCAAAATGCCTCTTATGAGAGTTGAACTCATGCCTTATGTTTTCATTTACACAGCTTTTTGACCAAAGCCACTCTGCTGTTAAACACATTAATAACCGTTAGGTAACGTGAGCCATGTGATGCTAACAGTTGTCACTGTGTATGTGTGTGTGTTGTGTGTGTGTGTGTGTGTGAACGGACACTTCCCTAACTGTCACCAGCGCAGAGCTCACACTCCTGCAGCAGTGGCATTCAATAAGGGAGATTATACAACAGTTAGTTCCGGCCCTGCAATCTGATTGGTCGAGAGACAGTAAAACCGTGATGATATTGGAGTACAACATCACGGTTATTTCACTGTATATGTATCACTCCGCCTCACAGCTGATTGCAATCAACAATCAAATCAAAACTGACGGTTAGTGTCAGTTAGGTCAGCAGTTGCATTGTAGGCTAATTAATTCATCCACTGTCAAACAGCCAAATATATGGATTTATTTCCTAAAATAAGTTTTGAATTGAACTATGAATGGTCATCAGAGGAAGATGAGGGAGAGGAGAAGCTGAATCCATCTGAGCACACATCCAGGTTTGTCAGTGTTTCATCAGCGGAGCTCAATGACTTGGAGAAAAGCAACATACTGTCAGATCAGAAGGCAGAGTCGGCTGTGCCTGTGAAGCCACAGTCCACCATGCAGTCACCACAGACTAATTTCACCGGCTGCACAATTAATGGAAATGTGCTGATAAATGTGTATAAAGAGTAAGTGCCTGGCGCACCATGTCTGCGTTACATAGCAACGGTGACAGCGGAGTCCTGGGGGAACTATTTTTGTTGGCGGAAGACAAATAAAATGCTTAAATTATCTATTTTGTCCTCATTTTTCAACATTTCTTAATCAGCCTTGCTTATTTAACTGTTGAACTGTTGTATAAAAACAACATCACACTCGAGCTTGTGATGTTGTACTGTGATATCGTCACGGCTGTGATTCGGTCGTAGGCACGAGGCCACAGGCCAACATCACTCCCTCTCGTGTGATATTGCTTAAATGAAATGATGTAGGCTATGTGTTTATTTGCATATAGAGTGAGGGAGTGAGATCCGTTGACAAGCGGGTCATTTGAGATGCATTTGGAAATGCATTCTAATGTCAGGGGTGAACACGCAGACTTACAGCTGCCCACTTGTGATGAAATCGACCTGGACGCACTTTAATACCAGGTGTAAACAGGGTCACGTCCATCTAGACCTTGAAGTTCTCCAGCTGTCATGAATCTAACACTGTGTATGCAAAACACAGACAGGACTTTACATATGGAACCTTGTATATCTGAAATAACTCCTTCCACATTGCTACTCTATTAGAAATGCCAAAGCTTCTATACACATCGTTGAGTCAGAAACACTGCAGTGCAGCAAAAAAGTCTAAATAACAGTTCTATGCTTGTTAAGATATCATAAATAACATTTTCCTTAAATAATGCAGTGAGTATGAGGCCTTGTCTTTACAATTTTGTGTGTTACAGGCATCTGCTACCAGCCTGTTCCTCCCCACTGTTCTGCATTTTCAAACTCGCTCAAGGATGCATCAATGCCGACATGGCTGCCCTGCATGGGCATCTGTGTTGGTTATCTGGCCAGGAGCGTGTACATGAAGGTGCATGTGTGTAAGTGCACTGTATGCCTGTGTGTAGCTCTCCCATTCAGCTGGTGGGTGGCAGGGCTGAGCAGGACCAGCTGGCCAGCTGTACAGGGCACCACGGTGCCCTCTGACCGCCGGCCGGTGGGGGATCTGGGCCAACGGTGGCACGGCCATAAATCCACGGACACAGAGCATGTGGAGGCATTCAGGAGGCAGACACATCACCTGCTGCCTGCCAGCACGCCGCCTCCCTCACTGCCCTCCTCCACCGCAGCGCCTTTGCTCTCTGTCAAGTGCAAATTGTTCCCATGGAAATAGAGAGAAACACAGTTCTTTTGTTAAACAGGAGAGTTTAAAACAATAGAGTTCAGATTGTTGGAGTCAGGCGCCATTTTCTGGCAATTTTCTACACACTTGCAGTGTGTGCACACATTTCAGTCTAATGCTTGAATGTTCTATCCTGGAAAAATTACCATCTTTCATCCCCCACAGCGAAACCCCAGTGACAGAAGAAAAAAACTAATGAATGACTGGCATCCAATCCATAGGAATACTCCAAAAAAAATCCGGGAAACAAATGAGCAAACACCCCCCCATGAGCCACATTTCTATTTGTCAAATGTGTCACATACAATTTCATGTCTCTGCTGATTGGATTTTGATGAAACTTGGGATAATGATGCATTTCACAACAGCATTCCACCACTTTCCAGATTATCATTATTTCAGACACTACTGACTGGATTTTGATAACCACTTCACTCCAGTTCTTTCAAAATGACGTAGATCACTGTAAAAAAAAAAAATAGCTATAAATACACTTTAACACACAAAAATGGATCCCAGTGTTATAAAAAATAATGTCTTTCCATCTGAGGACAAAACTACAGACTACTTGGGCTGTCAGATTCAAGCAAAAACAAAACATTTACTGCCTAAATGTCAGCTGCCCTGCTCATTACATGACATTTCAGAGAGCACCCTTTAAATGTCTTGTCTAATTCTGGTATTTGGAGGAGTAAACAAACACAACGCTGTGTAATTACAGACTTAATTAACTCAAGTGCTTGACTGGACGATGGGGACAGAGAAACCAGAAGCTGAGACGTCCTCCTCTCCATTGATTCCCAATCAGAACACAGGGGCAGCTCAGTATCTGTGTGTGATGTCAGAGAGCAGTTCTGTCCTTGGTTTAAAAATGTTCACTCCCTGAATTAAGTCCAGTATATAATTTGCCAGTATTAAGACATTATTTATTCATTCATGCCAGTCTTATCCTCGTTTCAGTGTGTCAGTCAGTTGGCTTGGGTACAGTTGTCAAAAGACAGCAGAGTGGCACACAGCACAGACCGGTGTATGTTCAGTCCTTTGTGACAGAAAACTTACACCTTCACCCTCCTCCACCTGCAAAGGTGCAAAATGTTTACACTGAATATAACAGTGAAACATTTGCTGTCAACATATTTTATTTGTTTTCCACACAATATGTGCAGCTAAAGGATGATTCACATTGTTATACCTTTGTCTATGCACAGCCTTTGGTTAATGGGAGAGATTGTGGTCTTTGTTGGATATTAACAAAGTCACCTTAACCCACAAAAACCCAAAATGTGAAAATCATGACCTTTACCGAACCTAAACCAGCAGACTAAAGGTTAACCCCATGCATGGAACACATTTTCACCAAACATTATGTCAGCAAGAACTACATTCACATCAAAATACTCTTGGCAAACCATCTAGCAGTAAATATATAAAGGTAAGTTTTGGAAGAAGGGTTTTGAAGAAGCAAAATGATCTCATCCTTGTCATATTTTGACGCTTGGACAGAAGCCCCTGAGGTCATCATATTGATGCTGGTGGCAGCCTTTTGCATTGTATCTTGACCCAAGGTGGTTAGGTTTAGAAAACTAAACAATTTGGTTAGGGTTAGGAAAAGATTAAGGTTGAAGGTGACTAATGACTGAATAACTGACAAAATAATAATGACAAAATAATTCGACGTTGACTTTTAGTTTTAAATGGGACGCAAAATCCAGTCTCCTGGGTGAAAGTCCTGTGGTTGTTGGACCCATCCACCCCGGCAGACTTTCTCACTCGTCGTATGTCTGTTGCACTGAACACCTACTGTATAATGACATGTTTGTTGTTGAGTTTGTTAAAGCCTGCTGTGTCTCATACAGACGCTAAAGGGTGCATTGTGTGTTCCAATATGATGCTGAGAGCCACAGAGCAAGCCATAGTTTTTTTTTTTTTATTAGCTCGGAGAGTCAACTTGACTTGTTTACTAAATTATGTGAAACTCTCAAACTCTATATGGCAAAAAAGGAACAAATAGACAAATATTCATAATGAACAGCCAAATCTGATTCGACAGACATAATTCTGAGTCAGGTAGAGCCCTAGTTTATTCACTTAACTGATGTATTAATGGAATTTCAGACAGAAAATTCCACATACCCGCATATGTAATGGAGGCTATGCAGCTGTAGTCACAAAAAGAGCTCCTGTGATGTGGTTGGTGTGTTTAAATAATGGCTACAAACAACAGACAGCTAACAAATGCCTGATACTTAAAAAATGTGTGCATTAATAATATTGTTTTTCCTGTTTTCCTGTTCTGTACGTTCCCCATGTAAACTGTCTGGTTAGCTTTAGCTTTATTACAGAGTACTCAAATGAGACTCAGGTAGCCTATAGCTCAGTTGTGCTGATGACATCTTGGCTTAATCTCAGTCAGTCGGAATATGACTTGTGACCAGCCATGCAGTTTCATTCAGTTCCTGTAAAATGCAATAGGCATTTTTCATAGCAGACATTTTGACTTGTCGTAGATGGAAAAGCATTCATTATGACTATTGAGAAACTACTGTTAATGCTAAAATGCAACTACCAGCCATTACCTTTCATGCGAGCAGCTGTGTCACTCAGATGTGTTCATACAAGGCACAAAATACACGAATAGGCCCGTGAAAGATAAATGTCAGTAAAAAAAAAAAGATTTTAACCTTGTGTATTTCTTACATTTCACTCACTTTTAATTCGAGAATCTAGCTGGATGCTTGAAGCCATTTGCTCACATGCTGCAAAAATCCAGTATGTCTGCTGGAGGGAGTGTTATGCTAAATAAAAGCCCTTTTTAAATTAAAGTTGAGTTCTGGAAGAAAGAGTTGCTCTGCACCTTTAATAATCCATTTCTATGGTTGGAATTCATAATATTTGTTTTGGGATGTACAGAGAATTTACTGCAGATGTCTCAGCATAGACCTTTTCGAGGTCAGATATTTCGACACAGCAGGAAAAACACAGACAGGTGTAACTAATAACATTAACCATGGCACTGTTCCATTTAAAGGTCCCGCTGAGCCATTCATGTTATTAATTACAACTGTGGTTTTCCAGCTATGACAAATGTCAAAATGTCTACAGTTGAAAAGGTCTCATCCTCTGAGCTTTTTTCCTGATTTTATATTTTGAAGCCTGATTACTAAACTGTGTGTACTGAGCTGATATTTACATGCAGCCCTCCTGGTGGAACCCATGTAGAGCTGCCAGTAAAGTTTCTGATAGTGCAAGGCTTTCTGTCTTTGTATTGGCTGGCAGGCCTTTGGAAGACACACACACACACACACACATTCAAACACACACAAACACAGGTGCAGGAACGTGCAGAAGCACCTAAGTCAACAGAGTAGGTGACAGAGAAACGGACTATTGCCCACTAGCTCAGAGTCATTCAGTCTAGACTCCAGATGTTGGCAGAACATAACCCTCACACACCTACCCACTCACCCACCTACACACACATTAACACACAAACACACATACACACACACACACACACACACACACACATCAAGTGAATACAGCACGCAGGCTCAGTAGAGCTTGTCTTCACGAGGCAGCATCCCTGCCAGATGTCACTAAGTGTTGATAGACTCTCACCACTGTTGGAGACCAGTTTGTGTGGGAGTGTTTGTATTTGTGTGTGTATATGTAAGTGCACACATTTTGTGTGCACATTTGGCTATCTAAATGTGTGTGTGTGTGTGTGTGTGTGTGTGTGTGTGTGTGTGTGTGTACAGTCTATATAAAGCAGAGCCTCGGAGCAGCTTGAGAACAGTAGCGCCACACAGCAGGAGTCGGTGCAGACAGGGCTTCTCTGTTTGACGAGGTGCTAAATGTTTGTTGTTCTTTTGAATGTCTAATTTGTTGCCATAACATATGCATGTCTTCAGCTGCTGAGTGATGATTATGAATGCCAAACTGTGGAAGACTGTGTTCTGTCATTACAAAGGCTTCACACTGCAAATATTCTCAACTTTTAGCAGCGACACAGCAGGAATCTATGAACTTACTGACAGTGATTGATTGATAGGCGGCTGCTTTGACTCCAAGAGGCACATATCTGATTGTTTTCACTGAGGAGTAGTGACATATTAAACAGTCAGTGTCTTCATTTATCACACACAATGGCTGTCATCTGCTTTTAACTGTAAATCTAAAGTTTTTCATGATGAGGTGTCTTACATATTTTGCAGCACTGCATTCCCATATCGGTCACGTGGAGAACTAATTGAGTTAATGAGGGACTGCCTGTATTATTATAGCACCTGTATTACTCTTGTATGTGATATAATACTCATAACAGATAACCTTACATATGTAACCAGTACAACACCTTAAACTGATAAAAATAACAGCAGCCACGATGTCATCTAATGGTTCATGGGCTCCCTTTTTGAAGCCTCTATTTTGGCATTGTGGATGTCATCATCTTGGATTTTTGTAAACCAGAGGAGGCCATATTTCGATGAGAAGGTGGAGCTTACCTTGAGGCTAGCTGCTAGCTTGGTTTGCACTTTGCATTTACAGTCTCTGCTTAACTGTAATAATGCTAATGCTAATTTCAGGACAATCAAATGCTGAATAAGACTTTTTTTAAACTACCATAATGCTACACTTAAATTTCATGAACTGAAAACACACTGAAATAGCAATAGCTATGCCAATACTGTGTGAATCTGAGGTTACGCCATGATTATGTTACCTAACCAAGAATGTCGCAGTGGAGGCGACTTGTCAATGGGCAGCACCAACCTGCCATTAACTTTAAGCCTTAATAGAGTTCTCCAGGGATTGTATTTTTCAGTAGGCCAACGTGGAAGTCAGCGTCACCCTGGTTGCCTTGTCAAAAAGCCTATAAGATTTTCCTTTGCATTTTGGATCATTGCAGAAAACATGCTCTGCAGCAAACAAATATGAATCATGTTTTGTTCAACAACAACATAATCTTTACACATGAACAACACCTTTATGATTTGTGAAGCCTTAACACAATTTCCAAAAGTAAAAAGCTAACATTAGGCTATAAGTGAACTACACCACGGTCGCACGTCTTCAACGCCGCCACTACAACAAGGCTTTCAAGCTGCATTCAACTTGATGACGCTCTGAAGTCTCAGTTAGCAACTTGTTAGCAACCGTCTCTGTAAAGACACATAAAAGCTTCAAAATTCACGAGTGGGGTAATTACTGATGTATTTTATGTCATAGAACAAGACATTAAAGTCTCTTAGGCTTATGTTCACCTTGTTTCGGGCATCTAACCAAAAACCCATTTACTTTGACATGAGGTAATTGGGAAAGCAACAATGCTCATTCGTTTTGGGTTAAAAGAATCATTCCTGGAGCACTCTAAAAAATTTAAACAGCTGAGGGTTTTTTTTGTACCAGGCTGTGAACATGTCTTTTTCTGCTATGAAGATGAAGTGACTGGCTTCTGGAGCCAGCCTCAAGAACTGCAGTTTTTGGCACTTCTGTGCTGGCCTTATTTTTCAGTCCCAAAGGTTTCAGCTTGTACTACACCAAAAATCAGGCTCCTGAAAATGGCCATAGAGCTGACTTAACAAGTCACATTTTTGATAATTAGAATTTAAGTACAATTTCAACATTTTGTTAAATATACTTATTTGCTTTCTTTTCAGTCACTTAAAAAAATCAATGTGTTTGTACATTGAATTGAAGCAAATATGCAGCTTTTATAGTTTGTAGCTTATTAAATTTTTCACTGTCTAATTTGGTGACAGGGGTGAGTCCCTGACTGTTGAGACATTATGGTTCTACAAGTCCTACATTCGCATTGCTTTTTGACAGAATAAAAAAATAAAGAGGGAGAAAAATCATATTTATTCTGGTGACCAGCTATCAGCACCCCAGAAAGCACTGACTAAAAACAAACCTCCTAATATAGCAAAATTATGATAAACCTTCTGATATAGCAAAATTCAATCACAAGATTTTCCTTTGATGGTTTTTGTTTGTCAGATAGAAAATTACACCTCAACCTCAAAAAGTCTATCTGAAAAAGCTACTAATAAAATAAAAAGTGTCAAAGTGTTTCAGGTTTGGTGTTCGGCTTGATTGATTTACAGCTAAACTGACCCTGAATAAGATGCACACTGACAAACTGCACCGTCCATGTTTGGACAATGACTGATAACAGTGTCAACAAGAAACATGAAGGATCACACCTGTATCTGCAGCCATGTTGACCTAACAACACACAGCCAGCCATCCTGGCACACACACAAACACACACACTAGCAGGAGGTGTTGTTGTCTGGGCTCCACTACAGTCCATCTGTTGTCCAGTCAGGAGGTGAACCTGAGGGGGGGGAGGGTGAACCTCAGAGGAAACACTCCCAGTATCGCTCATGTCCAACAGCAGGGGGTGGAGGGTGCGTGATGGCTGAGAGGAAAGCCTTGTACCGAGACCTGAATTCTAACCTGAGCCTTGCTAAATTTGCCTGGTTGTGACTTTGGCTAGCTCTGACCTAGTTCCTACTTTCCTGAACAGGTGGTGTGAGGCTCAGCCGAGAAACCCCACAAACTTGGCGATGTGTGGTAATTTGAATACTTTTGACTTGACCCTGTTCTCATGTTGTTTATTTATAGATCAAAATTATAATGAGTTGTCAGACCATCAGTGTCAATACTTCTGTGACCCTGTGACTTTCTCCAGTGCATGCACCCTATGTGAATGTTTATCAGCGAGATAAACTGCATCTTCGTGTGTGCTTTCATAAATTATACTGAGCAGATGTTTAAGACGCTTGTCTGATATAGTTATTCTGATCCCGCTGTGTGTCACCATCTATCCCATTGTGAATAGGGGGGCGTAATTGAACTGTCAAAGGTCTGTGACCTCAGTGTGGTGTCACTACATGGTCTATTAAGAAGCTCTCAGAGGATCACAAAAGCAATTGATTAGGCATTAAGCTCACATTCATGACAAGGCGCTGAAAATCCAGAAGTATGTGAGGAATGCAGGGCAGATGCAAACTCTAACATCACACTGAAGATCAGGAATCATTAAGGGTCCTTGTTCTACTTCGAGTGAAATGATTGCATAAAGCACCGCCTACACAGTTAATAAAATGTCTCTGTTTTCAGTTTTCAGTGTAGCATAAGTGCAACATAGATTCCTGGTATGTGTGAAGAACCCTGTCTCTTAATAATTATGTTCATAATCAACTAATTTGCATTAACAAATACAATTTGTGAGAAATGTCATGCTACAAGGACATTTTTTTTAATCAACATAATGAGGAAATGTTGATATTGAATACATTAAACACACTGCCAATGTACATTCTGAACATATCTACACAGCTACAAATCCTTTTTTGGCATCCAAGGCACTGTCTATATGTATACAGATATTTTTGAAAATTTATGTTTTGCTCTTCCATTTTAAAAGAAGTACTGTTGACACATCTTTGTCTAACAAAATATCTCTGTCCACACTAGAACACAAAAACGACTCCAGATGCTTGCTGGAGTTAGCTGGCTACATATTTCAAAACACCTACTGGAGGTCTCATCACCATTGATTCCTGTTCAATATAAGGATGACTGAGCCCAAAGACACAAGTGATGTGCTAGACGTGATAAAGTTGTTCTTCCTCTCCTCATCGACACAATCCTACTCTTGAAAGTGTCCCATCTTCTGCTGCTTTGACTGCAGACATTGAGGTATACCAAATAACATTGGGTGCAGCAGATGCCTTTGTTGGTGCAGAAATACTAAGTTTAAGAAAATGTCAGCAAACCTGTAGTCCACCAATTTTGTTATTGCTTCTGGCTCATGCTCATCACACAAAGCTACAATGGGAATGTGCAACTTGAGGAGACGACGTCAGCGCTTACCAAACAGTCTGCTTTACATGCTCACAAGGTACAAGTTTTTAGAAAAATCTGCAGCTCAGAAAGTGTTTTCAAAAATCTTTGTTTTAGGCCTAGTCCATATAGGGGTCATTTTCAAACTGTAGCTTTGTCTATGCATTTTGGCCTTTCACCCACATGCATACTGAGCTGTAGTTTTCTGAAAATGGACCTTGTGAGACTCCTAATCCAACCCTACCCCAACACATACCCTGCTATGATGTCACCAGTTTTGGACAAAAGCCAGTGTTTACATACTTGTGAATGTAACCTCCATTTACGTGTGAACAAGAAGCCAAAGTGTAGAGTACAATATCTGTTTCCAAAAGTATCAGTATACATGTAGACAGGACCTAAAGGATGATTATTTTTTATGGTTGTGTTTAGACAACTCAAAGCAGTTGTTTAAGACAAAGGAAAGATTGTGATCTTAGTTAAGTATTGAGAAAGTCAAAGTAGGCTTGAAGCACAAGAAGGGTCTTTTTCAAAATTACACTCTTTCCCAACCTGAATAAATAATTTGACATTTTGGGAAATACACTTGTTTGCCTTCTTGCATTGAGTTAAATGAAAATATCAATTCCACTCCCATTTAAATCTTCCACAAGATAAGTTAGCTTATAGGCTCCCAACAATCAATCACATTTTACATGTGATGCCTGTTCACTACAGTATGAGCATGTCATGCCTACCTGAAAATAAACATTGCTAGTGAAGGTAATCAAGGCAGCAATTACATTAACTTTAAAAAATAATATAATACTATATAAACATATTTCGTAGGAGATAGAATTGGTGTGACTGCTTTTACCCATGAGTTAACTGTGATTAGGATTTTATAAATTGTTAAAGCGCATCGAGAGCCATAATAAGACCCACAGCACACGGATGAGATGGGATAACCTCTACACTCAAAGTCCTCTTCGCTCTATTGACTTCCACCTTCATTTAATCCATCATCCACTCTTCTCCACCTCCATCAGCCATCTCTCCATCCCTCCGTCTCATTAAATGATCTTCCTCGTCCTTGGTCTCCACCCTATTTTACTCCATCCACCTCCGTTCTTCTCTCTTTCTCACTCAGACCTCCATCCTCTCGCCGTCCCCTCTCCCTCCAGCCTCTCTGGGCTGTGTCGACACATCTCACCTCCCCACCTTGTCTCCTTCCCATTAACTTTGGAGCAGATGGCAGGGCCCTGCTCTCTCTGTGTGAGCTTGACTGACAGGGGCTGGTCATCAACCTCCATAGACGACCAGTCATATGCCGCTCTGCTCCGTCTCTCCTTTTCCATCGTCCTGTCCTTTAACTCTCCTTTTCCATGTTCTCCTCCAAACCTCCTCTTCTTGTCCATATTCATCCCTGCTTTATTTTTTCTCTACCCTGCCTCTTCTCTTCCTTTGCCTCTACCTTTCTCCTCCTCCCCCTCTTCTTGCAACCTGTTACCTGTTCATATATACTTGATTTTAAAGAGGTTATTACAGTAAATATGAAGATACAGCCAGGAGACGGTAAACTCAGCTTAGCATTAAGACTAGAAACTGGGGGATACAGCTGTTCATTACCTTGTTTCCCCTGCCCACTGTAGTTACATATGCCCACAGTGAAATCAGAAAGCTCATTTAGAAACTGTAAGCCTTACATTTGCAACACATAGAAATAGGGAGATTTGTGTGATTTGTGTTAACAGCTGCCTAAAATACATAGGAACCTATTTAAACAATCTATAGCACATGGTCTAAAGTACATGGCGCAAGTGGATTTAGGGTGTGTCCAACTTCACTGTTGCAAGTGTCGTGGCACATAATCTGGATGCAAAGGAGCAAAGGGGTTGTATTTAGGCACCTAATTCATTACAGATGTGATTTTGGCAAAACATGAATTCAACCAATGTGTGTCATCTTCCATTTCCCTTAAAAGTCAGGTGTGCCTGCACTTGGCACATTGCTATTTACATGGTGGATAATAACCGGGAGTCAGACAGCAGCTCTGCAGCTCTGCTCTGCTCTCTGCTATGTTCATGTTTTGAAAATGTAAATATTTTTCCTTCTTAATGATGTATTATTTCACCCACCTGCAACCCATCCATGAGTGTTGTGAACCTGCCTATGTAGGCACATCTCAGTATCTGAATAATGCAACTATTAAATAGCAGGAAAATACTGTGCTGTTGACTTTAGACCAGATTTTTGTTGGTTAATGGTGCTTTGGGTTTCTGCTGCCCAAAATACAGTAGCAATGCGCCAACAATGTACCTGACTACACCTTATTTTAATACCTAGATGCCCATGGGTGCAATAATGGGCACAAGTTCATTTGCCACTCACACAATGTGGGTGCTGATTGTGAAATGACAGCCGCGTCAGTCTGAATCTAGCAAAAACAGTTACACGATGTTGTGCACTTTGCAGTGTAACAAAGCCTATAGACTTAAAGAGCTAAAAAATTCAGAATGTCTCATAGTGACACATCTCTCTGTGTCTGTGTTAATTGCTAAAACGCAAGCACATTTGTGCCATAAGATAGACGACTGACTGAAAATATTTCAAAAGATGCAGCCAGTGTTTACTGGATTTAAAAGTTTGTCCACCAATATTTGCATTTATGTCTCCGAAGCTTCATCAAGATTAAGACGGTCGCATCTTTGAGTGTTGCCATGTTGAGTTATGTTTATGTGCAAAAGCAGAGGGTCCCATGGAAGATATTCAAATGTCAGTCAGGGCGATTTTGCCTTGATCTTCCCTGGTGGATGCACTTCTGAACTATCTAGTAAACACAAAGTGAACGCAAGACTAACACCATCTGGGCCATGGCTAACACTGAAAACACTAGTTGCCCTCTGTATTTTAAGGTGTTTTTGCAACCTGTTACTACGTATGGCTTTCAATTTTGGAGGGAAAGGGATGCAGAAATAGTCAACAGGATAGTAATCAATTAAATCCAAGGCCTCAGATCTTGTGGTGTAGATGGCCTTATTTGACCTTAAACTATTCTGGCGTTGACAGAAAATGGTCATAGATGCCATATTTGTTTACTAAAGTAAAATGAACAGTGTAAATATACTTTTCTCTGCTTTCTGTTCTTCTCTGCACACAGTTTTTGTAACACATACTTTTAAAAACATAACATCTTGAGTTAGTGCGAAGGAATGTGTCTGGAAATTGGTCCTTTTCCCAACAAAACCAGAAAAAAAAAAAAAAAACATTTCAAAAACACACGCAAGATTCCTGACCTCAGTATTTCTAAATTCCTGGCTATGGCCTTGCCTGTCACACACACTTCTTTACATATGTGTGTTGTTAAAATCTTTTATTATTCCACCCTCATAATTCTCAGTTTTCTTCTGGATAATTTTCAGTCAAACCCCTCTGCCCCTCTTCATAAAATGTACTTACTTACATGTACAAACTCTGCAGTTAGAAAGTGAGGAAGTGTGTGTGTGTGTGTGTGTGTGTGTGTGTGTGTGTGTGTGTGTGTGTGTGTGTGTGTGTGAGTGTGAGAGAGAGAGAGAGAGAGAGAGAGAGAGAGAGAGAGAAAGAACAATGGATTGTGTTTCAGTTGCTTCTAGCACAGAGTTGCCCTTGCTGTGCTCCTGACCTCTAAGAGCAAGAAAAAGAAACATCCTCCTCATTTCTTCATCCTCTCCTCTCCTCTCCTCTCCTCTCCTCTCCTCTCCATTCCTAAGTTCCTCATGTGCTTTCTGGATGACAGCTGTGGTAAGCAGGGGGGAGTCTTCAGCTGCGGATGACAGGCCAAAACCTCCGAATCACCAGTAAAAGCGGGCTCAGGAAAGACTTTTGGCTCAGTGTCAGAACAGCATCCTAGCTGCCACAGTTCCATGTTGCAGAAACCACATCATCTCAAAAAGCACCTCTTGTTTCTGTCAAGGTCTTTGCAAAATAAAAGTATAAGGAGACACTTACATGACGGCCTGCTTTTGTAAAACAGTATTCTTCACCACAGTGATTGATCGCTAAGTCAAACTGATCTTCTTTCTCTCTCTGGGGAAGGAGTAGGTCTCTGTCCCTCTGAAGACAGTAAAGTGGCAACATAAATAGAGTGGCAGGATGGAGAGGAAATGAGCGAGGATCCATCTTCAACGCACCGCAGAGAAACAGCTGTTTCAGGTCACAGCCAAAGATAAGCCTCCTCATTTCTCTCTCTCCCTCTTTCCTTTTCAGTCTCTCTCTCAAACATTTGACACTCCAGCCGACCGTCTTTAATCAGTCTCTCGCCGCCTCCGTTCCACTCCTTCTCCGTCCCTCTCTTTGTGATCTGCGGCTCTAATGGGAAAGTGCTCATTGTGCTCATCCTCTCTTAACCTTCACAGTCCCGGGATGCTTCGTTAAAACACAGCACAGATGGGACACGTTGATGACTAAGCTTAAAATTTCCAGCTAAAATAAAAGATGTTCTCAACATCTGGGCATGGGTCCAGAATAATTCATGAAAATGACCTTTAAATCATGTGTTTGTCTTGAACCCCCGGTGGTTATTTTCTGTAGGTAAAAGCAACATAGAACAAAGCTGTAAAGTTATAATGTGACCCCGATTGTGGGCAGATACGACCTGGTCTATTTTTTTTCACTTGAAACTTTCCCTGCTTACATACTGTGCACAGTTATGTTGTTTTAACATACAAATTAGTTTACAGACCACCTTAATATGTTGAACTCAACTACTACTGAATAGTTTATCTAATTTGTTCATTATGTGTTTTAATGTCCCTCCTAGTGACAAATCCACAGAGAATTATCACCCGACTCTGCAGTTCCTCTCAGTTGTATTTATCCGCCTTAAGCTCATTGTTTTCAAACTTATTGACTTTGCTTTCAGCCTCAGCATGCAGCTGTTTACAGCAAACACCTGCCCATCACCACACAGCAGATGGACAATGTTTGTGGCTAGCTGGTGAACATCGTAGTTAACAGCTAAAGAGCTGGATATTTTTGTTGAGCTGGTGGTAACCAAATATAGACAAATCTGTGTTGTAGGTGGAAGTAATAAACAGACAGTGGCACCTCACTTGTAAACATTATGATATAAGTAAAGGATTTCACTGAAAGCAAGTTTTTGCCAAGAAATCCATCTAGGAGATCTTTTAGAAGTCAATTTTGGAAAAAATGAAAGGTAAAATGGACACTAAAAGCCACATGAAATCAATTTTATTGTCAGAAATCTCCGTAATTATTGAATATTGATGTTTCAATGGCATTATGACAAAGGCCCAACTAGAAACAGCTATAGAACAGGCAACCTGCTGACACAGGGCTGTCTGTCACTGCCACTTTGCTGACCTCTTTTAGTTTGCCGTTATGTTTACTGGCCAAAAGCTCCACTTTTACAGTGTCATGTGTTTAGTTAGTTACTCTACACAACAATTCAGCAACCACACTGTGGAAGTCGAACAGAAGAGGTAAGTTAATGTTCTTTTTGCCCGAAAGCTGAGCAGACACTGTACGATTTTTTAGCCACACAGCTCATTTTAGAGCCTGACTAAATTTCAGCTTCGTCAGGTGTTGTTTGCCTTGCAGTGTACAGGGGGGAAGTGAGGACTGAGCATTGTTCAATCAACTGGTTGTCGCATGTCCGGATGAATTTCTGACATGTCAAAAATTTTGGTCAGCCGTGTTCAAGCTCTTGCAGAGCCACATGTTAATTGCCCAAGGTCAGTGCCTTTTTTCTCACTCACTGGATCGTACAATGTTGTGTGTGTGTGTGTGTGTGTGTGTGTGTGTGTGCATGTGTGTGTGTGTTTGAGAGAGAGAGAGAGAGAGAGAGAGAGAGAGAGAGGGAATCAAAATTTGACTGACCTGTTTTTGCAGAAATTGACTTTCAAGCTCTTTTTGGGAGCTCTGACTCTGCAGTTTGTGAACCGTACCTGCACTAGCAAGCAAATTTCTATCTAAGCTTTCAAACAAATCTTCACCGGCAATCGTCCATAGCCAGAACAATTCACAGGGGCCAACAGGCTGTTTTATTGTATATTTTCATTAAATATATAAATTTATTATTTTTATTAAAGATCATCATTTTAAGTTACTCGACTTGAACCTTCAGTTATAAGTTCTGATGTTAGAACTACGTAGACAGCTTAGGTTGACCTAACTTGAACTTGACGAACACAGACTGAGTTAATGATAACAGATGAGTTGATTATGATATTTTACACCGTAGTGTAGTTAAGTGAACTAGCTGGGTGGTGCCTTGTTTCATCCTGTTCACTGTCTTACTTGAAGACAACTTTTCTTTTTCTCAAAGTTTAACTATAAGAGTAACATTATGTCGGAGTTGAGATACACTAGATGTAGTAATATCTTCCCTTGCTGCATTGAATCCCTCCTCTTTTACTGATAACGATGTGTGTCTGTGCATGTGCTGAATTACACTATAGAGGCTCTGGACAGTTCATTCAGTGTGTGTGTGCAGGCACACAATATATGTGTAAGTGTATGTGCGTTGACCTGGACTGTGGAGACCTCTAGACAGCTTATTCACAGCAGACAGATAGCAGCAGAATTCTTATCTAGCCTACCTTCTCTGATAGTGTATTGATGGGCCAATCTGCCTCAGACTGCTGAATTCAGGAACAAAGGCACTGATAAGTATGGTAGGAGAGTGCAGAGGACTACGGGGGATTTAAAGCAGTAAAAAAAAAAAAAAAAAAACTAGTGCGCTCCCTGCATTTGTGTTGTAAATGGCTGGAGCTGTGAAATAATAAAGCTCACCTGCAGGCTGAATTCAGACACAGGTCTGCAGCTGAATATTTGCTATAGCATGAGAAAAAGAAAACATAGAAATGATTCAAAGCTGCAGTTTTGAGGTCATAATGGGTCACATGCAGTGTGTCATCAAATAAAGCAAGTGTTAGAGGTGAAATGAGAGCTTAGAACTTTGCCTTTAGATATCACAGCAAACACTGAAGGAACACAGTGAAGGTTTTAAGTGGATTACTGAAATATGCTGGTGTAAAGCTGTGCTGTGCGCGTAGACAATGGAATCTTGCTGAACACTAACATTTAACATATTGTAATGACTATAAACAGATAAGACTATGGTTGAGATGACTGATATATTGATGTTGTACCTGTAGTAGTTGTGCCTTTTCTTTAAATTTAGAAAACTGATTTCTCAAAAGTTCTCAAGTGAGGCTGGAGCAACCCAGTCTCATTCTGAAGTCACTGAATTCCGGCGTTTGCGCAGTGACTTGCGGTGCTGGGCGCTGATAAAAAATCTGTCCTTTAACGGCAGCATGATACGTGCCTGGTGCACCTGGCAGTGTCAGGGGGAAACATGGCAGGACAGGAACCTAAGTTAAGATGGCAAAAGTCTGAGTAGGGTGGGTGGTAGGAGTGGTGGATGGGTCTAACAAGCATCAACTTTCACTGAGGAGAGCAGTGTTTGCGTCCTGTAAGATTATAAAACCAAACCCTGTTATTTTTTTCCTAAATCCAACCACATGTGTTAGTTGTTGAAAGAAAGAAAACCAACAGAAATACTGACATTGACACTGAAAGAAGGCAATGCTTGTAAGGGACTGAAGTTGACAATGTGTCCCAGAAAGTCGATAACCAAAGCACCCAGGGTACCTTGCACGTCATATCTGGATGTGGAAAGTCCATGACCAAACGTCGATAAGTGACGAGATCATAGTGACAATGTGTTGGCTGGAGCTGTAGAGGAGTGAGGGGTGGATCTGACTGAGGAGTCGAATTAGCTATAGAGACCAAAACTGTTTCTGTACTAGGCCGTAAACATGTTTATTTGTGCTGTAGAGTTTGGCATTTTTACATGGAGCCAGCCTCAAGTGGCTGTTCAAAGAACTGCAGTTTTTGGCACTTATGTGTTTGCTTCATTTGTTTCATCAGCCCTGAGGGTTGCCACTTGGTTATTTCCATGGTCTAGGAAAGGTCAATCAATATTTGTAAAAGTGAGCTACTCTCTCTCTCTCTCTCTCTCTCTCTCTCTCTCTCTCGCTCTCAAAGCCAGAAACCAGAGAAGTCTCAAACTTGTGATGTCATAGGGTGTAAAGTCTGTAGCTGCTCCATCAACAGTGAATGGGAACCTGATTTAGTGAACCCACAGAATGTTAAATGAGCTCTATTCTCTTGTAGGGTAATATGTATGAATATTGAAAAAGGGGTGTTGTTCCCCTTTAATTAGTTAGTTTTCATTTGCATATCATACCAAAAATGTGGCCCATATCACACAGGATTACAAGACACTGACATGTATGTCAAACATAATAAAAAAATACAACAAGAAATCTTCTATATACCTTCCATCTACATGTACAGTAAATGTTTTGTATTTGAATTAAAAATGCTGTTGTTATCAGTAAAAAGGCTAATAAAAATATTATGGAATTAATTTCTTTAATAATTAAAATGGCACATTGAACAAATCTGTATATTATATATAAATATATTGAGTTTTTTACTTTTTTTACATCAACCATTCACTCATTTCTCCATGTGCCGCTGCCATCATCGTTATTCTTCTACATGACGTTGCAGTTCTTTTCACATTGACATCACATATAATTGCCTAATGTTTAACAAGGGTTATTTAATCATATGTTATAATACAGGGGCGACCTCAAACTATCTACACATTTGAAGTTCATCAGTCAACACTGTCATGCATCCATCCTGAAAAGTGTATCCATAAATCCTCCCATTTTACTCGACTTACAGCCACAGAAAAAAAACAAGTTACTGTTTTCCTTCTGATGAATCCAATATATATACATTACTGAAAAGTGAATTATCACATTGATATGCAAGTCTTGTTTGAGTTTGAAAAAGTTTTTGTATTTAAACATTGGTCCATTAAAAGTTACTCCTCTCCATCCAGCTCAGTAATTCTGCTTGATGGAGTTGAAAACTTTCTCACTCGACCTTGGTCTCCTTTCAGATTCAATCTGAGTCTCAGTGATGTGTGTGTGGGTGGGTGTATATTCTGTATGTGCATGTGTGTGTGTGTGTGTGTGTGTGTGTGTGTGTGTGTTCTCTCATAGCATTTGTATGTGCCGTTGCCTGTGTGTGTTCTTATGTCTGCATATACATATATATATATTTATATACGTCTGTTTGCATTCGTGCACGTGAGTGCATGTGTGAGTTGAGTGCAATAATTCTCAGACGTCTTATGATTAATTTATGTCTTACCTGCCTTTTTACTGAATTACTCGGCAGGCCCTTAGGGGTTTGTGCTGCACGCAATGCTGCAAATAACAGCTCAAATGAAAAAATGCAAATGATCAGGCTAGATCCAGCACCAAGTCCATAGGGACCCCTTAGACACACACACACACACACACACACACGAAACACAACTGCGCAAACAAACTCTGTTTCCTACACTTGCTCTTTCTCCCCCTCTCTCTCTTTAACTTTCCCTTTTTCTTTCTCTCCCTTCATCCATCTCTTCTCTCTCTCTCCTTCTCTCTTTCTTGCTTTGGGGAGAGGAAGCCGGATGAATATCAGCAGGGGTCAGAGAAATGCTTGCAGTGAATAACAGAGGCATAATAAACAGCCTTCACTCAAATTATGAGTGCTGCAGTTTCACACACACACACACACACACACACACACACACACACACACACACACACACTCACACCCACACGCACACAAAGGAATCCAATCAATCAGCAAAGTTGCCTTATCTCCTGCATATGAAAATGGAACTTCAGAAATTAGCTCATTTATTTTGGACAATTAGGGTTATTGAAGTGTGACAGTGAAAATTTAGTGTTCACTGAGGCGTACGCTCGGCAACAATAGCGGGGAGCCAATTGAGTGCGAGAGGCATTTAAAGCTGTAGTATTTACTTATCAATGTAACCGGCGCTCTGTGTTGATCTCATTAAAACCTCTTCCTCTGTGTTCCTTTATTTAGACAGGACAGAGACAGAGAGAGGAGAGGAGGAGAGAGAAGAGACAGGAGCAGTCATCCCTGTCGCATATGATATTATAGCCTGATCAAAGCATGGAAATGGAAAGAAGAAACACACAGCGTTTTGAAAACTCGGTCCTACCTGTGAAATAAAGGAGCTCTGCTGCTTCGTGGAATTCAGTTTATTGAAGCTAAAAGGGTTCACCGCTGCTGTTCTTTGTTACTGGGTTCAACAGGGTCCTTGAAACTTGTGATATTACTCTAACCACCCAGCAGAAACTCGAATGCTGCTTCACACCACTGGTGAAAAGTCATCTACGTGTCAGATATCTGCAGTCCTCTACACTCTCTGCAATTTTAAAACTAATGCTTTGTTTTTTATTGTTTTTCCAAATAGCTTTTTTAAGCTCAGTTTTAATGGAGATTTTTTTTTTTACCTTTTCATGGCTAATTCTATGTTGCTTGTTACAGAACACATTTTCAGTGTATTGCACATGGTTTTGTTTTATTTGAAATCATCATCATAAACAGTGACAATCACAGATACTGACTGCATCAAGCTGCATGCACAATTGTTTTCTGATCAGAAGATATTTTCTGAACGTGTCCTGATTTTTTCATGCTTGCAATGCATTCATATAATTGTGATGTCTCTGGTTTTATTCTGACAGAGAATTCCTCTCTCTCCTAACATGTTTCCTCTCTGTCTCTACAATCTGCCAAGAAAGGCTAAAATGCCCAAAAATAACATTTAAAAGAAAAAATAAATCCAGTCCTAACTTCCCTCTAATTCCTAATGTAAACCCACAGTGGTTGATCTATGATGCAGGATGTTAATTAGGGCAGCAGAGTACTAATTTTTTTTTAATTGTGATTGCGATGTCAACCTGCTCGATAAGCACATGGCAAAAGACCAGGATATTGTACTCAGGGATTTTTTGAGTTAGTTGAAAGAGAGAATCAGTAGAAAACTGCAATTTGAAATGCAGCTTTCTTTTCATGGTGCCTTTTGTGTTCAGTTCAATGTTCACTTTGTTCACTAGAAGTGCTGGAAATAACTGCCTTTCTCTTTTATTTCAACAATCAATTTGTTATATGTTAGCAGTAGACTGAAAGCAGCAGAAAGGCAGAACTGAGTACACGTAAATATCTGTTTATTTATCACAAATAATTTCATCATATATAACAACATTACTGCACATTTTCCTCAAATCTTGCAGCCCTGGTGTTAATGCTAGTCTCTGGTGTCAAAATCCAATATTTGTACACCCACCAATGATTTCTGTATAGTACATAAATTTAGTGCTTCAAGAAAAAATACTGCCAGGATTCATAATCCAGGCAGCGATTATGTTTCCTACAAAATGTAGTTTGGGAAACAAATTATTAGTGTTCATAAATAGAGACAGCATACATTTCTCCCACAAAGTGCACTTGGTCATGACTCACTGGTCATTTTGACTTGTGAATATATGAGTATTCAGTGGTAATGAAAAGTAAAAAGAACTGTCATATTCACTAACTTCACTTAGTTTACGCTGAACAACTTAAGAACTGTTTAAATGTAACAGCAGGGATAACTTGCTTTGTTTCAACCTTTTGACATGTGCTGTGCTCACTTGTCTTTGCCAAGAGGCAAATCCAGTCACAACAGCCCAGTACAGGTCAGGTGTGTACAGGGCGTTTCTAGGATTTGAGTCTATTTGTGGATTAGCCCAGACCAGGGCTAATCAGGGGTGTGTGGGAGATCCTCCCCTGGCACATTTTTTAATCACACAAGCACTATTTTGGTGCTTTTTTTTATGCACCCTGACATTTTATCTACATTCAAAGTATGATAAAAATTCCCAGTGTGTCATTATGAATCAGAAAATAGTCAGCAGGCCACCTGGCATCCTATCTAGTGGGCAATAAGCTGAATATCACTTTGTTAGAGACATTTTTGCCACCGGCCCTGTTGATATCTGCACCTGCCTGCAAAATGTTCAAAGATCTGTTCAAAACTGCATTAATATATCATTAAACTATAGATTCTCTTTTTCATGGACTCTCCTATATCTTTGTTTATCAAATGCATGACCGTAAACACTTTGTCACGTGACTCTGTGCTGATCTCTTTGCGGAGCCTACGTCTCTGATCCGTGCACGAACCAAAGAGACAAGATTAATACACAGGTAGCAGTTATATTTCTTATACTTTCACAAAGTTTCTTGAATACTTTATCTCATTTAAAGCAAGTAACAATGATATATCATTGCACTTCCCCTTTGAATACCTAACCTGTTTACAATGTTGATTCATCTCCTTTGTAACGTGAGCTGAAAGCAGGTATCCATTTTGTTTATGACTTGATGAAAAAGTAGCGTGGAGATAAATGACCGTTTGTTGCAGCAGCTTCTCTGCAGCGAATTCCAACAACTTTGCACCAAACTGTTGACAGAGACAAACCACAGAGGTAACAGCCACAGCGGTACATCTGTACGTGCAAACATCTCACCTGTAAAACAATGCTTCATACACTGCTAATAACAATACCTTATCAATATGCAGTGTTCTGCAGCGCTCCAACATCTACCTGAGAGGTCCAAGATTAAATTTTTAAATGAACGACTGCCTTTAGCTTCATTTCCTCACCAAAGTCTGCATAATTCATCACAATCTACTGTGGCAGTTGATTTTAATCAGGCCATTTCTGAAGAAAAGGGGGGCTGTAATAATCTGAATGGAGTTCAGACATTCCCCTCGCCTCAGACAGTAATCTACAGGGAGACAAATAAGGAAACAGTGACAGGGGCCATCTATAAAATGATAAATATTTAAGATGCAATTTTAATAAGTAATACTCACTACATAAAAGCAGTGTTTGTTATGGCCTCCCGGTTGTCATTACATATTCAGATGCTGGTGTGTTTTTTTTTTCTGTGCCATCAGCATCTCTTCAATATTAACACCTCCGCAGATGGATTTCTGATTGCCTGGCTAAATGTGTGTATCCCCTGCTTCTAAATTATTATTGTGATTATCATTATTAATGGCTTTTCTGTTTGCAGTCAATTTACATCCTTCTCTTTGAGCGGAGGAGACGTGTGTGTATCTCTCCGACATCATTTCCCCTCCTGCTTTCAGGTTCGAGTTCTCTCTCTTGTTTCACTCTCAGTCTGAGAGGCCTCGGCTCTGTGGACGGACGATTTATTGAATCTCACTGCCAACTATGGGAGCCATAATATAAACCTTCCAGTAATGTATTCTATATGTAAATGGAGGAGGGTGACTGCAGCACCAACACTTCATTACTCTGAGTATTTGCGGTGTGTGTGCATGAGGGTGTGTGTGTGTGTGTGTGTGTGTGTGTGTGTTGAAATGCAGATATCGGCCAGAGATCTCTGGCTGCAGGATGTATTAGGGAGCGTCTGACTAGTGATCAGCCGAGCAAATCAATCTCATCGCTGCGCTGTGGCCGTCCCAGTATCAAGACAAGAGTCGTGGATAATGAACAGAAATAACACAGAGGAGAATAGAACAAACATAAAGGTGTGCAGAAAAGGAAATGTTTTTTGTTAGCTATGAAACAAAGAAATTCAGTTTTCTCCCTGTTCATAGAGTCGGAGAAAAACAGCAGTATAGAAGCAGCCACAAATATGTAAGTATCAACATTTTGAAAATTCAAAAATTATGAATAGAATTTAAGTTTTACAGATCTCAAAGTCCTCTGGGCCCCTGTGTTAAACATATTCCATATTCCGTTCATATTCCAATGAGGCAAACTGAGAAGATGTAGAAAGTGTTAATTGGCTGTTCATACCTTTTCAGTTCAACTTAACATCCTACACTGCTGACGTAACTCTTCTGTTATACCACTAATTTCTCAAATACATTTTGAAGGACACATATGAGCATTGGTGGCTGGATTACATTCACTGGTACAGTTTTGCTGGTTTAGGAACATTCCAGTCCAGTAGCAGTTTCCCTCACCTTAAATGTACAATGTGTAATTTTCTGCTGCTAGGGGTCCCTCAATCAAAACAGTAACAAAAATATAGAACGGTTACAGTTCCTTCAGTGTTTATTGTTTATGAGGTTATTACCAGGAAGTGAATTATCCACAGAGGTCTCTTCCTCCTTCCTTCCAGCACCTGTTAATGTATGCTCAGCATTTTCTCTGATAACTTAAGATCCACATCTTCAGGAGATTTTTGGCTGGAGACAAATTATACACAGAGGTCTACTCCTCACCAAAACAAATGGACAAGGTGATTTAAACTGATAAAAACACTTAATAAAGCAATTTCACATTAAAAATCAATGTTTCTCTGATGCTGTTCAGTATGGCAGGGCCTGGAGCTGAGCTGCTGCTAATGTTTGCTTAGCTTGTTTCTCTGATAACTTAAGATCCAGACATCTGATGACTAAAATCCTTCATCTGGTGTAAACATAGAATTTAAAATGACCCAGATCTAAAAAGTGTATCGTAAAAATCTGGCTTAGAATTGGATAAAATGTCAATTCATTACAGCTTCTGACAGAAAGCCGCAACCCTGACGCATGTGCAAAGGAGACGCCACTGACAGGTGAGGGGGACCTGATGGCCCAGACCGTGTCCTTGATTAAAATTACAGATTTCTCTGGGTTTGAACATAGCTGGACACGTTTAGGAAAATGCAAGTACACACATCAACAAAACATATTACAGTGATCTGGTCATTTTGATGCATTTTAATATGGAAAAGTTACATCTTACATCCTAAACCAAGTGCTTTGAGTTGTTTAACCATAAAAATATAAAAAATAGTTTGAGTGTTTGTTATAGGAAAAACAAATGGAATAAGTTGACACCATCAATACAAACATTTCCTTGTTATGTTGAAAACAATTTGAAAAATGCAGCATTATATTTCATACAAAACTTATTTGCTAATGCACATTAGTTGTATACAGTGTGAAAATATTTTTTTTATTAGAAATGAATGGACAGTTAAATGTGTTTTGTGTGAAACACATAATCCAGCTCTGAACATTTATTGAAAATGCATGAATTCATGGCGATGCCATTACCTCTTAACCTCTGCTCCTCCTGCTCCACTTGCAGACCAACAGTCTAGACAGATACATGTTGCATGGAGAGCAGTAATGCAACATCAACAGCACTCTCCATCGCAGTAAGGAGCCCTTCTTAGCATGCCACTACAACAGAGGACTCTTTCCTCCGCTGCTCCGCCGAAACACACACACATAAACACGCAAACACTCACAGATGCACACAGCCTCTACCAGAATGAGCGAGTGAGGCTGGCAGCCAAAGCAGGCTTGGCACAGGGCCTAATGATGCCCGGCATGCGTCTGCTCTCGACAACGGCGGGGTAACACCTGCCAACTTTTACCAAGGTGTAAATGTCTCTATTAGCAAGCGGCTGGTCCCACGTGTATGGCGCTCGGATCAGAGGAGGGACTGCGGGCGCTCTGGTTGCTGTTCAGAACCTGGTAATCGCTGGGTCCAGTGGGCCTGTTCAGCACGCCGCTCTCTTTTTCTACTCTTGTATGCAATCTTTTCACATTATGGAGGCGGCATGAAAGAGCAGGTGTAAATGTGAAATCGGAGCCATGTACAAGAATGGAAATTTCAGCTTGTTGCCAACTTGAGGCTTGATGTTTCTGTTTCAGTACTGCTCATTGAGTAATCATGTACTTTAACAGCTTGCACATATGCCATTAAAACTAAAAAAAACAGGCATGCTTTTTTACCTAATTTTGCAAAGATTAGATTTTTCTCCCTCTGGGCCATTTTGCATTTGCATGCAGCCAAATTTTCACGAGATCATGCTGGTGTGAAATGGCACATCAAGCGTCCTCTCTTGAACTCTGGTCCAAAACTCCTCCCTGCACTTCCCTTTGGCAAGGCCTAGAAAGACAACGCTCTGAATATAATATTGATGGGATCTGGATGGGAAATGGCTTTTCATCTCAATACAAATAAACATCCCGCTGGTTTATAGTGCAGCTATATTTGTTTGATTAAGTTTTACTGCAGAGAACTGAAATGGCCCTAGCTGTGATATCCCTTAGTCATGACTTTTTTTCTCTCTTTCTGGCCAAGTTCACACTGCAGATAGGAAATTGATTTTTCTGCAAAGATCAGGGATCAGTTTGTATTTTTTACTTAATCAGTCTGAAAACCAGATGTCCCATGTTGCGCAGCCTCATAAGTACCGAATGGAATATCCAAATATTAAATATTTTCTCAACACCGACCTTAAAATTAGCTTCCCAGCCGAAGTAAAGCCAGTGTTTAAACATGGCCTGTGTGAGGATTCTTCTCAGGACAGTAAAACGACCCTGCTTTTATTCCTATGTGTCCAGGCGAGGTTTATTTTCCTCCAATCATAATCCCTACTTTGTTTTTACAGCAGCCGTTTTATTTGCATTCACATTCATAGCGCCTCCTCCCATATCAAACCCATAGGACATATTGTAGGACAGAGTTTGGTACATTATGCATACTGCAGATACCAGGTTACTGGATATGAATTAACATAATCCGAATGGGAAACAGAAGGTATTTGCATATTTTGGCAAAAGCTATTGTTACATTTCATTATGCAACTTTGAAACCTATATTCCTCTGAGAGATGAATATTGATGCAACTGTGCACACACTTCAATAATACCATTTGTAACGCCATAGGATTAAGTGGGGCCTCTTATGCTGAAGCACTGTTAGAATAATGCCTAATATGGGTATCAGAGATCTAATGAGGGGTTGGGTTTCTCCTTATTGGTTCATGCTTGTTAACAGAATCACTCTCCAGCAGCCAGTTCACCAGCAAGTCAGACATATGTGGTAACATTATTATTATTAGGAGGTTGTTGGTTCAAATCCCCAAACCAGCTGGAAGGCAACCCAGTCACCAGAATTAATGTTTAATTAATCTGCAAACCACAGACATGTGTCATTTGTGTGTTTCATATGTAGAAGATATGTCCATCTTTATGTGTCAATTTCATGGTGTAATAACACTGTGGTTTATGTGTGGTCAGAGTCAGACACAAAAACCACTTGGTTAGGATTAGGTTAAGATCATGTTTTATCTTAAAATACCCAGTTTAGTCGCTACAAAACATCTGGGAAGTATCCCGATGTTTTGTTTAAAAATATCTGATTTGTCACTAATGTCCCGACGTGTTGTTAAAAAATACCAAATATGTCGCTACAAACATGAGTGGAAATGTCCTGATGTCTTGTTAAAAAATGCCTGGTTTTGTCACTATGAACATGGCTGGAAATGTTCCAACATAGTGTTAAAAAATACCCAATCTGATGTTGCAAGCATGGATGGGAATGTCACAACGTGTCATTAAAAAAGACCCATTTTTGTGGCTACATACGCTGCTTAAAATGTCCAAAACTCTTGCTACAAAATATCCACTTCTGTTGTTTGATGGTGTTGAACAGTGGTCTGCTGCTTGACAGCCGTCTCACCGAGGTGTTATGCTATACACAATCCCCTCCTCTTACTGATTGGAAACTCAGCTCTCATACATGTAATCTGAACAACGTCACTTTAGAAATACTGATATGCCACATATGAAACACACAAATGTAACATATCTGCAGTTTGCAGAATTTTCTTCTGGTAACTCAGCTATAAAAGGAGACTGGAGACTTCTAGGGCCCAGAAAGATAAGGCTGTACCAAATAAAAAAAAAGTACAGTGTGTACTGCAACAATTCCATCTAACTGAGTCACGTTTTAGTGTTAAAATATCCTTGTTACCTCCGCCAAGGAGGTTAGGTCTGTTTGTCTGTTTGTCTGCAAAATAACTCGAAACGTTCTGAACGGATGTTGATGAAAGGTTGATAACAGGACAAGGAACAGATGATAAAAGTTTGGTGGTGATCGGTTGAAGCGAAGTAGATAAAATAATAAAATGGCAGGAAATCCAAGCTGCTTGGTGCAGGTCTGCGCTCTCCGAGTGCTCTAGTTTCCTAATGTTATGATTAAATCTGCCAGTGCAATGAGAAACTGTATATACAAGCAAGACGGTGTCAGTGGAGTCTCCTTCATCACCTTCACATCATCGCTATTTAATAAACAACAATACTTCAACCAGTTTCTGACAAAAACTAAAAAAAAAAAATTAAGAACTTCCTGAAATTGTATAATGTTTCTGGATTCTACAGCAATAATCCACCTGTCCTGGGTTTCTAGCTATGCTAGTAGCTTGAGGGATGATAATGTTTATCTGTCCGTCAGTTCACACTGAAGCAGCACTGGATGGATTGCCATGAACTATTACATCTACGTATAGTGCCCAAAAGATGTGTCCTATGATGACCTTGGAGGTCCCCTGACATTACCTGTAGTGCCACCATCAGGTATATTTTTGTATAGAGATTGAATACTTCATGCCTATAGGTAGGCAATAAATACTGCATCTCCTACATCTCTCACCTCTCTCATCTCATTTTTCACATCTTTGCTCACTTGATATGTCATAAAATCTCACTATTGTCACAATTTACTTGTTTTGTAGAGAGAAAACAAGGCTTTATGAGCCCAGCAGTCGTCAGGAGGATAGATATGGTGGAGTGTTTTTACAGTACAGCTACAGCATATGCAAAAACACTGGTAAATTGTAACAATGTGGGTAAGCAATTTAACCAATACCTGCCAGTAATTATAACAGCATTTCCAGTGTCCACCTGTGTGCTTTTTTCCATGACACCAACTCCCATTCTCGATGAAGGTAGCATTGCTCAACCTGAGCTGCTGTAAAAAGTTGTCCATGTTCAGTGTGATGACCTTTAGAGGTCACAGATGGAGCTCCTGTCAGTCAGCTCATAGACTGGTGCTGAGTCGGGGCAGGTTGGGGTGCGGTCAGGATGAGATGAACAGGTGTGAGTGGAGGGAGGGCCCGGCATGACTCTGTAACCTTGGTCATACACTGTGTGTGAGCATGTGCGTGTGTACCTGCGTATATGTGCATTTAAAAGCAAATACACAGTGTGTGCACGTGGACATGTACATATGCATTAAAATACCACAAAGCTGTATTGAAGCAACAGTACTGAGAGTGCTGAAAGCGGATGTCACTGGACAAGGATGTGAACAATTTGTGTGTGGCCTAGGGTGTAACCCAGCTTATTTATATGTGGCGCAATGTGAGAGGTGGGAATGTGGAAATGAGCAAAGTGTATCTAGTGTAAGGTTACATCCACTGTAACACAGCTGTGTTTCAATCAACACAGCCAACAGTGAAGCTTGAGAAGTGGATGTGCTCTGTTTTTACAAGCTGGGAAGTTCTGGCAGAGCGGGATGAGCAGGTTCTACAGTAACACACACACAATGAAAAGAAAAGTCACTTAGACTTTAGACTTTTGACCTAGACTGAAATGTCTGTGATAAAATGACTGGATATACTAATAGCAGTATAGAGTGTGCCAGTAAACCCAGAACTCCGTTAGCGCTTTTAGCACTTCCGGTTCTCTCGTCTAAAAGTCAATACGTTTTTTGAATGGGATTTTGGTAAAATGCCTCAAATAAGGTCTGTGGTTAACAAAAGCTTAAGCGAGTTTCAGGTTTTGTTCTACGACATAAAACCCGTCAGTAAATACCCTACTTGTGAATTTTGAAGCTTTTACGTGTCGTAAAAAAGGCGGTTGCTAACAAACCCTGTCGGAGACATTAAACGTCATCACCCCCGAACAGGCAAGAGTGCTGGCAGTCCGCCATTATAGCTTCTTATTTAGCTTAAACAGTCCGATTTCCCCATTATACAATGTTTTTAAAATAAAGAGGCTGAAATCAGTTGAAAGCTTATGGCGGTGACGTCAAGAGTCAAGCGATCGTGGAGTAGTCATGTAGTCCGTTAAAGCCTAACGTTAGCGTTTTACTTCTGGCGATCACATTTAAGCTTCAAATGCGGTATGAAAGGTGTTCATATGTGAAGATTATCTCGCTGAACAAAACCTGTAAGTATCATAAACTTGTGTTAGCCACAGCGCTTATTTTCTGACATAATCCAAAACGCAATGCAAAAATCACATTCACTTTCTCTTCCGGGAACCAGTGCGATGCTAAACTTCAGGGTTTTGATGTCAGCCCTGGCACACTCTATTAATGGCGGTATTAACAGTATGAGTAAATTGCTGTAATAGCAGCAGCAGCAGTACGGTACTTATAGCAGACATGACTGTGGCATTAACACATGAAATGAGTGACAACCAGGGGAGTAATTTATGGTGGGGACATACAGTCCCCTACACTTTTTCAGAAGGCAGTGTTGGACTCCTTCATTATATACAGTTTGAAGACTGATGTATTTAAAAAAAAAAAAAAAAAAAAGTATGGGAATTTGGAATAGTGTTTTTATCTTATAAGTTGTAGTAGATTACATTGAGAATGAAGAGTACAGAAATGAGATTATCTTAAAATAAATGGTAACACTATCTTTTATATTGATTTTATATTGATACAGTATGGGTGGGTTTGATGATTGCGATTTCAGGGCTGTTTCTGGTTAAAAAAAAGGATCTTACTGTTGGACAATAAGGTCAGTTGCTGTAGGGATCCTTTCCAAAATGTTGTCAGACGCTTATAGCCTGTCAAAAGCAACACTGCCACTGCTGGCTCCAATGTTCTTGCTCAATACTGAACCAGTTTCAAAAACTGCTTTTCTGAATAGTCACTAAGACACAAAAAAAATGGAAAAATAGAGTCCAGGTTGAAAAATACTACCTTCAAGTTACCCTTGAAGGTAGGCTTGTGGAGATGAATTAGAGGTTTCCAAACCCAAGCAAAAGTAACCTTTCTGAGGTCATCAGGGTCATCATCAAATACAACTGCTCACAGCCTGAGTAGGACTCCCCTAATGAGTCAACGTATCCTACAAAAATTCACACACAACAGTTCATATGATTCATTCATTCATTTTCCGTAACTGCTTATCCTGTTGGGGGTCACAGGGGGCTGGAGCCTTTCCTAGCTGGGAACTGCCCAGTGGTCTGACATCCCATTGTTCCGAAGTCCCATTGTTCCGAAATCATCATGATGCCCTGTGGTTAAGGTCTGGTTAGGTTTCGGCACAAAAACCACTCAGTTAGGGTCAGGAAAAGATCATGGTGTAGGTTAAAATGAAAAAGAAAGTGACAAACACATAAGCCGTGAGCCTGCTTCGCCTCAAGCCTTTCCCAGCTGACCCAGAGCCAGTCGCAGCACACCATCAAGGCAGAAATACGCCCGCCGGGAGCCATTCAGCACCGCGGACTGTCGGACTAATGGGATGTCGGACCAGTGGGCTGTCGGACCAATGACATGGACCCTCCTAGCTGATATTGGACAAGAGGCGAGGTACACCCTGGACAGGGTCCTTACAGACCACACAGGACTGCTTCCTTGTTCCTTGTTTACTGCCATCAGCACATTGGTCAAGTAATGGCAGCCTTCTAAAATACATGGGTTATGCACAATTAATGGGCTCATGATTATGTAGGGTACGTGGGAGCATTACTTTTTGTAAGAAAATGTACAAACAGTTTATGAATGCAGCCTGAACGAGTGATTTGATTTTGACAACTGCTGCATTGTGCCTTTAGAAATACTGTCCAGACTGTTTCTGATCTTAAATTTAGCACCATGCTGTGGATTACGGTGATTAGCAGCAGTTTCAATCCAACAATATCACCATTAGTCTTGAAATCTTTATATGCTAGATGAACACAAGCAGACTTGGCTGTATTTTACATAATGGATGAATGAGCCGATGGGTGGAGTTTACAGAGTCTACAGATCAAACTTTTCATTGTAGTAGGCTAGATCCTTATCACGACATCCATCACTTTCCTATGTCAACCACTGTTTTCAGCTGGTTTATTTTCAGCCACATGCTATACTATCAGTTAATCCACATGTCAACAAAGTGAGGTGTCACTACCTTTACTCTGTACGTAATTTGACTTAAGGGTGAGACCGACTCATGTATTAGTGTCAAAGGCAGTGTGGGACTTCACCTTTGGTAAACAGGATTGTTTTTAAGGGATGGAACAACACAGAGGAGGGAGTCTGGGAGCTGTGACTGACCAAACATTTCTCTTTCTATGATCATTAAATATCACTAGCATACCTTTGTTCTCTGTACAAACAAGCTTATCGTAAACATGCAGAATGCAGAGGCGGGCAATGGGAAAATGATGACTCGCATAGTCATACTTTTCTTTTCAGAGCGTGACTTTATCTATTATTGTGCTCCCTCTCCATCCCTCCCTCCCATGTGAACAAACACAACCGACCCGAGGCGTTACTTACGGTAACAATGCTAAACACACACGTTCCACCACACACCTGCGCTGGTGTGCTTTGACGGGATGAAGAATGGAGAACCTGTCCTGAGAATACACACACACGCACATATTGCACCTGCACACCGTTCAACAGGAGAGCTTGTCCTCACAGCCAAACACCACATTAACCACTTTTCTCAAGCAGGGCCTTGTGCTCCGGCACTTTGTTGGTTACATGCATCCTTCTCAGGCTCAAAACTGTCTTTGTGGGTATTTTATGTACGTATATCTGAGATAATGAATAATGAAATTAAAGCTTGAAAATGTAATTCTAGCATAGTATTAGGTTACTGGACAGTGCCAGGTTCAGCTAAAACTGTTTGCAGTCATGATTACTTTGCTTAAAACAAAACCTCAGCAGCTGGTAAATGGTCTCCGTTTGCAAAAACACATGCAAAAGGGATCACAGAAAATTGGTTTTAAAGGAAATTGAGTCCCAGAAATATTGAGTAAGCAGTGACTGTAGCCGTATATTGTCTCCACAGTGGAAACCAAGAGACCTGCTGGGCCTATCAGAAAACAGCTTACTGTTTGATAAATACACACTGGCGCAGGAGGAATATTTCCTTATTAGAAATTCAAAATCCCTCCAGGAAGAATATTGGCCACAATAAATCATTTAGCGCGGCTGGCCGCCCTCACTAATACTGCCGAATCAGCAAAGCAGAGCCAAGTCTTATATGACCATCAATTATTAACACGCGCTAACGTTATTAGCATATTCTCAGCTGCAGAGAGACGCACTATGGAGGTGGATGGATGGATGGATGGATAGATGGATGATAATGTAGATAGATAGATAGATAGATAGATAGATAGATAGATAGATAGATAGATAGAAATTTCCTCTATGGCTCATCTCCTGCCCCGTTCTCTAATCTCAGAGTCTAACTAAGTAGGAGCTGGATGGAATCTGACAGATGGATTATGAGGTGATTATTTATGGAGACTTTTTAATTAAAAGAAAAACTGCTTATTAGGAATCCTCACTTCCCTCATTAATAGCAGGCAGAGGAAGAGTCTGTGTTGTTGGAGGGTTGTCGGGGAGCACTAATGAGAAGGTGGTGGGTAGGGAGGGGGGGTTAGTTAGGGAAGTAGGAGAGATATGAGACTGTGGTTGGGGAGGGGGTCAGAGATTTCACACATAAGGTGCTCTCAGTCAATGCTAATGGTTCAAACCGAGCAGCATAGCTGCAGCCAATACCGACAGCCAGGCAAAGGCATCTCAACCAATTTGAATGTTTATTAGAATCTATTTAAACAGCCTCAACTTAAAAACTACACTAATGAACAATGCATGAACAATACTTTAAATGAATACCCCTCAGCTCTATGGAACATTTAGTGCCTTTCAGCCCATTGTTTTGGTTTTCTGATTCAGACTGCTCTTCCAAGGGCATCAAATACAGCAGCCTGGTCGGTTGCTGTTGGTGTATGATTTCGACGTTCAAAGCAACTTTAAGTGTCTGGGCTGTAAACTAACTCCAATGTAAATCCATCTGTTGCAATGACCAAGTATAAAGACCAAGAAAGTCTGCGTAAGATGAAGATGCGTCATAGGGGTCATGAATTGGTCAGACAAATACAGGACTTTCACCCAAGCGACTGATGTTTGTGTCCCATGTGAAACACTGACTTTTTTTTTTTTTAACAATGTTATGCAGTAGTGTCATGTGACATACAAGACACATGATAAACATCATAGTTCAGCCTGCTCTCATGAACTGTTTGTATGCTGACAGGAATAAAGAATGAAGTACTCTGCATGAGGAGGCAGGTGGGGCTGATGGATGGGTCACGAACACAGGACTCTCCAACACAGGACTTTCCCCCAGGAGACTGTGGCCTCTAGTTTTGCAGACCGTACGAACTGGGTGTGGCCAGTTTGGCACACCTGCGCGCTGGCGCAGCTACTCCTCTTTCCCACCTCCGTCCCTCCTACCTGCGCAAGTTGGAAAGAGGGAGGAGAGAAGGCGTGGGGTGGGTTTTACACAGCCGATTCACATCACACCAATCAAATGAGCCCCTCTTCTCGCCCTTAAATGAGAGTTTACTCAATTCGCCATAGCAGAAGAGCCATGGCGAACTTTACTTGCCTAAACCTAACATAAGTAACTTTATGTTAAGCATGTAACTTTATGATAAGTACATAACCTCATCTGTGGGGCACTAATTTGTTATATTAACCATTGCACGTGAACCTTTGCAAGGCGCGGAGTGGGTTTTACACAGCCAATTCACATCACACCAATCAAATGAGCCCCTCTCCTCGCCCTTAAATGCGCCGCGCGAAGAGAAGAGAGCAGCAGTGTCAGACAGCCAAACTTCTCCCAGGAGGAAACTGATGTTTTTGTCAGGGAGGTCCAAGCTCGCAGTGTCCGAATATACGGAACTGCGAGCAGACCTCCACGAGCTGATGATGCAAAGGTAGCCTGGGAGGAGGTCACCACAATTGTAAATCAATGTTGCGTTTCTCTCGTGCGCGTGCGCTCTCTCTTTCTCTCTCACAGTCTCACTCTGTTTCTTTTCTTTTGACTTTTCTAAGATGACAGATGCTGAATATATACTCCCTATCTGATGCTGTGGCTGTTTGTGGTTGGCTGAGAGGGATGTGAACTCATTAGTTTGCAGCCGTGTTAATCAAATCAGGTTGGGTTTCCATTACGCGTGCCAAACGTGCCAAACGGTGCCAATCCCCTTTGATCTGATATCAGATGTGATGGGACAGTCGATATAGAGATACATTTATGTGCTGATTGCAGATAGTTGCATTGAATAGTGTTTTTTTTGGGTATTTATTGCATTGTTAATGTGTCTGATATTCTGGAAACCTGCCTGTGAGGTTTTGGTGACGTGTGCGCACTGTCAGCCGGTCAGCCAAACTTCCACTTACACCGGCTGCACTCCACCTGCGCTGACAGTAGACCTGGTTTCAGCTGGCAAGCTTTTAGCGCACCTTTGGCAAAGCCTTTTGGCACAAAACTGTCACTGCACCAAGCTGGATCTGTCGACACCTCCCCCTGCTGTGCCGCCACACCCATCTCAGCGAGCCTCGTGTTGCGTTGCTTGAAACTAGCTCTGCGCAGGGTTCACCACCCTGCGCTACCCTGTGCCGGGAAACTAGAGGCCTACGTCTTTGGAAACTTGTGAAGCCAAGTGAGCTTTGAGTTATTTCATTAAGGTACATCATCACCATGTTTCTTTTCATAAATCTAACAAAAGTAACTTTACTTGCCTAAAGCTAATGTAAGTAACTTTATGATAAGTACATAACCTCATCTGTGGGGCACTAATTTGTTTAATATTATATTAACCGTTGCATGTGAACTTATCATACGTCACATCACTACATGGCAGACAGATGAATTTAGCATGGTGAACATAGTGGAGCATGTGGCAGCTAAAGAGCGAGACAAGATATTTCCCTCAGGAGTTTGTGGAGACCATAAACAGAGGCAAAAGGAGATAACAATAGCCTTAGTTCTTAGTCCTCTATTTATGTGTAGGTTTTTTTTTTTCTAAAAAAAAAAAAATCCCCTGTCAATATCTTGATTTTTTAACCATACTACTTTACATATTTTGTAACCCTTTCTCCTAGTAATGTGTACATTTTAGTAATTGATATATTACTATTTTTTTCCCAGTTACATCGTGCTGACAAATGGAAACAATGCTTGGATTATGTTCACAGGCAACATTTTTTTTTGAGTAATGAAGGGTTACTGCATCAGACACACAGGGAGGTGGGCTTACAAAATGCAGGACTTTAACACCAGAATCTGGGGGTTTGCATCCAACTACCTGTCTGTGGTTAGGTTTAGGCAAAAAAATGTATTTTAAGTTAAGCTAACGGAAAGATTGTGGTGTGATAATTAATCATCACACATTTTGTGGTGATTGTCACTGCAGACTTTTTCTGTATTAAACCAGACCTTTGACTTGACCTTGACTTAAACAAAGTGCGGAGTGCCCACACAATATCAGGCTTTTCTTATGCATTGTTAATATGTAGGCCTACATGCACCAGAGTTGGTATATAACCCAAGCAGTCATGAGCAAGTAATTTGTATATAACCCACGTAATCTGGAAGGCTGTGATCACATGACAAATGTGCTGATGGGAGTAAAGAAGGAAGTAGTATAAAGAGCAAAGTCATATATCGAGGCAGATTGGAGTGGTGGACGGGTCAAAGAAGGACTTTTCCTCAGTAGACCAGTGCTTGTGTCCTGTGTGAAACCGAGTAACTTTGAGTTATTTTAGGGTACATCGTCATGTTTAATTTTACTAAACCTAACCTACGTAACTTTACTTTCTTGGACCTAACCAAGGTAACTTTACATTAAGTAGCCTACATAACTTTACATTAAGTGCATAACATGATGATGCCATTTGTGGGGTGCTAATTCTTTAGATATCATACAAACCGTTATATGATGATGCAATGAAAGAAAATGTAAACAAAAAAAGTTTAATATTGCTATAATCGGACTGCATTCCAAAATCAGATATTTTGGTGGGAAACAAATGACACATGTAGCCAGTGATGTTCAGTGTCAACATCTATAAGTTAATTAACAACATTTACCCATTTTAATCATAGAATACATAATCTAGGAAGTCCAAACATATTTGTTGGTTATGTTGTTGTCTTGTTTCTATATTGGAATGTTAACTATATTTAAAAAGAACTGTGGGCTGCATTATCGGATGGCACATGCACTGTAAATAAAATTTGAGTTTGATTTTAGATTAATTTGAAAAAGCTAAAAAAAAAAAAAAGACACAGATACAGATGCCAAATGACCCTACATTTATCATTTGTTGCATTATCATCATCATCATCATCACCATCATCAGTAACACTGTGGCGAATGAGTCTGAGACAAACACTGTCTGTGGAGAAAGCTCTCGTGTGGATCACAACATGAAAGGGAAAATATTACACTTTGAAAAATGACAAACCAATGGAGCATGAAAGCATGCATTGCCAAACAGCAATTACCGTTTCCTCCCACAGCCCCTGCAGAGAAACTCCACACACCGCCTGTGTATAAGCAGCATCATGAATTAACCAGCAGCTATACTGATCCCAACTCAGCCAACAGAGGACAGCTCAGTCCAGCCAATGTGCGGTGCAGTGTGGATGTGGTATGGCCGGGGTGTCCACCTGATGTTGCGTACCCTGAGGTAAACCCTGCTGTTTTGAATAAGGTATTTGAATTTGAATGCAATTGTTGTGACTTGAATCCAGAAAGTCTTCCACGCCGGTCAAACAAGCTCTAGAAAACACCAAAATGCCCTGAGGTGGGGGGGTTGAGGTCAGGCTACACACACACACACATAGACACACACAGATGAACCAGTGGCGAGCCCTGCTACTGGAACTCTCATATTGTCTCAGTCCAACAATGCAGCAGCTGGCACAAACAGGGAGCTATTTAACAGCCACCAATTGATGCTATGCCACCAGGTGCTACTGTGTGCCTTTCCCATCCTCATTTTATGCATCAGCAGAATTGCGTTTGCCTTTATTTTCATAGCTCAAATGCTGGAAAACAGGAGGAGGGAGGGGGGGTTACCATAAACCCTGATATTTACGCCCCAGCTCCTGAAATGGAGCAGCGTGTGAAAGATGTGATATTGTACTTTCACACACAGCAAAGATAGACAGATACCCCTTATCCTGCTGCCTCTCTCCATCTCTCTGTGCACACAGAGACACATCTATGTTCTGCATGTTATGTGTGTATTTGCATGTATTGTACATGTTTATGGGTGTTTGCATGCATGTACACAGATGCAGACACCACTGGGTGTCTACATCTGCGTGAGTGTGTGTTTCTCAGCGTGTCTCGGTATCTGTGTGGGTTGTAACCACCAGAAATAACACACTTCCATGGGACCTTTTAAATGGACACCATCTGTCTCTATCAGGGAAGGCTTTGGGAAAACTAATGCTCCAGCTCAGATGCTTTTTACCCGCGGCCAGCCGAAATGAACCGGCATCATTACTCTGGAAGGAGAAGAAAGAAAAACTGCAAAACAAAATTGAAAGCAAGAAAAATCTTCTTGTTCTGAGAGAGGAAAAGTAGATGGAAAGGAGAGAGAATGGAATCTGACTGCTGACTACATTTTCAGGGATTGAGATTGTGATTCAGTGTTATATTTACAGTGTTGGGAGGTGCAGCCTATGGGGCACAAAACATTTCTCACATGGATATGACTTGTCATATTGTCCCAATGCAAACAAATTCTGAATGCAGACACACACACACACTTTCACAAAGAGCAGCACCTGGGCAAACTCCCTGTCTGCCAGGGCCCATATTAAGAGCTTATCATTCATTGTAAATGCTCCCTTCTCCACTGTATTTCCACTGTCATCTCTATTGTTTTCTTGCAGCACACAACCGACTGGACCTACAACTGATGCACCTGTGCCCCTGTGTGTGTCATGTGCACTGCCTGCCTGCCTGTATATCTGTGCGTCTTTGTCTCTGCTTGTGCGACTGTTCATTAATCGGCCTGTCTCTCCGTCTGTGTTTCTGTCTACCTGTCTGTCCTCCCGCCTGTCATTTACACTACATGTCTGACAGCTGTCAGGCTAGCTTTCTCTCTCTGTCTCTCTCTCTCTCTTTCTCTCTCTCTGAAACCTCTCTGCCTTCCCTGTCAGGCACACTGACACAGACGCAGACATGATGTGATGGCCACACTGTCTGATAGCCCTCAGATCCTTCACGCTTTAACTGGGCTTGACTGTGGATGAGCCTCTAAACTGCCTGCTACAATAAGGGACACGTCCGAGAGAATGGTTTTGACCCTGCAGGTCATCTCGCAGATTAAGCCTGTTGGAGACAGCGTTGGGCAGACCCGCAGCCTATTCACACCTCAATAACACACACACCAGCACATACACTAGGATTTGATTACATCACATATGGGTGCGCACGCGTGTGTGTGTTTGTGCAAGATGGGAAGCGGATCTGTACACCAAAGCCTACATGTGAAAGTAATGATTTGTTTGCATGGCACATATATTTGTGTTTGTGTGTGCGTGCACCTATGTTGTGTGTCATCTGTAGAGTAAGCAGACATCACACACACAGACCTGGAGAAGACACCCTTGGGTTTTCTCCTGACTTTAAGCCTCCCTAATCCCAGAAAAAGACTAGCAACAGTTTGACATAATCCTTTCGCATTTCAACCCTCCTCACTCCCAAATGCCTCCTCTGCCATGGCTTTGCCAACAATGCACATGTGATAGCTTGATGTAATTAGAGCTGTTAAAGAATCTCCGACAATGAAGCGGTTTGTTCATTTTTAACATAGCATGCTACAAACAGATAAGTGATTTATGTGGTTATTACATTGCATAATGGCTCATATTGCACAGTAGTTTTAAAAAAAAAAATCTGAGCTGACAAGCAAATCCCAAAGTTTTATTTAAAAAAAATTAAGAAATCCTACTTTTTACTGTTCATTTTGGTTGATAATATGCTTTCTTCAGGGCCGGCCCTAGACTTTAAGAGGCCCTACCCTGGATTTGGTTGGGGCCCCCTTCAATATTATATGTTGCCACTTCACATGTCACTGAAACAACTTGTATATTGTAAATATTAGTTTAAGCACAAATGACCTACAAATAAGTATGTCAAGACTAAAGTGGGACCCATCAGCAGCTACACTATCTTTAAATAGAGTGCAGCAAATATACAGTTTGCTGCATGAAGTCAACCAGGTAAGAAGGACTGTATAGCCCCTTTTCTACCACAGGAACGTTTTTCATTTACCCATGATTTTGAAAAACCTCTGCACGTTTCCACCAAAATTACCCGGGGAAAAAACTTTCCCTCAACCCCAAACTTTCCCTGAAAAAAGTACCTAGTAGGGGGGTAGGACTTTTCAGATTACCTGGAATTCTTTAAGGGCAGGGCGGAAGAACGCTGATTGGTGGAACACACACTTGCAGCATCCCGCACTTCCTGGCCCGGGCAGCCACTGCAAACTTTATTTAATTTCTACAAGCTTCACTTCGTTTGTGTTTTGATTAAGGATGGGTACCGAAACCCGGTACTAAATTAGCCCCAGGGCTAAATTATCAAAGACCATGGTATTAATGCTAACGGTATCGGTTCTCCTCTGCGCTCTGTGCTGGTGCTGAACTCCTCCAAATATACACACATACACACACCGACAGTGAACAGCCGAGTGGATGCGGTGGAAACAAAGTGAAGATAACTCAAAAATTACACGACTTGACGGCAGCTACACTCATTACTGTGAGTGACATTAACCCTTAGCGAGTAAGAAGCCAGTGCTTTATCAATACATGTGTTCAGCGAGCCTGAACATGTAAACATGTAGACAGCGATATTCAATATGCTCCGTCCACAGTCTCTCATCCACCGACACTAACGTTATGTCTTACACAAGAACAGCACGCTAGTTCAGCTGATAGCGAATTGATGCTAATAAGCTCAAATGATAGCTGTCTGTATGTAGACTAGCTTAGTTTGACACTTATCTTAATATACTTTTAAACTTAGCTGCTGGCTGAGACAAACAGCCCCTGCTTTCTACCAGCATGTAACCAGCCAAGCTGGCGGAGCCAAATACAGGACACATGCCAAATCATGTACGTCATCACGCTAACTTGAATACATTTTCCATAACTTTGAGGTGCAAGGGAAACGCAAACCACACAGATGACCAGGAATTCTTTTACCCAAGTAAATAAATTCCTGGTAATAAAAGTTCCTGGAAATGTTGGTGGAAAAGGGGCCTTTGATTAAGATTAAGTAGGCCGTGGTCCGATGACATCAATCTTCATAGTAATAAGCTGCGTGATATGTTCATCACATTCTGTGAACAGCATTTCATATTAGCAAGTGCATATCAGCAACATAAGCCTCTTCACTGTATCAGCACTGATAAAATGTCTCCAGTTTTGGCAGTAAGCTAGCTTTGACCTGGAGGTGTGACATCAGTTGGAACAAAGGATTTAATTGGTCAAATATATTTTCACAGGCGGAAATCCAATATCCAGGTCTGTGTAAATATTTCTTCCACCTGCACAGATGTTCTGAACAGAATCTGTTTTTTGGAATTTTTGTTTGTATTTTTCAGACAACAAACCTTGCTCGGTATGAAGCAGTTTTTGGCCTACCAAAGGGGCTGTACACATGCTGCGTCTTTAGCCACCTGAAAAATGTGAGGTCAGACGCTGGGTGCTACTCTTGTGCCTTTTTTGTGTCAACTTTCAAGATTTTGGTGGCAGGTTGCATTTGAGGTTGCTAAGCAACCTTAACAAGCACCATATCTTACTATATAATGATGAAAACTCTGTTTGTGGGTGTGTGTGTGTGTGTGTGTGTGGGTGTGTCTGTTCCACGTTTTTCTCCTCACTGACTTGGTCAATCCATGTGAAATTTGGCACAGCGGTAGAGGTTCATGGGAGGATGTGAATGAAGCAATGTTACATCAATTGGCCAAAGGGGGGCGCTATGGCAACTGATTGAAATTGCAAACTTTGAATGGGCATATCTCATGCCCCGTATATCGTAGAGACATGAAACTTTGCACAGAGATGCCTCTCCTCAAGAGGAACAAATTTGCCTCAAGAACCCATAACTTCCGGTTTATAGATTTTCCGCCATTTTGAATTTTTTGAAAAACACTTCAAATCGATCTCTTCCTAGGAAGTTTGACCGATCTGCATGAAACTCGGTGAACATAATCTAGGGACCAATATCTAAAGTTTTCTCTTGGCATAAGTTGGAAAACTTACTAAAACTGAGCTTCTATAAGGCAATGAATATTGCGGAGGGTGTGGCTCATCACATAAAGGTGTATAACATCTCAAGGGTTTCACCAATCACCACGCAACTTTGTAGGCACATGGCCACACATAATCTGAGGGGACCCCTCCATTATTGACCCCATCAAACAAAATGGGGGTGCTAGAGAGCTAATTTCTTATCTAGGCCTAACCGCCATATATAGATTTTTACTAAACTTGGTAGATATATAGAACAGGATACCTCAAGGTGACTGGAGAAATTTAACTCTAATTGGCAACTGGGTGGCGCTATAGCAACAAAAAAATGCTTAAAAATGGCTCAAATGCGACTGATCGCTGTGGCTCCCCCGTGATCCAATATTTGTTTTTTTTTTTCTACATTAAAATGATCAACTTCTTCTTCACATTTATCACAGATTGATATTTATGTATAGAGGGAAAGATGCCTGTCAGCTGCGATAGTTTTTTTTCCTGTCACATGATGGTCCACGCTGCTGCACTCCAATAGTCGAAGTCTCTTTATCTCAGGGCGCAGCTGTCATGCCGTAAAAAAAGGGGTGCTCAGGAATGCATGCGCACTGCGATGGTTTTGCTCTGGCTTTTGAACACGCCTGCTGAGTATCTACCACGAAAACAATGAGTTTGAGGGTGCAAAAAACACGGCATGTGTACGGCACCTAAACTGTCCATTTGTCCATCTCTAAGCTTATTGTTTTGCTTCTATTTGTTGGCAAAAATAGCAGAAAATGTTGTTTTGTTTTTTTTAGGGAATTTTACTTTTTTCATTATTGTCTATTACTCATTAAAAAAAATCTTTTTCTAGTGCCCAGAGACCAGGGGGCCTTAAGCACTTGCTTATATTGTTTAATGAGGAGGGCCGGCCCCGGCTATCATATATCAATATCATGTCTGAATAAGCGCTGTAAAGGGGCATATTCACATGTGCTTCATATGATAATTGAAGGACAAAGCTTGTGATGACATTCTCACTGAGTAGCTTAGCTTGATGTTAATTAAAACTCGACGAGTGTTGTCATCAGCTTTCAGAGTATCAGTTGACAGGGGTGTCATGTCAGTCGTGGCATGTTGTGTCCCACCTAAAAATACATTTTTTTTTTCATAAAGCACGAGAAAAGAAGCCACGACTGTTAGAAATTTGTCAGATCCATCCAGAGAGAATAAATTCCCCATCACCGTCCCCCTCGCCATCTGTAACGTGTAGCACCACAAATAGGATTTTGTCAAACGTGTTGTCATGTTGGAAGAGGGATTGTCGCAAACATGTCACTGTGGTGTAAACTATGAAATCAGTCTGTGTACAACTTCAGAGCTTTAAAACAAGAAAGAGTTCTTTTTTTTTATTTACTCAACCACTGCCATCACTGGTGACACAATAGTGAGAGTGTTGGAAAATATATTATATCCTCAGTGGCAGATGACAATGATTATGGTTCTCACAGATGTGAGTCTTATTTACACTTCCTGTTGGGTGACACTCTCTACTGACACCTTCTATGGCAGCAAATCACTTGTCCTGTCATCACAGATACCTCTTCTTCAGTGGAAAGAGTGTTTATTCAACTTTGGCATTATGTGTGTCTGTGTGTTTTCCTTTGGCTTAACCCAGAGCGGTCAGTTAGCAGCTAGTTTTCTTTTGGATTCACAGCCATTCTGTCTATTAATTAACTGGTCCCCTTACAAAAAATTAATTGACTCTACTAACATTTTTCAATGGACAATATTAGCTGGTTCCATCCTCTCAATTGTGAGACTTTGTTGCTTTTCTATTTAATATCATTGTGAACTGACTACCTCTAGCTTTTGATATGTGACAAAATCAGTGATTTGAAGACATCACATTGGGCTTTTCGAAGCTGTGATGGTCATTTTTTTTTACTATTTTGTGACTAAAGGATGAATAAATGAATTGAAAAAAATAATCAGGAGATTCACCAGTGATGAAAATGATCATTAGTTCCAGCCAGTCAGCAGTTTTGATATGCAGCATATTACATTAGAGACATGGCATTGTGTGCACATGAGAGATTCCAATCCCATATTTTTTTTCTTCATTTATATTCTTAGTTTCACTATTTTAAAATCAATTTCACACATGAATGAGAATGAGACATTTATTAATTTAAAGTCCTAATTATGCTGCCAGAGTTTTAGAAAATTACAGTATGTATTTCAAAGTCTGTACTTAAACTTTTAAACAGCCATGATTTTTTTTTTATCTCTCTTACAATATTTTGATGAAAAAAGATAAACAATAAGGCCAAAAACATACAGACACCTGAACATTACACCTATACAATACAGTGCCTGATTGTTGAACATCTCATTTTCATTTCAAACCCCTGGGCAATCTAACAGTCTTTACTCTTCTGCTTTTGGACTTTCCATCAAATGTTGGAACCTGACTGCAGCGATTTTCTCCTATTCAGACACAAGAGCACAAGTGAGGTCAGCCACTGATGTTGGGTGGTAAAGCATGGCTTGCAGTTGGCGTTCCAGTTCATCCCAAAGGTGGGGAACTGGGAAAACTATTTCATTATGGAGTTGGCTTTTTGTACAATGTGATGTAAGGTAGGCAACCCTGCTGCCAGAAAAATGTTGGTAAAATATGTTTCTGCAAACTACAGACACATTACATTTGTGCATTATATAGCGGAAACATTTACACTCCAATGTACAACACTGTGGAAAATGTGTTGTTAGATTTAGGCACTAAAACACTTAATGGTTATGATTAGGAAAAGATCATGTTTTGGTTTAAAATACTCAATTTATAGGGCACAATCCCTGCTCAAAAGTAGTTATGTCTCAGTAAAAACAGTTGTTTTTCATGCTACTATGCTGGCAGGAAACACAGCAATGTCACACTATCCTCACTGAAAAAAAAAGCAATAGGTCAGTGCAAAACATCCATGATTGGTACCTAGTGTTGAGATGCAAAAATCACCCACGTTATGTGTTTTTAGCAGCTTAAAAAGCTGCTAAAAAACAGTGACAAGTTGCTACAAAACACCCACAATTAGAGCCTAAGTCACTAGAAAAGCTGTGATGGGTCGCTACTGAAGGCCTACAACTGGAGCCTAAAAAGCCGCTGAAAAAACAGTGACAGGTTGCTACAAAACACCCACAATTAGAGCCTAATAAGCCGCTGGAAAAACAGCAACGGGTTGCTACAAAACATCCACGATCAGAGTCTAAGTCACTAGAAAAGCTGTGATGGGTCGCTACTGAAGGCCTACACCTGGAGCCTAAAAAGCCGCTGAAAAAACAGTGACAGGTTGCTACAAAACACCCACAATTAGAGTCTCAAGTTGCTAGAAAAACAGCGATGGATTTATACAAAACACCCACAACTGGGGCCTAAAAAGCCAGTGGAAGGAAGGCAAATGGCTCATTACAAAACACCCTTGATTAGAGTTTAATAAGTCGTTGAAAAAACAGTGACAGGTCACTACATAATGCCACTAATTTGAGTCTAATGAAAAGCTGGAAAAACAGCAACTGGTCGCTACAAAACACTCACCCTCTCAAAAGGCTGCCTAATACATAGCAATATCTTACTAAATTGCAACCAGTTTTGTTGTTTGTTGGTCTCGTACAGCGGTCTGCAGCTTGGCAGGCGTCTCACCTTGGTGACATGATATCAACCATCCCCTCTATCTCCTGATGACAACAGCTCATATATTATATCACTTAAGAAATGTGAATATGATACATATGAAACGAGCAAATGTAATGTATTTGTGGTTTGCAGGAACATGCAATGCCAACATTTTCTACTGGCAACTGGTCTGAGGTATATTTTTGGCCATATAGAGCAGTGTATATGGTTGAATGAGGCATTTGATGAGGTGGTATGATATTTCATATTGTTATATCATCATAATAACAAGCGTATGTGGTTACATTTGACTGTACTAAATATCATTTTATATAACTGAATATGCCTCTAATGTAAGTCACCAGTGTATCATGCTTACAGCAGCATGTTGTGTTCAGTCAATATTTTATTACCACAAAAAACCTTTATGTTCCTACAGCATGACAACTGCTGGGCATCTGGGTTAAAGACTCTGAGTGGAGCAGCGTGGGCAACAGGCAGCCTGTGAGGTAGAAAAACAGAACCCATTTTGAGATTCGTACTCATAAATCAAACACAAACACACACAAGTATGCAGGCAGAGAACAAACACACACACACTCACACTCCCTTTCCATACGGCGAGCCCGTCTGCAGGTGGGAAGGTGATTACTCACCACAAAACACTGGTTGGACAGCAGCAAAAGGAGGGCGTTTAACTGGTAAACTTTAATGCTGGCTCCACAGGAAGGCCAGGAGGAAGAAAGAACACATTCATGGTTCACTGTACGTGCTGAAAACAGACGGAAATTGGTAATTCGGGTGATTGCAGAACACACTGCAGGGCGGCTAGTGAAGTAAACAACATTTTATAACCAGGAGATATTTCCTGGACTTCCATTATTCACCTGGCAGCAGATTGGTGTTTGGGCAGTTACTGCAGTTTTAGGCTGGGGCATTAAAACAAATATGCAAATTCTACCAAAAACCCAAATATTTCAGGCACAAAAACAAAGATGTCACCCAATTAAAGTAGGTCTAACTGCTTAATGTTGGATTTTGTAAGTAATTACTGTGTGAATGTAGTTGTGGAGACATATTTGAACATTTGTTGAAAAGCTACATCTGTCACCTTGGCAAACAGCAGTGCTAATGATCTCTTCAGGGTCTTACAGAGTTATTTCCCCATAAAAAGATGAGAAAATATAATGAAACACATCAGTGAAAAGCAGCACATCATTTCACTGTGCTGGTAAATATGTTTCATGTAAAAATATGTATATGTTGAATATACATCTATGTGGATGACTATTATGTTTGTATGCTAAAATAAAACCTGTCACAGGCAGATTATTATCAGCCTTACCTCAGCCCAAGCCGCCAGAAGTGAATGTTGGCATTGTACATTTCTGTAAACCACCAATATGCTACATTTACATTTCATACATATCATATCAGCATTTCTAAACTGACGCGGTATATGGGCTGACTTTGTCATTTTGAGGCAACACATTTTCACTCTGACTTTGACACATATTGACGTTTGGTCACAGACTTTCCACATCGACATATGACGTGCAAGGTACCCTGGGTACGTTGGTCAACTTCAGCCTGTTACATGCATTGTCTGTTTTCAAAATACACTTCCATTTTCACAGGAAATGTACAGTTTGCATACAGTCTCTTTCAAAATAAATGCACTACGTTGGTATAACACAGCAAACTGATGGTTTTTTTTTTCATCAACAAATGGGTTTAGGGAAAATAACTGAGTTTGGCTTTTTTTTTAATATGGGAAGTGAACACTGGCCTCCTGGGTGAAAGTCGGTGGTTGGTGGACCCATACACCACCCCTTCCACCCGCCCTACTTTGACTTCTGCCCCTTTACCTTTTGTTGTTTTCCTGCCGCATTTCCCCCTGATGCCACTGGGTGCCATTAAACAATAATGGCAACCAGCTGCGTATCATGCCAACATAAAAGGACGTCAGATTCAGTGGACAGCTTCAAACGAAATCTTAAAACCTATCTTTTTAGACTTGCATTGTTGTAGCTTTAATTTAACTAACTGGTATCAAACATAACTTATATTTTGTGTGTGTGTGTGTATGTGTGAGTGTGTGATCATGTATTTAAATTTTATTCACTTTATCTTATACTGTCTTTTATGTGTATTTTCTAATTTTATTATGTAAAGCACTTTGAGTTGCATTTGCTGTGTGAACTGTGCTATACAAATAATGCTATTATACTATTATTATAAAATAGAGGGAGAGGCCATGTGTCAGGTAAAAGTTAGCATTTTCACCACTTCATGAGGTTTAGCAAATGGTCCAAAGATATAACTAATCCACCTTTAATGACATTTTATAATAATTAATTAGAAATAAATACATACATAAATAAATAATTGCATTTTTTTTGTATTAAAATGTATCCAATGGTGCTGTATAAAAAATGAATTTGCAGACTGCCTTTATATATATGCATGTACCATATATATAGATGAATATCGATATGAATGTAAATCAAAGGTACCAAAGACGCTGAATAAGATTATATTTTCTACCTTCCTCATGCAGTTCTTCTTCTCTTGAAGTTATTACTGTGGCTGTGTCTGGTCTGGTGTAATGATGTCTGCTATATGATGGCAGCAGCAGCATCCTCCTCATCTGTCTGTCTCCATGTATGGCCCATGCATCCTCATTAATGACCTATTTCATGGCACATTAATTTAAATGATTTTAGGTAATGCAACATTAGCACATCTCCCAGCTCATAACTCTTTCTCAGAGGGCAATATTTGGACGTTTCATTTTCTAAAATTTGCCTTATTCCATACAGCTTCTGTCTGTCTCAAATAAATGAAGCCATGCTTGATATTTATCCGTTGGGGTTTTATACTTGTATAAGTTGGATAAAAAACAGAGGGGTTTTTTTTTCATCGTCTTTGATGTCATAGCACCTTAAAGCTTTGCATCATACATGTATGTGATCTTTTCTTTGTCTTTCTGCTAGTTCCTGTATGAGTCCTCACAAAAAGTCTTATAAATGAATGTTAAAATGTTAGGTTTTCTACTTTCAGTGCAAAATACTAAAGTTCAAAAGCATTCAGCCATTTATCTTCACTTCTCTCAAACTATTCAGCTCAGTTCTCAGTGGTTGGTAATGACCTCGTCCATTTTCACCTTTTTCAAAAGCATATTTCTCCACATTTCATCATTAGACTTCATGAAAGTATAACTTCTTTAAATGCCGGTGTTTCTCTATCCTTTTTCTCAGTGAAGTGCTGGTTTTTCTTTGCAGTGAGTAAATCTACAGCGTTCAAGAGCCTCTCTTGGATACTTCTCCTTCTTTTCCTGCTTTTGATGTATTGCTTCACTTTGCATCATTGCCCTTGATAAAATCTTGAATCCCAGTGTATCCTATTTTTTTCTGTGAACTGATGTGACTGTGCTTTTCGTTTTCTCCTTCGTCTTTTTCCACACACAAACTCTTTTTTTATTCACTCAGATTTCTCCCCAAATTCCTTTGAACTAATTTCCTTTCATCATCATCAGTCTTGACACAAAGAGAGGAATTCGCTGTGTGCATTGATTCCTGCAAAGGTGTAGATTTTGGTGGGAGGCAAGGGACATGCTCCCCTCAGTACTTAAAACACCATACATTTGTACCGTCCAATAAAAACATGCAAGTAGCAGAGGACTTTATATAGCTGCGACAATCAGTGCAATCTACCATAGAACCAAGCGAAGATGAAGCAACTATGCAAAGCTGAAGCAGGAGGTACTAGGACATTTCCACCATAAACTGAAGCAGAAAAATTCACCAGAATCTAGGAAATTTGGCACTCAGATTTTTTTGGAGGGAGGAACCCCCAAACTCCCTGAATTATATATGCCCACGACATATGCTAAAATGAAACCCACATCCTTGGATGCCTGCCTGTACATTCCAGATTACATTTTACTCTTGTGTGTGTTTTCTCTCCCTCTCTCTGCAGGTTAACTGTGCTAAAGTAGCTCTCCTGTCCTCTGCAGGGCGACCTCCATTTTTTACTGAGAGTAATGTTTCTTTTCATCGTCTGTCAGCTGTGTTTCTGTCAACTGTCTCTGTGGAAAACACACACACACACACACACACACACACACACACACACACATGCGCACACACGCACACACACGCACACACACATCACACTCAGTAAATTTATGACAGGCCAGTCTATCCGCTCACGATGGCTCTTTGCTTGGCTGGAGAAGAACATGGTGGCACTTCTGACAAATTGACAGGATTTTGGTTTGGTACCATTACTCTGTCTCTTTTCTATTTGGCTCCCTCTGCTCTCACTTTTCTTCGCACACATACACTCCAACGCACACCTCTCCACCTCTCACCAGGCACTACAACAAACAGTGACAGCTGTGGTAGCAGGACACAGCGGTAAAGATGGACTCAACCCCCTTAACACTCCATCAGCCCTTGCCCTACTCAATCACACACAAGGAGTGACTGCTAACCCCTACACACACACACACACACACACACATACACAGGATTTGCAAACACAGAGTGCATCTGTCCCGCAATAATGAGGCATATTTTTTCTAAACATTCCTTTTGGTGAGATGCTGTAACTGTGTGCAAAAGTTGAATGATCCTCATTTGATGAGGCCAATGTGAAGTATCATCAGAGTGTCTGTATTTTAGCTCTAGCAGGGAGTCATGATTCATATTGTCATGCAGTAAAATGCAAACCTATCATGAAACAAGAAAGCTGCTTGTTTTTGTTTACTCTGTTTAACTGATGTATTTTGACATTTTGATTTTATGATCAATAGTTCGTCTTACAATGCCACCTTTGATGATAAAAATTAAAACATATAATGGCAAAATTGGAGATGTAAGGTTTTCCACAGCCAACATCAAGCCTCATAATAGGATCCATGAGGGTGAATCATGAGAGGATTATGGGATGTAATTAAGGGGGTTATTTAATGTTTGCCGTCGTTCGTGAGGGGAGGGTCTTCATAAAGCGATAGCGACAGTCGTAGCCGACGCACATCCGTGCACATTATTACACATGTGTGAGCAGCAGGCATGTGCACAGGCTGAACATGTGCTCATTTTTAATGTATGCACCACACATAAACACACACAGTTGTACACACACATGTATAAACAGGGCATCACAGCGAGAGGGATCTAATAAACGTAATATGTAAGCATTTAAGCCGCATGTCATGACTTTTATTGGACAATTTTGAATAATTACCAGGGCTTATAAAGCTTAGAATATTTATTAAAGCCAGCAACATCATCTTGCTTTAATAAGGAGTCTATTGTCTTTTTCTTTTTCCAAATTAGACAGAGCTGTCATTCACTTCAAGTATGTAGGAAAGATTGACACTGCCGAGGATGGAGCAGGACCACTGACTAATGAAAGGATAACACTGATGGTATTCAAAATTTTTCTTCTTGTCAAAAAATACTGTAAAAACTAAAACCAACAATGCACAGTAATTTCCAAAAGCAGCTGGACACTGTAGTTTATAGCAAATGTTACTCAAACAGAAGGAAATAGAGCATTTGTACGGGACTATTTTCAGCTGTGGATTAATACACATTTGGTGCTCTCATCAGTATTTCCAGCAGCAGGGTGGTGTATGTGGGATAATTCAAATAAACCTTCAGTGTGTGTGATCATGACATTGAAGGAGCCTGTCCAACAGTGCAACAGTGTGGCTCATTAGTGTGTTTTTAATAGCTTTTGGACAACATTTGAGGCAGTGGTAGAGACAGTTTTAGAAAGAGGAAGGACATGAATCTAAGCCCCTTCACAAAGCACAGAAAACTTTGAACTGACATTAATGATTAGGTTTTTACTTTTTGTAAAAAAAAATAAAATAAAATAAAATAAAATAAATGCATTTTTTATGTTTTATCTGTTGAGTAAACTGCTGAAAAAACAAAATACTAAAATACTAACCTGTATATGAGCCTTTACACCTTTTTATTTGTGAAAATGGTGGATAGGGTGCACTGGGTGCAAATGGCAGTTTGGTGCAGGGGAAAAAACAGCACACAAAGGAAAAGAAGAGGTTGTCAAATATCTGCTTTAACTATATTTTCAATTATTAAAAAAAAAACAACCTCTCTGTGGTTCCTTAAACACACACATACAGAGGTCTTGACCATACTGTACTCAGTGGTAGCCAATGGAGCTACCATTACAGCCATAGACCTGGAAGGAGCTCTATAAAACAGAGGAATAAGATACATAAGGCTTTGGACACACAGGCACTACCTTAGCATGATCACTGTTTAGCAATAAATAATGAGACATGCAAAGACAACGCAGCTGATGACCGTTCATTGTAGAACTGTAAAGTCAATAGTTTTTACCCTTTTCCACCAAAGCTAGCGTGTGTATGCAGGTGTTTTAAACATGAGAAAACCTGTTAAATATAAGTGTTAGACTGCTTTCCTATTGCCAGTAGACAAGTGTACCTTTCTGTGTTGTAAACAGTAGAAAGCAACATGGAGGCCATTGAAAATGTTTTGTTTTGTTTTGTTTTTTTTATATCTGTTACTTATTCAGTCTCTGTTAAACTCAGAGCAGTCTAGATTTGAAACTATGTTTAAGCACTGCTTGGACAGTGACAGATAGTATTTCATGTCAGTCTGACAATGCATCACGGCAGCAAAGTGGCTATAAAATTAGCGCCTCCACCCCAATGTTGTATTTCCATAATTGCCAATAGAGACCAACCAGTTGGAGCTGGAGCCGATAAACTCCCGTGAATACTGCAGAGTCATTTGTCCCTTTAATGAATGCCAATTGTAACCTTTCCCATTAAATACAAAAGCCACATGTTAAGGTTTTTTTGTGCAGTGGGAAAGGACCGTTAAATGAATAAAAAGCCAGACATAACAAAAGTGTAAACAGCATGAGAGTTGAAGAAATTTTAAAAAATGCGTATCATTTTTTAGAGCTAAGTCTGTCATATACATGTTTGTATGAACATAGCTGTGATTGTTTGGTTTCCTTTCATGTCGAGTACAAAAATCAGTACTAACAGTGAGAGAAGAACGTGCCAAGGAGGGAATAAAACTGTAAAGCTGTTGTTGTTTTTTCACAAACATGTTTGTTCTTCCTCAACTCATCTGTCATCGACCTCCATCTGTGCCACATCTGATGAGTAAGGTCACATCTCAGTCACCCAAAATGAACATCAGGAGGATCCTCACAGAGAGACATGGGGGTGGAAGGTGGGATGAGAGAATGAGGTAGACAGAAGGATTTCTGTGTCAGTTGTTTTCTCATTGCTCAATCAGCCAGTCATTCTGCCTGTCAGGACACATGTGCATCTATATGACAGCATGTGTGAGTGTTTGAGTGATGGTTTCTCTGCAGTCAGACTGAATCTGTTCTCCACCTCGAATGTCTGTTTGATTCTGTGAACTTGGCAGTCTCAGGGAAGACACTTTTTAACTGAATAAATCAGAAAGTGTTTATCATCCCAGAGGAAAAGAGTGTACTTCTTTATGTGTGTGTGCATGCATGTGTGTGATTGTAAGTGTTTGAGTCGGTTACAAGTGGAAGAATGCAATTAACTTGCCTGGGCATCTCTGGAGAGATGGCAGCACTTTGCAATTCTTTACCAACATAAATTAAAAGGATCCAGCCTGAGGCAAAGTTAGACACTGACAGCCTCTTAGGCCTGACAGCCTCCACAGCCTTCCCATCATGCCACAGGAGGGCCGAGTGGACCAGGACTCCTGCCAGTCATTAATATGCTTTCTGTGTGTTGATGTGTGAGCATTTGCATACCTTCTGCTTTTAGGATCTACAGCTCTGGCACTTCTGAAAACTCCAACACCCATTTAATATTAGCTCACAATCAATAACATCAACTGTCACTTTAAAATGACATATAGGCCTATTGTTAGTACCACAGATCATGCTTATGGAAACTTGTGTGCATGACTCTGAGATGATGTGGTGCAATTGTTTTCCTTGTGTAATCCAGAGGCAATTAATGGGGGAAAACTTCCTTGGCAGTGAGTTTAATCTCATTAACTACAGTACACAGTGTTTTTAAGCTTTGCTATTTGTCTGTGCATTCAGCCTGGTCTAGACAATATGCCGTCTATTTCACAAGTAGGAGCACGACAAGCTGTTTATGAGATCTTGGGGGAAATGTGATGCTGCAATATGACAGGGCTTACAGATAAGCCTCCCTCCATAGCACAAAGTCAAACAAGAGAGAGTTGGTCCACAGCCTGCAGGCGCTCACGGGCATTATTGACACAGAGCCTCCACCCTGCGCACAGCCATATTTAGTGGAATTTTTCACAGAAAGATGGCTGAGATGGGTTTTGTTTTCTGAGAGTATGTCTGTGTGAGACTGGGTTTATTGGTTGTTATTTGTCCAGGTGCCTCCTATGTCCTGGTTAAGGCACTTAAAAGCAACGTAAGGTCAATTTTCCATGCACTAATTATTTGAAATATATCCATGAGTTCAAAATGTACTCTCTAATGGATACCATTCATTGAACTAGAGTTCTTATGATCAGTTGATTTATCTTTTTTTATAAGGCAAGCATTCTTTGGTTCCGGCTATTTAAATATGGGCATTTGCTGCTTTTCTGTTTTAAGGGTCACTCTCACTGCTGCGATACGCAAATAATATTTGCGCAGCGCTTTTCCGTGCTCAAACCATACACACAGGCACGGTTCGGACACGGTGTGAAATTTCGCATTGTTGTGTTCCAAGTCTGCGCTGCGTGAACGGATGTGGGTGAACATGGACGAGAGTAGCAGCAGCAGCAGCAGCAGCATCGAGCTAGCAAGGTAACGTTTAGCAAGCGTCAACATCAACTTTCTTTAGCACTTACCACTCTCACTGCAGCCACCAAGCTGGACAATGGACTGCCAGACGTTGTCCTTTAATTCATTGTTCATAAAATCATCCCGTCTTTTATCAAAAAGGACGTGGTGCTGTGAAACGAGGTTTATCAGCCTTTCTCCCATACTGTCCTGCCTGACTGGATTTCAGACTCTCCCGGCGACTATAAACAAACAATTTCATTGGCCCAGCTGTGTAGTTCCGCCGGCGAATTCCGCGGGGGTCAAAGTCTGGGTGGAAACTTTTTTCACCGCATGAAAGTTCCGCCCCGGTGTGCAAACTTCCATAAGAACCCATGAAATCAATTTTTATATTTTTCCGCGAGAATAATCTGCACGGATATTCGCCCTCAGTGAGAATGGACTTTTATATGAGAGAAAAGTGATTTTCATTGGGTGTTGGACTGTTGGTCAGACAAAACAAGACATATAAAGACAGCACCTTGGGCTCTAGCAAGTAGTGGTATGGTCTGATCAACCAGTCCAGACCTGGGTGTTCACTCTGAACGTTAACCCAGAACCCCGACTGATTTTGTCCTGTGACATTTCCAATAAAGTTTACTCAAACAAGATGGCATCCTCAGCAATGTTGACAAAAAGAGGAAGGGGGTATTACTTTGTGATTCTGATTTTAACTGAAAGCAAGAAGAAGAAAAAAGAAGAAACCATGGAATTGCTCAGCCGTCATACGACATTGACAGACAAATGACCAACATTTCTTACATGGCAAAAATCCTTTGACCTCCCTTAAACAGAATTTCAAACAACAGCTGATTGGGCAGAAATCTGGCCAAACACTAAAATTTGTAAAGTCCCAACATATCTACTGATTTCCTGCACATATGAGTGGGAAAAAAATTAACTGATACAGTCCTTCAAGTCTTTTTGTTTTATAGAACCTAACAGATCAAATTCTGATATTACAAAGACAATTCTTTTGGTTTGTGATGCTTAAACAATTTCACCACTGCTGCATTAGTAATAACAAAAGGAACTGGGCTGACCCTGTTTCTCTGGACAATCCACACACCTCACTGTTTTCACACAGAAACTCAATTGAAAAGTATTCACAGCATGAGTTATCAGTAAACTGTTTGTTCAAAGAGTTGTTGTTGTCATTTTTTAATGGTCTTAGCACCGCAAATTAAGTCTATTCACATCAATTGTACTGGAGCAGCTCCGAAATGGATCTCATAATTTGGAAAAATCAAACCAATCAAAACTATCTACAAGTTGTTGGGGGTTTTGTTATTTGGGTGAATTAACCCTTTTACTATAAACAAAAAGTTTCCGCTAACATGTAAAAATATTAAGCCTTCAAAGTAAATATAAGATGTACAAACAAAAAGTAAACATGTCGACACATCTTTACTATTTGTCCATTAGTTGGGCTTGCATAATGAAATGTTTAAATCTGTGCAGTAAAACTCACTGAATTGCTGCCAAAAGCACTTCTCACATTATTATCGAGCAGCGGATTTTTTCAGGATGAAAAGGAATACCTCTGGTGACAAAAGCTAATCCAGATCAGACAGTGTCTGTGTGTAAATGATGCATTTGTTCCAAAAAACGGAGAGGGTATCAAAATTACCTAATCATCAAGGAATAAAATTTGGCAGCAGTACACACAGTGAGCATGGATGAGACTAATTTACTAAACATACCCTCCAGTCTCATAATTATATGTAATTTTACCAGCATAATTAACTAATTTAATTACTACTCCTCAAGAGCATCAATTATTGATATTACAGAGCATTCAGATGGCAGGCAGAGCTCTCGACGTGGCGCGCATTCAGAGGGTGGTAAACACATGCTGGCTCTCCAAGAGTCTTGGCCAGCTTCCTGCTAGCGCTCAGCGAACGGGTGAGAGAGGTAGAGACAGACGGAGGGAGGAAGAGAGGGACAGAAGAAGAGAAGAAATAGCATGTTTGTGTGTGTGTGTTTGTGTGAAGGAAAAAGAGAGAGAGTGTGCCATCACATACATCCAGCATTCCTTCACATAGTTAATTAGAGCTTTGTGTCGGCCTCATGAGGAATTTCAGAGGTGGACAAATGAAGCTTTTTGCCCTCACTTGGCTGGATGTCAGCCCACACAGCTTATCATTCAGGCTACTGTGTGTGAGAAGAAAAAAAAGGTCTAAGTCTATGCTTCTATATACATGTCATTAAAGTATAAAACATCATAGACCATATGTTTCTATCAAATCATACAGAGTAATCCCTTTTTGGAAACCTTCCCAGCTCCTGACATATAGCAGATTTAGTTGTCCATTATTTATTCTCAGTGGAGCAACAACAAAACATGTCAAATTGGGTGCTTGTATGTTTGAACCATGTCCAATAGGCACTGTGTCTATTTTTCATTTTGATAATCCAGCCGGCTTGCCTCTCCATGTAAAGTGAATGCAGGTGTGGATGTTGGCCAAACAACACTGTGATTACAGGCAAATTTTAATATTTTACATACTTGGCAGTTTACATGTGTAATATCCATATTCAAATGACATCGTCAGTGTCCGCTAATGATTAAAGGAGGAGTTCACAGGAACAAACACGCAGCATCTGCCGCAGAGCAAGAGCTGACAAATCCTCTGTTAAAACCGCAGTGTGAACATTTGGCTTCAGAACATTTTGTTTCTACTACAAGAGCTGTTTAAAGTAATTTAATGATTATTTGTGACCTGTTACACTGCTGAAGGATTTACTGTACTATCACACACATACCCAGATGATTTCAGTCTCAACCTTTTTGTCAAATACAGCGTTGATGGAGTAGAGCAATACTTAAAACAAGATGTAAAGTCCCTCTAAATTGTTACCAGAATGATTCGTCTTTTCACCACAGCTGCAAATGTAGTGGGAGAACATATGTAACCTGTTAAATAGCTAATAACGGAGCTGCACATGTGGATGTGTTGAAATATTTGAAATGTTCCAGCATTTTTCACTGCAGTGCTACTAAGTTTTACCATGCTGGACTTCTCTGTTGTTCTGTGTGTGGCCTTTTATTACCACCCACTTTTGGTCCATTAGTACCCTTCATGACCTGCAGTGCACAGCATTCAGCAGCAATGCTTTAAAATGCTGTACAACTAATGAAACTGAGCATAAAATACTTGCCTTTTAGCAAAAGGTTAGAACAGAGGGAAAAAAGCATACAATGTCTGTATAGCACATGTACTAAAACTACAGATACAATTAAACTGAGAATGGGTTTTCAGCTTGGTTTAAATCATATTTAACTAATAAACAGTGTCCTGTCAGCTTGGGTGCTAATGTATCAGAGACTCATAATATTGAATGTGGTATTCCTCAAGGATGTGTTCTTAGCCCGGTTTTGTACATGCTTCCACTTGGAAATATTATTAGCCACCACCATGTCAATGACCATTATTATGCTGATGACATACAATTGTACATCTCTGTGACACCAAATGCCCAAAATGCACTGCATGCTCTCATTGCCTGCCTTCATGATTGGATGGGTTAAAAGTTTTTAAAACTATGAGGATAAAACTGAAATTCTAATAATTGGACACAAAACAGCAAGTGAAAAACTGCACTCTATGTTTGGCGGCTTTAGTAAGCACATTTTTTTTTAATTACTACAACCTTGGGAGTGGTTTTAGACTCAGATTTATATTTTACTTCTCATTTTAACAAGGGCATTTTTTTCATCTCAGGAACATCACTAAAGTCAAACCTTTTTTAAAAATCAAAAAGATCCTGAAATAGTCACTCACACTTTCATTACCAGCTGTTTAGACTATTATAATTCCTTTTTCACTGCATTATCCAAAATGTCTTTTAAAAAAAAAACAAAAAAAAACATTACCCCAATTTCACAGTGCCCCACTGCTAAAGTCGCTACACTGGTTACATGTATCCTTTAGAATTGATTTTTATGTTCTGTTACTTGTTTATAACGCTTTGAATGACCTTGGTCCTGCATACATCAGAGATTTCCTTTCATTTTATGTTCTAACCAGATCACTGGGGTCCTCCACTGCTTTACTTTTAAATGTTCCTTATGTCTCCCATAAAAGTACCGCTGAGAGTGCTTTCTGTTTTTATGCCCCTAAATTGTGGGTCTCGCTGCCTCTGGATATTAGAATGGCAAACTATCTCAGTATTGTTTTTTTAAAAAAAAAAAGGTAACTTAAGGTCCTACCTTTTTATCGGGCTTTTTAATATGGAGTAACATTGCAGTCTTAATTATAGGTATTAATCATTGGTTTTTACTTGATTCAATCCCTGCTGTTTATTGTTACCCTGTTTTATTTATATATTTTCTTTCTATACTACAGACATTTAATTCATTTTTTTTAATATATATATTTTATTGTCTTATTGTTGTAATTTTCTAGTCTTGCAGTAGTTTATGTACAATTGTTTGTGTTATCCTTTAAATCGTGTCTGTGTAATTTCAATTTAGCTATGTGTCGCACTTTGGGCTGCATGTTTGTATGAAAATTGCTATATAGATAAAGTTGACTGGAGTTGAGAATGTAAATAATATCTTGAAACTGTTACAGTTATAATTACTGCATGATATTAAATGCGGTCAACTTGCAAGTTGTTTGGTTTCATTAAATAGCTTAATAGCTTAGCTTTTCATCAAATCCTAAGAAAAGACCAAAACCAGCGATCTGTTAGTGTCTCAGGACTGTCAGACTGTGGCTCTTCAGTCACAAGCTCATTTGTTCTTACTGATAAGAATACAATAATAACCAATCAACACTTTTTTAAAATAGTTACATAGTGCTCCACATGCATATTACAACAAAGATTTTTAGAAATCAGCATAATAATTCAATATATTTGATCAAGTACAAGCGCAGAGAATGAAAAAGAATGAAACGTCCAACAACAAAATATTAAAAAAGAATGAAATCCACAGAAGAGCAGATAAACTAAGACTAGAAAAACTAGAACTAGAAGGGGGGAAAAGTAGGTAAAAAAAAAGAAAAATAGAAAAATAGGTGTCCCATATGAGTACTTAAAATGCAAAGATCAGTCGCAAATCATTTTTTAAAAAGGCTAAATCATTTTCTATAACAGCTGATCACTACAGTAATTTTTAGCAAACTTGCTGAAACAGGAAGAAATAATGCATTTGTTGTGTATCAATACACAATTAGTGCTTACAGTAAATAGTGTGTATTTACCGCTGCAGGACAATTTCTGTGGGACTCGGTCAAAATAAACTACAGTGTGTGTTCATGGTAATGAATGAAAATGTCACCCAGTACAACAGTGTGACTCTTTGATGTGTTTTAATAGGCTGTGGACAATGATGGAGCTCTGTGGTACAGAGGAATGAGATATATCTATGGATACAAACACAATATCTTTTAGTGGCTACAATTTATTGTTGGTTGGGTCTTTTCATGGGATTCATTGACAATTACACAGATATGGAAGAGGAAGGAGGAAATGTCAAGCATTAGAGGAATGCTTAAAAAAATAAAGATGATATTTTGCAGCAGAAATGTTTAGCGGTGTCCTCTTTTGACCCATTGGATGAATTAAGCAAACCCCTTGGGGCCCCTGACCCCCAGACTGGGGACCATTGGGTTAACATAATGTGAATGAGGACACCATTCAGTATATACAAATGTTACTGCACAGACAGTCTGATCCAACCATGTCAGAGTGGTTCAGGCTGGTCCCAAGTGAGCTGGCTGGCCTGTACTTGAAGTGGTGAGGCGAGGCGCACCGAGCACTGGGGTGAAAATGAAGTGTCTGACATCACGATAGGTGTGTGCATGTGTATCACCATGTTTGTGTGTTGGAAAAAGAGATCGAAGCAAGAAGAGGGAAAGTGTTTCTGAAAAGGATGTGCACCAGTATGTGTCACTTGCACTATACATGTCGGTTCACACGTGCATGTGAGTGATCATGTTTTGTATGCACGACAATATACTGCATGCACTCATTTGTGTGTGTGCTGACATATGTGTTTGTGCACTCACATATGACTATAAGTGTGTGTGTGTGTGTGTGTGTGTGTGTGTGTGTGTGTGTGTGTGTGTGTGTGAGTGAGTGCCCTGAACATCTCCTCTGTGCTCCTCTCTAATTATATTCATAACAGCAATCTGAATGTGCAGGGCCCATGATGAATGTGCCACCCAAGTGTGACTTGCTCCTAATAGGATTCTGGGATACGCCAGCAGTCGACAACAGGGGCCCCGAGTGGCAGACAACGCCCCACGCCTCGGTGTCACACGCACGCACGCACACACACGTACACATAAATACATAGACTTGTAGTGCACACAGCATAATCATATACATACAGTGATGAAAAGTTCATGATTGTGTCAGTGAGCTTTCTTTTCTTTTCACTTTCTTTCTCACTCACTTTCTCCCCCTCATTATCCATCACTCCCTATGAATTTGTAGTCACTCTCACCTTCAGCACATAGGCGGTGCCAGGGACGGGTTTACAGGACTTAAACCTGTCTGTTTTCAGCAATGTCCTGAATCTTTAGTGTTAATCGCATGTGGCATTTTTTGCAGTAAACCCAGGTCATAGCTTCAAAGGAACCAGTGTGTTTTCAATGGTGGAAGCAGAAGACAGGCTTTCTCAAATATCATTTTGTTGAATGTTCGTTCTTTAAGGTACACCATCTAAAGTATTTCACTGAAGTGAAAATAAAATGGCCATTCAGTCAGATTACAGGATAGGATGATATATAGCTTTGTTTTACTTAGTTTCATATACACTCCTGTGCTACTAGATGCTAGATGCACCCAGGCTCACCATCAGGGGGGTCAAAGGGTACAGATGCCCCCAGTTCAAGGCCCACGGGGGGCCATGCAAAGGTCTATGGTTGACCCTTACATGGGATCAAGCAGCAACAATTTAGTCATGTGTATTTGCACGATAAATAAAAGTATTTTTATCATTAAAATATATTTTAAAGTTGTCATATGATACCCCAAAGGTAAGATACTGCCATCATATGGAACTAAAAGACCTAAAGCATCCATAGCATGACTTGTTGGTATCAACAAGTCATGCTATCTTGGTGGGAAGGTGCTAAATAACACACACACACAAAGTTAGGCTAAATTTTGGCTTGGGAAGAAGTGGCATTGCCATCTTTAAAAATGGTGCATTTGAATATTTCTCGGGTTCCTAAACAGTCTTGGAATTACATAAATTAGCACATTATAAACACTGGATTTAGAAATGGTGATAGATGAAGAGTAAATTTATTTGTTCCCTCGTGGTTTGATTTTTTGAGTTAATTCCTTGCCAAAGTTTCTTGAATTAATATTCAGTTTTACTTTTCTCTAATCATTCAGCAGAGGGATTATTCCCTTGTAGGTATTAGAGCTAAGGGTGGGTTTGTGATGGTCGTGCTGGAGTCTGTGGGGCTAGGGGGGGCCAATTTGGAAATTTTTGTCCCCATCCTTAATTCCTAATGGCTGGTCTGGGTGCACCTGTAAAATACAATGTAATCTAATACAACAGCACAGCCATAAATTCTTTACAAAGATAATAATGCTCAGCTTTGATCGATACTGTCAGAGATGTATGAATTTAACTTGATGTTTAATATTGAGGCTGTAGTTTGCAGAGGTGTTGAACTGGACTGCATTACACTGAACAGTAAGTCTAATGTTTTGCCTGTGCCATTTACAAACATGAGAGGGGAAAAAAATAAGTAACACACTTAAGCAGACACGGCTGGTATAAATGTGCTAGCAGGGTTAAGCCCTGCCTATCTTTTACCATAAAGACGAGAAAATTATTAAATTAGAGAAAATATTAAAATATTAGTTATTGAACCTTAGAACTAATTGGATTTGGTGGAACCTATAGCAGCAACAACACTAAAACAGTCACAAAAGCAGGATTTATCTAAATGGGATGTTTTTTTACAGCCCATACTCCTAGAATCAGCTTCCAATCATTGTTGTCACATCGTGAGTGACAGGTGTCGTGACAAGCCCCCTTGATTTACTGTCCAGCTGAGCTAAATGCTTTCAGCCCAGGCCACTGACTTTTGGCCAATGACAGTGCGTGGAAGTACAGTGACGGCCTGCCCGCTGTTACTGTAGTGGGAGAGTGAGCTAATTGCGTTAGCATCATGCTGAATGAGGTGGATTATTTTAAATGCTGTCTATGGAGTGGGACCTCGTCCAGTAATCATTGGACTTGGTGATTAACCTGTTTGCATCCCAGAAAGGCCGTCGATGTGAGCTTCTCTTCAAATAAGGTAGGCCCAAGTAGGGCTGGGCGGTATTCGCAGTGACGGTAACTTACCGCAGTAAACATGAGCCACGGTGCTGCTTTTGTGATCACCTTCATACCGCAGTACTCCGGCTACGGTGGCAGAACGGGGCCCGGCAGCCTGCCTGCCTCACGCACCCCCCTCGCTACTTGATGGAGGAGGCCTGGCCGACTAGACCAAACCCAGGCCCGCGGGAGAAGGGGGCCCGGGTGCCGCCGGCCCTCCCTCTTTCCTCCAATGTTTATACATACTATATAACGTTTTATACACAATAATAGATGGATTAGCAACCGTTTTACTTCTGACGATAAATAGTTTCCATCCTAGACTTGTATGGCTTTTTAAATTGTTTTATTTAAGGTGTAAAAAAAAAAAAGAGAGAAGACGATACTGTGATATCATACCGTCACCGCATCCCCCAAAATAATACTATGATACTGATTTTAGGCCATACCGCCCAGTCGTAGGCCCAAGCACTAACCTCTTATTAAAGGAGCATTACTCTTTTCCTTTCTTTACCTTTCCTGTGTGTGTGTGTGTGTGTGTGTGTGTATGAGGGGTCAAACGTATCAGCGAACACACACACACTGCATTCACTGCATACTTGATACGTGTAAATTGTGTGTGCAACCATCACCGTGTACTTGCTTCGCGTGCACTGCGCGTGCATTCACCATGCATTCACCATGTACTGTTACACATGCAATGCGTGTGCAATGCCTGCACATGCCTAGACGTGTGATTATTAGACGTGCGTGCGTAGACACGTCATGTAATCACAGGGATCAAAAGTGTCAGCTGTTGAAGCAACAACACGTCGTGTTACGGACGTGTGACACGTAGCATCGCTATGCTAACTAGCTTGCTATGCTAATCAGACATGCGTGTGTAGACATGTCATGTAATCAGAGTGGTCAAAAGTGTCAGCTGTTGAAGCAACAACGCGTCGTGTTACGGACGTGTGACACGTAGCATCGCTATGCTAACTCTGCTAATCAGACGTGTGTGCGTAGACACGTCATGTATCACAGAGGTCAAAAGTGTCAACTCTTGAAGCAACAACATGTCGTGTTACGGACATGTGACATGTAGCATCGCTATGCTAACTCTGCTAATCGGACGTGTGTAGACACGTAGGTGTAGTGTATGTGTAGCGTTTGTAACGCGCTGTGCACACGTACTGATAAGACGTGTGAGCGCATCGTGTGAGTGGAGCGCACAACGCCTGCGCGTCATGTAGCGGGCGTGTGTGTAAGACTCGTGTCTCCATAGTAACCCTATGTAAAATGTAGGTGTGCGCTCATGCGGTTTGATTAGATCTGATGTGTCCTAAGTAGGCGCAAGTGACGCGTTGTAGTGTGGTTGGGTGAAACGTTTGACCCCTCATAGTGTGTGTGTGTGTGTGTGTGTGTGAGCAAGCAAGCGAACCAGCAAGAGAGAGAGAGAGAGAGAGAGAGAGAGAGAGAGGTTTTGGCATCAGATTATTTTTGTAGTTAGCCTAATTCTCTAGTTTTGTTGTAGTGCATTGTTGCTGTAACCCGGTACTGTATCTCGGTGTGATGTTACTGTTACTGCAGCTGAACTATCGATCAGTATAGGCCATAGGCCTAATGCGTTAGTCCTCCCACCCAGCTGCTACTGTGCTTAAGTATAATACAGTCCAGTACATCAACACCACTATGACCCTAGTATTAGTTCATTCAATTGTATTCAGACAATGGCCAGGTGAATATGAAAACATTTTGAGGAAACTGTGGGGAGCATCAGGTTATATCAGCTTTTCACATGTTAACTGAGAAATTACACATGGAAATGCACCCAAACTGCATAGAGGGACTGAAGGGAAGTTGTTTAAGTTACACATAACTTTGGTCTAGTATGAACAGAACATGTTTATAAGCTCTTCTACCCTTTTGTTTTGGTTGTTAGTCTAGGCTTGGTGTGCCTTTAGGTTGTGCTCCATGTACCAAGTAGCAGCCCTGCAATAAATACCAGCTTTGTGGTGTTCCCAAAGTTCAGTATTTGTTGAGACTGTGTCACAGAGGTGTTGATTCAATAATGTGGTCACTTTTGAGGCTTTAGTAGGAGTGTCTGTCTATCTGCCAGTGATCTGCAACTTGTCACTGTGTGTTTTTGCAAAAGCCTTATGACTGTGTGGTGTCCTAAATTATCACTTTTAAGGTTGTTCATTTTGTCAGAGTCAATACATGTACATTGCTTGTATTTTGAACTTTGAAACAACAAAGTCTTGATTGTATTGAGCTGTCCCCCACCACAAAGACTCACCTCTTCTTGCCTCATTATTTACCTATGTGAAATAAAAACTCTGCCAAATGCTTAAAGGGGTACTCCAGTGATTTTACAAATAAAGGTCAGCTCTGAATGAAAGAAATCCTGATGATGTCATTAAGGTCGTGAACCTCTGGGCACCTCTCTGCTCCTGCAATGGACATATCATCACCTCCGTGCCTCCCATATCTGTATACAATACAATTGTAATACAGTTCAGTTGTGCTGCATTATATATAACTATATTTCTATATTGCCATATAATCACAAAAACTGTTACACTGCTTATAGCATTGAAAAAAACACACGGGGAGATAATCTCATTGTTTTATTCTCCTTTCATTTGTATTTCTGCTTTTCTGTGCTGTATTTTTGTGAATTTTGTGTCAGCACCTTGGGTCATGGGAAATGACAGTTTGTTTCCGCATACTCTGTTTGAGGAAATGACAAATAAAAAAACTTGACTTAAAGGCGCTGCATGTAAGAATGTAGCCAAAATTCAAAATACTGCCGCGAGTCATCTACTGACTGCGTGAGTAGTAGTCGACGGTGGATGGTGCAACAGGCCAAAACACAAATTCAAAACATAAACATGATTTGCAGACCGTAAAATATTTCTTTTAAATGCGAATATTCTGGCTTTACTATTGTTGTCGGTGAGATCAGTATGTTATATTAACATTATTCCTTAGTCTCTGTGACATATTACAATGATTTTATGACTATTTCCTTTAGATTTCTTACATACAGCTCCTTTGAGTTGACTTGACTGAGGTCGTTTCAATTTAGGCTTAGCAATATAACTATAACAGAAAAAAAGCCAAAAATTGGCTCAACCTAAAAGAAATTGCAATAGTGATGTTTCACAGTTTTTATTAGTTCTAATACCCTCCTGTATCATAAATTGAAAGTATACATTCATGGATCTAGTGGAACTTTTTCAAGGTCAATAGCAAAGTTTCATCATTTTTACAGTTACATGATCTTGGTAAAATTATGTTAATGTTGGAGGGTCTCTGTACACCTATCCAACATGTTTGACAAGTTTTTTTGGTCAATATTTTCAATGAAACACTTTTTAAGAGGATATTCTGATGCATTGTACCTGTATTTGGGGTACAAATATTCGTATAACATCTTAAGAATTAGCGCCCCACGAATGACGGTCACACAGTTCTGAACACGCTTCTCCACCGTAAAGTTTGATTTTCTGTGACCCACCCACCATCCCAACCTGCCTTCTTGCAAGATTGCTCTGGACTGCTCCCTTGTTTAATTTCAAAATATGTGCGATATGTACAAATTTGGATGCATTACTTTTCATAGGAAAACATGCAAACAGTTTAATGAACAACCTGTAGGATCAGGTGGTATTGGAGCCTGACCCATACTAGGGACTTGAAGTTAGGACATCTTGATTGCTGCTGCTTCAATCTTGACCATTCTTGTTTCTTAATGGTGTGTCCCAAGTGCCGGACATATTGAAGTGCAATAAATAAAACACCTTTGGAGTGACATTTAAAAATGCTGTACAATGTATTGTAAATTGAACTATAATAATACCACAAGAAAACAGCAATCATATTGCTTTGATATTTACTCTTGCATGCATAGATCTCATCCAATGCACTTGGCTATCAAAGCACTCACTTATTCATAAATATTACCATACTCATTACCATATTCAGGGGTATTACATTGTCCCTTTGTATAGGTTGTATTCTATGTGCATCTAATATAGCATCTGTCTATTTGTGTGCAATACTTGATTACCATAAGAAAGAGCTATGAGTTTTCTACCTTCAGGTTCAATTAAGGAGCTGCACCTATTCAGGTATGTTGAGATGAGATCTGAGACTTGGATCGGATGTATGGGATAAGACATATAGTCAAAGGCCTTTCCTTTGGGACGCCATTACCATGGTGAGATGGCACAGGAGGCCCTTACTCACAAACACACCACTCCGCATCCATCCGTCAAAGTGTCAGCCTGGTTTCTCCTCTCCTGCCTCCCAAGAAATCCATTGTGTGAAGGCAGAATCCTGCTGCAGCGAGTTGTAGTGTCTTGTAGCCCTGTAGCGTATATATCACATATATCCATCCTGTGACTGACATCAAAGCCATGGCTGTTTGATGTGTTGGCCGTCTTGGTTGGTCCCAGATGAGCAAGGAGGGCAGGCAGACAGGCAGGCAGGGTACTGGACAACCTATCAGGCCCCCACAGGCCCCCAGCAGGCCCCTCAACAGGGCTCTGATGGGCTGTGGCATTGATAGACCATCTGTAACTGTGTCACGTTGGATTACAGTGAGCGGGAGAGAAACACAAAAGAGGGAAGAAGAAGAGAGAAGGAGGGAGGGAAGAAGAGAGAGGAGGGGGAGACCAAGGGATCAAACCCTCTCCTCCTCCAAGAGAGCCTCTTTCTGTCTTTCTCTCAGAGACAGGTCCTTATCCTGGAAGAAAAGACTTAATCCCTAACCCCCCTAAATTTACCACCTCCCTCCTCTCCTTCCTCGTCATTCTCTTGCTGCCCCTGCCCCTCTCTCTCTCTCTGCTGCTGCTGCTGAGGGACAGTAGTGTCTCAGCTGTAAGGCTTTGTGTTCCTCCTGGGAACCTGCCTAGGAGATTGATCTGCGCAACGTGAGGAGCACAAAGACCTTGGGGTTTACGCGCCACAGAGCCAGCCATGTATCAAGATGTATCCGGCGTGGGAGTAGCCATACCTGTCTTATCGCATCATGGCTAAACGGACAGATGATGGGAGGAAGAAGGAGCGCAGAGGGAGGAGAGGAGAGGAGAGAAGAGGGGGTTGGGGTTGCACTGCTTGGCACAAATTGAACGGCAGGGAAAGGAAAATGAGTTCATGTTGTGTGTGGTGTTTTAGTCTTTGTTCAGATCGGTCTGTTTTTCATCCTTGGTTGTCATTTTCTTATGAAATAGGTGCTCTGAAAGCTCTAGCTTTTCTAGATCTACTCTTGTGCTAAAGGAAGTTGGCCTATCAGAAGGGCCTGATCAAAACATCCCGATGTATAGAATGTCACCAAATCACCAAATACAGATTATTGCATTCCATAACTAATGAAAATGGCCTCTGAGTGGATGCTTCAATACAAATTTTACATTTTTTGTCATAATTTGACACATACATAATGTCTTAAAGAAAGACACAGAGAATAAAGGTCTCAGTTTTTGGATCGAAAAAAATGTCCAAGTCAAATTGCAAGTCTTTTTTGATTCTGTCAATTTGAGTCGGACGTCAACAAATTTGTGACTCCAGTCCAAATCATGTGACATGAGTCCACACCTACGCCGTCTACTATGTCGACTGAAGGCAAATTTGATTTATTATTACACTTTTACAAATGTTTTCTGATACGACTGATGATGTGACGACATTGACTGTTCATAGGAAACAAATATGCAGTCTCCACTGTTAAAGTCCAATGTTGTGCTGATTCTCCATTCACCCTGACCTCCTCACTCTATAATAATGTCACCTTACCTGCTCCTTAGCTGTTGTCATAAATCCTTCAGCCGCTTTGTCAATTGAAAAGTTAACATAAGTTGTTTTAGAGCACTTGCTGAAATTTCTGGGGAGGACAGTCTTACTTTGGTTCAAATAAAGGATCTGAATTCACCTTACCAGTTAACAGTACAGACAACTGAAATCATTTTAACATTCAACCATCTCGTGAAACAAATAACTCACGAGTTCATTCTTTAGTTCCTTCCACACATGCACCACAACCCTGAAATTATTCAGACATTGCCTTCAGGAGCTGTATGTAAAAACGCAAATATCCAAATCAGTTGGATCGGACATTGAACAGACTTTACCCTGCAAGTACAAAGTCCGTGTAATGTGCAACTGAGCCCATGGGTGAACACAGCAGATCATTGTCTGGAGAATTCACAGTGAAGCTGGCAAGCTTGCTCAAAACCAAAAGAAAAAACTTCCACCACCACCTTCCAGGTAAATAAGAAAGATCATTTACATCAAGAAAGTAGCAAAAATGTCTAACTGGAGAGATGATTAGGTTCGGAAACGTCTGTCGGTAAGGGCCAAAGCCAAAATCATCAGACAAATTCAAGGAACAGCAAGAGACTCTGTGACCGACAATGTGACCATCTCAATGTCCTGTCTGTTGCACACTCTACCCATGCACCACCCCTCACCTTAACCAAACAGAGCATTTTCAGTTGGCAAAAAAAGTGTCTGACAAGGACAATCTCCTGTTCTGTGCCACATGCATGAAAGGGCAACTCTGAACAATGTCTTGAGTTTGTTTGAGTAAATGGCTTTTAAGATACATAGAAGTCTTAAAACTGTACTTAATTCTTTAACCCACATACAAACACATTTTAAAGATGGTCTGCCTCGTAGAAGATATTTCCGCACACTTAGATCTATGCTGTGTTTCATTTTTTTACTTTGAGCTTTTGGTCTACGATAGCTTCATCAGAGCATGCACACATTATAAGGTTTTATTGCATTTTTGGCTCTCAAGACTGAGGGATGTTTTCAGTTTTAGTTTAGTTTTCAGTTGAGTACTACAGCTGTGCATTGTACCTGGATTATTTTCATGACCAAACAGCTCCTATTTTGGTTTTCATTGCACCAGCAGTAGTCACGGAAAGTTAGCGCAAGCATTGCTTGGACAAAACTCTTAGTTTCATGGAGCTGTTAACATTAAGGCCTTTCTATATGGCTAGTTTGGGAATAAACTCTTTCTAAGTATTGTCTACTTGCACCTTGACTGGAGCACAACACCTTGGCTGTAAATCTATGTGCTGCCTACCAGGCTGTGTGCTGCAGCTCGCCCACACACTGTGGGCAAAATAATAAGCACCCCGAGGCTCTGCCAAGGCCTCTCAGCCTTTGTGATAGATGGCATTCTTTTTTCTCTATTTCTGCTGTTTCTTCTATCGCACCATTTACACACACATGCACACCAACGCAGGAACACACACACACACACACACACTTGGTGTTAGGCCCACTGCATCAGTGAGATCCAGTCTCTGGCTCCACTGTGTGCTGGTGTATCTAAGAATCCTATTTTGCTGTTCCATTGTGTGAGTGGAGATAGAGGCCCATCACCGAGAGCGCAAGGTCACCGAACACATCAGCACAAAAGAGCCCTATCTCCCGCTCTCTGTCCGTGTGTGAAAGTGTGTGCTCTCTCTCTATCTATCTATCTCCCTGCCTCTCTCTCCCTCTGTCTCACACACACACACACACACACACACACACACACACACACACACACACACACTCTCTCTCTATCTCTGCCGCAGTCACTCTCTCTTATTCATTCACTCTACAAGCCATGAGCAGACAGCTCCTTGAATGTCCTGACCTCAAATACGCTGAAATAGCCACAATAGCCTCCCTGACTACAAAATATCAGGCCTCTCAATCTGGACTCAGTGACTCAGAGCTTCTATTTATCAGGATGTGAAGAGTGTAGAGAGCTGATCCTATTGTTAGATTGGGATCATAGACTATGGGGTTATGAAGGGAGACAGTAACAGCATGGAGGAAAACTTTATCATATGCCTCACCCTTTATTGGATGATGCAATAGAATGAGTCATCTCTTCAAGTGATCTCATCATTGTTCATTCCACCTTTATGCATTTACCAAATTGTTTCATTTCCCATATTGATCTTAATATTGATATTAGCACCAGTAGGTCTGAAAGGGGAGGTAATAATCTTTCACGTCTTAAAGCGACAGTTGGTCATATTTGCTGGAACTGTCACTATATCTACACAGTAGTACAAGAGACAGATAGTCTAGTTTTCATGTACAAAAAAATCACATTCCTCCTCCTCCTACTGCATCTAATGGTATTTGCTAGAACCTCTAGTTCTAATGCAGCTGTCAATCAGGTTAATCACTGCTTGATATTTTAGTGTACTGTTTAGCTGTAAAATAGCTTGCTCTGGCCAGTGGGTGGTGCTTTGTTTTGGTTCAACTGCCCCCCCCCACAAATCCTGTGAGATTACCAAATGTTGCATGTTCTTGTCCCAAAAAATAATAATAATGGATGGATGTCAACCAGCAGCTTGCTATGTATGTAGACCTATGCAGTGCAGTGTGCACTGAAAAGGCCAAAAAAGGAGGAAAAAAGCTGAGAGTTTGGCTGAGATCCTGGATAAAGAGGCAGAGATTTGATAAATAACTCGGATTATGCAGTACTGCATGAGTTGCATTAACATTTGTAAAGGGGTGTTTTTATATAGTTTTGATGTTATTAAATATGGACCCCTATGACTTCAATTCATTAAGAATTCTATCTGTTTTTGGATTCCTTATTTATTGGAGTCATGTCAAAGTTTTTGTCAATATTTCAACGTCGCATTAAGTGAGTAATTGATAAACAACTGATCATTTGGTAGCTGAAGCATTTCTTAAAATAGTTTCAAATCAGGACTTCAACCCTAAAATTCCTCATACACATTCAAGCCAAGAGCATTAAAGGGCCAGTGTGTAAAATGGGTTGAAAACCGTTGAAAACAGTGGCATCAGTGGTCAAATTCTAGATTGCAGGGCTCACTCGCTCACCCCTCCCGTCGGGTAAATGATGGTGGCCTCGTAGGGACAAAAAGCCTTGTGCAGACACGAGTTTTTCAGGAGTAGGTCTATCTAGCGACGAGGTGAATGTTTATTTAGAAATCTAAACCATGTTACAATATTGTAATGAATCCCTCACGAGCAGGAGACCAGAGTAGCGTTCGGGAAAAAGGCCCGTTTATTTGAGGACTCCAAAAACTCCGGTAACACTCCAGGGGGTAAAAGACTCTGTCCCAAACTCTGACTCTTCTACTACTCACTTACAGTACCCAGCAGGGCAGCCCTCCCCTCTCTGCTCCACCAATCTCCAGCCCTCACACTGACTGACAGCGTAGCCGGTAAACAGAGCTCAGCTGTTTATTTAGCCTAGCGATATCTCCAGACTATAGTAGCTGCAATGGCCGACTTTGAACGCAATTTTGAAGAGCTTCTTGTAGCGGACACAGACCCAGAGCCATACCTGTTTGAGCCGGAGCATACAGATGAGGAACTCCATGTGTTTGATGCTGAGCGGGCGAGAAGAGAGGCTGAATGCACAGAATGGGATTCGGTGCTACTGCTACCATCGTTGGGGAGATATATCATCAGGAGGAAAAACGCCGCAGAGAGTGCATCACAAGGAGTGAAGTTGCATCTTCTTTTCCTCGCAGATGATGGTTCGGGTTCATTCTCTCCTGTTGCGTGGTAAGTGTGGTCCATTCGCAAACTTTATAACTAAAAAAACCTTTCACTACTCTCTATCGACAAAATACTAACACTCTCTGTTGTTTCCTCCTCCTTCTTCCTTCCTTCTGCTGTCTTCATTGTATATATATATATATATATAAGCATAATTATAAGGCTACAAATTTTATAGTGATTATACACTATACAATATAATATACAATATAAACATATTAATTGGTAGAAGATTCAGATTCAGATTTGATAATAAATCATGCCAAATATTACACATTGGCCCTTTAAATGTTGATCTGAGTTAAACATCGAAGGGGGTGGGGGTGAGGAAATGAAGCGTCACAGGTACAGCCTGTGTCGACTTAACCCAGATGAACCCTTTCACACTGGTGATGGAGACACACATTTCCTGGGTCAGCAGTCTGCTGTGGAAGGGGTTTTAGACACAAAAAGGGTGCAATGGTCCTCACAGTATCATTTTAGTTCCCCTGGGGATTTGTTTGATTTTGCTATTTAATGTCTATATTTTACTTTATTGCTTTATTATTACTTACCTGTTATTAATACTAAATCCACCTCATGCCATTGCTGCTTTAAACACCTGGGTTCAGGTGTGTCTTTCCCAGGACAAAACCTCTGCTGCACAGAAACAAATGCAGTTAATGTCTGTGTCACTCGAGATCCTGAGCTTTCTGTCTCATTAGACAAGCAGAGCAGCCATCATCATGATGATCTGATGACCTGCAATGTCTACATCATTACCATACAGCATACATTCATTACCATTAATGATCTGCAAAGTTAAACTCTGCTCTGCTACTTTGAGGAGTTGATGCACTACATAGGCTACAGGGCTGTGCTCTTTAATCAAACGTGCTTCCCGAGCCTCTTCAGAAATATATTTAGCATCTCTAAGGAATGTGTTTTCTATCTCCCATTTTCAAATAGATCATCACTGAGAATGCTCCTAGTATAGAAATCCCAAGTGAAAGAAGTCATGGCTGGCCTGGATCCTAAAACAGACATAAACAATCTACAGTATGTGGGCCAGCGCCAGGGAGAAAGTGATTGTGTGACATAAAAGGGAATAATAAGACATAATGCATTCTGCTCTTACCAACTAGTGTCCAACACATGCAGAAAAAACTAACAGTGTCGACTACGAGTTAAGAGTTTTATGTTGTTAATCCACAGAGATATAGGCAGGTCCATACGGATTCTTGGCAGCAAACACTAGGGTTTGATAGGGTTTTATATATGTGTGTGTGTGTGTGTGTGTGTGTGTGTGTGTGTGTGTGTGTGGCAGCACTGCAGCATACTACATAAATATTGTAGTGGGTTCTTAACCATCCTCTAGAGTCTCCTCTTGGCAACTGGAAGTGAATAATGCATTACGGAGATGCTGGAAAGATAGTGCTTTATTACAGTTTTGAAGTATAATATGAGTTGTTTGCCTCTGAAACTGCTCAGCGGGGGAAATGCTTCTACTTATTGTCGACCTTTTTATGGGCCATTCTGTCTTTTTTCCCCCTTTTGATTCATATTTAATAATTCAGGTTATCTCACACAAAGGAGAATTGTTTTTAAGTCATATAGAAGTAGCACACATCAACAACATTAGAAAGCTCTGATCCAAACTGAAGCTGCTGTTTTTGTAGATCTGGTATTTCGGTTTTCATTCAGAGAATTTTGTGTTCGCTATTGGTGTTTCCATGGTGATATAAATCATTTTTCTTCCACTTAACAATGGATCAAATGGAGCTAAAAACAGAATCAAAGCAGCTTGTGGATACAGCACAAACGGACGTTTTCTTTAAATAAAAGAAGGGCAGAAACATTGTGGAGCCTCTTGATTATACTGGAAATGCAAATGTCTTTAGTTATTTTAAGAGGTTTAAAAAACGTAAGAAAAGCTCAAATTACAAAAATGACACAAAAGTAGGCTCACTGTTTCCTGCTCCTATCTAAATATATGTGATGCAATATGAATAAATGATATAAAAACATACAAAGCATTGCTGATTTATTTTTCTAACTTTTTAGGATCACAACAGTCCATTCAAGCTATGCAGCTATCTATTCTCCCAGCCTTTATTTATTATGATACAGAATCCCACTTCCTGCACACACATGAAAACACACACAATGTGACATCACATTAAAGCATGACAACAGTTTTCTCTCAAAATCATCAGAGAGGAAAATAAGTGTTGGAGGAAATTAACTGTTAGAAAATGGCACAAACAGTGCAGCCTTGTCACTTGAAATTGACTGGGGGTAGTTGAGGAGATATAGTGCTGAGAGGCCTGACTCTCTCCCTCTCTGCTCTTACGATGTGCAGGCTCTTTCATCTGGTAAACAAATGTCTGAGATCTAAAGGCTTTCCCATAGTTGTTATGCTAACCTTGGAGAGCGAAGCCACTCCATTAGCATTTGAAGGAGCTAAATATTAGCTAAGAAAGAGAGTGCTCCCATTTAAAGGCATGAGAAAAAGTCCGCTGCCTTTGGTACCTAACCATCTGTGCTGGCTTCTCTCCCTGCACTGCAAACACGACTTCAGGAGCCGCCCAGAGCTCAGGCTACTAACAGCACATACTTTGAGCCCTGCCTCTGAAAATAAGCCTTTCTTACGCCACATCTTTTAATTCAGATAGACTCCAGCAGAGCTTCACTCCATCTAAATAAAGCTGTTTAGACTCAAGACCAAACAGGCAATTTTCCATGACAAGTCCATTTTTTTTTTAAATATTTAGGTTCCAGTGTGATTGTGTGTGAATGCTGCCAAAGCAAAACCACCAGTGTGGTGGAATATAAAACACAGAAAGCTGTCCACCCTCCAAAGCACGTCAAACTGTTTCACAATCATCAGGCCTGAGAAAAGTAGATAGTGTAAAGCCTCCAATAATATTTAGATTTTCTGAATGCAAGTAGGCTGTGAGAAAAGTGTGACAATTAACAGCTGAATGTTGAAGCACCTGCCTCATTTTCACTGTAATATAAGTTACATGTTCAGTTATCATTTAGCTGTCATGACAAGATATCTCTTTAAGACTGCCAGTGACAATTTTTGACACTGAAAGTTCATTCTTGACCATAGAAACAGTGAGTGACAAAACAGCCTCAGAAACTGAGACTGAAGGCCATAATATGTTCTAGATAAAGTGGTTCTTACAAAGTGTTATCTGAATAGTGTTTATAGTCTAAAGAGTAGGCTATAGGTATTCAGAGCAGACAAAAGTGGGGTTGAAAAGGCTGTCATCTTAAGGCCTCAACACATCAAGCCAACGGTTCAGCACCTTGAATTGGTATCTGAGCTATCGCAGCCCATCAGTGAATATAAATAATCTGATTGGCAGTTCAGCTCAATGCATGAAAAGAAAAACAAAGTGAGGAAAGCAAAGAAACGGCTTAAGTCAAAAGGGAGCGAGATCGAAACATACCTGCTGTGTTACTTACGATTATTTTTTGTAGCCAGTTTTTGAGCCATATAACAGAAAAAGTTTGTAAGTGTTTGTTCGAAATCGTTATTGTTCGTGCGCACGGTGTGCACAGTAAATATCATTTGTTGTGCCAACATCAGGTTGGGTAAATGTGCTAACTGGCTAACTAGCATCTTGAAACCATGCTGTTGGTCCTCTGGTTTCTCTTTTTGAAAGATGAAAATAGACTACCGCCACCTGCTGGCATGGAGAGTTATTTCCTCTTATGCTGGTGCAGAACGTATGTGCCTGTTGGCTGTAGTTTTTGGGGTGTGTTAAAGTGCAGCTTTTTGGCCAAGACACGGGCAGTGACATGCTGTCAGGGTAAGCAAGGTAGGCAGTTTCTATCTTTCATTTTTCCATTAATTCAATGCTGTTAGGATGAGAAATGTAGCCATTGCGCATCATGTAGTACAAAAACAATTAAGAGACAGACATTGCTGCAAGCCAAAAATGCATGTTGCATATGTACACTTCAATCCTGTATCCTACAACTTCCTGTAAAAAACAAAAAGAAAGACGTCTTCTGTGCCTTTTTACATAAATATGCCAGAAATGTTCTTGGTTACATATAATCAAGATTCCACACTGGAAATTTGCCCAGTTGGATTTAGAAGTGGCTATGTCAGAGCTCTATGTAGCTAACGTATGTCAGCATCAATGTCACCATGGCGGCAGCTGCAGGCATCTCAGACCTGAACAATTTTGCAAAATAGGAATTTTTAAAGCAAAAAGGAAAATACAGCAAGGGGGAAGGACTAGTACAAGAAAAGATTGGCTGTACTGTAAATGGCTGTGCTAGCAGTCGTCGACTGTACCACTGTTCAGTCCCTGAGGATGAGTTTAATAACACTGTAATTGATGTTTCACTAGAAAAGATTGACAGATGGATGTTATCTTACAGTACCCTTGAGATATTTGAGCCATTGTACATTTATGTTTGGCTTTATATTGAAATGACCCATGTTGCTAACTAAACGCGAGACATAAACATAGTTGGTCACTGTGCCATAATTAAGCATATGGTTGCATTCCGATACTGAACATCGGTTACTAGTGCAAAGTAATTACATTTCAAAAGCAGTTACTTTACATGCCACTCTTGTACAGTATGTGAATTCTGTGTCATCGATGATGAGAACTTACTGGATACTGACGGGTGTGTGCTTGCCTGCACGCATAAAGCAAAAAAAGAAATACTTGGTGAATAATTTGTGAAACTTGAACTATTCACTAAACTTGTGCTCTATAGATAATCTGTTAAACATCTACATAGTACAGGGACACAAGTAACTTGTTGAATCTCAGCTAATAAGCTGTTGAAATGTTACAAATACTCTTTAAACTATCAGTAGGTGGACTATCCAAATTCATTTCAGTTTGACACCTATCGGTCTTTGTCAGGTGACGTAACGCTTGTGACAGCCGCAGTGTATTGCGGGCCATTTTGGAGGGCCATTTTGCTTAATTTGTAAGGTTGTCTACATTATTACAGTTTCTGATTTACAGGCCGATGACAGGCTGGCAGATTTATTTCTGTGGTTAGACAAGCTGATGTCTGTTAAACCAGATGATTAATAACTGCTTGATGCTTGAGTAATTATGTTGTATGAAAAAGGGGTAGGATTATTAGATCATTTTCACTTTTTTCTAGCTCCTGTGATGTGAATGAGGTCATTTTTTCACAATAATATAATACACATGAATCTTTTATGCCCACAATTAAAATAAGTAAAGCAAATCAGACAAAACAAGGAAACTAACCGTAACCACCAACCATAACTTTACTTGATTACTGCCAAGTTAGCTTACCTTTGCAGTGACGAGTGTGTTGTCGCAGTCCTGCGGTCGAAATGTGAACAGTTGCTGCACCCAGCCATTCGTGAAATGTCTGTGAGCTTCGAGAGATTTATAGTTTCTGAACTGTTCATATGTGTAAGTGCTGATACCGTAAACGAGGTAGTTTGTTATATCCAGCGATGAAGTTGGAGGCAGTAATGTAGCGTCGGAGCTCCAGTCTTTAGTTGTGAGGTCGTACGGATCTATGTTATTGATTGTCGACAATTTAACCAAATACCAGTCCCTGGCCACCTTGATAAGTTTGTCCCTGTACGGTATCCTCTCATCCTTCTTATTCTTCTCCAGCTCGGCGACTGGGTAACAGTTTAAAAACTCACTACTAACTGCTAACGTTACTAACTACGACTTCCCCGGACAGCTACTCCAGTTCTGTGTTTACATCTGCGGTAAAACCAAAATGGCGCCTGGGGGTGTGTCTGCCAGTTAGGACACGTGACTGACAAAGACCAATTGTAGAAATTGGGGGTTTTAGTTTAGTTTTTCAAGTGCTTTTACCATCACAGATTGAAAACTGTTCAGACTGCACTTTGGCCCATCTATCTGTTGTTTCTAAATGTGGTACTTGGAGTAGATCGGCATATTTGATGAAGCTGATGTACTTGCTTGACTCTTAAACATTTTAGGTTGTACCCACATGGCTGAATGCACTTATAGTAAGCCACTTTGGATAAAAGTATCAGCTAAATAGATGTAATGTAAGTAGTGAGAAGGTACAGAAGAGTGAAGTGTGTTGTGAATTTGCCTCTTGATGCCCGCAGCACTGTGGTGAAACTCTGCTTTCAGCTGTTGTACGTGTGTGATCTGCCCATTCAATTGTCATGTTAATGCAGTAATTAGCTACCACATTCTTTGCCTTTTTTCTCAGAAATGGTGCTGGAGCCAGAGGCTGGTGGTCAGGGGCTGATTTCATGCATAGAATGCATGCTGGGCCACATCACCCAGAGGGAGGTCGGAGCACCCTGCCCGCCCACCTTCAGCCCCTCAGCCCTACTGCTGCTGCTGCTGCACTGGAAGGCACACCTGTTACACTTTCCCAGGGGTGTGGAGGTGGAGAGGGCACTAACACCCTGGAGCAGAAAGAACAAGCACACACACAACATTCACACTGAAAAGGCAGCAACACTGCCGCCCACATTGCGCACACTATAGGGCATGAAACTTTCATTTATCCTCTTTTCCACCACATACTAAAACACATTCCCACACCACAAGTGGATCTGAATCCCCACCCCCCACCACACACAGCCACACACAGACGCACGCAGAACACACACACACACACACACACACACACTTGTTTTTCTTTTTGTAAAGAGCTCTAATTGTATGGGAAAGAGGGAGAGATGCTTTGCTGTGCGTGGATATACAGAGGAAAATCATTTTTTTCCAAGTGACATGAACAGAGAAGAAAATTGGCACAAGAAAGTGTAGGAAAGGTGTGACAAACGATACAAACTGATATTTAGGAGATGTGATTGGGGTCTTCCTGGTCCTCAAGGTCAGAGAGTGAAAAAAAATAAAGTAATTATTCAAATGTATTCAGAGATTAAATAGGAAAACGGATGAATCGCCTCCTGTAGAGTGCTGGAATGAAGGGATGAGAAAAGGGATGAAGAGAGGATGGGTTAATGATTTGAGGGAGGGGGGGCAACCTGCATGGGCCCCCTGCTCTCATTATGGAGGAGCAGGCACAACATAATCCCATCTCTTGCCACCACAGGTGGGCAGTTTTTAGAAATGCTGCAGAAGTAACGTGTGAACTTCAGGCTCCTGGGTGGCTTTTTCCAAAACGACGGTTGACTGACATTTGACGGCAGGAGTTGTTAGGAGATGAGCAGTCAACATCCTACTGATTGGAGCACATGATAACCTTGTATGACCTACAAACATTGAGTCATTCAATCCCCTTTTTCAACAAGCCCAGTAAGCGCAGATCATCTACCATCACTAGCCTGCTAGGGTTACAACTGTCAACTGATATTACTTTTTATCAATGTTATTTTGACACCTGCATCATCAGCAGCTCCTGAACGTTCCTGCTGTGGTCATTCTGCATTACAGAGAGGAAGTGGGTTAGCTCTAGTGTTAGCTATCTCCTCCAGTTCTGGGGAAGAGACAGTCAAAACACATAGCAAGTAGAATCCTGTAGTCTCAGCACTCCATACATTACTCTGTGATTTAATGGCAACATTGTGTAGCATATGGAGTCACAGAGTAATATAGGCAGTGCTAAATCACAGATAGAACTAAGCATGGTTAACTGTCCGTGTCTCCGAGGGAATTCATATGATATGCCTATTTTTTGTGCCAACTCACACAGATGTTGCAACAATCAAATTATGTACAGGGAAGTAGTAGTCAGAACTGAAAAATAACTGTTTTTGTTTTTGTTGTGTGTGTGTAGCCTATACAGATATATATATATATATATATATATATATATATGTATACACAATACTATTTCTTTTATTGAACAAAAAGTAGTGTTATGATGTTGGATGTTACAGGGTGTTAAATACAAATACAAATGCCGAGCCCACTATTCTATCCCACTTTTCATGCATATACCTACGAAAAGCAATGCACCAGAATTCGTATGTAACACACGTAGTCATGAAAGTTGTGATTACATGATGCAGGTGCTGATGGGCAGAATTAGGAAGAAAGAAAGAAGTATAAAGACCAAAAGTTGGGGTGGTGGATGGGTCAACATACACACAACTCCCCTCCAGGAGAACAGTGTTCATGTCCCATGTCTAATCAAGTTATTTCTGAATTATTTCGTATTGACTCGTTACGTTACGTTATGTTTCTTTTCCTAAACCTTACCTATGTAATTTTACGTTAACTATGTAACTTTACGTAAAGTAAGTGCAGCAAGTAAATCAAGTACGTAAAGTGACGACACCCAACCATGTTTTTTGCCCCTACACTTAACGTTACTGGTAGGGGCGGCAATTTGTTGGGCACTAATTAATTAGATATCATACATACCGTTGAATGAGGATATATCTGATTATAACTGATTGTCTGACTGTTCTTATGCATATGGTAATCTTCCTAATAAGACAGTGTTCCTCAAATTTGTTGCAATATATCATATATTGCCTTGCTTACAGTATCACAATATATTGAACAGTAACCCCTGTACTGTGATACATATTATCACCATATTCTTGGTAATACATAGCCATAACATGTATGTAGATAGATAGATAGATAGATAGATAGATAGATAGATAGATAGAAAACGAATTTTAATTTAATTTTGACTGCCTAATAATAATGTTATTGTAGCAGTAATCAGCTTGATTTAACCTTTAGCCTAGCTAAAGAAAGCATATCAATCAATCAATCAATCATGTTCAATGTGATTTGCATTTTATCTTGTGCAAAGTTTCAAAAGTTTGACAAACCTTTGGATGACAGTTTAATGGAATGCAAAAGTGGAGGACAGATGATGAGAAAACAAGAGTCCTCTCACTTTCTCTCTTCCTTTTTTTCTCACTTACTGCCTTCCTCCTTCTCCCCATCCTCACTCTCAATAACATTCCAGTCAGTGGTCTGCAGTTGGATCATAGAGATGCAGGGTCTCTGCTGGCGTCCGGGGTCGCCGACAAGAAAGACAAGGAGCAGATGGTGGTCTTTGTCATTCCCTTCTCTTTTCAGCCTCCTGGCAAGCCTCACCACCTCTCTCTCTCTCTGCACCACATCAGCATTGCAGGAGTATGAATAGGCCCCAACCTTCGCAATGCAAGCAGCCTCGTAGGTATGGACCTCCACAACCAGATGGTGAGATTATTTGGAGCAATTAATTCTCTGAGAGAATCAGTGGGAACATGTTTGCAGCAGAGATTTGGGGGCGCGCGGTTGAATGCATTGAATGACATTCTTCCTCAAAGTCCCTCCAAGAAAAAAAAACTTTCGAAGGGGTGGGAAGGTGGGGGCCTATGGTGGGAGGTTCCACGAAGAACACAGTGAAAGGGGGGACTTTATCCAGGCAAGAAAAGCGCGCGTAAAGTATGAGACTGTGTACGGGGGCTTTTCTTAATGAAAAGAGACAAAGGGTTTACATTGGAATTTCCACATTCCAGAGCAAAAAATAAACAGAAAAATGTGTCTTTATATCTAAATATATTGGATATCTAATGTCACAGAATAACCAGATATGTTTGCCACTTACCACCATGTTGTCTGATTAGCTGTCAGAAGCGATCAATCGACATATCAATCCGTCCATCAACTGCTGCCTTTTGAGGTTCAACAGTCTGTCCTGCTAAGTAGGTGAGCAGTAACATAAGGGCTGTAATCCGTCCCCACACTGCATCACAGACCTTGTAATGACCCTGCAGGTCACAGGGACGAGTCCCTCATTAACTCTGACACCAGTGTTGTCCTCAGTCCTTTCTCTGGATACTTTCTCTGAGGAATTGGACTCTCTTTCATCTATTCCTCTCATTCCCACTCCTGTGGATTAAACATCTCTGATGGTGATGGTCTGTGGACTGAAGTTATTCTAAAGACATTTGAAAAATATTGCAGGTTATAAGTGGCTGCTTCAGCTTTTCATACAGTGACTGAATACAGAAATTTCATAAAGTTAAACATTCAAAGAAGGCCGGCATTATTTTAGATTTCTCTTCTTCCTAAAACCGAAAGCAACAATGTCTTTATCTAACATCCATGTCTTCCAGTAGGCTACATTAGGACTTCTTCCAACTACCCTGACTGAGCCCCAAATCTATATGGTCCTGCTGAAGACACAAATCTTCACAACTTTTTGGTTAATTTTTTCTTAGTGATTTTCTAGCCTCCGCTAAGGTTGTTCCTTGTCACCAGTCCTGTTTGTGACATTCATGGACAGGATCTTGAGCCAGAGGGAGGAAGCGGTCCAGTTTGGGGACCTCAGAATTGCATCTCTGCTTTTCACAGATGATGTGATTCTGTTGGCTGATGGTGGTGAAGAGGGAGCTGAGCCAGAAGAGGAAGCTTTCGATTTACTGGTTCATCTGCATTCTAACCCTCACCTATGGTCATGAGCTTTGAGTAGTGACCGAAAGAATGAGTTCACGGATACAAGTGGCCAAAATTAGTTTTCTCCATGGGGTGTCTTAGCTCAGCCTTAGAGATAGGGTAAGGTCCTCTGACATACAGAGGGAGCTTGGAGTAGAGCCGCTGCTCCTTCGCAAAGGGGTCAGTTGAGGTGGTTTGGCCATCTAATCAGGATGGTTCCTGGACGCCTCCCACTGGACGTGTTCCGGGCATATCCCATTGGTAGGAGGCCCCCGGGGCAGACCCAGAACATGCTAGAGAAATTATATATCTCATCTGGTCTGGGAACACCTTGGGGTCCCCCACGAGGAGCTGGAAAGCGTTGCTGGGGAGAGGGACATCTGGGGTGCTTTGTTTGGCCTGCTGCCCCTGCGACCCAGCCCCGGATTAAAGTGGATGGATAGATGGATATTCAAACAGGACGAAATGGTGCATTTGTTCAGGACTATTTTCAGCTGTGGATTAATTTGGTGCTCTGGTGATCTTCCTGGCAGCAGGATGGTGTATGTTTGATTGAGTCAAAACCAATACAGTACTGTATATAAGTTGAATTTGTCACTGTGAAGAGGAGGGGATGGTGGTGGCATCACACCAAGGTGAAATGACTGCCAAGCGGCAGACCACTGTCCAAATTCAACAAACAACAACACTGGTTGTTTTTCAGCGACTCGTCGCTGCATTTCCAGCAACTTTTGTGCCAAAACATGATCTTTTCCTACCATAACCAAGTGGGGTTTTTATTTTTAACCCTGTCCCTGTTGAGACATAAAGTTTTGACATATCATCTACATACTAAGATGCAAATGTAACGTATCTGTGGTCTGCAGAAATGTACAATGCCAACATTTATTCTGGCCATTGGGATGAAATTTCAGGTGCACAGTAAGGTCATCCATGTAATACAGAGTTGTTTTAAGCTGTACACATAGTAATAATAACCTCTTACCCCCCACCCTCATAGAATGTATGCACTGCTCATTCAAGAGCTTTTTTTAACCAGATTTCTGCACCAAACCACCAGGCTGGGCTACTCTTTATTTAGCTTAATAGCTAAATGAGAGTCATTTAGAGCTCATTTTTCACTGCTGAGATAATGTTAGTCTCCTACTCTTTCTTTCCATCCTGTAGCCAAATGTTTGAGTCTGGGAGTCTATTGTACTGTCCTTTGACAAGTTTAACAAATAATCTAAAAGAAACTTTGTTCACTTTCTAAATCCATGTGTATAGATAATGTGACATAAATCTGAAGGACATTTACACTTGAATGTATATTTTGAGTTACACCACATCATAAAACATCACCTACATGTTTATATTATGTCTTAAAACCTCAAAAGAAATAGGCAATAAACATTGTAAAAATGGTGACCACAGCTCATGATTGCTGGTTGTCATAGTAATACAAGGTGCATTTTGGCCACACACATTTTCCAGGTGCACAGCAGTCAGGTATAAGATATAAAAAATATAATCAGAGCAAGTGATGGAAAGGTTTATCACTGCAGACAGAGCTCAAAGAAACTCTGATACAGCTCAGCCCTCCACACAGTCTGAGATGACTGAATCTGGCATGGCCAAAATAACTACAATCAGACTGCGGAGTCAACACTGTGTCTTCCAGCTTTTCATAGAGAAGGGAGGTTAGCTGTCCTACACTAGAATCCCTCATCTACAGGGAAAAATTATCAAATGTGCCAAGGGTAAGCTCAAGAGACATCTCTTTAACCAGCAAAAATTAACATGTATATAACAGGACAGCAACTAAGAGGGAGAAATGACAGACAAAACACGCATCTTTTTTTTATCTTAAAAACTCAACTGTAAGTTATTTTTTACTTAAACCAATTAGCAGACACATTAAACCAATTAGCTTACTGAATTACTTTTCATTGCTTCATTTAAGTTCAGTATTTATCTGCAAATCTGCTCTGGAGCAAACAGGAAAACAGCTGACCTTTTTCTGTTTGAGAAAAGACCTATTTTATAACGTGATACATATATTAGTTCATATGTCATAAGTGATATATGACGTGAGCTGAGCATGGCAGGGTAGCGTGAAAAATTGTGCTATGGTTTTAAACTTTGGGATCCATGTTTTCAAGTAAATACATAGGTGATATGAACGACTTTTGACCTGCTTCTAAATCATAGACTGTATAACAATATGTAGCTATCGTGACATATACCACTGATTTGTGGACTCCAGTTTTGAAGCTTCGAACTTGGCATTTTGGCTTGCGCCATCAAGCAGGAAGTGACCAAAGTTGGATGAGAGGGTGGAGATGTGGAGGAACAAGGGGTGGATACTACCTGCGACCGCCTGTCACTTAAAGTGGCCATGCCCTCAATTATGGATCACTTTTAAGGGACCTTGTTGTGAACAATTTCAAGTAGGAACTTTTTTCGTTGTACCAAACTACACCTGCCAGCCATATCACTGCACAGAGGGAAGCGTGCATCTTCTGCTGGCTCACTTAGCACCACTGAGCTAGTTAACGTTACAGCTGAGCTCAGGAGGACGCCATTATTAACTTCTTGCGCTGTCACGAGTCTGAGCCTCTTGCCAGTAAGTAGATACACACTTCTGTCTGCAGAGTCATACTTTTCATATGGTTGGTTGCTGTAATTCAGAAGAGGAGGCAGACATCTCTACAGCTGATATCTCCAACACTCGGCTACTTACAGCAATACAATCCAGATGATTGAATAGCACTACAGGTAAGAGGAATAATATGTATTTTTGATTTTGGTGTGAACTGTCCCTTTAAGCCTCACTAAAATATAAACAGGTCAGTTATATCAAAAGTCATCACCTGTACAGTTGTCATGAATGTTGAAATTAGCTGAAGAGAACAAACCTTTTCTTTGTACCACGCTGTAAACATGTATACTGTTGCTGTTAAGTTGAACATTCTAACATGGGGGTCTATGGGGGTTGACTGGCTTTCAGAGCCAGCCTCAAGGGGCCAGTAGAGGAACTGCAGTTTTTGGCACTTCCTGGTTGGCTTGATTTTTCAGCCCCAGAGGTTGCCACTTGTTTTAAACAGAAGGACACAACTTTGACTTCACTGATATTGTGTCCTAGTGCCCTCTATTTCTCATTTTGGCTAAACTCAACATTTTGTTTCCAAAGCTTGCATCATCAGCAAAGGAAGCAAGTGTTCAGCTGATTGTCTTCTCACTTCCGAGGAAATTTTTGAGCCATTTTTTTTGACGCCTGATAAAATATTGTACAAAGATTAACCTGAAAAAGGAGAGAATTTAGGTTTTGATGCCAGCAGAAGAGACAACAAGCAGGGCAGCAGCTGTACAACAGGATGCAACAAAGGTGCACCTGTTGTCACTCACACACACACACACACACTGATCATCACAAACACACACACTCATACAAATTTGTGCCTGCACCTACATGTTGTTGGGTCTCTCCACAGTTTGGAGTACAAACAGGACATGGCAGAACTGAGCGAGCATCCAAAACGCCAGGTCAGGAGTGTTTGATGTGACCATAGTGGAAAAAAAGGAAGTGAGAGTAGCAGCTGGGGGAGTTATGAAAAACCCCCAGTGGTGATGACAAGATGGTAGTGAATAATGCTTTTAGACTTGACTGAACTGCTTCTGACCTAAATGAGTGTGGCCCAGAACACAGCTCCCCCTTTTAGCACAGATAATATGAGAATAGATCATGGCTACTAAACACAAACCCCACAGGTGGACTGGCACATGGTGCGCCTGTCTGCGGAGAGAACTGTCTATGTGGAGGTTTTTTTTCCTTTTAACTCTATTTTTACTCTGAAGCACATTTTCCATCTTGTTGTGGCTTTTTTTTTTTTGACAACAAAAAAAAACTAAAATAAGTCAATTTATCTGCAACAGTCAAACCACTCTCTTCTTTCTGTTTAATGCTACATATCTATCCGGTATCTCTCATGATGCATGTGCGTGTGTGTGTGTGTGTGTGTGTGTGGATGGTTACTCAGGTTGCACAGAGTAAACACTGAACGCACCTGTGTAAATGACACACAGAGAGCTGTTGTGTTAAGCTGGGAGGCCATCAGGGAATATGGCATATTGTGCAAACTGTGTCACCTGGAGAGAACGAGAAAAAAACAGTGTGGCACCACCCGTCACAACCACAGCTGAGCCGGCTGACGCGGACAGATCTGGGTTCAGAAGATACAAGCAGCTTACCTACACCTGATACAGAGTAAAAAACAGTGCATGCAAATGTTAGATATACTTTGAGGACTGTTGTGCAAGCACTTGGAGACACAGTGTTACCACCCAGCTCAACCAGACAGACCAATAACAGAAAGCCAATCCACCTGTTGGGTATTATTTACAAGCTATTGTCTCTTCTGCTCTAAGATCTGTTGGGCAAACTGTGTCAGCTGGAGAGACTGTTCTGTCACCTATCAAAACCACAAGCTGAATTTAGAGTCATTAGATGATGTATAGAAAGATTCTAAGAAAACTAGGATGATGCAAAACAACCACAAATTAGAGTAAGTACATTTATAAGGCCCTGACACACCAAGCAGATGGTCAGACATTGGTCAACGTTGCCCCGTGAGCGTCTGACGCCCTTATCTTTGTGGTGTGTCCCGCACTGTTGGCCCTCGCCAGCCCTCATCAGCTTTTTTTTAAAGCTGATTCAGCATGTTAAATCGGAATGGAGATGGCAAAGCCCATCAGGGGATGAAATCACTCTGACTGACAGCTCAGCTCAGCGCACGAAAAGAGAAACGGAAGTGAGGAAAGTAAACCAAAGGCTAAAGTCAGGAGGACGTGAGATAAAAAAACACTTGTTATATAAGTTAAGAGTCATTGTTCACGGGCGCACAGTAAATGTATATGCTTCGTTCTTTTGCCATTGGATTGTGTTGTGAATGTGCTAACTGGCTAACTAGCGTCATTATGGCCTTAGGGTTTCCCTTTTTGAGTGATGAACGTAGACTACTGCCATTTGTTGGTATTGAGAGTCATTTCCTCTCATGCAGGTGCAGAACATACTTGCTGGTTTACCATCGGTTGTAGTCTTTGCTGTGTGTTTCGGTGCAACTTTTTGGCTTAGACACAGGCGAAGTGAGGCAACACAACAGCTTTCTTTGCTAGCTCTATAATGTCCATTTTGTGTGTCTGGCCCCTAAGATTATTGTAAACATGTTGTGTCTCTTACAGGCCAGGTGTTTTGCTCTGAAGGTATGTAAGTGATATGTCTATGTCCAAGGAGTTACAAAAAGCAGCTATTAGCTGATATTATTCGATATTGAGGTGTGTTCACACCAAACACAAACCACATTTTTGAGCAGATTGATTACATTCAAAGTTGATGTAAAGACGCATATAGATGTGAGCCCCAGGATCTCTCAATTCAACACCAGTACTGTACAGAGCATAAAAGGAGAAAGCTCGGAGAAGAGGACTACATGGTAAGTTCTGAAAATATGCACGTGCTACTTGGGTAAGCTATTTTGTTGAGCTGCATCTAAGCAAAATGGTCAGAGGAATTTAAGTTAAGTGTGTTAAGGCTTTTATTGTAAAAGGTAGAAAATTGAAAGAGTATAGTGGTAATACTCTGCTGTGGACGCTATGAAGAAATAAAAGAGTTTTGGTTTACACTGCTTTAGAGCATGCAGCTTCCATGTTTAGGCTACATCACTTAATTCTAGCTATGAGTTGTACTTTACAAGGAACCAAGTCAGCACTAAAGTTTGCATTAACTACCCCCCAGTTAGTTAGCAAATCCATTAACACAGCTGTTTGGGCCAAATATTCTTGAGTTGCAAAATTCTCCAAAAAACTAAAAGCAGCCATATTTGTACAAATAACAACAGGTGAAAATTTTTGCTTCAGGCTTGGTGCCAGCACACCTTTTGGAATATTAAAAGTTGTATATTTGTTATTCATTTATTAGCCTACACCGAATAAGCGATGTATTGAAAATGTACAGGTTACTTTTGCCAAGAATCTGGTCTTTGAGAATTAGAGTCTTCACACATTGATACCAATTTACAAAATGTGCCTTTGTCTTTGAATCTTTGCCCCAGTGAGGACCCCTCCAGGCCTACTGGCCATGACTGAACTTTCCAAATAAAGTCTGTTTTGCAAATTATGTGGTTTTCTTTGAATTGCTTGTGTTTTTGAGAATCTTTGTCGGACTGCCCTATATAAGGCTAATAATGCACAATGCTCAACCTAAAAAAGTGGCTTCTTTTCTTTCCCTGTTAAAATGCTAACATGTTGTCAGTACAAGTTTTGAATGTATTTTGAATACTTAATGTATTTTATAGGCTAGGTCTATTTTGCTAATTGTTCTGGTAATGGACCAAGTGAGTATACACATGTAGCTTTGGAAAGCATGGTTGTATGGCAGGGCTTAGTTTGAAATGTTTTTTTAAGCTTGGAAATACTGTGTTACCTCATACACCTACACCTGGATTTAACAGATGGGTGTGGATACTGAGATCAAAAATATTGTCTTCGTGGCTAGTGAGTCAGCTTTCCACCTTGTTAGCTAGTGGAATCTAATTATTTTATTAAAAACAAATTGTTATTTTCACAATGCAAAAAAATCCATTCCAATTCAAAAGAAAAGGGTTGTTCAGTTGTCACCCTCAGTGCTGGTTACCATTATAACATGCTCAATGAAGTGAGATTATCTCCTGTTTTAATGCCATAAGGGAACAAGAGGTGTTGAGCTGCCTCTGTCACTCAAGAGAGTATGTCACCACCCATTGCAACTTCAACCACATCCCAGGGAAACCTCTTGCACAGATGTGGCCATCATGCAATTTCCACTTTGTACACAGTTGCTGCACAGTTGGCCCACCACAAAAGATTTGAAATACTACTAATGCAAGACTTTTTCTAGCTACAGTCACTCACAGTTTCTCTACTGAACTGCACACATGCAGTTTTGGCAGACTGGTCAAGTTAGTAGTCTGACATACACACTGTGTAGCCACAACAAACACAGAGCTTCACCAGTCTTATCTAGTAATGAGTCTCTAGTTACCTGGCTCCAGTCCCCAGTCAACACAGCTATAAACCTTTAGGGAAGTAGAGCCAGCAGGGCTACAATTAGAGAAGTACATGCAAAGGAAGCATGAAAACAAACACAAAGACAGAAGGGCAAAGGATAATGCACACTCATGTTTCCTCCTTTGTTCGGACCTACTTTGAATTACTGCTTGTGTTAAACTTGAGGTCAATCTATGCATCACTGACTGAGTACAGGGCTAAAGACAGACAAGAATAGAATATAACAAGGTTACTGAGCACAAAGAGCCAAAGTACGCCCGTTTACATTCCTACCTACACTAACTGGACACACACAGGACACGCCAAACTGTGCTTTTAAACAAGGTTATTCTCTGAACTCTTATCAACCTCAGATACTTTCACAAAAGTAAAGAATCAGGTTATATTGGCCTGGTCACACAAGCAACACACTAAAATTCATCAACATATTCTTGTGATATATGTGGCTCTAGAAGCATGGTGACACAGGAACAATGTAGTGATTGTTGGTAAATTACGGAAGCTGGTGAGCTAACTGCCCTAGCCAACCAGTCTAGTACTAGTTGCTCACAATAGCTCTGAAAGCTTCTTTCATTTTGTAGGCCAACTGTGAAGTTAACATCGCCCTGGTTCCCTAGACAGAAGGCCAATGGGAATTTTGCATGGGATTTAGGATTACTGCAGAGGGTAAGCTCTGTGGCAAACAAAAGTTTCTGATTCTTTAACATTTTGTTCAGCAAGATAATCTCCACAAATTTTGAAGCACATATGAAATCACCAAGGGTCTCATTTATAAAACAATGCATAGGATCCATCTAAAAATATGTGTGCGGACAAAAGCAACGCACATACTAAAAAACATTGGACAATTTCTGCAATCAAGCCTCCATCTCACCTTTTGCATTGTGAATCTTCTGTCTCTAAAATGTTCGTAAGCATGGGTCAAATTTTCTCCCATCAAGTCTATTTTATAGATCACAACTTTTGGGAAAGAAGCATATGACTCTTTAAGACCTCGTTTTGTGCTTACAAAATGTTTAGAAATTAGACCCCAAGAGTAAAAGCCTAGCGTTCAGCAACACACAAACTTCACCGAGGTTGCATGCCTTCAACGCCGCCACCACCACAAGGAGGCTGTAAATGCGACTAGAGAATATGATGACGCTCTGTAGTCTCACTTAGCCACTTGTTAGCAACCGTCTTTTTTTAAGACAAGAAGCTTCAAATGTGGGGTATCAGACATATTTTATGTTGAAGAACAAAATGTCATATTTTAGGCATTTGTTAACCACAGATCTTATTTCAGGTATCTCATCAAAACACATAAAAAAAACAGAGGGGAGACTGGGAGTGCTAAAATGCTAACTCATTCCTGGGTTTTAGAACTCATTCATGCACCATTCTATAAAGAGTAACTGAAGGGGTCAAAAGCTCTTCAAGGTAGTAGGGTCAATTAGCAAGCTACTTCGCTCAGCTAATAGGACAAATGAATGCACACACTTAAAAGACTTATTTGTCAGATCACCTTCTCTCTCATCCTTACTTATAACTGTCTGTCAACCATTCCTCTATTGTGGAGCAGTTTATATACCAACTAAGGGAATTCAATAAATGTGGATGTTCCAATAGCTAAAAGGCTACAAAAGTTTCCTTCATTTTGGACTCTCCAGCTCTCCACTCCCTCGAAGGTCAGCACTGTCAGGTAAATGTTGCAAAGTGTCAGAGTTTACTTTAAAAGATTCTACCACAAAATGTTGCCATTTGAAATTCTGGGAAGCTGTGGCTAGTCAGGTGGCGATAGTCAGACGGTGATTCTCTCGTAAGTCAGCCCGTTCTTCACCGTCCCCGCCATCTGACGGTTAATGGCTTCTTCGTTTGCAAGGACAAGGAGGGCGCGCAATTCCTTGTCTCTCCAGTTGCTCATCTTTACAGTGTCTGTCAGGTCTGCGTTTCCCTCTTGCTACTAGCTGCTTGCTAATTCCTGCTATCAGCTGTTTCCTGTTTATCCACCGCCAGTGGGTCGCACGTGCGGCGTCATCAACAGCTCCTCCCACAAGTCTTCAACAGCCGTTCCCGTTGCGGAAGGCCGCCTCGGTCTGTTTAAACTAAAAGAGTTCCGCCAATTTGACTACCCTACGAGGCGGAAAATTGGGCACCTCGGATCAACTCGCCATTCTGCCTCTGTGTGTATAAACGCTCGCAGTTGGCCGGCAAAACGGCCCGACATTCGCGGAAAATCTGGCAGTGTAAAAGGGGCTTATATTGCCCATTGGTGTGAATGTAAGCGTGAATGGTTGTCTGTGTCTGTGTCAGTGACCTGTTCAGGATATATACTGCCCTGAACAGGGTGGTGACCTGTCCAGGTTGCAACCTTTGTCAGTTGGAATCAGCTCCAACTCCCTGTGACCATCCAGAGGATAAACTCTTACAGAAAATGGATGGATGGATGGATGGATGAATATGCAAGAGCCCTATCATACAAAGTGTTAAGTACTGTTGGCACTAGTCTGACCTTTTGCCTTTTTATTTTTCTTGAGTTAGCGGCAGAGCTGAAAGAGCTGCCAGGGCCCATTGGTGAATGAAATTACTCTGATTGGCAGTTCAGCTCAGTGCACAAGGGGGGAAACGGAAGTTAGGAGAGCAAACAAACAACCAAAGTCAAGAGGGCGTGAGATCAAAACAAACCTTTTATATTTGGTAAGATTAGGCCTATATTTTAGCCACTAAGCTCTATAGTAAAAACGAGAGGCAACACAACAGTCAACCTTGGTCGCCACTGGCTCTTTGATGTCGGTTTGGTGTCTCTGGGCCTTAAGAATCACCAACCATTGTTTTTTCATCTGCTGGCCTACCATTGTGTGAATATTCATAAGTTGGCACATTGAGATAAACAGTTGAAGGAACTAAATCTTTTAGGTGTAATGACACCAAGAAGTTGCAATGAGATGATGTACTGAATCCAGTGCCAGTCAAATCTCAACCAGTGGAAAACAATTTGAGGAAGGTAAGTCTCCTGGAATTTTTCTCCTCCTCAGTGGAGCAGAAGCTTGAGTGACGTTTAAGTCACCTGCTTTATGAAGGGTTCGTCAAAAATGCATTTGTTTAGTTTGTCACAATTGCACTTTGCTTTTCACACATTGACGATGTGGATAAAAACAGGTGGATGTCTCGTGTTAGTTTCATACAGCCTTTGGTCTGTTTTTGCCTGTAAAATGAATAATTTTATATGGAAAAACTTTTCTTGGCAGGAAGGTTTTCCAACCCATTACCCTTCAGGAAGGAAGCCAGAAGTTTGAAAATTCAGACTCTGTGTACAATCTCCGACTTTCTGTTTCACCATGGACATAAATGGTCAAAATGTAAGCATTAGTGAGTCATTGCTAAGGCCAAACTGGACAGTGTTTTCCTCTTAGACCTCGTCCGTCATCTGCTTGTCATGGAAGAGAGTTCAAGCACCATGTTGCCATTGGAAAGGCTGCCATCAAAGATTCATACCACTGACCCCTTTGAAGTTGTCCCTGAACCAAACATTGTTGCAAGCATTACTGAGCAGAACAGTCACTTCCCATGGCAACAGAAAACAGAGAGCAAGAGAGAGAGACGGAGGGAGGAAGACAGAGAGAGACAGAGAGAAGAGGAAAATACCCATTTAAAGCCATTTAAGCCTTTCAATATTCATGACAGAAGAGGCTGTGGTGGTTCCCATAAAGTTTGGGACATTAAACCTCCAAAGAGGCACTGAGGTGGGTGTCATCCCTGCTAAACTAAGACCTTAGGGCCCCTGTATGAATCCTGGATGGAAAACACTCAGGATGAACTGAAGCTGAGTTTCTATGTTGTCTTGGCAACCTGCCTGAGAGAAAGAAAGAAAGAAAGAAAGAAGGAAAGAGGAGAGGAGAGGAGAGGAGAGGAGTTGTGTGTGAATGGAGGAGCTCCCCATGAGTGGCGCCAGGCAGTCTGCCCGGCGGGCGACTCAATAGGCGCTGTGAGAGAAGGAGCGGAGCGGCGACGCGTCCCGGAGAGCGGAGGAATGTAGGAGGCACAATAACACACAGCTGGAGGAAGGAGTGGCGAGGAGGCGCCGCCAAATTGGCCCGTCCCGGCTCCCCTAGAGCTGCAATCAGGGATGCGAAAATGAAAATGTTTGTTATATGAAGTCACAATAACAATTCATTCAATCAGAGATGATGATGATGAGCTAGAATTAGGGTATATATTCTTGAGAACTCATTTTCTCTTATGAAGTAAATCTGATAAAAACACAAGTGAGCAAAATTACAACTGACTGCAGAAGTGAGGCATACATAACACTGTAATAATAGACTACAATTTGGTCAGACACTCCCCATTTACTGTAACAGAAACACTTGTATGAATATGTGATATTGGTCCAAGTTGCCTGCCAATATTAACGCATCTCCGAGTTTAATGGGTAAGTCCAAAAATGAATTAGAAGTGGTCAGTTTTTATTTATAGACGTGTTAAATTGACTGGCTGCTGTCAGGTTACGCTTTGATTTCATTTCACCCGGTGAGGTAAAGCAGGTTTCTTTTTTTCGTCTAAGCAGGTGGTTTGGCTCGGGATCGTCTGTCACCGGAGTGATCAATACAAGCGGGGCTGTGCGTAATTACGCATCAATGACTACAGCACTAAAGATGCAATAGGACGCTAATCAGCCCGGTGAATTGTGCAAATTTATCATCGCCTCTGGCGGGATCAACCAGAAAATCTCCACGAGAGGCCTCTTGTACGGCTGGACGTAAAGGTAGGCTACTTTACACTTTTTTTCTTTGAACCGCGACCGTAATGCGCCGTTGACTGTTTTAAATCGCCTTTCGCTCCCTCTCTCTCTCTTACACACACACACACACACACACACCTCTCCTACCAACAGGCAGCCCACCGCAGCGCACACAGAATGAGACACGCCTTTTTCTCGGCTCCGTTGTTGGGTCGGTGGGCAGCGGGCTGCCGGTGATTGACCAGCTTCTCTCCCTGATCTGTCAGCCGGCTGGCTTGGCGCCTCCCCTCTCCTCTATAAATGTAGGAAATCTATTCACTCCTTTCACACCGAGCCTGCTGAAGTCAGAGGAACTGTGAGGCTCCACGGGATGTGTTGACAGACTAGAATTTCGCCTTTTGGTTTATTTTATTCTCTCTCTAATTTGCCGCTGTATTAGAGTAGCTTCTATCGTGTTTACAGCGCCGTGGTCTAATCTCAAATACCTCCTGCTACCAGTAACGTAATTATTTGATTATTTTTTTCGTTGCCTCTGTCTCTGAGCCGTTGCTTATCTAAGATGAAGGCTGTTACTCCAGTCCACCCCCAGGACTCCTCCTCCAGCAGCAGCCAGCTCTCCCTGCACTATCTGTCGAAGCAGAGCCTCAACATCGCCCGGTGCAGGATGGAAGAGGAGGACCTGTTCTGCCTGCAGTACGACATGAACGACTGCTACAGCCGGCTGAAGCGCCTGGTGCCCACCATTCCACAGGATAAGAAAGTCAGCAAAGTGGAGATCCTCCAGCATGTCATAGACTACATCCTGGACCTGCAGCTGGCCCTGGAGACGCACCCTTCTCTCCATAAACAACAGCCACAGCGGACCGGGACCTGCCCTCCCCCAGCCTCCAATCCCAGCCGGACACCGCTGACGGTGCTCAACATTGATCACCACCAGGTAAGCTTTAATCAGCGGAGACGACTCTCCGTTCCTCGTTTCCAACGGGACTTATCGGGGACCTCGGTTTACTGTACCTCCCTGTGCCAGACTGCCGTCCGCCAGTCAGACTCAGACAAAGCGCGTCATGCCCGTTATGTGTCATTGTCCTTTCAATGTTTGGGGAAAAAAAGACAGAAGACAAAATGCTACACACCTCACATCACAGCCTTGAAAAATCATGCGTAAAAACGCATTCGGCGTGGGTTAGATTGCGCACTTGATTGCGGGGCTTTATGATTTGCATGATAATGACAGTGTGTGTCAGAGGCCCACCTTATCCCAGGATTGGTGAAGTACCTCAGCCTGCAGCCCACTCCACTGCGCACAATAAGGGCAATTTGTTATTCAATAGGCTATAAGAGAATTTATTATGGGAGATATAGCCGGCTAATTTTCTGCTGCTCTGCTGTATATCATTTATTTTGCAGTGCTTTAGGCCTTGCCTTTATTTGGTCTTATCCATGGGAGCCAAATCGTTTTACATGTTTCTTTTTCTTCTTCTTTTTTGTAGAGGACGTCAATAGTCAAAAAGCCGGAGGACTCTATTTTATGCCGCTGAATAATAAGCACTGCATTGGTAAGTTGACTTGAAATAACATTTGTCATTATTTTATTTATTTATTTTTTTGTGAACAATCAGAAGTTTAATTGCTGTTATTTTAATCATGGATACACATGTGGCCAGGAGAAACCCCCTTCAGTGGTGGTCATTTAAGTATCCCCATTAACTTGATTATTGTAGCCTATATGTGGTGTAAATTGTACATCTCTAGATCGCTCTGGGGAGGCCAGTACATGTCAGAGAAAATAATAATTGAGGAACATGAAATTGGCACCAACCTCAGAGGCAGCTGTGCTTTGCGCAATAACTGTCACTGGTGTAGCAATCTGGGAAGAAGAGAGGGTTAAAACCTCAGCTTGCCCTCTCTTTCATTCTTACACACACACACACACACACACACACACCCACACACACACTCCTTCCTCGCTCTCTCTCATTCACCCTCTGTCTGTCCCTCAGCTCCATTCAAGCTGCTGCCCTGGCTTTAATGTTAGATTTACAACACTGAATCTAAACACACCTGGATAAAAACATGTACCCGGTGTGTGTTACAGTAAGACACTCTCAGTCTATCTCAGCTGCCTCTCGTCAGCCTTGTACAACAGCCTGAGGAGCTGTGTGGTTGTTGTTTGACCTGGTTTGTTTTGGGTTGTTGATCAAGCATGGCCTCTGTTTTGTCGGTGGCGCCAGTCAGTCTGGAGCTCTGCAGCTCACCCCCCCTACTGCTATTCATCCCCTCCACAGGTGTGTAGGCTGCACAGAGCCGCTCCAAAGCCAGCAAAGCTTCGCCAGGGACTCACACCCAACTGGAGGCACAATCACAAGGGGATTTCAAAACTGCTGGGAAGAATTCAACCCAAATAAAATCACTATTCATATCAGCTTTTTTTTTCTCCCATTGAACAAGGAGTCAGTATGTAGACATTTTCCCTCTCCTTCCTCCTGTTTAAGTTGCTCCAACTTTACTGCTTGTCACTCGAAATTTTTCCAATTAGAGAGAAAATATGGAATCCCCACGCTGAGAAGTTTTTGTCGGAAAACCCGTCTGTCAACAGCTATGAAAACTGTTTGTGAATTGTGCTCAAAGAATAACTTAAAATGACTCCAGTTTAAAGCTTTACTAAACTGCGAAAAATCATTGTACATGTTTTGGGACATCTATTGTTTAAAATAGATGATTTGTGTTGAACAGGGATGTCATCCCTGGAATTATAAAATGTTTGATATTGTAAAGAAGAACAATTCTGATTCGAGACAATTAAGAATGTACATATAGAGACACAAATGTTCTATAAAAAGTATGTGAAAGGAAGACTTATATGCTTAAAATAGACTATTGTAATTATAAGATATTTTTATTAAAACCTTTTTTTGTCGTTATGTAAATATTGTGTTTCAACTTTTAAGTCTTTAGTGAATGAACGTGGTTATGCTCTGCCAATAATGTCCTCACATGATGATATCAGTTAACTCTTTGCAGTGTTTTTGGAATAGTTAAATATGTAGCATGTCAGGCTCATTGCAGAGATATTGAATGTGCACTGAAGCAGCCCTCCCTGTGTAGATACGTGGTGGAGTTCAACACAAGTTCTTTTATTATTTGCCCTGCTCTGCTTTCTCTTGAATTGTTTTGTACTCATTAACTATGACAACTTTGACCCGCTTGGAGCAATGGGTCATTCTGCTGTTTGATCTTTTTTTTTTTTTTTCTAAGAAAAAAGAAAGGCCTGATTTGATTCTGTTACATTGCACTCTTGTTAAAAATTAAGTGGAGAGTTACAGCACTTCTGACAGTGTTTACAATACCCCTGAAGAAAATAACTGCTAAACAATGTCTCTGTAATTTTTTGTGCAGTCAGAGATTCTCCTTGAGAAGTTAATAATCTACACCATGAAATCATTCAACTTTGGTTATGAATTGATGAGTATGTGAACATTAACAGACTCCGTTTGAACAACAACCAAATGTATTCAGACAGGCAGTGTCTTTAAGTAGATATTAAATGATTTCCCTGTTGGAGAGTCAGTAGCCATTGTTAATGTAAAGAGTAAAAAAAAAAGCCTTTATTTTTCATGACATTCAACACCGAATTTACCTCACCACCCTCCTGCCAGTGTGAGAGGGCACTTGTACATTACTGTCAGCTGCACTGTTGGACTTGACCTTCACTGGCTTGTGAGGAGTTGTCAAAACAATTAAAGTTTCCAGGAATAAGAATTGTGTCGTCTCAAATTTTGTCTCAGGGGGCCTCTTGTTTTAATGCTGTCATGAAATAATGAGTAAAAAGAGGGAGGTGCAGGGTGAAACTAAACATTATGCAGTGTGAGCGTTTCATGGAAAATAAAGGGTGGTTAAAATATTCAAATTTTGCAGATATCATATAATACCTTAAACCTGTTTTACAGGATTTAGAGATGAAGCTCTTTGTTCTGTGGACTTCTATTAATTCCATCACACACATTGCCATAGCTTCAGCAGGACTGCAGACGTGTATGTGACAGCCAGGAAGTCAGATTTGTGTTAAACTATGAACCAGGTGTCATTCATTTTTAAAGCCAAAAGCAGTATCATATTCTTGCAAAACCAAACTGTAAATGATGTCTCTATATGAAAAAGTTTATTCTACATTAAGATGTTTAAGGGATACTTCTTTATACAATTTAATTCTATGAACAGAATACAAAAATATCGGCTATAGGATATTGCAAAATAGAAACACCTCAATGGTTCAAGGGATTTGTGGAATTACATATTTGCCTACCTTTATTCATCTTGTGGACACTGAAGGACTTAAACAGGCCTCCGTAGCAAGTACAGTGTAAGAAGCATGTGCCACAAAAAGGTTTTATTTCTGTGGATTAATAAATACATATCTGTAGAAAGAGAAAAATGAAAAATTCACAGCATTCGCATTAATCATAATTTTAAATTTTACCTGTGGTTATCTGGCATTTAGCTGACAGCTTCACCTGCAGCAACTTATGATGCGTAAAGATAAACAGTAAACACTTCCTAGATTACTAGCAGTGCCAGAGAGTTGAGATCAGGGTTAAGTTCTCACGCTCCCTCACAAGGATGTAGAAAAAATGTCCAGTAAGGAAGTATGACATTAAAAATACTTAATGACAGCATAATCGCTGGGGCAAACAACTGAAAATCATACTCACACTTTTCATAGAGGTTTATGGGAGCATTCAGATAGAATCAAATGTTCTTAAATGTCCAGAGATTTGAAAAAGAGTAATTTCAAATGATGATTCATGATGCTGTAAAGCTAAAAAAACAAACTCTTAAATGTAAAAATCATTCTTCTTCCAGCCCCTACATTCTTTTTCAGATTTTTTCCTGATTTTCAAATGCAAATTTTTCTCAAAATAATGAAGAAAATTTATCCTGAATATCATTATTGTAATGACATCCACCTCAACAGCTGTCAGAAATAACTGTTGTTTTTAGTTACAGTGAATACCCTTCCTTTCTTCCGATCTCTCACAGAGCTGCCGATTTTTCTTGTAGACACACTGACCCTTGTTTAGTTGTCCCCACATCAACCTGCTGAATGTGGGTTAAAGCGCCTGTTTGACACAGACAAGGCCGGCGCCAGAGACGCCGTGTGGGTGCCACAGACACCTTTCAGACACTCTGCACCACCGTGGCCATCTGAGGATAAGCAGGCCACCTGTGTGTGTTTATAGTCCACAGTGAGAGAGCTGGGCCTCGCTGCCCTTGACAAGCACTGTCCTTGTGATGTGAAACGTGTGTGTGTGAGTGACAAAAGGTAAAAAAAAAAAAAAGAAGTGTTGAAGCACAGGTGGCCAGCTTGACAGTTAGACCTTCCTGATATGATTAAAGATATTCTGCTTAGAGAGAACACAATATGGGCCAGAGAGTTGAAGCCAGGATTCAGCAGCCATGACTGCACACTCATGAGAGCATGGCTGATTCATTTTATCCAGGAAATGCTACTTTTTATAGATAACTTCAGGGATACGGAGGAAGTAAATGAAGCAGACGCTTTAACTTAACCCCGCTGATGTTTCTTCGTATTTACAGGGTAATTCACCCGCTTTTTTCCACAATGCAATTTAATTCATCACATATCAACAAAAGGTATCACTAGAAAGATTTAAATTTAAATGACACTTACTGAAAAATTAAGATAAGGTGACGCATTGTTGTAGTCACCATTTAAAGGTTTACTTGCCACATGTATTTTCTTGGCTTTACTGAAATGATTTGGTTTCAGTGAGTCACTTAAAATCTAACACAGTCCTTACACACGCAAATTTTCTTTCATCTCGTGATCATTTTAACCAATTAAAATTCCTGCTGTGTTAGTTGCTGTCCGCTGCTCTTCTACAGTCTATTTACAGAAAATATTTTTTAACATTAATAGAGAAATGTATTTAAATAGAATGTAATAAATGTGACATTTCCTGGCAAAGACATACAGCGTTAATACAGCCAAGCAGCCCTACACTCATGCTGAAAGTACATCTACACACTCGTTTTATCCTATTAAATGATGCCCCATGAAGATATGTTTTCCCTCACAGCTGCAGTGTTACAGTAAGACAGCATGGACACAGGACAGGACGCTTCTATTACAGCTCCATGATGTGAAGATCTAATTCTCTCTGTTAGTCAGCACCCAAACTGCTGCCATCCCCAGATACATTATTCATCTCTGCTCCGATTATACTTTGCTGCAGCCATATGTTGACTCACAATTCCCACTGTCTTGCTATTACCTCAGTGGTGCCCCATCCTGCATCTCTACAGCTTTGGCACTGCAGGATTTTCCAAATAATCCCTGTTGGGAGTGAGACAGCAGCGTAGCAGCAGGACGGAAAGCGTGTGGGAAGCTTCATGAGCTCTTTCTGCCTCTTTTAATTTTACACAAACTGGAAAAGTGTTCAGGTTCCTACCTACAGCCTTCCTCTCCCTGTGTATGTACTCCTTGCTCCAGATCGTGGGAAAGCATCACATCCTGTTTGATAAGGAGTCCCAAACCACATCGGTCAACCTGTTTTCCACCCTTGAGCTGAGGCTGAGGGAGTGGACGCACTGGCCTTGTGACCAGTCACTCGGAAATGTCATTATGAACACAGTATCATTATCATCAAGACAAGGGACTGGCCAGGCTGCAAGTGGAGCCCATTGTTTGCACAGGTGTGAGTGTGTGTGCATTCATGCATTGCTCTCATTTGTGTGCATGCATTGGAGTGTTCTCCTTTTTTCTTAAAAGTGACTTTCTCGCAGGAGATTACAATATAAAACCAAAATTACAAGAGGGATTAAGCAATTTCTGAGACTCACTTTTTCTGATTAAATCTCGCTTGCTCATTATGAACCACTCTTTTATCCTCTCCTCCCAGGTAAAACTAGCATCACTGATTGTATCCAAGAGAAAGAACTAATGAAATGATTTTTTTTCTGGTGCAACTCCACACAGAAGGAACACACCAGCTCCTAACTCCACAAATTTGCACAACGCACTGTGACACAAACACATAAAACGAGGATGCTCGCCACCGTCTCTGTCTTGAATTAACCTTCCGCATATGTTAAACTGCAATAACAGGTTTGGCTGTCGTGTCTCGCCTCCCTCTCTCCCTGATTTAACTCCACATTACGGCGTTCCACGGGGGCCTATATCCCTGCGTGTTAATCACTGCTCTTCCCGGCGCACAGAGAAATATATGGCGGGTGCTTGCAGAGGAACAGTGGAGGACAAAAACGTGCTCGCTCTTGGACACTACTTGATTACAGACTAATTGGTCTAGAGTGATTAAATATCTCATGCTTCTCACTAATTGCAGCTATTTAAAGCAGCTATTAGCTTAAAATGCCTGCCACCAACAGCCGTTTACTCATAAACAAAATGTGAGATGCAGCAATTCACCTGCATAGCTCAGACTGGAAAACAAGAGTTACAGACTCGCAGAAAGCTTTGTGCTACAGCGAGACACAACAGATCATCCTAAATATTTAAACTTATTTTTTCCAGGAAGCGAGTGAATACTTTATAGAATATATTGGACTGTTTTTTTAAAGACGTACATTTTGAAAAATGAGTTGCCATCTATCTTTTTTTCCCCTCCTGCTATTCCAAATAAGAAACAGATGTACGTTTTCACTGATGCCTGATTAATCACAATTATATTTTCCACATTCATATTACTAGTGATAATTGATGTGTAATTATTTCTTCATTTGGGCTGTGTGTGTATTAATGATTCGACACTTAATGTTTTTATATATGAGAGGAAAATATGAAGAAACAATAGATCCCGCAGTCGATCATTCGTTTTAATTTAGCAGCCTCAGCCGACGCTCTGCACTCAGAGATACTCGAAGAAGAAGGACGTGAACACACACTCTCAACATGTTTATGTGATCTGAGCCTGGAGCGGCCATCAAACACAATCACAGGAGAGTTAATGTGTGTACACCCACCAGTTTAGCTTTAGTGAGGACCTCTTTCAGGGCGACAACAAACAACGACAGGGGTGAAAGGGAGGAAGATGGAGAAAGAGACGCAGTAAGAGAGGAGGAAGAGGGGTAGAGAGTGTGAAAGAGATAGAAGGAGGGAGGAGGGAGGACTTGGCATCACCAGTGCCAACCGCAGCTCCCGGGAGACGGGCGATGAATTACAGAAATGAGATCTCAGACAAATGCCAAGCTTTTCCAAAGAGCAGCGAGAATGGCTGCGCCCCCCTGGAGAACACAGTGATTAGAGAGGGGGAACCAGGGGTCTGCCAAGCCCCTTAAAGGATCTGTGTTAGTGTGTGTGTGTGTGTGTGTGTGTGTGTGTGTGTGTGTGTGTGTGTGTGTGTGTGTGTGTCGGGGTGGCACTGGGACAACAGCCATGTCACAGAACATGACCCTGAGGTGCAGCCATCAGACAGCCAATATGGTGAGTTAAATACCGCTGCTGCATCAGAGCGGAAGGGCTCCAACTGCCTCCAATCAAACAGGTTTCTGTTCACCTAATGAGCCTAATTAATGAGGCTTAGTTTACACTTCTTTGCTCCGAAAGAGGGAACAACGTGCTGGGTTTCCAGAAAAATACAATATCTATCCAACTAAGGTACGGATGCATTTCAGCAAGAGGTCTTCAGCTGTTCAAAGCAAGAATAAAGCAATCATAAATATAGGCACACTCAGGATGACAAGAGAGGCTAAAACTCATTCAGCTGCATTTTTTCAGTTCAATTTTCCATTTTTTTAAGAAGTATTTCTCACCCTTATATTTATTACCTTGTCCTGTCTAGATCAAGCATATGCAAACTGTTTTTTTTTTATTGGGGATTTGTCTCTCACAATTCAAAAGCCTGTTGTTCCCCTCCAACTAGTAGATGTTAAAGTAGAATTCAGCCTGAGAAGAAGAGTGTCAGACGCTGTTATTGGCTCAAAAACTACTGCAAATTCGATTGCCTTTATTTTAGAGCTAAATAAATATTCGATTATTCAGATATTCGTTCGTTGAGTGGGTATTGGTTTAATGGTTTTCAATTTTGGGATTCAGATATTTGTTTTGTTTGTTTGTTGTTTGTTTGAGAAATGATAATTAAGTAATTTGAAATAAATTAAAATCTCTTCTCTTAAAAGCTTCTTCGCCTCGCTCCCGCTCTCTGTTCTTACCAGGAGAAGACTGGTCCTGGAGTTGGTCCTTTTTTAACAGAAACACTGCATCCGGTGCGAGGGTCCTAAGGACAGAGGGATGTCATATGCTGTAAAGCCCTGTGCTGCAAATTGTGATTTGTGATATTGGGCTTTATAAATAACATTGATTGATTGATTGATTGATTGATTGATCTTATAAATATAAATCTCAAATGTTAAATTTGTTGGAGCTAGTTTGCTGTTACTGTGCGTATGTTTCACAACGCTTTGTCAGGCATTGTCTCAATTCTGAGCCTATTATTATGAGTATTTATGTAGGTCTATAAAGCCCCTTTCCCACTGCACAAAAAAACCCACTAACACCTGCTAAATCTGGCTTTTTTGTAAAGTGAAAGGTTGCATCGGCATTCACTCCCAGGTCAAATAACTCTTCAGTAGTCACCGGTATTTATCAGCTCCAGCTCTGATTGTCGAAGATGGAAATACAGCACCGGGGCAGATGTGCTAATTTTAGCCTCTTTGCCAGCGCAATGCAATGACAGGCTGCCAGGAACTGCCGTCTGTCTTTGTGCAAGCAGTGCTCAGACATTGTTCCAAATTTAGTCTTTGTTGAGTTTGATAGAGAAACTGAATAAGAAAGAAATTTAAAAAAAAACAAACAACTAACCACCATAAGCCTCCATGCTGCTTTCCACTCTTTACTAACCTGTTTTCTGTCCCATCCATACCATCAAATGTGGTAAACCAGAAAAACAAAAATCACACACACACATGCAGAGAAAGGCATACTCTTCTACTGCCAAGCCTACATTGCTCTGGTCTGCTGACAATCCATGTGAAGAGAAATGTCTGGCTTAGTCCTTGCAGAGTCGTGTTCAGCCACCCTCTGTGACCCTGCCTTCAACACCCAACCCTTTGGCCAAAGCTTCGAATATATACTGTTGATTACTCCTGAAGCTCTGAAGCCCAAAACATTATATTCAGGACAGCCCTTTTTTGGTTTTAAAAAGGATTGAGTTCTGATTTACAGCCAACATTCACAGAGTGGGCTGTAAAAGTGTCCTTTTGGATAAAGATGTAAGTTCATTCATTCAAAAAGATAACCAATCATTTTTTCTTGATTTTTTTGTAACTATCTTTGTATTAAGTTAACATAAAGACTAGGGACATACAGTGATGCATTGACTACAGATGGAAACATTATTTGACAGACAGGAATCCAGCAAATCAGCACCAAGCCTAACAGATGATAAAAGATAGTGAAATAAAGTAATGGGCAGCATATTACATCACTACCACAGAGGTCATGATTCCATGTGGCCCCATTTCCTGACTTACATCATTAAAGTTGCTGAGCATTACAGACTCAAAATAAAAGGAAGAAAACATAGACATATAGGCAACATATCTAGCCATCTACCCCAGTAGCAACCTACCAAAACAGTTTAATCCCATTTCAGCATGGTAGAGAACAAAGCCACCAACCAGGCCATCTGTAACCACTCTAGCTACAAAGCAATATTGCACTGTGTACTTTCTGACTTGTCTGATGTATTCATTTAACATTGGCCATTTTAGCAGCATGCATTCTGGCAGGTGCTAATTCAAGATTTAAAAATATCCACAAAGACAGTGCTCAGACAATCATTCTGGACTGCAGGGCAATAACATATTATGTACAAAAGGCAATTTGAGAGAGGATGCCATCCCCCTCGGAAGCAAAACAAAATGCGTCTCTTCTTTTAACCTGCTATCTCTCCCCATCCTCTCAATCAAGACACTGTTGGAAAGAGAAGATTATACGTTTTCTAATAATATCAGTATTGTTTTTGCATTCCGAAAATTAATTTTCGGAAGAACTGTGGTCTGTTTGACAAACGAAGTTAGCATAAACAGTTAGCAATGAACTTCTCATAACAACATTCACAACTTGGATTAATTTGTGGTGAAAAACGCTTTATATCCTTTGATTGGAGAAAATAAAGGAATATAAATAATCAAGGAATGGACACATATTTGGACCTTAGGACCACCTCAGATGTGACCACTTTTTTCTCGTCTATCTTGTTTATCAATCTGGTAAATCTTCACGAATTATATTTTGGAGCTTATAGTTTCCATAAATGAATTTCACAATTGAATTGTAGAGAATCTAACTGAGTTAACAATATCCACACTGACAAAAGTTTTAACATTTAACATTATATTCTGATGTGCATATATTAAGCAGCTTAGAAGTAGCTCGTGCAGTTTGCCAGTGGTACTCAGTGGGTTTTGAGGGGTTTATATTATTCTGAAAGCCAAGATTTTGTTTACGTGGAACCAGATGAAAACCCACTGTCCTGGCCCCTGTCTTGTTACTATAACATTAAGCCTGTCATTCATTATTTTAGGAAGACATGGAGGGAAGGTGGCTGATGAGTAGGACCAGATTGCAGTTAACAAGTGTTCACTGCTATCTTGTCATCATGCCTTTACAAGCAAAACTGTATTAATTGGCAATAAGAGTTTCACACTCCAAAAGCCAAGACTATGTTTATTTAAAATGAAACAAAACCCTAAAATAACAAAGAAAAAAAATAAGTAAATGAATAAAGAAAACAAACCATCCCCCTGTTAAAAATGCTCTTCTTCTGGATGGACAATAGTTCAAGGTCATGAAAGAAAAAATGTCATCTAACATGTTTTTGCCTTGATTCAGGATGACAGGAGCCTCTGTGCCACATTATTCTGGTATTTGAAATTCTTTCTGGGACTCAAATATGAGCTATCAGATTCCCTCAGACGAAATTGTCTCTGAGTGGGAATACCAAGTCAGAATGGGGATTTTATTTCAGCGACTGCCTGAGGGGAAACTACATCAAACCAAACAGAAATCACATTGGAGTCTGAGATGACAAATGGAGACCTTGAATAACTGCATTACTGCTATTATATTTGGAAATGGAAAAAATTAATTTCACTGTACTGCAATGTTTCAGTTTCTTACAGATTGCGCATCCAGCCGTACGTATGCGTTTTGATATAGATCATTTACAATTTCATTAGGAAAACATTTGGTCGCATTTACAGCCTTCTGTATTTGTCTGTGTTATGTGCCTGCACAGTGGCACTGAAAGCAAACTGAGAGCAGAGACGGGACAGGGGAGATTCGGTGGAACTGCCTTCAAGAGTGGAGTCACCCAAGAGTGGTGTCTTGGGTGACTCCATATGTCATTTTTGTACTCTCAGATATGTAATTACCCATCGACACAAAGTAGTCCCAGTCCTTCAAATATGACTCAGACTAGTTAAGCACTATGCCAGAAAGTCCAGTCCGGTTTCACATCTGTTTAGTTAAATGTTGTGGTCGACCATGTTGAGTGCAGAACTGACATCTAATAACACTAAAGATGTATCTGACATTGCATAAACGCATTGTTCTTCCCATTTTAATGCAGCAGAAAGCGATTATGCCACTGACCAATAAATACCAGGTCTGAAGTCAGACTGGTGAAGTATAGTATTTTCCTTAAAGGGCACATTATTCAGATAGTGAGATGTGTCTATATAGGCAGGTTCAAAAGACACGTACACTCGACTTACTGGGATGCACAGATGAGTTGCAGGTGGGTGATATAATACATCAGTAATAAGGAAAATATTATTCATATTTTTTTAAATGTGAACGTAGCAGAGAGCAGAGCTGCTGAGCTACTGTCCGACTCTCCGTTAAGAGAGCGAATTTCCACACAAGGAACAGCATAACTTCACTGATTATTTCAGGAGCTAAAAGTTCTGTTTCAAGTTTAAAACAACAATTTTTATTTTTTCCGCTTAAATGTCCCACAATATTTGCTGAGGTAAAATTGCTGCTTTTACTGCTTTACACTCAGCATGAAACAGTTAAATCCTCCATGTAAATACCAGAGCAATTGAATGGGAGATGACATTGACATGAACTGAATTCATGTTACACCCAAAACACACCTATGGTTAATTAAGGGACTAAATACAACCCCTTTGCCCCCTGCAAATTACTTTGCACCTAGATTATGCAGCCTGTTTCATCCCCAAATTGTCAAATACCATCGCTTTCCCGGTATTTTTGGCTTCAGACGCAGATGCAATAAGGCACCTTTAATGACGGTATGATACACCGCCATGTGGTGCCGCCTGGCAGCTTATTATACTGTCGCGAGAAGTGCGAACGCCAGGCAGCGTCGGTTTGAAACACAGCTGGTAATGACGTAATAAAAGCAAAGTCCTTAAAGGGCAGGCAGGAGGGGTGGTGGATGGGTCCAACAAACCCTGGACTACCTATATGCCTTTGAAGCCTAAACCTAACCACATGCTATTGTTGCATTAGGAAATACACTTGAGCCACGCACTTCAGACTTTGTGCTATAGATCATTTAAATAGGGCCCTGAAAGAGACAGTTTACTCCAAATGCAAAAATACATATTTTTCCTCTTACCTGTAGTGCTGTTAATCCGTCTAGGTTGTGTTGGTGTGAGTTGCAGAGTGTTGGAGATATCGGCTGTAGAGCTGTCTGGCTTCTCTCCAATATATTGGAACTAGAAGGCATTCAGCTTGTCGTGCTTCAAGCACCAAAAACAATACATTTGAAAAACTCAACAGCAAAGAAATCATGGCCCAGTTACCTAGGGTAATCCACAGACCTTGTTCTGAGCAGTTTCATGTAGGAATTATTTTCTCTCTATCAAACTACACCCATCAACTGTATCACCATGCAGAAGAAAGGTTGCTGTTCCTCATGAGCAAGAACCTCCTGCTTGTGACAACACGAGATGTAAACGTTAATGGCGTCATCTATAGCTGAGCTGTAACGTTAGCTAGCTCAGTGGTAGATGTACGTCCTTCTGCAGGGTGATATGGTTGGCAGGCATAGATCAGTCTGGGAAAAAAAAGTTTCTACATAAAACTGCTCACAACCACATCTGTCGATTATCCTAAGCAACCAAATCATGATTTCTGGAAAGAGACATTGGGTGCGGTTACATGATGGCTTCTCATTCAGAATGAAATAAATGAATTCTGAATGAAATCATTCGGAATTAAAGTTTTTCCAGGTAGTTTACATGGGAAATCTTCATTCTGAATGAGGGTTTACACGGGAGATCAGTTTAATCGCCTTTATTTGGGTCTGCGCAAGGTTTGGGGCAGGGAAGGTTTCTGATTGGATAGGGGGCGGGGCGGATTTTACGTGTACTGGAAGAAAACACTGTAGTCCTCGCTCCGAATAACAAGATGCTTGACGACGCCATTCTTAGTGCCTTTTTCGGGCTTGTTTTACTTATATTCTTGAAGCAGAAGTATGACAACAACCTTGTTCTGCTAATGCTTCGTCTGCTTCGTTTACAAGGAGCATTTCTATTCGGGTAGGGCTTCCAACCCAAATGCAAAAGGAATACATGGCTCCACATAAAAGCACATATTGCTGCTGAGTTTCAAACATACTTTTTGGCACTTTGAGCACCACAAGTCGAGTGCCAATCTCGTTCCATTACTCATTCATTCATTCATTCATCTTCTAACTGCTTCATCCTCTTGAGGGTCGCGGGGGGGCTGGAGCCTATCCCAGCTGACATTGGGCGAGAGGCAGGGTACACCCTGGACAGGCTGCCAGACTATCGCAGGGCTGACACACAGAGACAGACAACCATTCACGCTCACATTCACACCTATGGACAATTTAGAGTTATCAATTAACCTAGTCCCCAATCTGCATGTCTTTGGACTGTGGGAGGAAGCCGGAGTGCCCGGAGAGAACCCACGCTGACACAGGGAGAACGTGCAAACTCCACACAGAAGGGCTCCCACGCCCGGGATCGAACCGGCATCCCTCTTGCTGTGAGGCGACAGTGCCAACCACCACACCACCGTGCCGCCCTCGTTCCATCACTGTACATTCAAAAGAAGGAAGCGGCTGATATTCCCAGCATTCAGCAACTCACAACAAAAACAATCTAGATTGAATTATGAATTACTGGCTCATGATGACGTGGGTTATATGTGAATTGTGATGCATTATTTTTAGGTATACGTAGGAACACTGCATGAGAACAGCCTGAGAAAAATATGGTCTGGATTTTGTGGTGAACTGTCCCTTTTAAGTACATTTGTCTGGCAATACTTCCATACTTTTATTTATTACTATATTACTTAGGTTAAAGATCTGCCCACTTCTTCCAACACCACAATAAGCACAACATGTGTCTGACTGGAGCGGGCCTTTAACAAATAACAGAAATTGTGTCACACTCATAATACTGACAGCTTCTAAATATTTATATGTTGGCCTTTTATGCATTTACAATGTGTGGGGAAAAATAGCTATAATCTTCTAAGGAGAACTTCTGCTTCATTAGGCTTCAGTTCATTTGAAATAAAGCAACATTTTTCTGTCATTGTTGTGTTTGTAAATGTCTATTTCTCTTTAATGTTTTCTGGTGCGCAGCAGTCGAAGAAACTCTCTCAAGCTGAGTGGAAATTCAGCACAAACTGGATCAAAATGAAACAGCACAGCCTGCTCGCCTGATCCCTCCATATGTTTCCATATAGATATCAAGCCATCGATTAGGGGAATGCTGTCATCTAGTTGGCAGCGATTAGGCTGCTGGCTTTGGCACCCAGTCAACAACTAATTCACATGCTAATGTCTTCCAGATCAGGTCTCGCCCCCAAACTGGTTCTCCTTATTGACTTGATTCCCTGATTGGACAGATGGCCACCTTTCAATATCACAGACGTCTGTTTGTGTTTAGGCTCGGGGTACGGGGTTGTCAAGAGGGGGTGGGGGGTGTGGATTCCCAAGCTTATGAATAAACAACAACAATCATCTAGATAAACAATAACATTATCTGGCGTCTGAACCTTGACGACGATCCATTATGGCCATTACTGTCACATCATGTGCTACAGTCGGCTTTTAATTGTTCTTATTCGCTATTGAGAAAGGGGGAAAAACTCAGACACTGTATCAGTCGACGCTCTTAATTGATTTGTCCTCATGCTTGCCAAGACCGCAGTCAATACAGTCGAGTGCGCTGAAACCTATCAAAGCGGAGCGAGGAGTGAAGACACGAGCACTGAGAACAAAACAGCTGCGGCTTGTGGAGAGAAAGGGGAGAAAGAAAACAGCGTTTCTGTTTCTCCCCGACCCTCCTCCTCCTCCCCCACACATCTCTCCCTCACCTCTTGCTCTGCTCTTTCTCTCTCTCCGCTCTCTCCATTTTTGTGCCTGGCAGCAATCTTTCTCAGGAGACTTTCTCTGCAGTTGTGTGAGGAGAATGTCAGTCCTGTGTAGTGTAGGAGTGTGTGTTTCTATCTGTGTGTGTGTGTGTGTGTGTGTGTGTGTGTGTGTGTGTGTGTGTGTGTGTGCCTCTACGAGAAACGTCCCCTGGATGTGCTCATTAACAAAACACAAGTGCGTATGGCTCCCCAGAACAAGGCATTCTGGGTACTGCCACTGTCTATCTCAGCTTTGTGAGTTCGTAAGCAACTAATGAACAGATTCAGGCAAGAATACAGGGTACACACACACACACACACACACACACACACACACAAATAGCATCTTTAAATGACCTTTAATACATAACACACACAAAGAAAAATAATGAGTTGTTCGACATGCTACAAACTTAATATTCAGATTTTGCGTGTGGATGGTCTGAAGCTTTGAGTCCTGGAAAAAATGCTAAATATCTGCTCAAAAGAACTTCTGCTGAACACAGAGCAGTCTCCTGGTGGGCTGGAAAGAGGCTCTTGGTTTTTGGGAAGATATTTATTTTCTCTCACAGCAATTTGTGTGACTTTTAATAAAAAAGTTCAGTTTTTTCAAAATTTCCCACACGAAAAGTTGCTTTCTGATTTTTTCATAACAACACTCCAGGCGTGCAGGTGACAAAAACAATCTCACATTACTGTTACACTCTTTTGGTTTGTATATTTTTTGTATGAAGTTGATGTGAGATAAACAATTCTTATCAAGGTTAGAAAAAAGTTGTTAAAATAATTTTTCTTCTACAGCGCTCTCCTAGTCGTTCCAATGCATACCACTTTTCATCCCTGAGACCTTCTTCCCAAAAAAGTGGATAGTCTGATCTCAGAAGTTATCTGGAATAAAAGAATTCCTAGGATGAAGCAAGTAGACAGTACTTGCAAAGGCCAAAGCCATTTGGAGGGATGGCTCCCCCGAATTTCAGGTTTTATTAGTGGGCTGCCAATATCAGGATTTTTAAATACTTGCTTCAATTTGAGACATTTCAACCTCCTCCAGCTTGGCTGATTATAAAGACTAATTCTACCAAACCTCTGTCTCCAAAGCTTTTCGCATAATATCCTGTTCATTCTTCCACTTTTCCCTATATTGAGAATGTGATCTGGGTTCAGTTTCGGTCTACAACCATTTGCTGCCTATACCTCACTAACTTTTTCCTCCTTCCCTGAAAGATAGTGTTTTCTTAAGGTGGTCAGATATTGCTATCAATACTTTTAAAGACTTGCATGATAATAATAGTTAGGGTCCTTCCAGCAATTCTTAAAAGATTTCCATTTCCCACACATTTTTCTTTTTTTTCCAGATTTTACAGGTCTTACAGGTCTTTGTAGCTTTGCCCATAAAACATTCTCCATGTTTCCCAACCTATCTGATGATTCATTCCTAGAAGGTTTCCTGACACCAGTCCCAACTCTGAAAGGCTCTATTTCATACATCTACAACAAAATGAATCTTTTAACTCCAGAGTCATTAAACTCTGTAAAGACCCTTTGGGAGGGGGTTTGGGGGAGGTAATATCCAAGGAAGTTAGGGCGTAGATTTTGGAACGTGTATGCAATTTAGTATTGAACTTCCCTTAAAGGATAACTTCGGTATTTTTCAACCTGGGCCCTATTTCCCCGCGTGTATATGTGCGTATGATTCACAGGTACAACTCGTTCTAAAATTGGTTCAGTACTGAGGGAGGCGGATGCAGCTGGGAGCCGCGAAACGAGCTAAAATGGTAACGGGGGCAAATGCGTCCTCTATAAGTTTGCGCATTAAAGTGCTTTTTTTCGCCACTGACCGGTTCAGATCGCCAGTGTTATCTCTGTAAATAGCATACTAAACGTTTCCCTTACCCTTCACTTGCTCTGGGCTGTGATGTCATCTCGCGAGAGCTTTGCTTGTTGCCGGAAGAAAACAGAGCCATGCAGAGCGCCGCTCCAAGTGGCACTGGTTGTGCCCGAGTACAGCTGAGAGTTTTACTGCATCAATTGAAAACAATGGTTCATGTTTGTGTTTATCCGAATTGCAAGAACAGGATGTCGCGCAACACCCCAGACAGCTTTCATAGGCTGCCTTTGTCAGACAGCGAGATGCTGAAGTTGTGCTACAAATGGATGCTAACACTCCTTTCCAGACACTGCAGACCATCGGGTCTGCAGTGCTCACTTCTCCCAAGATGACTACTGCCAGCCGAAGAAGAGAAGACATCCAATCCCGAAACACCTCTTCCTCAAGAAAACGGCTGCCGCATGAGTAGAGAGAGCTACAGACACAGTGGAGCAAAGCTCGTGGCATCACACAGCCCAGAGGTAAGGGAAAGGCTAAGTTAGTATTCTATTTACAGGGATAACACTGGTGATCTGAACCGGTCAGTGGCGAAAAAAAGCACTTTTAATGCGCAAACTTATACGGGACACATTTGCCCCTGTTACCGTTTGAGCTTGTTTCGCGGCTCACGGCTGCATCCGCCTCCCTCAATACTGAACCAATTTTAAAACGAGTTGTACCTATGAATCATACACACACATACACATGGGGAATTAGGGCCCAGGTTGAAAAATACCGAAGTTATCCTTTAAGTTAGGGGGACTTGCCAGAGACAGATTTTTTTTCTTTTTTAATTCGTTGTTGTAAAATTCAAGCAACAAAACCAAGAAACTCCCACTGCCAAGGAAAACCCCATCCCCTCCTCTGCATAGGACATAGAGGAGAAAGTACAAGATTTTGAATGATAAATCTATTTAAAAAGAAAGAGATGATGAAAAGAAAATTGCTCTTATTGATGATCAAGAACGTAACTAAAAGTCAAGTCTTTCAAAGCCACTATTCCAGCTTCCCATTAACCAACAGTGGTAGAGATGGCTGCATGTATCTTAGCAACTAATGCATGCATGAACCATAACATTTGGATTTTTTTTGTTTTCCTTTTCTTTTTCCTTTTATTGAAATGCCTTGTTGTCACTTATTCTTTATTATGTGCATTCCTCTTGGAAAGTTGTTAACAAGGACTGAAATAAATTACCACTAACATCGCCAGTGATAGATTTTGAAAAGATTGGTCAAATGAAAGCAGAACAGGGCAATATACCCTGATTTTTAATCCATATTCAAGGTATTCCAATTAAACGGTTCGTATGATATCCTATGAAAGACGATACATCCTTCATGTACAGTTACATAATTTATATAAAGTTACGGAGGTTGGTTGAAGCAATAAATGTAACCGTGGTTAGGTTTAGGAAAAGAACACAATGAGGACATACCTTAAAATGATCCGAACACGTGACTTCAGGGTAAAGTCCTGGGCAAAAGTTTGTTCTTCTTGTGACCCATCCACCATCCCAACCTGCCTCCTTACAAGTGCTCTGGACTGCTTCCCTGTTTAATGTCATCAGCACATTGGTCATGAGATCACAGCCTTTCAAACTATGTGGGATATGTATGAATTTGGGCGCATTGCATTTCATGGGAAAACTTGCAGAAAATTTGTGGGAACACCCTGCCATATTATAGGCCAAGCTGTCAAAAAGACCAACATTTCCATTCAATAACATTTTCATTACTTTGTTTTCATGTGGTGTCGGAATAATCGGGAAAATGAGTTCCCAACTTGGAAGATTAACATGAACTTCCTCTCAAGATGGAAAAACAACTTGAAAAGTTGGTAAAGATTTTGGCACACAGCTTGCTAAGATGATGTCATATTTGAAGAAATATGGTGGACGACAGTAAATGTATTAATTCACATATTGCATGCCCTAGTTTCATGTCATTTATTCATGTTCTATCTGCTTCCTGTTTTATTTTGTATTTTGTCTTTGTGTGTTTTCCCGCCTGTTTTCTGCCACACCTGTCTCGTTAGTCTTTCCCTGTTCCGAGGGTCTTCCCTTCACACCTGTTTTGTATTAGTCCTGTTTGCTCCACCCTAGTGTTCCCCTATACACCCTTGTTGTTAGCCAATCTCCATTTCCCTCCTTTTGCCCATGTCTTCCTAATCCAGCTGTGTCTCAGGCTTGTGATTAGTATTCTGTGTGTGTATATATACCTGTGTGTTTCCCTTTGTTCTTTGTCAGTTTGTCTGTGGTCATTCCTGCATTCTTGCCTATATTCATCCATGTTCATCCTGCGTTCATTCCTTGGGCTTATCCCCGTGTTTCTGGTGTCGTTCCCTGCTCCGTTTCCTGCCTGATGTTCTGTTTGGATTTGAGTTCATCGTATTATTTGGGCTGGTTTTCAGTTTGTTTGTTTTTTCTGCTTTCATTTGGACTTTTAGTTACCTGCCTGTAACGGATGTTTTCTATCGGCTATATTAAAGCTTGCTTTTTGTTAAAAATCCTGTCTGTTAGTCTGCATTTGGGTCCCTCTTGAACCGACGTGACAGTATTATGATAGGCTACTTTGTAAAGGTGTGACAGTGCACGTATTTGTATTGAATTGTACAGTACAAGGCTTTACAAACCTAACACATTTTTTTAAAGTAATCTTAACATTTGGAAAATAAAATAAACAGCTTAAATTGTGTGAAACATAATGTTTTCAGTGCCACTGCGCTCAACAAGGCAGCCCACACAATGTAACAGGCAACATGCTGTCTGCTCCTCCCACCACCAAACCAATACATTCTACTCCAGTAAGACATGATGGGAGGCAGCTATGCTAAGATAGCTTATTGCAAGATTGTTAGTAATTAGTTGTTAGTTATTGTTATTAGTCCATTACTAGACCAGAAATATAACATCCTCTGATAACCTACAGGTCTGGTGTTTGGAGCCACTTTGGTTTTGCTGTGAAATACATAGGCGATGGTGAGAGTGGTGGATAAAAGAACAATTGTATGTCACATCTGCTACATGACAGAAGGTTACATCAGTGGGAATACTTCAATATGTTAACTCAATTATGACAACATCATCCCAGTGTCAGTAGGTGGAGCTAGGCAAAAACAAGTAGCAATACAATATAAGCTAATGTTATTCTCACTGTATTTTGGCAGCCATTCCTGTACAACTGTTTCAAACAGGAAAGAAATCATTGCTGCAACTGGAAAACATTATATTTATTCTTCCACACACATACTGGCATTTGGGGGTGGGACCAAGCCGTCATTTCTGTTGGAGGTGCAAACACCAGGTAAGCACTGGTGATGAAGGTGCAAACCGCAAACACTAACTATCTGACATGGATAGTACTGGCATTTTTTAATCGCTTTTTTCTTTTTTCTTTTTTCTTTTTTGTAAATTTCATCAGATTACATTTTTCAGCTCAAGCTAAGTGGTATAAGCAGAATTACAAGCTTTGTAGACTAAAAGAGTGTCACTACAGATTGCTTGGTGATGTTGGTTTGAATCATAAATGAATCAATGAAAGGCCACTTGTTGACTTCAGAAACATTAACATTTACCTGACAGACACTCCTGATACCAGTACTACGAATCAGTCTATTTAGTAAAGGAAGTATTCTGAATGTGTCACATGAAAACTCTCAAAATAATGCCAGACTGTTTCTGCTACTGAAGCAAAAGCCCTTTTTAAACAGGAATTGTGCAAATTTGCAGGAAAGCCCAATCAGTCTTTTTTCAGCACAGGCAGTATAAATACAAAATTGGAGAGTGCGGCAAAATGCGGCCTACCTACTTTTGTTGATACAGAATGCACCTTTTCGGGTCAATGGGGGGCGTCAGCAAGTAACAAAACGTGTAGCTCAGCGTGTGACTTAAACCGTGACATGGGAGGGAAGCTGCAGCTAGTCAGTCCTTCGGCGATTCTCTCGTAAGTCGGCCCATTCTTCACCGTTCCTGTCATCTGACGGTTAATGGCCTCTTCGTTTGCGAGGGCACGGAGGCTGCACAATTCCTTGTCTCCCCAGTTGCTCATCTTTACAGTGTCTTTCAGGTTTGCGTTTCCCTCTTGCTACTAGCTGCTCGCTAATTCCTGCTATCAGCTGTTTCCTGTTTATCCACTGTCAGTGGCTCGCACGTGCAGCGTCATCAACAGCCCCTCTTTACACAAGGGTTCCGCCAATATGACTACTCTTCAAGGCGGAAAATTGGGCACCTTGGATCAACTCGCCAATCTGGCTCTGTGTGTCTAAATGCTCGCAGCTTGCCTGCAAAACGCCCCAACATTCGCAGAAAATCTGGCAGTGTAAAAGGGGCTAAAGAGTGGAAAAGGAGTTAATGACTGATGAGCTCTATCTGACTGAAATGTTTCATTTAAAACCACAGGAGCCAAGTGTTATTCTTCTTTAGTCTTTATTTCAAGTTACTGTCACACAGATGTCTCATGTTATTTTGAGTTGCAGTAACGTAATCAGAGTGTAACATCGGCCACACTGTCAGCTATCACTGCAGAGATAAAATAAACTTTTCATAATTAAAATGCAGCTAAAAATCATCATTAGTCATTATAAGTGTCATATAGTCTCACATATCTCTCCGTTTGTTTGAAGCTCTGTTTTAAAACCAGAGTGGAAATAGAAAGTCTGAAACAAAAAAAAAATATTATACTGACCTATAAAAATATATTGTACAAAACACTGACACTACATTATAATGACACCTGTTTTTGACGGGTTTGACGGGCCACTACACCACTGTGTCTAATCAAACCAAACCTTGAGTCTTGTGAACCATTACACCCCTAAAAGTTAATGGTTTTAACCATTAGTCGCTCTCCTGTGGCTGTAGAGTGACATAAATTAGTTAGGAAAGTTATGTATTAGTATTTGTCAGGTGATGCAGTAATTTAACATTTTTAGGGGATGTATTGGTGCAGCAACAAGTCTTAGACAAAATGACTTTGTAATATAAAGCTTCAAACATGTGGTTTAAATGATCTGAGGTGTAAAATACAACACATCTTCACTGTAGCATCCATGTTGTGTCCACATTACAGCTTAAGGCTCACTGTAAAAGTTGATCCGTTCACTCAACTTAAAAAGATTTTGGAAACAGAGTAACATAAAAGTTTTGAGTACACCAGGCATAAAATGAATGTGTCACATGACCCTTGTCTGACAGGAATTTATGTTAGTTTAATGTAACTTTGTTGTTATTTAAGCAGCTAATTCTGTGTCATATAACATAAAAAACATTGAGTATATATTTTAAAACATTTTTATTAACTTTATTGAACTATGATAATGTATTTTTGCAAGCTTAGGTTTCTCAATTGCTAGAATAAGGCATGGACTCTGAAAAGGAAAGTGCTCTTTATTTGACCTCGGCTAAACGTAATATAAGACAGTCAAATAGTCACACAGGTAGGAGGTCATTAACTATGTATATGACTTAACTCATAGTGCAAAATGTCTTTTACCACAACATTAACTGTAACCCATTAGAACCATCGTGAAATACATAATCATTAATCACTGCGTAATGGGTAAAGTGAGTGATGTGAAACACATTTAAACACAGTTTTCTTCAGCTTATGGCCTTAAACACATTGTCTCACGGCATGCTGGGACTCCCATTTAGCCACAATATGCCACAGTATGTTACCTGCACAGTGATAGTGTTAAACTAACTAGGTGAAATCTGCTGTATAGATTCTAGCCAAATTAACTCAAAACTCAAAAATTGTTGACTTAACATAAAAAAATATGTCAAGCTCACAAGGAATGAGGTTTTTTTGTCAAGTGGCATAAAGTTTCTATGTCACTTTACATTAAAATTTTGTGTCATCCGAGGACCAAGTGAATGCAGCATAAATGCACACACATCATCAGGATTAATTTGTCATATTCTACAAAGCTGTTCTGGTAGTGCTTTCCATGAAATGTAAACCGAACTTCTGGTGTAAATTTAGTGGGAAAAACTGGTTTCCTGTAATTAGCACGCAACTTTTCATTCATATATGCAGATTGTATGATAATAATAAAAACAAACATTTTTGTGCTCATTACCTGTATAAATACAGTCTGGTATGTTGTGCTAGGTGCAGTAATTGATTAGAACCAGAATAGCAAAGCAAATATACATCCTGCCATTCAGTTTTTTGTGTTGCATCTGTATAAAGAGAGTGTAGTGTGAAGAGATGCATTTCAAGCTATGTTCTATGAAATGCATTTTAAAGCTGAGTGTAGTCACTCATAAATCTGCATTTTCATGTACAAAAGGAAACAATTTACAGCCAATCATATTGCCACTGTTCAAAACTAATCAGCGCATGGCCACGAATGGAAAAACGCTGTAATCTCAAATGCAATAAAGCGCTGTGAAATGAGCAGAACAGGTGCATAGGTGAACAAAGATAAATATAGCCTGGCTTGATGAAATAATTTCTCTGTCCTGGATAATAACTCATTATGTTAATCACAAGCCCTATTAATCATTTTCTCATTTGAACTGTCAGGACGTGATTGTCATACGAGGAGATTGCGTGAAGTACAGCGAAAAGATTCGCCTTTTGCAATTCATCAAAGTCACATGGGCGGAAAAAAGAGTCACAACGGAAATCGATGCTGAAGCCGCTGCAGTTTGTTTCGCCCAAGCCATAACAATGAAAAGCCTCCTCATATCTTAAGAAGTTAAAGAGAAAAAAAGCGATGATAAACGCATTTGCACCGGTAACCCACTCCGGCTGTTAGATCCTGATGGCGCTGTAACACAACAGCACAACAGGAAACATATTAGCAATAGCCAGGAGAGTGTGTGTCTCTGCATACTGTATGTGCTTTCCTGTATGTGTGTACGTATATGAGTGAGTGTGTGGCACTAGGCTCATATATTGTGATTGTCTCATTGTGAGAATGCCCTACTGGGGTGGCCAGCTGTTCCTGTGCCCATAAAAAGGAGGCAGGAATGTCTGGTGGGATGAAGGAGGCTGCAGAGACACAGAGAGAGCCACACACACTCGCTTTAGAGAAGCAGATGTACGACACACATGCACACACACACACAAAATATACACATAAGTAGCAGTGCAACACACAACAAAAACTCCTACAGACACTCACAAATACAAAATAAACAGAAACACACACAACTACAAAATCAGACGCACGCAGACCTCACATAAAAAAACTCATGCACAGACACACCCACAGTCATATATACCTGGATGTACGTGTGTTACAGCACTACACATCCAGATACAAACACAAAGACGCACACACTCACACACACCAGCAGCAGCAGGCGAGGTGGTGGAGGCGTTATCGGTCCATATCTGTGCTTGGAGCCACAGCAGTCTCCAAGGCTGCTATCAGCTCCCCCATTATCTCTGTCTGAGAGTGTGGAGGAGGAGGAGGTGGAGGAGGAGGACAGCGATGAAGCCTGGCAACCCCCCCCCCCCCACACACACACACACACACACACACACACACACCCCATCAACCAGCTCCCTCTCATAGCTCCCGTACGCACACACACATATTAACACACACTCACCACCAACTCGTTAAGAGGGCGGAAATGAAATGCCTGTCCCCTGAGCCGACCGAGTAGCAGAGCTTTGCTGCTGTGGCACAAGTTTGGCGACGACAACAGGCATCCACTAATAAATCTACAGACAGTAAGAGGGGAAGGAGATGAAAAGAAAAAGAGACGGCAAGAACAGGAGTGAAAGAAGACAAGAGACAATGTAAGGGAGAGAGAGGGCGATAGAGGGGATGGTGGGGGAGGAAAGAGAGGGAGCAGCCTGCTGCAGCTGCCCCTACCTCAGGTCTCATTAACTTAATGGTCTCTGTGGATGGTGAAGGGCTGAGCAAGGATGGAGGACAAGAGGAGAGGAGAGGAGAGGAGAGGAGAGGAGAGGAGAGGAGAGGAGATACTTTACAGAGAAAGAGGTCTGTGAACCAAATTTAAAGTGATGTTTCATTTAGATTGAACTTTTTAGCACACAATCAGCAATAGACCATCTGTGTTGCCAATATTAGTAGTGAATTGATGTAAACGCTTCTATTTTGAAGATCTAATCTAGCCTCTGTCTGGGCCCACACTAACCTGAAGGGCACTGATTTGAACACCTGGAATGTCGGGGAAAAGTGTGAAAGGAACGTAATGTGCATAATGGCAAACTGCTCCTCTGGTGCTGCTGAAACCAGTCTAGAGAGGGAGAAGTTTATAAAAATTGTTTTGTATCTATCTGCCCTGTACAGATGAAACACTTTCCATTAGTGTGCCACAGCAGCACTCATAGTTCCTTTGTGATGATGACATGGTAGTCAGTGTTGACAGGGTATCAGCTGCTATCGTCTGGACTGCCCGGCCAGTGGCGCCGCACTCAGAGGGGCTTCTGCACCACCAGATGTCGGACATGGAGACACTCAGACAGACACCTGAGACGGCTTTAAGAGAGACGCTGTAGATGTAGAATAGGTAGAAAGGTACTTTCTGGTATATCATATTTGTTGATATAATGTCATTGTGTGTGTGTACGATGGATGGGAATCACATTTGCAAAGACAAACAATGCCGCTCTCGCCATGGTACCGCATCAGCTTTCTGCATGTCATCCACTGTATTCTGAATGTATTTCCTTGACACTATTAATCAGAGGTGTCAAGTAAGTGTAGCGTGTAAAACAACCATTCAGTAATGTGAACTGGAATGGAAAGATCATTCCTCATTTTCTAACTCTCTGCTCTGGTCTGAAAACGCTAACAGCTGCTGATTTGCAGCATGACAGGGCACAGGCCACTGAAAGAGACAGAGACAGACACGCTGAAGAACAAGACAGATGACAGACCTCAAACTATTCTACATACATCAGAGTGCCACTTGATAGAAAGCAAAAGGGACACTGCAGAGATGAATGGAGAGGAGGGGAGCTGACGAGAACAATATTCAGCACCATGGGAGCAGTGGGGAAGAAAAGTGACAATGCCGGACCCAAAACAAATAGAAAAGCTATAATTCATGAGAAGTTTACAGTGAAATAATTTGTCATGTCTGTTAAAAGTATCTCGATCACAGCTGTGCAGGTCTAGAGGGGGGGCGGCATCTTTAGAGAATTGCTTATCCACCATTACGGCAACTCACTACATTCAAGTTTGCAATCTCACAAGCAAGGTTTTCTGTAAGTTACTGCGACACAAGCAAACAAATACACACATGCACAACTACACACTCCCTCTGTCTCTCTCTCTCTCTCTCTCTCACACACACACACACACACACACACATAAAGCCACACTGCAGGGACCATCTGACAAGGCCAAAGTGATGTTGGTTTCAGGGGACCGTGAGTCGGTCCCTCCACAGATGGGCCGGGGCCCTGCACCCTCTCCCTAATGCTCCATTCTGCAGCTGTGTGAGATTAGCTAGGTACCATCAATGCTAATTTGTGCTGATACAACCAAAACTTTTATTGAGATGAGGGAAAAAAGGAGATAAAACACACACACACACACCCTGGTACATCGAAGATGTCTCCTTGAGTGTGCTGCAGAGGCTGCACTCAAGGTGTACTCTGCACAGAGGCCAAGGTGGGTATTTAAATACATTACTGTTAATGATCGCTACAGATTGATGTCATGATCATTTACAGGAATCTGACCAATCTTCTCAAGCTTTCCCAAAAGCTCAGTGATGTTCGTATACCTGTGAAGCATTCACAGATTTTGATTTGCTTCAGTCTTTTGTTTTTTGATGTTGTATTAACACCAGAGATGGAGCTGACACCCTGCATCCCAGATTTAGACTGTTAAACATTTGGTTAAGGTTAGGGAAAGATCATGGTTTAATTACAAAAGCAAAAAGTCAGTATGTTTCATCTTGTGCTTTAATCTGTATTCTCTTATATTCATCTTAATTTCTGTGTTCAGGACGGAAATTTTCGGATCCCAGGATGGCGAAGGAATGACCCGCCCTACTCTCCCTATGAGTGGCTTGTACTGGTTGCCTTCGTTGATTGTATTAGTTCGGTTTAGGCAAGAGGAATGGAATTGATTAAGGTTAGGGTAAAGTGCAACACACACCGCCGCCATACGCTGCACGTGAAAACACTCGCCTCCATTATAGTCTATAAACAAACTGACACCAGTGCCAGCTGCCGCACCGCGCCACTCTGCTTCAGCCCACTGTTCTATTTCCAGCGCGGCCGGCGCTGCGAGAAGAGCCTTTTACGTACTTCTCGGCTGCCGTAGTATCAACTCCATTATTAAGTTTTTCAAATTTTTAATAAGACGATTTTGATAAGAAACTCACCCGTGAAATCCAAGTTGTTGTTGCCTCAGAGTTTTTCCTCTTCTTCTTCTTCTGTTACTAGCAGTTGGCAACCGTTGGCAACTAGCGTAGGTACAGCCACCTAGCAGGCTGGGGTGGGAAATACACTTTAGTGTTGACGGTGCCGCTGCACGCCGCTGCCAATGTGTTTTGGGGGACGGCACTTGAGGGCCACAGCGCCGCACCGTCGGCAGTGTGTGTTGCACTTAAGAATGTCAGACTAAACCAATCAGAGGCAGAGAAGGGCAGAGTAAGGCGGGCCATTCCGCTGCCATCCTAGGATTCGCATATGGGACATTTCAAGGTGTGTATCCAGACAGCACTCAGGTGCAGGGCCGCCCCTCCCTAAACGCAGAACACGCGTTGTGCATAGGGCCTCATCTTCCGTGGGGGGGCCACATTTTGCGCGAGGGGACGCATTTGCGCATATGCGCAATGGATGCACACATGTGCTACCGTGAGGCGCGTGTAGAATCAGCTCGAGGAAGGAGAGAAGAGACCTGACCGCCCATGCGTCGCTGCAATGATTGACAGCACTCGACATTTGAACAATAAGAGGGGTGCGCTGGCAGGCACTTGCAGAGCTGCAGCAGGTGAAGAGTTGTCGACATGTCATCCAAAAGAGCCTCAGGAGTATGTGCGGGGAAGGCAGGGCGAGCGGGCTCCACAGAGGGGGAGACCCAAGCCTCGGGGGTATGTGCGGGGCCGGGAGGTCGGATGCTCCCAGAGAGGGGAGAGGGAGAAATATAGCTAAATAAAATGAAAATAGAAAAGAATGTCTCTGTATTTTATTTCTGTTTTCAGTGTTTAATTAAGGTGGGAGAGGCGGAGGGCTGAGGGAGATCGGACGCCTCCAGAGAGTGGAGAGGGAGAAATATAACAAAGTAAGATTAAATAGGAAAAACCTGTCCCCCTCTTTTATTTTATTTTCAGTGTTTAATCAAGGGTGGGGGATTGAGGTGGTGGAAGTTACTTTCTTTTGATGAGTAATTGATGGCTGTTTGTGACTCAGATTTGTTTATTTATTTATTTCAGTTTGAAGTTATTTTTATTTAATATTTATTTATTTATTTATTTATTTCAGGTTGAATTTTTTTATTTTATTTGACTCATACAGCCAAACTACTGTATCTACAGTACATTTGTTATTGCCAGTAAAGGTTGTCAAGTTAAATGGCAAGTTATTGTTCGGTCATTTTGTACCTATGATACATTTGGGATGGGGGCCTCCAAATAAAATTTCGCATAGGGCCCCAATTTGGTCAGGGGCAGCCCTGCTCAGGTGAGGTCGGGTCTTTTCATAAAAGGGAGCAACCAGATGCCCAACTGTAGCAGCAGGCATCCAAAAAATGAACTTCCTCGTTCTCTTTGCCTGTATTGCAAAATAGCTACAGTATGTTTTCAAAAGCAAAAATGGCATCCCAAAATATGTGTCCAAAAGATGTAATAGATGAGGATACATTTTACAGTGTTTTGGCTGACTTGTCTGTCAGCTGTATTTATTTAAGCAAAACTGTACAGCCAAAGAAATGCAGTTTAGAGAGGCCGAGGGACCCCACAAAACCCAAGCTGCTGAGAGCGAACACAGACTGGCTGTACTTTTGCTCAAATTGCCCTCTGATGCCAACAGAAACTAAATCATTGCGCTGCAACAAATTTGAGTATGAGCAGTGTGTGTTAGATGCTGTTGTCGAAGCCAGGAGAGCCCAGAGGGAGTCATGTGTGTTACTATGCAAAGCTTCTCTCCTCACTTGAACAGGAAATATGCTGAAGATCTTCTTTAGGATCGCAAAGATGAACTGGAAAAGACTAGCACAGCAGGGCACAGCAGGGCCCAGAGGGCAGTTGACCACGGAGTGAGTATTTTTGTCACCTAACTTTATCGTAAGCAATTTTGTTGAGTTTCCTCTTCGCAAAATGCTCTGAGTAATATAAATTAGGCTTTTATTGTGAAAGGTGAAAAACAGGAGTGAAGCATTAATGCGCTGCCATGGACCATGTGAAAAAAAGAGTGTTGTCATCTTGGTTTACGCTCGTTCAGATTACAGAGCCTCTGTGTTTTAAATGTAGTTACCTGCATAAGTATGAGTGCAATTTACAAACCCTTAGCTACACTATGTTGTGGCCAACATAAAGTGCATTCGTAAAACCAAGAAACAAGAGGGTTCTATTTCTACTTGAATTAAGGAACGGTTAAGTTAATCGCACTTTGCTGCTCCATCTCCCCAGACTGCCCAGATTATGCTCTGATGCTCCAGAAGTTGTTGTTCTGCATAACACAACAGTACATTCCAACAGCACTCCGAATTTCCAAAAGGTCCAGTTTGTGCCAGAGTGTGTTCTGGCACTTGGAGCGAATATTACAAATGCATTCATAGTAACAGCTGAAGGATAGTAGGTGGCACGCAGTGCATCCTGTTACATGTAGGCACTGCTTATATTGCCTTTTTTATTATATAACCAAGAGCGTAATTTTTGCGCACTGAACTGCTGATCGTAACCATAAAATCTTAATCATGCTGTAGTAGCTATTATAGGAAATCAAATTTTAAAAAAACCCATTTCATGATTTATGATTCATAATTATGATAATGTTTCTCACAGTTAATAGATACAATTCATAATATGAGACACTATCCTAATAACTTATATAGTTCATTTTTAAGTGGTGTAAAGTAATCTTCCATTTAGTTGTAGACCTATATGAATGTGGAGTATTACAGGTTTTTCTTAAGTGTTTGAAATTGGCCACAGTAAACATTTAGACATGTCATAGTGGAAAAAGCACAGGTGTTACTAATGATATAACAACAGCTCTGTTCTATTCAAGTGTCTTAATAAGCCATGACAGTGAGCCAGCATGAACAATACCAGGACCCCAAAACTGAGGGAGCTAAATGGTGTTCGGCCATCACTCGTTTTACTATGTGAGCAAGTAACAAAACGTGTAGCTCAGCGTGTGACGTAAACAGTGACATGGGAGGGAAGCCGCGCTTAGTCAGGCGGCGGTAGTCAGACGGTGATTCTCTCGTAAATCGTCCCGTTCTTCACCATCCCTGTCATCTGACGGTTACTGGCCTCTTCATTTGCGAGGACAAGGAGGGTGCACAATGCCTTGTCTCCCCAGTTGCTCAGTGTCTTACAGTGTCTGTCAGGTTTGCGTTTCCCTCTTGCTACTAGCTGCTTGCTAATTCCTGCTATTAGCTGTTTCCTCATTATCCACCGCCAGTGGGTCGTACGTGCGGCGTCATCAACAGCTCCTCCCACAAGTCATCAACCGCTGCTGCCGTGGCAGAAGGCCGCCTCGGTCTGTTTAAACTGAAAGGGTTCCGCCAATATGACTACCCTACAAGGCGGAAAATTGGGCATCTCGGATCAACTCGCCTTTCCGCCTCTGTGTGTATGAACACAGCACACACGCAGCTGGCCGGCAAATCGGTCCAACATTCACAGAAAATCTGGCAGTGTAAAAGGGGCTAGTGACATGAAAAAATTTGTGGTAAAAAGGCCTTTAGGAACAGATCTGTTGACCAGTAGAGCCATACAGGTGGTTCAATGTCAGTGAACCAAACTCCCGGCTGCCATTTGAGCAACTGTTTAAGTGAACTAACAATGCAAGGAAGGTTTGTTTCTTGAGACTGTTCAGGTATGATGAGTACAAATCCTTTCACTACCTCATATGGACCATTACATATCACTGTTACTGTTACTTTTCAATACAGGTTGTATAGAATCTAGTAAAGCAACACTCTTGAAAATATCTCCCAAAAGGCTTACAGACTGTGCAGGGGATTCATGAAGAGAATGTAATTTAATTTGTGTCATGGCAGAATTTTAGCCTTGTAACGCTTCATACAGATCATCTATTTACAACTGTTTACACATGATGCATTTATTCATTCTCTCTCCTGCTCTGTGTTTTTTACTGTAATAACTCACTGCAACACATCAGACCTGTAAACCTCATCAACACACACACACACACACACATACATTGTATTTTCAATTTCCCTCTCTCTCTCTCTCTCTCTAACACACGCACACACATATTCCACATACGGCTAACCCTAATATGGTGACTCTGACTGAATACATTATTTATCATATGCATAATGTCTCCCAGCTAGCCTATTTTCCCCAGATAAGTAATATACAGTGTAATGTCATTGGCATGCACACTGCAGTAGGAATAATGGGGAGGTTTGTTCACTTTATGAAAAACTATTCATCACAACAGAGACAAACAAATTTGATTTCAGCTGTGGATTATTCACTGGCGGAGATTGATATTGTTTTCATGCAAAACCAATAAAGAGGCATCATGTGGATGTTTTGATTATATTATCAGAGCTACAAATACAGTTGATAATACCACTGTACTCATGCCTGGAGACTGAATCATCATACAGCATGGTATAATCCTTGGGGAAAATAACAAAATAATGACGGCTTAAATAGCCTGAACCTGCCTTCTGACATATAGTATGTGGTGTTATGGGTAAATTCTGTGATCTCATCTTTTTCTTTGATACTCATGCTCCGTGAGCAGTTTGTGGCTTGTATTTAAACCAAAGGTTAAACTAAGGTCACTGTCTAAAGGGCTATTATGGGCGATAACAGCTTGACAATGACAGTTGTTGATTCTATAGCTTTACGTTTGATGCAATATAGACCACGAATTCTATTTTTGGTAAAGTACATTTTTGAAATGTAAGCCACAGCCACATCTGTCTACATGATGTGTTACTTTGAAAGTGTGTATAGAGCTAGAGCTGGGAGGCCATGATCTTAGTCTGGTCCCAACACTGGAAGCAGGGGCAAACAGCGAGCCTGGTTTTGTCCAAAGTTCAGAATGCCTATTTACAAAGGTTTTCTAATGTTCACGTTGTATCACATGGTAAGTATGTATACAAACAGAAATGTAAAAACACATAAAGAGTTACGTGCTATAACTATTTCTTTGTGAAAAGTGATGAAATTTGGATGATGGTTCTGACCCTAATGCTAGCTGCTAGCTTTATTAGCACAGTCCATTTACAGATTATTGTTAACTGTGATAATGGTAATGCTAATTTTCGCTAGTGAAAAACATGCCTTAAACCATCATATCAAAAGCTAAATATCCAGAAAAGCTAAACATCTGCCTTCTCAGAGGGTCATTTAGTACAATCAAACACTGGACAAGACTGGGTTTTTTGGGGGGTTTTTTTTTTTTTTTTTTAGATAACCAGAACATTACAATTACACTTTCGTGAACTGAAATACACTGACATAGTTCGGCTTACTTCTGTACTCTGGAAATCTGGGGTAACATCATGGTTACATTGCCTAACCAACATTATTACCATGGTAGTGACTTCTAAACAGAGTTCAGCCACCTGTCCCTCAGAGCGGCCAAACCCTAAATTATGCATAACTTCAGGTCTTAATAACAATTAAATATGTGAGTTAGTCTATATAAAAATTCATCCCCTCTATAGTTGTCATGAACAGGGAAATTAGCTATAGAGACCAAAACTGTGTTTTGTACTAGGCTGTAAACATGTTTATTGCTGCTGTAGTGTTGGACATTTTAACACGTGGGTCTGTGGGGATTGACTGGCTTCTGGAGCCAGTGTCGAGTGGCCACTCAAAGAACTGCAGTTTTTGGCATTTCAATGCTGGCTTTATTTTTTACCCTCATCCCCTCATCCTTCATTTCTCAATCTTCATCATGTCATCCTTCCCTCCAGACCCTTAACTCATCATATGCAATAAAATATTCTAAATCTTTCTCTTTTTTGGCATGGCCTTTGTTATAAATAATATATTAAAGGTATGACATCAAAATGGGGTCTAATCGGCAAAAGACATTCTTCTTTTCATGCTTCTGTGCACATGTAAATAAATATTCTTTTCACTCAGAATGAGTCTTTACTTTGATAACAAGTTAAATGAGAAATCTAAATAAAATCTACTGCTGCAGTCCAGCCAGTGAGGATGTCAGCCATGTTGCTAGCATGACATAACCTCACTAATTGAAACTATAGACTTTTTTCACAGCAGACATTTTGACCTATCATTGTAGGAAAAGCACAGGTGTTACTAAGGACACTAACAATGGCTCCAGTCTGTTCAAAAGTCCTAGTACGAGTGACAGTGAGCTGGCATACACCACACCAGGACCCTGACTTCAAAGCAGCTAAATGGAATACAGCCATCGTTAATTTTATTATTTACACCTGTGCTTTTCCTACTGTGACTGTCAAAATGTCTTCTGTGGAAAAAGGCCTATTGCGTAAAGCCAGTTATCCTGTAGCTTTCTCTCTCTCAAAAATAATAATTACAAAAAATATATATACATATATACATATTTTTATATATTTATTTATTTATTCATTCATTTATTTATTTATTTATTTTTAAGTCTGGCATTAAAACATATTCATTCCAAAAACAAAACTCTGACAAATGGTCAGTGATAAATGAGGTTATGTCAGGTGTTGTATCACATTTGCATCTGTGGAGAAACAGTCTGCGTAAGAAGCAACAGGCCCAGGTGCTTCCAATTCCACTAACGACCCACTCACTTCAGCCAAGCACCTGCACAAAGAGCCAAATATAATTAGACTTCATAACTCTCAGGAGCAGCAATAGCCACAAGGTCTGATCTGACAAGTGAGAGCACCACCTATAGACATTTAAATGTTATCTACAGAAAATCAAAGGATAGAGTGCCACAGAGATTATCTGGGTTTTCACTTTGATTACATAACACATTTCTTGATGATGAGGTTTCTGGCAGTGTCATAAAGTGTCATAAATTTGTTGTGTACACATCAGAGTCCACTGATCCTTCTAGCCAATGGTAGCTATTGTGTTAGGGTGGTTATGCAGATAGTCAGGAAAATAAATCTTAATAACATCTTTATGCATTTTGTAAATTGAACTGATTGCATCACTTCAGACAATGTGCTCGGAAAACAACTCAGTGACAGCACAACAGACCATATTAGCCATTCAGCCTTATTCATATCTGACTCACATAACATTCTCTCTGTCTCTGTGTCCCTTCTCTCTGTCTCTCTCTTACTCAGATCTGGTGCCAACTGGACATCACAGAGGCATCGCGTGTTAGTGTAATGACTACCTGCTGTCTGGCACCGTTACATATGGACACTACAGAGAAATCTGATTAACCACTCAGCCACACTTTGCACTGCTGCCTTCCATGCACTGTGTACATGTGCTGTGCATGTTATTACTGAGGTCGTTTTGTATCTTATTTCTCCATTTGTCTAACTTTATTGTCTTTCTGACGGTAATGATTTTTCCTTAGATTTTCTGTGAATCTATTTTTGGGTTTTCTACTCAATTTTAACCAAATTTTCAGGAAATCTGCAAAATGAAATATGAATATGTATGCTTTACCATCCATCCTATATCCTACTGTTATGCAAATACTGAGAGTTGGCTCATCAATAAGCAGGAGGTGAAGCTAATTCTTCAGACAAGTGCCTCTGCAGAAGAACACCAGGTAATGGAGAGAGAGAGAATTTTTATAGCTATTTACTCTTGGAAGAGTTCTAGTCCTGTGTGCATATAATGACAGGTACACACTACACGATATCAGCCCGATTATAGCCCGACGCAGCATTGTACGGTGTTCGCTCAGATCGTGAACAATGAGTGTCGTACATGATAATCCATCGTTGCATCTCGTCTAGTGTGTCATAGCAGACAACAACCGACACCACATTAGGGACGCCTCATGACGTTCCAACAGAACTTATATGTTTGATTTACTTTTTGTCATTCACGACTGCTCGCGTCATAGCCGTCACTTTGACAAATAGGAACACTGAACGATCTGCTGCCGTAGACAACTGTACGGCAACAACGCCCAAGCCTTTTTAATATTTCCTCGCGGGATGTTACCACACAGAGTAAAAGGCAAAAATGATGGCATGAAATAACAGAGCAAGCTGGTGAGTACTGCAATTAGCATCAAGCTAGCAAAGAATGTGATTTCCTCATAATGGAGGATATAAAGTAATAAAAATCAAAAAAATAGAGGCAGGGCTTTTACTCACCACAACTGCAGAGGCTACCAGCATCATTTGAAACAGACGACATCATAAACAGGACCTTATTTATTATTCCCTCTGTATTTTTATATTCTTACTTTTTATCCGCTCCTGTTTGCCTTGATAAAGTTACTGCATCGCACTGTCATTTCAAACTCATCACTTCCTGTATTTGTTTTAGATTAAAAGCCCCTCATAACTTTGGTTGAGAGAATCCCTTCGTTTTCTAAAAAGGCTTTTATTGTGAAATATTTGCAGGAACCTGTTGTGGAGGATTCAGTGACTTGCGTAGTTTGCATGCAGTACTTCAGGTGTAGCTCCTGCCATCTGCTGACGTATTTAGGTGACTATAACAACATTTCGGCTGGCACATGAAGAGACACGGTGACTGAAATAATAGTAATACTAATAAAAATAGGACAAGAATAGGCTGATGACATCACACACGTTGTGAAAGATGGCCGGGGATGATTAGCGTGGACCATCATGTGGTCTGTCATGTGTGTCGGCCAAGTCACGGCATGATTTTATGACTCCACAATTGCATAATCTGACATAGTGACTGTAGGTTTATGTAAAAATTTAAAATGCACATAAAATAGGTTGATGGAAATGCACCTATTAAGACCACATTCAGTGCTGTCAGCTTTGACCAACAGGGTCACAAGTTTCAGTTTGTATAATCTAAAAAGATCATCTTTGTTTGTTCAGCCATCATGGCTCATTATGGGAATTACTGTATCTCCTTTTCCTGTAATTTTCCTGTTTATTCCAAACAAATTGCTGTTGTGCTGCAGCAAACATAAAAGATATCACATCTTGTGTGCCCAATGATTCTTCTCGTCAAACATGCACCACTCTCTGGGTGTTGAGAAGAGTGAATGTTGCCTTGAGATTGTAATAAAATGGACAGTTTTATATGAAAATGATACTTTTTTTATGTTAAAGAATTCAAAGAAGAGAGAAAAAAGAAGAAAGAAGGTCGAAGTGATTCATTCAAAGCAGTTGAATCTTTTCAATCTATTGAGAGAATTAGCTCATGTCAAGTCACCCACAAGAGAAATAACAAGACATATTAAAAATGTACCATCTTGTGAGAATGTTGCTTTGTTTTCATTTCCCAGCTCTATAAAGATTTAAATGAATCTGTTTTTAGAAGTAAGGCTGCAAACAAGGAACAAGGGCTGACACATTTAGATGCCTCTCTTTCTTTCTGCCTTCATCTCTCATAAACAATCCTTCCTCTCTCTGTCTCTCCCTCCCTCGCTCCCACATTTTACCATCTTGTCAATTACTGTCCCAGTGGTTCTCCTCCTCAGTCTGACACATCCACAGAGTGTGTGAGCATTCATCAGAGCTGTTTAACCCTCGCAACGCCCCGAACTGGAAAACAGCCAGGGAACGTCACGGAGGCAGCCAGTTGTCAGCGACTATCACCCCCCCTCCACCCTCAAACCCCCTGTCACCGACGAGCACATCAGACAGGGAGCAGGCCTTGTTGATGAGAAGAAATTCACTAATTGTTTGATTATACAGATCTTCATGATAATGAATCGCTACTCCACGGTTCGGGAACATGGTGTGCAACCCGAATTACCACCCCAACACTCAAGCTGTGAAAGTTGATTACTCATTAGCGGGTGACTGAGTGGCACAAACAACCCTGGCACCCCCTTTAAATTCCCCTCCTGTGATTTTTACTGTATGTACTTGTAATTGCTGTACAGTACACTGTAGCACAGAAGACTGCCCTGCACCAGCATTGATAGATTAAAATCCAATCCATACTCAGGAAGCATCATATTTTCACCGGTTCCTAAAAACTACACACATTCAACATCATCTTATGTTGAAGATTTAAGATATAAGTGTGCAAGACAGCCAATTATAATGGATTTGGCCCAATTAAATCAGCACAGTCACCAGAAAAAATGTTTGCAGTCTACATTTCTGCAAACCATGAGTGCATTACATTTGCATGTTTCATATATCATTATCATATCAGTGTTTTTAGTGCTGACTTTGTCACTGGGAGTGGCAGGGACGGTGGATGGTCTGTCACCTTGGCGAGATGCCTGCCAAGCTGCAGACCACTGTTCAAGACCAGCAAGCAACAAAACCAGTTGCGATTTAGCGAGTCCTTTCTGTGTTTCCAGTGGCTTTTCAGGCATCAAACGTGGGTGTTTGGTTGCAACCCATCACTTTTTTCCAGCAAGGATTGTGCCACCAAAAGCAGGTGCTTTAAGCCTAACCAAGTTGGTTTTGTGTCTAAACCTAATCGTAGGCAACTGGACTTTGATTTTGTCTAGAAGACGTTTCGCCTCTTATCCAAGCGGCTTCATCAGTTCTCAACGCATCGGTCTGACTAGTCCTCACTAGTCTGACCTAGTCAGACTGACTAGTCCTCACTAGTCAGACTAGTGAGGACTAGTCAGACCGATGCGTCTGACTAGTCTGACTAGTCCTCACTAGTCTGACCTAGTCAGACTGACTAGTCCTCACTAGTCAGACTAGTGAGGACTAGTCAGACCGATGCGTTGAGAACTGATGAAGCCGCTTGGATAAGAGGCGAAACGTCTTCTAGACAAAATCAAAGTCCAGTTGCCTACGATTTAATTGTTGCCAAAATGGAATTGACCTGGATAAATGAGAATATCCACAGTCTAAACCTAACCACATGTTAGCATGCATTGTTGACAATGCTGTGGCTAATGTGTGGTTAGGAAAAAAAACGTAGCCATGTTTTTTTCAGACTGTTCTCATGGACTGTTCATGCATATATCTATGAAAAATAGTGCATCACAATTCACAGATTAGCCATGTAATCATGAGCCAGTACTTTGTATATAACCCACGTAATTATGAAGGTTGTGATCACTTGACGAATCTGCTGACAGAGGTAAAGAAGGAAGTAGTCCAGGAGCAGTGTTGTGCTAGTTACTGAAAATAGTAACTAGTTACCATTACTAGTTACTTCATTAAAAAGTAACTCAGTTATTAACTCAGTTACTTAAACCAAAAAGTAATGCGTTACTGAGAAAAGTAACTTTTTAGTTACTCCCCCCCTCAAAAAAAACTCGACTTACACGCGCACTAGTGTCATCTATACTCTGAGTATGTCCTGGCTGTAGATGACTGAGTAGGGATGCTAGAGGGCGCTAGGTGCTTTTCTTTTTTGCAGTGTAGTTTTTCTAAAGAAGACAAGGTTTATTGATGTTCTGGGAAACTGAAACTCAGCCCTGCAGCCCAAAACATTTCCTTACTGTATTGGCTTGTAGCTACATCACCTAAGTGACAGCAGATGGAGGTTAACCAAGGGACTGTTAGACTACAACTTGACAAAACAATTGAACGTTATAGGAAACATGCAACTGTCTTCTACAGTGGAGTCACTCGCTATCAGGCAGCTAAATGTTTTACAGCTACGGTACTTGGATACAAATATGGAAAATGAGCTAAAGAGAACATTTGAAGAGGTAACTTACATGATGATGTCGAGTCTGTCATCCACCACAGACATTGTCTGTCCACAACAAAAGCTTCCTCAGGATAACAATGGATATCACGTCACTGGATATAACGTTACTGGGACTAAAAGCGCTACCCCTTAATGTAACGTTACAGCGCTGTGGTGAGGCCAGCAGGTCGACAGTGACTTCAGAGATGGTGAGAGACGTGTTTCATTAAGATGCATCAAAACTATGTGGTTATGTTTAGAAAAAAGATCATGGTTAGGTTTAAAGTAACTCTGTTTGTTACTAAGATATCGTAACATATCTTACTTGGCATACTTCACATACGTGTATGTTGACATACTGCGTTAATCTGTTAAAATGACTCTACCTTGATTTTTGGTTTCACATGGGAGATGAACACCGATCTCCTGGATGAAAGTCCTGTGTTTGTTTGACACATCCAGCTGCCCTCCTTCCCACACTGAGCAGACTGTGTTGCGCTTCATATTGCGTCACCTGACTTCCTCCTTTGCTCCCGTGATAATTACAAAGACCACTAGAGGTTGCAGCCTAACAAAAGAAATGTAAATATGGGTCTTAATTTCTGCTTGTAAAATAACCTATGTGGTTGTATTTTGGAGGAGCACAGTCTTTGTTTGTTAGACTGCATTGGGTACGTAATGTAATGTGGCTGTAAATGTGATGTGCTGCTTTTGTTAACTTCATACACATCTTCACCTGTTGCATTTCTGTCCATCCAGGAAAAGAGATCCGTCCTCTGATATTTCTCATGAGGTTCCACCTTAACTTTTTTTCTGTCAGTGAATTTTTCTCAGTTTTGCATTGTCTGCATGGTCCAAAGGTGAAGGGTGGCATAAGATGTACAGATTGAGAAGTCCTCTGAGACAAATGACTGATTTTGTTGTAACAGAGTAATATTGACATGACCAGGTACATGTAGCAACTACAAAGAGTAGTTTTGCATTTTGACTGAATCATGCCCACTTTTATTTATGCTTTGACTGACACATGTCTCTGCTTACGTGCCTGAATGATTCATACAGTCCAGTTGAGCAACTGAGCTACTAATCCACACAGTATCAGCTGCAGTGCTCAATGACCTGCATCAATCCAACAATATGACTCTGTGATTGATTACGCCCATTTCTGGAGAAAAGCCAGCTGGCAGTGAGGTTGCTGCCAAGGTAGGCAGACAACAACTGTCTTAGCCCTGAAAATGTGTGTTTACAAGCAAACTGGCCTGCTGCTAACTGTATGGTGAGGACACATTTTAATTTAATTTTACATGCAGTGAAATTTGACTTTACTTGAACATGTTTCAGTCTGCATTGTTGATTTTAGTGAATTAATTTAATTGTTTTGATTTGATAATGACATTCATATGCTCATGCACCAGTTATGTAAAAAATAATGATCCCAATGGCAATCAAAGCAAACATTTGAGGCACCAATATTGCATGGGTTTATCATATTAATTTGGATGGAGGGAGAAGCTTCGATGCTCAAGATGGACGGCAGGATAACATGAGCAGTGTATGTGTTTGTGTGAGCCAAACACGAAATGATTTGTCTGTAATTGCATGTACAGTAGAGAGAGAGAGAGAGAGAGAGAGAGAGACTGCGTCAACAAGACAAAAGTTAATGAGGTTTGAAGGCTGCTGTGGCAGCGGCAGCCTCGTCTTTGTCTCTGTCCTCTGCCACCCTGCTTCCTGCCCAGGCCTTTATCAAAAGGATAATGCAGCAAGGGTCTTTAAGTGTGCAGCTGCAGAGAGAAAGACAAGGGTGAAGACGACAAGGGCGAAGACGACAGAGGAGACAGGATGAGAGGATCTAAACAAAGCATGCATAGATAGATAGATAGATAGATAGATAGATAGATAGATAGATAGATAGATAGATAGATAGATGAGGTACACGGAGAGGGAGACTCAGCCCAGGAGACGATGAAGCCAGAAGATGAACTGACACTGGAGAGAAGACATTAGAAAGCTGCAGAGAATAAAGAGAGAGATTCAGAATGAGAGATGCAGGGATAAGGACAGGGAGGGGGACAGTTCGGGAAGATTTAGTGCGGGAAACGCAGTCGTTACTGTAGCAGGCTATCTGTGAGCACAATGAATACACAAAAAGGAAAGAACTATCTAACTATAGAGCAAGGACTCCGTCTGTGTGTATGTTCTTCACATATCTTGAGAACAGTTCATCCAATCTCCTTCACACTTGGCGCCTGTATTGCTAGGGACCCAGGGACATAGAGTCCAAGTTTGCCCACATGCAGCACATACAATATTAATAACTTTTGAATAAACAAGCGACCAGCACTCTGTGGAGAAGCAGAGGCGGGATGGTGAGGCTCGGCAGAAAGTCGAGCATGCGGCAGCCTCCAGAGCCAAAACTTGAAGCCATCAAAAGTGCCAAAAACTGTAACTCTTCTAATGACCACTCCAGAAGCCAGTCAGTCCCCGTAGACCCCTATGTTCAAATGTCCAGCTTTACAGCACAAATAAACAGGTTTGCAGCCTGGTACAAAAACAGTTTTTGTCTCTATAGCTACTTTCCCCAATTATATGGGAGGTGATTTTTTATATAACTCACACATTTATATTTTAGTGAGGTTTATAGTTATGCATAATTAAGGGCAAGGTCACTTTGAGTGATAGGTTATCTGTTAAGCGTTTCCTCAACCCTTGCTCCTTTATAGCACCACCCTCTTGTTCAAAGTGCCAAACGTTTCATGCTAGATTACATGGCTCTGAAAGGTTAATAATCTCCCTCAATGGAAAGCTACAACACTGATGAAATAGAGGCCATTTAAAGTAAGTTTCCAGACTGCAACATTCCGTGGTTTTAAAAAGAAATAGTCAATAGAGTACTTTGATGTTGTATATGACATTGCTGACATTAACATACTTTCACTTCAGTGGTTTTGTCGGAAGGGAATCAATTATTCACAAGTCATGAATCACTAATGTTTAAGTCCAAGTCATGTTGCCTGTCTTTTTTGATTTTGTTAAGTCAAGTCAAATTTGCGACTCAAGTCTGATTCAAGTTCAAGTTATGTGACTGAGGTCCAGACCGCTAATGCTAGCACCCCACAGTCTGAACAATGGGTGTTAAACGCAAAGTACAAAGGATAGGATATGAGTCTTTTAATATAAAGAAGCAGTAAGACATGTTGGGAACGTGTACTTGCTTTCTTTTAGAGAGTTAGATCAGAGGATATCAAGTTTGAGTGTCGAATATGCTAGAGCTGGGAAGCAGTTAGCTTACCTTAGCAGGGGGACACAGCTAGTCTGGCTTTGTTCAAAGTTAAAATAAAAATCTAACCCCAGTCTATTTAATTGCCAGCCCACAGGCCACATCTGGCCCAGAAGCAACCAACAAGTGGCCCAGCACACATGTGATATTTGCCAAAATATGTAAATTACATATACTTTATGGGAGTAGGTAAGGAGTAAACCATCTCACTCCCTTCTCATCTCTGTTGAGTTACATATGCGCAGCACTGATTGAGCAGGATGAACGGATTGGGTAGCGACACACTGCCAATCATCCCTGCTGGCGCCAGACATCAATATGACATCAGAGAGACGCTTTCTTCAGACAGACATTATATTTTGTTTGGAATATAAATCAGGTTGACAATATTTTCAATATCTACCAATGTTAGAATTTTATGTTGTGTAGACGTGAACATTATAATGTTTCGCAAAAGTTAGGTTTAGTTCTTCATAACTTACAATTGAATGTCAGTATTGTACATCAAATAGCATTGGCATTAGGCATTGTTGTGACACTGAATTTCGATCACTCAATGTCACAGCCTAAATTCAACCAAATATTATCATTGAAAAACATTGCTGGCCAGCTGGGATATCCTTCATAAATCAGTATTATGATTTGTGATACAGTTTCAACCAGGGGCGGAAATCTCGGGGGGACAGGGGGGACATGACTCCCCCTTCAGTAAAGCTGTACCCCCCTCGAATCATTTGAGACACAATTAATAATTTTTGAACAATGCAGTAGTATTTATTAAAAGCACAATGTAAGCGGTGCTCATTATAATCACACAATAATGTGCTATTTAAATCTTAAAAGATTTAGTCCCCCCCTCCCATTCCTCGTAGTGGTATATCCCACACTCTTTCCAACGGGCGGGGCTGCTTGGCAGCAGTAGCAGCGTGTGGCTGGAACTGCTGCCCACATCGTGCATCGCAGGGTAAGATGTTCACTCACACAGACACAGTTTAACTTACACAAGTTACAACACATCCCATTTACTGTTAAAACAAGCCCCAGGCCCAGGCTGATAATATAAACTGTCTGCAACATTTCTCCTGCATTGTTCAAAAGCCTACACAATTATGAGTGCTGCTAAGCTAAAAGCTAATGATTAAGCTCAGAGTTTAGTGATAGAGAGGACAGGAGAGAAAGAAGAGGGAGAGGACGGGACAAGAGCAGTCAGTGGCGGAGCAATGGGTACCTGTCTGTAGGCTCTCCACCTGTCAGTGAGACAAACATGAATGACGTGCAGTTTAACTGACAAGGAGCGGTCATTACGCGCGACTATTACGCATGGTTGTGGCGGAGCGGCTCATATGGGTACCTGTCTGTAGGCTCTCCGCCTGTCAGTGAGACAAACATGAATGACGTGCAGTCTAACCGACGAAGAGCAGTCATTACGCACGACCATTACGCATGGTTGTAACCGAGCATAGCTAATGGTTACCTGTCTGTAGGCTCTCCTCCTGTCAGTGAGACAAACATGAAAGACGTGCAGTCTACCAGTTTAATTGCAGGAAATGTTTAGTTTTAGTTTTAGTTTAGTTAGTATAGACATTCACTCTGCTTGTTGGAGACATAGAGAGAAGATTAAAGCGTCAAATTGCGGTAAAAGATGCTGTATAAAAGACAGGCTACAACTTTTTTTCCTTGTCCCCCCCTGGAATTATTCTCTAAAATTTTACTGTTTATTGTCCCCCAACTATGAAATGGGATTTTCGCCCCTGGTTCCAACCATGCTGAGTAGTTTTTTAAAACACCTGGGCTAGTCAAAAATAAAATTACATCCTGTGTCTTTTCCTAAACACTTTTCCTTGACCTCGATGGAAAACATCATGAGATGAGGTGTGTAGGAAAGGAAGGGAGGGAGATACTGGTTGAGAGACAGTGTCTTATTGGTTACTGTCATTGCCACTTGTTATGGTTCTGTGCATTGATAGCTCTTTTTTCTGTTTCTGCACTTCATGATGTGCCTGGTTCAGACATGCAACCAAGGAAAAACTGGTCACAAAAGCTAAAAAAAAAAAAAAAAAGGATTTAAATAGGCTGCTGAAAATGTCTGACCCATCCACATTTCCGTGATTTAAAACCTGACCCAATTGATCTTGAGATTGAATAGAAATAAACAAATGTATTTCCCAAAATGACAAACTCATCCTTTAACAATGGCTTCCTTCTAAATTTCTGAATTATGGCAAACAATGACTACTCTGTTACTCCTTTTGACTGACCAACACACAACACACAGTAACAGCACATTTCCTCCCCTGTGGATCAATCAGTCTGCTGAGGCGAACAGACATTTTTGTTAGACCCCGCTTTGTACTGGCCAATTAGTAACCTGTTAATTGGCGCAGGTGCACATGTCTGAATCCAGGGGCATCGTTATTTATTAATGGATCTCTGCAGACCTCCTGTTGGCTGAAATTAGCCCTCCTTTCAGCCAATGGAAGGTCTCAGGTGTGGGCGTTGTGGCCGAGATGCGTGCCTGTTAGTGTTGGTGAGTACATTGTAATTAGTCTGTGGCTGTAATAAGTCTCTCGCTCTGTCTGCTTGGCCTCTCCTACCAGCTGCCTCTCTCCTTTGCCCCCTGCTTTGTCCATCTTTCTCACCTCTCCTCTCTCCGTCTGCCATTGTCGGTTGAAACATATACAGTCTCTGGTCCATTCTTCAGCTCTGCATCTGTTTTCTTGTTTTGATTTTGTCTCTGTCACATAATCTGTTTCATTCTCCATTTGTGCCTAAATTTGAATATGTCATTTGAAAATAATATTGGTGGACCAGATGTCGTCACTCAGCTCAGAGCAGGGAAGCCTTAAAACCTTAAAGGGTTAGTTTGGGGTTCCTGAAGTGGGATCGTAAGAGATACTTATATACAGTTAGTGTAATACAGTGAACTGCAGTGGTGGCGCAGTAATGCCGAAGTTTTATAGTTGAGAAAAGTAGTGCCAAGGAAAAAGGCTATCTGACGGTGAGGTAAATCGGTGAAAATCTTATTTTCTCTTAAAAAACGTATGAAGATGTAAAAATCTGTGATTTGTGAAGTCTGTATTTTATGGTAGAGAAACATTACTGACTTCTACATGTGAATTGTTCTACAAACAGCAGCAGGTCAAACATCTTCATGCAGCAAAAATAAAAACTTTAAATTCACATGGTAATCTGCAACCAATTTGTTGTCATCATTGTATCATGTTTTCAGTAAAAGCCAGTTACATACAAATAGAAATACGTGCATATTTGCATTTGGACAACGATGCTGACATCATCATCATGCAGCATATTATGTATGTTTTGGTGGAAATGTAGATCATACAACATATTTTTGTGGCATGAGGTTTTGGTCCTGATGTACCACAGCCTCCTGCCAAAGGTAAGAGGCTGAAAGAGTTTGTGATGGGAGGGGTCAGCCACAATCTTTCCTGACCACCTCAGGGTCCTGGAGGCATGTAGGTCCTGGAGGGATGGCAGACTGCAGCCAATCACCCTCTCAGCAGAGTGAATGACACACTGCAGTCTGCCTTTATCCTTGGCAGTGGCAGCAGCATAGCAGATGGTGATGAAGGAGGTGAGGATGGACTTAATGGTGGTGTAAAAGTGCACCAACATTGTCTTTTGCAGGTTCCTTCTTTAGCTGCTATGGGAAGTACATCCTCAGTTGTGTTTTTGAGAGAGCTTATGGTCAGCTCCCACTTGAGGTCGTGGATGATAATGGTCCCCAGGAAGCAGAATGACCCTGCGGTGTCAACTGGGGAGTTACACAGGGTGATGGGGCAGGTGAGGCTTTATGAAGTCCACAACTATCTCAACTGCCTTTAGAGCATTGAGCTCTAAGTTCTTTTTACTGCACTAGGTCAGGCAGATTCATCACCACCGAAGATGAGTCTAATGAGAATGAGAATGGTGGTGTCCACAAACTTCAGGACTTGACAGACTGATGAACGGTTGTGTGGCGGAGTAGATGGTAAAGAACGCAGCCTTGAGGGGAGCCTATGTTGATGGTTTAGGAGTTGTCTGAGACTCTTTTACCCAGCTTCACCTGCTGCTTCCTGTCAGACAGGAAGTCTGTAATGCACCTGCACGTGGAGTCATGCGTGTGCAGCTGGAAGAGCTTGTACTACAGCAAACCCTTATGGCTATCACTAACCTCTTCTACACTGCCTCTTTGAGGTGGGAATTTCAAGACGTTATTCCGCCTCACTGCTATGTATAAACGTACAATTGCACAATGGGGGACAGAGATGTTTTGTTTTTAAGGAGGCATCGGAGGTAGTGGCAGGGCCCAATTGATGCCTGTATGAGCAGGACAGCTGGAAGGACAGGATCATGGGCGGCACAGGTGTGATGTTTCGATGATGCATTATGTGTGACGTCCGCGGCAGAATTTAAAAGTAGCTGGTAGCAGTTCGCAGCTCAAGCAATTCAAAGAAGAACAGCAACCAAAAATGTTCACAAATCGGGAAAACAATAAGGTCCTGGAGCTCCTTACCCTCCATGCAGAGGATGCGATCAGCCGCCATATAACAGAAATGGTAAATAACGTTAAATGTTTTGCCATTGTTATTGTTAATTAAGTGCTGCTGACAAATATGTTATATGTCACACTCAAGGCTGACGCTGTTGTGTTACATGTCACACCTATCACGCCTCTTTTGCTTCCTTGATCCTGACATGCTATCTAAAATCACACACTGGAGCAGCATGATGCTGCCGTGGTTTGGTGCTGTTTAAAAATGCAAAGGGAGCATAAAGAGAGTACTTCATAGCGGCACTACAGCAACATTTCTGTGTAAAAGGGGCAACTGACAATACTAACTACCCAGCTCTCATCTGCTTACTGTCTCTGCTGCTAGTGTCACATAATCTCTTTTGCTCTACTGTGGTTTGTTTACCAGGAAAATATGTTTAGAACAGCAAATCTAGTGAAATTATGAATTCATCTCAAAACATGGATTCACACTTTAATCTGCAGCTCTTTGAGCTTAGTTTTTGTTTTTCCAACATTACTATGACCTGATCTTGCAGTGATAAGACTTTGAAGTATAAATGTCAGAAACAATAAGGAAACCATGTAGAGTGCGATGGATGCCACTATGGGTTTCTTGGCAGAAAGTAAAGTGTGCGTGTGTGCATAAGGGTGGGTGTGTGTGCTGAACAAGGGTAGCTGCAGCAGCCATTAACCCTGCTGAAGAAGGAGGACAGAGGAGGAGCAGGAGGAGGAGGAGATGCAGGGGGGATGTAAAAGAGGAGGTGACAGACAGCTAGTGGACTCCTGCTGGGAGCTTCATTCACTCACGGAAATAGCAGATAAGCTGCTTCTTCAGTGAGCAGGAAGATTGGCTTGTTTGTTTGTTTGTTTGTTGATGATGGGGTTCAACACAAGCAGAGAGCAACAACAAAACAAACAGGGTTCATAAGTGTAACTCAAATGATCTTGGACAGTTAAGTATTTCGCTGTCTCTCATTCAGGTTTGTTCCGGATGTAAGACCTATTGAGCTCTTTTAGTTTGTAAAAGTAGTAACACCTTTGTATAAAAGTACTCCTTTACAAGGTGAAATCGAGCATTTAAAATCTTACTGTGACTAAAAGTACAGAAGTATTTAACCATTTCATAGTGTTAAATATGATTATTATCACTGAAGCTGATTTTAACTACTTTTTTGTGTGTTTGTGTTAAAAAACTTTTTTTTGCAGTGCAGTAAGAATATTTTAACCTATTTTCAATTTAAATCAGCTTGCTTAAAAATGTTCTAGAAATGAGTCTGTGTCCTAAGTGAGAAAGCATAAGGCTCCATCACTGCACCAGAATGGTCCAAAAGTTGATTTTAAAAAAGTCTTCAAATAAGTCTATTTGCATTAAAAACAGGCTGAAGGTAAAAGAAATAAAACATCAAGGACTGTATCTGCCTAAAATCACTTGATAAGAGAGACATTTTTTTCACTGAGCAATGCATTATGTTTTAGAAGCTCACCATATGTATGAAAAACGACAAGCAAAATAACAAGTAACAGCAGGTGTCAAATACGAATAAATGAGTAAAGAGTACAATATTTCTCTCAATGGAAATAGTTAAGGAATGTGCAAGTACCTCATAAGCACAGTACTTAACTGAATGTACTTAGCTACACTTCAACACTGGATCTGTTTCGTGTCCTGTCTGAGCCTCAAACGTTTATCCGTGGTAAGAAATGTCCTACCTCTCTCTTCAGTAGAAGGCCTGTCCTTGTAATTGAGACGATGCAGCAGAGACAGAAACAGCAGTGGTAATGATGGAGTAAGGCGACAGCAGCTGAGTTAATGAAGCAATATCTACTTTGTTTGCAGAGTATGAAAGCATATATTCAGATATATCTAGAAATGGCCAGACTCAAGGCAAGCATTTTTATTAAAGATCACAAGTTCATGGAGGAAGAAGCTGAAATGAACAATTTTGTCAGAAAGAATCAGCAGAGCTTTTGCACATATAATCAGTTTATAGGATTTATTAATTATTGTCAAATGCAAAGTATGGAGTGACAGATGCTGACAATCTCAGTTTTGGTCTTGCCCGGTTGTAATCATAATAATGGTTTAAATATAATTTAGCAATGGTTTACTGACATAAAATACACATAAAATATTGACTACATATAGGAGCTCTCTCATTCTTGTTGCTTCAAATGTTATGCACCAAGTTTCACCTGAAAACATTTGTTTTTAAAAGTTTCTTCACAAAGGCTTTAGAGCTAACAATTTTTGCAGTCTGGACTGTATTCTGTTAGATTCTCTCCGTGAAATAAAACAATCTCTTGAGCTTCTATTCAAATTAGGAGGATGTGACGTGTGTGTCCAAGCTGTGGAAATGAAGAGGAAAGTGAAAATTGCACTGGGAAACAATGTAAATAATGCAACCGCACAGACAAAAGGACCAATTTGAATTTTGGAAAAGGATTTGAGGGGTGATGAACGTACTCAGTTTGCAGAAATGGCATCGAGGATCTACTCCATTCTATCCAACTGATGTGGACATTAAAACCAGAAACATATTTGAAGCCAGATGTAGGATGCTTTTAGCTGCTGTTGATGTTTAACACTTCATGGTTATGATGGATTAAACCTGAATTTAGGTGTCTTCACATTTCTTACTTGTTCTCTTTGGCAATTGAATCAATGTCTTTTTTTATAGGTCTGTGTGTAGTACTGCTGAAAAACTTTTAATTAGTTCAGAAACTTTTTTTCTGTCTTGTTTTGTCTTCCATGTCTTAGTCCACCTGAATCTGCCATTATTTAAGACTCACAAATGGTTACTTGATCCTGGGCAGGATGTGACTGTTTGTATTTACGGTTAAAATCTGAAAAATGAGAATCAAGAATATCTGTGCATCTTTACAGTTAAGTTAAAAAAAATCATTTGCACAGCATGTGGGTCTCTGTTAATGCTCTTGTCTGCACATGAAGCATTATTCCCTCCATCCTCTACATGGACATGGCCTACATTTTCATAAGACACATTGCAGTGACACACTGAGATCTAATGTGGCACAGAGGATAGACTGAAATGTGTGGATGAATCCCACTGCTTTTGTATGGGGCATTTATTCACATCCATCACTTTCAGTTTGGAGCGCCGGCAACTGGGGAGACTGGTTAATTCATCAGTCGTCTTCCTCCTCGGTGGGTTCACGAGCACGAGAGACGATGGAGCATGCAGCACAGACAGAGATTCAACACGGGGAGAGTCCTCAGTGACAGACCATTTGACATCAGTCAGAGTGACAGCGTGCCATGGCACACTGCAGAGAAATTCAAAAGGAATTCCCTGATGACAAGCAAATCTTATAACAGTGTCACTGGTCTCCTATATTTACAGTATTATTATGGCAGTGTCATAAAATATGCTTCTTTCTATTTGGGTGAACTGAAACTTTACATTATTTCTGTCAAAGACTGTAGACAATTGGCCCCACCACTTCTTCCACACAGACTTAGTGGAAGTTTTGTGTCTCTAGTTGTACGTGGTTTTGTGTCTCTTTCATTTCATTTTTGTCATTTTTTTTGTCTCATTATTTTGTGTCTCCTTGTGTTTTTTTTGTTTCTTTTATTTGGGTGTCTTTGAGGTAATTTTGTGTCTTTAGAAGTAATTTGGTATCTTTTTTGTCATTTTGTGTGGCTTTGTAGTTGTTTTGTGTCTCTTTGCAGTTCCTTTGCATGTATTTGGGCTCTTTTTCTGCGCCATTTTGGGATTTTAGTTTTTTTGGGGGGTTCGTTTTGGGTCTCTGAGATAATTTTGTATCTTTAGAAGTAATTTTGTGTCTTTTTAGGTCATTTTGTGTCTCTGGGCATTTCGTTTGCCTCTCTTTGTGGTCTTTTTGTGTCTCTTTGTTGTCATTGTGAGTCCTATTCTCTACATGTTGATTTAACAACTGATATTCTACAAATGAAGGCGAGGGAGCCCCCTGACACTTTGGGCCTTTGGGCCTGTGCCTGGGCCTGCTCAGTTATCCATCCATGAGTTTAAGTGATGTTTAAGGTATTCATTTATTTTCTTTTAGGTAGTACCTGTCCTTTTTTTCTGCTGTAAGTAAAGAAAGAACAGCAAGAAAAGTAGCTGTTGATACTTCTGAGTCTGAATTGATTTTCACAGAATATTCTTGAAAAAGAAAAAGAGGGATGCAGCAAAGAGCGCTAAGAGAAGAGCACAACAGACATAGCGGCAGAAGAAAGTCAGTGAGATAGCAAGAAATGAGAGGTGAAGAAGAAAGTACACAGACGAAAGAAGAAAACGAGAAAGAGAGAGGGAGGTAGAAGCCTACTGTTCTCTTTCCTCTGAAGAGAAAAAGGTAGACTGAAGGATGACAGCAGGGTCTGAAAGCAGCAGCCCTCTGAGAGGATCATAGCTCCTGTCAGACCATCACTCTGGATGTCATAAATTCTCTCTCTCTCTCTCTCTCTCTCTCTCTCTCTCTCTCTCTCTCCCACACACACACACACACACACACACACACACACACACACACATTGAGGCATAAAAGCAGACAGCTCAGTGGGACCTGTCTGAGGAAAACACGAGTGAATGGAGGAGAAAACACCGGGGTCAACAGAGGTTGATGGACACACTGTACAAAACACACACACATTTTCTGCACTTTGCGAACACAAACCTTGGATGCCATTCAGGCAAAAAAATTAGGGGCATGGAGAGACAACCCTGTGGCATAAAAATAACTCTAATACACAACTAATTTGAAAAATGTTTTGTAGGAAACACAAAGCTGCCTGGATTACAGTTTTTATCAACATAAGAAGGAGCAGAGGCAGAGCATGGGGGTGCATGGCTTCTGGGGCTGCAGCCCTGAATGTTTTCCCAAAAGCCCACAATCTTTTGGGTTTTAAAATACCTTCAAGTTTGTGTCATTCAGATAATAATATGTATGCCCATGTTGTTTATCCTATGATGCTATTCCCAAAAGGAATCTTATATAACTGAGTAAATGTTCCTCTGTTGGCCTTGGCATTGTTGTGGATCCTTAATTTTCAATTAGAACAGCCCAAATTATTAAGAAGCAGATTTGTCAGCTAAAAAGTTATTTTGTGAACTCCACTCAATCATAGTATAACCGACATTGATTTCAAGATTAGGCTCATAATGCTGCTAACCCAAACACCTAGCCTACCCATGCTATATAACTTTAAAATAGTAACATCTTTGCCACTGTTTAGGGGGCAGGAATGAAACTTTGTCATCATTAGCATTTGCTGTTTCTGGTTTGAGAATGATGAGGATGTTTCGACAACAGTTAGATACAAAACATGAAACAGGGTCTACAGCAGGGCTGTTCAATTATAAATTCAATTGTAAATGGGCAAGACATTTTCAGCAGTGTATTTAAAAAAAAATTTTTACCTTCTTATTTATTTATTTAGCTTTTGTTATTGGCAAATGTTTAACAAATGAAAATGAATGCCGTAATATATATTTTGGATCACATATCTGACCCAGGCACTTCACAGAATGAAGAAACAGAATTTAAAAAGTGCTATCAATGCACAGAGCCACAGCAAGTGTCGATAACAATAACCAGTGACACTCTCTCCATCTCTTCCACACACACAGCATGGTCAAACTGTGTCACATGAGAAAACATTGTTTTGTGAACAATATGATTGGCAGTGTCGCTATACTGATCCATACATCCTGCCCGATTGGTACTGCGCAAGTCTAACTCTCAACAGAGATGAGAAGGAAGGGAAGTGGCTCACTCGTTAGCTACTTCTAGATACTACATGTAGTTAACATACTTTGTCACACTGATACATCAGATTAATGTACGCTGGGCCACTCGGAGGTTGCTTCTGGGCCGGATGTGGCCAGCGGATAGCCAATCGAATTTGCTGAACAGGATTTTTTTTTTTTTCCTTGGCAACTATCATGTTCTTTCCAAATGATGTACCTCCTTGTAGGTATTCTATCAACTCAAGTGTCTTGAAAAATAGTGTGTATTGCTGCTGTACATGGGAAAAAAAAAATCTCTCCAAGGGAACATGCCTCAAATGTTTACAACATCTGGCTCCACCCCTAACAAGGAACAGTTAAGACTCAACCAACATTCACACCCAGTTCACACTGTGATTGGCCAGGCATGTGGAGGTAACAAGGTAAGCAGGGTTTTAACCTCTATTTTAAGTCTTTCTGTTCCATTTTTCAGCTATCTCTGATTTGTGTGTTTAAATGAGTGCAAAACCTGTAATGTCTTCCAGGAAAGATTGTCTGAAAATGTGCACTGTTAATCCCATATTTAATATTCTTACGCCCCTCCTGTCTGACAACTGGCTTTTCACTCCACCATCCAGTGTGGTCGTTCAGAAGAACCAGTAGCGGCTTGTGGTGAAATTGGGTGGGAGGACTAACGCATTAGGCCTATGGCCTATACTGATCGATAGTTCAGCTGCAGTAACAGTAACATCACACCGACATACAGTACCAGGTTACAGCAACAATGCACTACAACAAAACTAGAGAATTAGGCTAACTACAAAAATGTTCTGATGCCAAAAGCTCACTCTCTCTCTCTCTCTCTCTCTCTCTCTCTCTCTCTCTCTCTCTCTCGCTGGCTCGCTCACACACACACACACACACTGACTATCTTCCGTTGTACACACAGACAGGAAAGGTAACGTTAAAGAAAGAAAAGGAGTAATGCTCCTTTAATAAGAGGTTAGAGCTTGGACCCAGGGCTGGGCGGTATGGCCTAAAATCAATATCATGGTATTGTTTTGGGGGGATGCGGTGACATTATGATATCGCAGTATCGTCTTCTCTCCTTTTTTTTACACCTTAAATAAAATAATTTAAAAAGCCATACAAGTCTAGGATGGAAACTATTTATCGTCAGAAGTAAAACGGTTGGTAATCCATCTATTATTGTGTATAAAATTATATTATATATTTTTTAATTATATATTAATTATAGTTATAGTATGTATAAACGTTAGAGGGAAGAGGGAGGGCCAGCGGCTCCCGGGCCCCCTTCTCCCGCGGGCCTGGGTTTGGTGCGGTCGGTCAGGCCACCTCCATCACGTAGCGAGGGAGGCGCGTGAGGCAAGCAGGCCGCCAGGCCCCCTTCTGCCGCCTTAGCCCGAATACTGCGGTATGAAGGTAACCACAAAAGCAGTACCGCGGCTCATGTTTACTGTGGTAAGTTACTGTCACCGCGAATACCACCCAGCTCTACTTGGGCCTACCTTATTTGAAGAGAAGCTCACATCGACGGCCTTTCTGGGATGCAAACAGGTTAATCACCAAGTCCGATGATTATTGGATGAGGTCCCACTCCATAGACAGCATTTAAAATAATCCACCTCATTCAGCATGATGCTAACGCAATTAGCTCACTCTCCCACTACAGTAACAGCAGGCAGGCTGTCACTGTACTTCCACGCACTGTCATTGGCCAAAAGTCAGTGGCCTGGGCTGAAAGAATTTAGACAAACTGGACAGTAAATCAAGGGGGCTTGTCACGACACCTGTCACTCACGATGTGACAACAATGATTGGAAGCTGATTCTAGGAGTATGGGCTGTAAAAAAAAACATCCCATTTAGATAAATCCTGCGTTTTTGTGACTGTTTAGTGCTGTTGCTGCTATAGGTTCCACCAAATACAATCAGTTCTATGGTTCAATAATTAATATTTTAATATCTTCTTTAATTTAATAATTTTCTCGTCTTTATCGTCTTGGCCCTGCTAGCCAATTTATACCAGCCATCTCTGAGAACAACTATAAATACTTTTGAGTTCTGCTGTGACAACACCTTGTATGAACTAGTTCTTTCAAGCTGTATGGGTGTAATAAGGGCTGGGTTTGGGTTTGGTACTCAACACCTTTAAGGTATCAGCTACAATAACAACAACTAACAATAACAAGAAAGACTATCTGTACGGTTTTGCTCGCAGCCAATCACCACAAGGATTTTTTGATTTGATGTGCTGTGCAATTGGTCCTCAACAACAAAAGCTAAAACCCATACAGTCTGTGGTGTGGTGAAGTCGAGCACAGTGACGAAATTGATGGTTCAGCATGCTAAGATGCCATCAAAACATTAAAAAATATGGCTATACTGCACACCTGTGGCAGTGGTATTTTACGCAACTGAATGATTCCATTTACGCGATGGGTATAAAATGAAGTAGGATAAAAATGAAGTACTCTATAGGTATTGGTATCGCTTTAAGGGTATGTGTATTTGTTCTGGTACCATAATATTTTTTAAACAATAGCTAGCCCTAGATGTAATGGCCCAGTGTCCACAAACTTGTGGCCGTAAGTGTATCTGGCTAAGCAAATTAGTAATATATACATGTATTTTATGGGAGACAAGGTTGTAATGGAAGAAAATGATTGCAGTAGATACATTTTCCCTGATATAGAGAGGAAACAGCAATTTAATTATCACCCTATCTGAACAAATAGTCCACTGAGTGTACGCGTCAGCTCTGTCATATATAGGATTGAGTGAGCAAACTCATTTCTGAGGTGTAGCTAACTATTTCATATCACCGGTGGCACTAGTGTGTGGCATTTTTGTTACTGTTCCCATTACCAGAGAGGGCCAAAGCTCTCAAACACACACCGAGCATCAAGAAAGAGCCTCTTCATGCCACTCCTCTGTATTCATTATCTTGTTCTGTGGTACACTAGGTGTGCTGTGCTGTGATGTGCTGTTCGGTGCGGCGCTCTGCTGTGTCGCACTGAGCTGTGTTGGCTGTGTACACTTCCCTCCTCTCTGCTGTGCTCCCTATCACTAATGCAACAGACATTAGCATAGTGTTTGATGTCGAGTTAGGAGACATTTAGATGCTCTCTGTTTAACAACTGTGTCAAGTGTTTGCCGCGTCTATTTACTGCTAGAACAACATCAAACAATGCACACACAGGGCCACAATGACGCCGCAACGGTTGGAGGATGATGAGTGGAGGAGAGGTGGAGGGAGAGAGATAAAGAGTGAAAGCGAGAGAGGGAGAGAGAAAGGAATGACAGAAGAGCACTCCTTCTCCAGCGTCCCTCCCAGCACTATAGAAAATGAAGAGTGCTGTGAATCAGCAGCACTGTGAGGAGACTGTGGTGTCCACTGCAGGTCTTCATTAGAGCACAGCCAAGCCAGGAAGAGCCCACTCAGCCAAGTGCAGACCCAACTGAGCTGTTCAATACCTTGTTTTCTTTCTTTTTTTTCACTGTAGTTTTGAATTAATCTGCATCATTCTTCTTCCAAATGTGTGTTTGTGTATGTCTGTATGCAAATAGTATCCCCATTGTGATTCCTTCCTTTGTGAGTTGAGAGTGAAAAACTGCCGCAACTAAATTTGTTTGTGCCGAGTCAAGGGAAGTTTATGCAAGATTAAAATGCAGATAAATGAAGATAAATCATTTGTAGATTTACAGGGAGCCCGAAGAGAAAGAAGAGACACAATAGCGCTGATGTTTGCGTATGCTGGTTTCCATCCGCGCATGGAGGTTTGAAAAAGAATGAAATTTCTGCAGCTTTTATTATGTGTGACATGATCAGCATCTTACCTAAAGTCTGAATTTTTCATGGAACAGTAAGAGCTGATTGACTGATGGATTGATCATGAGGCACACCTGTTTGCTTCTTAAAGATATTAAAAGCTAAGGCTCAACTTCTAGTAAGAATCAGCTGCGAGTCCCAATTAGGTTTCCGTGCTTTGTTGTTTTCCCTCTGATGTGATTTAATTTTATGAGCAAAAATAAAAGTTTTGTGGTTCTACTGTCTGCAACCTTTCTTTACAATGCTACAGTCACCGGAAGAAAAATGCTGACACTGTATGTTTCTGCAAACCACAGGTACACTACATTTTTGTGTTTTAGACGTATCGTAGGTGGAGGGGTTGGTGGATGGTGTGACACCCAGTTGGACACCCACCCTGCCAAGCTACACCCCACTGAAGACCACTATTGGAGACCAGCACACAACAACACCTTGTTGTTGGGTTTTTGTTGTTGTTGTTGTTGTTGTTGTTGTTGTTTTTGGTTTGCTTGGTGGTTTGTGACCCATGTTTCCAGTAGCTTTTTAGCTGTCACTGTGCTTTCACTGAGGATAGTGCCATTAAAAGCAATTGTGTTTTTACAGAGACATTGCTATGTTTTCTACCAGGACAGTGGCACAAAAAGTGATTGTTTGCAACCGAAAATTCACTATGTTTCCAGATTGAACAGTGCCACGATAAGCCACTGTTATTTACAGAGACACTGCTGCATTTTCATCTTTCATTGTGCCACCAAAAGCGGATATTTTAAGCCAAAACTAGATATTTTTAAAACCAAAACCAAGTAATTAATGTGCCGAAACCTAACCTCATGTTAACTACAATGTTGTTGAAACACATGCTATATAATTTACAAATGTAACATATCTGTAGTTTGCAGAAATGTACAATGCCAACATTAATTCTAGCAATTGAGTTGGGATTTTAAAAGTGCCTTTCTCACCCTGAGGAAAGTTTTACAAATATAAAATGTCCATGAAACAAAAATTCATAATTGAAAAGGTCCTAATTGATCTTGTTTGAAGTTTTAGGCATCAGTTTTACAGACCTCTCTTTTATAATGATGGTCTACGGTGAAAATTATATGGCTTTATTTTATTTTTTTCACTGCAAACTACAAGCAGCCACTGCGGTGTTCCTGGGGTCATGAGCTCACATCACTCACAGTCTTGCTAAATACTGCAGTGTAAACTACACAGGAACTGGAATATAGGATTGAGATTATGTTATACCTATTCCTGTTCTTTATTCACATTATTTCTGATATATTTTAGATGACTGTATTACACATAACAATTTCAAATTTATTCCTCAATGTAACATTTATTCATTTCAGTTGTGCCTTCACAATTTATTGCCATTTAAAATCATGTATCATCTGCATAAATAAGTACATGCTCTTGAGGAGTATGTTTGTGTTTATTTGTGTGTTTCTTCTCTCTGCCATGGAGGAGTTCAGGAGGTGAAGAGGGCAGATAAGAAGACACAGAAAGAAAGACGAGTGAGAGAGCATAAGAAGAGGGAAAGCTCTGTGGAAGGAGGGAGATAAGAGGAAGAAGGTGAACAGCAACACTTGTCACTAACCTTAACCCTTTAGATTGGGATGGGTGGATTTTAATGGAATCAAGCAGGAGTGGGATGGGCTGAGGGTAAAGAAGATGGTGGGATCTTTCTGGTGGGATGCAGTGTTAAGTTACCAGCCCTGTCTCCTAGAAAGTATGCAACAGCAAATATAATTTAATGATATGAATTACATTTTTTATTAACATATATATATTATATATATATATATATTAGGAAATGCTGCTAATTAACAGTAAGTCAACATTGATTATGTTGATGTTCACTGACAATGTATTTCATTTGTTTTCCACCAAACAAGCCAATCAAGCAATTCACTATCTCTCATAGTCAGCCCCTCCAGGAGTTGCGATGTCACGATGGCAACAGTTAATGTAAATTCAGTCCCCAGTCCCAATGAATTCTGCGTGACCTTGCGATTTTGTCCAATAACCATAGCTTGTCTGCAAATTTGATCAATCATCATAGTACTTTCCCACCAAACTGACTTCCTCATGGTCCTGAAGATGCAAATATGTAGGACCCTGATGTCTCACATTTAGTAGCAAAAATGACTGCAAAAGTTTGTGTCAGGCAATTTACTGATGTTCTGCACTAAAGCAGGGGTAAACTGTTCTGCGCTGGTGGTGGTCATCGACTGACAAACACTTTTCTACCACAAAACACACCCAGGAATGACTTAAATTTGTGGACAAGACAAATCACCATGATAAAGGCTGTTGCATCCAGCGCGATGGGTTTTTGCTACTTAGCAAAATCATGTTGTGCATTGCATCCACATCTATTGCACATGCTGAAAGAATCAAGGTAAGTTAGATTAAATATGCATGGTTACTAGTAACATCAGTGTAAATATGTAGTCGTATACAGCATGTTTAACCTTGTTTTTTTGTTCAACATTTAATCCATTTCACAGTCTTTCCCTAACATTAACCAAAGTGCTTTTGTTGCTTAGACCTAATCATAGTCACGAGTCTGGATGCAAATCTAGTATTGTATGGTCGCCATCCACTCTGATCTGATCGCCCTCCCTGTGTATTCATCACAGTACATGAATGTGGTTTGTTATTTCCTCAAAGAAACGTTGGCTCTGAACACGATCCAGGCAGCAATTATGTAAAAATGACAACAACTAAGTAATATACAAATTTCCAGTAGACAGGGTTGTATGTCACACAGCACTGTAACCAAAAAAGAATAAAATGTCTTTGTCTAATATTTGTAAACTCCCAATAAATCATATTTGCAATGCATAAAAGGTAAACACACATTTTCAACAAGTCTTCTATTTCTGCATTATTGCAGAAGCATAAGTTTTTTCAAATAACTAGTCTCTATGGTGTTGCAACAAAAATGAGCACAAGGAAAACGTCCTATTCTCACACTGAAATGTCTTATTATTAAAGTGTGAGTCATCATTATTGTAGGGTTGTTTTCTGTTGCTATTCAAACGTAGGTAAATTGTGCTTAAAAATTAGAAATGAAATTTCCACCCAATTGAGTCAGATAATTCTAATTCTCATAAACCAAAAAAGTACCATACATGTAATTAATTCAAATAAAACTGGAATAAAACTATGTTGACGTTCAACATATCTGAAAAACATATAATTTAACAGTAATCATATAAACTATAAAATAAATTAAGTAAATTCTATGAGCTATAATTAAATAAAATTATCATAGTCTGGTTTGATTTAATTGCATAAATATTTTGGTTTATGTTAGAATTTCTTGACTCATTTGAATGGAAATTTTATATGTAATTGAAATTCATAAACCTGACAAAATAAACCAAAAATGTTTCTGGGAGTGTGCCATGTCACACACTTTTCATCACATTCATCTTTTTTTTTGTGCATACATCATCATTATGCATGCCTGCATTTCATCCCTGCAATCAATACCTGTCCATCATCCTGAGCCCGCACAGTGTTTCTGATGTGAGGCTGTGTCCACTTACAGCAGGTGTTTCTGTGTTTGGGCTGTCAAGGACAAATGGTGGGAGATGGGAGCGTCAGTGGTAAGTAATGAAGAGCAATCTGTAAGGCATCTCTGCTCTATTCAGTTCCATCATCCGAGGGCTAAATGAGGCTACAGTAACTCTGGCAACCAGGTCTGACCGAGTACGTCAAAAGACACTGTAGATGTGTGTGTTTTTAATGCACTTGTGTGTGTGTGTTGTGTGCACAAGTCGGTGGTTTTCGTATATCCATGCATGCATTTATAGGTTGCCTGCGTGTGTGTATGTTAAATGTGTGTGTGTGTGTGTGTGTGTGTGTGTGTGCTCTGGAGCATTGCCCTCTGAATCTCTACTTCCTGTATAACAATCCAGCAGAGGTGTGCTGCGGCCAGAGGCCTCTTTTCTTTGATATGAAGAGCAGCCAAAAGGTCTTTGGCTGGAGGCTGATATATGTCAATCAGCTTTTTTTTCCACCCCTCACACAGCGGCGGCAGCAGCAGGAGCGTCTGCCGTTCTGTCCGTCTCTCTCACCTACAGCGAATCCCTCCCCAGCACTGATAACACTCCAAATAACAGGTGAGCGACTGCTGGCAGAAAGGAGATTGCCTGACCTTATTGTTTGCCTTTGCCTCCTCTTTGTTCTTCACAAATAAAGGGTTTTTTAATAAACTGAAAGGTCCTCTGCCGTGGCCCATAGAGAAAATGAAAGGGGGCAGTGAGGTATGGTACAATGTGGCGGGAAAAAAAGAGCAGCTCATCAGAAAATAACAAAGGTGCAAGTTAAAGATAAGGCGCCTGTCAGAGATTAATCCAGGCCCGCTTGATTGTTTTCTTTAATACCAGACCTGCTACAGCAAGCGATAAGTTTGCTGAGTAATTTGGTTTTCTAGGGGACGGGCAGCGAGTGGGTGGCTGGGTGCTCGAAATAATATTCAGGTGTGCTCCATAATTGATTTTTTTTTTCCACCCCTCAGTTCTCAAAGAAAAATGAGATGAAACTCAAAACTGCTTTGACTTGCCTTTCTGTTCACCCCACTCCCTCTTTCCCTTCTTTTCTCCCCCTTTTTTTCTCTCTTCCCTTCTCTTCTCTCTTTCCCCTTTGGATTAATAAACTGGCTTTGTTGAAGACAATAAAGGGAAGGAGAGAGTGTGCTTGAGGAAGCAGTTTTCTCTTCTTGCTAGCAGCTCCATTGTGATGGTTTCTGAAAGAGGCAGAGGAGAGAGAAGGATGGGTAGCACACACTGCAGACAGACAGCACAGTGTGTGTGTGTCACGTTCTGATGAGTCGCAGGAAAATGAATGCAAAGAACAATAGATTAAAATCTATTAGTTTGGTAATGAAAAGCGCGGAAACAGTCACCCTATGTTAATTTGACTGCAGAAATAAAATATGTAAATACAGAAAGCGAGCTGAAAAAAAAAGCAGCCCAACTCATCTGAATGGACTTTTTAATTTTCTGCAGCAATTACCATCCTTTCCCCTTTTCTATCTCTTCCCTTAGAGATCTTTCTCTCACTTGCTGTATAGGAAATGCTTTAAATTAGATTCATCCGAAAAGACAGCAGACTCATCAGGCAATACACACATCAGCTGTGTGCAAAGTTCTCCAAATCATATTTTCTTTTTTATATATCTCAAAGGTGAGGAATAGGCTTTTGCATTTTTGAAAAGTATAGCAGCACGCAGGCTAAATCTCAGTGAAATATTTATCGTTAAATCAATCATTCATCATCATCATTTCCAGCCTTTATATGTCATCAGCACTGGGCCCGTTCACGTCTGCGTATTTGAATAAATAACTTGTTTTTACCCTGAAATAGGGATTGGAGAAACACACACACACAGAGGAAAAGAAAAGGTTCTTATATTTTTCATCATTTCGCCATTTTGATGCCAGAATTGATCCGCCTCACGAATCCCTCATCTCTCTGCCTCCTCCCTTCTGCTCTCCCTCTCTCTCTCTCCTCCATCGAAGCCTCTTCTGCAGGAGATGGCCTGTACTCTAGGGCTGTTTTCCAATTACGGTCCAACCTTTTCACAGAAGGTCATTATAATTAGAGATCCATTTAGCTTTTCTGTGAAAAGCACGAAATAAATTTTTGTGATTGTGGTCCCTGGAAGAGGAAGAAGGGGGGAAAAGGCTGTAGTGCCGATCTCAAGTGGCTCTATTATTATGGTTGGGTGGACAGGTTGCATGCATTAATGGCTTCACTTGGGGGAGAGACTGGCCTTTTGCACATTACTAGCGCATGAATAGAAAAAGACATCTTGGAAATAGCTCTCCAAATCAATACCAGGCCTGTATGTGTCTGTGTGTTCACCTCAGCAACGGGAGGATAATGAGCAGAGGAGGACTTCATCAGGAGTGGAAGTTGCTGTGGACTATTGCCTGTCTGAAAAAAAATGAAGTCTTCATATGTAATCTGAGGGGAAATGATTACAGTCCTGCTAAGATTGTGTTTTTTATAAAACAGCAACAAACCTGATCCTTTGTGTTTATACTATATAGCCTTGTAACCACGGTGGTCTGGATCACAACCAAAATATCGACTGTGAGCGGAATTTTTTTCTTCGTGAAGGTCTTTGTAGTTTTCTTAACATTAGAAACAGACGATTTGATAAACCCTCTCTCCCTAACAGCAGGAGTCCAGCCATAGCTCTTAGCAACCATAACAAAGCGCAACAGGCCTATCAAGCTTTGGATTTTCCAACTTGTCACATGGTATCTATGGCACCCACTGGTGGTGTACTTCTCAGCCTTTCCAAAATCGTAAAAAGTGTACAATAATGGATTTTAAAGCTTCTCCGTTAACATAAGCTGCAATCAAGTGGCATGCACCAAGTCTAAGAAGTGAAGCCAATACAGAAGTGCCTCAAATTTGCATCCTTTCTAATGTCCAGCAGGGGGCAAGCGCACTGGTTGCGAATGGAAGTTGGTTGTATGCAAGTCTATAAGACTTCTCACTTGACTTATTACATGAGTAAACATTTTCCTAGTAAGTTTATGGTCTCAATGGCTAGTTTCAAGTCTTCTTCAATACAACATGACGTTTATTTGTAAATAATCATCCCAATTGAGGGTAAGATACACAATAAGGCAGGGTATGCTGTAGCACGTGGCTATCTTATGATTTACATGTCGTGATAATGGCAGTGTCCTCAGGTTCTCAGTCAGATCCAAGTACAGCCACTTCTGGCTCCAAAAAACCAAGATGGCGACGGCCAAAATGCCAAACTTGAGGCTTCAAAACATGCATCAACAAACCAATGGGTGACGTAACAGTGGCTACACTTCTTCTTTGTACATATTATGGCTGCAGTTGATAGCATGTTGGGCTAACTAGCTTACTACCCATAACAGTAACCAAGCACTACTTCAAGTCAGAAGAGCACATCACTATTATTAGTTTGTTAAATTACTTTAGCCCCGAATGAGTTTTTATTAACATTAGCGAGATAGCATTACATTAGCCTAACACATCAATAGCTACATACGTGTAAAAGTGCAAATATAAGCTGATTATTTGAATATACACCTTTATATGTAAGCTAAGCACCAAGAAGCCAGGAATGGAAAAAATAGATTTTGGGATGGTTGCAGAGCAGAAGGTAGCTACTTTATTAGCTAGCTAGCTACAGCTAATACAATAGCAAAGCGTTCATTCTGAGTAAGCCAGCCACCTTATCATAACTGTTAGCTGACCTTTCTGATGTAAAACAGGTGAACAGTTCAACACTGTTGTAGCTACTGCTGCCACGTTATTTATTCTGTAATGAAGAAATGTATTAGTCACAGTCATCCACAAAAAAGCGTGTGAGGTACAAAGTCTGTGCTTTTCACACAATATATGAGACTGTGTTTTATGGACAAGGATCCTAATTTAGATTCTATCAGCAGCCACACACAGATAGGAAGTGGATCTGTGCAGCATACAATCTATACAACAGTATGTTTTCTCCTCTCTGTATTACAGAAGCAGATGGCTGGGGACCAACACTCCAAAGTGGTGGAAACCAACTAATTGGTTTGTGGGAAATCGATATGGTGCCGGTAGCAAACCCCTCCTTTCCCCTCACAGTCCATCAGTCTCGCTCTGCAATTACCCCATTGATTGGCCAGTGTTAATTGCAGGTCTCATTATTGCAGGTTTCAGCCAGTCGCTATCACGGGAGCTGAGTTCAGAGGTTAACAGTAAGAAGTGACTGCAGAACATATATAGCATGAATGTGAGTACATACAGGTGCTCATACAGGATCAGTGGGACTAGTACAGACTAGTACATCTGACCCGATAATGATAATGAGATATTTATTGAACCTCATAGAAAAGTTCCTTGATTCTTTGGGCGTCGGTGGCTTAGTGGCAGAGCAGGCGCCCCATGTACAAGGCTGTTGCCGCAGCCGCAGCTGGGTTCGAATCCAGCCTGTGGCCCTTTGCTGCATGTCATCCCCCTCTCTCTCTCTCTCTCTCCCCCCTTCATGCTTGACTATCCTATCTATAAAGGCAAAATGCCCAAAAAAATATCTTTAAAAAAAAAAGAAAACTTCCCTGATTCTTTAGAGCAGCAGGAGGTCAGAGGTCAAGTCAGCTTCACAACAGCTGCTGGGGTGGCAGTGTGTTGTCTAATACCCCTAAGTTGTGTAGTGTGAACTAAGCTTAAAGGAACAGCTAACCCAAAAAAAAGAAAATACAAATTTTTCCTTGTACCTATAGTGCTGTTTATCAGTCTAGATTGTTTTAGTGTGAGCTGCACGCATCCCTCTGCGCAGTAATACAGTTGGCAGGTGTAGTTTGGTAGAAAGAAAATAGTTCCTACATGAAACTGCTCACAGCAACACCTGTGGATTATCTTGTGTAACCAGGATATGGTGTCTGGAAAGAGACATTGCTGTTGAGTTTTTCCTAAGGATTTGTTTTTTTTAATATATATATATATATATATATATATATTCATTTTGAGGTGCTTTAATCTCTACATCTCTACAGCCGATATCTTCAACGCACTGCAACTCACACCAAAATAATCTAGATTAATAATTAGCACTACAGGTGAGAGGAAAAATGTGTATTTTTGATTTGGGGGTGAACTGTCCCTTTAGATGAAAATGTTAAATTAAAATACAACACTTTTTTTTTAGAACTCCATAAAGGACATAACGTGTCCACAGCATTACTCCAGATAGTATTTGGAGCCACATCCTCGAGTGCTAAGAGTCCAAAAAAACTATATTCTATTTAGACTACATCTTCTGTCACTATAAATGAAATGAAATGAAATTCATAAAGCTCTAGTCAACTGGCTGAAAGATTTGTATGTGCTAGTAATAAGGCTCTCAGCAAAAAATAAAAAGATTTAACTTTGTGTTGAATTAGAAGTAGAAACATAAATCAACAAATCCCCTGGGGGATGTTTTGTTCAACCAGTATGGCTGGCAGCAGCCTTTCTCAGCTGGCTACAATGTGGGGTAATGACTGGGTCATGTATCTATCATGTTGACCCTGCACAAAAGCAGCTGTTGTGATCAATTTTAGCTGCTATAGCAAAGCAATAAAAGATATTTGCATTATTTTCTTTATTGATTTTTTTTGTTTTTTTGCTAAAATCCACATGTATGTTACATCTCATTGTAGGGTTCAAGCGAAAGAAAAAAAACATTCATTCAGTAACTGCTTATCCTGTTAGAGGTCACGGGGGCTGGAGCCTATCCCAGCTGAGACTGGGCGAGAGGCAGGGTACACCCTGGACAGGTCGCCAGACTATCACAGGGCTGACACATAGAGAAAGACAACCATTCACACTCACATTCACACCTATGGACAATTTAGAGTCACCAATTGACCTGCATGTCATCGGACTGTGGGAGGAAGGAAACCTGGAAAAACTCACTCTGACATGGGGACAACATGCACACTCCACACAGAAGGGCTCCTCCACCCTGAGTTCAAACCAGGAACCCTTTTGCTGTGAGCCAACAATGCTAACCACTACACCATTGTGGCACCCAAAAAAAGAAACCAAAATGGTCTGGCATTATGGCATTTTTACTATTTGTATTTAAAACTTAAATGGCTCATTTGAACATGCTGTACCTTAAATTGTATTATTTTTGTCTCTGTCTTAAGGGGACAGATCAACCCAAAATCAAATATACATATTATTAATCTTATCTGTGTCGCCATTAATCAATATAGATTGTTTTAGCCACAGATATGTCTCCCTTCTCTTGAATACTGTATAATGCAACCGCACAGAAGAAAGCAGGAAATCCAATGCTAGCTCACCTAGCATCGCTGAGCTAGCTACTGTTACAGCTACAGGAGGACACCATTAATGTTTACATCTCGTGCTGTCATGACCACAAGCCTTTCATCTATGAGTAGATGCATGCTTCCTTCTGTGTGGTGATACGGTTGGCAGGTGTTGTTTGGGAGGAGGAAATTAGTTCCTACATGAAACTGCTCATGCTGAGTGCCATCTACTTCCAATTTAATGGAGTGAGGGCAGACATCTCTACAGCAGATATGTCCAACACTCAGCAACTCACACCAAAACAATATAGATTGATATACAGGTAAGAGGGAAAATATGTATTTTGGGGTGAACTGTTCCTTTAAAGCTGCATAAGTCTGTAATATGTGCAAATAGTATGGCTCTCAGTGGGCAAAGCAATTGTCTGGTCATGTTTTCACTCACTGCCATTGTAGGAAGTGTTGACATAAAGTCTTGTGATATGCAGGCATTCTTTATACATTTACATTTACAGTAATCTGTCATAACTGCCCGGGGATGAAAAGATACTAACAATATTTTTAATTGAAGTCAGCAGCAGTGCATGTGTGTACTGATGGGACGTTAACACCAGGCCAGTATTTATAGGATGGCTTTCTTTACTTCCAAGCCGCCCTGCCTCCTCTCTTGTTGTTCATTTCAGCTTCATTTTGTTTCATGTGACATTACTTCTGTCTGTCACTAGAACAACTGCTGAATAATCACTGGCTTCACAGTTATGTTAGCCAAAAGTGAACAGAAAGCAGACTGTATTTTCCACTGGTGACAAAGCTCTGCAGAACAATGGGGCTGAAACTCCAGCGACATTACTTTCTTCACATTTTCTTCCCACACACTTGCAATATTAAATATCTTGCAGAATAAAGTGTTTTGTTAATTTTAGCTAACTATAGATGTGGCTGTATGATCATCCAATAAAAGCATGTAAGAAAAGAAAGTGCAGGAATATGCACCTTATCCACATACTAAGGCTTTGTTAAGAGATAATATTCTAAGGAGAAATGTAAATCATTTCTTCAACAAAGTTACTGTCATGGTTCTAATTTCATAATGTGTCTAACTCTAACATGTTTCACAATACCGTCAGGGGATTTTTCAAAGCTAATGCAACAAGTAGAAGCAGAGATTAAACAATAAGAAATCACTCTAACTATAGATCTAAATATCTTGTTGATGCTGACATTTTTACAATCGAAGCATTTAGAATAATAAATGTGTGATTGTAACAGACTAAATTCACTGCCATTCTTCCCACACAGCAGATGTTTGTCTACTTAACTGTCATTTAAACTACTGAGATTCACAATAAAACTACTTCTTTCATACATTACAGTACAGTTAACCTAATTAAGAGTTAAACAGAGGATACAGGAGGATGTGATTGCTGCACAGTTACAGATGGGAGGCATTTCCCTACACTCAAAGGAGGGTGACAGACTTGTTTAAAATGAATCAGTCAGTTTAAACAGCAGTTACTTATTAGCAAAAAAAAAATCTGTCTTTGTAAAAAGATTTCACAAGAACCACTGGGAAGCAGTGGTGAAGGATGTATTCAGATATTTTACTTAATTATAAGTAGCAATACCACAATGTAAAAAATATTCTGTTTAGAGTAAAAGCCCCTCATTCACAATCTTACTTGAGTGAAAATATACAAGTATTAGCAAAATGAACTGGAATGAATTAGGAGTAAAGTAGTTTAATACATGACAATGTATCATATTTTAAAAATTGATTTTTTAACATTAAATAATTTTTTTTTGTCCAAAAGAAGTACAAAGAAGCAATAAATAAAAGTACACAAGTAAAGAACCCCTAACTCTAAAACAAACTGCACTTGATGAGAGGTAAAGTAAAACTACTACAGCTGTTTTCATGTTTGTTTTTTAAAATATGTATGTATAACATTGTGAGCCCAAAATATGACTAAAAGTACCAGCCAGAATTCCCTTTGGCTACACAAGGCATACAAACATGTAACTGGGTGCAATTATTAATTGAATTGATAATAATATCATCCTTTCTATCATACATTAATTTTTATTTCAGTAAAAATAGTAGAATTTAGTAGTATTTTTTTGTCAAAAGCAGGTTTATTGTATTATTTTCAACAGGTTGTGAACTAAAGGACTCTGGTGGTATAATACAGCACAACAGACACATCCAAACACAGGCTCAAACACACACACACACACACACACACACACACACACACACGTATACTTATGCCACTTTGGGGAAAATAACATAGACTTACATGCATTTCCTGGCTCTCTAACCTTAAGCCTAACCACTATTTGACTTATCCTTGCCCTCACTTCAAACTTCCTCTAACCCCACTGACCTTAAAATCTGTTTTTTCCCAAACTGGAGACATGGCTTTCTTTTGTCCCTGAATGGGCAAACCATTTCCACTAGACTGGTCTTGAGTCTGGTGTCTCATCCCTGAAGGTAACTTAAGTCACAAACACACAAATAGATACGTCCTTCATTCATTCGCACATTCAATTCCGTCATGCACACAGGTAAACACACACACACACACACACACACACACACACACACACAAAAAGACACACACAAACAGAGTCTGCTCGTCCTGCTCTCTCCCATGGGTCTCTGTTAAAATTGACCTTCTCTGCCTTTCATCACAGGAAAATATCACCCTCAAAGAATAATAAGGCCGCCAGACACATTAATTAGAGAGCATCTATTTAGATAAACGTCTGAGTGAGACACACACAGACAGAGTGAGCAGGAATATGAGGGAAGTTATTAGTATGCACTATGAAAATAATTGCACACACATCTAATATATGGAAATGGAACCTCTTTATTTGCAAATATTTTTGTCTTCTATAATTTTCATGTTACTATAGATTGGAATGTGAGACTTGCAGGCTTATGTATTTCCTGTTTGTGTCATCTTGGTTTATTATGGTTATATCTATGTATATTTATACTATTTGTTATGAAAAATGTGACTTTGGAAGAAGTGTTTCCTGTGTTTTAATATCCAGCTTGCAAAGCAGCGTCTCGCTCGGTCAGTCAAAGCACTCTTTGGTTTTCCAGCATTGTAGATATACTGAGCTTCAGTGTTCCTCAGGCTAGGACAGCAACATGTTGTAATTGTCCTGGTTTGGTGTGTGTGCCTCCTGCAATACACACGGCTGGTGGGGAAATGATGAAAATGAAATTTGAATCAAGTGACACCTCTAGAGAAAAGTGTGCACAACATATATCACTCTTTTTCCTTTCTGTCACAGGCGTGTGTACGAACACGTATGCACTCGTCTGTGTATGCATGTAATGGCATGTCTAAGTGTGTGTTTCTGTGCATCTGCAGGAGTTCTTACATGCATCCATGTACATGTGTGTGTGTGTGACCCTCTGTAAATAGGATTCTGTGCTCCATCTGGTCCCAGTCAGAACAGTTTGAGGCAGCGTCTCAATCAGAGCTGCAAATTGGTGTTGTTCTCATGTCGGTGCTGCAGCTGCCCGGCCCTCAGCCGCAACACACGGGCCGGGATCAGCTCTGCTCACACCTTCTTCTCTGACAGCCAGCCGAAAACCGCCCTCTCATGCATCAGTTGCCTTTGCTTCATGTGTGCCACTGTTATTTGATAACCAAAACCCTCGCAGTGTATGTTGAGGATTGTGTGCGGAACACAAATGGGACAAAAAATCAATGTCCTTGATAAACTTCTGCCTTAAAGAATGAAAGCTCCTGCTCACACACACATGTATTTCTCCTGGTCTTGGTTATTCTTTCGCTGCTTTCAAGTGCTGTTGGAAAAATTTCATTTATGTTGACATTAATTAAAGTGGTAACTATGACAAGGAAAGTGGGAGTTTTCTGTCATACCTAAGATGCAGAGCCATGACATTTAAGAGCCAGTAATCTGACAGGAATTGTTGTGTATTTAATTATATGCCATTATGGTTTTGTATGCCTATAATATGTTTTATTGCTTATTATGTTAGATTTTATTGGTGAAAAATTAAGGGGCATTTTATCTTTTGTTCTGCTGCTAGAGCACAAGTAGTTTGTTGCCACCAACATCCAAATTTTTGTCTGTTCTTTGAGCAACAGGTAACGATTCATGGTGTATGCTTTTCATAATTTTCATATTCATTTTTTATTATTATTATGTGAACATTTGAATTGTTGCTTTAGTAATGTTCATTTACAACACCTCAGTCAGCTTTAGAGCAGCCGTCAGTATCTACGGACAAGTTGTGTTATTTTGTGTGTGTGTGTGTAGTTGAGGCAGGGGGTAACATGTTGGTTACCAAGGCGACAGGAAGATCTTTTCCCTGTATTTTTTTTTTGTTTGTTTGTTTGTTTGTTTTTACAGCAGGAAACAGGAAGACTTCATCAACTCTGGATGACCCCACAGAAACACAGGTGCAACATATTTCCTTTCTCTTTTTTGTTCTTTCTCTGTCTTTCTGTCTCACACACACACACACACACACACACACACACACACACACACACTCATGTGCATAGTGCTGGGGTGGTTAGTTGATTCATTGATTGGTAGATCAACAGATAATTAATAGGCAACTACTTCGATTGTCATTTATTCATTTGTTATATTTTCTGGCAAATGTGCCAGCAGTCCTTACAGCTCCAGCTTCCGTGAGATTGAGTGTCTGAGTTTTGGGAAGTTGTGACATGCTTTTTTTGCTGCTTTTATTACATTTTATGGACCAAAGACTTCATAGATCTCTGTAATTGTAAAACATTATTACAAAAGAGTGAGGGCTATATATTACTTTTTGCTGGAGGGAAGGTAGTGTTAATGTTTAGGAAGAGAGGGGGAGGTATTCTCATTTTTACTACTACTTTTACTTTCCCTAGATTGAGTTACTAGATTTTATTTATATATTTTTAATATATATTTTGCTTTTTGAATATTTAAAATTAATAAGATGATGCAGAAAATATGCACATATGCAAAGTACAACAGGACTATTTTTCACATCACAGCATACACATGGATGCATTTTGCATAATATGCACTAATATGCATTAATGCATAATATAGTCATGATTAATTGTCAGTGTTATAGCTAACAGCATTCATTCTGTCTTTCACTTTATTCTGCATTAAAAGTGTGTGGCAAAGTTAGCCTTAAATATAAAGAGAAGTGAGAGTAAGAGGGTTAGAAAAGAAAGCAAGCACAAAGTGTTACCCATTTATCAACACACTGTCAAATATGTGTGACTCTAGGGTTAAAGTGCTCTGACCTCCTTGCAAACTGTACCCTCTAATACCACTGTACTGTTTACTTCATTGCTCTGACATTTCCACCAATAAAAAACAAAAGGACAGACATTTCCCGGGCAGCAATCTGTGTGTGTCACTCACTCAGAAACCTGATTACAGCACCTGATGGAATTATCATATTTACAATAAGACCTTTCCATTATAACGCTCAGCTATTGTGCCTCAGATAGCTGCAGTACGTGATGAAATACAACACAGGCAAGATGCAGACAGTAAATGCCAGACCAATTTGACAGACGGGGAGGAAAAAAGCTGAGATAGATGCCTGACAAAATGAAAAATGAAATGGAAAAATGAGCAAAATGACACAGTGATAGTGATCTGAGGTCTCAGGTTTATATGCATATTAAACTGAATAGCAGATCAGCAGTGTCGTGTGGGGCTTACAACATTTAAGACAAAGTTTAAAAGCTGTATTTTTTATGAGATTCTCTAAAATAATTACATGTATTAATGGGAAAGATGTGTGGGCAAAAGGAAATGAAAGGTTACACTCTCAGATACCTCTTAACCAAGAAGACTCAGGGAATGTTTAACATGCCGCACTCTGGTTTGGACCTTTTCTTGGCTCCGTGCCTCATGAGTGTAATTTGGATGAGTGCAGCTCGCTTGCCTTTGGGCTCATTAACAACAATATAAACAGTAATTACTGTGATCGCCTAATTAATTCATTTAAAAATGCTGCACGGCGTAAAAGGCATGAGCAAATCTTTTCTGGAGATAACAATTTTACGGAATCATTGTTGACATAATTAGCAATTTCATGTTCCAAAATACAACCGAAAATAATTAAAAACTTTTTTTTGTCCTATTTTACACATTTACTCTTTTATTATTCAGATTGCCTCCGCTTTTCTTTCCCTTTTCACTAAGCCTGCTTTCTGTGAATTATCCTTCTCTGATCCTGTCTCTGTCTGCGTGGCAGCTCTGCAGTCCTGATAAATGTAATCCTCCCCTCTGGACACATTCTTTTGTTTTTGGGCCATTTTGAGGCTTTCTTCTGATCACCAAGCTCTACTTATTATAGAATTCTCTGCCTTCATTCTGCGGGTTTTGTTGAGGTAAAGAATGGTCATTTGGCCCTCAATTGTCCATTAATTCTATCTACTTTATTGGCTAGTTAATTGTGATTAACAGTAATTAAGATTCAGCTGAACAAAAAGTGGATTTGTTGTGGCTTGGCACAATGAATGATGAAATCTTTACATTTCTTCTGCCACACCCTCATCCTACAGAGATTTTCTCCTGACACAATGTTTCAATTAATCCAACCATTAAGCAGCATAGATATGTTCCATGATAACTTGTGATTATGCTTTCAATCTAAAAGATCAGCTAATATGAAATTCCCAGAGCAATGTTTTATGTTAACTGAAATTCCAACAACCTTTAACATATAACGAACATCAGATTTATAAAAAATATATATATTTTTTATCACAAAATCTATATATTTTTTTAAAATTCAGTGCTTTAATGGAACAATCAGTGTATAAGATGAAACCACAATGTTCAAAGCATGTGACAAAGTGCTTTATGTTACAGGCGCAGTCCTCTGACCCTTCAAAACCCCAATTAGTATTCCTGCAGAATTTATTGCCACGCCTGGCATCACTTCTTGTTGATTACCTCTCTACTCATTAAAGTGAGAGCAGATTTATGGACAGATCTGACTGATGCATGGGTTGGGGGGGAGAAAATCTCACTGTGTCAAAATGGTGACAAATGTATACAGGATCCAGTGCAGTGTGGCTGATGTTTTAAAAAGTGCCAGAGATTAATAAGTATCATTATTGTTGATCTTAAACAAAGGCAGGGGTTACATGGGGTAAGCTGCTCTACCTATACAGACCAGTAACAATATCTGAAGTACAAAAAGAAGCCTCTCATTCACACATACAAACACACACACGCTGTTTTCTTGATGTAGGTATGCTATGCAAAATCTATGGTCATATGTGGCTAAATTGGTCCCGGGCCACCATTACAGAAACTATAACTGACATGCGCAAAGAAAAATATCTGTGGAACAGAATGAATGTGATACAGTGTGTCAATGTCTTATTTTGTCTTGTGTTACAGTAAGTGAGATGCAGAAAACTGGAACATACTGTGAAGCACAGCACTTGATCACCACCTGCTGGTGTAAATCACTATACCATGCTCTGTCTTTAAAACAGATTGATTGATTGATTGATTGATTGATTGATTGATTGATTGATTGATTGATTGATTGACTGAAAATGCTGGACACATATGGCAGTGACAGCTTGGATATTCTTTTGCAAAACTCGTCATCACCTGTTGAAAAACAAAGATATTCACTCAGGAGTATGGACAGATTATGAGACAACGGGCTTTCGTTACAGCCGGGCACTAATGCACAGACTTGAAAAAAAGGTCCCCCCTTCAGGAGCAGAACGACGCCACATGATATGGATTGTCATTTGTTGTAGTGTTGTATCTCGTTGCAGGTGAACCACTGCTCTCAGATCCTGCTCTTAGTTCAAAAATGAACTAACCCTAACCTAACTAACCCTAACCCTAGCTTCAGTATTTAGGTACTGCTGATGATAAGGAGAAGCTGTCATACTCCTGTCCAAAGCTCTTTGCCACAGCACATCCTCTGCACAGGTATCATACTAAATACTACAGCATATGGATGGGAACGATTTCAACATGGATCGTGATTTTAAAAAAAAACAACAAACACACAAGAAGTTGATTGTGGGGGAGTCAGTGGCTTAGTGGTAGAGCAGGCGCCCCACGTACAAGGCTGTTGCCGCAGGGGACCTGGTTCAACTCCAGCCTGTGGCCATTTCCTGCATGTGCTCCCCCTCTCTCTCCCCCCTCACATTTGTCTGTCCTGTCAATTAAAGGCTAAAATGCCCCGAAAAATATCTTAAACAAAAAAAAGAAGTTGATTATGGTGAATTTCCATTATTAGAATAAACGTTAATATTGTGTCCAGTAGCACCTACTCCTGGTGGACCAATAATAAAAGAGACTCTGCATGAACAGGCTGCATACACAACAATATATATATATATATATATATATATATACACATATAAAAGAAGTCAAAAGATCAATCTTTTGTTTTCATATTGAAAGATGAAATGTAAGACAAAATGATTCTAGTATGTTTCAGCATCATTTCAGGTGTTTTAAGCATTGTTTGATTATTAGCTGAATAATATCGTGAATCATAACTATTTTGGCCAGGATAATCGTGACATGAAATTTTCATATTGTCCCTTGCATACAGCACACTATACAAATTATTACAGAAACCATGAAGTTCAGCCTGGGATTTTCTTAAGGCAGAGCTACTAGGCTGATCTGATTTAAACTGCTTTTTGTATTTTGATGTAACATTCCTTTAGTCTTAGTATGCGAGGCAGCAATATGAAATGAAATGATAGATTAAACTAACAAATTTTGGATGAAATATTGAATTTGGCAGGTACACTGAATATCAAGACTCTGAGAAGAATCGGGACCAAAATAACATGACCAGAAGACATCCATTTTTAACTGAGCTCTGTGACTTTTTAACAAGAAATGTTAACAAAGGCTCTTGCCAAGAAGCTCCCTGACCCCTTGGGCCCCTGAGTCTGTGCCCTGCGGGCCTGTTCAGTAATCACGCCATGGTTTGGAGGGGTTTCCAAATAAAAACATGTTCATACGCTACATAACAGAAACATCAGATACTACAAAGTACAGAAGTCCTGCTTTAGATACTATTTTGGTGAATGGTTGGGGTTTTGCTGAGACTCAGTCTAAGGTGTTAAATCAACTCACTGGTCATTATTAAATGTATGTGTGAGTCTTCTTTGTGTTTGACCATGCAGTTTTTATCTGTTTGACATTGTGGCATTCTAAATATTTGCAATTTTTGTCATTTGTGATAATCTTCCATAAACTACCTGTGAAATCATCAAATGTTTCATTTGTAAAATTGTCCTCAAGAAAAATGATATTTTTGTAAGATTAAAACACTACAGGTGACACTATGCCCTACCTTCCCTGGTTGTCCACTAGATGTCGGTAGAGTCATATACAATATATATATACTATAATGCAATACAGCTTGAGATGGCCAGAGAGGTGGAATTGACAGAACTCTCACTCTGCTCTGCTTTTTGGATACCACAAATGTACAAAGATGTGGATTGAACATAACGCCTCCAGCAGAGTGGGGGATTAAAATGCCGATTGTTTTTCAAAATAACTCCCATACGTGTCGTGATTTATAAAATGTCTATTGGCAAACTTTATGCCATGTCCGACGGCGCATGCGTCATGACAGACAGAGTTTTGTAGACCGGAAGAGGAGCCAGTTTTCCTCTCACGCAGCACATCTTGTTTATATTCTATCTTTGACCTAACTCTCAACACTCTGACACTTGTTGGGGATACATGTGTTCCTGAGAGTGTTGCCCTGCACTTTACCGAGTTACCGGCAGATGAAGAAACCTCCTCTGGTAACATTTCTAACCTAAGTGAATTCATCTCCTGTTTGAGGTTAGCTATTTTTCGGCATTTATAGCTCTTATTAGCGTGTTATTGTAATAACTGTGTTAAGTTACGTTATGGTAAACTGGTTAATTGTGCGACCAAGCATCTTCTTTTACCTGGGTGAAACGAAAGCGGTCTCATTAAAATGACTTCCAGATATACTATAGTTTATAAAACGTTTAGCAAGCTAATGCTACTTTTCTCAGTTATGTACAGCAGCTGAGGTTAACACACAATTGACCGTGCGTAGCTTTGCTTTGGCGCATCCAAAAACTGTAGCATTTTAGCTCGCTATGCTAGTTGAGCTTTGTAGAGTAGAAAGCAACTTCTTCCCTTGACTCCGTGTGGATGCCACAAGGTTTACATGTTCCGCAGGTTTTTATTCATTTGTTATTACGTGTGCCAGGTTTATGAACACGTATTATGCTCTTATTAATATGTATTTACAAATGCTGTAGAGATTTCCGAAGGTTGTGCTTTGGGCGGATACAAACTAGAACAACAAAACCTCTTAAGCACACAAACCGTTTGCTGTGCCTTAGGCAGAAAGTGTGGAGGCATGTAGTTTGTATTTGAGGTGTCTGGGTGTTTCATGTAAAGCAGGAATTTCCTAAAGACTTTCTCAGGAACCCAAAACCACACAGAGCCATGTCTGAAATGATGTAACGTAAATACCTTGCTGTTACTGTATGTGTTTGGCAAAATCACAACTGTGCACTGTTGTACGCTAAAAACGAAAGTAGTCACCTTGCCTTATGCTATAAGCAAACTAGTCATAACAATAATAATACTGATAATAATACTAATAATGGATTGCTGCAGACTGTCAGGACCATGAACCCATTTTGAACTACATGTAAATTGAAGTGTAGTCTGGGTAAATACATTCCCTTCAGAGATTTTGTGAATCTCTGCATTACAGAGATGTGACACTTAGATACAGCAGATAACTGCTGTCACAAAGTTGGACCACAACCCAGTAAAATAGTTTTAAATGAATTTATTAAATACAATGCAATGATATCAGCAGCTTTGATTAAAATTATTTGTTTATATAAGACCCTAGAGTAAGAGGCATCAATCAGCCGGACCTACATATCTGCCAAGTTAGCTTTTTACAAGTTTATTGGTATCTGTGTGTATGTCTGTTGATAACCAACAAAAAATTACTGTAGAGAAATTCCCATTTACAAGGTTTTAGGTAATTTAGTTATATCAGTTTTATCATGACATAGTTTGTCCACCAGGGAGCAACTGTAAATTGTCCTGCATAGTATGTGTCTTGGTGAAGGTTCTTGGGGTTTTTAACTCACAAATATTGATTTCAGTATCAATATTGTTTGTACTATATTAGCTGGTGTCCTCAGTTAAACTGCTGATTATTTGACAAATAACTTATAATCATCTGGCCTACAAAACATCCAAAATACTTAAAAATGCTCATTATAATTTTCTTAAACCCAAAATAACAAAAATACTCAGTTTCCTATGATGTTAGACAAGCCACAGTCTTCGCTGTGGAGATGCTTTTTTTTATTTTTACCTGAAAAATGTCAGTTGTATATCAGTTTAAAAAGTGGCTGCAGGTTCATCTTTTATCAGTCACCATATCCGGCTGCAACTTAATGTTTCAGCACTGTTAAATTGATTTAAAAACACCTTACATTACATCACTTAGATCTCTGCTGTGGAAGTTACAGTCCGTCCATTGCCGGAGCTAGTGGGAATATTACTCTCTTATATAATCTCTTTTATGGTTACAGAACGTGTTTACTTAAAATACTGCCTACACCACTATCTGCAAGCAGTGACTGGTAGTGCAGCTTAGCATTCTTGGGTTATGTTAATTAATTTCCCTCAACAGTCAGGAACAGTTTCTCAGCACATCTCTAAAAATCTGTCAGTATGATTACATGTTTTATATCTGTAAAACATCTGGTCGCAGTACTAAGGAGGTGTTGGTTGGTGGAGATCATAACAAGAAAGCGGTGGTAGCACCCCCCTGATGGATGTGCAAAGTAGATTTCTCACCTTATCTCCTCAGTTTATTACATGTTCGGGGAGCCAGATGAGCCGACATCTGGGGCAGGTCACACATCATCAGGCAGCATGGCATTCCTGACAGCTGTAGTCAGCGTCAACAGGCTGAGGAGGTAGGGCTTAATGGTAGATTTGGTCAAATTTTATCATGGGGATTATGATGGAGATAAAGCTTCTTTATTCAGTCAAGCTACCCTGTTTGTCAAACTGAGCTGCAAGTGAATGATAGGGATGTGTCTCAGCTGGTACTAAATTGGTACCTGTTCCTGGTCAGAACAAAAATATTGATAAGCTCTGGGACAAAAGGTGCTGCTTCCCGTATTTATGTAATGTTAATTCATTCTAACATAGCTGACATCAAATTCCTAACTGTCCCCTAATGATAATGACAAAGCTACTACTGTCAGGCAATTATGTTTGAAGTTGTGTAACTGTGCGTTTAAATTCTGTGCTCTTCAGTCATGGTTGACAGGGCAAAACACTTAGATGTGTGGACTCACTTTACTGAATTTGATGAAAATGCAACTAAATGCAAACTTTGTAGATAGATAGGTGTGTTTAGAGACGGGATAACACCAGCAACTAATGAAAAATTGAGGTAACACTTGTTATTGTTATAAAAATAAGTCTGTGGTTATTAAGTACAGTTGGCATCGGTTTTAAGCAGGGTGGGAAATTAGCACCAGCCGTCAGCCAAATGCTGGTAAAATACCAAAACCAATTCACTCACAAGCCACAACAGCCATGGTAATCTATTGAGTGGCAGGTACAGTTTGGAATCCACCAGCCAAAGTGGAAGATGGACAGAAAAGTTCATTTCCAACCCTGCTTTTAAGCACTTCTGATTTATTTCCTAAATAATCCCATAGACAACATCAGTGAAGCAGCAGTTATATAAATAAGATTATCAAAAAGAATTGGAATTGACAAGCGGTATCAGGGATGGATAGCAAAATGACCATTTGTATGTCAATTACTCATCAGGTGTTACCTTAAATTTGTTACCTTGAATACATTTTTCAGCCTTAAGTGTTGGCCGTGCATGAGGCTGTTATGTTTTAAATTCTGATGTTTAGAGAAAATGCATGCATTTAGGAAGTACTGAGCATACGACTGGATAAATGAGACTTGGATTATACTGTACGAGTTGTGTGAGAGTTTGTGAACAGATGTTTTGATAAAGCTTTGCTGTTAAGTGTCAACCCAGTTTACTTCAATTCATGAGGAATGTTTGCCTGTTTTGGATTCTCTGTTCACTGCGGAGGCATGCGAGAAAAACGAAGTTTTCTTCATGAAGTCAAGGTAACACATGGGGAGCAATTATTATACAAATGCTCAATTTGCAGGTGAAATATTCCTGTAATACATATAAGGTTCCCATTTTTCATTTGGTTGGCTATGTTCAACACCTGCATTGAAACCCGTTTTACATATAGATTATGCTGTTCCTCCTCCTCAGGGTGAAGGTGCTTTAAGGATAGCGTTTATTGCAAGACCTTCAGTGCATGGCGAGCTTTCCGATATTATCTTTTAAATTTTCCCTTGTGCTTTTTTTTTTTTTTTTTTTTAATTTGCCAGCCGTACTAAATAACCTCAAGAAGTGTGGAGTAGTCAGTAAGCGTGTGAGCAGCTTTAATAGAGCAAATACACTGAGGCTGTGATAAGAGCCAGTCATACAGTAACATAATCCAAGCTTTGCCCTCAGTCAGTGTTTCCTCTGACCCTGTATATGAACTCTAAATCAAACCCTGAACCACGCAGGCCACATGTCTGGACCTCAGTCAGTGATATACAACCACCCACTGACCTACTCTGTACCTGACGTTTGTGCATTCACATTTATGGATAAAAAACAAACATAAACATACACACTACAGTATATATATCCAGAGGTCAAATACAGTAAGTGCATAAACACTGGTTGTTTTACTGGTTAATTGAATCCCAGTGTGACATCCAGTCTGGTGGTAAAGCTGAGGTTAAAAGATTGTGTCTTTTGTCATCTTTCTCCAGGTGCTGTTAACTTTCAGGTCATTGGTGGATAGGGAAGGACACTGTAGACCTAAAAACTAGACGGAGTGACCCGGCAGTCTGAAACCACTTACCTGGGCTGCAGGCGTCCACACGTTCCACCTGGTGAGTCACAGAACCACACCAGCTGAATAAGTTATTATCTCCATGTCTTATAGCTTTTCTGCAGTTGTCAGATTCTGTAATTAAGTGCACGAGTGTGAACATATGACATCAGTATTGGACATCAGCCTTGATATTAGGCAACAGCTGCAAACATTAGAGATTCTCTGGGGCATCCCAAAGGACATTGTAAAAGATTGATTTCATGACTGTAAATGTATCTTAATTAGGGCAGCAGTGATTACTTTTGTATCAACAATTACATCGATCGTGGCTGAGCTTCATTTCAACACATTGCCTTCTGTCAGCACCCACTTACCATGATACACTGCATTTGTTAGTAAAAGCTTTGGTGAGCGCTGTGGTCTCAGAGCATGGGCTCTCGCCACAAACCAAAGACGTGCAGTTTATGTGAACTGCCTACAGGTGTGTGATGTCTGTTTAGTGCTACCCACTATGATAGGCTGGCCTCATTCCCAGTGTATGCCCTGCAAACCCAAAGAGGATAAGCAGAATGGAGTATAGAAGCTTTTTCAGTCACTGCCTGTTAGATATAGAGACGTACAGCTTTTCTCACTGCCTCATTGTGTAACACTATTATATCCGTGTTTCTTTGTTTCCTTTTGTATACCATGACTCAACTGTTGTTTATAAAGCTAGTTTACTTCATCTCAGGATTATTTCCACTAGGTATTACAATATAGGAATGGATGTACTGTGCATTTTGCTTATGGCTCTGGTACTGCAATTGTGTATTTTTAAACTGGGCCATGTGAGGCAGCAATGTTCATTTTGCACGTAGGTGTATACATATCTCTAGTTGTGTGGTCCCACCAGGGATGGGTTCGTCGGTTTGTCTGTATCATTTTGCAGTCAGCAAAATGCCTGGATTTGTTAAGCTCAAATGCTAATGAAACTCTTATCAAAGCTTTCATCTCATTTTTTTTACTAGATAAGGGCAGTGAAAAATGTATAGTAGGCAGGCAGGCTTCTTATTGTTTGTTGTCTGTCGCCATTACTGGGGGCTAAAATGAAAAGTGTTGTCTGGTTAATGTGCTGTCTGCTGCTGGTGTCTGTATTCAGCTAAAGATTGTGAGTAAAGACATATAACTTTATGACACTCCTGTACTACTGTGAGTTGCCTGACTGGTTTTGGAATCCAGCAGGGACGACGGGTGACTCTTCTCTACAGAAATGATCAGCTGATCACAGTTCATTTCAGTTTTTGGAGTAAGGAGCTTTTGAAGTACAGTATGCTAAAGCTGTTCATTGAATGAAGATGCATTTAATTTACATTTCATTTATTATGATGCTCGTCGGATCTTTCAACTTTTATCAGGTTGTAGGTAGAGACTAAACAAAACCAGTGTTTCTGCCTTCTCAGCCAACAAAAGGTCACTAAACATGTTTGTGTTGTAGCTGTTTTGTCCTTTAGTCTCCTGAAAGTTGTCAGGATGTTGAAAGCAAACCTAATAAGATTTAATATGGATCTCAAAAGGATTCAGACTCGAAATATGTGGATTTCATATTGGATTTGAATTTGCTAAAAAGCTATTGAACCCCGTCCTCAGTTCCCACTGTGTCAAATTACACTAAGTGTGAAGGAGACACTGATGCTATGAGAGTATTTTGTAAGCAAATATTGTATAACATTGCACCAACTGAAATGTCAGACATCAGCACATAAGAAGACATCCCTGTAGAGGTTTTAGAACCTCTATTGCATTATTCTTCCGAGTTTCTTTAAAATTGCTCTCAAACATTGTTACTCCATGCATTAAGTGTCACTATAATAAGTGTTACATTGTAGTGTTACAAATTATGAAACTTGACACTTCATTGTTGGCCAGGTGCCAGGAAGGGGCCCAGTTTCCCTATTCCAGACAAGGTTGTTCTGTCTGCTGTTGGTCCATCCATAAGGGTTCTTGAGTCACTCCGTCAACTCCCTTACCAATGATCAATTTGCCTGCAGTCATGAGCTTTCAGTAGTAACTGAGATGAGATTGTGTATACAAGCAGCTGAAATGAGTAATCATTGAGAAAGGGTGAGAGACCACAACATCTGGTAGACCCCATAGAAGACCCGCCCCTTCTCTTTTGCATTCAGAAGAGCCAGTTGAGGTGGTTTGGGTATTTGATTAGGATGCCTCCCTTTGGAGATGTTCTGGGATCCCAGGGCAGACCCGTAACACACTGGAGGGATTATCCATCCCATCTGGGGATGCCTTGGGATCCCCCAGCAGAAGTTAGCTAGCATGGGAGGCATCAGGGTACTTTACCACCTCCCAGTATAATTAGCTACAAATAACTATTTAAACTACAATTAACTGCAAGTTAAGACAGCTGGAAAAAAGTTGAGTTATAATGCAATTTTAATATACTTGGTTTGAGAGCATCCTTATCTTTTATCTTTATCCGACCGTTGCATTGCCTTACATCACCTGTGCCTTAGCCAAAACGTTGCACATGAACACGCCACAAAGATTACAGCCAACCAACACGTACGTTCTGCGCCTGCATGAGAGGAAATAACTCTACATACTAGCAGACAATGGTAGTCTGCAATCAGCATTCAAAAAGGGAAACCAGAAGGCCGCCTTGACACTAGTTAGCCAGTTGCCAGCACAATAACAACATAATCCAGTGTTGAAAGAACAAAGCATATATATATCTATATGTATATATATATATATATATATATATATATATCCCATATACTCTGCTATTCTCAATGACTAAAGAAAAATAATCTTACCTTATGTAACAAGTTTGTTTTGGTCCCACTCCCCCTTGACTTATGCTGTTTGTTTACTTTCCTCATTTCTGTTTATTTATCTTGTGCAGAGCTGAACTGCCAATCACTATGATTTCATTCATCAAGGGGCTCAGCATGCTGAATTGGCAAAAGAAAAAAAACGGGGGTGTTGACCGACGGCTGACTTTTGCCTTGGTATGGGCCTTTAGACTACAGTCAGGGTCTAATGGTATGTGACGTGAGGGTTTTTGTTTTGTTTGTTTATTCATTTATTTGTCATTTTTTTGTTTTGTGTGAGCTCACCAAACCAAATTCTTGAATTTGGATCGAATCTTGAAGGCAAAAAGTGGCAGTAGTGAGCGGGATAAACCTGTTATAATGTACTGACAGTGTGGGAATTCAGCCAGAACTGACAGCATGGCATCACTCTTGCTTAGTTGTTTGGTTTTCTTCTTCCTTATCAAACACGGACACAGTGTGGGAAACAGCTTTTACGTGTGTCCTTCAGTTTTCCCACGATGGATAGTTAACATTGTTGGCATTCCTCATTGAAACCAAGGACACAGCTGTAGTGCTGAGTCCCCTGTTCATAATACGGATGTTGAACAAATCAAATTATGGGTAGTTTTTATTAATATTTTTATTAAGTGGCATGTCTGCCAATTGGTAAGTTAATTGTAAGTACTGAGACTGGAGAGGTTTAGAGAACTTGTGGAGAACAACATGTAACACATGCCTGATCTGAACCCAGGACGTCACAGTCACATGGTATGTGTCTTTAAACCACAAAGCCACCAGGGTGCTCCATAAAAGGCAAACTGAAGACAAATGCTGAAACTATACAATATGTCCATGATGTCCTGTGGAGAAAATAAGCCACTGAAATTCTAAATGTCAAGGCATGTCCTACATGAAATATCCTTGAAGCACTCGTGCACAGACAGATATCACAACATCCCACCCACCATCAGTACAGTACAGAGCACTGCAGTTGTTCCCTCGTGCCTCTCTTCTGCTTGACATGAGTGGCTTAGTGACTGAGATCAAACAGGATCATCAACTGTCAGCCTCATGCTTCCCACGAAACACGGTGGTGACAGCTTGAACAAGGGAACATGATGTGTTGCCCACTGCCTTCAGGAGAAGGCCTCGCACGCTACACCCCCTCACTCCATCCATTCATGGGCGGATCATTTGTTGAGGGTAGTGTTTGTGTTGTTGTGTGGTTCACTTATGAATCGCTGCTCATAACTTTTATATTATGTAAAAAATATCACCCCAGCTCTGTTCTACCTGTTCTTCAAATTTAGGTTACTTGCTCCAGTAGCTCACAGACATGGCAGTGAGCATTAAAGTTTTTAGACTCCCTCTGAGAAACCTACTGATAAAATTACATTGGACAGTCTTAAGAGCTGCAATGCATTTCGGGGTGGTTGAATATGTCCAGACAGCTTATGTATGAGACGTGAGCTTACTGAACATACTCAAGATTGGAATTCTTGCTAATCTAGTACATGTCCAGGCATTTCTTGCGTGGACAAAATTCACATCCTATGGAGCTGAAACACCGTACATTCTCAATTTTACATCATACTTCTTATGAATAGTGTGTTTGTATTGAATTTTGAACACAGTCATACTGAGGGATGCTTGCTGTCTTTAACTGATTTTCCATTTCCAAACAAAACCTAGAGCAAAGTATGATTTTGTTGTTAATTAATACCTTTGTTTTCATTCCTTCACTCCTCTGGTCTATTTACATATGCATTTTAATGAGGCAATATGCACATTAAAAAGCAAACATATTCTTCCAGGTTTTTGCAATTGTGATTGCTCTATAGACCATAAAAATCTCAGCCTCTCCATCTGATTGCCTTGTTAAGCCTGTTATTATCCAATTTAATGACATTTAATCGTAGTTGATGTATCTTGTTTCGTGTTATAACATGGTGTATAGAGGGACAGATTGAGCCTGCAGTCTATAGATGACTGACTGATGACACCTGGCCCTGTGACTGGTCAGATGCTATTCCCTGACCTGTGAGTCATCACAGCTGCCAGTCCGTCTGATGTGTTAGAGCATAACAATGGCTGATATTAGATGTGATGACAGACTTTGGTAAAATCTCTGCAGTCTGCAGCTCACACAGGCTCTGGTGGCTTGTACAGTGTATTTGCATTATTGTTGTTAAGAGACACGGGGTGCTCAGTGGCTCACCTGGTAGAGCGTGGGCTCTGTGTGCAAAGGCTGTGTCCTTACCACAGCCGCCAGGTTTAATTCCAACCATCTCTCTCCCCCTTTCCTACCACTCCTTTAAGTACTGCCAAATAAAGGCAACAGGCCAAAAAAGTAATCTTTAAAAAAAAAAAGAGTCAATACACAGTCTTTGTCACATCAGCCCTTTTTTCTTTTGTTTTTCAGTGTGACATTGTGTAATTGCAGCACAATTGCTCTCTTGAACAAATATATTTCTGGTTAATTGTAAATGGATTATGTACCCTTTTTCTAATGATTTTATTAAAGGGGACCACAGAGAGAAATTAAAGCCAGTCACTGAGTACAAGTGTTATCACTGTTTGTCTCTGTGACATGACAACAGTTTACAGTTGTAAGCTGTTGGCAGTAACAGTCAGAAATGAGTGTTAATTTAACTGTCTGCACAGTGAAGTTAAGCCTCCTAATAGCTCTGCATCTTGTGGACTGTAAAATCATGGCTCTGTTTTTTGGATCCACATTGTGTAGTTTTGTTGATCTTAGAGTTTTACACTAGCATCTTCTTACATTTGATCATATTTATTTTTGGAATTTGCTCTTGATCAGCGTAGCATCTTTTACCGCACCCTTCTGTTGGTATGCCTTGTAAACCACATCCCTGCAGCTTCTCATTCAAATGTCAGCTGTACACACCAGCTGGTCATTATAACTCAACTCTGTGTGTCTATGTGTATATCTGTATATCTGTCCTTCTGGCATGACTTCCCTCAATTAAGGTCAGATAGAAAGACAGAGACCAACTGTCAGTGTCTAACAATCTGGTGATGGGTTTCACGGCCTGATGCTAAATAGAGCCAAATTTCTGTTCAAATTTCAGTGGAGTCTGTTGTGCATTTGGCTGTTTTTAGCTACACAGTATAAATGAATCAGTGAAGGTTTGAATTAAACTAAGCACCACTGGGAAACCTGTAAAACACATTGTCATGCATTGTTCAGACCCACAGCAACTTATTTTAAATTCTAGTCAAGATGCTAAGTTCTCCAAAAATACCGCATGTCATACTGAATCCCACGGGAATGGGAATGATAAAATGTTGAATGTTTCTGTTTGGTTTGTGGTGTAAAACATCTGGACAGTAAATGTTTTACTCAGTGTAGGCATTCTGTTTAAGCTTGGAAGTTCTTGCTTTACTGTGAACAGTATCTGTGACAAAATATCTTAAATCAGAGGTACTAATAGCTTTTCAAAGTTTTCAACCACATTACACTGTCTTCATCAGTAAATGGGCCAGCTTTATTTACTGATGAAGACAACAACTGCTCACATCAGTATTTGAATGCTGAAGGGGTTGTTTGTGGTGATGAACCCACAGAGAATTATCAGTACAGTGGAGTATTCAGCAGAGACAAAGTCAGATATTTTTGTCAGAAAGCAAAATAGAGCTAAAAGGAGAGTGAATGTTGGACATGCATTCATCACATGAAAACAAACACAACAATTGTGAAGAAGCAACTGTTTGTTAACAACTTCGCAATATCAATTAAAGTAACAGAATGTAAGACTTAGGGGGCTTTAGTGGCATCAAGTACTAGCCATGTTTCCATCAGCCTGTTTAGATGCGCATCTTGAAGTATTGCATCGGAAAATTATGATGGAAACGCCAAAATTAAAATTAAAATTGCCTGATTCGCACAAACTAAAATACGCTCGCTTTAGCTGGGTTTTGGTTGATTTGAAAAAATGTTGATTCGTAAAACGGGGGATGGAAACGGTTATGTTCAATTTAAGTCTGATGTAGCGCACCTCTCTCCATGGTGATATCCACACTCCGGGTCGGGAAGGCAGTAATGCATTTACAAGCTGATTGCCAACCGCCAGAAATGGTAGAAGAAGAAGAAGAAGAAGAAGAAGAATGCGAGACTTGTTTTGTTTCCGGTTCTGCGGAAAACTCGTGCGAGTTCATAGTTTTCACCAAAGTCCGTACATTTAATGGAAACACGCAGGATTCGTATTTCTTTTAATGCGCATTTCCCAATGATTCGAATCACTTTTGGATGGAAACATAGCTACTGACGATTGCAGATTGCAACCAGCTAAAACTTCCTTCAGTGTTAATTGTTCAAGAGGTCTTTACTGGGAGGCCAGTAGATCTCTACTGTACTTCTCCAAGACATTCAGACCAGGTGATAAAAACAGATAAAAGCAGTATCAAGTCCTCCTCTTCTGCAAAACAAATGTACCCATTGTTGTAAACTGGTAAAAACACTTAAAAAAAAAAAAAAAAAGCAGTCTGGCGTTACAAATCAAGGTTTCTCTGACTTTGTTTGGCATGTAGTAGATGGGCTGCTAGCCTAGCATCTGCTAATGTGTGCAAGTGTTTTTCTAAACCAACAAAAAAACATTCCACTATATTTCGACTCAAACTCAACAATCTGCTGCTGAGTGGTAAAAAAGGTTGCACCTGCACTGCGTTCACGGATTCTTAAATGGAAATCGAATAACAGCGTAATGCGTTTTTATTAACAGGTATTGCTAACAATGGCAAACCTGGCTAGAACTGGTATTGCAAAAAACATCTTGAAACACAGTCAACTTGGGTGTGATGTCATTTACAGCTCTGGCTTCCAACTTTCAAGGTAAATGGCATGTATCATAAGCATGTAAGAGGGCAATGGGACGCGCACATTTATCTGCAATTTGTTAGCGACAATCATTTGTGAAATGGGATGCTAGCACCATTTGAGATCTGAGTGTAAGCAGCAGGGCTCGCAAACCGTGTTTGTGAAACAGGCCCCAGTATCTCAAAGATACACTGGAGGCACAGTAAATGACCCCTCTCTCAAATGCAAATAGGCCTACTGGAGCCTTTTTGGTAGACATCTCTGTCAACATCACCCAGGTGCTCCAAGTCACTGTGGAACATCTACCCCAGTGTGCAACATACCATGGTGCATCCATTTATGAACTGCCTTAATGGGCAGCAGCTGTGACATTTCACAGTGATCTTTCTTTTTATTTATGTCGTTCTGCCTGCTCTGTATTTGGCTTCAAACATCTACTTAGAACAGCACAGTGTGGGTTTCACATTAAAAGATGAATATATAACCAAAGATTGACTGAAATACTTCCATTATGCATGATTAGTGCTGTTCACGTCCACGTTGGGGGGTAAAATAGAATTAGACCACCCCAAGCTCTCTGTCTAGATAATTCAGGGACTTTGTTCCTAGGTACTAGACATAAAGCATTCTGTCCTCTATAAAATTCACTTTGTTATTTTTCTCCATAATAAACGATCATTGGCAGAATAAACAGCAACAGTAGTTGTTTTCACTTGATGCTGTTGCTAACATTGGATGTGTGTGTAATCTTCTACAACAGCTGCTAAATTTCACTCTGAGGCCTACTTGGTCTTCATGCCATACATAGACTGTGATAGACCAATACACAGCGAAGAAGAAACAGAATGCACACATTATATGTAGGCATGATTACAAATATAAACACAAAGACATACACCACAGTAGACAGGCAGGCAGACAGCTGATGGATAACAAACAAGATAAGAGTTACATACTAGTATGCATATTTAATCTGAAGTGCTAAAAATTGTATTCACTATAACACCCTTAAACCACACACTCCATTACCTCACCAGTTACACAGTGACACCCCGCAGCCAAGGCCAGACAGACTGTCAGAAGTGTTGGCATCAATAGCTGCAGGTTGTGTTCGGAGAGCTGAGAGGAGTTGCTAAGCTCCACTGACAGGCTTTGGCTTCACACTCTGGCTGTCCAGGAGTCTATGGGCATGCCCTGAATTAGCACAGGGCTTTCCCACTATGTGAGAATGCTGTGGTGGCTGAAACGCCTGTCACAAGTGTGAAGACCTGAGTATAAGGTTGACTTTGGAGGGAATTTTTAGCGCCATGGAATGCCTGTTATTTTAACCCCTGAAATATGAGCCCAGTTAAGTCATCAGTAAACATTTACTGACAACATTGACATATCTAGAATGAGCAATTGATTCAATCAAATATGAAAGCATCATAATAAGTTACATTTCAAAACAATAACAAAACATAATTGATGAGATTGTGAGGTAACGTCATTTATTACAGATGAAAATCTACTTGACGCATCTGAGGCACAAATCATGTTAACGGAAAAGGAAATGTATGAAAATGTTCTTCACGTTATACCTTAAGTCATATTATGTCAAATCATTCTAATGAAATAGGTTAGTCACGTAAACTTCCTAACTTATCGTTAGCATGAGATGAGTCAACCATGTAGGCTACGTTATGTGGTGAATTCAGTCATGGGGTAGAGCTGTGCCATTATCTGTGGTCAGAACAACCACACTAGAAATACATTTATGAGTGTGCTGAATGTTGGGTGGCAACTGGCGTTAAAGGTGCATTACCATCCCCCTCCACGGGCCCGAATTTGGATGACAATTTGTGAATAAATTGGGGAATTTCGGTCAAGCTAAAGCATAGGAAAACAAAATATGCTCATAAAGACCATAATTTATTCTTTGTCAGCTGTGCACAGAATTTGTATGCCTTTGTGGCGGCAACAGCCGTGGCTGAAGACATCATGTTGTCAGATTGTCTATCTATCTGATTCTCATGAACATGATATCTTAAGAATCCTTTGAGGGAATTTCCACAAATTTTTCACAACATCCACTTGAACTCAACAATGAACTGATTTGATTGTGGTGGTTAAAGGTTAAGGTCACTGTGACCTGTGAACTTACTTACGTTTTTGGCCATATCTCAAGAATTCATACACTAATTATGACAAAAATGAGACAGATGTCGAGAAGAATAGAATAATAAAGTGACAACATTTCTTTATTCAAAGGGTCAAAGGTCAACGTCACTGTGATAACATAATGGTCTGGTGAAACACTTTTCTGGCCATTACTCAACGTCTTAACTCAGGATGTTTACATGATGTAAACAGCAACTTGTCTGGTTTGCAGAGGTTACAAGTTGGTAATTCTAGTTTTTCTGTTAATCAAAAAACACATTTATCACTGCTTTAGAGACTTATTTCTTTCCACATTACATGTGCTTAATGTCTGTACCTTTCTATCAGGACAGTGTGATGTATTACTGCAACTTCCTATTATGTCATTTCAAGATTTTTTTTAGATAAAGAAAGATCCAGTCACAAAAATGAATCACTTGTATTTCAAATCCCTTGAGGGGAAACTTTTAAGTGAGGTTGATGTCACAGAGGTGGGTTCCTCCTCAGGAACTGTAGTAACACTTCTGCAAATCTATAAGCCCTCTGCAGGAAAACAGAACAATGAATTTTCTGCCAGAAAACAATATACTGGCTCCTGGACACTTAACTTTTTGTAGATCGTTATCCAACACAAAACTTTTGTCTTGTATGTCTTGCTTATACAGTTCTTTATATTCACACTTAAGACCACAATTGACAAATTATGTTCACAAAGCTTTTTAATTATAACTGTAGGTGAATACACATAAGTAAAGGCACACATGTCCACCTAAACTCATACACATAAGTTGGGCCCACATTGTCTTTATGTAACGTTCCAGTTTGCCACCCAGTGTGCAGTAGAGGAGAGGTAGGATGAAAGCTTCTTCGAGCGACAGTTACATGAGAGAGGAACGGTAATGAGTGGGCTGGAAACCGTGACAGCCGGTCTGCTGCAAGAAGGGGAGCGCGAGAGAAAGAGTGAATAAGAGGAAGGGGTTATATGTGGGAGTATACCACAGCATATATGGTAGGAAGACAACACATTGCAGCTGCAGCCCAGTTTTTTCTCTTTCTTTTTTTTTTTTTGAGCAGATGAGCGAATGAGCAAGCAAGCGCGTCTCGTCCAGACACCCACACTGCCTGGGCTGGTGTCCGAAGAGATTAGCAATACATTGTTCCGTCTTTCTCTTTTTTTTGTTTTTGTGCTTTAGGTTGTTTTTAATACCTTGTGCCATTTCAGTATATAATCATTCCTTTGATATTACATTGGTCTGGTGAAACTCCTTCATGTTAGTCATTTCTATGTGACAAACAAGACTCACACTATCTCTTTTGTTGTTGCAAAGTGTAGTCCGGATCAATTTCAAGGGGCATTTCACCCCAAAGTTAAGATTACATATGTTTACTCTTTCTTGTAGTGCTTTTTTTCAATGTGGATTTATTCGGTGTGCTGAGTGTTAGAGATATCAGCCACAGAGATGTTTGCTCTCTCTCTTATATGGTGGAACTAGACGGCACTCAGCTTGCTCTGCTCAAAACACCAAAAAACAAAACAAAAAAACATCCACTTGAAAAACTCAACAGCAATGTCTCCCTTCAGAAATCTTGACCTGGTTACCCAAGATTATCCACAGACCTTGTTGTAAACAGTTTCATGTGTTAGCTATTTTCTTTTACCAAACTATGCCCGCCAACCGAATCACAGTGCAGAATAAAGTGTTCATCTGTGCTAGCTCATCTAGCACCACTAAGCTGGTTAATGTCACAGCTCAGCTCAGGAGGACACCATTGATGTTTACATCTTGTCCTGTCACGAGCACAAGCCTCTCAGCCATGAGTAGATGCACGCTTCTTTCTGTGCAGTGATAAGGTTGGTGGGTGTAGTTCGATAGAAGGGAAATAGTTCCTACATGAAACTGCTCACAACAAGGTCTGTGGATTATCTTGAGTAATATCTCTACAGCGGATATATCCAACATTCAGCAACTTACACCAAAACAACCTAGACTGATAAATAGCAATACAGGTAAGAAGAAGAACATGTGTTTTTGATTTTGGAGCGAACTGTCCCTTCAGTGTCAAGGCCATAACATGAAGACGACGACTTTTCTTTTCTTGGTTAGTAGCAGAGAACACCAGAATGACTGTATTAAACATTATAATAAAAGAGAGCAAGAAAGCTGTTACTGGTGTATTGATACTGCAGAAAATTAGTATTGAAACTATTTCAAATATTCATAATCGATATTTATTGATAAATCAATATTTTTACAACACAAGCTCATAATCAGGGGATGTAGATCACTGTGCAGAGGTGAGAGGATTGTGTGGGTCGGGCTCTCTCACACAATAGTGTGAAAAATCTTTCCAAAACAGTGACCTTCATGTGTATGTAGAGTAGAGCTGCTGGTATCTGCAGGAGTGGTACGGGATGATTTTATTAATGGTGAAAATTTCTCAATTTTCATAAGGTACACCACTGCTTAATTTCCATACAGTTGGGATTCCTGTGCCACACCACAATGTGAGCCACCATGATCAGAGCCTGTGATGGAGGCGTGGTAGAAGCGGTTTACCAAAGCAAGTTTCAAGTTAGTTATTGGCCCTTTTTACAGAGAAATCACAAAACAGGACTGCTACAAAATCCCTTCTTCATGCCGCAGAACTCACCTACAGTGACATCATGCTATTCCAGTGTGTGATTAAAGACAGCATGCTGGCCACGCAGAAGCAAAAGAGGCATGACAAATGTGTCATGTAACACAACAGCAGTGGCCTCCAGTATGACATATAACATAGACATCAGCAGGGTATTATAAACAATAATAATGGCATTAACATGGCAACAACAGTCATTTACCACTCCTGTGATATGGCGGTTGACCTTGTCGTGTACTCAGAGGGTAAGGTGCTCCCAGACCTCAGTGTTTTCCTAATTTGCAGACATGTCCGGGCGCTGTTCTTTTTTCTTAGAGTTAGCTGCTAACTGCTATCAGCTGCTTTTTAAATTTCCCAGCAGTGGATCGCACACATCAGTAACAAGTCATCAACGTCACACCCATCCTGTCAATGGTACTGTCCTGGCAGCTGTCCTTTTTACACAGAGGTCGTTTTGGCGCTGTTAGTACCTCCGCTGCTATCTTAAAGGTGAGACAACTCTGTCCCCCCATTCTGTGATTGTACCTTTTATACTGAACGGCAAGGCATTCCAGCCTTGAAGAGGCATTGTAAAAGAGGCTATTGTCATATGTACAACAAGTACAGAGAAGCAGTGGTGGACAATGAAAATCTCAGATCTCAGGATCCCTTGAACAATGCTCATGAAGTTATGTGTAAAGAGAAAATCATCATGAAGTAAAAAATGAGAAGTGAGAAGAGATTGGGGAAAAAAAAACTCCACGATGCTAAACTTGAATGTGGTTGCACATTGCTAAAACATGTTTAAGCCCTTGGATTACATAATTTTCTTGTTCAGCTGTCAGTAACAGTGGTGTTTGGTTATATATAAGGAGGTTTTATCCTCATGAATATAACAGAAATAGAGCCCAGGAGCTTGCTGCTAATGAAATGTTAATCCCTTGAATTACACAGTCTTCCTGCTCATTTGACATTGCTGCCAGTGTTTGATGTTTTGCATGAATGCACTAACACACACTCACAGGTTTTTTGATCCTTGATCGTTCTCTCCTAGTTGAATATTGTTCTAGTTTTTACACCTGATTCTAGCTGCCTTTTTTTACCCACCATATGCATGGAACATGTTGCCATGGCATCAGTGAAAAGAGGTCTCCCTGTTGTCACATTTTGTTCAAAGACAACCTGAGCTCTCCAAGCCGTCTGCTTTCTGTCTCTCAGTACATTTATTTCCATTTGCACTCTCTCTCCTCTACCCTGAGACTGGAACCATGTGTCTCCACGGGGGAGCTGACCACTTCCTCAGAGATTTTTAAAAAACTGAAAAATGACATCATCTTTACAAAAAACAAGATGGAATAAGTCACTGTTACGCTGATTTGATTTTTAACATGCTAACAGCCATAATATTGTATGTAGTTAAATTTCAGTTATTCTCTATTGTTATGGACATTGTCATCTCTTTTATTGCTGTGGCTTTTGTCTGAACACTGTTTACTTGCTATCGGCCTGCTTAAATGGCTCTGTGGTGATGTAATTGCATTGAATCTGATCTCTTGCCAGAAAACAAAAGCTGGACTTCTTCATGGAGTTTTAGACAAGCTATTCTATTTTTAGTTTTCTTTTAGCTTGTTGCTCTTTTTCCCTGTACTGTAACCTCAAAGTTATTGAGTAAATTTGTTATTGAGCCAGAAGTGGCATTCCATATACGGTCGTCAGACAGGCCAACTTCTAGGTCAGTAGTGTTTGTGTAATTTCACAAATGGTGTGTGAAATATGCTTGAGCCCAGGAAAATCTGCGGTGTCTACTCATGTATGATTGCGTGTCTGATAGAGCAGGCAAGTGAGAGTGAGGGCATGAATGTACATAAACACTCGTGGATCAGCTTTCACTCATGGGAATATTAAAATTGTCCTGGGCCAAACCAGCTCTCACAGAACCAAGGGGAAATAATGCTGTCTGATTTAAAGGCATCGGTGAATAGATGGAATTGTTGTTGGGAGGTTTTTTGATGGATTGACTATTATCCGTGGTACAAATCCTCGCTTTTTCTCAAGCAGCAATCTTTCTCCCTTCTCTCTCCTGCCCTAGTGTTTGGTTGGAAGGTGCTACAGTAAAGTTGAGTGGTCTTTTTCTCACTGAAAAGGCAAGAGAAATGTTTGCTCCCGAATCAGGAAACCTACTTTAGAATATTTATGGAGATGCTCCCTAACATAATATTCTATACTAGAAAGTGTTATCATCACATGATAAAATGTGCATCTATTTATCTTCCATAGTGCAAAACCTTCCCACTGAATGACTATTCTGGGAAAGCCACAGCAGCAACACCTTATGTTTAGAGTTATAGTTGGAGCTGTTACGGAGGCCCCGTCACAGGGTGCTTCCCAAAGAGAAGCTATGGTGCTGCACATTATAATCCCTCACAAATATCCATTTAAAATATTTCTTACACACCTTCCCAGTAGAAGATATGTGTTAAAGTAACATTTTCTTCCTTCATTACCACTGAGTGGGCAAATAAACCAACAGAAGTCAACGAATCCTCATACAACGGTTCGTATGATATCCTACAGATTAGCGCCTCATGAATGATGTTATGTATTTAATGTACCCTCCATAATAGGTACAATTTATCTTAAAATGACTAAAAGTTCACACAGTTCTATACACATCTCTTGGGGAAAGTCCAGAGGGAAAGTCCTGTGTTTTGTGACACAAGCATCGTCCCAACCTGCCTCCTTACCAAATTGATTCCTCCTTTAATTCTGTACTCTAATCAGTGCATTGGTTGCACGATTGCAGCCTTCCAAAATACATGGATTATACATGTATTGCTGCCTCATGATTATGTGGGGTATTTACTTATTTCGGTGCATTACTTTTTAGAGGAAAACGTACAAACGGCACATAAGAACTGCCCGCAGAAGTTGGAGCATCATCTGATTGATTGAACTGAAAAGTGTGAAGCCAACTCATTATGTTAGGATTTATTGTCCGGGACGCATGAATGTCTGTGCAGCATTTTGTGCCAATTCATCTCTAAGAAATTGAGATATTTCACAGGAACTGAAAACGTAAACCTGCTGATGATGCTAGAGAAAAATGTCAGGGGATCACCAAAGTCAGAATGCTTCATCCTCTGGAAACCATGAATGCTTCCAGTAGTTGCTGAGGTATTTCAATCAGTACTGAAGTGGTGGACTGACCTCTTGGTCCTGGAGACACCTATATGTCTGACAGATTTTGATTATCTTATAGTGTAACAACCGTGCAAGAAACGGTGTGTGCTAAGAAAAAAAATTAAGTTTAAGTTTGAAGATAGGTGTGGTTAAGGGATCAGCGCCAAAAGTAGGGGGGTGGGGAGTAGTAGTACTTGCCCATTTCATTTCATTTTAAGTAGCAGATCGCTGTATCACAGCTGGAGTGATCCCATGCAAGATGCTCTCTAGTTTCTCATAGATTCATTTGAACGGTCATAAAGGATTACTTTTTAATCTCCCCCAACTCAAAGTTTGAATACTTTCAAACTAAAATGAACTTACTTAATACTTTTATACTCCTGCACTTCTGTACCTGTGTTTAAAACTATCAACTTCAGTATAGCAGTGCTATGTGCAGAGAAGTTAACATACAGGCGTGACATGTACACTGATACCGATAAATCTGTGAAAGGTGAATAATCAGTAGGGCTCTAACTTAAACTCACACACAGACTCCGTCTCACACACATGCACACATTTTCAGTTTGCCTGCGGAGTTTGTAGTTATCAAGCTGTGCTCTGCTAGAGGAACTGTGTTATTCGAGAGAGGTAGGGGAAGTAAGAAGACAGGGACCCCAGGAGCTGTTCTGTTCTTCAGCTGCTGCAACATAGTAGCTTTCCTCAAACTTTCCCCTTCTCAAGGCACCCAACAGGAAAATGCTGTAAAGGGATTGGCTTGTATTATCATTGCTGAGAAGAACGCTGTGTACTTGCAAAGAGCAGGTCATGTAGCTTGGTATTTAAAAAGAATACCAAGAATGGATGGGTAATTATTATGAGATGACTCATCTTTATGGTTAAAAGCACAATGACCTAAAATCCTCCATTCTTGAAAAGATGAACCATTGTATTTTTATCAGCCTTCATTCATTCTGTATCACACATTATATTCATGTCATTAGCTATTTTTTATTGTTCCTGGTGCCATTATAAAACAGGCCTCCATTATTTTTCTATGTCCTCTCAGTGGACAACCACAAGTCATTTAATTCCAGTTTATGAATTTTGTTCCATTCTTGACCATCCTTCATTTCTTTCAGTTTACTAAGTTGTCCCCACACCCTTTCTCTTAATTATTATCTGCTAGTCACAAAAAAAGTGTAGTTTAGTAGTCGTGCAGTTTGGGTCATTTTAAATTATGTTATCAGTTCTACCCATGTCAGTTTATGTCACATGGTATGTATATCGCACCTTTTTGATCTATGAAGGCTTTTGTTTTTCGTCTTTTGTGAAATACAGCACAGGGATGTTTTTAGCAAGCACATTGAACTTGGCTGGCCGGTATTTCTTGTAAGTTTAGAGGCATTTTGGTTTGGGCCTAAAATGAGATTTTGAGCTTTGGGATTTTTCCAACTCTCTCTCCTACTCTGATCTAAATATAGAGGACCCAAGGACCATGCTTGATTCCAGTAATTCCTGGTTAATTAGGCTATTTCTCAGTGGTATAGTAGCTATGTTTCCCAGCCAACTGGGAAAACTTTAGCCATGTTAGCAACCGTAGGATAGTAATGTTGGTCGGTTGTTCATTCAGTCAGTTGGTGACCATAAAAAGCATGTTGGTGTAAAAATGTCTTAAGTTACAGTCATCTGCTTCATCTGCTAGTCGAGTGGTCCAAGTTTGGGGACAAACATGAGCTTAATGATAACATGTTGTAAAATTATGCTATCTTTAGGCATAGGATGAAATGAAAATGTCAAAACGTGTTTATCCTGACCAAAATAAGTGCCATTCACAATATTATCTTGATAATCATCCAAATATCCACAAAACTCTTAAGATGGCACATATTGGAATCACTTGACCTTACATTTGGTTAAGAAGCAAATATTTTTATTGCGTCACAGATAAGACACACAGCTTTTTTTAAAATAAAAATAAACAAGCAAACAATCTTAAAAACACAGGTTTTTCAACTATTTTAAAGGGCAAATCTTTCGATATAATTTATGTGTTTGCAACAGTTTTTTTCAGAGTCTGTCTTTTTGTTGGTTGCCCAGCAGTCTTTTTTTTATCACAATCCACAATAAAATCGTATATCTTCCCATCAGCAGCTATCATAATTATTGAGTTAGATTTTTCATATTTCCCTCCAGTGGTCAAACTGCAGAAAACATTTTAAAGCTACACATAAGTTTAAAGGTCCTCTGTCCTTTTATCTATGGCAGAAGATGGTGTGTAATTATCAGTCAAAACCATATAATGTCGGGTGGTGAAGCTGCAGCGTGCATGATCCCTGTTGTTTTTGGTCAGTGTTGTTTCCCATGACTCTGAGATGAGCCAGAGGAAGCCCAATGTGATTTCCACACAGTTCCCAGGCCCCCAGATCCCCCCAACACAGGCCATTAGACACAGTCACACATACACACTTACCCACTCATGTACTCATAAATCAGAGACAAAAATATGTGTGTGCGCGTTTGTGCCTGTTTGTGTTACTAACATTAAAAGAGATAAATGGCCTGGACATCCTTTGCTCTTTGATATACACATGCTCCCTCTGTGTCGTCACCCATAAACACACGCACACACACACACACACACACATTAACAGGCCTTTAAGGCTCTCAGACTAAGGGACAGCTGCAGCTTGTCCAGTTGAGAGGCCCGCTGTATAAAACAAGGGCCGACTGCAACTCAGCCTCACATAGACACACTTCAGGTCACTTGCTTTCACTGGGACATTTGAACTTCCTTAAGATGACATCCACTTATCTCAAAGCTTTCCTGAAATAGAAGACTTCACTCAGTTCAATTCTGAAACAATAATACAAGGGTAATAATTAGTTGGCTACTTTACTATGTTGCTATTAGCATGATACACCGGCTCTCAAAACAAACATGTTTCTACAAACAATAGTGCTGCTTTTATATATCAGTTGCAAGCCACAATCAGTAATGTAGCTCTATCCAACCATATGCTAACATAACTAAATGTTTTAGTTGCATCCAGTAACTACTGTTACAAACGGCAGACAGTTACCAGAGAAAACACCTGGTGTTTTTGCAAATTCAGGGCATAAGACTGTGATGTTTACTACAACTTCAGTAATATCTGCTGCCTTACATCTGACACACAGCTCCGCTTGCTCACTGGAGCAGCCTCAGTCTGCCTTCATATGTCCATCTGTGGCACGGCAGCCTTCAGGGTTGATAGGCTATCACTCATGATGTGTAACCAACCAGATAGTACTGTGGGCGAGACACTGAGCGAGGCTACAGAGAGGTGACTACAGACAGAGAGGTGGGGGCATCAGAACCAAAGTAGCGCATGGTTCTTCCATTATTAATGTATTATATTATATTATATTATATTATATTCCATTTAAATAGCTTTTTCACTGGCTATGCAAGTGCTGTTATTATATGAATATTAAACCTTTGGGTTTTCTTTATTAAATATACCAATTTCAAAACTTTTTGGCTTTTGACCCCTTAATTTTAAGCAGTGGGTACATCCCAGTTCCCTTAATTACATCCATGTTCCCCTCACTTGTGCCTTTTCCTTGCATCTTAGTCCCTTAGAAATTGACATCCGTGGGGTGTCGGTGGCTTAGTGGTAGAGCAGGAGCCCCATGTGCAAGGCTGTTGCCGCAGCGGCCCAGGTTCGACTCCAGCCTGTGGCCCTTTGCTGCATGTCACTCCCTCTCTCTCTCCCCCTTTCATGCTTGCTGTCCTATCGATTAAAAAAAAAAAAAAAAAAAAAGAAATTGACATCCGTTCCTCTAAACCTTTACTGAAGTGATTTCCATTTCTGATGAGGGCAGCGTAGCTTTATCAGTTTGTATTATGTATTTGAATAACTGCTCTAATAATAATAAGGCCACACAGTTACCACTAACAGCACAACAGTGTATGTATATATAGACAGTATAAACACCTTGACAATCTTTATCATACTGTGATAAAAACCTGCATCCATACTGTGTACCGATGAGACGAACCACAATGTGTTAACACACTCTAGCCTAATGCTTAGTTGCTGAATACACAAAAGCCATTCATGCCAATAAGGGCTGCAGCAAATGATTATTTTCATTATCAATTTATCTAGTTGTTGATGGGTTTGTTTGCTTGTTTGTTTGTTTTGTTAATTGTAGTCTATAAAATGTCAAAAGAAATGTAAAAAAAAAAAAAGCTTGTCGCATTATTCCAGGGCACAAGGTGATATCTCAAATTGTCTTGTCTTGTACCCAACAGTCCAAAACACAAAGATATTCAGTTGATATATGACAAAGAAAAGCAGGATACACCAGCAACAAAAACAAAAAAAATCAGATTATTTTTTTGTGATCAACTTAGCGATTAATTGACAAATTCTTCAACATAATTATCCAGACCGTCATCCACACAGTCCAAAAAAATCTTCGATCCAAAAACACAATCAGCTGCTTATTATTACCTATGTAATACTGTAGCAAGTGAATTGTCCAAAGTTGGAAAAACTGTGACTCACAGGAAGTGGTTGGCCAGTAAAAATAAAAATGTCACGGCTGCTGCTGTGAGCTACTCCAGGAATCTGTGTCTGACATTTGATAGGCGAGCTGCATCTGTCCATCCCCTCCATGCCAGTAGACAGTCATCAATATGCAAAGACAACAGCTCTATTTCTGTTTGAATATTATTGATGCATGTGTGGGAGCATGTGTGTGTGTGTGTGTGTAAGATGGGTCTGTATGTGTGTATTCATTGTGTGTCTGTGTGCATGTGTGTATCAGCAATAGTGAGCAGAGGACCAGAGCATGACTCATAGGGGAGGTGGTGATGTGTCATTTTCTTGCTCCTGACTTCCAACCTGCTGCTTTCTGATAAGAGAGAGACTGAGACAGTGGGCACTGGATAATCCTCTCTCTGCATCGAGCTTGCCGTCTGCCATAAAGAAGAATAGATGGGACAGACTGGTCATCCATCTTTTCTTCTGGCTTCTGTTTATAGCTCCTGAATCACAGAGGATAGAGTGGGTTGTAATGCTGTTGAGTAACTCTTGAGACACTTGCAGATTGTATAACAAACCTTTTTTTTTCCACTCCCAATTTCCTTTGTTCACAGCCCACTCCCCAGCTATAAATGGGATTAAATAGGTAACCTCTCTAAATAATTTTCTTCTCACACTATGGATCATAAAGAAATATAGATAGTTCAAAGATTGACTCATATATGCAATAATATTATTATTATGAGAGAGCCATAATGCTGCTTAGACACTTTTGTTCAAGTGTCCAGTAAGATTATTTTTAACATGTTTGAGTTTCATGACTGGTATTTGGACCATCAGCATCACTTTTGTAAGAACAGTAAACAAAAAAGGTAATATATGGTAGTTCTGGTCTAGGATCATTGCGCTGTGTATCTTTAGTTCATCAAACATGTTGTCCAACCAGTTTGGAAATCAAACGTGTTTATAACTGTTCTGAACTTCCACACCTGAAGGCTGAGTGAAAAGCCAGCCATCAGAGTGTTAGTGTTGTCATAGTGAGCAAGTTAGTATGCTGATTATGCATTTCGCCCAACGACTGATTAATAGGCTGATTTATTGTTTTACGTTGGCTCTATACAGAGCCCACACAGTACGCAAGTGGCCTTCACCGTTGTGTGCATTTATACCAAGCAGCAACCCTGAGGGCTGAAAAATGAAACCAACGTGGAAGTGCCACAAACTGCAGATCCTCTAATGGCCACTAGAGGCTGGCTCCAGAAGCCAGTCAGTTTCCACAGACCCCCATGTTAAAAATGCCCAATTTAACAGCAGAAGAAATCATGTTTACGGCCTATTGCAAAAAACTGTTTTGGTCTCTAATTGCTAGTTTGCCCCTTTATTATGACTGTACATGGGTGAACTTTATTTCAAACTAACCATTAACATTTTATTAAGGCTTAAAGTTATGTATAATTAAGGGCGGGTCACTGTGAGTAACAGGCTGTCAGTTAATAGTGTCCTTGGCTTCTCAGTCAGATTCAAGACCAAGATGGGGACAGCCGAAATGCTAAACTCAGGGAGTCCACAAAACAGTGGGTGACGTCATGGTAGCTACATCCATTATGTTTCCAGTCTATGATTTATACTTGTGCGGTGATGGGTCTGCTGCGGTCTGCAGTTACATCATCAAACCAGTAGTCTTCAAAGGTAATAATACACATATAACACTTAAAACAATGTGGAATAGCAACAACATTTAACAAAAGTACAAAATTCAGCTCCACAATAACTCACAAGGTTCACAGACAAAACAGTTGTCTAATACTAAACATGTTCCCCACATACTAACATTATTAGCACAAGGTTGTGCGTAGACCCTACACACGTCACCTATGGGCCGTATTAGACTTGCTACTTGATCGAACGTACGCATACATAATGCGGCTTGTCTGTGTATATTTGCTGCAGCACTACACAACCAAAATGCACAATACTGGTAGTCTCCACTTGGAGCAGACAACAGAAATATAACCCAGAAATCGGGTAGTGCATGCTGGGTGTTGTAAACAAACAAGGATGCCCTTGCTATGCTTGATGCGGAAGAAGAACTATGTCACTATGTAACGGCGTGGAAACATCATAGAGATGCAGGTAGTTCTGCACCAGGTCTGTCAGCCTCTCTTCAAAAGTTTCCGCCATTGCTCCAACAGTGACTCTGTCTGGTCTGATTTCACGGTCACCGTGTTCATTCGCGCGAGCGCCTCTAGCGGTCATATCAATATTGCATCGTGCATACTACATGTCACAGTAACTTGCGTTGAGATGTGCAGCCGACACATCAAACGAACGCAGATCACGCATGGGAGCCATGATGCGGTCACGTTCGCGTTGTTTGCAGCAAGTATATTACTGGCCTATGCCACTGTGAGCATTTTTACTTCTGCGGTGGTGTGTCTGTGTCACTCTGCAGTTACACCTCCGAAATGCTAGTCGGCGGCAGAGGTTTCTGTGAAATGCTGTAAAGTTTAGTTGATTCAAAACACACCCAAAACAAACATTAAACATGGCTTAACAGACAATTTCAAACACAAGTACACAAATTAGCTTCACGACAACTCGCAGCATTCACAGACAAACACTTGTGTTAATCCGGACACATTTTCCCCACAAATACAACATGCTAACATTATTAGCATAAGCCTGCGGCATTTTACATTGTATAAATTAGCCTAGCAACTAGGCTACCAGCGATAACAGCAGCATTTAACAAAGGTAACGGCACACAGTTTGGCTCCATTACAACTCACAAAGTTCACTGATAAAACAACTGTCCTGGACTAAACACGTTTTTTATACAAACACAACATGCTAAAGTTAATAGCACAAGCCTATGGCATTACTTTATATTGATTAGCCTAGCGGCTGACGACCTTTCCCTCTTCTCATTTAACGCCAGGGACAACAGCAACATTTAACAAAGGTAATGGCACACAATTTGGCTCCATTACAACTCACAAGGTTCACCGACAAAACAGTTGTCAAACTAAACAGGTTTTCCACACAAATACAAAATGCTAACGTTATTAGCACAACCTATGGCATTTTACATTGTATAAATTAGCCTAGCGACAAGCTGAGATTTCCTCTTCTCATATGAAGCCAGGATAGATCCCTTAGTATAAATCCCTGAAGGATAGATCACACACACGACTTAAAATGCTATTTTAATGGAGGCTTTACTGTCTTAACAATTTATAGTTTCTTATCTGTGAACTAATAGTTAATACAAGCTCCATTTCCTCTGAGGGAAATGATGTCAGTATACAGTGACAGACAGGAGGTCTGCGTCACTGCGACGCGTAGTTACAATTCTGGGGAGGTGCATGTTAGGCTATGGCGTAGGTTACAGCGTAGCCTCTATGTGGAGCCTGCGCCATAGCTATGGCGTTGATTCAATGCAGAAGTATAAAATGCATGTATGCAAGTCCCATTGCATAAATTAGCCTCGCAGCTAGGGGCCTTTTCATCAACTCATATAAAGCCAGTATAAATTACACAAGCATTCAAATGTTAATTTGTAGGTGCTTTAATGTCTTCACAATTTAATGTTTCTTAACTGTGAAATAAAAGTAAATAAAAGATTTGTTTCCACTGAGGGAAATTTTTTCAGACGATAAAATAAAGAGGAGATCTGCATCACCAGGACATGTAATTACATTTCTGGGGAGTTCCATGTCAGGCTACGACGTACAGTAGGGTACACATCTATGCAGAGCTTATGCCATAGGTGCAGTATAAACCTGACTCAAGTTTAGCCTCACAGATCGACTATGGCTGTAAACTTTTTAGGTGGTTGGTGAGTGATGCTGCTCTAATCACAGTTGGCTTATTTTTCAGTGTGTTTTACTTTCTGACTGTCAAGAGTTTGAAGTATCTGTAAGTATCTGTATCTGGAAGGTCTGCTCCCATCTTTAATCCTTGACACTTCAAGGTTGTGAACGTTGTTTTGTATTTATCCTCCTCACTGCCGGAATTGCATTAATGTAAGACTACCCCAATTCAAGCACATACCAATAACAGCCTGAGGGTCGCAGTGGTGGCTTTACTAATGTACATAGATACTGGATAATTTTCAGGGCGGCAACCTGTCATGATGGCTTTTTTTTTTTTTTTTTTACCGCTGCTGTTTGGATTTTTAATGGCCTTAAGGCAGATGGAATGAGTCATGGGCTTAAGTGTTGTTTTGATACATTTAGAATGAATAGATTTTCTGCACCTGTTCAAATACATAGTAGATGCGTAATTTCTTCCATTAAACACAGTCATGTTTCTAACGCTAAAATAAATTTTCATAATGGTATCTTTGCCTTTTCACTGGCATCAACTATTTTTACTCCACTCTTTTCTGCCAGAATGCCTCAGTTAATCACCTCATACAAATGTTGCAGTCACCACTTTCAGCAAAAAATAAAAAATAACTCTTCCAACTGCCCAGAGCTCTGACAATTTGGACTTATTCCTTCAATGTAACAGGTTGTCTAACCGGGAAGGTCAAACATGGGTGACGCAAAACAAGTCTGAAGCGAGAGATGGAGGAGGACAGTGGGCAGTGCATCCACAGTATGTCTCTTTCTGTCTCTCGCTCAGATCAAATTTATTTTCTGTTTTGGCATCACTGTTATTAAGTTCAGTGTTGCCGCAGCAAGCTGTGCAAGGTTTCACAATATGAGTATGCCATTTCAAAATGACCTAAAACAAAAAAGTAGTAAGCAGAAGAAATGAATATAAGTTTTTAAAATATAAGGTATATGGTATATGTGATTTTTCTTCATCTTCTCTTCCTTAGTGAATCGGCCATCTTCTTTTCTCCTATGATTTTTGTCATGTCTTCCCCACTGTCAGGTGTGTTGGTATAGGTGTCATTTTATATATAGGAGATTAAAATTATTAATTTATCCTTTGTAGGCAGACCTTTTTTTATTGATAAGTGTAGTAAAGATTTTATTCCTTGATTTGGATCAAAAGATCTCAGTCATAAGATATTTGAGTGAGAAAAACTAGAAATACACTTTAAAATGCACACAATGCTTTAATTTAATCTTTACTAAATTTACACAGCGTTTATCAGTGTTGGGGGCCCATTCATGTTAAATCCATCTGTGCCAAATTACAGTACCTGAGCATGCATCTGGGTGAGAATGCCAGGAAGCCAGACAAGGAACTCCAAGGAGATGACAGTCACCAAAGCCAGGAAGATGACCACTGAGCTCCGCTGGCTGCTGTGTCTGTCACTCCGTTGGCTTCACTGTGAGCCAAAACTATTGTTGCAGTGCCAATCTGTCACAATAGTTAAGGCGTCTGGCGTCAGAGACAAAAGATTACCTTTGATTACAAAAATGTAGTTTTTGTTATTACACAGAAAGTACGTACCAAGTACACGCTACTGTTTCACACTGTCAAGGAATTCCTGGTACTGTACCCAGTTCTGGTATCAGTTCAGATGTGAACTGTACCCAACCTTTGTAGCACCTGCTCAGAGGAGTGCTGCGTAATTCCTCATCACAGTCATTTGAATACTACTTTTAATGTCAGTTCAGGGCATCTTATAAAATGTGTAGCTATTTCAGAGCCTCAGTTTAAACACAGATTATCTCACAAAAAGGTGAATAGCCAGTGTTTCTTCTTCTTCCTATAAATTATTTCCTGTTTTTCTTTAAGAGCAGTTGAGCAGTTTTTACTTTGTATTAATTTACATTATTGTAACGTGTTTTATTACACAACAAGAGGATGCTTTCGTCATCCATTTTGGCAAGCGGTGTGGTACATTGGATTAGCCTGTTCAGCGAGGTGCATCGGCTCGCCCACCTCATGTACTGCGGTTACATAACACACAAGATTTGTTTTTATACAATCTTGTCTACTCATTTCAGCGAGCTGTCAATTAACCTACTGTACTGTCCTGATAGACGTAAAGCTACAAGAACAGCTGCTGTTTGTAAGAGGCTCTCTGACTACAGCTGCTGAGGGATAAAGGAGTGTGTCGTCACAAGTAGTCTTAGTGGACTGTGCTGTACAGTGCAGCCTCTTTAGACAAGGTTCCCTACAGTATGTGTTTATGCATGGTTGCACATTTATATGTCTGGTGGTGGTAGGGGGTGTATGTGTATGTCCTTTTCCCTCTCTGTCTCCTCTCAGGACAGTGCATTGTTATATTCATAACCATATGGTGCGTGGGAGATGAATTCACTTTGCTGTATGCCCGCCAGGTTTCTGCTGATTCCTGTATGTGTCGTAATTGGCAGTTACATAGAAAGGCGATGCTTGTAATCACACAACACCACATTCGCCACATCGTTGTAGTCACCACGTGCTGTGTCTGTCCTGTATTGACAGAAATGCTCCATGTTCCATGCAGTTCCAACAGTTCCTCTTAAGCAACGGAGCATCTGACACCTACATCGGCACTTGTTGACCTTCACACTGGAAACTTTGAAATGATAAGAATGAGTTTCAGCGAGTGGCTACAAAGCAGCTTTCTGAGAATCCCAGAAGGACAGACATTGAAGTTGTGAGTGTGTCTGTGTGTGTTCAGCTCAGCCTTTGATTGAACTCAGAACTCACCAGACACTCTGGTTCTGCTATTTCCCCTCAGCTTTTCTCATTTTTCCTCGTGTCTTGGGTTGGATACTGTTCACATTTGAACTGATACTGTTACCCAGCATTACCGTTTTTCAGTACTTTACTCTCTCTGTATAAGAAAAATGTTTGTTTGAACAAGTTGTAGGGGTGATGTAGTCTCACTGTCTCTCTCTTTTTCTCTGCTCTTTTATAATCACATGAAGAGCTAGTCTTCTGTCTCTGTCTGTCTGTCTGTCTGCTTGTGTGTGAGTGTGTGTTTGTGTGTGAGTGTGTCTGTGCTCATCTGTCCCACTCTTTGTGTAGACACAACTAACAAATATGTGGAACGAGTATGTAATTTAAAAAACGCAGTCACAAACAGCAGTGATACTAGGCTATTTCTAAAATTACATTGAAAAAAAAAGACCTAACATTGCGATAGTTTTGGCTTGCTGGGAAGCTGAATGTAAGGCTTTGTGGGCAACTTAGGGGCTCTTAGTGCTTTTGCTTCTGTCTGAACCTGGTATTCTCGCCCAGATGCGAAGTACTGAATTTGAGTTGATTTAACATGAATTGGTACTCAGTAGTAGCCTACTGATGGAATTTGTTTGGTACCCAGCCCTAGTTATGGAGCAGATTCATAATGTTCCAGGATATGTAATGTTATATGTTGTTTCTTTCTCAAGTTTAAACGTTATTTATTTGTGCAGATGTGTCCTCACGTCAGTTTGGGCCAATTCATGTCAAACTGTGTCTTTCCATTTACTCTGTATGCAGTCACACTGCCTGTAAAGTTTACTTTGCATTCTGTCTGAACACACAGGTTTGTGATATACTTGTGACTGTATTTGTAATAGTAGCTGACCCTGGGGATGAACACAGACCTTCAGTTAGCTTTTGTTAGCTTTAGTTACCTTCCGTAGCAATTCAGATTTAGCCAGCACGAACCATAGCACTGTGGGTTCTGATCCAGCACATTTCAGGTTACCAAATTGTTAATGTTGACATCATGGAAGAAAAGTGGCAGCAGCACCTTGATAGATTTTTATGATTTATTTTTTTTTCGTGAAAACTTTATGCCATTGATCTTGTAGCTTGTTCAGAGTATACAGTTGACCTTACTTACGTTCTGATATAATGGCCCAACTGTTCATGGACTTGAGCACTTCTAACTCTCTAAAAGAACACAGGATATGTGGGGTAACCCAGTGCATCTGAACCCATAGCTAAACCAGTACATCAGAGGGTTAGGTCTCAGAGGTTGAAGAGTGAACTATGTAAAAAGAATCTATCAAGTTAAATCACGTACATCATGCCTGTATCACAGCCTGTAATCACACTCGCTCACTGTACAGTATGGTGCAAGCATAGTATCCTAATTGAGACACAAAAATACATGTTTTTTGAAGCTTAGCCTTTTATTTCTCCATCCAGCAGTGTTTTTTCCCAAAATATTGCTTCAAATTCATTAAGATGATTAAGGAAACACTACTATCCACTGTCATCTGGGATTGTCAGGGTATCGCTGTGTGTGGCTGTGTGCATGCCTCTGTGCTTTCACTGACTCGTTGGATAAGACACCCAAATCTTGTTAGAAGAGTTCTGGACCTTCCCTGCTTGACAGCTGATTATCCAGTTTATAATCTGCTGTTATCTAATACCCCCAAGCCAGCTGCTGAGATTAACACGGCAGCTCTCTGATACAAGTTCAACCTTCAGCTTTTAGGTCTTACTGCCCAACAACAACTTTCACTCTTACAAATATGTGTACAGCATAACAAAAGGCATACATTTGTCATCTCCTAGTGTTGCTTGTTTTGGGTTCCTTTGCAATGTCAGGAATTTTTGAGAGTCTGTTTTTTCATACTTGACCCTTTTTTTCTCCCATCAGTTGATTTTAGAAACTTGCTGCAGACAAGAATGGAGTTATTTAGAAGTGAGTTTCTAACAGTGACAGTGTGGGGTGTTTCCTTTTCCAAAGGAACAACTTCTAAAGGGTTTGCCTCGGAAAGAAAAGTTGTTTTCTCTTCCGCCCATGCTGTTGCTTCCTGAGTCTTCAGGAGGAAGGAATTCCCTCTAGTGCCGGTTACCCACCCTACATCCTAACACACACATGCACACACAAAGAAGCTGGTTACATGACTTTGAGTGCTGTGCCGAAAGTCTAAAAGCAGTAAAAGGCACTATCAGATCTCCTAACAGATCTTTGTGGGGGGGGGGTTAAAAATGAAAATCTCTCTCTGCTTTACTGTTGTTTATTTATCTCCTGTACCAATAGCTATGTCTCCTTTATCATCCCCCAACCCTTCATTATAATGACCAGCATCTCATCCCACCTTCAAAAACAGCCCATGTGAAACAGCATGTACCAGTACAACTTTTGAACATGGTGGACAATCCTCAACCCAAGCTTTATCTTAAACACAGTGTTTCACCTTGAGGCATCACCAGTCAGCCCATTAATCCCAGGACTCAGGCTTTAGTCTAAATAATTTATCCTTCAACCAATATACCCACCTGACACTCAGACTCTCATTTCAGTGTCTTACATCATCTGATCTCTTTGTGCTTTGCTGTTCCCTTCACTCTTGTCTCTGCTTTACTCCTCAGCAGGATCTTTGCAGTCATATATAGCTTCAGGCTTTATTAAATGACTTTTCCCTGCACTGTGTCGATTCTCTCTGCCCTGTGTGGCATTTCATCTTGTGTCTCTTTCCATGTGCCTCTCGCTCAGCTGCACATACCCTTACTCACGGCAGTCCAGTGGGGAGTGGTTTTCACTTGGCTGACCTCGCTCCACCCTCCTCACTACCCCACCCTAATCTGGGCCCCACTGCGCTCCATTCAACCGGCCAGCAGATGCTTTTCAGATGAATGTAATCAGCCCAAAGCTGTTCATACTCACAGCTTGGGTCAGTGGAGGATGGGGTAAAAAGGGTCTTTGGTTGGCCCTCAAATAGTTTGTCTTCCCACACTGCACACCCTCAGTCTTTGTCTGATACTCAAGCCCTGCCCCAGATAAACTTGACATAATGCAAAGCACATTTTGGAAGTGGAGGTGAGGTGACACTTCAGCAGATGAGTATGCATAAATTCTGAATGTGCTTAAATGTGCACACACCTGCAACAAGATGGTCTCCTGCTCTGATTGAATAAATATGTTTTAAAATAATGAAGATCAAAACACCAAAAGAAATACCAGCAAAATCACATAGGGATTGTGTGGCTTTAGTGGCCACTAAACCTGCTTAAGTAAGATAAAAAGAAAGCGTGTCATTTTCAAAGCACCCACGCATGGTGAAATGCACTTCTAACTGCGCTTCCAAGCAAGTAGCATCTCAGTGCTCCTGTGTTATTTGCACGTATTTAAATGAGGCAATATGCATACATTTAGTGCAAAATTGTCCCCTTTTTATGCAAATGAGCCTCACTGCTAAAACTGTCTAATACACAAAGATTGGTGCTAATAGCCACACATACTGACAGTGAAATTAGTAGCATCTTTAGAGAGTTGGTGGTAACTGAAGCACATTTATAAGGGGTGTCACACCCAGAATTTCCAGTGACCATGGAGCAGTGGCTGTAACCAGCCGAAGGCATCATCATGCCAGGCGTACTTGTGAGCTGATAATTTGAAAGAGAATCACTTTACAGTTTGCGTTATCTTTATCTCTCTACTGTTGCTCTGCCTACTGCGTACCTAATGCAAAGGCAACATTTATACTTTGCCACAGTCAGGGATAATTGCAATCAGACATGAAAAAGGGGCAAATTGCACTCAGCTGGAAAACATTATGGGTGTGTTTGCACTGTAATGTCATTACAGCAATATCTTTTGTGAATTGGACCTTAAGATGGGCAGATAGCTGTTGCAAATAATATGCAATTCATGGTGCTGTCAGTTGTCGCAATCCATGCATTGTGAATTTGCCTGATAATGTTTTACAGGAACAAAAAGCTCCAACACTATATCATAATATTTACTGCTACAATCAATGATGCAGTTTCTGCAAGAAAACTTTTCAGACAGCCCCTCATATATCAACATGCTGTGGGTTTTCTCCCTGTTCACAAATGGCTTACTTGTGGAAAGATAAATTAATGACAAGGCCATTACTGTGTATATAAAACTATGTAAATCAGCTGCTATATAAAGTGGAACAATCTAAAATAGAACTTAATAACCATCATTGCAACCTTGAAACCCACCAGCTATTGATCCAGTGACAATAAGCCTCTAAGGGCTACGGCCATCAGGAAATCTGGTGTAGCAATTGGAAATCTGGGCAAAGACCTCCTCTTCTGTGTGCCGGTCATTTTGGCTAATTTCTATAAACAGATATCTGCATATGAATACAGATCATTTTAAAAAAAAATGCTAACATAAAGCTACATTGTTGTGTGACAATGGCCAGTTTTTAACAAGATTGCATTTCAGCCGATGAGTCGGCCTCTACACTGTTTGCATGCAACTCAAACATAATTGATCAATACTACTCAGAAAACAAACAGACTACAGATGGAAATCAGAAGGCTTCAAATTCCAAAGTCTCATCCCGTTACTTACAGATTCTGCAGAATCTCTTCATAGAGATTACCGTCATTGTTAAAGAAAGAAATTGGAAACTACCAGCAGCCCATTAGCCTAACTTAGCGCAGCAGTTACAGTCTGCCCACCAGAACACTTTCTATCTAGTTTGTTTAACTGTTTCTTGGCTCGGAGCAGTGACTGGAGCTTTAGAGGCGCTGGCAGGTGGATTTTGTTTCCTTTATAAGGACTCAGGCTAGCTGTTCCTCCCTGTTTCCAGTATTTATGTTGAGCTAACGTAACTAGCTGCTGTCTGTAGCTTCAAATTTAGCATTCAGACTTGACAGTGGTATCAATTTCACCCTGGGAAGAAAGCAAATAAGTGTATTTCCCAAAATGCCAAACTACTGCTTTATTTTACTTTTGAATATTTTCCCACAGCAGAGTTTTGCAGCCTCAAGTCTGCTTGAGTAGCATTTCTGTTATTGTTTGAAGACAGAAGTTTCTGACATTTTTCTGCCAAACACTGCTACCTGAAAGAGTCCAGGCTGATGTGCATCATTAACTCTGACAGTGCTAACCATGTGTCTGTTTAGTCTCCACTCTGCTAATGAGAAATTGTAACAGAACCCGTATTCCCTCCTCCCTGATTGACACCATTACTGATTTTCTTGTTACTGTTCACTGTAAATCACATTATATTTGAAATCTGATATTTTTGTCGAGGTGTGTGTCTTCAGCTTGTCTCACAGTATTATTATATAAACGAAATAAAAACGCAATTGAAACTGGAGCTTCTGTATTCCCCACTTCCCTAAAGTAACGACGAAGGTTATTAAGTTTCTTATTCATTTCTTCTCCACACTCCTTTGTACAGATACAGTTCTTTTATTAGTCATGTGTTGAATAAGTCACTGAAGTCCTAAAGGAATTAACGAGTGACAACATAGAGAGAAGGTCCATTTCTTATAAAGCTGTGTCCTGATCATAGCTCTTCTATCTTTAGAACCAAATCATGACAAAATCAAATTTTGTTGCTGAAAAAAACAGAAAAAGGCCTTAAAAGCACAATAAAAAACACCCATCTCTGTACATCATTGCCCCTCCCAAAGGTCATAAATTGTTGTAAAAACAAACTTGGTGTAAATAGCACAGCATGTTGCTTATTTTGGTTCAGTGAGTCAAAGCACAAGTTCATAAGTGCAGTTTGTCTGGTGCACATTCCTTTTTTAATCACATTTGTTTCTGTGAACTGGAAAAAAAAAACAAAGTATGAACCACTTCTGATTTTTTTTCTTCTTCCCTCTCTGTTCACCTTTTCTACATTAGTCTGTCTGCACATTCAGCTCGTCTTTTACCAGCTCCTTTGTATGTAAGAATATGCGTGCATGCATCTGTGTGTCCATGTGTGTGTATGTGTGTGTGTGTGTCAGATGACCTATTGAAATCATTGCGGTGCAGTGTGCCTGTTACCAAGGCAACACAGGCTTCTCCGTCTCTCTCTCTTTCTCTCCCTCTGTCTCTCTCTCTGTCTCCCCTCCCCTTTTCATTTCCCCTCCACACCAGAGCGAGGTCATGTGACCGTGCTGACGTCAAGCTGGTGAAGCAGGCGGGCAGAGGAGTGAGTTAGTTTGTGGGCTTTTAACGTACCTCCTGCTCAGACTAGGAGTCTCTGGGAGTCTGTCAGTCGCCGTTAGCTCTGTCTCAGTCACACAGTCCGTCTTCTCCTTACCCCCCTCCACTGTTCTCTCCCCCCTCTCTCTTGCTCTCATCTTTGTTTCTCTCTGGTGCTCTTCTTTATACTCGCCTGTTGCTTCTTCTTGTGCTGCTCCTGCTGCTTCTACAAACTTAGTCTTGAGAGAAAGTGCTGGGTGATGGACTGCTGAACGGCTTGCTACAAAGTGAGGTAAGCTTCCTGTGTTTTCTCTTTGTGTGTGTATTGTGTGCCTTAGCAGCTAGTGGTTGCTTCCAGAGGGGTGTGCAGTAAGTTAAAGCTGGATAAAGGAGAGCTCTCACTTCGTGAGTCACATACTTGTGCAGAGGGGAAGTTGTCTTTTTAGATGAATTCCCTGACAGAGAGTGAGTGAGGCTCTCTGTATGTCGGGGAAACTCTTCATGCCCCCTTTATTCATTCGCCTAAACATAAGAGTCAAAAAAGTGCAGAAATGTAGTGTGATGTTTGAGGTTTCAAGGGAGATCCCTGATCGGGGTGTGATCTCGAAGACTAGCTGCTTTCTTTCTCAGCACACACAGCCAGATCTGTTTTCTAACCCCCTGCAGGAAGTGAGTGCACGATAGAAGAGAGAGAGGAGGAGAGTGTGATCATTACGGGGGCTGAGTGTGTTGTGTAGCTGGAGGTGATGGGCAGCTCCACATGGCTTTTCCTCTCAAAGCGTTGCTAATGTTAGAGGCAGTAGTGTGGGCTGGAGCTGCTGGCTGTGTCTGCTGGAAAGTCAGAGGCAGGGAGGGGGGCAGAGCAGCTGCCACCTGCCCCCCTCAGAGGGGATGGGAAAACCTCAGGGGTATGCACTGCGAAAATGCAACTTGCAGTCTCAAGGTCAGCTGTGATTTTTTTTTGTTGTTGTTGTTTGTTTTTTTCTTAAGAAATTCAGTAATGGGGTGAGATAAGGGCATTTTCAGGAATTTTCTTGACAAGTGTCTCACTTGAAAACCCCCTCCCTCACAATTTGCCCTGCACACACACCTCCCTGTGTGCCTCAGACAATAGCATGCCAGCCCACATTTAGCCCAAATAGGGTGGAAAGAAAGGGAAATGTGCATAACAAGTGGTTTGGATCTCCCTACAATACTCCACACTTTCTCACTCTCTCCTCCTCCTTCGCTCTGTACTTCCCTAGAACTCCACTGCTGTGAGACTTTATCTCTACCTCTCATTCACTCTCCTCAGCAGTGCCTCCCTCCTCCAACTTAATGAAGTGGAGACAAGCCAAGAGCACGTAACAGGTCTTTGTCACCGCCTGAAGTATTCTAGTTGCAGATATCTTCTGACTCCATCCAATTAAATGCTCAGATTAGGACACAAATTTGGGTTTGCCGTGCTGATTAGATTGGATTTACGGTTTGGTTTGGAGGTTGTTGTGACATAATACCTTACATGGCCTATTTGAATACAAGTATTTTTATCAGCGAACAGCATTAGGTTATATAAAGGCAAATATGTAACAGATTTCAAGTTGTTCAGTGGAGGTGATCATGCACTTATCTCTCCTAAATGGTGAATACTCCCGCTTTTATGACCTCATAGTGAATATTTCAGCAGGATATCTTTCCTTTACTGAGAATCACAGAAGAAGACTCAAAGTTACAAGAATTTTGACACAAGTTTAAAGCATGTATTAATCTTTCTGCCGTGTATACTGTCAGCGTAAAGCAGCTCCAAATGTCCTGTAAGCCTGAGGGTACATCACTCAGAAGTGTCTTCCTGTTGTGAAATGAGCTGCATGAATACCACAAGAGGCCATTTTGAGTTAAGAGACAGAAAATTCATGTCTAACAAAATAATACTTTGTGCACAAGCATACTGTTATCTAATGTTTGTGTGTTATGAGCTGGGTATGTTGGCAGCATTTATGATGAGGAAAGGGGCACTGCCACACACACCTCCAGCATACAACCAGTAGCTTTATCTGACATCCTGCAGCAGTGGATAATTCTCTTGGCGCGTGTGCATGTGTGTGTGTTTGTGTGTGCTGTTGAACGTTTTCCAGCAAGGTTTTTGCAGACAACATCGTGCTGGAGGTGGACAAATATAATACGAACTAAATTTGTACAAAATTTTCAGAATGTAATAATCTTGCATTATAAAAGCTAAGTATTGAAACACATCTGGAGACTGAATTTATGAAGTGAAAGAGGTGGCAGCTGTAGATGATCACATATGGCTGATTTTGGTGCTGTATTCACACGATGGCATGTTTATTTAAGTCAGAAAGTCGAAAGGTGATTTACTACTAGATGCATCTACTGTTGTTTAGAGGAATGTTTATGTGTGTGATGCCAAACCTGCATATGAAACTAGATTTACAATCAGAAGTTAAAAAGTCACACACACACACACACACACACACACACACACAAATAATTGTATTGGTTCTTAACAGTTTTGCAGGTTACTGCAATCTGTTGTGTAAAATTTTATTTGATACTTCCAACCAGCTCTTTCATTTCACACATGTGCACACACACACACACACACACACACACACACACACACACACTCACATTAGAGTTAATGGGATGACTGAGTGGGGTAAGGTGGTTACCATGGTATTTGCTCATTTTGTTCACTGGCTTACATTTACACAGAACACACACCAGGCACAGGTCAGGCTTTTTACCAGTTTTTCTCCCTGGGGTTGGTTTATCTCTGGGTCTAAAGGTGGCATAACTGCTTTACTGATACTGTGTGTATTTTTCGACATCAATTACTAGTTTATTGGTTGTTTATCTCTTACATTGTGCTAGAATTGATACCATAGTACTGCAGCTTAAGTTTATTAATGTCCTGATAACAACAAGGTAACATTACAGCAGCAAGCTTGTCAGTTTTCTCATCCATCCTGCAAGAAGTGACAGTTGGCTTTTTGGAGTTGCAGTTTTTGTTAGAGCCAATTAACACTTCCTGTCGCTGATTCAGAGTTAAAGCTTTACACTGAACTAGTCCATGTAAAGGTCGTAGGCTAACCTTAACACTTCATAAATGAAGCAATACATTCGGCAAGGGTGCAGGTGTTTGGGATTTCAGGTGTTTGTGGATTTGGCTCAGTGTTAGTGATCACTCAGTGTGCAGGGTTGTTTTAAGAACGATTTACCAGATTAAGAATGGTGGTTAACTGTGCCCAGATTAATGGTTAAGATGGACACATATAGCCGCAGCATGACCGGTTCTGTTCCTGCTAGTGACCTTTGTTGCATTTCATTCCCCTCTCTCTTATCATTTCCTGTCTGTGTCTATACTGTCACTATCTGATCAAGGTAAAATTACCCCCAAAAAATCTTAACTGTGAAACGCCCTGTGGTGCACTCTCCTATCACTGTTGCAAAACTATAAGCTGTGTGAAATAATGCATATAGCTACCATGATGTTGTCTATTAGTTTGTGGATTTCCATTTTGAAGCCTTCAGTTCGGCATTTTGCCCGTTGCCATCTTGGGTTTTTGGAGCCATAGGTGACCATATTCGGAGGGTGGCACTGCGGAGGAGTAAAGGGTGGATCTGACTGATAAGCCAAGGACACTATTGGACACTTTTCCCGCCCTTCAGCTATCTGCATGTTACCATTTTAAAAATCCCCCATGATACAAGAAACAACAAAAATCTCAGAGCTAACAACTTACAGTTTTGACAAAGATTTGGATCATGCAGTAAGGCATGCGGTTTCAATGAATAAAACAACTTATGAACACACCTTGGAAAAAGCCCATACTTCGTCTCGCAGGACCCTCATGCCTGATGTTGATATGTTTTCTGATACGGGCAGTCAGAGCTGATTTGAAACATCTTTTGAAACGTCTCCAGTCAAACGATACCTGAATGCGATCCTTTTTGCAATGGAGGTCTAATCTCACGCCACCAGTTCAACAAACTTTCTGTTCTGACTCATTTTCAGCCCTGGAGTTTCATGCCTCAGACTGGCCCACTTTAGATCATGACCTGTTATAACCTTACATGTTAAGTCTACGATAGCGCACTGTTCTTTAAAGCCTTGTAATTCAGTGTATTTTTCTAAAATATTTCTAATTCAGTGCAAGTAAGGGTTGCTTCACAATGTAGAGATGAGTGCACATCTCCAACATTAGTGTTTACAACACAACATCCTTTTCAACAATATCAGAATCTATATTCTGTTCCAATAAGTGTTCACAGATATCCAAACCTTAAAAACGAAATAAAAGAATAAATAAATATATTAGATATTAAATTTTTAAAAAAGAAAATAAAAAAGTGTTGCACTCTCTAATAACACTATCTCTCAGGGTTTTCCCTGGGTTTTTTCGAGACCAAAGTGGCAAAGGCCTGTGGCTGGGGGCATCTTGACAGCTGTACTTTTAGATACGGTCCCCCCCTCTATTAAATATGAAAGGAGGCCCCCACATGCTCGAGCTTTACACTGCTGACTTGTATAATCAGAACAGACATGTCCTGTGATTTTCAGCCTTCTATGATTATATTACCCATTACAGCAGGCACATCCTGACAGCTGAGAATATTACTATCAGGTATTGCCCCCCCTCTATTAAATAAAGGAGGCTGAAAATCACAGGACATGTCTGTTCTAATGATAAATGTCAGTGGTACTGAAATGTGTGTTTCTCTTCTATAATACACATTCTACATCTCAGAGGCGACGTCTTTCCACATACGGGCTTGGGCACTAACACCCAACACTGACCCAGTAAACGGTCCCAACAAACCCACAGTGATACCTAAGTGTCTCAACTCTGTCATTAAACCCATCAGTGACCGTTTGCTGTTTGATGCCAACAGTCAGCCCTGTTGCTATGTTTCCCCCTACACTATTTTGCAAGAGCACCATTACTGCATTCTAGGCTTGGCACCAAGCAGGATGATTGTAATTGGTTTAGAGAAATAAAAAAAAAAAAGCCTACAGCAGAAAAGTAATATGGTGATTCCAGCCCTTTCTCAAGGGCTGACAGTGCTGTGGAGGTAAGTCTTGCTACACACGACTATAGAGACCAAAATCTGCCTTTGGTAAGACCAACATCAATACTGTCACGACCCAGAAAATCATCACTACATGATCTGCTTCCTGTATCAAATATATCTTCAGATGTAGGTAAATTATTTTCTGTATTAATGCTGCACCAAGAATTTCAGGCAAATTGAAAATATACAGCGGCAGACAGTACTGAAATACATAATCATGCATTGTCATTTGTTGAAGGTGATTAGTTCCTAGGCTGCCAGTGTTTTTTGTCTGCTCTACAGTTACTACCATCAGACCTCTCCACAAAGGCTGTCCATGCCACCTGAGTATAATTGTGTGTTTGTAAGTGTGCAGTATGTGTCTGTGTGGTTGCAGGTGGGTGAAAATGGAGTGGCAGTTAGTTGCATGAAAAACACTGAGCGTGTGTCTATTCTTTACATACGAGTGCAGAAGATTTCTGTGTGTCCGTGTGAGTGTGAATCTGTGTTTCTGTGTGGAACAAATGGGGATCCAGTGTTGCATTAGGTTTAAAATAAAAGTCCAAAATGATTTAAGAGGTAAGTTATATCATGGAAAAAGGTGACTTGACTCCCTCCTTGTGTCTTCCTGTGGCAGAGCCCACACATACACAGAGACAGCTGTATTTGTATTTGATGTATTTATGCCCACATCCGTTTAAGAGAACCTGGAGAAAACTGTTTAATTCTGCTCCACACAAGCTCAGCTGAACCATATGAACCAGGCTGCTATAACATCCTGTTTTGTACTTAAGGGAGTCTCATGTAACACTGGTGGAAACTAACTTGAAGGCAGTTTATGTAACTGGTGATTTATGACCAGAGTCAGAGAGGGAGACAGAAACAGAGAGAAATGGAAAGAAAGAGCGTTTAAGTGAGAAGGATACTCAGAGATAAGAGAAGAGACAGACACTTGGTGAGACAGTTAGATGTTTTTCCTGCTTGGATTCCTCTCAGCCTTTTATCAGTGTGTCAAATAATGGCTTCTTTAAGTAATGGCGCAAATTACGACACTGTATCAAGGAATGCAGGGCTCTGACTTTGATGCATTTTACTATTATTATTCAGAGAAAGAGCTTGTTTCTGACTGTTTAAGATAACCATTAATTTAATACATGTCAAAAGTGTTGAGGGCAACAAACTACTGACATTCCACCCACACTGCTAAGTGTAGTGATAGTGGTAAGTGATTATAGCCTGTAGGAAACACCTCACTCTGAGTGTGTGTCTGTATGTGTGTGTGTGTGTATGTGTGTGTGCTGCAGTTTTAGTTTCTATTTTAGATTTAGCTTAAAGGATTTTGATGATTTATAACCACATACTTACTGATCACCATTTGAAAAGCTTTAAACCTCAAACTTTGAGACCGCAAATGACTTATTTGAGACAACTATTTGTACCCAGGTTCACTGTAAACTCTGACTTAGTGATGTCACTGTTAAGAAGCAGAAAAATCCCTTTATTTCAGCCTGAATTTTTTCTAAATCTGCTTCAACAGTCAGTGATTGAAACTTGAGTTTCAGCTCCATCTGAGGAAGTTCAGTGTTTACTTACAGCACTGCTACACTTACAGATAACCAAGCTCCCTACCTGCCCATGAAGCTGTCAGCCACTGGTGCAATCGACTCCACAAATCCATTCAACAGCTCCACCATCCACAGTCAGCCACACCGCTACTTATTTACTGACAGATTACAGCTCAAAGCTTGTGCTAATTGCTGACACTGCTCCGATTTGAGTGTTTTGCAGGCTAGCAAAACATCCTTGCGCCAACTATTCAGTTCCAATCTTGTAACACTCAAACATTCCAGTAGCTCACCACCAACATTTTATTCCCGTCTTGTCTCATCAATGAAAAAAAAACATGTTAGTTAAAACATAGAGAAAAGTCATTGTACATTTTTCACCATAGTTTTCATTAACAGAATTAACACTAGTTCCTTGTTCTCAGCAATTGGCTTTTGTTGTAAAGTTTATTTTAAAAACTCAGTGTTTCACATTTTCCTCCATTCATTCTGCAGTTGGCAGAAATGTGTATGGAAAAGCACAAGATAGGAACTGTGAAAGCACCTGCTCATCAAAGCAACCTCAAAACAAATAAACAAACAACATTAAAACACACAAAACAATCTACAACATCGTTAGTAGTCAAAACATTTTTTGATATAATTTACAGATTTGTGTAGCATAGAGACTCAACTTGAAGTGGAAAAGGTTGTAAAATGTGGGCACTCTTACATCAACACCCACTCAAAGAGAGTGCCGTTCACGTTAGAGCTCCTGGTCATAAATGGGGAACACAAGCATCAGTGGGTGAATGGGCTGTCACAGTTCACCGAAAGATACTTGACACACTGGGTTTGAGAACTCTGTGAGATTACCATGCTGTTTTGCATTCATATGTATTCAGCCATGGCACTGTTAAATGATTATGTTACACTCATCCGAGAATGTGTCTGTGTAGTGTAAATTTCAAAATATACTGAAGGAGCAGGTGTAGAAACAGGCATTTGACTGAAGTGTGGAAATGTTCAGGGTTCATGAAAAAACTGGAAAAGTCATGGAATTTGAAAAAAAGCCATTTTCAGCCCTGGAGACGTTTTTGAAAAATAAATAAACCTGGAAAGTTTTGGAAAAGTTAAAGAGCTTTGCCTTACAAATACCTGTATAATAGAGTATACATGCTGTATTTAATAATGTTTGGGTATTTCAGTCAGGTCAGTCACGCGACTTGACATCATGTCGTTTTTTGGGTGGGTAACTGTCAGATGCTCATATACAGTATATGTACTTTTGGACTTGGCACTTATTTAAAAAAAACTGTCTGGTAAATTTTGATCAGTATGTGCCTCGCAAAAAACAAGTTTACAAGGCAGACCATCAATTTCCATATATGTAGGTCTATGACAAAATAAACAAGTAAAGAAAACCTTAATTGTGTAATCTCATGCCTTTACTGTCAAGTTTACCTAATTTTTCAAGCTTTAGGAATAAAACTAACCCACACTTTGTCATTTCATCCTGCTTTTTCATTTTCATCAAATCAAAAAAAAAAATTAGGATTTTTGTTCTGCATTCTTTCAATGGTTCACACAGGTTATCATATAAAGTATGAACGTGACTGAGAGCACGGGCTGAGATGGTCACAGAGCTCACTGACACCTGCACTGCTGCATCCTGCAAAACCACAACTGTACAGACAAGAACATTTTAGTTAGTCCCAGCAACTGAAACTCACAGCACAGTTACAGTTCTCTGCCGAGGTATCGTGGTGGTTAGAGTTTGAAATTACTCATTGACTGTAGCAGCACCACCACCCTAGATAGATGTGCCATGCAATTATCAGACATTTTGTATTTTGTTTTGTTTAATTGCATATAGTATCATATTCAAAATTGTCTTGCATTTCTGTAAAGAACAACATAATCATACCATATCATCTGTCTAACAAACACAACCAGCAGGGGAGACATGGAATAAAACACAAAGCAGCCGTTTGAGCTCGCCAGTCACTTATCTTGCGGTCTCCGCCTCACACACACTATATGTAGTTCAATATTTTGAGAAAGTGCATGTGAACCACTGCGGTGAGGAACTGTACTGCAAAATTCATTATAGAAATTCTTTTTCATATTTAGACACATGAACTGTACACACTTGAATTCACTCTAAGCAGGTTTTAGTAAACATGTAGAGGAAAATGAGTGCAAAAAATACTGAGTCAAATTCCTTGTGTGTGCGTGCATACTTGGTGATTAAAGCTGATTCTGATTCTATGGTTTGCAAATGCTCTGTATTTTATTGTTGTAATTTTGTTTAATTATATGTGAATCAAAAAGGAGTCATTTTTACAATGCCTGCGTGGATTCCAGCAGTGACGGAGTGGCTGCAGTGACTGAGTGGCTGTGGCCTGGGACTCATCAGTGATAGTTAGAGGAGGAAAAAAATACCTTTAGAAATTTGACACCAGGCAGACTTATGGAGACATTAAATAAGTTCACTGGACGTTTGACAGACTGCAGACCTCCGTAGTGTTAGTCTCCATCCTGGATCTTGGAAGAGGATCTTTTTTTTTTTACAGTTTGTGCTTCAACCATTTATGTACGGCTGTATTTGACCCAGAGATGAGTATATCCATTGTTTAAGCGGAAGATTCTGGACATGAGAGAAGTGAATATCAATAACCTTAAACTAATGTTTCCCAGAGCAGCGTCATATAAATAATGTCACCCTCCATCCCCTGTGAAAGCATTGCTATAACGTCTAAGTTGAGTGAGAGCATGCAGACAGACACATTTGGTGGTGGTTTGGAGGGACAGCTGGTTAGCCAAGCTCTTGTCATTCTCCAATAGGCTTCTTTATAAAGGGGTCAGAGGGCAGTCAACAGAAATCCAGCCTCAATGAGGTGCAGAACGCTCTGAGAGAGTGCCCCCAGCTAAAGGATAACCCTGGCCTATAAGCTCCCATGCATCGGTTTAGGGGGACTATGGGAAACAGATGTTCTATTTTTAGCCGCACAGAGGAATTTACACACATTGTCATGTCATGCTGGTCACAAGAGACAAAAGAAGGAGTTTTTGTGAGCTGTTGCTTTTTAGAGCAAACTTGTTGAGGGAAATTTGCACTGCAATAAAGTTCCTTTGCTGCCATACTGAGAAGGGAGGGGGATTCAGTTTTCTCTAACCAATCGCTAGTGACCAACTTGTCCACCTGACTCTAACATCATTTAGTCAACACTAAAACTATGATGTCAAGTGAAATTAAGAAGACATGCTGATTTAGAGCAGTCTCTATTGTAGCACCCGCTTTGTCTATAGCGCTCGCCATTGTTGTTATTACTCCTCATTGGGTCTAGTGCACCACTTAATAATGCTTGACAAAAACTTGACGATGGCATTATGCCTACACATGTTGCTGCTTGGCTTATCATTAGTCCCCCTGCAGCGCTCTTTGGATTGTTTTTTTTTTTCTTTTTTAACGGTGTCACAATGTCAGACGAATCAGTCTACTCAGTAGAGTGGGGGTGGGTGGGGATTCTCAGGCAAAGATAATAATGTGTTTCATAACCACTAATGCTGTATTAGCCACTACCAGTTAGCACAGATCTGGGTCTGATGGAGGCTTAAAAATGTACATTTAAATCTCCCAGATGTTTCCTCTATGCTGACACTAGCTATCTTGATGCACACTGCTCTTTCACTGGTAAACCAAGCATAAGCCCTGATGACTATGGCGGAGGTATGGTCCAGAATTTCTCAATACGAGAGAAAGAGTAGGCCTGCTGTCAGCCCTTTTAGAGGTTTTTTTTGTCCTTTCATGTGAAAAAAACATGTTAAAATATTAATCATAGCAGAGTATTTTTACATACCTTAAAATGTGTCTGGATGGGAACTTTAAGATTAGTCAGTGTCACAGTGATTGTAATATTTTCTACATGTATTTGCCCATTATTTTTGACTTGACTACAGAGATTAAAGGAAGTTGGATGTTCATTTTTTTTCCAACATGATAAAAAAAATCAGTCATCCGATGCAGCTTTTACTTGTTGCTATGCTTCTGCTGTTTGTGTTGTTTGTTAGTAACAGAGAAATTATGACTAGACATCACTACACATCAGTGCACAGGATATTTCAGTAGATGTAGTTAATGTGTTTTGGAAATGAGAGAAGATTAACGTGATTCTTTTAATGTCTGTGAGGAAGCAGGAAGACAACAACATCAGATTTCAGTGTCAGCCATTACAGCACTCTGGAGCATGGTGTAGTGCTATGCATGCCGCAACCAGATTATTGTTTTAACAATTTGTGATTTAGTAATGTTGAGTAAAAGAACTGTTGCAGTGGGATTTATTAAAGGCTGCTTAACCACTTGCAAAACAATTTCTTTAAGGCGTAAGTTATTAAATCACTGTGATGGATGTTTCATGCTTGTCAAGACTCAGTCCGTGATCACAGTCAAGACTGGGGTATAGAGCGTGGAGACTTCATGAAGGAACAATTGGTGCTGGACACTGAACACTCATAGATTATTAGGGCTTTAATAATTAAATAATTCACTACATGTAACTTAAATCAATATCAGATTAAATCTTATTTTGGGATGACTTTGGTAAAATTAATAGTTGAGCAAAAATAACACACATAGCCAACAAATAATAATTTTGGGTCTGTGCAGTGAAGACTAAGGGAATCATGAAATGTGTTTCAAACAGTTTTGATACTCGTGGAGAAAAAAGGATGTCCAATTACTGTGGACATTATTTTGAAAGTAGCTGGGGGTTTTTTACCCTTCACAAGGAGCCCAGAAACAGCTCTCTGCCAATATGGAACATCTTGAATTATTCACGATATAGCATGTGAATGATTTCCCAAAGGGAGTGTTGCAAATGACAGTGTGGCAGCTAGGAGGTGATAGATCTCAGATACACAACTACTTAGAATTTCTCAATGCCTGCAGAGATCTTTGGCAGTCAGGATGCATGCCTTACTGGGGTATGTGAGGCGAAAGGAGACGAGCGCTATCACTGAATTGTCACTTAAAAATCACTTGAATGCAATACGTGCTTGGGAATTGCTTTTTGAAGCTGTGCAGTTATTGTGAGCTGTCTGAAATGAAGATGTTATCGTAGAGAGTGGATACTGTATTGTACGCCCGTATGTTGTTGTGGCAGCTACTCACAACACAGATAGAGATACTGTGAGCCCACACAGATTAGCGCTTCACTGGTTTTGAATATATTTTGCACACATGTGACAAATGCGGTGCTAGGACTTTCCCTCACTGTTTTTAGTTATCTACAAAGTAACTGAGACTTCCTCTTGAGTCTTTAATCATTCTACATTACATATTAAGTCTGACTTTGTATAGAAAGAGAGAGTTTGACAAAAACAGCATTGGTATAGCGGCCCATCCCTGTTGTAACTAGCTCTGTCCCAAACCCATGAATTTATGCATGCATGTAAGCATTGTATCTTTGCAGATATTATTCAGAAACCATTTATTACCGGAATATCTTGATGGGAACAACTGTTTTCGCTTAATCCAGCCAAAATGCCAGAAATCCTTTAAATCCTATATTGCTATAATCTAGTTCTGATCATTAATTAGCAGCATTCACCACAGTGTAATTTGAAAGGGGATAGCTACGTTGGTAGAAATAGTAGAGCAACATCTTATTGTGTGAAGAATATGCTATACCATTTGATTCACTGAGATAAAAATCTTGATGACAGCACCTTCAAAGTCACATGATTTTCTAAAATGTTACTGAGTGAAATATAAAAGTATAGTTGTTGACTGTCATCAGTACGTATTGCAACAATTTCTTGATAACCTAAAACATACAGCATCCATTAACACCCCTCATTGCAGTTCACAGTGGCTGTTTCCCACTCACGCAGCTGAACAATGTGTGAGTGTGTCACTTGCTCTGTCTGGTCATCTCAGATGGTAAACTCGTACCTTCCAGTCTGTGTGAGTGGGCGTGACAGTCAGAAGATAAAATCATATAGTTTGTTATATGAAAAGACTATAATCTTAAAACTTCAGATCCAGTTACTGTCAGTCATTCTCGTAAAGACTTTTTCTTAACATATTTAACTTTTGTAACTGATATTGGCGACCAAGGCGGACATACCAGTCATACCACCTTAATTTCCCTCCATAGGTTATACAGTCCTACATCCCTCTCCATTCAGGGTCTCAGCCAAACTCTGCGCTTTTTTTTTTCCCTACTTTTTTTTTTGGTCTTTTCAATTCAAATCGCATTGCATACAAATAGTGCAAGCAGGTGGTTGACGGCGGTGAATGGTCCAACTTGGTCCAACAGGTTGAATGTACATTGGCAGGTGTATGAAATGTCTGTATCGTCACTGCACTGCATGATTTTATAAACTATGATCATCTGGCTGCATCTCTTTCCCAGAAGTTGTACGGAGAAATTATGCTTCAGTTTGAATTAAGCTCTAATGAGAGCAGCAGAACTTATCAACCCTATTATAAAACTAATTATATTTATATTAATTAGTCGCAGATTCTTGCTCTCCTTGGTACAACACAGGAAATGACTCATTCAAACTGCCTACCAGTATCTACATATTTAGTTATCTTAACGCACCAAAACATTTTCACTGTTCAACACATCCCGGTTCCGTGAGTTCATCCCGACCTCTGACCTCCACTGTGACGTAACTTCCATTCTGTTTGTTATTTTCCGTGATGTTATATCCTGTTACTATATTTTCCTTTGACCACAGGAAGCAGAGCAAGCTTTGTTGCATCCCCAGGGGCATTCTTCAATCACAACTATCTCCAGGCTCAAGCTCTGCCCAAGTCAAATTTTGTCTTTCGCTGTCTGACTACTTTGTCTCTCATAATGCGTTCACTGACATGATAGGCCTCGCCCTTATTCTGTAACAACCTCTATACATTCTCCAGCTGCTCTTATAGGTGTTCTGCAAACATCTTTTATCAGTTATAGTTGAGCTTTGGCACATTTTACAGCCATTACACTTAATCTTTTACAATGCTAATGGAAATTTGTATCCAGCAGATGTGATTGAGTAGGAAGCAATTCTTTTTTATCACTGGTCATCACTTTTATGGAAAATGTACTTTGAACAAATAAAGCATAACCAAAGCAGGCAGCACTTTGTGTATTAAGCATTTAAAGTTTTAAGCTGTTTTGTTATGTTTTTCACTGTGCCTGGAGATCTATGTTTACTGCTGATTTTTTCCATACTCAGATGGTAGTCAATATCAGACTGTTAAAACAAGCTATCTGAGCACATGCATGTGTAATTGACTATTCACTTAACCCCCAAACACCATTATTCCAGTCATAGTGTAACAACTGCAACTAGACACCTAGAAACAGCATGCCTGTCAAACTTTGGATTTCCCCATATGTTGAAGGAATGTGCACAGGACTGTAGTAAGACCACTCCCTGGTATATAAAGATGGATGTTGTTGTTTTTTAACCTCCAAAACCTAGAATACAAGAAGGAATGGATTAGACAACGTGTTTGTCTGCTCTAAATTAAGCTGCAAATATTGGCTAAGTAGCTGGCTTCCTGTAGAAGTGGCTAAAAGGGCCAGTGTATTTCATAATACATTATCATGTGTGACTACAGGTTATTAATAAAAAGAAAAAGAAAAAAAGCCCTATAAACAACTAGCACATTCCCTGGATGCTTGCTATATTGTGTAGGCTAACATACATCAATTCTGCTTTGTTGCATGTGCAGACAGATTTTTCAACTAACCTATAAATCTATATATTCAGTGTTATTAGCTAGCTAGCTACAGCTGATAAAATCTGCTCATGATGGTTGTCATTTCAGCTGACAAACTTGACTGTTGCTGTGTAGAAACAAGAAGCAGTTCTGTTTACCCCTGTCTGAAGTTAAAGGAACAGTGTGTAGGGTTTAGTGGCATCTAGCAGTGAGTATTGCAGATTGCAGCCAGCTAAAACTTCTCCCATGTGCCAAGCATGAACTCCCGGTAAGGATTCCTTCAGTGTTCATTGTTCAGTAGGTTCCCACTAAGAGCTGAATTATGCACAGAAGGGCTGGACCCAACTCAGAATTGTCAGTCAGCTAATTGTGCTAACGATGGATCGGAATTGTGCAACATTTTTTTCCGACACTCGATACCAAACAAAAGCCAGAGACTGTATCGTATTAAGTTGCTGTGAGCTGTAAATTCACCACTTCTAAGCAGAAGAGAGAGAGTGTCTCTCCTCCTCTGTGCCACTCTATACTATATATCAATGAGTATCATGGAAATTAGCAGCACTCACTCCACAGCAAAATCTGGGGACCAAAATGTCCCCAGAAGTGCATTGCACACGGCACACTGACTACCCAAAGAAAAAGAAAACGTTGACGTGAAGCAGTCTCTGTTGACTGAGGGGTCTCTGACTAATGATTCAACTCTCCAACTTTCAGGGTGCCTCCCTAATCCACAGAGGTCTCCTCATTTCTAAAGCAAACAGACCAGGTAATTAAAACTGAGAAAAACTCTGAACAAAGCTGTTTCATGTTACAAATTAGTGTTTCTCTAACACTGTTCAGCTCATCGCAGATGGGCTGCTACCCCAACACCTGCTAATGTGCGCTCACCTTTTTCTTTCTGATAAATTAAGATCTTGATGTTCAGGAGGTTTTTACTGGGAGCTGCATTATTCACAGAGGTCTCTTCCTCTCCAAAACACACAGACTCAATGTGTGACCTTAAGTTGCTTAATCCATCCTGTACATTGGAACACACAGGAATGACCCTATCTAAAGCCAATATTTGGTTTGTCCATTCTGGGCTACTGTAGAAATGTGGCCATGCAACATGGCGTACTCTGCAGATGAAGACTGGCCCCCTATGCAGATGTACAGCTTGTTCCAAGGTAACTCAACAATTCTTATTTTTAGGTGATTATACACTAAGGAAAACACACTGATTGTACTATATTCTGGTCCTGCCAATACTTCCCTATAATTCCTACACACTGGACAGTTAAATTGAATTTCTAAGAATTTGTGAATGGTGATTTATCATTTAGATTTGTAAACTGCACAGGTACAGCAACAATGACTAATAGGGGCTGGGCTTAGTGTGTCGTCAGTTGCAAGAGTTGTATCATTAGTCAGACGAGGCAGGATTTATACTAAAGCAGACTCGCAGATTAGATCACTGAACCATAAAGACTACAATAACAATATCTTTCCCCCTGTTGGAACCCATGGGTTTGTCATCCAGCCAGTGAACCAGGTCAAATGATCCGATGCCAGGCAGGCAGAGAACTCCCACCGGGGCACCACGGACAGGGAGCCAGATACATTAGATATGACCTCTGAATATAAGGCAGGGGCCCTTTTCTCTTGGTCTAAGGAAGCGAAGAAGAGATTCTTCGCAGGCATGCAACCTGAGCTGATTCTCATAACAGTCCACCAAAATTGTTGTCAAATCAGCTGAGAAGTTGCTTAATCCATGTTATCCTGGATCTTTGCACATTTATATATCTAATGCTCGCAAGCAAGCCAGAATAAACAGTAGAGCTGTTATATAATCCTTATTTAATACCTCTAACATGGATAATAGCACATCGTTGAACAGGCGCAGTGTGAGATCTCTACACTGTGGCTACATAGATGAAATTACATAACCCTTAAGTTGATTATGAAAGTGACTTGAGGAAGTGTGTCATCTTGTGCTTCTCATTGGTTCACTCTTCTCCTGAATCAGTAGGCACAATGTGTGCCTCCTCCTCCCCCTCCTCCGATCAGGTCTGTTACCATAGCAACCTAATGAAGGCTAAGGAGGCCATTTAAAAGTATAAGGGCTGAAAAAAATGACTGTGGGCAGCATCGGGCTAACCAACAGGCAACCTCAGTCAATCCGACAAGATTTCAAACGCTGTTTGTCTGCTGTCTCAGATCTGGTGTTGGTCTGTTTGGGAAGGAGCTTGCACAAGTATGGTCAGCTTTGCTACAAAAGAAGAGGGAAGAATCAAGTAGTCCGATGCTAGAATACTTGGCTTTAGTCCAAGTAGTACAAACTCATCTGCCCCTCTCTTGGGTCACCCTCCATCCAGCTACTGCCTGGCTGTCTGCCAGTGCCTGTCTCTGTGTTTTCCCACCTCGCCTCCCAGTGCCAGAGTATTGTCAGGAAGTTGAGGGGAGAGGTTTCTTCTTTTGGACGCCTCTTTGGAAGCAATAAACATTGCAGACTGATTTTAGCCCTTATTGTGTTTCAGTCAGGTTGCAGTTGTGCCCGATAAAAACAAACAGGTATGTTGGTGGTAAATTAGATTGGTTAAAAGAACAATGTGGCTTGAGTGATGAATTATTATTAAATGGCTTGAATTGTCTTCGAGTTTTCCTGCTGGGACAGGAAACCCAAGAACAGAGTTGTGTCTCTAAGGGCCCAGTAGGATGTGGGCAGATGTATGCATTATCTTTCTTATTTTAATTTCTATTTTTGTGTGTGTCTTTGTCCCTCTCTTTCTCACCTCCCCTCTCCCGTCTCTGTTGTTCCTGCTGTCCATTGTTCTGGAGTCTCAAGCTGCTGCCTTGCACTAAGAAAAACCAAATGTACAGATGTTTCTTACAAAAAAGACACTACCCATTTCTTTCTTCTTTATGGTCCCTTTGTGTAGTTAGCACTCATATTATTCTGGGGTTTCATCGCAAACCACTTTGGTTTTCCATTGCAAATTTAGCATCACCATTTGGGTTTCCATTAAAAACTATTTGCAATGAGTCGAGAGATTAACCAAAGTGAAAGGGAGGTTTCCAAAGTGAAGTGCTCTACTTAAACTCACTTTAAAACCTTTTTTGCAATATAGTAAATAAAATGTTTTTGCCATGGACTTGCTACTCTTTAAAACACACGCAGTGCTTTTTTACCTCAGGTTCAGCATGCTGTACTGTATGTATCATGATTTGTTATCAGTGGATACTTCTTAAGCTATTAAGCCTTTAAGTAATGTATAAATACATGATTGACAAGTGGCCTTTGATTACAGCTATATCCCTATAAAAGGGCTGGATCTTCCAGAGCATTTACCACTCAAGCATAGATCTTTAGGAGATAGCCTTGATCAACCCAGAAAGTCTGAATTATTAAGTGAAACTGTGCTAGTTTAATGTCACCAGAGTTTACAGGTTTTTCTATTCTTCCATTTTTCAGTAAGTGTAAGGAAGCTTCCCTTCTCCGCTGCATTTAAAAGAGCTTTTAAACAGGTCCCATGACATATTTGGTGTAAAAATGCAGAGCTCAAAGGATTCAGCCCCTGAATTGGGAGACAGTTATTGTTTGTTCTGAAGTTGTCATAAAGTTGGCAGTGTTAGATAAAGCAGTCTATTTTGATTCCTAGTTTTCTCACTTAAATGAATTGTTAACACTTGAACAAGTCAGACATCCACGGAGTCTTTTTACTGGGTCTTCTCCATCTGAGATTCCTTCTCCACAGGAATCTGCTGCAGCTGGACCATAAGGTTTTTCCCCCTCTGAAACAGCTGGTGTTATAGGATTGGTAAAGTGGGGTAGCTGGGGCTAAAAGAGCATTATTAGTGGTAAATTTGGTCAAACAAATGTTAATGTTATGGTAAAGATGCAACCTTTGAGGTGGCCTAGTGACCTGGGATTAAGACACCCCCAAATTAGGGAAGTTTTGTTGCAGGATGTACCCAATTTCTATCTTGTTTCCTTTCATCTCCACTGACAAAACCCCAGAGGTGCGAGTCACATGACTTGGACTCGAGTTAGACTCAAGTCAAAAAAATTTGATGACTTTAGCCTGGACTTGACAAAATTGAAAAACACTTCAAGCTCAACTTGAACTTTAACACCAGTGACTCGTGACTTCACGTAAACTTGAGCCTTTTGACTTGAACATACGTGACATTGTCCACAAACCCAAAGATTAAAGAGTTGTTGTCTTTTAAGTTAATTTCTATACTTTTCCTCAGCTAACATTAAAGCTAATCATTTTATTTCTTTTAGAAATAAAACATGCAACATACAATATCATTTTAAAAAGAAGAATATTCTGACAGAAAATGTCTGAGAAACTTGGGAAGATAAAGTTATAGACATTTTCCAACATGAGATAAGTTGAATACAACAAGACAGGACAGAAACAGAAAATTCACTGTGCTGTGGTACTGGTTAGTAATGCTGTATGCTATTAAAATGCAATGTCAGCTACTACTTTTTTATGTTTAAGTTCAGTCACATTTGTTTTTAGAAACTCATTTTTGACAAATAGATACAATTTTTAAAAAGCATGGAAGAGTTTTTTTAAATTTAATATATCATTAATGGCCTTACATTTGGGAAATAGCGCATTATGACTTGTTAAGGACTGGAGCTGGTGCTTGACTTGGGACTTGTTCATTTTGATTTGCGACATGAGCACAAAGACTTGAGGCTTTGTACTTGGTCCAAATATGAAGTAAATGTGATCCTGTTTTTACTAGAACAAAAGGTGCAAATGACATCTGTCTTTTATTCTTAACCTTAATATTACGAGTAGTTATGACACTATAGTCAAGAATATTAATTAACGTTTATTGTGAGTGGTATTGTTACAGATAGTGTCTCTCAAAAATAAGACCATGTCTACCATAAACCTTCTTGTTTGTTCTCACAAAGCGATTTTGCTCCTTGTTCCATTGGTGTGAAAAAGCAGTTTTCTCTTCTATATTTTAAACCAACCTGACCTGACATCCACAATCAAAGAGAGTTTCTTTTGAATCAGGTGGAACACAGTGTGAAAGGCTGTTCTGGCAATTGTTAAGTTCAGTTATGGTTATGATAGTAATGATTATAATTTGTTGATGTAAAAAGAATAGTCTGGAGTAGCTGATTCAAATGTAGGATTCATGCAGAGTAGACTGCTGTAAGGCTTTGTGTCTAAATTGTTACCATTTGTCACTCTGCTTCATAAAAAAGATTTATAATAACTATGAGTTTATACAACTGTTGATCACAGTTGGGTACATGCTACTGACCTCACATACCTGCACCCACACAACCACCTATACACCCCCACGCACACACATCCCGCAGTTACCGATTCCATGTATCTGAGTAGTTGTGACTAGTCTGTGTGTGTGTGTGTGTGTGTGTGTGTGTGTGTGTGTGTGTGTACGCAGCACACTCAGCCAGAAAGCTCATCAATGGCTGTGAGATTTTTCCGAATGTTACTATGGTAACTGCAGTGAAATTGCTTCATAAGAGAGTGAATTGTTCATGTGTAGGATGAAATGAAACTGAGGATGAAGAGTATGGAAATAAGGTACAGGAGAGGTGGAAGAGAAAGATGAGCAGTTTATGAATGGGATAGTAGACAGATTTGTACAAGTAAGCGGGACGAATGAGGGACAGCTGAAGAGTATGAGGATGGAAAAAGATTAATAACGAGAAAAGCACTCTGGGAGCACAGACCTCCGCCAAGCAGCTCGGATTTCCCGCCATTTTATTATTTTATCCACTTCGCTTCAACCGATCACCACCAAAAATTTTATCATCTGTTCCTTGTCCCATTATCAACTTTTCCTGAAAATTTCATCAAAATCCGTTGAGAATTTTTTTTTATTTTGCAGACAAACAAACAGACAAACAGACCAACGCCGGCGATAACATAACCTCCTTGGCGGAGGTAAAAATCAAGATGTATGTATAAGATGAAAAGGTTAAAATGGAGATCTCTCCTGTCAGCGTATGAGAGCTGTCTCATAATGTATTCATACAGTATTAACATCATCACAGTCTTTGTAGCCTTTCATCGTGGAGAGCCTTTGTGTTTAAAATTGATATTGTTTTGTCCCCAGTGGAAGTGGTTAGAGAATATCAGCAGCTTAACTGGTGAGTGTGCATGTGAAGTGGATAGGTTGTTAAAATCTGAATGTGAATCTGAGCCATGGAGCGAGTTCTGCACAGGCTCTATTTGAATCTGAATTACTGTCCGCTTCTGTCTGCACGCTTGATTTGAATGATAATCAGCACTGAAATGGTTCTGCAGCTGGCTTCAGGAGAGGGAATGTGAGTGGATTAGAGACAGCAACAGTGGAAGCTTCTGCCTGCTTCGACAAACTACTTAATGTCGGCCAATTACATTGCACAACCAAGTTGTTCTTACCTTTTCTGAACTATAGCTAAAATTTTAGGTGATGCAAGAAACTAGAGTATATAATATAAATATCTTTATTTAGTTATTTGAGCTCAGGCATCAGGAGGGAGCTTGGAGTAGAGCCGCTGCTCCTTTGCGTCGAAAGGGGTCAGTTGAGGTGGTTTCTGATCAGGGTGCCTGAAAATGGATGGATGGATGGATGGATGGATGGATGGATGGATGGATGGATAGTAGCTTTTGTAGAACATAGAGATCACTGTCATTTAGAACTGAATAGTCAGAATTTATTGACAGTGAATATTATATCCAAACTATTATGACTGTTTTTAGATGACACCTCTGTTGTTTCATTGGCTAAGACTTTTACGATTTATCTAACAGACTGAAACCTTGAGGTCTCTCAATTTTCTCCTTTGCAGCACTTCATGTAGCTACTTGACAGTAAAGGCCTTTCAGATTCACCTCCACCCTTCGTTTCTTTTTTTAGCCTTGCTAGCAGTGCTTGAATGATAATGTGATATTGGTCAGTCCATTCACCACCATAGTCTAGACTGAAGTATCTCCAAAGCTGTTGGAGAAATGCCATGAAATTTTGTACAGACGTTAAAGGGCCAGTGTGTAAAATGGGTTGAAAACAGTGACATGTAGCGTTTAGATTCTAGATTGCAGCGCTCACTCGCTCGCCTGTGCTCACCCCTCCTGTCGGCAAAGTTACGGTGGCCTCCGAGAACCAAAACACTTTGGGAAAATGGCGTCGTCCGCGACAGAGAGCAGCGTCTCCACCGGTAACATATCCGAAGCAACGAGCAATGAGGTGAAGATCTAAACCATATTATGATATGTTATAGGTTATCAGTGAGAGGTTAGGAGTGTTTTATTCCTAATTGTTTTGGTAATACGAGCAAACATTAGCGCAGTAATGCTAAATAAAGTCATGGCACAGTGCGGCAAATAATCGTTAGGTTGGTAGGATAACCGTTAACATTACGTATTATAATATTGTTTGCAGAGTGATTTTCTACAGGAGACAGGGAGAGGATGGAGAGGGAAAGGAGGAAGACCAGGGAGAGGAAGATGTGCAGGAAGGGCCAGGCGATGTGAAGAGGAGGAGGGGAGGATGTTATGCCTGTTATGCCTTTGACATAAGACTAAAATTTTCACAAGTGTTTTACAGTAATTGCTCTACCTGGAGATGATGTAACATTATGAACTCTCCTCCTCACTCCCTACTTGTCGAGTCTGACACGTAACACTATTATACTACGTGCTGACAAATAGTAGCATTTATTTTAGTAGTTTACCTGTCCAGCAGAAAACATGCCACTTCAGCGTCGGATTGAAGCCCTTTGTCCTTCATGAATCCCCTCCATCGCTGAAAAACATCACCGATGTTTATTCTCTGCCGCCGCTTGTCCCGTTTTCTTTGCCCCTCTTTACATCTTCTTTTCCTCGCAGATGACGGTTTGGGTTCATTCTCTCCTGTTGCTTGGTAAGTGTGGTCCATTCGCAAACTTTACAACTAAAAAAACTTTTCACTACTCTCTATTGACAAACTACTAACACCCTGCTGTTTCCTCCTCCTTCTTCCTTCCTTCCGCTGTCTTCTTCGTTGGTTTATTTATACATGCAAAACGAGTTCTCTGGCTGGCTGGATTGTCCGCTCGGGTGGCACAAGATGGCGACCAAATTTTATTTTATAGCGATTATACACTTATATAAACATATTATTGGGTAGAATATTCAGATTCAGATTTGACAATAAACCATGCCAAATATTACACACTGGCCCTTTAATGGTCAGAGGATGCTACCATGAGGTTGACATTTTCAGATTTGAGTGGAATGTCTCAACAGCTATTGGATGGATTGCCATTACACTCCCACAGGTTGCAGCTGTGTTTTATGATCAGAGCTAACTAGTAAATGTTAACATGTCAAAATTCCAAACAAAGAAGGCAACAACTGAGAAACATTAGCATGTTAGCATTGGCATTATGAGCATGTAAGCATGCCAATGTTGGCATGTAGCTAAGGCTATGCAATTAATCGTCTGGTGATCGCGATTACGATTTTGAGGTCAAACAATTTCAAAATTAATGAAATCGAGTGCACACGATTTTTGGTCACAGATGCCTGGAGATGTTATTTTGACTTCTATGGAAGCCGCGCATGCGCAATACCGCCCCTCCCCTCCTCTCCTCTATTCACTCCACAAGCCAGTCAAGTAGGTGAACTATGAATAATGCGAGGGGCAGGTGATCGTGGAAGATTTCAAAAACAGCGAGCGGAAAATGGCAGAGGGAGGGCAGTGTGTGTGTGCGCACCTGTCTGTGTGTGTGTGTGTGCACACACGTGTCTTTGTGTATGTGCACCGGGGCCGAACTCCACCGTACCCGATACAGAGAGCAGAGGAGAATTGCGCCCATGTAGAGACAGAAATGACATGCCGTTGTATAAACAATGTAAGTCATCACGTGCGGCGCATAATCGTTTGCATAATCGTGATTTCAATTTTGACCAAAATAATCGTGATTATGATTTTTTCCATAATCAAGCAGCCCTACATGTAGCTCAAAGCTATGTTGAATTACAGCCTTGCAAAGTCACTAGCATGAGTGTAGACTCGCAGTCTAATAAAAACAATGCTTAAACCATTAAATGACCATTTGTATGTCCATTACAGCATGTTACATTTAATTTGTGAAGACTTTGTTTTTCTTGTATGCCTCCACAGTAAACAGAGAATCCAAAAAAAGGTGAACCCTCTTCATGAATTGAAGTAAACTGGGACCAAGTTTAAGAACAGCAAAACTATATTAAAAAAGCTGTTTGCAAAATCTCATACTACTCCTACAGTATAATCCAAATCTCATTTATCCAGTTGTATGCTCAGTACCTCCCAAATTCATGTATTTTTGCTAAAAATGTTACAGTATATCTCTTCCACCTATGCGTAGAGCACCTTTAGCAGGCACATGCATATGAGCTCCACTTAAGTTTGGCGAGTTCTGTCGCTTCTCAGCTGTACATGAGACTGTCTGTACTGATGTGTTTTAATCGTGATGTTCTTGTAGAAATGCATGTGTTTGGGAACTTGGGTCCCTATTCTGAAAAAAAAAAAGGAATGGACCCAACAAATGTGGATAAAAGTTATTGATATGTTGGTCACAGTAGCTGTTTGTAGAACTAGAACTGAATTTGTGAATTAACTGGCACTCCTCCTAATATCCCATCAGAGTACACTCGGCTTTCTGATGAATTTGGATCTCCTAGCATGGCGAAGGCATGACCTGCCCTACTCTTCCTCTGATTGGCTAGCACTGGTCACCTTCATTGGTTGAATTGGTCAGGTTTAGGCCAGAGGAGGGAGATTGGTTAAAGTTAGGGTAAGAATGAGAGGATATCCCAAGTATCCTACTATCCCAGGAAATGCAAATTTGCAGCCTGTTGATGTGGACAGTGCACAGACACTGTCAGATTGTCTGTTTTAGGCAAGTTACGAAAATGTTTAGATGTACCAGCCCCAGCCCAGCTATGAGAAAGCAGCCTTCCAACACTGTCTGACATTCTGAACAGCCCACTGAAGCATGCAGCAGCCTTGAATAGTACAGAAACATTTTCTCTCACTCACCGGTGCCTACACATTTTAATGTCAGCTTCTGATCTCAAATATATAGTACAGTACATACACAAGCTCTTGTTTTCTTTTTGTGTTTCTGCCTTCATTTGATTATTAAACTGATTCTTACATGAATAGAGGTACAAGCACACACTTCCAGACGAGCAGCTAAAAAAAAAAATATCCATGTCATCACACAAGTGGGTTGCCAGCAGTATCCTCAGTTGGCTGAGCCCGTCATCAGGAGCATCAGAGTGCTTCAATGCTATGTTTGTGCGTGTGGAAACGTATGTGTACAGACTGGAAATGGAGTGTATCATAACAGGTGACAGGGCACAGTGGGTCAGTAATTAAGGCTTTGTGAATGTGTATGTGCATGTCGTCTGTGTTATAGCAGTGGACAGGGTCATGGCTATGGATTCCATTAGTGAAGAGCCTGGCGACAGACTGAAGTGTAATCATTCTGAGGGTCAGCTGCTGAAGCAGAACCTTTAAGAGTAGTCAGTGCGGTAATTGGCGTGAAGTCAAGAGTTTTTTAAACTTTCTCAACCAAACCTCCAGTTATGCAGTTTCACCTGCCATTATAGGACAAAGGACAACTTGTATCCAAACCAAATTAACCCAAAGGTCTGCAAAGTAATTAACTCTTATTTTAAATTTTGATGCTCTTTCATTAAATGTTGAAGGCCTTACATTTCTTTAGTCGCCTACTTTTTTGTTTGTGCCTTGCAATACTAAAGCATTTGGTAGAAGAAGAATGAAAGGAAAGGAAAGAAAGAGGGCACACTGTAGAGAACAGGATGAAACCTCCTGAAAGCAGTGACTAATTAAATCTGTCTGAGTAGCATGCGGAAATTGCAGCCAAAGACTCAGTGTAGAGAATTGAACTCATTGTTTGATATTATGAGCAAGCCTTGCATCCTCATTCAGGTTTATACTTTGTTTATGCTTTCTGTCCACATGAGCTGCATGAGCTGCAATAAATTTCAGTTCAATTATCATGAATGTTTTTACACATATGCTCCCAAGAGGTTGAATCCCTCCTACTGTGGTGATCAACTGTCATTCCCATTAACACCACCTTAAGGTTGAGATTTGTGGTTGTGAATGAAAAGTCTGGACAGCTATAGCAAGGATTGCCATGAAATTTGTTCCAGACATTCATGTCCCCCCAGGCAGCAACCTCAAGACTGAAAAATGAAGCCAATGTGGAAGTGCCAAAACTGCAGTTCCTCAAATGGCCACTTGAGGCTGGCTCCAAGAGCAAGCCAATTCCAAAAGACATCCATTTTAATTTGCCCAAATTCACAGCAGAAATAAACATGTTTACAACCTGGTACAAAAATGGTGTTGGTCTCTATAGCTACTTTAAACATTGATGACAACTGTGCAAGGTGTGAATTTTTATATAACTTATCTGTTTAAATGCTATTAAGGCATAATAACGTGGGCTGTCTGTGAGGAGTCTATGAATGAGATCCACCCCTCGCTCCTCCTCCCCTCACAGGTCTACCCTGTCGTCCAAACATGGTCACTTCTGGCTCCAAAAAAAGACAAGATGCTGATGGCCAAAATGCCAAACTGGAGGCTTAAAAACAGGAGTCCACAAACCAATGGGTGATGTCATGGTGCCACAGTCTGTAGCCCTTTTTACACAGAAATCTCTCCATAGGGCTGCTACCAAATCGGTTCTTTATTTCGCCTTTGCAATTTTACACAACACTAAACAACAGCGGCATCACAGAATCAAAAGAGGCATGATGGGCGTGACATTTAACTCAACAGTGTCAGCCTCTAGCGTGACATAACATTACAATAACAATCATTTACCTTCTCTGTTATATGGCAGCTGATCTTGTCCTCTGCTCGGAGGTCAAGGAACCCCCTTCCCAATTTTCAGAAATTTTCGGCCACTGTTCTTCTTCTTTGAGTTAGCTGCAAACTGCTACCGGCTACTTTTTCAATCTCCAGCAGTGGGTCGCATAACACGTCATCAAAAATGTTGCACCTGTTCCGCCCATGATCATGTTCTATCTCTGATACTGGCTAAAAAGAGAGACAACTCTGTCCCCCCATACTGCAATTGTACTTTTTATACAGAATCGTGAGGCAGCATAATGGTGTGAAATTCCTGCCTTGAAAAGGCTGTGTTAAAGGGACTGAAATGTCACCATCAGGATGCATAACTTGGATGATCCCCTGACATTTCTTCTTCTAGTGCCATCAGCAGGTCAAAAAATTAATTTGCCCAGAAATTTTTGTGATCAAATACCTGCAAAGCCAATTCCCATTAGCTGTACTTTTTTTTAAAGTATACTAACATGCTAAACCAAGATGGCAAACATGGTTAACATTTTGCCCATGAAACATCAGCATTCTTTGTGAGCATGTTGATGTTAGTAGTTAGTTTAAAGCACAGTTGCGCCTACGTAGAACCTCATAAAGTTGACAACATGGCTGTAGACTCTTAGTCTTGCTAAACTTGTGTAAACATCCGTAGGTTTTACTTCAGGATTACAGTAAGCATTTCACCATGTGTAATATTATTATCTGGGTTAACTTGCACATGGCATTGAGAGACTTTTCTCTTCTGTTTCTCCAGGTTATCTTATTTTTATTGATATATGTGCAGGCTGTTAAATTTTGCTGTCTACTTCCGTGTTATCTCTCCTTCCCACATTTTTCAATATGCTGCTGTTTAAATGCTAAGCAGTTTTTTGCTGTGCTCAGTGTGGCTGTGCAAACACAAGTCTGTGATAGAAGTAAACAAAGGAGAGTGTTAAACATAATTCCCTACAAAAAGCATTCTTCCATTAATTCGTGTGCCACTCAAGTGACTGCTCCACTTGATTATGATTCTGTCCTACCCAGACATCAGAGCTGTTTTCATTGTCATGTTTACCAAAGAGAGATAGATGCTGCTCTGCAGCATTAACCGCCAGGCTGATTATTTTACAGTGTTTTAAGGCACTCAGGCTTTTCCATCAGGCTCTGCGAGTAGATAATTCAACACTGATAGGTTATCACTTCTCAAATATCCTTGCTTACATTGTGGAATTTCTACTCAGTGGTAGCCTTGGTTGAACCTTGAATGCAGGAGGTCTGTTTTTTAGTGTCTGTCGTGATTTGATTTGATGTTGGTAGAATGAAAGTCGGAGTTCTCTCCATTAGATTGTAATAGTCAACTAGAGACTGTAGATTACCTGCGTCCAATAAACTTCGCTTGTTGTCATTTTCTATACTTTCCTATATAGAACAGTTGTATTCAAGAACCTTGCCAGGTGGTTTTGAGTACACATGTGACCTGTTTCCTTAAAGTTTACAGAGTGAAGGCCATATCAAGGCTAACAGATCATTGCACAGGGCTGAATACGTACTGGACATAAATACACACAACCTAAACACATACAAGGAATAATATGTTAGGGAAATCAATACATTTGCTGTAGTCACTTAAAACACGTTTGGTTCTTATAATTGTATTTTGATGGCATTAAGACTTTTGATAGAACACATGCTAAAATATGAGCATGTATATACTCACATACTTAAAAAGAGCATGGTTACTGTACTGAGAGCACAGTCTCACTGAGAGCGGAGCAGACACTTCCTGTTTGTGTCACAAAAAGGGCAGATAAAAAACAGACTCAGAACTCTTCCACGTTGGCTCGTCTTACTATTTCCCTGTCTAACTCTGACACTCCATCCGTCTGTCTGTGTATCTGCCACCGCTTTTGTTTCTGGAGATTTATTATCTGTGGAGACCCAGAGTGGCCAGTGTTAAATAAATGCTTAAGAAATGAGATAAACAATCAAACAGATAAATACAGACTATTTTTGTACTAGACTTATGGCAATGTGAAGTAACCCGATATAATTTCAGTTATGTATTATAAGATATAATATAATCCTGTTTTATTTACATAATGGAACAGAGTTTGTTGGGTTAATTTTTATTTCACTGAGCAGTTTTTTTTTTTAAATATGGCATTTAAAACCTTTTTGAAAGTCTTTTTGATTTCAAATTAAGGTTGGGCGATATGATGATATATACCAGTGGAGATGTGTCCACTGATAGAGATTTGGCAATACTGTTTGTACCGCAAGAGCCATTCAGGGCAGGCTGTGTGGCAAAATGCTGGACTCTCATGTGACCTGTAACACTTGTTTTTATTGTTCTCAGGAACCTTAAAGCTCCCATTTTGAGGGAAAAAATATATAAAAAATAGTTTTACTCTAGCGAGGATTATTTTGTGAAATGAAAGAAGACATTAATCAAACAACAAAGAAGTACAGAATGATTATTTTAAACCATTTCTTTGATTTATAGGACAATTGTTGTATTGTAAAACATACTGTTACTATAATATGAAATTACCGTAATTGGAGATTTTGACCATATCACCCACCCCTATTTCACACTGCCATTTCTCTTGAATCAACAGTTCATCATGTTACTGGCTCTGCCATGTTTGTCTCGATTATCAAAGACTTTGTGATGAGAACTGGCAGTATAAAATAAAACAGTCATTGGAAAAAATGGCTTTGTGAAATAAAAACTGTAGGGAAAGATTAAACATTTGGGTCAACATGAATATCAGGGGGGCGGCACGGTGGTGTGGTGGTTAGCACTCTCGCCTCACAGCAAGAGGGTTGCCGGTTCGATCCCGGGCGTGGGAGCCCTTCTGTGTGGAGTTTGCATGTTCTCCCCGTGTCAGCGTGGGTTCTCTCCGGGCACTCCGGCTTCCTCCCACAGTCCAAAGACATGCAGATTGGGGACTAGGTTAATTGATAACTCTAAATTGTCCATAGGTGTGAATGTGAGCGTGAATGGTTGTCTGTCTCTATGTGTCAGCCCTGCGATAGTCTGGCGACCTGTCCAGGGTGTACCCTGCCTCTCGCCCGATGTAGCTGGGATAGGCTCCAGCCCCCCCGCGACCCTCAAGAGGATGAAGCGGTTAGAAGATGAATGAATGAATGAATATCAGGTGTTACTTGTTGCCTATAGAATCCTAGATTTGAAAAGAATATGACTGGAATGATTCAATTAAACTACTCAGCAATTTCTCTCCATTTTAACACAGTTTTATAAACAAGCAACAATGCCTGGGGCCGCATGAGGATGTCAATCCGCGTAGACCCCAGTGTTAAAATGCCCAACTTTACAGCAGAAATAAACATGTTTACAACCTGGTACAAAAATCTTTTTGGTCCCTATAGCTAATTTAGCTAACTCGCCTGTTTACATCCTATTAAGGCTTAAATTTACGTGTAATTAAGGGTGGGCAACTTTGAGTGAAAGGCTGTCTGCGAGGTGTTACCACAGTTATGAGTCAGATCCACCCTTCTTTCCTCCACAGCTCCACCTTCTCATTCAAATATGGTCACCTCTGTCTCCAAAAAAAACCATGATGGCATAATGTCAAAATGCCAAACTTTAGGCTTCAAAATGGGAGTTCACAAACCAGTGGGTGACATCACAGTTGCTACATCCATTATTTTATCAGTCTATGGTCATAAACTAACTATAACAATGGATCTTTGAAATATTTCATAGTTAGTTTCCTAGTCAAGCAAGTAAATTTAGTAAATCCCCATAAATCCAGGAAATTTAACATCCATACTACAAACACTGATAAGCCGATTCCAGGAAGAAAATTAAGGAGGTTATGAATCTGAATGATGTTTGTTGAGAGGCTCAGCTCAGCTATCATTTGGCGGCACCGCCTTTTCCTTCCAGTACAGTTAAACTCAGCTTAGTGTGTGACTAGAGATTTACAGAGTAATTAAAGTCATGATGGGCATATGGCGCTGTGTGTACTCAGAGCACACAGTGCTGTTTTCCATGGAAAGTTCCAATAGTTTGTAAAAGAAGGGGGTGATTTTAGTCCTGATAAACGTATAGTCTGAAAAGGAGGGTTGCTTGCATTTGAGATTTATACCTCAGTAAAGCCACTTGAGGACACAGCTATTGTGTCCATGAGCTCAGTCGGGTGGTAATTTAACGGATGCATACATGGGAGTCAGGCCTCTAAACTGACAACCTGTAATGGACCCTAATACTTAACTCCCCTTTCAAAGTAAAATGGTATTCAATATTAAAACACAAAAGATGTTTTTCAAGGGTTGACTCCACGAGCAATGGTAATGACTCTTTCTAACCACAGAAAAATTAAATGAAACTCCCTTATTCTTGATGTTAGTGACGTTTGCTGCAAGGAATCATGAAAAAAGTTTAAATTTTTTTTTTTTTTTAAGTTTTGTACAATATGCTGCACTTCCCATGGAAGAGCATCAGCCTGCTTACTCTAACAGCTAGAGATGAAATTGTTTTACAATAAACTTTGGTGTAAAAAAAAAAAAACTCACAATAAATACTGTCTAGCATAGACCAAAGTTAGCAGCAGCATGCATTGTGGGTTTGCTTTGCTATTCCCTTGTTTACAAAGTGGGTGTGCAGCAGTACTGTTAATGTACATTTGATATGGTTTAATATGTTTACATAAGGTATTGGCCATGTTATTATAAATGCAAACAAAAAGTGCAGAGTGCTGTTATTTTCTTCTTGGTTTTCAATATAAAACTTGGTGAAATTATTTCAGGGTGTTAGACCTGCTCTGAAAGTGGAACTGAGACATACGACCAGTTACTTCCGGAACACAACCTATTCAGCAACACAAGACACAGAGCCGGACTCGAATCCAGAAATCTTACGATACATATGTGCTGTTAAAATAATTTAAAGTGATCATTTTGGGGCATTTCGTACATGTGAAACTATGATAATGTGTTTTAAAACAAAGGTAATTCAGGAAATACAATTTAAATTAATATTTTTCACTTATTATCATAATACTGAGCAGCGCATCTCCAAACCCGACATACCTGATTGAAACGGCTCTCGTATTCCAGGTGGCACGGGAGACAGCTGACACACAAAGTCAGCAGTCAGAGGATTACAACGTAAAAAAAATTAATTAAATATATATATTATTATTCTCGTATTATTTCGTTATATATTTATTATCCAACACCTGCAATCCGGCCCACATGTTCTGTTTTTTCGCCCAGAACCTGACAAAATACCACCAGGGAATCAACTTTTTAAGAGTTACCCGCCAGATACCCACAGGAGCTCAACTCAGTGCAGGAGTCTGGTGTGTTGGAGTACTTTTTGGAAATTTTCAGCACATTGTAAAAATAGGATGATAACACTGATAAAGACTAGAATTTTTTTATCATTATAGTCCTGAAAAATCAAATTTGCTCTGCTGTTAGCTGTCAGCATGTCAAACTGATCTCATGCATTGTTAACGTTCATCCCATCCTAAAACCAAACCTTCTCTCTTCCCTTTCTCTCACAGCTGTGAGCCGAGTGATTGACCAGACCTACAGACATGGGGAAGCAGAACAGCAAGCTCCGTCCGGAGGTGATGCAGGACCTCCTGGAGAGCACTGACTTCACTGAGCACGAGATCCAGGAATGGTACAAGGGCTTCCTGAGGGACTGCCCCAGTGGGAACCTCTCCATGGAGGAGTTCAAGAAGATCTACGGCAATTTCTTCCCCTATGGAGACGCTTCAAAGTTCGCCGAGCATGTCTTTCGCACATTCGATGCTAATGGCGACGGGACAATAGACTTTCGGGAGTTTATAATCGCACTAAGTGTGACATCTCGTGGCAAACTGGAGCAGAAGTTGAAATGGGCATTTAGTATGTACGACCTGGATGGAAATGGGTACATCAGTAAAGCTGAGATGCTGGAGATTGTTCAGGTGAGTGTGCATAGAGGCAGATAGACTTATCATGTTCAGTGTGTTGTCATATACAAATACTGCACATTGGACAGACAAAATATCTTAGTTTCTAAAAAATGCAAAAACAGGACAGAAAGAAAGTTTCTATCACATGGTAGTGCTGTCGAGGCACTTAGATCTTAGGTAATGTCCATCAGGTGACTCATAGACACACTCACACACACTAACTGTAACATTAGCCAGGGTAGTGGTTGTTAAACAGGACTGCCACTGTATCCATAACACACTCTTTATGAGACTAGGAAAATCAGTGCTGGCATTTTAAGAACAGGAGGGTATATGGCTGTGCTCCACAGAGCATGGAAGACATGGAGCAGGATGTGCCTCCATCTATTACATGATTTCTAAGAGATATGTCATTCAGGACCTCATTTACTGCCAACATTGAAATGTCAGTGCACTTAAAAGATGCATTTAGATATTAAGATTAATTGAATGAAAGCAGTTTTGAAAACAGTCTGGGATTTATTAGCTTTACTGCTCCTTAAATGTGGCTTCTATTCTTATCTAAAAGGAAGAGGATGGATTTTTCCATCTTTTCTGCACCTTTAAATTCCCTAAATGGAGCTAAAGCTTAGCCTAATCCATGTCTGTTAAAACACCTACTATATACTGTAAAAGCTTCTCTGTTAAAATGTTATGTTGTAGGCTGTATTAGGACTGTATTAAGTCTTGTGCTATTGTATTTACGTGTGCATGTTTTACCTAGTGTCAGCATTAGTGTATTCTCTAAAGCCTGCTTGGTTTGTTTTATAGTTGCCAAAAACAGTCTTATGCTGGAAAGATGGAGAAGGACGTTTATATTAACTCCCCTGACAGTGTCCAAAGCCCTGCATGATAACCTGTTAATCATTAAGGTAATGGATGTAAATGCCAACTAAAATGCTCAGCAGGCTTTTAAACATTCTTACTGAAGCTGTAGTTGGTAACTTTTATAAAAATAACTTTTTGTCATATTTGCTAAAACTGTAACTATAGCCTGACAGCAGTACATGAGACAGAGAGTCCGTGAAAAAATGCATGTTCCGCCTCTTAGTGGCTGTAATGGTATTTGCTGAACTCTACAGCAGCTGAACGTAAACAACCAATCGGAGCCAAGGAGTCTCTAACGCAGCTGTGAGTCATGTCAATCACTTCTCATGAACTGTGGTCAAACTGTCAAACTAGGAAATTCTGTCACTGCATTGCCTTAATCTCGCCTCATCTCTTCTCTTCTCTTTTCAGAAACATATTGTAGTTTACCGTTTAGCTTTAAAAGAGAACATTTGCTCCAGGAGGTGGGGGTGCTTTACAGCTAAACAGTACACTACAATATATTTCTAAAAACTTCTGAGGTGAGAAATAGGCAATGCCTATTCGGGAAACCCTGATAATTTTAATATGAGGAATATAGTTTCTTTTAAGAATTTAATAGGACATTCAGCAGTTGTATTTTACCTTAGTATGACAGTATAAGAATTGGAAAAGTTTTCTGGGTTGTGTAGCAGGGCACAGCTCACCTTTAAAAAGAAGATAAGGAGGAAAAAGAGGGAGCAGGGGCGGCATTTCCTGCACAAGAGCTTCTCATGTAAACAGACTATTACAGCTGCACGCATACACTATACATCAGTGTGTGTGTGTGTGTGTGTGTGTGTGTGTGTGTGTGTGTGTGTGTGTGTGTGTTAGACCTCTTCACACACTTTTATTTACGTTCTCCACATTCATGTAACAGCAGCTGGTCCCACTTAAATTTTACCTAGTTTCACCTCTAGTTGAGCTGATTTCTGAATTTTAGAGGCAGTATTTCTCTGTGATGTATGTTCGGTTGTGTCCCATTTATTTTCGCTACTCGGTCCCAGACACAGTAAGGAGGCGCTTCCATTCATTTGTAGTCCAATTTTAACACTGGGGGAGTTTTTGTGTACTCCACCAACCACCAGGTGGCATTTGTGCATGAGAAGGAGCCAAAAACGCCTTTTAAATCCCTAATGACTGTACATGTTAACCGCAATATGATACACGTCACTGCAGAATTTTGACTGAAAAGAGGGAGTACAACACGCAGTAGAAAGGCAAGACACGAACAGACAAACTACAGTGTTTTAAAGCAGCAGTTTGACTTTTTTATGATGAATAAGTAAATACATTAATGTATTAAATTTAATGCAGAGTTCATTTGAAGGCTTGAAGAAATGATCATTTGTAATACACAGCATTACTTTACGTCTATAAAGTTTTCCCTTAACCCACAAATCGTTAAAAAAAAACTGCAGGCGTAGGGGTTTCTGGAGACTCTCTGGGCTACAAATGAGCATATTGCAGTTGCTGTTGACTGTGTCTCTGGTTCCTAGTTTTGTGTGGTAAAACAACCAATCACATGATAAAGTGTGTTTTTGAAATTTGATAAAATAGATGTAAATGTGTCCACAGTATAACGTTTATTGAAACCAATGACAAGATACATAGTGGTGCTAACGTATACGTATTTATAGGCTATGTAGAAAAGCTTAAGTATATAGTAAAATGCTCTGCTGCCCCTCCTCTGCATATTTGAAAATACACATATATGTATTTAAAGATTAATAAACATCAGTCATTATTTATCCAACATAACAAAGTTAAACATGTTAAAACAGTCTCAATATCATTAAACAAACAAAAATAAAATGGCAACATGCCAGCTATGCGTAATACAGGAAGTTTGGAAGAGCCTGAGTGTCTGCCTCTGCCAACAGATGGTCTGAGCAAGAGAGCATGATCACTAAAAACATGGAGGGTGCTCTTGCATTTCAAATCTGCATGTATCTCACTATGTTTAGTTCATGCATTTAGTTTTGACATTTATTCGCTCCAAGCTCAAGCTTTTGCCTGCACTGCCCAGCAGCAGTCTGTAATTATAGGCCAGGTCAGGTCCTGATTTGTGGATGTGGTGTGGTTACATGTTTGCTAACTGTACTGTAGCAAGACTGCAGCCGGGAGGTAAAAATGTCATGTTCACCTGTTTCATATGGTAAGGTTTAGCCCTGTGGGGCGGATATTTGTCTGTTGTACGTGGAATGCAGGCACAGCAATAATTGCCTCTCCTTGGGTGGATTGTCCTATTAAGTTTTTTAGTTTCAAACCCTGGTGTGTCCAGAAAATAACAGTACTGATTTCAGTCATTCCCAGAGTTAATATGTGATATAAAGGACAGACGTGGGAGCAGCGTTGATCAGAATCATAGACCTGCATTAATTGATTTTCTGGCCACTTGGGGTGCAGCGGAAACAACCAGAAAACACAACATTGACACATTATCACCTAATAAAGCTGATATAACTAATTTGCTAGTTGTTTATTTACACATCTAGCAGATATGGAGCAACATTTGCATTCATGTTTGTATCCACCTAATGAATGTAAATTTTCACTGTCCTTTTAGCTCTGTTTTTGAGTAACCATAGTTTAACTAGTTGCTAATGGTGCTAGGCAGGTAGTTTATCAGTGTTTTTTTGTTCCTCACTAATAATAGCCTACTGGTTCTCTGTTGGAAACAGCAGATGAAGTTTTGGTTAGCCATTGCTATCCTGCGTACCTGCACGGCGTGGTGATGAACTGTCTTATTGATTTCTGTTGGCGTGCTGTCTTGCGGGCCTGCACGGCGCAGTGATACTGGCCAGAAAATAGTCCCAATTGATAGCAAGGTGTGACGTAATGTGGGGATGTTGTAAAATTATTGAAATAGTCTAACAAAACACATGCATACTTTCTTGTAGCTTAAAACCTTTTGGTTATGTGTCCCCCGTACATCTTCAGAACTACTTTTTCTCCAGTAACCTACGGGCCATTGCTCAGAGCAGGAGGCTCGTTGACAGTAGTGACACCGTCACATCAGAGCTACAGATGGTCAGCGTTTCACACAACTTCATGTCCGAAAAACCTGAACTATCCCTTTAACCTATCCTCACATTTGCCCACGTATCATCGTTTCAAGGTTAAATTAGCTTCCCTACCTCAAGACGGCAGTGATTCAGACTTCAGTTTGTCACTAGATGACACAAACCCTCTGCCCACTTTCCATTAAAAGGTGGTGCTGTTCCCAAGGACAAAAGAATAGAAGGCAATGACTCAGACGCTCATGTCTGGCTGTGTGTCGGACTCATCCATTTAAGTGACTAAAATGAGAAGAGTGTTGAAAAGTTGATAGTTCTCCCTTAATGAGGGAATACGTGTGAGTTGTGACTGTTCAGTAAATTTCCTTGTGTGTATATGGCAGTGGTTAATTAGCTGCCTTTTGTTAAGGGCTCAGAAATGTTGTCCATTTCCACCATTAATATAAAGCGCAGCATTGCAGTTCTAACTCAAGTTTGATTGTGGCTTTTGAAATGCAGGAACAGGAGCTTTGTATTTTACTCATTAAATTAGACAATGCCATTCCTCTTTGCTGAAGTGCAGTTTTACAAAGAGCCTGGGGCCATCTTAGTTTCTCTCTGTCTCAGACATACACAGAAGCGCTAATACATACACACAGTGTTCATCTATCCTCATGTCTATCTACTCCCTCTCTGCATTTGGCTGGCTCACTCTCCCGGTTCAAAGCCACCCACCTCTGCAGAGAGAAAGCAGACTCAAGAGAAAAGTTTTCAGGTAGCAGTGACTTCTGCAAGTAACTACTGAAGTTAAAATGATGCCTGAGCTCAAAGTCTTTGAGTAAAGTCTGCTGCCTAGTGTGATCACAGTATCTGTGTTCAGTGGAATCAGAAGGCAGATCGGCCGGTGGATCTTGAAAGGCTAAATCCATCCATCTTCTGTTGCGTGTCTGGCAACAGGTCATAATGGTAGCAGACGAAGCAAAGACGCCCAGACATACCAACCTCCTCAGCCTAAAGGCAACATTCACAAGCTTCAGTATTGTTACTGATGTAGTGCTGGTACCGTTAAGGTTGAGGGAAGTGATAACTAAGTGGTGAGTGAAGTTTCCTGTTCCACATCATTGACCTTTATGCTAAGTATATTGCTAGCAGTGTGGCTCAAGAGATGGAAATTTCAGTCAATCCTTCCAGCACAAGGGTTTAGACAGAAATATCTCAACTATTGCACTGACATTATGTACAGACATTGATGGTCCCCAGAGGATGGAGCCTACTAACCTTGGTGATCCCTGATCTCTAGAGCCATTGTGAGGTTGGCATTTATGAATTTGAGGGAAATGTCTTTACAACTCTTGGATACATTGCTGTGAAATCTGGTGCAGACATTTATGCACCCCTCAGGATCAATTGTTGTAACTTTTTTAAACCCCTCAAGTTTGTCTAGCTATTCCATGGGATTTATTTTGTCTGTTAATAAAAACTGTACGTGGGATGCATTTTATCTAACAATTTTGGCAACTGAAAATTATCATCATTCAGAAATATGACAAAGAGCTACAGTGTGAAATGCAAAGACGTGATTTGCATCCAAAATCACAGCTTCAGCATGATTGTTTTGCCCGTCTTTTGGTTTGTGTTTCTTAATAGATTGAGATTCTCTGTTTTACTTTGTGTAAATAGACAAATGTTGTAGGGGCAGGGATTCTGTTTGGTGTGGTTCTCCTGCTCTTCTATTTATCCAATAAACTGTCAGTCATATCCTGACAAGAAGTCTGTTGCTGTTAGCTTTTGGGTAGAAGCACTGAACTGCTAAAGGCTCCAGAGCCTATTGGTAGTCAAGCAGGCAGATGGTGAAGTGAGTTAGATTGCAGGAGAGAATCTTAGAGTAGGAGAGGGTGTGTGGATATGACGTAGTTCAGACAGGGAGGAAGGGGCTTGATTATATATTATATATATGGCCAAACAAGTGAGAAGTTGGATCTTGAAATCAATGCCATATTTAACAGAAAGCCAGTGAAGTTGCCGGAGAACAGGAGTGATATGATGTATGGAGGAGGTTCTGGTAAAAGTGAAATAATTTCCACTGTCAGTTTTCATTGTTTATATATGAAACCTTTCTGCTGACAGATAACAAATAACCTTCTGGTTAAGGTGTCTACAGTAGCCCAAGTTACTGGCATTAATGTTAGCAAACACTAGCAAGCTTGATAGCTACATCCTCACTAGCCAGCAAAATCTGGCCATGCTGCATGTGTTCAGGTTGATTGGTAAAGATCATGAACCCCCTACAATGTTTAAACGCCCATGGAAAAAAACAGCTAAATCTTTTCTTTTTATCTTTTGTCCAGCTAACAAAGAAAGCAGCTGATGACAGCCAACATGTTTCACTCATTTTTATTTAAGCTTTATTTAACCAGATAAAAGTTCAGATAAGAATCTCTTCTTCACTGGTGACCTGGCTAAGAAGACAGCAAAGTTATGTCCAGTGCATGTCTATTACATAAATACAACAAACACAAAACAATCCATCACAAATGGTACATATTAAAAACCGCTGTGTATGCATCAAAAAAAATAAATGTATATATAAGGTACAGTACAGACATACAGAAAGGCATCTGAACATGCAAAAATTGTTATGCATTTTAATCAATCAATCAATCAATCAATTTTATTTATAAAGCCCAATATCACAAATCACAATTTGCCTCACAGGGCTTTACAGCATACGACATCCCTCTGTCCTTAAGACCCTCACAGCGGATAAGGAAAAACTCCCCAAAAAAACCCCTTTAACGGGGGAAAAAAAACGGTAGAAACCTCAGGAAGAGCAACTGAGGAGGGATCCCTCTTCCAGGACGGACAGACGTGCAATAGATGTCGTACAGAACAGATCAACATGATAAATTAACAGTAATCCATATGACACAGAGAGAGAGAGAGAGAGAGAGAGGGAGAGAGAGAGAGAGAGCGAGAGAGAGATATGCAGGTAATGACAGTATCTTACAACAACATTAATGGAAGTAATAATATTATAGTTATAGTTCTGGTTACTGCGGTACAATATGTTGAAAGTATGTATTAATACCTGGCAGTATACATGTGTGACAATAATCATATGTGTATAATAACAGAAGAAGTATGACTAATGACTAATGATGGCAGCAGCAGCAGGAGGCATCTGGCGGGACCACGGCAGCACAACCACACACGTCACGCTGTCCAGGCACCGCTGTGATATGAGTTAATCTGAGAGACAGTGGAGCACAAAGGCTCCGGAGAAGAAGCCGAGTTAGTGACATCCAGAATGGCCGGGTTAGCTAGATGCAGTAATAGGATACGAGAGAGAGAGAAGGAGAGAAGGGGCCCGGTGTATTATAGAGGGGTCCTCCGGCAGACTAGGCCTAAGTCAGCTAACTAAGGGCTGGTACAGGACAAGCCTGAGCCAGCCCTAACTATAAGCTTTATCAAAGAGGAAAGTCTTAAGTCTAGTCTTAAATGTGGAGACGGTGTCTGCCTCCCGGACCGTAACAGGAAGATGATTCCACAGGAGAGGAGCCTGATAGCTAAAGGCTCTGGCTCCTGATCTACTTTTGGAGACTTTAGGGACCACGAGTAACCCTGCGTTCTCAGAGCGCAGTGTTCTGGTGGGATAATATGGCACTATGAGCTCTCTAAGATATGATGGAGCTTGACCATTTAGAGCTTTATAAGTTAACAGTAGGATTTTAAATTCAATTCTGGATTTTACAGGGAGCCAGTGCAGAGAAGCTAAAACAGGAGAGATATGATCGCGTTTCTTAGTTCCTGTTAGTACACGTGCTGCTGCATTCTGAATTAGCTGGAGAGTTTTTAAGGACTTACTAGAGCTACCTGATAATAGAGAGTTACAATAATCCAGCCTTGAGGTAACAAAAGCGTGGACCAATTTTTCTGCATCTTTTCGGTCAGGATAGGCCTAATTTTCGCAATATTACGCAGATGAAAAAATGCAGTCCGTGAGGTTTGCTTTAAATGAGAATTAAAAGACAAATCTTGATCAAATGTTACTCCGAGGTTTCTTACGGTAGTGGCAGGGGCCAGAGCAATGCCATCTAGAGAAACTATGTCATCAGATAAAGAGTCTCTGAGTTGTTTGGGGCCAAGAACAATAACTTCAGTTTTGTCTGAATTTAACATCAGGAAATTGGTGCTCATCCAAGTTTTTATGTCTTTAAGGCAATTATGGAGTTTAGTTAATTGATTGCTTTCTTCTGGCTTCATTGATAAATACAACTGAGTATCATCCGCATAACAATGGAAATTTATAGAGTGATTTCTAATGATGTTACCTAACGGAAGCATATATAGAGTAAACAGGATTGGTCGAGCACAGAACCTTGCGGAACTCCAAAACAAACTTTAGTACGTAAGGATGGTTCATTATGAACGTCAACAAATTGAAAACGATCAGATAAATAAGATTTAAACCAGCTTAGTGCTGAACCTTTTAAGCCAATTAAGTGATCCAGTCTCTGCAGCAGAATTTGATGGTCAATTGTGTCAAACGCCGCACTAAGATCTAATAAAACAAGTACAGAGACGAGTCCTTTGTCTGAAGCAATCAGAAGGTCATTTGTAATTTTAACTAGAGCTGTCTCAGTGCTATGATGCACTCTAAATCCTGACTGAAATTCCTCAAATAAATTATTATCCTGGAGAAAATCACACAGCTGGTCTGCGACTACTTTCTCAAGGATCTTTGACATAAAGGGAAGATTAGATATTGGTCTATAGTTGGCTAACACCTCTGGATCCAGGGTGGGCTTTTTTAGTAGAGGTTTAATTACAGCTACCTTAAAAGACTGTGGTACATAGCCTGTTAATAAGGATATATTGATCATATCTAATATATGAGTGTTAACTATAGGTAAGACCTCCTTAAGTAGCCTAGTTGGGATGGGGTCTAAGAGACACGTTGATGATTTGGATGAAGAAATCACTGCAGTCAATTCTTGAAGAGAAATTGGGGAGAAGCAATCTAAATATATATTAGATTTTACAGCTGTGTTTGAGGTTAGATAGGTACTATCTGAGGGCAGGAGGTCATGAATTTTGCCTCTAATAGTTAGAATTTTGTCATTAAAAAGCTCATAAAATCATTACTGCTAAGGGCTAAAGGAATACAAGGCTCAATAGAGCTCTGACTCTCAGTCAGCCTGGCTACAGTGCTGAAAAGAAACCTGGGGTTGTTCTTATTGTCTTCTATTAGAGCTGAGTAATAGTTTGCTCTGGCATTGCGGAGGCCCCTCTTATAAGTTTTGAGACTGTCTGTCCAGATTAAACGAGATTCTTCCAGTTTGGTTAATCGCCAATTCCTTTCAAATTTTCGCGATATTTGTTTTAACTTACGGGTTTGAGAGTTATACCAAGGAGCGAACTTTCTTTGCTTTTTTAACTTCTTTTTAAGAGGAGCTACAGAGTCGGCGTTGTTAATGCGAGCCTACGGTGCTATCAACAAAATGATCAATTCGGGAGAGGTTAAAGTCGGCACGAAACCTCTGTTACTGAAGGTATTGGTATTGAATTTAACGAAGTAATCTTTTCCTTAAGTTTTGCGACAGCACTATCTGATAAACATCTAGTATAGTAACTGTTGCTGAGTGGCGTGTAATCGAGTAAAGAAATCAAAAGTAATCAGATAATGATCCGATAGCGAGGATTCTGTGGAAAGACTTTTAGGTTATCAATTTCAATTCCATACGTCAGAACTAGATCAAGGGTATGGTTAAAACAATGAGTAGGTTCATGTACACCCTGACTGAAGCCAATGGAGTCTAATAATGAGATAAACGCGGTAGCCAGGAGTCATTATCAACGTCGACATGAATGTTAAAATCGCCTACAATAATAACTTTATCTGATTTAAGAACTAAACTGGATAAAAACTCTGAGAATTCAGATAAAAATTCAGAATACGGGCCAGGAGCACGGTACACTATAACAAATAAAAGTGGCTGCGAGGTTTTCCAGGTCGGATGTAAAAGACTAAGAACGAGGCTTTCAAATGAATTATAATCTAGTTTAGGTTTAGGACTGATTAACAGACTAGAGTTAAAAATGGCTGCAACTCCCCTCTCGGCCGCTGCCTCGAGGAATGTGGGTATTATTATGACTGGGAGGAGTGGACTCATTTAGACTAACATATTCATCTTGACACAGCCAGGTTTCAGTGAGACTGAGTAAATCAATATGATTATCTGATGTTAATTCGTTTACTAACACTGCTTTAGACGATAGAGACCTGATATTTAACAGTCCGCATTTAATTCTCCTGTTTTGTCTTTCTGTCACAGAAGAGGTTTTAATTTTTATGAGGTTGTTATGCACAACTCCTCTTTGTTTAATTTTAGATTTAGATAATTTAGGCGGTCGGGGGACAGACACCGTTTGTATAAAACTATTAAAACTATGGCTGGGTAACTGAACTAGAAGCTCAGAGAAGCGTTTAGGACTGCGACTCTGAGTCCTGATCTCAACTCTGGGTTGTCAGGGATTTAAATTACTAATAAAGTTTGCCAGGTTCCTAGAAATGAGAGCAGAAATGAGAGCAGCTCCATCCAAAGTGGGATGAATGCCGTCTCTCCTAATAAGACCAGGTTTTCCCCAGAAAGTTTGCCAATTATTAACAAAACCCACATCGTTTGTATACAACAAATCTCAGACGTTCCTGGGTGGAGCCTGCAGGTGAGGTCGGACTCTATACAACAGTAACTACAAAAACTCGTAGACACCGCCAAAAAAAAAAACAAAACACAAATATAATGAGACCAAACACCAAGCGGACAAAACTCCGAAACCAGAATGAATTAGTGGTTGTCTTTCCCTTTCGCTGGCTATGTTTACAAGCAGTAGATGACAATTCTATGTCGTACACCTTCAAGGGCAGTTTGTGGTTTCTGCAACCGCTTAGCCATGAGGGTCTACGTGATGTAAAATTTGCCATCTGCCCATGCGAATACTACCCAAGATGTGTGAACTATAGGCACTCTAAGGACTCTGTGCATGCACTGGGAAAGCAAGCCACATAGTTGTTCCATGTACTGTGTTCCCCATTCACAGCCCCATTATTGTTCAGCTGTTGCATTTACTGTTCGACTTTTACTTCTTGTGTAGCCAGATACAAAAAAATGAAGGAGCTCCTCCTCATGCTGTTATGAGACCGACATCTTGTTTGGAGTATGCTGTTTGGAATGCATCTGCATATACAGACCCCTGATTGTGTGTGTAGAAGCATGTGCCAGTTCGTGTCCACATCTGCACTGAATACATGAATAAATTATGTTTTTAGAAATGTAATTTTACTGTTTTAGTCACGGTTTAACAGCATTTTTCTCTGTAAAGGATATTATACACCACAGCAGTATTTTTGTGACCATCACTTGCAAATGCTTCATCCAAGAGCCTGTCATCGTCCCCACAGTTGTCTCCATGTTTTCTATTCACAAACCTCCATTTGCCGTAGTGACTGAGAGCTGCGGCTCACTCCAGCTAGCTAATGGTCTCTCCTGCAGAGAGTGTGTAAATGCTGGTGATGCTCATAATTAGCCTTGCTGTGGGAGTAATTGAATGAGATGGATCGTAGCTCATCTTCCTCAGATAATAACAAAATCTGAACTCAGGGAGAAAGATAAAAGTGTCTCATCCACTTACCAATAGTTGATATCTAACCTCTGTCTACCTTTCATTTGAAACGTGGCGTTATCAGCAGAGCGGATGGGCGCAGAGGGAAGTTCATTGTCTGGATTGGCAAAAAAGGAGGGAGAGAGCATTCATACTGGTAATTTAGTGAGGTTGAAGAGAATAGCCAGTTAGATGAATAGATCACTGCTCAGGCAGATAAAGTCACCATGGGAAACGTATTCATCTTTTGTGTGAAGGTGAGGGGAGACACAAGGTGCATGGTGTGTATGTGTGCTTATTACTGCAGGACGACTCAAATGGCGCTCAGCTGGCTCCATCGGCACAAATAAGTCTCAACAAGTGAACAACCTCCCTCACTCGTCCCTTAGTGTCTCTCCTAAACTCTGCCTCCCTGACTTGCTCTGTATTATTTAATATCTTTAGGGTATATAGGGAAGCTAATAACATGTATGCGATGATGCTTTCCTTCTCACTTTCATTCATAATCGGCCAGGTAGTAGTCCTGGCTCAGTAGCTATGCAGTTTTTTTTCCCTCTATCTGTCCTCACTGAACTGTGGTGCAGGCTTTTTCTGGCTCCACAGGAGACTGTGTTGTCCTCTTGTCTGGAAGCTCCCTGCTGAAAGGGTATGAAAGAACCATTTTTTTTCTCCATGGCACTCAGGTTATAGCATGGATGCTGCTTCGACTTCTGAAGCTTGATGACGTGGGTCTAAAATGTAAAAATACATATGTGCAAGACAACTAAACGATGTTCAGGTAGTTTTCCTTGTTAAATATGTGTACTGTTTCCTTAGTAGGAGGTGAGAGGGGAGATAGATGGAGACAGACAATCAGCCAGGCAGGATACACCAGCTGGCAGGGTGTCGTGTGTGAAGAAGAAACAGACAGAAAGACACGGCCAATTAAGACGAAGGTTATGGTCTGTGGTTACAGGGGAAGAAAGGATCAAACCTAAATAACACTGGCTTTACTTTCAATGCAGGAGAGTTAGTCTGCCTGATATTTTGAACACCAAATACCACTCAAATATGCTTTCTAAAGAGTGGCTGTGTTTAAGGATAAGGCAGGTGTTCTTTTTACATATATATGTATGTATGTATATATATGTATGTGTGTGTGTGTGTGTGTGTGTGTGTGTGTATATATATATATATATATATATATATATATATATATACGTGTGTGTGTGTGTGTGTGTGTGTGTGTGTGTGTGTGTGTGTGTGTGTGTGTGTGTCTTTTTTTTTTTTCCAACAAAGCTCATGAAAAGATCCAACAGGGTTCGTCTGTTTCTCAGTACTTTCTGACTTCACTATTCTGTCTGTGGTACTCCGACCTGAGTCCATTGGTTCCTACCAAAGACAGAAATCTGTTTTTGTTTGCATTTGCTGGGTACTATTATCTGTTTTTCATCAAGTCAGGATTTTTAACTCTTTTGTTAACATGTTTTTTAACAAGTTTAGGTTTCAATGTGCAATTAATATGAATGAACAGAATAGTCAATAATCTGAAATCTTAGGGGAAAAAATGAAATTTTAATTCTGTAAAAACAATAACAATACAATAAATTAACATATACTACTCTGGGAAAAAAAAGCAATGGCTCATCCATGAGATCTACTCATCCTTTGTAATGCTGATCACTTTGTTTTCTTACTTGCATAAGGGATCCAAAACTGGTGCAGACTGACCAGCACAAGATGAAGCCATGTCTTTCAACATTCTCAGCTTTATTGCTATCTAGTTATCTAGTCATTATTGCAAAAAAAAAAAAATGTCTGGCGGCCATTCATCATCACTGTTATTGTCAGCATTCTCGCTTGACTCATCCTGTAGGCCTGTCGATCATAAGCTGCCCTCAAGCTCTGCAATAGTTGCACAAAATATTGCTTTTGTAACGCACAACAATAGTAATAACAGTAACCAGCTGTATTATAGAGAGGTTTTTTTCAAAATTGAATATTGCATGATATGTATATAACTGATCATACATTGTGTCCAGTTTAGTGGATGCATAATTAATTGTAATTTAGTTAGATGCTAACATAAGGGAAACATGTAGTCTTGGTTTGCATGATATTCCTGCTGGAACATGTCTAGTTGTGTTTAGTAGCTTGTTTTGGTGATTTATAATGGAATAAAGTTTCACTATTCTCCATTACATTATGATGGAAGACTCAGAAACATTGACCAATCAAAGCAGACTGTACTACAAAGACATAAAAACCTAAAATATAAGTATGAGCCTGAAAATGAGCAGAATAGGTCTTCTTCTGTAGGTGGACTGGACAGATCAGACGCCGAGAACTTCAGTAATATCTGTTGACACGCAGCAAATGGCTGCAAGCCGGAGTCGAACCTGCAACTGCTGCAGCAAGGCGTCACCTCTGTACATGGGGCGCCGGCACTATACACTATACTCCCGACGCCCTGGTTGTCATGGTTTTTAATTGCACTTACAATTACTTGACATTAGGTTCCTCCCTATAGTGTTGTAAATTAGTGTCCACTGTAGTGGCTGTTCAGCCTGACATTGCAAGAGTAAACCGCCGTTGCAAATGAAACATGAGCTGGCAGATTTGTCTAGTTCCCAGGCTAGCTGCTGTTATGAAGATTAAACGTAACTCATGCATATGCATGAAAATGGCTCTTGAGTAGTTGTCAACTAGTGATTATTCACACATTTGGTGCTTTGGTGAGTATTTGTGGCAGCAGGACTGTGAATGTGGGATTCAGTCAAAGGAAACTACAGTGTGTGTGTGTTCATGGTGATGTCGGAACGTGTCATCCAGTGCAACAGTGTGGCTCACTGATGTGTTTTTAATAGTTTTTGGACAACAGTGGCGCTCTGTGGCACAGAAGAATAAGACAATTTCTCTGTCTCTCTTTGGCTCTAACTGTTTTCACAGCACTGTGTGTAGTTTGGAATATTGTGAGGGCTATAAGCTCCAGATCGTTTCACTTCTTATTGGTTGCTTGTAATTTTAGGATTTAGAAATTTAAGCTTATTCCGCTGCATTGCTCTGGATTAGACCGACAGCTAAATCCCCAACATGTAATATTGGCTAAATGTACTAAACGCTCACTGCAGTTTGAAAGATTTTGATTAATAACAGACCCAGCTCCAAACTGAAAGGAAGACTGATATTAACTATGGCTTCTGCTTGTTCCTCAGCTCCACGATGACCCAGGAGCTGAGCCGCCCTGCTACCGTGTAATCGGAGGCATAACCAGCACCTATTTAAAGCTTGCGCTGCACTGTAATCACAATCAGCCCTCCTCTGTTCACATGTCAGCTCCCATTCCCCTCAAATCCGCCCCCTTATTAGAGACTGAGAGAGTGGGCTGTGATTTCACTGTTTACTGCCAAACAGCCTGAAATGCAACAGAGAGCAGAGGAGACACAACACTGATAAATAGTCTGTGAGGGATTGTGTATGTGTATGTTTGTCTTCACCCTTCCCTACCTAAACCACAGAAATGTAATCACACGAGAGTAAAATACTCTGTGTAGTCTCTTCTGTGTAGCTTAGACCCGGGATGCATCTATCTGATACAACATGCCTCCATCAGCGCAGATACTCACCCTATTAAGCTGGTTATCAACACTGATATGACAAATCCATATAACATACAGTTTCCTTAAAGGCATACAATGCAAGATTTTCAGCTATTATTTGTAACCACGCTCACCAGGAAGGTGAAAGTAAGAGCCAACCTCAGATTCACTCTTGTCTGGTGTTTTCACTTCACTGTCAATGCGTTTTTTTTAGGCGCAGGGTCTCTTGGATGCCTGCTGCTTACGATCTGGCACCTGGTCGATACCTTTTTCATAAAGCCCTGACTTCACCTGAACACTGTAGGAGTACACAGCCATAAATGTCCAGCACACAGAAAATAAGAAAGTCCAGGCAGAGGGCAAAGTCTCTGTAGAAAAATACACCGCCACACACTTCTAGTGGGTCATAAGTGATGATTGAGAGTGATTACTTCTGTGTTACTTCTGTCTATACGTTGTTTTTAGGGAAAATATTACATAGTATACCTTCAACAACAACAAAAAAATTGTGCCTCATCTATCAGTTATATTGATTAAGTCATGTTGAGCAGCGGGCTCAGTTTTTCTCACCTTAGTGATCCCTGACGTCATGTTTTCTTACATAAAAATGATCCCAGTGAGATTCACACAGAGTGGTGTGCAGTTTTTTTAAATTTAAGGGGAAATGGAACACAGGTATCAGTATTCTGTATCAGCAGCTATTTGTTATTGGTGAAAAATGTTCAATCAGTGCATCCTCAGTCGGGACCTGATCCAGCTGTAGTTTGCATCAAAGCTGTGTAAAAAGAGCAGACAGATACAAGTGATGTAGGAGATCCATTTCCATGCTGTGTAGACCATGGATGGTATAAAGAGAACTGGATACAGTGGTGGAGGCAAGGACCCGTTCCTTCCTATGGAACTTGCTTAGTAGTGCATGGAGCCAAAAAAAAAAAAAAAAAAAAAAGACTCCCGGGGTATAATATTACCCAGATCTCCTGCATTTAGACACACTAGAGACTTCATCAGCCTAGAAGCTAACGTCCAGTTTGCCACTCCACTATCTTGAATAGGGATAAAATTCTTTATTCCTGCAACTCTTCTAGACTTTCAAATATGAAATCAGTCATTTTGCTGGGGTTGTGACGAAAAATATATACATATATAAAATTATCCACTGATTTACAGACATCTCTTTCATATTGTAAGTCTTTCTGGGCCCGATTACATCACTTGACAGACTTGCAACTTGCAACTGGGAAGTCTCTTGAGATGCATTACCTCCTCTACAAGACAGACCTAGCCAAAATGGCAGCATAGTGTTTACCACACAGTCACATAAAAACCACACTCAGTAAATTTATAACTTTCACATATCGTTCACTAAGAGAGGACCTTAGAGGCATGACTGTTTATAGCAGTGCAGATCATTGTCTACTGAGAGTCTAATACTCACAAACTAAACCAGTCTGCTTCATCAGACTGTGTGGGTGTGGTAGATGAGATTTGGCAACATGTGCAAACAACCCCACAGCTGTCACATTTTGATTCAAACGTTGCCTAATCCTGATTGGTGCATGAAAGTATGTGACATCGCCTCTTTTCAGCTGAGTCCCACCCTTTAAACTAGTAAAAAGAGCACAGACCAAAAAAGTGCATGAAATACTGTTTGTGAAATAACCACAACTGCTCAAACACTGGCAGATAATAGTGTCTTCATTTAGGACTCCCATTGTTGAGTAAGAAGTTGACTGAGAAAGAGGTTATTAAGGCCTATAAGAGGTAGACAAGAAGTTTACAAAAAATGTCTTTTAAGATGAAACAGTCCATGTGAATCTTCCTCTTTATTTTCATTGAGGTTCACGAAGTTAATAAACATTGAAGCAAGGAGTTTGAGCTCCAACATTAATAAAATAAAAGATGAATACTCCCAAAATCTCATCTGGAGTTAGATACAGTCAGGCAGCTGTGGACATTCATAGGTGTAACATTCCTAGATGCAACAGTTGGTGCTACTGTACAATACCTTCAGTTTAGAAAATAAAAGGTGTAGAGACCCATGTATTGATAATTAATTATATGACCTCACATGTGTCCCCTTATAGGCAATCTATAAGATGGTGTCCTCTGTGATGAAGATGCCTGAGGACGAGTCGACACCTGAGAAGAGGACAGAGAAGATCTTCAGGCAGATGGACACCAACAGAGACGGTAGCCTAACCTCACCTGCTGCAGTTTTAAGTGTGGGGTAGTTTCACTAGTAGCAGGGTAGTAGTAATACAGTAGTAGTAGGGGTCAGTTTTGCTTAAACAGAAGGTCGATGGTAAAGACAAATGTTAAACTGATTTCTAAACACTTCATTGGTCATTTTGGGTTAAGGAAATGGCCATCAGGTATTTGCTCACACTTATGATTCTAGCTTGTGACTTGCCCTCAGATACAAAGCCTTTCTTTTGCCTCTCTAAGATGCCAAATAATTATTTAAAAAGCACCTGAATTGGTTTATTGATGGGTTTATTTATTGGTTTCAGTGAAATGGGACACACCAGGCATTTAAATTGCAAATGTTTTGAACAGCTTGTCACCACCACCTGGTTAGCTGGCCAGCAGCTGTTGTCATTGTACACAGCGGCCTGGTCCCTTTATCGCAGAGGCACATGTAGAGCCCTCCAGGATGAAGCAGCAATTCATTGACAACACAACTCACACATGACCTGTGATTTTAGTCATTCACAACACACTTCAGTCACACACAATTGTGCTGTAGATACTCAGAGAGAGCATTCATGCAACACAGACAGTCCAGCGGTTATCCTGAGCACAGGAGCCACAGAAACAAGATGGGAAGAACGGAGATGGACAATGAGGAATTAGTGAGCAGTGTGGGTAGAAAGAGAAGACATAGCAAAAGAGGAGTGGGTTGGAAGAGAGAAGAGGAGGGAAGGGGAACTGGGAGAAAAGTGACAGCCAAACAAAGACGGCAACATAAAGTGAGAGGGAGTGCGCTGACCTGGACATGGAAATGTGCTGTCTTTCTTTTGCGTCTTCTGATGAGAATCACGAGTAGTGAGCAAGTCTTAGAGAGGCATCTTCAGACTGTGGAGTGGGTGAACAGGGGACAGAAGAGCTGTCTCAACACCACCACCTGTTGGTGAGAAAGGGAACATCACTAGGATGCACCGATTCAGGTTGGTCTCGAAGGTGACAGTTACAAAGAATCATACGTAATTTGCCTTCAGGTGTGTTTTTTTGTTGTAATTGCACCAAAACTCTATGAAAAACCCTTAACTGGGTTGAACTTAATCAAAAATCCCAGCCATCTCCCACCCACGCTGACTGCTAAGGTGAACGGGTGCAAGGTTATTTAAGGCTTTCACCAGTGATTCACCAGTGAATTGCAGTCACATGGACAGGTCCTTATCAGCCTGTGCAGCACAGAGTGTACATCACATGTTGCAGCAGAATAGGTAACTCAGCCAATTAGATCCAACAGGAACACATTTAGTGAAGAGCTAAAACACACCATACTGCTGTCAGTGTCACTAAATACTGACTGCACTGTTTCTCAGTCACCTCCATAGGGTGTTAAAGTGAGGGGTAATTTTGTGCACTATTAAGCAGCATACAGTGTGTTGCTATATATCATCACTAAATATTTCCTTCACAGTATAATACAGCAGTGGTTCATTTTTATTTTAAAGGGAACCTTAAATGTGTTTTTGTTTTCATTTTGTTCTTAACTAATGGAGACAGCAATTTATGTGATCAGTCAAGTATTGAGAACATCACTGCAGCTGCCAAACAGGCTGCAATGTAATGTTAAAGGGATAGTGCACCCAAAAATGAAAATTCAGCCATTATCTACTCATCCATATGCTGATGGAGTCCCTGGTGAAGTTTTAGAGTCCTCACATCCCTTTGTGGAGATCAGCGGGGGCAACGGGCAGCACAGCTAATGGCAGACGGCGCCCCAGACTGATGTCCAACAACACAAAATTGAATCCACAAAGTATCTCCATACTGTTCATCCATAGTGATCCAAGTGTGCTGCAGCCGCGACATAAAAAGTTGTTTCAAAAAACGTCATATGAACTCTGTTTTTAGCCTCACTGTAGCCTGTAGCTCTGACTGCTTCTCTGTGCTCCACGCTCACGTGTGCATGCTCAGGGTGATTGGTGATGCACGGTCTCTGAAGAGTAACACTCTCACCAGTACTGATGTCCAGATTCTCAAGTGCAGGCATCGCCAATTCCCAGTCTGAGCAGCAAAGACTTTCCTCATCCGTTGGCATTGCTTTGCATTTGCTTTCGCTGGTCTCGCACAGGCGTGCACACGTGAACGTGGAGCACAGAGAAGCAGTCAGAGCTACAGGCTACAGTGAGGCTAAAAACAGAGTTCATATGACGTTTTTTGAAACAACTTTTTATGTCGCGGCTGCAGCACACTTGGATCACTACGGATGAGCAGTATGGAGATACTATGTGGATTCAATTTTGTGTTGTTGGACATTAGTCTGGGACGCCGTATGCCATAAGTTGTGCTAGCTGCTCCGCCCGCCGATCTCCACAAGGGATGTGAGGACTCTAAAACTTCACCAGGGTCTCCCTCGGCATATGGGTGAGTAGATAATGGCTGAATTTTCATTTTTGGGTGCACTATCCCTTTAATGGGCACTTGAGCACCTTTAATTTATGTCCACTAAAAATGTGTGTTTTTGCCACAGACAGGCTCAGGTTGTCATTAGAAGTGTCTAACACTAAGGACCTTACAGAGAAATTAAACGTTTTTCTTTATCTTGTTCAAAGTCTTGTTCTGAAATCTCGGGAGAGGTGATTTGCTGCAGGAAAACAGCAATGGAAACGTTACAAAGAGTTGGAGAGAGGAGTGCCAGGAAGAGTTTGTCGTATTGGAGTACAGAATGTGCAGCTTAGCGTTATCTTAAGGATTTTCAGTGTTATGGCTGAATGTTAAGCTGATTTTGACAATGTATAAAAGTCTGCTTGATTTTAGAACAAGACTTTTCCTTGGGGAAGATTTGGTTACACACACACTAACAAACAGACCAGACCAGCGATAGCTAAACAAAAGCATTTCATTTCTTATTGGGGTCTTTTCTGTAATGTCATCAGACACTCCTAGTAACAGTCTGAGTCTGTCAGTAGCGAAAAGAAGCACTATTAATGGACATACATTCATGGTGTGCAATTGCCTGGACAAGTTTCAGAAATTATTGTCTTCATTAATCACTTCAACACAAAAACATTGGAACATAGAGTCCAGGTTAAGAAATACTGAAGAATCGCTTTTAGCACAAGAGATAATTAAAAAAAATTTTGATCATACCTGTCTCGCTACTGTCCCTCGCTTGTGTGCTATGCATTGAAATTTGAATTACAAAAACATAATTTCTAACAGTGTGCTGGTGTTCTTCATGTTTTAGGTAAGCTCTCCCTGGAGGAGTTCATCAAAGGAGCGAAGAGCGACCCCTCCATCGTCCGTCTGTTGCAGTGCGACCCCAGCAGCGCCGGACAGTTCTAAAGCTGAGGCATGAACACAACCTGTAAGGCTCACATTCAGCATCTTCACCTGCAGTGCAGCTTGTAGTGAAGGCGTCAGTTCGCTAAACTTTCTGAACGTTTTAGCAAGTTCAGCGAGGTGAGAGTTAGTGAAAGTGCGCTGGTGTTGCTGCAGCCAGTTTCAGAAAGTGCCATTAGTATGAAGGCTGAGGTTCAGCCTCAGGAACAAAGGTGGTTCTCCTACGATCAGTTGTGCCTCCCAGGCAGTGAGCATGCCTGCTGGAGGGAAGATATTCAGAGGCTGCGTGCGCCGTGCAGGACGTGGGATGGGTCATCCACGATGTCACAGGCTGTGTGACTATTTGTAGTTCGTGGATGGATATTAGAGACTTTGTAGGAGGTGGCCTGTTATTTTTTAGCAGTTGTTGAAGGTGTTGATGCTCTGAAGATGCTTCTTATTTTAAAGCCCCCGTGTGTGGGATTTACCAATTTTTGAAGCACTTTTATAAAGAACCTTAGTTTTCTCTCAAAATTTAAACTCTTTTCTAAAGATTTAACTCTTGAATTTGTGTTGCCGCTCCATGGGTGTTGATGACACTTTTACAGGTTGACAGTCTTCTGATGTCAACACATATTCATTTGTGACTAAACTCTAGGACACAGCAGCTCTTGATGAATTTGGGAAGTGTAAGTCAGAAAGGCCGGAGTGTGTCGTCTGCCGTGTGTTGTCAGAAGTTAATGATTCATAAAGTGATTTTGTAGTTAAGATGGAAATATAAAAAGAAACAGAAAAGCAAACAGTCATCTGGCAGATGTCTGTAGTCTCTCTGAATGTAACAGGAACATCACCTCTTCCTGCACTGTAGACATATTTTGGAGGATTCATCAGTAAAGGTTTTTCTTGTTTTGACTGGACTTTTAATGAGGATACTTAATAGGCAATGCAGTAACAATCCTGATTCATATTCGATCTGCATGGGCTAGTTTGACAGCGTGATCTGAGTCTCGTTAACCTTTTGGTTTGCACTGGACAGAGCAGAGAGCACTCTGTCAATCATCGAATCAAAATCGCCCCGTATTAGACGGTCTGGCCAGGGGAAATCCTGTTGTAAATGGCAAGGGGACCAGACGCTTCTGCCAGAGCAAATAAAACATTAGCTCACAGATTCATCTGGTTTTCAGGCTAATACGTTTTCTCGCTGTCACAGAGTTTCCCGCACCGTTTATCCCATGGTGTCTCTGGTTGTGTTATTAGGCCTATGGCCAGTGTAGCAAATGAATTAAAGAACTGTTTATGGTAATGTTGGGTTTTTATATGCATCAGTGTTAAGATGTACCTTTATTTGTCAGTGATATAATTCACTGGAGTAGCCAAAACCAGACATATATCTTTTGTCACTGGCATTGTGTAGTTTTTGTTAGTAAAACAAAAGTATTATTGTATCATAAAGCAAACCATGTGCTAACGGTGACCTGTTTCCTGACTGTTTGCCTTCATCTGTCTCGTCGCAGTGCTTCTTTGGGTGACTCCAAATGCCCTTAACTCTCCACTATGGAGCAGACTGACGATGAAGAATGACAAGTTGATGACGATGAAGAAGACAGGCCTTCAACATGCACTGAGGACATCATAAATGGGCACAGGAGCCAAATTCTCCAGTTCTCCACCCTGAGCTGTTTATATAAACCCTCCAAACTCCCACCAAAAAGACTGAACCTGAAGACTTTCCCAAACCCTCATCAGGTTATCACCAAACCCCACTGATTGTAGTTGACCAGGATCCCTCAGTTCTCCTATAGGCACGTCAGAGTATAAAGAAGGTCTGCAGTAGGTTGTATATATACAGTATAAACTGGAGTTTCTGTATCAGTGTCTTTGCTTGGCCCTCTGTGCCCCTCGAGGCTCCAGCCGGGGCGACACCGAGCCTCCGTCACTCTAACATGTATCATAGACAGAGTGTGTGCATGAGACAACGAGAGAGAGAGCGACATGATGGTGTTGAATAACAGGACATACTGTAGGTGAGATTATTTAATCTGCAGAGAGGACTTGTGAAGTTTGTCCTTCACTCAGATCGAGTACCGCTTTTAGTTTCCTCTTTTTCTACTGTGAGAATGTGTACGTGTGTTTGTGTATTTTGCAAACTTGATAGACTTTGTTTCATATTTTGTGCTGGGACAAAAAATTACATGAACATGTAATATTATGCTACTATGCATACGCGCCCTAATCAGTAGTTTGATTTTGTGAAGTCTCACTGATGTAATGAAGAATGAAACCCATCCCTTTATCCATCATCTGTTCCAGTGCTTTTTCATATCAGGAAGAATTTGACACAGAGGGTTTTGGAGTGGCAGTGTGTTACTGCACTCTAGTTAAAGGAAGATAGAAAACTAGTCTTTAAAGTATCTGAGTACAGTGTAGATATATTACAGTGCACCGATATTTGTAAAGCAAATTCAGATTGCTCAGTTCATAACAAATGTTGTGAAATAATTAAAAAAAAAAAAACAACTGTTTTGTTTGTTAAAGCTATTGCGGGATGTGGAGCATGCAAACCAGTTTCTTTTTTTTTGACATTTACTAGGTGGAGAACAGAGACGCACTTCTTCACCTTCACTTTTAGATGTTTTTAAATGCCGCATGTTGGGTGCAGGGGTGCATAGGCTAATTAACACATATGCATGTGACTTAGCGCATGTGTGTGTTTTTTGTATGTTTATGGATATCAGTGGCTAAACGGCCAGTCGCCCATCCAGCTCTGAGCTCGCTTCTGTACGTTAGTATTGTCATTGTTAGTGCTACCAGTAGTCAGTGTTATTGACAGCGTATGGACTGCCAAAGCTGACACATGTAACGGTTCACCTGAAGACCAACACGCACAACAATCACATGAAGACACACTTTTTAATGGGGATGCTGTGTAGTCAGAGCCGAAAGCTTTTTTTCTGTTTCAGTTGAGTTCAATAATCAAATCACCATCCAGCTGTATCTGTAATGGGGCCAAACACACACAGAGAGGACTGAATTCTTTTACCAACAGTCCTCTATAGTACGCTTTCAATTAAATAGCATGAACACAATTTACAGTGTTATGTAAAATAAATGACATGCTATTGGTCACACATAAGTCTGCTGTCCCACTAACAAGAGTACTCCCATTTATTTCAAACTGAAGGATTCAGTAGACACTTTGTTTGTCACTTCCTCTCCCTCGTTTTTGCCCTCGCTTAGCTGTCAAAGAAAAGAGAAAAAGCTCTGCCTCAGGTCATTAAAGGGGAACCACCACAGTATTTAAGAATTCTCAATATGTTATTTCCTTGGCCTAAGAAAGTTTAATCACTATTTGTGAGCATGAGCTTCTCTCTCTCAGAGCCAGAAACCAGCGAAGTAAGCCTCACACTGGTGATGTCATACAGAATAAAGTCTGGAGCTGCTCCATAGACAGTGAATGGGAGCCTGATTTTGTGGACTGGGTTTTTTTTAATACCCAATTGAGCTTTATAGATGAAATCACAATGTTTATATTTACTTCCACAAAGAAAATCCTCACATCAAATACAGAAAATGAAACAACGCAGAGCAAATGCTGCCATTTGTAGTTTGTTTTTAACCACCTAAAAGAATCTGTATCAGTTTCAGTTTTTATTATATTTCGAATATTTTCCTGCTTTTTCTGACAAGGAACTGAAGCTGTTATCTAAATGCCACTCATTTTAATTCAAGGAACAGGGGAGTAACTGATCTACCGCTGCTATAATCAGCTTGTGCATGGGACTTTATAACATGGCTAAAAAAACGTTTTGCTGCGGCCCCCATTCACAGCAGTACATTGCTTTGCTTCTGTGCTGGTACATTCGGTTTATCAAAGATGCTAGCAAAGCAACACAGTACACAAAATAAGCAACAGAAATGTCAGATATTGGACCACCCTGTTTAACTATAACTCATTGAATATTACAGTTATGACTGAACATGACAGCAGAAATAAACAAGTTTGCCGATTCGCTACCCGGAAGTGATTGTTGTTGTTAGCGTGACATCAGAGTGATTCAGCTTTTGCTATTGTAGAGTTCTCAGTTCTGAAACAGAACATGTACCTATATACTCAGAACCTTTCCCCTGGGTGCTCTCTGTCATCTAGAACATCTTTCCCAATTCATTGTCACTGTAGCAGCTCCAAACCTTACACGTTATGACATCACAAATTTGATTTTTTTAGCATTCTAGTTTTTAGATTTGGTTAAGAGAGTAGTTTATGTTCACTAATATTTTTTGGACTGTCTTAGACCGTAGGAATATCTAATTTTGAAAATAGACATAGTACCCCTTTAAGCCAGTTCAGCCAGGACCAGTGTGACCCTCCCCTGAATGTACCCGAGCCCTCCGCAGGGCAGAGAGACCGTTTCAGTTATTGTATTATTCTCCAATTAGAAAAGCTTTGAATGTTTTACTAAATAACTGCTGTTTTATTGTAAAGAAGAAAAAAAAAGATGCAGACAAACAAACCGAGAATCACAACTGCTGCAACGATACCTTCACCATGTGTTGCTTTTATTGTATTTTTATGATTTTTTTTTCTTCTTTTTTTAAAAAAAAAAAGCTACGTCAGGTGTAACATTTCTGTTAAAACACAAAATAGCATCTTGTGGTCAAGTGCCAAATAAAAACAAAACAGTATTGTATAAATTTATACTGTACAATTGTTATCTGTTGAACAAACTGTTTGTAATTGTTGCATTTTGTAGGTTTTGTATGGTATCCTGTATTTAGTGACTGCAGTTTTGGAAACACAGGATTCTGTTTTTTGGTCAACTTTAAAAGGCAAGAATTAAATTTACAATTTATTGTGTGCAAGCATTATTGTGGTGTCTGCTTAATCGTAATGTTGTGGTTTTAGTGATGTCATGACCGATAAAGTTCAGCCTATATTAGCTTAATGCACATATACTGTATCCTGTATGTGTTCGACCGTAGGTAACAAGAAACATCCGTGCAGAAATGTTAGCGGTAGTTTGTGTTTACATAATTTGTTATGAGAGAAAGCACTGACTAAGTTTATTTTTCAATTATAAAATCCCACTCAGTGTCTGTGTAGGTCAGAATTCTCCACAAGATAAATTAATGGAATCCTTTGTATGAAGAGAAGCATGTATGGGGAAAAAAAATGCAAATCAGTATCAAAATCAATATCTTATTTTTCTAACTTTTTGATATCAATGTGATATCGGCCTCAAAGATCCAGTATCGCTGAGGTTCTAGTTTTAGTAATGCTAAAACCTAGACCATGGGTCGGCAACCTTCACCACTGAAAGAGCCCAAAAATAATTTTAAAAATCTATCTGGAGCCACAAAACATAGTAAGCCTTATAATGAAGCTAACTCAGCCTGTTAAATCTAAATTAGCCTGTCAACATTAAAAATGGGTCTAAATGAGCATTCATTAATATGTTTTACCACCAGGTGGCACTGCAGTGGGCTATTTCTGATGATAAGGAACTTTAACTTTGCAGAGTTGGTGGTAAAGGCAAACAGTGCAACTCTTCCTTTTTTGGATTTGGATTCCATGGCTCGCCAAGCCTGGGAGACTCAAGACGACTGTAGCTACAGCTATTGAGATTTGGCAAAATGTAGAGGAAAAGGTGCCAGGCTGAAGACGATTGATGCGTATTTTGGTTGCAGAATTTTAAATTTGGTGTACAGGTTACACATTTTGTACAATTGAAGAATGTCAGAATCACTTTAGGCCTACAGGATTGATAAATGAAAATTAAAATGTTAAAAACATAACCGTTATTGATCGTCAAAGCTGAGGGGAGCCACTGGAGAGGGGCACATGTGGCTCCTGAGCCGTATTTTTATGTTGCCTACCCCTGATCTGGACCCTAATTCCAAAAATGCTCATAAATTAAACCAGTTAGAAAAGCTTTACACAGTAACCATCCTGTCAAACCGCCCTTTATCTTATATTGCAAGGGAAAGCATACAGGTAATATAAATCATAAACAGTAGGACTGTACTGTAGGGTACTGTATACTGCAACAGATCTTACTAACAGAGAAAACAAAACTGGCAGCTCTTTGAGAGTGGGCCGTTCAGCTAAATGTTAGCATGCTAATAACATGCCACCAGTCCATTAGTATTACAAATTAGCATATTTAATTTGATAGTTAGCATTAAACACAAATTGCAGCTTAAGTAGTGGGAATATTATTGCCTTTCAGGAATTTGGTCATCATCTAAAGTATTAGACTAAAAAAATATTAACCTAGTAACAGCTCTACATGAATGTAGCAAACATGAATGGCTGTACCAAATATTTCACTCTGAACTTAAAGGTCTAGTGTGCAGGATTTAGGGGGATGTGTTGGAAGAGATGGAAAATTCCATGTTAAGTATGTTTTCTTTAGTGTGCAATTACCTGAAAATAAGACTCGGCATGTTTTCCTTACCTTGTAGAGCTGTTTATATTTACATAGGGAGCAGGTCCTCGCCCACGGAGTCCACCATGTCGCACCGCCATGTTTCTACAGTAGCCCAGAATGGACAAACCAAACACTGACTCTAGATAGGGGCATTCTGCAGCCCCTCCAGGATGAGCAGTGTCAGAAAAACAGATTTTTATTTCACATGAAACTCCTGTATTCAGTGTTTTTACCAGTTTAAATAAGCAGGTTTGGTGAAAACTCTAAGTTAATTTACCCGAGATGAGGGAAACCCTGGGTCTTCTGTTCTAGAAAGAGAGGTTACTTCAACTTTGTGTTTGTTACTGTGCTAACTCAACCTAATCTGCTCACTGGCAGGTTTTCTTCAGCAAACCCTTTTTTTCTGTCTGTCCCTTCACTCTTACATCGGCAGACTCACTGTTTTATTTCCTCATTGATTCAGTCCATATCAAAGCGTGCTTCAAATCACATTAGCTAGCATGTGTGTCAGAATCTAAATCTTGGTTGGATATTAGTTTGTTATCCAAGACTATCTAGGTTCTGCCCACACATTAAAATATCACACAGCATCAAGCAAGTCCCCTTCAGTGCAGAATCAAACCTCTGCATGTCCTTTTTTTATAACACTGCAGACAGCTGTCAGTCTGGTAGAGCAGTTCCACCAAGAAGTTTATCCCACATCATGTGTCACCTTGGTTTAAAAATCAGTATGAAGCTTTAGACTCACCAGCTCGCTGAGTAATTATCTCTATCACTAATGATATGATTTGAGCTTATATGTTGATATTTCTGAGTAAGCAGGATCGTGGTGCAGCGGCAGAATGAAAGTGAGTTTTTTTAAATAGACGCATTAAGTCTGAACATGTTTTAACAGTATTTCAGTTTAAATTTACTACATTTGTTGAAGTAGCTGAAATAAAGCCACTGAATGCTGTTCTGTAGTGTATTACTCTATTCAAGTGCCAAGCAGCAACCACATTATTACTGGATCCACCCCAGGGGTGCACACTAAGCCCAAATGTCCTTAAATCCTAGAAACACCCGTGCGTACACCTGACCTGTGTGGGGCTGCTCCCAGGCAAAGAAATCTGAGTATTCCTGCGCTACAGGAAAGGTATGGGGATAACCAAAGTCAGTAAGATTCACCTCTGAGGACCATGAATAATCTTCACAAAATGTCATGAAAACACATCCAATAGTTAGTGAGATATCTCATTCTGAATCAAAAAGGTGGATTTACTCACACTGCCATCTCTACAGTCGCCCCACTAACATGGGAAAAAAATACAATTATTATACTGTGAAAGCTTCCATTTACCAAAACCATTTTCAGAGCCGTTTTTCTCAGCTGAAATGTCAAATAAAAACTTTTGTCAGTTCAACTTGCTGAGATGAGATCACTGTGACCTGTCACACTGAGCGGCAGTCTGTGTGTAAAGTACTTTGATCCTTGACTACAGAGAGGAACACAGTGAAATAACCTCTTGGAGAAATGAAATTTGATACAGCTCAGTTTTCTTGATGCGCATTCAATACTTATTTGTTCTTGAGGTGACAGGATCCGGAAACTCTGAGGCTGTCACTCTGAACTAAATCACTCAGTACAATGTCACCTATTCTTTCTAAGTTTCATGGAGGAACTATTTTCTTTCCACCAAACTACACCCGGTATAAAAGTTATGCAAGACAAGTGACTGCATATAAAACTATATTTATTGACTCATTTAAAAGACTGTACATCAAGATGCATGAAGCAAATGAAGAACGCTGAAGCTGTCAGTAAATCAGGTGTAAACAAAGGCAGTGAGTGGGAACAGAGTGATGAGACTCTTAAGCTCTGATGGTGTGCAGTAGCCTCAGAAAAGGATTGTGTAAATGGATGGAACAGTTGGGCCTCATAAGTCCCTAACTAACATCATAAATACTAATGACTACAGTCTCTTCAGTGAGAGGAAAAGCAATAAACACATTCACAGAGGAAGCAAAACAGTTTAACGGCATCCTGGAGACTTACTGTCCTGTTCCATAATGGTGCCTCATGCAATTATAAACCCTGAGACACAAGCATGTAATGACAACCTGGGATAACCGTTATTTAAAATAAAATATAACAAATATAGTAAAAATATAACCAATCAATAAAAAAAGATGGACAACCAAGACAGATTAGGAAAGGTCCACTTTGGCTTAGAATATTGACATGAGAACAATTTGAGATGCATCTAAAAATCTTATATACATACAAAACAATAAGCCATGACTTTCTGTTAAAGCCAGCAAAAGATGTTGCACAGTCTCTCTGTGAGGTAAGAGCCTTTCAAACATCTGACTGAGTCATTTAAAAGCTTCCACCACTATAAGAGGTAACAGGAAGGACGGCAGAAAGCACAGAGGAAGCAACAGTCCCTGCTGTTAATCCAATAAGATGACTGTATTCTGTGCTCTCTTCTTCCTGTGAAACCACAGCAAGCTGGCAGGTTGCTCTGTGGGGACCTGGATGAAGACCTCTCCTCTGGTTCACCAGAAATTAATTCCAGTCAGCTATAGTCAAGACTTGCATAGGTAGTTAGCCAGGAAATATTGAACACCCCCCACCCCCAAGCCACAAATACAAGAAATCCTCCTACACCAGCTTGTAAAGTAAGCGAGTACTGCAGCAGGTGAGGTGGATGTAGACTCCTGAGTGGCTTTCTTCAAGGAACACATTTTGGTGCCATCATCTAATACTGCTCCCAATGTTCACAACTGCTACACAAGGCATGGCTAAAGCGTCAGCCACCCGTGATTATCACTGCCTGACAATATGATGACCGGTGAAACCATCAGATTTCTGACAGAGTGATACAAAAGGAGTCTGCTGAGCTCTCGATAGCCAGGATGAAGGTGTCCTCGTTGGAGTAGTGCTGGACGATGGTGTCATCCATGTTCACCAGGACTCTGAGGAAGATGGACCACATGAACAAACAAGAGTGTCCTGGTTACTTTAGGGCAAAATCTTCTACTCTACAGCTTCCTTGAGTTGATCTGCATGTTATTTTAGCCAGCGTGGATATGTGACTGTGGAGTATTGTTCTTTTTTTTTCATGCAAATTTCATGACATAGATAAGTCCCAACTGGTTGACTATGTCAGCACTGGCCTTGCAAGGTTCAGGGCTGATTTAAAGGGACTGTTCATATCTATTTAAGTGAGGTTGTGTGGGGTACTTATACACAGTCAGTCTATTATATAAAGTAGATTTTGGTCTACACGCCCCCACTTTAGAAAAGCAGGCCATAGTGCCAACAGAGAAGCTAAGCAATGTACTGCTGTGGAGGGGTCAGCAACAAAACTTATTTTTATTATCTTAAGAAATTGCTCTCATTTTAAGTCTATACTATATTTAGAATATGTTTACCACTTTACCATACTGTCATTGATTTCCAATAGGGAACTGAAGCTGTTAATCAGTGTCTTCAAAGCCAGACTCCAGTGGACACAGGGGCTGCTGGTCTACCACTGCCTCAATCAGTTTGTGTTATTGTGTGGCTTTGGCTTTTAACAGGGTTACTTCAGATTCACCAAAGTCACACAATAACAGAAATGTACAGATCGAGGCAGTTTAAATTACTATTTTTTTTCCTCAATGAAGTCTTGTTGCCTTGACAACAGCATTGATGGGGCACTGAAGCCATAAACGGCTTGTCGCTAAAAAAGTACAGTACAGTCATATCATTTAGTTTACAGTTCATAAAAGAGTGCAGTACCTCTTTAATGGATTCCCATGAAATGTTTTTACACACATTCATGGTCCCCAGAGGATAAATCCTACAGACTGTGATGGTCCCCTGCCACTGTGAGGTTGTTGTTTTTTGCTTTATAGTTAAACATCTCAACAAGTATTTGATGGATCTTTATTAGATTTGGTACTAGCTTTGGTGATCGCCTCACTTTCCCCTCTTGTGGCTTCGTGAGGTTGACATATTTTGTTTTGGGGGAAAATGTCTTAACAGCTGTTGGATGGCTTGCAATGAACTTCATTCACTTACTTACTAAAATAGATAATACCTTCCATCTACTATGGTTTTTGACCAAATACCTGCAAAGCTAATGACACTCCCATCAGCCTTAGCTACACTTTGTGTTTAGTGCTAATTAGCAAATGTTAGCATGCTAACACATGAAGCTAAGATTGTGACCATGGTAAACATTAAATCTGCTAAACGTGAATGTTAGCATTTAGCTAAAAGCACCACAGTGCTTCTGTGTGTGGCATCACAGAGGCAGAGTCCTCCAACTCACTCACCCTTTTTTGCTTTTTTGGTAAACTTTGGCCATCTTGTCAACAGGCACTGCGTATTTCTCTGAGATCTGTGAAGAAACGGCAAATTTTCAACATGTTGAAGCACCATGAGGCCATACCTTCTCAAAACATTGTTAAAAAAGAATTAATGATCTGGGACTGACTGATCCTGTTTAGCACAATGGATGTAACATGTCATTTTGTTTTGGCCTGAAGCAACTATACATCTTTAATACTCACTGCCTCCATCAGTGCTTTAAGGGTTGGGGTACGAAGCATTAAGGCATCAAACACTTCATCACACTCCTTCCTCACATAGAGCAGAACTGGTAAGGCATAGAATAGACAAGGCATAAAAATGCATTCATTCAGTCAAATAATAAGACATGGCACCAAAACTAATGAGAGAAAAGTAACATTTACAAACCTTTCCTTTCCAGTTCTACTTTGGACTTCTTGGACTGAGGTGAACAGACATCATCCTCAGCAACACATGACTTCCTTTTAACCACAACACTCCTAAGACACACACACACACACACAAACACACACACACACCATTATAATTTAAAGGGTATATTGCAGAATTCCTGTATTGAGTTTCTCATTTCTCAAAACAACAGCAAAGCCTGTGGAGATAGCAGTACGATACTCACCCATCTCCGTCAACCTCTTCAGTGTTGAAAGCAAACACCTGCAAATGGAGTAAAAAGGCAACATGAGGCACACTGTACAACTGGACAATGACTGAACTGGACATTTCTTATGTCTGTGTGTGTTAATGAGAGACAATGAGACAGGGAGGGGTCCTTCACCTGGCCGGCTCTCTGCAGGTTTCCAAAGTGGACGTCAGGAATGAAGAGTACAGGCTGGGAGTCCAGGTCTAGCGTGGTTCTGAACAGTGTGTTGTCTGCCCTCTTTAAGGGAGGAGAGGTTGGCCCTGAGCTGCCATTTTTCCCTAAACCAGAGAGAGAGGGTGAACTCAGCATCTGTTGCCAGGCAACCATTCCAAGTACAGATTTGATGTGGTTTGATTACATTTCCCTGGCTTTGCAGTCTTCTGCCGAGCACTATTTAATTTTCTGATTTCCTGGACAGTGCTTTGTAACCTTGTTTCAGAGGATTTTAAATTGAGCTCAATAACATTATTTCTGTGCATCAGTATTTCATTACTTATCCAAACTGAAGAAGAAAAAAAAATGTTTTTACCTTTCATCCTCTTCCTGAGCTGTTTCTTCTCCTCATCACGAAGCTTCCTCTCAGCACCCTGCAAAACATTTAAGTGTTTGACAGGAATGAAAGGCAGAATATGCTCAAAGACAGTGAAATAAAGCAAAGAAAAATCTTCCATCCAAGTCTAAATGATCTGCTCATTGTTGTGACCAAATCAGGCAACTGACTGTGCCAGCAGGCTGTCCTCACCTTGTCGCAGAAGACCTTAATCTGAGAGAAGGCCCTGTGGATCGGCCTGCTCCTGCAGCTATTGTAATTGTAGGTGTCGATCTGGATTATCAGAGGCATCCCCTTCACGCCCTTCTGTGAGGAGAAGTCTGTGCTCAGACAGTTCACTGAGATAAAGACCTAGGAAACAAAAATAAGACAGAAGACAGGGTTCATTTCTAGAATTTTGTGACCTAAAACTAGCAGTGGGAGGGATAATTATCAAAAAGTCGTCATGCATTGGTGATTCCCAATCAAGGTGTACCTCTGCAGTTGCCAGGGGGAACATGGGAAGGTTATTAGCTCAACTAATATGAAAAACATGCAAATTATGATTGATAAAAAATATCATGTATCCTCATATTGACTCAGCTGAACGGGAGTGTATGAAAACTAATTAACGAGCAAGGAGGGAGGTCTAAAGCTGGCGAAAAGCAGTGGATAAGTAGTTGAAAGAGTCAGTAACCCCCCCCCCCAAAAGAGTATTAATTACTTGCCCTGCGTCACGTTGAACTCATGAAAAAAACATTGTTTTTCTTGCGTGCCTCCAGTAAATGAAGAATCCAAGAACAGAGAAAATTCTTGATAAATTGAAGCCATAGGAGTCGGTGTTTCACACAACTCACGCAGTATAATCCAACACTCATTTATCCAGTCGTATCCAAAGGCCTGTGTTTTGCTTCCCAAAACACAGGCCTTTCTGATGGGGAACTGGTCTAAAAGGTTAAGTTATCTATGATCTCATCAAAGCCAAACTCCACTGCAAAAAAACAGTAATTTTACCTTGCTGAACACAGGAGCTTCTGGTGAATCTGTCAGTTACCAATCAATCAGTAAGTTTGCTTGTGATATTGTGTGACTTTGATGAATCCAAATCTTCAGATCTTCCTAAATAAAACACCAAAGTCACACAATAACACACACTTACTGACCGAGGCAGTGGTAGACCTGCAGCTTCCATGTTCAGCGAGGTAAAATTATTGGGTTTTTTCCAATGGAGTGTGGCTTTGAAAAGAGCATAAATAAGTTTCACTTTCAGTTAAGTTCCCTGCTGGAATGGACTGTCAGTTACTGGAATTACTGGGAAGTAATTAGCATACTGAATAAATGAGACTCAGATTATACTGCACGATTTGCATGAGAGTTTGTAAACAGATGTTTTGACATAGTTTTGCTTTTGTTTAACATGGTCCCCTCTTTTTCAACTCACCAAGAATTTTCTCCACCATTGGATTCTAGCTCATATGAGAAAAACTTTTTCTTCACAATTCAATGCAACACCTGCCGAGTAACTGATATACAAATGGTCATATTTATTAGTATTTTTGTAAGCTAAAAGTATGACAGTTAAACTGTCCAGAATCTGCCATTTCAAGTGGCAGTGGTAAAGAACCTTGGCCAAACCAAACTTAACACTAACAGTTCAATTGTATGAAAGCATTTTTCAAAAAATATCAACTTTTTATATGATTAATAGAGTTTAATAACATCAAGTTTAAAATACATTCATTTTTGTTGTTGTTTTTTGTTTTTCTATCATTGTGTACTTGTTTGGTGGTTCTTAGTGTGTTTTTGTTTTAACAGTGGGTCTATGTATTGCTTCGGTTTTCAGTATTGAAACAATAAAAAAATACTGAGGGGAAAAAAATACATTCAGATGAACATATTTGCAACACGTCAGGTGATGTCACGGTACCTGAGATACAGCTGTGGAGGTCAGAGCAGTCATACATCAGGTTTTGAATATGAATATTAAGATTCCTATACAATAATAGTTTTTAAATCCAATTTCCAGGTTTTTAAAAGAAGTGAAACTACACAGATCACTCAAAATTGACAATGATGGTGAAAAAAAATCCTCCAGTCTTATCCTTTCTACACACTTAAATCATCAGTAGTTGTGAATTATTTTTTGTAGATGGATGGTTCATATGCAAAGAATCCAGGAAATGCATCATTCTAAATTCACTTTAGGTACGTTCATTCATTTTCTGTAACCAGCTGACATTGGGTGAAAGGCGGGGTACACACTGGGTGGATCACCAGACAATCACAGGGCTGACACATAGAGACAGACAACCATTCTCACTCACATTCACACCTACAGGAAATTTAGAGTCACCAGTTGACCTGCATGTGACTTTGGACTGTGGGAGGAAGCTGTGGTACCTGGAGAAAACCCACGCTGACATGGGGAGAGCATGCAAACTCCACATAGAAAGGGCTCTCCCACCCCAGGGTTTGAACCAGAAACCCTCTCGTTGTGAGGTGACAAAGCTGACCACTGCACCATCGTAAAACAATAACTCATTACTTGATATGATGATAATAAGGTACTATTTCATTTTGCCCAGGGAAACCCACTCGCCTGTCAGTTTTATAGCCAGTGTGGCTCAGACGAGGAGTCAGATCTGATGAGGATCTTTGTTCCCTAGTGAATCTTAACTTGACTCATATACAATGCAGTGATGAGTGAGAGGGCCACAGGGTCATGAGTCACAACAGCAGCTGTTCACAAGCTCGAAGCAACACTCAGCCATGCAAATGTGTGCCACCTCCTCTCAGCGCTCCTTATGTTAAATGTTTTATATGCTCACAAATAAGCTTCCAATCTGTGAGAACATACTTGTGAATTATACAGATTGATTATATTGATGCTGAATTACCAGTGGTTTATTGTTGTTCCAGACCTCTCTGTGCCACAGCTTTTAGAAATGCGAGGCTTGGCTCCAAAATCCCTCTCCTACCGGTGCTAAATAATGTAGCAGACAGAGCTGCTGATCTGATGAATCTTTTAAAAGCTTATGAGAGAAAAACAGAATTCATAAATCTCACCCAGATTGCAGTATAGTGCTAAACCATGAAATGCACACTGTAAACAGTACTACGTGTGGTTATCTTCAAACATTTAGCAACATGACGGAACAGGATTCCCTGATTAATGATAATGCCAAATCATCTAAACCAACGTAAACTCCTGATGAATTTTCCAGTTAAACAGGTCCAACAGCCTGAGCAACAGGTCGGCTGAGACGGATAACGGTAGAGATTCCTCACCGCGGCTCAAAAGCAATTTTCCCACTACGCAGCGTCAACAGCATCATGCCTGAACCTGCAGAGGTGAGGGCTGATTGCTGGAAAGGCCTGGAGCACAAATGAGCCTCCTACACACCTCCACAAATTCACACCTCCACAGACCCAAGCCATTCTCTATAAGCACTGGACGTGTTGCTGCTAGCATCTGTGTGTGTGCATGTGTAGGAGGCTTGTTGTGTTTGCACGTACTGCATGTGTGAGCTTTCAAATACCTTCCTAAAAAGAGAAAAGTTCAAGAGGGCACTGCTAAGTGGCTGTTCAGTGCCATCCGCTCAACCAGGCACAAACAAACAAACAAAAAAACAAAGTCATGCTGCAGGAAGCAGCTCATCTCCCCGACCAACACATTTCACCCTCCATTACAATGAGGATGATGATTGTTGCTTGGCAACAGCAGAGCCATGCCAAAACAAAAAGCAAAACTGATCATTTGCACCAAAAAATACCAATTTTATATGTCAGCCCATCACAGCCTGACTGGACTTCCAATTATGTTTGGAAACCAAAATTTCTTGCTGGCACAACACAGAGAGGAAGAGACGGGAGAGCAGTGACATGTTAGGCCACATACTTTCTCACAATAACAGGGGAGGTCTCTCTCATCCTCTTTCTCCTCATGTCCCTGCAGCCCAATCGCCAGAATAAAAATTGGCATTGTACGCTTCTGCAAACCACAAATATGTAACATTTGTTTGTTTCATATGTAGCAGATATGTGCTCTGTGTTGTGAAATTTGGCATTCTTCAGATTTCAACAACGCTTTGTTAATGCTACATTATGTTTAGGCACAAAAACCATTTGGTTATGGTCAGGAAAAGACCATGTTTTGGCTTGAATTACCTAGATTTGTAGAAACAAACACTACTGGAAATGCCCTGATGTCTGCCTAAAATAGACCCAGTTTTGGTGCCACAATTGCGGCTGGAAATACTGCTGATGTCTGACAAAAAAAACACCCAGTTTTGGTGGCACAATCAAGGCTAGAAATGCTGCGATGTCTCACTAAAAGAACATGCTTTTGGTGCCACAATCGCAGAGAGAAATGTGGTGATGTCTTGCTAAAAACACCAAGTTATGTTTATGTTGGTTGGTCTCCACACTGGTCAGCAGCTTGGCAGCTGTCTCGCCTAAGTGTCACACCATTCATCATCTGCTCCATCTCCCAATGATAACACACATGAATCTGAGCTACATAACTGCAGAAATGTTGATATGTTATGTATGAAATGCACAAATGCTATAAATCTGTAGTTTGCAGAAATGTACTATTTTCTTCTGGCAACTGAGCTGTATTTCAAACAACTTTTCACATGTCTATAACAAGACTAAGGACTGTATGAAAATAATTTGGGAGGAGGGCATTTAGGAGAGTTGAATATGTACTTGATTTCAGCCCCTCTGCAAGATTAATTGGAAAAACAAAAACAGATAAAATGGTAACAAATGATGATTTTAATCAATCAGTCATAAAGGTGTGCTTTGCCATATGCACCACACAACATTACTATCTCTGTATCAGAGCTTCATTTCCTCTCCCATCACAATCAGAAGCAGCACCAATATGTCAGTTGGAGGCTGACATGTTGGTCCTAAATTTTGTACAGTCCCTTAGAGTCAACAGCCACGCTAGTGCCTCTGTGAGGCTGAAATTAGGCACTGTAGTGTTTTGGGTGAAATGCTAAGGTTGGCACGACAACATGATCACAGTGACAATGTTTACCATTTTCATTTACCATGTTGGCATGCACACATTTGCTCAAGAGCACCTGATGATCAGGGATAGGAATTGATAAGATTTATTGATACCAATGCCATCATTGATTCTGCTCAAGGTCCAGTTCTTTATTGATTTTTTTTTTATTGATTTCTGATCACTTGTCTGTGTTTAAAAAGTGGGATTACACAGGTGTGAATTGTCAACTGTCATCATCTAAAACTGATTAAATGACAGTATTAATTTTCATGTCGGTTGTCTTATAGTAATCTACTAAGCCTGCCTGTGTGGTGCTCATGTTATTATAACCTAGGACATTCACCTCAGTGTTAGACATGCTGCTCAGGCTGGGAAGCAGTGACGTCATGCGTAGGTTGTCAAATACACAGCACTCCTGGATTTAAACTCCTGTGGCGTGGACAGATATTACAGCATATTGCTGGTCTTTCCACCCTTACTCAAAATGATCATTTTAAAGACACTTTTGGTGTCTTTTATTTTTAAAATGAAGCACAACTTTGAACCGTTTGCTCCTCTCTGCCATGACTATTTCTTGTTGCAGGTTTCCAGCAGTGTAGACACATGAGATTTTGCAATGCACAATAGCTGGAAAAACATGCCAGCACTAATAAAAGGAATTGATACACTCAGAGGCATATGATTGTGATGGATCAGACAATTTGGAACCACTTCTCGATTCCCATCCCTATTGATGATGGCACTAGATGATCTGTCTCCAAAGTTACTTCATCCCGAGGGGAACACGAATGTCTGTATCAAATTTTATGGTAAACCATCCAATACTTGTCAAGACATCTCACTAAACCAAATTATGTTCACTGTCACATGATGAAAAGTAATAAAAAAGAACAATAAAAAGATGTGGGTGTTTACCAGCCAGAGGGGGTCTATCGAAAAGATGCAGTCAGCTTGCACTATGTGTAGTGTAGAATCAAATGTTGTGGGGCTTGAACCCATACTAGGAACTAGAAGTCAGGACGCCTCCACCTTAATGAGTATTACTTAAAGATGAAACAGAGCAATCTGTATCAATTAGTGTAAAGCTGGAATATGTGCGTGAAAATGTGCGTATATTTTCTTTAACTGCTGATGATGATAGCTGAAGGGATGTCTGAAATGTAGTTGCTTTCCATCTAAACATGGTCTGCACCACACTCTCAAAATACTGCTACATTATTGTGGTCAGGTGTACAACGGGAAAAAGCCGATACTGAGTGAACTGTATCATCTGAACACACTGAAAACAATTATAGTGGAATGAAGGTCTATGCCAAACAGTAAATATTTATCCACAAACCCACAAAGCTACAATTACCTTTCTTACAATGAGCCTGTTTGTGGAGTCCTCATTATGTTTGAGCTGAATGGGAGCCACAGCCACAGTCTCCTGAGCCCAAAACACCCTGAGGGGGGGTTGATGCTGTGTGTGTGGGTGTGTATATGTGTACATGTTGTATGCCAATTGTCTTTATCCAACTGACCACTTTTACAGAGGTGAAATCTGAGTAGCTCTTTTCAGGGTCTATAGCAGCATGTCTGTGATTCAACATAATGACCCGAGAGAGACCAAGAGGGGCATCCTGTGTCATGGAGGACAAAGGGGTTGAGGGTGGACGGAGGGGCCTGGTATATGCTCCACTTACTATTCTGTGGTTTCATGAAACAACATTTTCCACAAGTGGCTATGAGAAACACAAGAAAAATATAACTAAAAACTAATTAAAAAAAACTAATTTTTTACTTTCTGTGTGTGTGTGTGTGTGTGTGTGTGTGTGTGTGTGTGTGTGTGTGTGAAAGTTAAGGTAAGAAAATAAATTCCCATTCACTTGTAGATCATTATTTTTTTGCTTTGACTTAAACAGCATGTTCCCCTGTGTTTCTGTTGCTTTCTTACCTTAGCTACTTCACTGACATCCCATGTGAAAGAGACAGCATTGTAGGCGATTTCCTCCACGTTCCCGATCGTGCTGAAGCTCTCCTTGTAGTCGGCTGCATGCAAAGTGAAGAGAAAACTGTTTCAGTGGGTGTTAGATCCTCGAGTTTGGTGTCAGCTCTAATTTTAACATTTCACAGCTCTCTCAAAATTGTGGAATAAACAACAAAATTATTTTATCAGTGTAAAAATTCTGCATTACGAGTGAAGGCCCTGCATTTAAAATCCCAAAAAAATGTAACCAAGTATCAAAGGTCCGGCAGAAAAATAGCCACTGTGACTGATATATTGACACACGTATTCATTAATAGATTGTACATTCTGCTGCCTCAGTGTTTACGTAGCGTTTTGCTGTTGTAGCTGGGCAAAGTGGAACTAGTTAAAGGAATATTTCACCCCCCAAATGACCCTTAATTACGTCAAATTTGTCTAATAACCTTTTTTTTGCATGTTTCCATTGATCAAAGGATCAATAAACTGTGAAAAATGTTGATGAATTGAAGTCATAGGGGTCTATGTTTAACACAGCAGAACTACATCAATACATCTGTTAACAAACTTCCACATCTCGTGGAGTATAATCCAAGTTTTATTTATCTAGTCATATACTCAACACTCCCCAAAAACATACATTTTTGCTTAAAACTTTTCTAATGAAAACTTAACTGAAAGTGAAACTTATCCATGCTCTCTTCAGAGCCAGACTTCATTGACAAAAATGGTAATTTTACCCACCCTGAACATGGGGACTTCTGCTCTACAGCTGCTTAAAACAAATACTTAAAAATAAATGAAATACAAATAATAGGATTAATAAGGATTCATCAAAGTTACACAATAACCCCACAAAACAACCAATCCAGGCAGAGGTAGACCAGCAGCTCCTGTTTTCAGCAAGGTAAAAGTAGTGATTTTGTCAATGGAGTTTGGCTTGCAAGGTTAGAAGAGTCTTACTTTGAGTTCAGTTCCCTGTCAGGAAGGGCTGTCTGTTTGGGAAGTACTGAGCATATGACTGGATAAATGAGACTTGGATTATACTGCTCGAGTTATGTGAAAGATTGTAAACAAATGTTTTGATAGAATTTTGCTATTGTTAAATGTAGACCCCTATGGCTTAAATGAATTAAGAATTTTCTCCTGTTCACATTTTTGGATTCTTTGCTCACTGGAGGCATGCAAGAAAATGTGAGAGTTTCTTTTCAAGCATAACACAACATTGGGTGAGTGACTGACATACAGTCATTTGGGGGTTGAAGTATTGCCTCAGACTACTTAGTATTCTGTACTTTTCTGTAGTTTGGAGCAGTCATTCCAATCCTGGAGGTCAGACCCCTCCCAAGGGTCACAAGACATATCTGAGGGGTTGTGAGACGTTTATGGGGTTGAAAAGACACCTTTACCTCTGTGGACACTTTATTTGAATGATACAAAAAATGGTGGAACTGCTTTGATGATTAGGGGTCACAAAAAATGTTACAATGTTGTTAATTTCTGATTCCTCTGTTTGCACTCATTTTGCAGTTCATCTTAAATACAGTACCTATACCTATAGATATCTATATCTGCTATATTTTCATCCATGAAACAATTTTCCCACAAATCAAGTTCCAGATTAGGAAAAATTCCAATAAGGCTACTGTTACCTCCTTAAACACACAGTCTCTCATCACATGGGCTTATTATCACCTGCCTACTTTAGGTTAAAGATTTTACCAGGATACTGGCATGAACTTGCCACAAACAAAACCACCACAGTGTCTGACATCTCTGCCTCATTCCATTCAACCACAGGTTGAGGCCTGCCTCTTGCTGATCGTACAGGATATGGCTTCAGTCCAGGCCCCCACCTATTTCTCCTGTTAACGCTTATGCAAATGCAATCCCATTGGCTGCCTATTCCCAGTGCTCTTGTGGGAATGAAGGATTGACAGTTATTCAAATTGTGTCCTGGAGGCTCCTACAGGTTTGCCACCTGCTTTGAGCTTAGGTGTTAAAATAACTCAGTGTGATATTCAATACCAAAGTTTGTGTGCCATTTTTGTATTTGGGCCTATTCTCCATCTGTTCTACTTACAACCCCATCAAGCCATGAAAGTTGGTAATCATCTTACCAATGTCCAGGACTCTCTGTTTAGCAGTGTGCTGGCGGGAGTGCCAGTATTTCCAATTCTTTAGCTGCTCGTCTCTGCACTTGTCTTCCCCAAAGACAACCATGATAACACTCTGAGGTGGAAGCAAAGATATTAGGGACATATTACAGTATATTCAGGCTGAAACAGAATAAAATGAATTAAAAAAAAAATTCCAAGTTTAACAAGATTTCACGCGACCAAACTATAAGGTAAATGTGAAATCCTCAACCTCTACGCTTCCAGCCCATGAACTATCTCACCTCCCTTACCTGCACAATAGTGTCCCCCTGCAGCTCAGAGCCTTCCATGGTGCATTGTTTATTACTGGATGGGCCCCCATCAGGTCCATGTGATGCCGTTGGCCCACTCACCGGCACTTTGCCTCTGGGCTGACATAAGGACGAACCGAAGCTAGCCTTCGACAGTGTCAGAGCATAGAACTGGCCCCGGTTCAGGTAGGCCATGGGTCCTTCTCCCTGTCGAGGCCGCAGAGACATGCTGGCCTCCAGATAGTACTGGAAGCTGTGACTGGAAGAATATAAGCATGTGTAGGGCAAACTTCATGACAATACAGTCTCCTCCTATGGGTTTAAGAATATCTTATTTTATGATATGCACAGATACAAATTTAAGAACTAATCATGAAAAGAAGGCTGTTGCAGCAAGACGCAATTCTTGTGGCACTCTTAAGGGATAGCTCAGATTATTCAAAGTTGGGCTGTATGGGGCACTAATCCATAGAGAGTATATTACAAACAGATGACACACCGCCCATTTGGAGAAGCAGGCTGGAGTCCAACATGGAAGCTAAGCAATCTAATGCTATGGAGGGGTCAGCAACAAAACATATTTTAGCCACTTAAAAGAAGTCCCACCAAAAAGCAACCATATCAAATTACATGTATGCTATATTAAGAGTATTTTCACTGGTCAATCTGAATGTCAGACAGTGATTTCCAACAGGGAAATGAATCCATTACAGTGCTCTCTTCAAAGCCAGACTCCTTAAGGAAAAAAACAGTGATTTAAAATTGCTGAACACAGGAACTGCTGGTCTACCGCTGCATTGAACAGTTATTTTGTTTGTGTTATTGTGTGTCTTTGGCATTTAAAAGGGTTAGTTCTGATTCACCAGTGTCACACAATAACACACACTCACAAACTGATTGAAGCGGCAGTAGACAAGCAGCTGCCATGTTCAGTGAGGTAAAATTACTGTTTTTCTCAATGGAGTCTGGTGGCTTTAGATGGGGAACTGAAGCTGTCAACGGCTTCCCTGTTGAAAGGAAAGGTAAAGCAGAGAAAATACTCTCAATATATCATACACTTAAACTGATGTTAATCATCATCATGTTAATCTTTACTTGTGATTTATCAACATTAACAAAAGTAGCTATAGATTATTGGAAGCCTTATCCTTTGCACCTGATAAACACTTGTATCAAAACATACTGTGCACTTGAAAAATCTAATCTGTATGTTTAATGGTGTCACGTATCTGTAAATTTTAACTTACAGTGGCAGGCTGTGGTGAAATTCATCAACTCCTGAGGAGGGACTTGTGTGGTACATCTGTTAGAGAGATAATACTGTGAGTTTCAGAGGAAAAAAAAAGCACGAAACTGCCACTAACAGAGCAAAACAATCCAACAGATTTGAACCTGGTTCACAAAGCAAGGTAGCGACCACCTCTACCTCACCCCCCTTGTAAAACAAGCCTCACCTCTCCTTCCACAGTGTCCTCATATGTGCTGTCTGGAGTGCTTCTCTGTTCCTCTTTCAAATACCCCGCACAGGACAAATTATAGTGGCTCTGCTCATAAACCATCCTTATCTGCTCTCTGGGTTCTTCTCGGTAGGAACCTCCAGAACAGGACACTCCCATGGACGTCTGGCCCTCTGTTTTCACCAGAGCCCGAGTCACCCCACCTCCACCTTTACCATCTCCTCCTCTGGTGTCACCTGTGAGGCAGGTGGCTCCGTATTTGGAGCCTTGATGTTCTGTGGTGGCGCTGTTGTTTAGGGAGAGGTTGACAGGCATGGATCTGAGTGCCTGAAGATGGTGCTCTAGTATCTCCAAGCTCCCACAGTTTTCAGGTGCAGCAGCAGAGGGGTCTGTGGGTTTAACACCACTGGAGGTGCGTCTCCTCTCTCTGGGGACCTGACAGGGTTTAGCAAAAACAAATAATAAGACAAAGATAAACATAAACAAAGATAAGATTTTGAATATATATAATAATATATAATATTTCCCAGGGGCCCATTGTCTGATAATCCGCCCCTGATTCATAACATATGTTTAAATCGTCTTGCTGTATCATGACTATTTTGACTGTAATATCAGACTTTCCGCACCTTGTAGTAATCGTACAGCAGTCCCAGTGCTGCTGCGCTGTCCTCATCTCCATTGATGCTCATCATGGCCTTAGTGGCAGCAGTCAGTGGGTTCTCCAAGTAACTCCTCCACGCCTCATCCTCGCTGCTGAACACCCTGCGAGAGGGTACCAGCGCTTCATTTGGTACCACCACCAACAGGCGTTTACTGAAAGGACATTGGGAAGAAACAAAACGCCATGTTGTTACTGTAAAGTCAATCTGTCATCAACAGCAGCTACGTCTGCCAAGCCACCAGCTCTGCCCCAGGCTGTTTCTCACCAAACTTCCATCTAATTGCCTGCTCTATGTGAGGCGTGTTTATCTAAGGTCACTTCTGTATATCACATTTAAATAACAAAAAGATGTAGTGATTCAGCTCTGGAAATGTCAAGAGGATGGGAAAATTACTTTTAAGTGTGTCATTTTTGAAACATCATTCAGAGAGGCTGGCAAGAAGGACACACATCACACTGTTTTAATATTCACGGTGAAGTGAAATATTTTGCAGTAATTATAGCACATATTAAAACAATAACACTTAATTAGAACTCAAATTACAATGAGTTCTCCTTATACACAATCATATTAGTTTTGGTAATTTCTGCAGTGTCTGAGAAGCATTTTGAGTGTTTTACCTTTTGCACTACTACTCCATAAAAAGCAACTCTTTATCAAGTAAATGTTAAAAGCATAAACTATATTAGCTGTGGGGGTTTTAAACGAGAACGATTCTGCTGCCTATGTGCAAATAACAAAGAGACAAAAGACATCTAAAATATGTTAAGTAGCCTACTTTTAAAATTGTAGTAAAACTGACAGTTATTACCCGCGGTGCTAATCTCCTACCTGTCCAGGTCCATGTTGCCTCCAGGACTCTCCGGCGTTTTCTAGGACTTGCTTGAGAAACTGGACTTTCTAGTTAGTGCAGGTAACTTTCTGTGGGAGAAAACCTGGCGCACGAGAGGCTGGCTCTATTTAACCTCTCAGTCAAAACAACCAATAAAAAACCTCTGTAACCGTGCGTAGGCCTACTAAAATATACTCTTACGTCTTTAATGTCGGATATAATTTGAACCAACACTGACTAAATAAAAGAGAGCTACATTTCTAGCATGGGCCAGGTTTGTATCCTGTCTGGAGAAGTTGCTAAATTAAGAGATAGGGACTGTAGCATCTTAAGAGGCAGGATAAACAAGGAAACAAAAGCCGCCTTGCTGATTGGATAGATGTTCCCACACAGGTGGCATAGTCGCTTTCCCATTGGTGGACACGGAGGGGAGGGGCGTGACCTAAAAAAACGAGGAAAAGGAGGACACGTTAAAGTTAAAATTCAGTCTGATAGTGGTGTGTTTTTCCTTCACGGCTGTGCTCTGCTGCAAACTGTTCTCTTACGTGAAAGGGGGTAAATACTTTAAGGAAGTGAATGACAACATACTTGCTCAGTTGGGAACGTTTTAAGATATTATGTTAATATAATCAGAGGTAACATGGTGTTTCACTGATAGGAACTCCGCCCCCACAACCCTGCTGATCGTTTTGACCCACTAGATGAGACTAAATGTATGATTCTACCACTGCGAAAATTAGAAGAATACCCAGTTCAAAAGTTTGTATCATAAGCGAATATTCCAAGCAGTTTATGCTGCCTTTATAATTGTACAGGTTTTAATTTGCAGTAGGAGGAAGGTATGGGTATTTTTTAATTCTTTATATATATATATATATATATATATATACATATATATATAAAATCAGTGTTGGTTCAAATTATATATATGTATATATATATATATATGAACATTATATACACAGCACTATCCATACCAGGGGTACATATTTACAAAGGAAAACAAAAAGAAAGGAAAAAGAGAGGAAAAAATAACAGAAAAGTAATATCAGTCCAGAATACTGTCTGATTTGTTCATATGGAATTTATCAAGTTCGTTTTTATTGTCTTTTTATTCTTAAGGACTCTTACTGCAGTGCCATAATGTTGTAGTTCTTGACATAAAAGTTCAAGTTTAGGTTTGGAGTCTGCCTACCTCTTCTTGTGAATGTGGAACTTTCCCCATAATAATAAAATGTATTGTAAAATAAATAAATGAACAAATAAATAAAAAATCTTTTTCCACCTTATTACTTTCAAAGCACACAAAATGTCTTTATCCTGCAATTTAATTTTTTGCCCAGTTTTTCCTCTTATGTAAAGTTGAACATCCACCCAGAATAATCTGGTACAGATACAGTGACACAATAAATAGCAGCTTGTTTCTTCTTTAATTCACATAAAGTACAAGAATATTCAATATCAAGTCCAAATCTCCCCACTGTCTTTTTTTTTGCTACATATATCCAATGCAGGCCTCTTAATACTAGCACAGAATTTGTCCCCAACTAGCCAAATTATCTGCCAATCAATGTCATCATAAATTGAAGCCCAAGAAAATCTAACTGGGGCAGAGTTACAGCTTGTATGCAATTCCTGATGTGTTTGTTTGAACATTTATTCTTGGTAACATCAACTTCTCCAAGGAATATACCTCTATCAGATATGTTGCTGATTGAATCCTCAATTGCTGCACTTCTCAAAAGCTGCAGCACCCCCCTTGGCAAAGCATTAAAAACTACAGTATATTCTTTGGGTGAAACTGGTAGAGTGAATTTGGAGAGGAATTCATTATACATCAGTATCTCCCCCTCAGCATTAACAAGTTGTTTTACCAATATAATGCCATTGTCAACCCATTTTCCATAATAAAGAGATATACTTTTATATTGAATATTCTTGTTGTTCCAAATGTAATAATTACTTGGTGAAAAAAAAGTATGTTTGTACATAATTTTTCATGCCAGCAGAGCTTGTTTATAAAAATTGGCTAATTTTACATAATTTGTCAACTTTGTTATTACATTTTAGTTGAAATTTAACTCCATCCTTTAAATTTAATATATATGTAGGGAACATATTCCAAATGCAATACTTTTTCTTCAATCAAATTAGTTTATAATTTTACATTAAAAGTATTATTTTAAGTTCGAAAACTAAGTACCTCCGCTGCCATGCGACATAGAATAACTTCTCAAATAATGACATCTATTTCTACAAATGAAATTGAATAAAATCTTATCTTTTTTTTTTCTTCAATATTACAGTAAGCTTTTCTAGTGATCAGGACACATAGACATACCTTGGGACACCCTCAGCTCTAGATGACAATACTGCCGTTTAAGATAAAATCTCTCATCAATCACATATTATACCTTCTCGTTATTTAGGAAAGTACAGTGGCCGGTCTGAGTAAACTCGGCCTATTGTTGTCTGTACCGTGACACCTTGTGGTAGGCATTCCATTTTGCACCAAGCAGACAGAGAATGTTGAGCAAATAGTCACCTATACATGTGGTTTTCAGAGTTGTGTTTTTATGGGTAAAGGGCTCCTTTTACACTCATAAACTCTGGTACATTCGTATTTAATGCTGTTTTTTTATTATTATTTTATCTGCTTTATTTTATCTGCTGACGTTGAAGCAAGAGAGGATGGAACGTGTGCTGCCTTTATGTGCTGTCGGAAATGTTCCTATCCCACCCATATCCCTGCAACATCAACTGCAAGGCGTAGGCCTATTTGTGAACGCATCTGTCGCTACCACTGACAACACTTGAAAGCCGCACAGTGCAGGGCATGCGCAGAAGCGCAGAGTGAGGACAAACCAGTAGAAGCTGCGGAAGGTCCAGAGAACTTAATATAGCGTTTCTTTAATTTTACTTTGGTGGCTATCGTCAACAATACATTTATTTATCACTGGTAAGGCACTTACAAAATGTGTATTACCACTCTTAATGCTTAATATCTATCAGCATTCCTATTATCTGCATGTGCTCTAACCTGGCGTCGGCGATAGCAACCGGCTAACAGAATGCTTGACTCTCCAGATTATTAGGAAATTAAATTGATGTTTTATTTCTTCTATAAACGTACTAGGAGATGTGAGTTTATGTTCATAAGACGACCCTGTCTTCCACACTATACCTTTGCAACCGTCGCTGCTCGGTGGTTGGCTGAAGTTGAGCTAAACCAGTCCTAGCGGATACCGTTAGCTAAGGTTAGTGTTAATAGCCGTATGAGAGCAGTGCATGGCGGGGACTGACCTCACAGCACACATAGTGCTCTTGGGTGGAGGGCATTTTTAATGGAAAAGGTTGCCGCGTAAGTTAATGTGAAGTTACAGCCATAGACAGCAATGGGCACTCCCGTCCAACGCACACTTTTTGGGATTACTAATTAACCCCAGTGTATTGAAAGACTATCGGTCCCTCCAACGTTAATATCAGTCACAAACAAAACCATATCACTGACCTAGTTCCAATAGTCTGTCTATAATAACTTTAAATATGTGCAGTCTGATTTTCTTTGGGGAAATTTCCAAGTTAATTGCCTTATTCATGTGACCCAAAAAAACAGCAATTAACCTAGTTTTTGAAGATGTTTCCAGCCACTGCTTTCTTTCACATTTGAAGTGTGTTGATCCTAAAGACAGCTGTCCTTAAATTGTAAATCATCAAGGTGGCTTCATCAGAAGCCTCAGGTGGTGTAATTGCTTAGTGTTTCCAGGCGGTGGTCCTTCAGTCCTTCCGTGCTTTACATTTTCTTCTCCATCTGCTTCACAGAAGTCATTGTGTGCAAGCTAGGTTTTGTGGTAAATTAAGTTAATGGCTCATCACCTTCTCCATGGTGTTGTGCTGATCACATTCCTGTATAATTTCTTCAGGTCTAGCGTCAGATATGGCCCGTGGGCACCAGAAGTTCCAGTCCCAGCAGAAGAATGCCAAAAAGCAGGCAGACATCAAGAAGAGTAAAGGCCATGACCAGAAGGCAGCAGCAAAGGCTGCTTTAGTATACACCTGCACCGTGTGTCGGGTATGTGCCTAGGCGGTAAACAGAAGCAAGAATAAAATTATTCTTCTATGAGCTTGATACCATTTAACCGTCAAGTTAGGATAGAAATTAGTGGAGATGATACATGTCGTTGTTCGATACAATGAGTAGTCTAAGTAGGATTCAGGCAAGCCTGGTACCCCATCATTTCACACCACAGATTGTTGTAAACATACTTCCCAAACCCACCACTTTCAGTGAAACACAGCAGGTCCACAATCCCTGCCTGTGTCATCCTTTGGGGATTATAACCACTTATAGTTTATGCTCTTGTAGACACTCTGAAAGTGTTAAAAAGCCCTCAGAAAATGGTTGAAGAGGCTCTGCCCAAATTTTTTATCTAATCGAGACTGGCTGACAGTCACACCCTCCTCAGTAATTGTCCAGATGCACATTGCAGGTATGAAAATAGGCAGAACTCCAAGTGCTTTGTGAAGTCTTCTCTGCACATTCCTTTTGTCTCTACTTCCACCAGTGTCTATGTTTGCTGCTAAATTGCACTCACTCCTGCAGCACTCCTGTGCTCAGCGGCTGGGACAGATATGTGCTGATATGCCAATTCTTGCATACTTCCTGTCCATACTTTCTAATGAACACTCAACAGGAAAAGTGGCTATGTGTATGTCACCTTTAAATGCAATAATTTATTTGCTTTCGCCCCTTAAGTGATCTGTTGTGCAAGTGATTATTGACAACCAGCCTCTCACATCACCTATTAAAGTAGAGGTTCTGAAAAAACAAGTTGGCATTTTTATCATGGTCGACTGTGCGTCTTTTGACCCGTCATGTGACTTTGTTGTGAAACTACAGGTATCTATGGCGCTGTTGGTGTACCTGGGCAAACTGATATAATCAGATGAGGAAATACTGAAAATAAGCAAGACTCTGCTGAACGCCTTGTATATTGATAGCATTTTTTAAGTGTGCTTTTCAATTACTGTTTGTTTAAATGTATATTTTCAAAATTTTCACTTTTTCTTTCTCACACCTTCTCAGACACAGATGCCCGACCCAAAGACCTTCAAGCAGCACTTTGAAAGCAAACATCCAAAGGCCCCAATGCCCCCGGAGCTGGTTGGTGTGGAGGCGTAATAGATTGATCTTTCTTTCAGTAAGACAGTTGTGGTTGATTCCGGACAGGCTTCTACATTTTGCAATGTTTTAGATAAAATATCTTCAGTCCAACTTCAATTATTCCCCTATGCTGCCTAATTTAGATACGGTGTATGCGTGTTTTATGCAGGTGTGTGACTGGCCCAAGGTCTTATTTCCAAATTGGAGTTTTTATAAAACTATCCTTAACATGCCAGAATTTGGCCGAGGGCCAGTAGTGAAGGTAGACACACTGCAGATAGCTACCCTCTTTTTGGCCTGTGCCAAAAATGTATATGTTTTTATCTCTGATTGTATGCAATATTTCTATCTGATCATTTCAAAATGTTATGCTGACAAGACTAGCTTGTCCGTGGGCTCTACCACCATTACACCACCTCAGGGCTCCTACAGTTTCAGGACAAGCTTTGAACTCAGAAGAAAATGTGAACTTGGCACTGGCTCAGCTGAACAAAGTCATAATACTGACATGATAATTGGAAGTCATCTGCATCCAAAGCCAATGTACTGTGAAACCCATTATGGATTTTGGCTGAATCTGATTTGTGATGTGCCAGTATTGGGCTCGTAAATCTAGTTTATTCAGAATAGTTTTGGAGTTCAGTGTTCTCAGACACTTATTCAAAATCATTTAACCATTAATTTTTAAAAAAAAAAATTTTTTTTTTTTTTTTTAGTAGATTCAGATTTACTTCCAGTTGTTTTTGTTGATATGAAGAATATATTAAACACACTGTGCTACATGGGCGCTGAAATTGTGTGTTGCATTGCCTCAGATCCTCATGAAATGTGTCTAGCTCATGTCCACTGTTAAACTTTCTCATGTGCAACAGAGTTGTAAAAGTCGACCAGAGAGGGCACTACAAGTCTGCACACAGCAAACCCTTCCATGACACAATTTCCTCGACTCATATGACTGCATAAAACATTTATATTATATTCACCCTGTTAGACGTGGTCTGTTGACTGAATTGGGGTGAAGATAAAGGTTAACACTGGATGTTTTAAATGATAACGCAATGATCTTCTCCTCTTCTCCCAGTTTGTCATTGTAATAAGTATGTGGTATAATTGTGTGCACCACCTTAGTGTTTGATGATGATTTAGTTCATCACTTTTGTATTTTGCAGTGTAACATGTCTCACACTGTCATCTCAAAGGCATATGTGAAAACAATCCCAAGTACAGTCTCACACTATTTTGTGTTATCCCATCACGATGGTGCAAAAGTATTTCAACTCTTGCCCTGCATTAAAAGTCCACGTTACACTGTAAGTTAGCTTTGGTTCCGAATTTTATATTAGTTTATTTTTCCTAGCATGCTAACAGAGATTTAATTTATAGAAAGGAACTATTTTCAAAACATTTAGACCTACTGTTCATTAACCACTGACATTGTATCACTGTGCTAAAGTCTGGACTGACTACCAGGCATGTTTTTACTTTTGTAATAATCATATCTTTGTCCACACAATGTTATGTATCCCCTTTTAATAAAGGTGTTACTTTTATATGAACCATTTTAAGTTGTGGTTTTTTTTAAATCATGTATAAACGTATATATGTTTGACTGTTTGCGTTAGGTTGTTGTAGCCTCTACCTGCTGTATGGATCATTAGTGTAATGCTGATTCAGACCTCACCTGGTTGAGACTGATGTGTATTTATATCATAAACATTACAGTTAACACTAATGCGCCAATTACATGTGATAAGGGAATGCAATGAAAGTGGAAATTCACTTATAATGAATTGCACTTTCTCATCTACCTCTACTCTAAAGTCCTTTCAGTTAGTGCGCTAAACCTAATAAATTATAATTGTTTTATTAGCTTTTCACGTTACACCCTGATGAGAGAACAAGACTCTTGTTGCTCGTCCACGAAGTGTTGATAAAACCAATTCTATATTTAAGAACAAGAAATGTAGCATGGAGGTAATAATGAATAACTGCTTCAGTGGGAATGTTGCAAGAACTGACGAACACCAATAATGTTGGTTCTTATTTAGTAACACACTTGGCATTAAAGTATTAAATGGTTGCTTCAGAAGATCTGTGTTGCCAAAGATATGTCCATCCATCATATATATATATATACAGTACAGGCCAAAAGTTTGGACACACCTTCTCATTCAATGCGTTTTCTTTATTTTCATGACTATTTACATTGTAGATTCTCACTGAAGGCATCAAAACTATGAATGAACACGTGGAGTTATGTACTTAACAAAAAAAGGTGAAATAACTGAAAACATGTTTTATATTCTAGTTTCTTCAAAATAGCCACCCTTTGCTCTGATTACTGCTTTGCACACTCTTGGCATTCTCTCCATGAGCTTCAAGAGGTAGTCACCTGAAATGGTTTCCACTTCACAGGTGTGCCTTATCAGGGTTAATTAGTGGAATTTCTTGCTTTATCAATGGGGTTGGGCCAAGAAACACAAGGAATGGACATTAGACCAGTGGAAATCTGTGCTTTGGTCTGATGAGTCCAAATTTGAGATCTTTGCTTCCAACCGCCGTGTCTTTGTGAGACGCAGAAAAGGTGAACGGATGGATTCCACATGCCTGGTTCCCACTGTGAAGCATGGAGGAGGAGGTGTGATGGTGTGGGAGTGTTTTGCTGGTGACACTGTTGGGGATTTATTCAAAATTGAAGGCACACTGAACCAGCATGGCTACCACAGCATCCTGCAGCGACATGCCATCCCATCCGGTTTGCGTTTAGTTGGACGATCATTTATTTTTCAACAGGACAATGACCCCAAACACACCTCCAGGCTGTGTAAGGGCTATTTGACCAAGAAGGAGAGTGATGGAGTGCTGCGGCAGATGACCTGGCCTCCACAGTCACCGGACCTGAACCCAATCGAGATGGTTTGGGGTGAGCTGGACCGCAGAGTGAAGGCAAAGGGGCCAACAAGTGCTAAACACCTCTGGGAACTCCTTCAAGACTGTTGGAAAACCATTTCAGGTGACTACCTCTTGAAGCTCATGGAGAGAATGCCAAGAGTGTGCAAAGCAGTAATCAGAGCAAAGGGTGGCTATTTTGAAGAAACTAGAATATAAAACATGTTTTCAGTTATTTCACCTTTTTTGTTAAGTACATAACTCCACGTGTGTTCATTCATAGTTTTGATGCCTTCAGTGAGAATCTACAATGTAAATAGTCATGAAAATAAAGAAAACGCATTGAATGAGAAGGTGTGTCCAAACTTTTGGCCTGTACTGTATATATATATATATATATATATATATATATATATATATATGGACATAAATATATATTATGGATGCTGCTGATGTCAAGACAAGAAAACTCATAACACATGGAGGGTTCCAGCCAAAGTCCAGCACCCTGAGACTATGAACAGCAAAAAGAGGGAGGGCGCAGATTTGTGAAACAAGGAGTATCCAGTATACCCTGAGCACCAGATCCATAGAGGCAGTGGTCTACCATAGCAGACAGGGCCCCAGGAGCAGGCTGTGCAAAGAGGGCCCTGAGACAGTCTAGTACATAGTAGCAGAATGTAATCACACAAGTAGCTGGAATAGTTTACAAGAACATCTGTGCTGAGTATGAACTAGAGTCTTCAAGTTCCAATGAGACACAGCACCGAAAGTGGTTGAGAATAACAGGGCTAAGATCCTGTGGGACTTCAAGTTCCAGACTGATAGCAACTGCTAGCTAACCAACCAGACAAAGTGGTCAATGATAAGGAGCAGAAGAGGGCAGTCATGGTAGCTGTGGCAACACCAGCTGACAGTAACATCAGGGAGAAAGAACATGAAAATACTGAGAAGTACCAGGGGCAGAAGGAACAACTGGAACAGATGTGGAAGGTGAGGTCCAGATTGGTCTCAATGGTAATAGGAGCATTCAGGGCTGTGACCCCAAAACTGGGAGAGTGGCTTCAGCAAATTCCAAGTACAACATCTGACGTCTCTGTCCAGAAGAGTGCAGTCCTAGGAACAGTTAAGATACTGCGCAGAACCCTCAAACCCCCAGACTTCTGGTAGAGGACCCCAGCTTGAGGAAAGACAAACACCACTTGTGGTAATGGTTACATTCAAGTCTGGGGCTTGATAGTATGACTTCATCAAAAATAGAAAAACTCAAGCATTTTGAAGTTAAACATATCCTCTCGTCCCAACAAATTATGTAATCAAATTGGATCCAAAATGATTACACATATAGTACCTCCATTTGTCACAGATGCGCCCAGATGCAGGTGGAAATTCTGAATATGTACCTACTACAATAACTGTACACTGAAATAATAATCATAAGAACTATTATTAATACCTAATGTAGCACATTCCTAAGCCAGGTTATAGAGTTTGAAAAGTGATTCAAAATCAAGACATAAGACAAGGTTACAAAATGACAGTAGTGGAGGAAAGGACACGTGCAGTTTCTCCTGTTACTTCACAGTTTTTCACTATTTTTCCTTTGTTTTATTGTTTTATGTCCATGTTTGTGTGCCTGCCTGGCAATACGTCCAAAACAAGTTGCTGCAGGAATACTCCTTTGATTTACTATTGTACTTTCATAAAGTTGGGGCACCTACAAAAGACAGATTTAAAAAATGGCCAGGATTGAAGGCTAACACATCCGTGTGCTTTTCACACTTCATGCTCCTAGTTCAGGGCTGAGATAACTTAGCCACTACACACACACACACACACACACACACACACACACACACTGTTATACTAAAGTTAACCTGAGCTCAGAGCTATACAATTCACACTGCACTTCTTCTAACCCTGGGTTATGTCAGTTGACACACATACCACATGTAAACATTCTAAAATTCTTTTGTTAACTAAGCCCCATTTTACACTGGCATCTTTTAGCCCTGGATTAAGTCCATTTTTCAGGGATAACCCTGCAAACACAAGGCTAACCCTGCTCCAGAGCAGGGCCAACAAGCCCTACGCTGATGTTAGGGTTAGCACGCTTGGATTGGGTCAGGATCATGCCAATGTGAAGGATTCCTCAGCCCCAAGCGGACAACTCCCTCAGCCTGGGGCTAAGTGTTGTGTAAAAGGCATGACTTTAAGTCCCTCATGTGGGGCAAACTACAAAACCACTAGATCCTTCATTCCCCATACTGTATGTCAAAAGCCTCTTCCATTAGAGCACTCCTGCCTGGTAACACCTACATTTGTAGGTGAAGAACAGAACAGATTGATTTTTACATGTAAAGGTTTTCTCTTGATGTATGGTTGTTATAGAATACAGAATCTCAGTGGATCTCACAGTATAACAACTGATTATTTTTTTTAATTTAAGGTATGTTCAGACATTCACTGATAAATTTCAGAATGTTGCTGGAAAACACTTCAACGCTCGTAGTCATTTGTAAGTGTGTGTGTGTTCAAGTTCACAGTTGATAGCCAGCCTGACTGAGATCTCACCTAACCAGTTATGTGTCTTTCAATTGTTACCCAGCTTACTTATTTCCTCTACCTGAAATCCCCTTTGGTGATACTAAACTCTCCCTGGACCACACCTTGACAAGGGAGATGGCTCACATTTTTTTGCACTGGTGGCTGTGCATTTTTACCGCCGACACTATTTGATCTGCCCTTAAATAGGTTACAAGCTTGAAATCTTGGCCCAAGGGGAAAACATGTGACAAGGCAAAAATAGCTTCACTCTTTCCCCTTGGAAACCAACCAGAATGCAGAAATAGTAGTTTCTATTAGGCAAGATATACTGTAGCACAGTGTCCTGTGTTCTAGTTTGTGATGCCCTCAGCATCTCAAGCAATTCCAGACACAATTTCACCACTGTGTGAAAAATAAGAACATCTTATTATGTTAGAGAAATATCACTCTGGTAGATAAAGAGCTTGACAGGCTCTAGATAAAATGTGACCCCATCACCAGTTAGCTTCACACAGATCTGTGTCACAGCACCCAATTCGTGGGCAACGTTTAAGGCTTAAAGGGGAACACCATCTGAATTCAGAATTCAAATATATTGTTTCCATGGCCAGGGAATGTTCAATCAGTAATTATGAATATGAGCTACTCTACCTCAAAGCCAGAAAATAGAGTCTCACAAGTCTCAAATGTGTGATATCTGTAAGAAACAGGTCTGGAGGTGCTCCATAATCAATAAATGGGAGCCTAATTTTGTTGACCCACCAAATGTTTTTTTTAAATACCCAAATGAACTTTATTCTATTGTAGTGTTCTCTGTTATGAGACAGAGCATATACACATAAACGTAGCCTATGCAACGTATTTCACCTGGAACATTTTTCACAATCCATTATCAGTGGAGCAGATCCAGACTTAATACCCTATGGCATCACAGATTTTAGTTTTAGCAGCAGAGAGATGTTCATGTTTAGTAATATTTTTGAACTGGCTTAGACCGTAGAAATGATATGTGTGACTTTTGAAAATAGGCGTAGTTCCCTTTTAAAATTCCTGTCAGTGTTAGTCACTATAGTTTCTCCTTCTGTTCTGATACATATTTGTGACGTGCAGTAGGACAAAGGATGGTGTTTGAATCGATATCGACTTTCATATCAATTACTGGGGTGTTTCAAGTTGAGGTTTCCATAAATGTGTGAATCCTTGTACTCAGATGAAACAGCATTACACATTGAATTTAATGAGGCGGGCTTGTAATGCATTTGGGGTTATAAACTGACTACATACAAAAACATCAAACTGTTTTAACAGCGACTGAATTGTTTGTAATAATGTAACTGTAATAATTTGTGGTAATTTGCCTAAAATGGACTAGGGAAGTAATAGTAATGGAGGAAGAAACTACACCTCCCACAATGTCTCGTGTTCGGTTGCCTTGGTACCGTTTGACGTTAGTCCCCCCTGCTCGGGTCGTGCCTTGGGCTGGTGGGATTGGAGGGAAACCCCGTGGACTGCATTCAGACAGAGGGGCTGAGGGAGTCAGCTGTAGCTTGGCACGTCGAAATCACTGCTATCTGCCAGTATTCAGGTATGAATGGACTAACAGCTTTTAAAACTGCACTTTTACGTTTTCATAATTTATCGTTGAGTCTTCGTACTCATCGTAGAATATAGTGGTAATGGAAGCGCATCGGCTCCAGCTAACTGGGGCTGCATGTAGCGACGACAATCATCAGATCCAAGAACAATGGCTAGCTTAGCTACAGTTTGGGATATGTCTAATACCTGGTTTTAGAATGGACAATCATACGGGCGGACATGTAAGGCGGGTCAGGTCGGAAGTTGAAGCTCTGATAGTCTATTGCCTTGACTGCAAACGTTAAACCTGATAACTGAAGTATTTTGTTAATTAGTTGAATGTGTTTGTCGGTTGTTAACTAATGATTATCGTTACTGTTAGGCAGCTGTGATGGGGATGCATTGTCTTTGTCGCGTTTAAATGTGTCCGTTTTTCATCCGGTAATTCATCTTAATCCCAGTTTTAGCTTCCATGATACTACAAATTTGCGGAAAGGGCCAGCAAGGTACAGTTACATCCGTGGCACGGTAACTTAATGTAGCATATTTATTAGGGTGTAGAGTAGGTTTATCCATTTGCAAACTATCAAGAGTGATTCATATCACATCTGCCACCAGACAGCCAGCGAAACTCTGATGCACACCTTTTTGTAAAAGCTTTGCTTCGAACAAACTATGCTACTCATTTTTCGGTTCGTGCTGAACAGAAACGTTTGAAAGTGCGTGTACACATTTATCAAAGTAGCTACAAAAATGGGTGTAACACCTAGCCCATTTAGAAAAGCCGTCTAGCATGGAACGCTTCTGTTTCAGGAAATAGTCGGCGCCATACTGGAAACGGGTCACGAGGGCCTAGCGGTCGCGGTTGCTTTTACATTTCTGCCTTTTATTCGTCTGAACTTGTTAAATTCAAGTAAAGACAAATGAATATAGGCGCTTCTGGTCTCGTTTCTGACAAATACACTCGTGTTAATCAAATTAAAGCGCTGTAATTTAGCACTTTAGTTTCCGTTATCTCGCTTGTTGGGCGAGCCACAGGTAGAGGGATGGGTGTGGTGTCTGTGTAGACGACATAAAGAGGAGACATTGGCGTATACCCTGGAGGCTTGCCAGCAATACATGATCGAGTCCTTCTTGCATGTGTCCGCACCGGCGAATAATCTCTTACAGCCATACGTGACTTAAACTGTAGCTAGAATATTAACGTTACTTTTTGTTGCATAGTTATTTATCGATTTGACTGTATATACACCAAAATACTCGTGGGTCAAGTTGCATCATGTCCACGGGTACATTGCCCGCCCCTGCCCGGAAACTGTTAAAATTCCTACAAAATGATCAAATCTCTTTGCATTCTGTTTTTAGGATTTTGCAAACCTCAAACTGTAAAACACTTTTATGTGATTAAGTGATTTGGATTTTTGCGCGAGTGTTTTGAAGTGGTGTAGTAATGCCAGAATACACAAACAATTTTGTCTTTGTTTAACACGTGCTTCCTGCATTGTATTGTCACAAAAGTCCTCAGTTTGACAGAGAGTAGTAGTTGTGTGTTTTTCTTAAATTGAAACAAATGACAAATTCTTCTGAATAGGACTTGTCAAGTTTAGGAAATTGTCTGCTTTGTAATTTCAGAAATTTTATAATGTTTTCTAGTTTATTTGTGGGTGTGTATTTTAACTCTCTACATAGAGTGTTTTCTGAATTAGGTATTTTCCCTGTATGTCAGGACAGATTTTGAGCACATCACACTACATGCACTCTGGAATGGAAAAAAAGCCATTGATTCTGTGAAACCCCGCTGGCTATTAGGAATGGGTCGAACGAATGTAGGCTATTGATCTAGTAATGAGAATTCCTGTGTGTTGAGTGTTTGTGTCAAGTCTATGCAAGTACTGCATTTACATTATATCTGCTGGTAACTTACTTTTCTCCTCTTACCAACCTATAACACTCAACACTGCGTAGTAACTTGCAGGGCCAATACAGTGCTATGATTCAGTGGCCGATAGTAGTATTGCAACTTTGCTCAAATCAGAAGGCTCACAAGCCTACTTTAATGCAACTGCGTCTTTACTCACCTTATTGAGTTTACAAAGATGCATTTAAAAAAAATATTTTATATTTTATTTTATTTAGCTTAAGCATAGTCAGTGTACTCTTGCTTTTGGGCTCACTTTATGCATGTAATTGACAACTCTTACTGCTGCCCTTTCACTTCCATAACCTTAGAACTGCAGCAAGTCTCAAAAAAATAGTTGCATCATAAGCCTCAACTTAAGTTAAACCAACAAATGATTTCTCTTTGCTGATAGTTGAGACACCCATTAGCCTCGTTAGTTGCTCTTGACAGAGTGTCAAGAGCAACTAACTACAATGTTTTAATTGTTTTTGCTGTACCCATTACTAATGGTTTGTTCTGGCAAATAGATACTGATCCAAATATAGAAAGAAAAAGTTGTCTCATAACTCACTGAATTGACCACCAGCTGTCCTCCTTTCTTCTCTGCTTTTGTTTGTCCAGTGAGCAGTCATGTGTGAGGCACCCCAGAAGGAACTGGTGCAAAAGGCCAAGCTAGCTGAGCAGGCCGAGCGCTATGATGACATGGCCGCAGCAATGAAGGCTGTGACAGAAGATAGTGATCAACTGTCAAACGAGGAGCGGAACCTGCTGTCAGTCGCCTACAAGAATGTGGTGGGTGCCCGCCGCTCCTCATGGCGTGTGGTCTCCAGCATTGAGCAGAAGGCTGAGTGCAGCGAAAGGAAGCAGGTCATGGCCAAAGAGTACCGGGAAAAGATTGAGAAAGAGCTGAAAGACATCTGCCAAGACGTGCTGGTGAGATTGATAACATTTAATTCAACTTTGGTAGCTTTATCTATCTGTTAAAGCTTGTCGTCATTTAGGCATAGGTGTCCTTATCAATTTTATATGTCAAGATGCATGTCTGAAAGAGGCTCATTTGTCACAATAGGGTTAACGTTAATTGTCCAAGGCTCTGTATACTGCGTGGTAAAAGATGGGGAAATTTTTAACAATTTAGTCTCATCTGATATCATGTAGTGTCAGATGAACATTTTATGCTAACCACAAAGTGGATTAATAGTCTTCAGCAAGTGTTATGAGATGTTGGGCAAGTCAAAATCATGGGTTAAAGAAGTAGCTGATGGGATAAAAAAAGCAAGCCTCTTAACAAACTTTATAAAAAATTTACCTCATGCAAATTACTTGAGCCAGTCATCTCCTTTTGACATTCAGATTATGTGAAGAAATACTGGATGACAGAGGAGTGAGTCTTACTCCACAGTTATGCCTCCCTTCAACAGCTCATGCTGTTGGATGTGTCATTTCTGTCAACAAGACGCAGTGGACCTTGTAGAGACGTGCCACGCCTTGAGTGCTTCATTGGAGTCTCTGGCTTACAGCAATTTTGCATACGTTTTCTGCTTTAAATCATTAATCATCTGTCATTGGTGATGACCTATAGCTTATCACAACATTCTTCCTCACACAGCTTATACTTAGCTTACATTGATTTGGGTCGTCATTGATGGTCTGAGTTAGCCAGATTTGTCAACAGTATGTGAAGTGGTAACTGTGTTAATCCTTTTAAGTCAGACTGACTTATGGTAATGCTCCAAGTGGGCCTCTCTCATTACACCTGCAGCAGCAGCAGCAGCAGCAGCAGCTCTTTTGAAATGATACCAACTTCCCCATTTGATCAGCAGTGCATGCTGCAGTCAAGTTATGAATGGATAACTCCAAGATAAGAGAGTAAGAAAACACAATGTGAGGAGCTCAGACAGTGCAGGAAATTATGTGTAATAACAGTCAGTGGCCACTTTATTAGGTACATCTGATCAATCTAATGCAATCATCTACAACCTCCTGCCTTAACATCTATCTTTACAAAGCTTATGGTGTTCCACCTTAGCCCTTTTACACTGCACTCAGCCTGGGGCTGAGACAGCATTCACACTGGCACAATCAACACACATTCCAAGTGGGCTAAACCTGACTTTAGCCTGGGGCTTGCTGCCTCTGTTCCGGAGCAGAGTTAGCCATGAGTTTGCAGGGTTATCACCTCAAAATTGACTGTGTTGTTTTAGCACCACTTTGACATAAAGCCTTGCTATTGGCAACATTGTAAGGCTGCGTACTGTTTAAGAGTAGTAATGCGCTACTCTAGAACATAAACATTAAGCTACTTTCACACCACTACTAAAAGCAAAGCGTATTTACAAGCTGCTGCTGTGGTTCAGGGCTGCGATGACAGGCAGGTGCTTCGGTGAATGTCCCTGATGGAAGTGCAAGCTAGCTTGGCACCATGTAAATAACTGTCTTGTTTATTAGTGTACATAGCATTAGAGAGCAATACAGGCTTTTCTGTATACATTTTACGATAGAGGTTTTAATCTGACGAGAAGCTGCTGAAAGACCCTTTGGTCAGTGCATGTGGACTGTTGAGGTTTTTTCCACAGAAAGACCGGAGTAACTAATTTGAGAAATTAGTGAGACAGCCATCCTCGTTGTACAATGTAGAATTACTTTTCATGTTTTTCCTAGGCCTAATCAAACATCCATGCTGATGTCAAAGTGCCCGCATAAAAATTAGCATGTCTCATTAGAGTTTTGGCATGCAGGAGACAAACCTCAATGTAGCTATCTCTTGTTTTCACTGCATGTGTCCCCAGCTGATGATGATAATGATTAAGTATCTACACAATAAAAGAAGATAAACATTTGCTTCTCCTTGGAAAAAACACACCAGACCCAATAAGGTTATTCAGTGTGATAAGTGTTAGACCCCCCCTCAAAACTTAGTGACAGTTTTTCCATTGATTCATAGTTTAATCACTAATTTTTGTCACTGATCATAACCTAAATAGTTTCATACTTCCCTATGTACATATCTGAAGTATTGTAGCGATCTATAGGATCTCTGCTGCTCTGTTCTTCTCTCAGCCTGTGCATTATCTGCCTGGTGACTCACTATGTCCTAATCCTTTAATGACAGCAGCTGAGCCACCAGCACTCTGGCTCACTGACCTCCACTTTGGCCGAACAGCCTTATGGGGACTGAAATAGAGGATGGATGAGAGTAAAGAGGGCAGAGGAGGATGGGGGTATAGGACAGGGATAAGGCTGGGGGTATACTTGAAAAGGAAGTAGTTTGTGAGAGGTGTCATTCAACCACATCTAAAGATGTGTTCCTGTTCTGAATGGCTACACTTCAAGGCGGAATGAAAAGACAGTTGCTATGGAGAGGGTAAAACATGATGATTCAAATTAGTTGTACTGATTACTAACCTGTTTTCTGGCCGACCTGTGATGTCAAACGTGACTCCCAAAAAAAAAAACAAAAAAAAAAACAGAAAGGCACACTTTTCCACTGGCAATAGGAAAGCAGTTTGTTGCTTATTTTCAGTAGTTGTTGTTTTTTTTTTTTTTCCATTTAAAAACCCCACATACACTGAACACACACACACACACACACACACACACACACACACACACACACACACATCTCATATGCGTACTTTGATTAATATTTATTTGATTTCCAGGATATTTTGCAGAAACAAAATGACTAGTTCTATTCAAGAGGGCAGAAATCTACAAAGAAGCTTGTAGTACGCATTTTCTTTTAGGAACATGACTGTTTCCTGTTCCTCCATGCTCTACTTTACGTCTTGGCTTGCTTGTGTTTCCCTTTGAGGGAATCTCTCACAGTTCTACGTAGGGCTGCACGGTATATGCGGTAGACGGTAGAAATGATATAAATTTGTCCCACGGTAGAGATTTGCGCTCTACTGTCGATGACATCATCGCACCTGCCTCAGTGTGAAAATGGCTGCGAGCACAGAGACAGCGGAGCAAGAGGAGCTGGTTCACGTCTGTGATTTAGCGTAGCACGTGCAACATGTGTTGCTGGAGAACTTGTGAGTGAGTGAGTTAATGTCTGTCCCGGACTTCTCAGACTCTTTTAGCGACTTACCGCTCAGGGAACTCATTCAGTGTCTCCTCTGGCAGCAGCACAGCGTCTCTCCCTCTCCTCTCTCGCCGTGCGCACACGGGAGTTGGTTTTCGGCAAGAGAGTTTGTTATAAACCTTTGGTAATGTAAACCTATGTGATGCTAGGGGCTCCACAAAAAACTCCATATGTGAATGTGTGATAGTTGTGGTATCATAGCAGCCTGTGACAGGTTACAGCGTGATGATTAGAGGAGAAATGGCAGAGCATAAAGGTCCAGGTGGAAAAAACACAACTCAGTCATTTAGGATTTTGCTAAAAGAAGGAAATTACCTTTTGATATAGATCCCAGGGGACATTTTGCACCATAGAATACTGGGTTTTAATTTTGAGTTTTGAGATCTGCATTCTGCACAATAAATGCTCTAAAAAATACATTATATCTTTACTTTTGTTGTTGTTGTTGTTGTTGTTGTTGGTTTTTTTTTATCAATTTAGCTTTGCTAAGGGACTACAAAACCCATTCAGAAACACTTCTATTATAACTTTTACACCTAAATTTATACCGCGATATATACTGTTACCGTGAAGGGATTCGATTTATACTGTGATATAAATTTTAGGTCATACCACCCAGCCCTAGTTCTACGAATACCACAATAATATAGAGGAAGATATAATCAAATAGGACTGTATAGTTTCATTTACTTTGGACTTTTCTGCCGTGGTTGCAGCTTGATTTTAGCTATGCCCTTGCCAGCGGCCCAGTTCCACATTCAGATCCCAGAGGGCTTTCCTGATCCCTCATATCGGTCTAAGAGCATTCGGCAAATGCAGGCACTTACATCAGTCTTGTTTGTTCCATTATACTTGGGATAATGTACAATTGCGCTGCATAATGAACAGGGTCTTACACAACCTGCAAAAATCCATGTCTCTAAATCTATTTGGATACTGGTCTGTGTTTGCGCTGTTACTATCACATGGTGGAGTTGTGCAGTGTGACCCTACATTACATTCTTTTTAAGACTGAGTCTGCATATTTCAACTTGCGGCAAATGATCATTTTTACCTTCAACCCAGAGACCCAGACACAGCCCCTAACATTACTGTTTCCATGTAAAGAGCATTGGACAGGCCCTTAACTTATGCCATCTCAGCTCATAGCTTTAGAAATCAAGAGGCTTTTAAAGTTAAGGGCAGGTATAGGCTGGGATTATCATCACTAATGGCATTGGGAATTCTGCTTTTCTGCTTTCTCAGAAATGTATATGGCATATGTTGTCATGGCTGTTGGGGAGAAAAAACATGAAAATGTCAGTGTGGAAACTACATTACATGGTGACATGATGAGATCAAATCTGCACTTTAACTGAAGTATTAAATCATGTTTATGTAAAGGCAGTATTTAATTCTCTTTGTCCCATACCGCCTTAACATAGTAGATTAACAGCACTCTTTAGATAGTGAATTAAGGTGCACTCCAACCACTTAACACAATAGTACGCTGTTCCCTGTCAGCTAAATTTCAGGTTAGCAGCAGGGAGAGGCTGTCAAGTGGAGCATGCTTGTGTTGGAAAGAGCCAAGCTGGGCTCTGTGACTGACCTACTTCCTCAGCAAAAGCTCATCAGGAGTTCAGCAGCCTAGCTCTGTCCTCTCTTTCTCCACCCCCTCCATCTTTCATCCATACTCCCATCCTCTGTCTCCTCCACCCTTTCCAACCCTCTACCATCTTCACTCCCCACTCTTATGTCCAGCCCAACCCTTTCTCCTCCCCTCTGCTTTCATGTTATCTACCATCCACACAGATCCACCCTTTAGTGGTCTCTGAAACATCTGTGATGTAGCTCAGGCAAAGTCTCAGGCTCAAGGCCTAAGGCTGTTGGAGGTAGCCGGCTCTACCCTCATATAGGTTTGTTGAAAAATGACACTTTGAAATGTTGACCATGATGTTTATTTTATTGGGTTGAAACAATAACCATTGCTCTTGTGGGGCCAGAATATTAGTGATGTGTTTAAGTGTAAAATTAGCCTCGTTGTAATCCCTGTAAAAATGGCCTTCATCAATGAATTGTGTACTTATTTTACACCCATAGCTGAAGTAAATAAATCAACTGTTTGTGCTGATTTCGAGGGTTGCCAGCCCCAATCATAAAGTGAGCTATGTATATAGTTAGAGCTAAAGATCTTAGAAAGTTCTTTTTTAACAGTCTGCTATGTCTGTTTTGTTTGTTTTCTGCCACAGGGTCTCTTGGACAAATATCTCATTCCCAAAGCCGGTAACCCAGAGAGCAAAGTCTTCTATTTGAAAATGAAAGGAGATTACTTCCGCTACTTGGCTGAGGTGGCTACAGGAGATCAGAGGACTGGTAAGCAATATATTAAGTGCCATTCATGCCATCTGTGTGTGGGGGTGGTAGGGGTTTATTTTATTATTCATATGTGTATGCTTTGCTGAACTGATATCTACAACTCCTAGCTTAGCCAAATGGAATGTATTAGATTAAAATCTATTACTACTTAAGTATTGACACAAGCCTTATAACATTTGCTCCTCAATGCAGATTACAGTACTGTCACAGCATGCTCCACTGGCAGTAGGAGAAGCTATGTATCTGAATGCTGCAACTTCCTGTTATTGTTGTTGACTGTTAGTGGTTAACCAACAATTAACTAGTTGGTAACGCTTGATACAACAGATGCCTGCAACAAATCAAAACATTAACTTTAAGCAAAAGCCTTTAGTTTTGTAAAATACAACTAATAATAAACTACTGGGCATTAATGGGCCTCAGTCAATCCTAGGCTGGTCTCTGGTCTGCAGTGACCATCTGAAACTCATAAACTCACTTAGTCCTTTATAGAGAAGTATAAGTATGACCACATCTTTTTGGATACAAAGCACCTCATGAGCTATTTGCCCCCTAGGGGCTGTCAAGAGACTGAAGCAATATCAATCACTGGTCTCCTCCCATAAACCTTCTTACCACATAGACTGATTTGCAACTGTCTGTCATTTGCAGCTGTTTCTGTTTTACTGATTTCATTTCTATCAAACAAGACAGTGGTCCGCACAATTTTGAGTACTTTTAGTTTTGTCTCGTCTGTTTTTCTAGTGAAATATTTAATTGTTTCACCTCTTGAGCCCATTAAAGAAATGACTGAAAACAATTGATGTGGGAAAATCACTGCTCATTCACATCTCAGACCTCTTCAGAAGTTCTTGTCAACATCTGGTGTAAATTTCACGTGAGTAGCTGCATTGGAATTATGTTAAATTAAAAAGTGTTGATGCATTGAATACTTACTTCTCCCACTATATGTAAAGGAGGGATATTTTGCAGGGCTGTTGTAATATGACTAAATTACAGTGCACAAGTTAAAGGAGCTGATGGAATCGCATCTTAGTTGAGAGGTACCTTGTATAATTCCATGTGACAAATAAATGGATTGATTGATTGATGAGTCCGGCTCAGCTCGACTCACTTTTAATACGTGGTGCTTTTCTCAATTTCTTTTTCCACTGCAGGAAGTATTTATGTAGGGAGGAGTCTGAGCTGATGATCACAGTGACAAAGCATTGTACTGCTGTGACATTATCTTCAACATGACATAGTGCACATTGCTCCAACACAGAGGAATGTCTGCACTTTGCTAATTGACCATGGCTTGGTTGTACAGCTGCCATTTGATAAAAATCTGTTTTGAGTTTGTTTTTTTTGTTTGTTTGTTTTTTTTAAAAAGTGCCCGCTATTGACTTGCAACTGGCAACTTGGCTATTTGAAAAATGTCAAGTTGTCTCTCTCTGATCAATCAGCGCTCTGCAGTGTTTTTACATCACCTTCTAGTATCAGCACAGCTGGTTTAGGTGGTACCAAAATATACACCAGGTACTCTCCACAAGTTTTGTCAATGGGAAAACCCAAAAAGAGCCAAGCGTGTGAAGTCATGCTGGTTCCAGGCAGTGGATATGTGGTATAAGATTGCATTAGAATTTTTCTACACTGAAACTTTTCAAAATTCTAAAGTAAATTTTGTCTTTTATCAGTTGGCTGTTTTAATGTTCCAGAACTCTCATGCTCCTTTCTTCCTTTCTCAGGGATCATTACAGACTCAAAGGATGCTTACCAAAAGGCCTTTGACATCAGCAAAGAGGAAATGCAGCCCACGCACCCAATCCGTCTTGGTCTTGCCCTCAATTTCTCAGTTTTCTTCTACGAAATCCTCAACTCGCCTGAACAAGCCTGTGCGCTGGCTAAAAGCGTAAGATCATGATGGCACATATCACTCATACATACATTAAACTGCTCAATGTCATGCAAATATCTTAACATGTCACTTTATCTTTTTTGTGAAGACTACAGAAACTGACCTGAAACATACACATTCTATTGACTTAAACAGCATGTTTAAGACCATCATTTTTCCAGCTGTTAAAAATTTGCTTTGAATCCTTTTAGGCTTTTGACGAAGCCATTGCTGAGCTTGATTCACTGAGTGAAGATTCGTACAAAGACAGTACACTAATCATGCAGCTACTGAGAGATAACTTGACAGTAAGTTTCCATTTCTTGAACAGCAGGTACCAACTCAAATGACATTAACAGATTTTGTGCACAAAAAGAATAATACAAATTATAGGACTAAATTATTATTTTCTATTATTCTATTGTTTTCTTTATTGATTATTTTCTCAATCCATTGTTTGGTCTTTAAAACGCCAATCACAGCTTCCTTCCCGTAACCCATGGTGATGTTTTCATATGTCTTATTTTCATTACGACGACAACTGTATAATAATGTTCAGAGTTATGGGTACACTGTTTTGGATGTTGCTGTGGAATTTAGTGCTTTGTGCTACACAAAGAAAGTTTGGTTCATACCCTTTCTTTCAGGGCAGATGCAAAAAAAAATACAGAAACAAGAATCTAGAAGTGGCAACATTTGTTTTGTAATCACTAGTGGGATTTGTGGTTTGGGTAAAACTTTCAAGCCACTGATGTGCAAGAATTATCCTGTAATGGTTCAAAGAAAATTCAGGCAAAATTCAGGTTGTTGACATGACCATCAACAGTTCTGATATTGATTGATCACATTTGTTACAACAACCATACAGTATCTACACCAATGTGCATCACCCATAAATATTTGACTGCCAGATGAAGTGCTGATATTGCAAGATCAGCTTTGACATGAGCATGCAGTAGGTCCCAACAGTTATTTAGATAAGATTTTTTTTTTACTGAACAGAGGTTTGTATTTTCCTTGTCACTTTGGAGTAGCGACTATGCAGTACTCTTAACTTTACATTCAAATGGTTTTTTTTTTTTAAGATTAGATATAAATGGATGTTGCCCTGTTTACTTTTAGCTCCTCCTCTTTGAACCTCTTGTCCTCTCTCTCACTGCTTCTCTTTCTGCTGCTTGTCCTGTCTTTCCTCAGCTGTGGACCTCTGATAACCAGGTTGAGGGAGATGATCAGGAGGAGTGCAGAGAATGAGCCAGACCCCCATGGTCATCCCTGTCTACCTGCCATCATCCTGGCTCATCTTCATCACGACCATCAACACTGAGACCACCTCATTATTATCATTGTCGTCCAGTTCTCGCCATCTTTTTTCTATTTAGTTCTCTCAACACTCATCTCATTCCTATCGGTTTACTATTCCTCCTTTTGTAGTAACTGTGGGGAAAGGGGATGGGGAGGGAGGGTAAGTTTTAAATTGCGTGGTGGGAGGGTCCATATGGAAGGGTAAAGCCTGTTTGGGGTTGGTTGCTCGTCTGACCTTTTTTGTGTGGGAACAATAGGGTTGTTGCATTATTGAGGAGGTGGGTAAGAGGGCAAGTTCTCAACTTATGAAACATGCAGCGGGTTGAGTTTTTAGAGTCAGAAAACAGTTATACTTTGTGTGTATCGTATTCATATTAACAATTCTTGATTAACACCATTTTAATGATACATCTGTGGTTTCACAAATTGAGTTGGCTCCTCACATCTTTGGAGACAGCAGCTGTTAGTCTGTACTTGGCAACAGGAATGACAGCAGAGGTAAAGGCAATGGAGGTGTGATGGGAAGTGCTGGAGACAGAAGACAAGGTTGGAACACAAAGGTTACATTCCATTTCCTGTCAGTTGCTAAACTTTCTACTCTATTATTTTGTTTTGTTTTCAGTGACCTGCTTTTGTATTTCTGTTTATCAATTACGAGGTATAGAAAACTTTGAAGAACAAAAAAGCACACAAGCTTGGTATTGTTGATGTTTTTTATGAGCACAGCAAAAAAATCCACATGCTTATCTAGTCACTGCTTTTTTCAAATTAAGATTTTTATTTGATTTGTCTTCTATTCTCCTTTTTTTTTCTTTCAATACTTGCCTAAACTGCATGTTGGTAAGAAGTAGTTTGTGGAGATATAAGGATGGTTGTTGTCAGGCGGGCTAGCTTTGTTCATGTCTTTGGAATTTTCATACAGAACACCCAAGCATAACTGTTATTTGGGGGGAAATGTGTAATTTCATGCAAGTGGAATAAAAAAAATAATTAAAAATTTTCAAGTTGTCCATTTGAAGTGATATACTGGTAGTTTTGACTGGTCCAACATCCCAAGAGTTTTTTTTTATCCAACGTATTTGTATTATCCAATGTCATCTATAAATCAAGTTAATTACTGTCAACTCCCAGGAGTGGTTATGTTGCCTGAGAAACCAGTAAGTTTTGCATAGCTGGACGGTAAATGCAGCAGCCATATAACTCAGCTGCTCTATTTTCTGTGAAACACTACAAAAATAAGTGAGTCACTGAGATGTTGTGGCTGGGAGCAGATGAGGACACACAGAAAGTCCTCTCTCCTTATTGCACATCAGTTTGATTCAGTGTCTCCAATGCAAACCCCCTGCTGTTGCTGTGGTCAGTGATGTCTTTTGTTCCTTTTGTAACATGTCTTCAAACTGCATCATATAGACTTGTTCTTCATGGAAAAACCAAAGCTTTCCTCATAAAATGACCAATACAAGAACCACAGTACACTGCAAGCACACAGGCAACACACTTGAATGTGCTGTACCTTTGAAGACAGAAGACCTCGAAAGTCTACAACTGCAAAATCTCAGTCACCTCCAGAAGGCTGAGCTAATCCAAGACAGCATAGCAATAAGGTGGAGCCAGTAATCTTGCATCATTTCCACCTCTTGAATGAACAGCAGAAGAAAAGGAAACTTAAAAACCAGTTGCTTCTCCACAGTTCTTTGGGTGTGTCTCATTGCCCTGACTATGAGGAAGGAGGGCACTGCAAGGCCACCACAGAGGAATGTGGAGCTGCAGTGCCACCTCAAACCCTCCCCATGAGTGAACAGAAATACAGTAAATGGTGCATCCTCTGCAGGGAAGAGTTTGCCCTCAGCCGTTCTACACACAAGTGTAATCAAGGCAACACATTAAACTGTACTCTGTGGGTGATGCATAAAAATAGGCTCTGACATTCAACATGCATTCATTAGGTAGTTAAAAGTTCACATATAAAAGACATTACTGTCATGTTTTTTTTCCAAGGCCCTGCTGGAATACACGTATCAAGCACCTTATGTGTCAAGTAAATCAAGATCAGTTGTATTAGACTGGATTAGAATACAATTTCCGTGATAAGACTGGTTTACATTTCTGCATGTGACCTCTTTAACTGTCCTCTTCAAAGTAACACTAAAAAACATACTGTCATGTGGAGGTAACGCCACTTGAGGTGTCCACACACTTACAGAGAGGGTGTGATATTTGGCAGAGCTGACTGTGGCTGCCAAAATAGATCCACTTTTATTTCAGTCAAGGTGAGTACCACATGACAAGCCATAACAGTCCAAAGTATGTGCTGGAGACACAAATTGATTTTATTTATGTCCACAGATAAGGGGAGGATATTCGACAGAGCTGATGCAGCTGCCAAGAAACAGAACTACTTCTAAATTACTTCCTTTCAATCTATAGAGAAACAAAAACGTTCTTACAGAGGGGAACTATGCCCATTAAAAGATTTCATACAGGTTATTCTAAGGTAGTCTAAGACAGTCCAAAAACATTAAACATGAACAGATTCCATGAACTAAGAGTGCTACAACTCAAATGTATGATGTCATAGGGCATGGGTCCTCAACAGTGGATCTGCGACCCCTAGGGGGTCCTCAGAGTTACTGCAGGGGGATGCCAAATTACTGTTTGATTTTAAGTTTTTAAGGTTTTTTCTCTTTTCCAAAAAACAAAATATATTGGAAAATTGACATATCATGGATCCAACATATTATTAGTGAAAATAAAAAGGCACATTACTAAAAAAGCAAAAACATTGAATTAACAGTACATGACATTCATGGTTGTATGCACCACACAAAGGCATGTTTATACATGGCACTAGGCCACCCTATACATTAATGTAGGCCTTGTTTAACATGCAGCTCAATTTTATATGTGTAGGAGGGGTCCCTGCTCCATCTCGCTTTCAGTAAAGGGGTCCTTGGCCTGAAAAACACTGAAGACCCCTGCCATAGGGTATAAAGTCTGGAGCTGCTTACCTGACACTGAATTGGGAAGATGTTATAGACAGTGGTGTAGTGCAGGCTATACGTAGGTATATGGGGTATATGGGTCACCTCTTTTTTCAGGCTGTTTACAGTATGCCCACCTATATCCACTTCCTCCACAGTATGTGACAAAATCAGGATACTTAATTGATCCCCAGGGGAAAATTGTGAAACCTACCCAACTACCTAGAAGTACACCTACCTCATCAATTACCAATACACTGTTTATATATGACATTGATACCCCTTTTCCACCAAATGAGCTCTGGTTCTTGAGGCAGTTCTGTTCAGGATTCTTGGACCCTTGGTGCCATCTTGAGAACCAGCCCGCGTTTCAACCAGATTTGAATGGAACCACTGCAATCAAGGATGTGTAATCAACAGAAGATGTTGCACAATGCACAATGGAAGTAAACAGTATTAGTAAAATTGTTTACCTGTGAAATTTTGTTACAGATATTTGTTTTTACCTAAAAAACAAGCACAGACCAATTGTTAATGATACCACTTCACACTTTTTTCTCTGAAGATTTCTCACTTGACTTCTCCATTGTTGCCATCTCCATCCTCTCTTTCCAACCTGTAGAATATGACACACCCACTTATGTTGTCACAGTTTGGACTTCAGGTCAAGAAAAAACTCCTGTTTTTTTGTTCAAGATGACAACCCGCTTTTCTGACTTTGAACCAGTTTATTTTTGGTGGAAATGCTCTGAACAGTTCAAACATTGGTCCGGTAACAAAAAGGGAAACAGGTACATGTTGGTGGCAAAGAGGTATGGGAGAACCCAGGGGCAATGTTCTGAGTATATGGGTACATTTTCTGTTTTATAACTAAGACCACTACAAAAGATTAAAGCTCATTTGGGTATAAAAAGGAAAACAAACATTCTGTGGGTCCAAAAAAATCGCACTCCTGCTCATTGTCTAAGTAGCAGCTCCAGACTTTTACTTGATGACATAACAAGTTTGACACTTTATGTCTCTGGTGTCTGTCTTGGAGAAACAGCAGCTCATATTCACAATTATTGATTGAACTTCCTGAGGTCAGAAATATATTGGAAATTTTAATTTAGCTGGTGTTCCCCTTTAAATCTATTTACTCTGCAGTTAGGTGTTATTTTTTGAAATATTAACCAGAGAAATAATGTTTTTTAAAAGATGAGAGGATTTCATGACACTAACTCCAAGATATTATGTAGATAATTGTTAAATGGATAGTTCTGCTTTCTTCATTTTGATTGGATGTAAATAGTTTTCATGGGGAGATCAATTGCAACAAATGAATATTCTTTCATTAAGGGACCGTACTTAACTGGGAGAGGAGTGGGATGGCTCAGGCGTAACTTGTTTTTTTTTTTTAATTATTTTTTCATTGTAGCCCTTCCCAAAGAAATACATGACCTCTGCTTCACCACAAATAACCATATATTCACACCAAATGTAGGCATTGTAGCCAATGCAATGAGCAAACATTACAAGCTAAACACAACAAAGGCAATATATTAAGCAACTTGGGACAGTGGATGTTATTAAAATCAAAAACTTAACCTCTGATGGTTGAAAGTTAAAACTTGAAAAGAATGAAAGAATTTGAAAATATGACAATAATTTCTCTTTTTCCCCCTTTCTTTTTTTTCTTTTTTTCCTTACCGTTTCTGGCTGTGATATAAATGGTGTAATTTTGGTTATTATTTTTTTAAAAAACATGCCTTTTACACCCAGCATCAGGATTTGGGGTTAAGAGGGTATTTAAAATAAATATAAAATATAACCATTTAAAGTTGGACGTTCCTCCACTAAACCGAAATAAAAAACACAAGACCCTCCCCAGTGCTTAATTTTTTTTTTGACAACCTCCCTGTTATGCCAAAAATAGATAGATAGATAGATAGATAGATAGATAGATAGATAGATAGATAGATTAAAGGTGATTAAATTAATGAATAGTATGCTATAGATATTAGGGTCACAGTTTTGCTGTCACAGGGACTTTAGAAAATAGGGCAGTGAATATGAGTCAGGCTATTGACCCAGTTGACCGTCGACACATTTCTTACCTGTTGCAGACGCCAACATTAAACGAGCACTCTACATTTCAGATTATTAAAGAGAAAATTATCAGTGTGATACTCGAAATTAAGTGAAATGTGAAGTATCGCGAGATGGGTGACGTCACCCTTGGTGATGAACGCGCCGTGGTTTCGACTAGAATCGGGAAACAACCTCCGCCGACCTTCCTTTCATTCCCGTAATCCGTCTGCGTAGGGTGTGCTCCGGAGCTAGTCTCGGCACACATTTTATTATTATGAAACAAACCAAAAGCTAGAGAGCACACGCAGACATATTTTTTTAAGAAAAATAAAAATCGGTGAAGCAGGATTTCATTTGCCAACCCAAGCAACGCGAAGAAGACGCTGCCTTCGAAAAAGAACGAAAGACGGAAACGAGAAGAAACGTTAGCAAGCCAAGCCGTTAGCGTCATTGTTGAAAGCGTGGGTGATTAACGTTAGTCAGTTATATTGTTAACCGCTTATTTCTCCCTCTTAAGGACTTTGTCATTCTAGTCATAATTTTAAATGATAACAGTTGTTTCGTTTACTGTCGGAAATTAGCTTATCAACTGACTGTGACAGACTACATTTTCAAAATTGTGAGCACTGCGTACCGCAACGGTTAGGCCACGCTCCGACATTTTGCTAATCGGCTAGCCCACGTTGCTAACTGCTCATATAGCTAGTACATGTTTCTGAGCTAATATTTGTGAAGCAAGTGAAGAAACAGGGATAGGAACCTCTCTTCATAGGAGGACGGCATTGGCAGTGATAGTTATCGACTAAATTTCTAGTCCGTTTAAACCTACAGTTGTCGTTTTGCCCGTGAACACGCATCGCCATGAATCCCAGCGCGCCTAGCTACCCAATGGCTTCCCTCTATGTGGGAGACCTGCATCCAGACGTTACCGAGGCCATGCTCTATGAGAAATTCAGCCCGGCCGGGCCCATCCTATCCATCAGGGTGTGCAGAGACATGATCACCCGCCGTTCCCTCGGCTATGCCTATGTCAACTTCCAGCAGCCCGCCGATGGTAAGTGTATCATAAAGAAACCGCAAGGACAGCTTACGAGGAATGTGGCACCTTGTAACTCCATTTTGATCGTGTAACGTTGTGTGCCATGTTACAGTACCTGTGTTATAATTGGCACTATTGGTGTTTTAGTCAACACCTTGGTGTGACACAATATCAGATTAACGTTCAGTATCGAACATGTCATGCATCTGTCATTGTTTAAATTCTGTAGAGGTACAGACGTAATGTTAATAGATGAAATATAAATCAGACTTCTAGTGTCATCAGAAGTCTTAATACTTCTGGGCCTGTTTTCAGCTGAGCGAGCCCTGGACACCATGAACTTTGATGTGATCAAAGGCAGACCCCTCCGCATCATGTGGTCTCAGCGTGATCCCTCATTGAGGAAGAGTGGGGTTGGCAACATCTTCATCAAGAACCTGGACAAGTCCATTGATAACAAGGCCCTTTACGACACCTTCTCTGCATTTGGAAACATCCTTTCATGCAAGGTAGGTGGAGTAGGATTCATTTTGTTTGCCTCTGTTTTTGTGTTTGAGTTGTTTACATACAGACCAGTAATTTGCATGACTGAAGATTGCACCAGATTGAAACTGATTGTGTGTGCGTGTTTGGGTGTGTGTGTGTTTTTAAATGCATGGTGTTTGGGATTGTCTTGACATGCTCAAATCTCCCCTCTCCAAGGTGGTTTGTGATGAAAATGGCTCAAAGGGTTACGGCTTTGTGCACTTTGAGACCCACGAGGCTGCTGAGCGGGCCATTGAGAAAATGAATGGCATGTTGCTCAATGACAGAAAAGTGTAAGTGGGACTACAATTACTCTCGTATAAACAAATATTATGGGAGAGTCAGATTAACGTGAATTTTACATCTAACCCAAATTGTGTTTAACTGCATCTTGTCCACAAACCCATTTCCAGTCATGCCCAATGTACTTTCTGTTTTTATAACACCAAGTAAGACAAACATCCTAGAGAACTGGACCAGGTTGTAAACACCTTAAAGCATTATAAGTATGGAAGGTACCGTACAGTATTAGGGCGTTTTGCAATTAATATCTAAGGGGTTTATTGTTATATTAAACACTGGGAAGCACGACTATAGGCGGCCCAGTTTACCATTGCAAGTTAGTGGGAGTTAGTTGAGAACAATTTCTGTGCTAATTAGATTGAATTCAGATCTTTCCTGCAGTCCACACTGCATATTATGTTCACTTGTTGCCAAAGCTTGTGTTACCATCACATTTAAATGTGTCCTCTAAGGTGCTATTGGCAGTTTCCATTTTGACTGGCTTTGAATCCAACAACTAGTGGTGAATGACAGCCATGTCAGGTATTTTCATCAATCTGAATAACTTGGCTGGAGAAGAATTTGGTCCAACAAAATACAGTAGAGGAAGCACCTCCGGGTTGTCCATTGATATTCCAGCAAAGGTTATTGGAATATCACTGTTAAAAGGAATTAGGGTATGTCTTGTTCTGGTGTACGTTACTGGTTCTGATATTTTTATTTTGACCAACAGATTTGTTGGACGCTTCAAGTCACGCAAAGAGAGGGAGGCTGAGCTTGGGGCACGTGCCAGAGAGTTTACCAACGTTTACATCAAGAACTTTGGGGAGGACATGGATGATGAGAAGCTGAAGGAGTTGTTTGGCAAATATGGTACGACAACGATTTGACTTCAGAGACACAAAGTGTTTTCAATCAAACATGTCACCAGTGTTATTTTGGTTGTTGTTTTGTATTGATTAGCTGTTGTATTTTGTAGGACCATCACTCAGTATCCGGGTTATGACTGATGAGAGTGGCAAATCCAAGGGCTTTGGTTTTGTCAGCTTTGAGAGACATGAAGATGCACAGAAGGTACGGATCAACCCCTGGTTCTCCTCTTAGGGGACATTGCCCCATCAAATGTATCTAAATTATTGGAAAATGAAAATGCACTGATTTTTCACTGAACCTCTGTTGATGATACAAATGATACATGGCTTCTGCTTAGTTAGTTTCAATGCTCTGTTGTTTATTTAATTGCAGGCTGTGGACGACATGAATGGTAAAGAACTGAATGGCAGGCAGGTGTATGTGGGCCGCGCACAGAAGAAAGGGGAGCGCCAGAATGAGCTCAAGCGTAAATTCGAGCAGATGAAACAGGATCGCATGACCAGATACCAGGTTTGTTGGCCACTACGCTGTCGTAGTGATTTCATTCAACATAACACATTTTTAAAGGGCAAGTTATAAGCTCAATTTAGTTTGGTCACACTAACTTCACAAATTAAGTTGAAAAAAAAGCACTCTGAACCAATAAACCCCCCAAACTTAGTGATAAGTTATTTCTTAAGGGGGCATATCTTGTCTATACAACACCTACTGGTCCTGGTTGTTCAAATTCTGAATAGCAGTGATATTGGTGCAAAAGCTTGAGGAGTATAGCTGTGTCAGCAGCGCAATTTTATGCCATCCATTTTACCTAGTCTGTTAACAGATACAATCATGACCTGCTCTGCAAGACTAAAAGCGGATTGGAATTATTACTGATTTGTTACACAACATTATAATCTCTTTGTCATTTTCTATAAACCAGGGTGTCAATCTGTATGTGAAAAACCTGGATGATGGTCTAGATGACGAGCGCCTGCGTAAAGAGTTCTCTCCATTCGGAACCATTACAAGTGCTAAGGTAAAGACTTAAGTACTTAATTTGAAATGCTGCAGTGTTTCATTGCTTGACTTCAAATTGAATTTGACTGCAGTTGTTTAGATTGTAATGTAGTTTTATGGTGATAAAAAAGATGGTCATTAATCAAATGCTGATCATGTTCTCCCATAGGTGATGATGGAGGGTGGTCGCAGCAAAGGCTTTGGCTTTGTGTGCTTCTCTTCCCCCGAGGAGGCCACTAAAGCTGTGACAGAGATGAATGGGCGCATTGTTGCAACAAAGCCACTGTATGTGGCCCTGGCTCAGCGCAAGGAGGAGCGCCAGGCACATCTAACCAACCAGTACATGCAGAGGATGGCCACAGTTCGCGCTGTGCCCAACCCGGTCCTCAACCCATATCAGCCTGCCCCACCCTCAGGCTATTTCATGGCGGCTATACCTCAGGTGAGTCTCTTACCCCCATGGCCAATTTGCAGTGTATACACGATGTACATTGTAGCATATTTGATTACCTTGTTGCTACTTAAAATCATGCTACATATGCCTGTTTTCCACCGCAATGTACGGCTCGACTTTACTCAACTCACTGTTTTTTGGTTTTCCATTGACAAGTTGTGGTCTGTACCTGGTGCTGGACTCCGTTGAGGTTCCAGTCAAGTTTAGCCAATACTAGAAGGTCGAGTTGTAAACACTTCAGACCACTAATTGGTCAGAGTCATCACTAGAATTGTCACTTACACTGTCCCGTGTCCTGCAAAGTTTGCCATTTTTAAATAGCAAAGCTACCATCATTGGAGTCCACAATTTTTTTTTTTTGTTCACTTGACCAAGATTTTAAAAAATGGCAGCCAGCAGAACCCTGCCATGGTCAGTTTACAAGGTGCAGATATGTGTTTGGTTGCGGATGAAAGGATCCAGTGTTGACAAAGACAGCAGTTTTATGTGGTGTCACTATGACAATCAACTAAGAATCCCACATATAGTGACGGGTTTCTATCAGCAGTGGTAAATCCAGAAATGTACCTGGTACCAAAAGTGAGTCGAGTCCAGCTGTTCTAGGCAGTGAAAATGAGGCATTAGTTAGATGTACAGGCGTACTGTGTTTAGAATTAGAATCACTAAGTGGTTTACATGGATGTGAATAACTCCACTCTTTATGATCAGGATTTTTGTGTATCCCAATTATGTGTTAGAGCATGTAAACACCATATTCCGTTTGTGAGTAACCCAAATATGTTAGCTGAAGTACTGCGAGAGAAACTGGGATGTATATTGGGCGTATAGCATGATGATCACAACCGGGACAAGCCTCTAAAACAGATTATTCTTTTTCATGTAATCACACTCACTGGTGTAAACTGTTGGATGTAAGAAAATGGATAATAGGAAAAAATGTTTCAGTACCTTGGCTTTAAGAGACCATGTAATGATATATCTGTCTTTGTCCCCATCAGGCCCAGAACCGTGCTGCATACTACTCTGCCAACCAGCTGGCCCAACTCCGCCCCAGCCCCCGTTGGGCTACACAAGGAGTGCGTCCTCAGCGTAAGTAGAAGCATTGCATGTGATCATTACCAATTATTATAATCAACAGTTTGTCCATTCTGTTTATTGGACTGCAGTTTGAATCTCTAATATTGTTCCTTCTGCCATCAGACTTCCAAAACATGCCCAATGCTATGCGCCCATCAGCTCCCAGGCCCCAGACCTTCAACACCATCCGTCCCACCGCCACCACCAACACCCAGGTCCCACGCATGATGGCTTCCCAGCGTATGCGTACGTATTTCAGCTTTCAGAACACAGATCTTCTACATTTTGTTCATCTGTTTCTGCTTGTTAATCACTCAATGCAGTTTTGATGAAGTGCCTTTTTCTCCTTCTTCTACCTCAGCCACCCAGGCCCTCAGCCAACGCCCTGCCAGTGCTTCAGCCACTGCCGCCCCAGTGCGCGCCATGCCCCAGTACAAATATGCTGCCGGTGTGCGCAACCCCCAGCAGCACATGGCCTCCCAGCCACAGGTCACCATGCAGCAGGTGGGTGGCCCATTGACCTTAATGTCATAAGCATAAGGGACTAAAAAATTGATATTGTTTCAATGACAGACATGGATATCACCTTTTTGTTTCTGAAAGGGCTCAAATATGCCAAGATCAGTAACCAGGACTTGTCAAGAAGGATTCTAATCTATTTTCCTTCTTTAGCCTGCTGTCCATGTCCAAGGACAGGAGCCCCTGACTGCCTCTATGCTGGCTGCTGCCCCTCCTCAGGAACAGAAGCAGATGCTGGGTAAGTTCACCATGTGCTTGAAGATTTACAAGGAACCAACAAACTGTTTTGAACATGTAGATAGAATAGCATTCTTCCTGCTGACCAAGTATATTGACACATAAAGAGGAAAACTTCACCCACAGATGAACTTTTTCTCGCATGCCTGTATGGTGAATGAAGAATCTCTAAACTGAGACAAATCTTGATTAACTGAAGTATAGAGGAGGCCATTTAACAACAGCCAAACTACATCAAATCATCTATTTACAAACCTGTTTCTCATTTATCCAGCCATATACCCAGCTCTTCCTAAACACATGCATTTTTGTTAAAAACTTATAATATGTAAAACTCCTGGCATGAGAGGGAAATGTTTTCTTCACAAATTTAAGGTAACACGGAGTGAGCGATTGTTTAGCAAATGGTCATTATGTGGATGAAGTATTCCTTTAAGTCTAGTTCATACATTGTAAATACCATAGTTGTTAATGACTTTTCTTCTTTCAGGTGAGCGTCTGTTCCCCCTGATCCAGAGCATGCACCCCAGCCTGGCAGGCAAGATCACCGGTATGCTGCTGGAGATCGACAACTCAGAACTTCTCCACATGCTTGAGTCACCTGAGTCGCTGCGCTCAAAGGTCAGTTAATGATTAATCTATCGGATAGATCTCCGGAAGCCTGTTGGTCTTGGTAAATTTCTCCTTTACCAGTTTAAAAAAATCTTCTCAGTCTAAATTTTCATGCCTGGTTGCAGCATCTTCACAAAAAAGGACTCAATTGATTAACTGGTCATGCTCCTTGACGGAGATCGCTTGTAATGCTTCACATGCAGTGGTTTATTAAGTGTTTGCTTGTTGCAGGTGGATGAGGCTGTTGCTGTGCTTCAGGCCCACCAGGCCAAGGAGGCTGCTCAGAAGTCTACCACTCCCGCTGGTGTTCCCAGTGTCTAAGGTGTGTGTGCGCGCAGGGATTTTATTCTTATGATGGAAGTATTAGATAAAGCAGATGATAGGAAATTATACAGAACATGTCCTAAGTAAATGAAATACAGTATAAGCATCAACATTCTTTCTTTGTTTGTCTTTCAGATTGAGCATTTTGAAACCTGCTTCACCGATGGAAAAAGAGAAAAAAATATTAAACATTGAAAAACCTAAAACTCTGAAAACATCGCAAAATGATAAATTATTTCTTAAAAAAAGAAGAAAACTATTGAATCTGCCAGGTCTAGAAATGGTTTGACTAGACCTTGATCATAAACAAAAGTTTGTTGAAAAAAAAATAGCAAAATAGAGAAAAATTGAGGTTATAAATCTGAATGCGTTCCTCTGTTTTATGTCATTTTACTGTGTCAGTGCTCAGAGTTATCAGCCATGTTTCAGGAAGGTGGTTGCTGAGTATTTTGAAAGGTGATTTGTATTGTAAACTGCTGGCTGTAATAAATTCTCATTCAAAATTGATGCCTCTCTGTTTATTTCTCAGTGTTAGTGCTCCCATTTATTTTCTTACCTGCAAATGGTGGGGCAGATGTTTTCCTGAGTGTGTGTATGTAGAGTCCCAAGTTAATGGTTATGCAGTGGTTGCATCTCAGAGCACGAAGGACAGTACTTGTGTCTTCCACCAGATGTCACTGTCATTCAGTTACTCTGCAGATCACAGATGCATCACCTTGGAATTTTGATGTGTGTCCATAGATGTGCTTAGGCATACTGTACAATATACAGTAAAAAGTTCTTATGCTTTCATGTAATTGAGCTTACTGTGGACAGATAAATCACTGTTTGGGGGAAAAAAGGGCTACATTGTGTGCTGCTCTGATTCTCACTGATGATGCAGTAACCACTGTGGGAATGTTTGCACCGTCAATTTCCAACAACTAAAAGTGCTTTGTTTTGCCACTGACTGGCTCAGGTTATTATTCTAAGGTTCTAATAACACTGTGGAAAGGGTCCCCTCAGAGAAAGACCTGTTTGTGGAAGAGTATGATCCTTGGAAACAGTCCTGAAATTGCTGTTGCCAAACCCATCAGACTTCATTGAAAAAAAAAAAACAAAAAAACGTAGTTTTAGCATCCCAAATGAATTAAGGGTTTATGTATATTTTTAAAAAGCTGGTCATCGTTGGAAAGACAAAGAAAGATTGAAAGTTTTGTTTCTGTCCATTTTGAATGAAGTCTTTTTTAAAATGTTTATTTAAATGGAGTCTGGTGGGCATGGCGATGGTGATTTTGGGGCAGTTTACCTCAAACAAAAGGGATCTAAATCTTTTACAAAAATGTCCATTTCTTTAGGGACACTTTCCATAATGTCAGACACTGAAAATAACAATCTGAGCCTGTCAGCAGCAAAAACAAGCACTTCTAGTGGACGGAAATTGATGGTGAATAACTGCCATTAACATTAGATTCCAGCCTGTTTGTGGCTGCCGCTCTCTTGTTCCCATTAGTCACCTAGACACAAAAACATGGCATAATAGGGTCCAGCTTGAAAATTCCCCAAGTTACGCTTTTATATAGAAAACAAACTATAATTTAAGAGAAGATTACAACAGCCACTGCTGCACTGAAAGTGTTTTTAAATTCAAACCAAAGAATTGGCGAACAGAATTTTATTGAGTGTTTAATTATGCATCTTGCAGTGTGGAAACCATGCCCAGTCTCAACTATAAGGAACGGTACTGTGCCCCTCAGCTGGCATGCGTTCTCTGTCCTCTGTTTACGTTAGCGGTTGTCATCTGTTTATTGTATTTCTCACAGCCTTTACATTTTGTCCTGCTGCTCCAATTCTGTTTACCTTCCCCCACTTAAAATAGCCATACATCACATGTGTTAATAGTGGTAAAATTGCTATTTAGTCACATCTTCCCTCCATTAAACAGAGGTAATTCTTCCTAGCAGGGCAGAAGGGACTTTGCACAATATCTTGAGGCTGAAAAAGCATAATATGTCAAAAGTATAAAGGAGGGAGGCCTTGCAGGAACAAAGTAACTACTGTTTATTCTCATATTTGTGGGAAATGTGACATGCTCTAAACCCAATCAGGTGCCTCAACTCATGCTCTATCCAAGAGGGGACCTTCCATGTTTTTATTCTTTTATTCAGATAGTGGAAAAATTAGGAAGTTAGTTGTGAAGACAGGAGAGAAATGTTGGTTCGAATTGGTCTCTGTTGTACTTTCTCCAGCTGAGCTTTTGATCATCAGAAATTCCTTTTTAAGTTGGGGTGTGTGCTTTCATCACATCTGCAGTGCTTTCTTCACCGACTTCACTGTGTTATTGGACAAACTGCCCATTTAATATATCACCACAGTGTCCAGTTATATAGGGGCTGCAGACTCAGCCAATGTCTCCCTTGACGCTCCAGAACAAACACTTCCAGGCTCAAGATCAGCCCTTGTTTCACATGGACCAGACTGTGGACATATTTCAAAACCTAGTACAGTCCATGGCTGACCCAAAACAACTTTCCACAGGGGTTTCATAAGATTATCCAGCTTTGACTCCCATGATTTTTATTCATATGTGTTTATGCTTCACAGAGGTAAGATTTTAATTACATGTCTTTGATCACCACAGTATGATAAGCTGTTTGTAAGGTTCTGTGTTGTGTAGGATTTGGGGCTGTGTATGTCCACACTTTGGTAACTACAGGATTCATTTGTGTTGTGTTTACGCTCCGACCTGCAACTATTTGGGAAAGATCTCCCAGCTTACCCCAGATTCCTGCTATCACATGATTTTCAGTCTGGTTCAGGCTGTGGCTTGTTTTGGTCAGTTTTTCTCCGTAATCAGGCTTTAATGAATCTTTGCTACGAGTATACGAGTAAGTAAACATGTGTCTACCATGTCTGTGAATATGTGAATGGCAGTAATAATCAGAGGTGTACAATTCCATCTGGTCATTCATCACTTCCTCTTGTGTCCCTTTAAATGATGATAAACACACACAGAGCTATCATGTAATCCTCTCTAGCTTGGATTAGATTTGTCTGTCTGGTGTAACCCTGTGTGCCAGTCCATCAACAAAATCTTTCATGTGCTATATGCATATCTTCCCATGTAGCTTCTAACCAAACTGAAAATATGAAACAATGTTACATATGGGCTATTCATGTGATGTCAGGGAAGTCATTTATGAGACAGGAGTGAGCTTGGTGCCTGACTTCAGTGTATATATTGTACTCAAGCGAGTGTACACCATACTTGTTGTAATTCACAAAACAGTTCTCCATGCTTGGTGATTCAACTCACTTTGCTCTCCCAGGCTTGGTAATTAAATTTATTAATGGAATTTATGGGGGACAGTTTACTTAACCTGATAGGTAATAGGTTTTATGGCTGTTTAACCAGTTGCTATGGACGGGAAAGTGTTTGAAGGTGACATCAGGCATTATATGCCTTTGAGCTGTGCTCATATATTTTATATTTATAAATGTCAAAGACTTTATTTGATAAGTAACATACTGTACTGTATAGGAAAGATATAGGAAAAGATTGTTTGGGAAGAGTATAGAAGTAATACTCTTCAGTTTTATTATATATTATTAATAATAATAACGCTATCATCAATATTAATATCAATGTTAATTCTATGTACAGATGACATATCAGCTCTCTTGTAAAAATGTTACAGCAGCCAAGGTGTGCGGCTGGACCACAGTGCTGAGCCTCCACAGTAGAATCCTTAGGCCTGTGAAACTTTGCTCAAATCTCGCGATGCGATTTGAATTTCCGAGCTATAACGAGAACGGTGAACAACAGAGGGAGCTCTGTAGGAGCTGTTGTCGTTCGAAACGGAACGGATAGGTGGGACCGAAGACAGAGGAAAATAAGTGCTAGTAGCAGTGGGGAAGTAATTCACAGCACTGCACCGGGACCACTAAATAATTGATTTGAAATCGTTTTTGGAAGGCAGGACGTCTCCCTTCGTCTTCGTTACTGTCTGCGGAACAAGTGTCACTAGCAACAGACGGTATGTTCTCATCGTTTCTAGCTAACCTTGCTAGCCAGCTGCTAACGCTCGCTGTGTTTGGTAGTTAACGTTAGCTGGCTGGTATTCTGGTTATCGTCCGTAAGGCAAGCTGAGAGCCATGGAACAGTTCTAGTGGCTCATAGTCATATATTGCTAACGTCATGTGCCCTATTTTCTGTCTGGACACGTGTACCAGATGGTGATAATTTGTGAGCTGACGTAAACTGACATTAAACACAATGAACTAACGTTATCCAGCTAACGTAGCAATCAACAGAGAAGCCGAAGACAAGGAACAGTACAAACGCAACGTCAAGTGCTGGCATTGTCATTACTTTGAAGACCACAACTGCTGCCTGGCAATAATGTCATATGATTGTTAGACTTAAGTTTTTAGTCCGTTAAAGACCCTGAGTTGTTTATAACCAACGTCAAGCAGCTACTGCAGCAGTGTGATCAACTTTGGCAGCAGGGCTGATTTGCTAATGACTGCCATGACAAGCTCAAACTCAAAGCAGCAAGAAAAGAAGTTTTGATTTTGTATGAGGGTTTTGTAACGTTGTGTCTTTCATATGGTAAACTAAAGTGTAAGTGTGTAAGCATCTGTGTTAGTGGTAGGGCTGAGAAATGTCTCAGGTGGGTTGCTAGGTGTTTGATGCTTCTTCTTGATTTCTGTCGTGAAAAATTTAGAAAATTAGAGTATGCTTTGGCTTATTTTATTCTTTTGTATCGTGGGATTTGTTAGGTGACCTTTGATGCCTCTTGTAATACCTACCAATCTAAGATAAAGATGGAGACCACCAATCAATGTATATTAAAGCACATAAAATGCAAATATGGATCAGTGCCTATTGAAGTAATGAAGACTAGACATGTTAGTAGTGATAATGATGTGAATTAGTAGCTGATAACATTATGTCTTAAGCAGGAGAAATGATGTTCCTTGAGTCAACCATGATCAGCATCATGATATATCTTACAAATAGGACTTGGATATTTGTATGCTAGAGACTCGTGTATACAACTGAAGCTGCAGCTCTTGTGTCATTAATCAGCCCATGCCCAAATCTGGAAGAAAAGTTAGAGCGCCTCTTATTCAGTATGCAGGTGAACTATGTCATTGTAGTGAATCAATACACACGGTATAGCAGAGTGGAAATTGTGTCTTACTTCCCCAGCTGCCTCCTAGCGTAGTTGTTCTCTCTGACTTATCATTCTTAGCATAAGAAAGACTGAGCACTCGGTCTGTATGTTGTGGCAAACTGCATTTTACCCATCACTGCTGTTTAAAGGTGGTGGCTAGGCAGTATATAAAAAATTCAGAAGAATTATGCAGCCACAAGCTGTCATCGTTAGGGTTGTCATTATTATGGGAACCACAGCTCAGTCCAGATACTGCTGGGCTATGTAGAGAACTGAGACTGAATATAATTAAAAAACAGCATAGTGCATTTCTCTTACAGTCAGGACAGGAGTGTAAAGTTAAGTTATTTTTTAGCATCAGAGGCCTTTTCAATATATCTGTGTCTATACATTTTTAGTGCTGGGCTATGTAGCTGGCAATGCTATCACAATTCAATATTGAAAAATATAAATTAAGGGGACACTTTATTAAAGCTGTAGTAACAAGTACTGTTGTAACTGTGAAGTTCAGTAGGCAGTTCTTGGTCTTGTAAAGCCAATTGCCATAATGTAAATTGTTGGCTATGAAATATGCTCTAGTTTTTGGCCCGATGTAATGTTTTTTTTTGTTTTTGACAGTTTGACTATACAGCATTGCCCACTGTTTGGCAGCTTATGTATTTCATTCATTATCACTTATTTGTGAAATGAATTTCCCCAAAGCTTGTTTTCATTTTTAAAAACGACTGTAGTTGCATACAGCAACAACTGGTTCCTTAAACTTTACAGCACCTTGCAGCAGCAAAGTTCAGTCTTGGAGCGCTCTCTTGTCCTTAATTTCTTTTATAAGGATATTTTGGATGCATCTTCTAGTTCTGGCCTATGTAGGTAGAACATTTTACAATAAACCAGTTTATGGTTGGACTACGTTATGACCATAATCTTACATGCTTACAGTGTATAATTTTGTCATTTTGATTGTCTATACTGTAATTTTATTATGTTGGTCTCGTTCTCTACGCATCTAGCTATTGCATGTCTGTCCAGCCAGGAGGAGGGATCTCCCCTCAGTCATTCTGCCTGAGGTTTCTTCAGGTCTTTCCTTGTTTAAGTTTCTTTTTGGGGGAGCTCCTTGACCATGAAATTATTCTGATGAGACCACAGTTATTGTGTTTTATTAGTTATAGAGGCTGCCCTCCAGAGTCGTCAGTGTTTGGGTGTCAGAGACCTCCCCAGGCTTGGCAGCATATTGTCCAGACCTGTGTGTTCTTCCAAAGAAAGGTCATTAGCCCAGCATGGCGACCTGGCCTATGTTCTCAGTGTGTTTGTCAGGACACGTGTGACCTCCCTCTCTTGCGCTATGGTAAACACAGCTGCAAGGCTAGGTGGTGGTGGCCTGGCTACATTAGGCTGCTGTCATTGATTCATGACGTGCATTAATGCATCTTGGATGATCAGGCCCGTATACATTTTAGATGCATTTCAGTAGGATGGCGACTTGATCAGTTAGACATCTCCTAAGGCAACTGGTAGTTTGTCAAGTGTAAATATATAGATCTTCTCAAGCCACAAATTGTAGGTCATCACTCTATGGACTGTTTACCAAGCCCTGCCCCCATTGGTGGTGTTGCTATACCTGTTAGGCTTTTGATTTTAGCACAGCACTAATCCAGTTTACAGTGATAACAGAGACAATTCATAGTAATAGTAGTTGTGAAACAATGGCTATTTGATTTCAGTCAGATGTAGCAAGTAGACTGAATCAGCTGTAGCTTGCTAGCCAAATAACGTTACCTCTGTGAGTAGTTGAATTAGTTGGAACTTTGATAGACTTGCTTCCGAGTGATTTGTTTGAAAATGATGTCAGTAAAATGGTCCTATATGACTTATATTGCTAATGATACCACCACGACTCTAATTAAATTGTAATTTCTCTCTAATATTTAAATGGGGTTGTAAATGGTACTTATCTATAGTTAGTGTGTAGTGGTCGGCATATCCCCAGGCACAGAAGCAAAGCAATGTGCTGCTGTGGATGAGGAACAGCAGCAAAATGTATTTTAGCCACTTAATAACAGTATCACCTAAGAATATCAGCTTCAGTTCAGTTAATATTTTCACTGCTTTACCTTGCCATCAGACAGCTTTCATTGGCTCTGCATTTTATTGGCCATAGAACATCTGTATTCCTGTGCAGTCTCCTTATGCAGTTCTTCTTCTGTATACTCTGGTTAGTAAAGGTATTCTCTCCTCTCCACTGTGAGAGACATTTTGTCACTGCTGTCAGAATCACTCATTTTCATTTTGTTGTATTTGTTGACTCCTGCAAACCACTGAAAGTCTGACTAAATCAGCTGATCTATGGCGTAATAAAGTGTGCAGCACAGTTGAGCTTATGTGTAGGACTACGGAAACTATGATGCATGTTTGGCATTTTAATCAGTGAAAACAATGGTCAGCTAAACTGAGAAGCTGCCACTGAAAAGTTTTTAGGCTGCTCTTTGCTTACGATAGTTAGTGTCGTAGCTTCGGGAATCTATGCAGTTTGCCAAGCTCAATGTCTTAACTCAGCCACTCAAGGTGTGCACAAATAATTTTTCACACATGCACATTAATTTTCACTTACATATGCAGTGGAGTGGTTGCACTACAGAGCCAGTTGTCACTAAGAAGAGCAGAGCTGCAACCAGGGGTGGAAATTAGCAGGGGGAGGCTGGTAAATTATGCAAGTGGCTGCTAGATTTGCTTCACTCACCGGCCAAAAACAGTGCTTATCTATTGAGGAGTTGATTCGGGACTCCACCAACCACAGTGACAGGTGGACACAAAAGTTAATTTCTAACCCTGACTGCAACACATCAGCCTGAGGTGGACAAAAACACAGTAGAATTTGAAATTTGATCAGTATCATTTTAGTGCATACCAATCCATTAAAATATGCCCTGATTGGCTTAATACAGATCCATAGGATCTGTATGGGACATCTGTAAATGCAGAGTTTTATTACTGTAAAACATCTCGGTAGTAGGCTAATCAGCCGGGCATGCTAAAGGTCAGCGGCTTACATTAGACCAGATAAAAACACTGTTCAGTTCATGCACTTCTGCTTATGCGTTTTTGGTTTTGAAAGGCAAAAAAATGACCCCACCAGGATATTGAGAAATTTAAGTTTGACAAGCCTGCCATGGCTATTTCTGTTTGACAAACTATGGTTGCTGTTCAGGGGAGAGGTATGAGAATGGTCATTTTCTGAAGAAATGTTTGACAAATTAGCTGTAAGCGTGAACTCAGCCCGGCCACAATATATGTGTACAGCCTGTACACAGTGTCCCAGATTAACTGTTTGACTCACCGGCCAAAGGGACTGGTAGAAGTCCACTGGCCAACCATATTTTTTCCAGCCAAAATAATGAATTGCCTTTTTGTGTCACATGTATACTTGTGTCAGTGCATTTCTTCGAGATGATAACTCAAGGTCTTATGTTGAATACAAGCTGATACAAGAGACCAGAGCAAAATTTGAAACAAAATTATTTGAATATATTGATCAACAATGAATCAATAAGACCCCCTGGTGGCTTTATTTCCAATAATAACCTACTGCCTCCGTGACTGTGCAGGTGTATTCTATTGAGCTCTCATTATGCTAGGAGGCAGAGCTCTCGGGATGGCTGGTAAATTTTCATTTACGATGGGGTCACCTGAATTTGTCGATTTGCGGAACGAGCGAAAAACATAGTAAAAGCATTCAGGCAGTGTCCCACTGCAGATTCATAACATGCCAAAGTAATAACTAAAGCTGTAGATATCTGACTGTGGATATCTGAACATACTCCTATGTTACGTCATAGATAATACCGAATTAAAGCGTATAGTCAAAGTGCATTTGTGCCGCTACAATGTGTCTTCATGTGTGCATTTTACAGTAATCAGTCCGTTGTGCCTGCTCAAACGAGCACAGGAATTTGTTCAGGAATTATCAACAGGTCAGAGTCTTATAATGGAGAACTGAATTGCATAACTGACATTTGGGTTTTTTCTTATTGATAGTCTGCCAGAATTTGAATGCCTTGCCTGTAACAATAAGAATAATGGCCAATGAGCCATCTACAGTTGAATTATTTGTAAAGTTAGGAAGAAAATCTGTAATTGAAAAGACAAAGAAAATTTTGAATTAAAAAAAATCAATAATTGAGGTCTTGACCAAAATAATTGTGATTATGTTTTTTGCTATAATGGAGCAGCTCTGCAATATATAGTTACCACTAATATAACCAGAGATACGGGGAGGAAGGGGAAGGTCATGGTGGTATTTGGTATGACAAAAACTACCAGTTGACAGTTGTCTTACATTTGTGTGTTTGTGTTTTTTTTGTGTCTTGGTCTCTTCGGTGTTACCAGGGGAAATACATCACACACACTCCCAATTTACCAGTTCATTCCTTTCTGCTTCACACCCTCTCCCTGAGCTTTTAGCTCTCTCAGCTGAGCTGAAATGCCAGGATGCTTACCTCATTTCCTCCCCACTTGAGTGAAGTGTGGGAGGAAAGAGGGGAAGTCTGGGAGGAGGGGGGCAGCTGGAGACTGTACTGGCTTTGTTGGGGTTGGAAACTTTTCCTGTTCTTCTCCCTGTCGGCCTGCCTTGCCTCTCTTTGTACATTCAACAATGCCTTCCCTGTTCACTATGCTGTTGTGGTTGTTGTTTGCACTGTTTTTAATCCTTCATATCTTATAAGGTCAGATTCAAAACAAAATGCATGACCAATAGGCCAATAGGCTTATATTTCTGTTCTGTTTTAACCACTGTATATTGTGTGTAATCCTTAGTCTCTGAATGTGTTCTGAACATATTAGTACAAGGTTAAACCTGTCATTTACATACAGCCACTGACCACACCCCCAGTTTTCATCTTGCTCCACACTTTTGTGAAACAGGAGGGACACTGTTTGACTTTCATCCCCCATCAGTCAATAGTGGGTGGGCTTGCCGGGCAGGAGGTTGCAGTATGTCTGTTCATGATGCAGTGGAAGCCTCACTAATGCATTGACTATCCCCAGCCCCATAGAAGCCCAGGAATGTGCACAGAGGCAGCATTACACAGGAGACAGACAGGACAGGAATGCAGCTGGAGTGATACTGACTGGCCGAATACATTGGCTCAGCTGCTGCATGTTTCACTGTTCACGTTTGTCTGTGTGCCTGTCTCATTCCTAGCCTGCCATCACTGTTGTGTCCCTGTCTCTGTCTGTACCTGTCTGTCCTCCAGTCCTTTTTTAAACCCATTGTGTATCTGCCTGCATGTATCTCTCATCTCCTTTTGTGTCCATGTTGTGTTTTATTTATGCCTCTTATATATGCATTCCAATTATTTGTGCTGCTGCCAATCTTGGAACCCCACTGGCTATCGGTCTGATGATAATTCAACCTCTGGGGGCAATGGCCAATATATCCAGGCCAGGAATTCCTCCTCCATGTGCCAGTCATTGTTTACTAATCTCTATAAACTGTTATCTGCATATGAATATGATTGCATTTCAGCGAATGCATTCTGCTTCTTTTGCTCTCCACACAACCAGCATGTGATTGGTCAATACTACTTGGACAACAGACAGAAACCAGAATGCCTCTGGTACCAGAATCTTGTCCTGTCCTGTCTTGTCCAGCATTTGTTTGCAGATATCTTTTTATAGATTTATAATGCTGCTGCATGACCACCATGTCAGTAGTTGTTAGAGACCTCACAGTCTGTTTGTAGGTGGTTTCCTCTGGCCCACTTATGTGTAACCCCACACACACGCTACCTACCGCTTATAGAAACACAGCTCAGTAGTAAGTCTCCACTGGCTAAGTTTAGACCTAGTAGAATAGAAGGTCTAATTATCAACTGAGTGGAATGACGGGCATTCTCCTGCACTGCTGAGTCACCCAGGGTGGTCCTCTCTGCTGTTAGGCTACCAAGGTGCTGATTTACCTTCCTTGGCTTGGGAAAAGACATGACTTGGATATGAAGGGGTTTGCCCTTTGTAAATTCCCTTTGGTTTCGAGTTGGCCTGACCAGGCTTATGTTTAACCAGCGTGTCAACATGGTTGGAACTCAGCTGGAGCTTAAAAAGGTCTCCTAACATTGTGTACTTGGTTTGTTCTATTTGTGTTTGTAGGTTATTGAATATAAAAATGTATAAATATGTGTTTCGTAGTGATTTTGCAAGATGTTCTTTTCATGTTGAGAGGACCACTTCGCTTTTTGCGACTCTTTCACTCTTGTTGGTGTAGAAACAATCACAGAGAAGACAGATTGCTGTAGTGATGTGTTTGCTCAAGTAAATGCTATAGCTACACACATCTTTTGAATACATTTATAGTGGGTTATTCTACTGTCAGGAGTTCATAGGATATTAAAAAAAAATATATATATATATATATATTATATATATTATTATGCCGCAGTGGCCCGGGTTCGAATCCAGCCTGTGGCCCTTTGCTGCATGTCATCCCCCCCTCTCTCTCTCCCCCCTTCACACTTACCTGTCCTGTCCATTAAAGGCAAAATGGCCCAAAAAATATCTTCAAAAAAAAAAAAAAAGTCATCACACTAGGAGGGTCAGAATTCTCGATTTGGTTTTTATTTTTACAGCACTGATGGTTGTGCTATTGTTTGACTATTAATTAATTCATTAATTAAGTATCAAACTAAGTGTGGATTTGTACGGATCAACAGGTATTTGGTTTTATGCCCTCACAACTGTTATTTACGTTTACAAATTCTTTTATATGCCTCCATATATCTTTTCTGAGAGCCTGAGCCTCTCCCAGCCGTTAACAGACTGTTATGCTAACCGGCTAGATAGCAAGCTGTACCCAGCATGCCGTTCAGTGGCATAATTTTGTAAATGTACAATTATTGGTGTTATAAATTGTTTTTGTGTCACACATTGTTGTGTGCCAAAGTGTTTTGCCTTGTTTGGAAGTTAGCTGTTGGTCTGTTCCAACCATAGCGCTCCCCGCCTAGAACTCTGTAAAGGGTTGCACCAAGTGTTTCAGTTATGGGCCAGTATGACAGCATATGAAAAATTAATATCATCATATCAGCACTAAGTCAGACCCTATTTTCCATAATGAATGACATTAAATTAATAACTAATTTACAGGCTTTCAAATGGCAATATCTTATGTTATTAAACCCTTCTTAAAACTTTTGAATGCTAATTGTTTGATTTGTAGCTTGGATCACACTGACAGTTGCTTGCAGCTTTATCTCTTTTAATTTGACCTTGTGCTGAATATTTTATATATTCATGTAGGTGAATAGAGAGATATTTATTATGGGAAACCATGAATCCTCTAAGACAGGAAATCTGTGTTGCGTTAAAAAATTGAGTGTACCATGGTTCCCAGCGTGTGTTTAATGAGAGTTGTACTCTCCCAGGCTGCAGCAGGTCAGCTAAGGTCAGTACTGGATCTGTACTCTCTCTGGAATGCCCATTGAACTCTGTCCCCAAGGAAAATTCTGGCACGTCAACCATCATCATCATCTTTCTGCTTTCTCAGTTTGTTCTTGTGAACGCAGAAATTCTCACTGCCCTCTTATTGACATTTTTCTGTATTGGCCATTTGTGCTGTACCCAGGTCCTATCAATGACTGTATGTCAGCATGGACAGCATGATCTGACGACATGACAACATCATCTCAATTGCCCCCTGATGGCTGGTTGCAGTATATGTCATAAATCCCGCCCCCTCCATGTTAGCAAACATGGGCCAAACTAAAAGATCACATCAAATAAATTTTTCCCAAAGACGGTATCTGTTGTTTATTTTCTTATCACACTGCTGTGTGTATAAGATGGCAGCACCCTATGTGGGATATTTGGGCTTTTTTTTTTCGTACAATGGGAGGAATTGGAGATGCATTGTCCATCTTTACATACAGTCTGTGTGTCCTACTATGTCAGAAACTGTATTTTAAGAGTATTGAGAGCCTTTTTCTAATTGAGCTGTGTGGTCATTGCATTGGCCAGACTATCTGTCTATCAGTGACACCTCTGCATGCCTCACTACACATGCTTTATTTGAAACAAGAGTAAAGATGCTATCAAATTTAATGCTGAGCAATTTGATATTTTTACTTTTGCATATAAGATGCTCTGTGTGTCTCTGTTGTTAATATGGTGTTCTTGTGGAAGTACCATCACTAAACTTTATATGGTGGTAACCTTTCACTGTTTTGAAAGCTGTTGTTATGTTGTCCTTAAGTAGATCTTCATGGCTGGCAAATAGCCTGATGATAAAATGAAGAATTTGTGGCTATAAATACGGGTTACATTCACAGTGGCAGTGAAAGACAGTTAACAGAGGGCTTTTTTTATAGGGCAGTTGTGATCTCACCTAGACCTCAAATGAGATCAAGAACTTGACTGTTTTTCCACAACACAAATGTTTTCCCCATAAAACCTCATGTGGTTCTCAGTAATCGGTTTTGGACAGTTGTTTACAACAGCCAAGGACAGATTGTTAAATGTGGGTGCTTTGTCTTGTGTTGAGTTGTAAACAAACTCCTTATTGATATTTGGGTGGGTGTTGGTAAGAGAAGTGGGCCTAGAGGGTGTGTGTTACACATTTTGCTTACTGTCTGTATGTAGATGTTCACATGCATATTTTACTGTGTGCAAGTTGGTGAATAGCAGATGTTGTTTATCCTCAGAAGCTAGGCTTGATTTCTAGCTACAGGGTTTTACTTTATTTTCATATTTTTTTTTAACATGATAATATTATTTTCTTTATATATTTCTTTTCAGTGTGTATAATGTGTTTAGATTAAAGACAGTATTATTTAGTAAAGTGATTCAACCTTTAAAGCCTTTGTTTGTCTCTTTTTTCACACTGTGGCTCAGCATTGAGCCTCAGTTGGAGGGTATGTGAGTGGAAACACATCAAACATGCTGACGCACATTTCTCAGCATCATCCAGATGTGCTAATCACCAGGATGAGGAAAAAGCAGCTTGTGTTTTTTATTTTCAGTTTCATAGCTTAAGAGATGCTCTTTGGTTTTATAGCCTATTGTGACCTATTGCCTTTTGGGAAGGTGTTTTTTTAAGTGTTCATTGTACAGTTTAGTACAGAATGTTTTATTTTTTACAATGAAATTAGTTTTCCTTGACTATACCAGTGAACAAAATGCAACCTCCCCAGCTGGAGGATTTTGTCTGTCTTTGACACTTGCACTACTGTCTGTTCAGAATAAATGAAACCTAACATTCAACTAAAATGTGACCTCTGTGTACTGTTAAATCCCTAACATTGCTGTTTTATCACCTGCTGTCAGTCTGTTCCATGCAGAGGTCCAAATAAAATGTATAAATACAGAATGATGATCTCAGCATTAACATTGCTCAAATCTCTCAAAACACTTACAGTGAAAGCTGAGCCCAAGCCTTCCCTTTAGAGCTGCTCAAAGTGTTTGTTTATAAGCCCTGAAAGTATGTTATTTTGTCCTTTGCTCACAGCTTTGTAAGTGAGCCAATACTTATGAGTGACAACACGCAATCTCTTGTTTAAGAGGTCTAAGGAATGTTAACTTATTGGGAGTACTCAGTTTTCTTTACATTGTCCTTCTGTCCATTCCTCCTTTTCCTTTTAATGGTTTTGCTGGCTTCTCCTTTAGAAACGTCATTTAATCTATGAGGAGAAATGCACTGAAGCTGTGTGGAAAGCTGCCAAAACAGGGGATTTTGTTCTGGGAGAGCTAACAATTCCTCATAGTTCCTTCAGCATCTTTTTCCCATTTCCCTTTCCCTCCATCACTGTTCATCTCTCCAAATAGGTTTTTGCATTATTTTTTATGTCTCACTCCCACATTTTTCTTGTTTTCCCTGTTCTTTCCCTTTGCTTTATTTCTTTTTCCTCCCCCGCCTTTCTCTGCCCTCACTCTTTCTGCCTCTCTCTGAGTTTTCTCCCCCAGTTTCAGACACCCTGGGCAGATTTGGAATGTGTTAATGTACTTAAATCGGCACACTCCATGAGAAAAGCCTTTACTGCTGACCACAGCCTGCAGCCAGAGCTGACATAGGTGTTTCATTTTGTGAGTGGGACCTGGCCAGGGCCTTCAGATGAGACAGCTGGGTTAATCTACCTGCATCATCAGTCCTCTCATCACACACACGAACACACAGCTATCTGCTCTGCAGTGATAAGCCCAGACAGTCACTCTTTGGCTGATTTAGATGCGGTGCTAGCCTTGGGACAGACATCAAGGTCATGATAAAGCACCTGACCTGCAATCGTCTTTTCATGGTTGAATGAAAACTATTAGCCTTTCACATTCTGTTTACTACACGCTGTACCCCTATAGCTCACTCACAGTACAATACACTCGACAGCAGTGCTACTGGACTGCAGCCGTGTTTGTAGATGAATGGAAAAAGCTGAAGGGGTTTTCCACTAGATTTTTGTAATGATCTTTTGCTGTTCTTTTCCTTTCTGTTTTTTGTATCTCAACTCTTTGTTGCGAAAAAATTCAACAACTATGACAAGCTATGACTTTTCTGTAAAACGTTCATTCTTTAAAGCCCACTGTATCTGTTACTGTGTGCAGACTTTTAACAACTGTACTAACTATGACGTGTATGGGAGAATAAGTGTTTACATGTATGTTACAGCATCACAAGAAATGTGTGAAACATTAAGTCTGCTGTGTGTGTATGGTGACATCATTCATGATTCCCATGCCTCCTTCCATATGTTCAGGAGACACAAAGACCAGCCCTATACACCACATCAGAGTTTTCTCGGTCAGAGTTTTCAGACCTCGCTCAAAGCAGGCGGAGTCAGAGCTGTGATACAAGGAGGAGGAATACTGTCTCTCTGGGCTGTGTCTGTGACTGAGAAAGAGAGAGGGTGGGGGGTGGGGGGTTGGTTGTGGGCAAAAAGAGCAGCATGTGTTTCAGAAAAGCATAGAAGTGCGTTGCTGGTAGTGTCAGTGGTTTGGTTGCAGCTGTAGAGGTGCTGTGCTCTGTTCTGCTTTTGATCTTCTGGTGTAGCGGTGCAGATTGACAGATTATTGAGGTTGTTCTATTGCAATTTCAGTAAGTGCTTATAAAGTATGCACGTGTACAGTATGTGTGAGAGAGCAGTCTGTGCAGGCTCCTCCAGCTTATGTGGGTAGATTATGGGTGTGTGTGTCCCTTGGCACCACTCTGTGTGTGTTTCCACAGCATGGTTCATTGCCAAGGTGTAACCAAAGACACAGATAAACACATACATACGCATTCAGGGATGGACACCCAGCGAGCAAGCTGGACCTCAGTAGCAACACTCCTAAAATAACAGACATTCTTTCTCCACCTCCCTCATCACCACTCCCAGAAACACAAAGCACAACACAGATGTAGAATCACAGAGAGTACAGTCAGCGGTGAAGCAAACTGTGGTGCAAACCTATGGTTTATTCTTGTCAACCATCCATAGAACAGTGTATCTGTCAAGGTTATGCTGGTTTTCTGTCTTGTTCTCTGGCTTGGATGCAGATGATCTTCCTCAGACGTTGTCTGCTTTCTAGCAGACAAATTTCTCAGAGCAAATTAGTTTCACATAAACATAGTTATAAACATAGTTTCTTGAAAGCCTTTTCAGTTCAGAAGACGGCTGATCAATAAAATACAATATATGATAAAGTGTGTGTCAGAATAACAGATTTTTGAGAAGGCTCAGTTGATTAAAGCTCTGTGTGAACTGACCTGATGAAGACGCAGATGCATGAGTGCAAAGCAGTCAGTAATGTCTGTAGTTCAACTGTAGAATAACCCTGCTACAATACATGATTTGTTCTTACATTTTCAGCAGTAGATGCATAAAGTGTACTTATTATACTGAAACATAACAATAACCCAAACCTCCAAAATGTGGTACTGGTTTGAGGTGTACTTCTTTTGCCTCTACAGCTGTGCACTATTTAAGTTTACAGTCTCCCTCTGCCTCCGTCTCTTTGGCTCTTTGTTTCTCTCACCCTCTCAAATGTGTGAAATTCTCAAGTGGACAGAACAGTCATCAGATTGGCTCAGAAGCCATCTGTCCTGATTTTATCATTTTGTGGAGTGACTAGACACACAAGCATGCTCACACATGGAGAGTACAGTGAAGTAACTATGTTTTGTCATACAGGAAATTGTGAAATTAACAGATCTAACAAGCGAAGTTCCGTCAAAATTCAGATGCAAGATCTTAACGGAATACAACATATTAATTTAGGTTTTATTACTGTGAATTGTTACTAAAGTTTTCTGCTGTTTTGACCTGTGTTTAGCCTTACAACAATGCTTTGCTCCCTGAGATTGTATGATTTTAAGATATTGCAGGTTTATATTTATTTTTGCTGTAGAGCTTTATTTGCTTTGGCTGTAATTTTGAAACCATTGTGTTTGACATTTAACATAGTATTTCTGTTTTGCCCTGGTGATTCATTTCAGGCTGTCACCATGTAGTTTTATTTATGTCCCCTAGATATCCTTATGTCACAAGGAAAATTCAAGTGATAGAAATGTTGTTTGTTTTTAGACTGGTTGCTATTAAACTTAATATGATCCACTTATGCAGCTGCCCTTGCAATTGTGATCTACAGTAGTTGCTGTCTGAATTCCTGCTGCTTCAGAAACCGGTCTACCGAGGCAAAGCCTCGCTCTACTCAGCTGTGCATTATCTCACACTTCTGCTTGTTTGCCTATATCAGCAGATGACGGTCTGGGCCCAGGCCTTGTCACTGTTGATCTTACAGACACATCAGAGCGCTGTCTATCTGCGTCAATACTGTCCAAGGATGTCAATCTCCTGTCCTCACCTCTCAGTTCTGTGACTGACGCACTGATCAGCTATGCAAACCCGCATTCTGCCAAATGTGATGCTGGCAGAGCAAAATGCAGAGAACTGTAAAAGATGTAGGAATAGTGCAGTGTTTTCTGAATAAGTATTGGCGTATTGGAAGGCCTTGCTTAGGGAATTAAATACATGTCAAAAGCAGTCCACTGACATTAATGTGCCATTGTAGTTAATTCAGATTTTACATTTTAAACATCTACTTACAGGATGATGTCTATTTCTGAGGACAGTTTTTTTTATCAAACCACAGTTGAAGTGAGGCTTTACAAAATGCTCTCAATTACCTTTTCTCCCAAATTAATTTTCATTTACAATACTAATGTCACTGAACACAAAGTATGCTGTCCTTCACATGGACTTCCTAGGCCATCATGAGAGAATGTTAGTCATATTTGTATAGAGAGAAAAGACTGCATACTTTGTGTTCATATAAAGGTTTTTGTCAGTTGCACAAGTGGATATAAAGGATATAAGGGTCTTTGTCAGTGGATGGAAATGGCTCAGTTGAATCATGACCCAAGTATGAAACATTGGTCATATATGTTGGTGATGATAACAGACTAGACTTGCTGCTCATTAGTTTAATGTGATATCGAGAATCAAATTGAAAACATTATCTTAAGTAGGAGATTTGTGGCATTTTATGAGTCATACTGTCCTCCAGCATAGATAATATACATGTATATTAAAGGGACACAACTAGTAGTGCTATGGAGTAATGTATCTACAGGGAAATCCCTGTTTGTACATTGTGCACATGGATGCACGTGTGCAAGCCGCCGTGCAGTCTTGCCAGAAGTTTCATGCTATTCTACTGATTGATGGTTTGTGGGGCTTCCTCTAAAGATAGGAAGCAAGGTACCAGCAAAGGCAGGGATGAAGAAACCTGCAAACTTGTAAATATGAATGTTTCAAATTGAAATGATGGTTTCAGGTTCATATTTTTAAAATAATCTGTTTTCACAAATATTATATGAAAATGCATTTCGCATGGCTTAGAAAGCCATGTGGAGTGGAATATAAATAATGTTCCACGTCTTTCAGAACTGCAGGATATGTTTTGATTTATTGTCTTTTTTTTTTTAGTTTTTACACTTTTATGTATTGCTGTTAGCTTTTAAGAATGTGTCAGAAAGAAAAATGACTTTGTATTTCTGTTTCACTGCATTCACACTGTGACTTTGTAGGTACTGAAATTGAATATTAACATTAAAATCTCTCCTTTCCTCTGGTCCCTCCTTCTACTCTTTTTTTCTCTCCTCCCCTCTTGTTTCTTTTCCCACTATTTTCTTCTTTTGCTCTCCTCAGGTTCTGTTGCATCATTTTTGCAGCAGGTGACCCCCACCCCTCCGCCAAAATCCGGCTATTAGATGTGACCACGAGGTTGATCAGGAGAAGCCACCATGTCTTAAACACAGACGGGCCCTCCGGAGCCCTGTCCCCCCACCCTGGACCACCCTCCCCCTCCCCCATCCACCACCTTACCCCTTCTCCCAGTCCCATCCCACTCCCAGACCTCCCTGCTCATGTGCGGGACAGGCTACCCGGCCCTGGCTCCCCACTGGCGCACCCCTCCCCTCCCTCTGTAGAGATGAACCTGCAGAAGCACCAGCAGTTGGGTGGTGGTAGTGGTGGGGTGATGGGTTCTGACCGGGACCTGCAGTCCACTGCTTCCTCCATCTCTCTGCCCTCTGTGAAGAAGGCCCCCAAGAAGAGGCGCCTATCCCTGGCCTCTCTTTTCCGCCGACGAGGTCGGGAGCCCAAATCAGGGCGCCAAAGGTCCCGAGAGCTCCAACACCCTGGAACTGGAGGGCTTGGGGGGGTGGATGGCATCGCCAGCATCGAGAGCATCCACTCTGAGATGTGTAATGACAAGAACTCTGCCTTCTTCTCTGTGGCTGGGACCGGAGCTGCCTCTGTTGCTGCTGCTGCCTCCACCTCATCTGCCTCAGGGCCCTCTTCCTCTACCACCTCCTCCTCCTCCTCGAAGGCGGGGGGTGGAGTGGGAGGAGAGCTACTGGAGTGCCCGCTGTGCCTTCTGCGCCACTCCAGGGAGAGCTTCCCTGACATCATGACCTGTCACCACCGCTCCTGTATTGATTGCCTACGCCAGTACCTGCGCATTGAGATCTCAGAGTCGCGTGTCAACATCAGCTGCCCTGAGTGCTCAGAGCGCTTTAACCCACACGACATCCGCATGATCCTGGGTGACCGGGTGCTCATGGAGAAATATGAGGAGTTCATGCTGAGGAGGTGGCTTGTTGCTGACCCTGACTGCCGCTGGTGCCCTGCGCCTGACTGTGGGTAAGAAGTGAATTTAAATACACAATGAATGAACACAGCCACAATGACATACACTCTTATGCAGCTCACACTGATGATGTCATGTAAACCATGAACGACATACAGTGTTATCTGTAGAATGTGTCTTCCAGTAGATGTGTGCCCGTATGTGCAGGATGTCACAGGACGACCTTTTGAGGAAGTTGAATGTGGTGTAGGAGATAGAGTGGGGTACTTGTTACAGTTGTTCCGATACCATTATCAAGATTGGAAATTCGTCCGATATTGCCTAAAATGCGTGATCAGATATTGGTGAGTACGCGAGCCTATGCACCAATCCGATAACACATAATTGTCATATAAATAAAGTTGATTTGATTCGATTTTTTAATTGATAAAATTTAAAGTAGTTTTGCACCTGGATAAAATGACACTTTTTCCAAAAATCAGTTCTTCACCACTCTGAAACAGTAACCTGCACAGTAAGTTGCGCTGTGCAGCCAGTGACAACTACTTTTTAAGTTCTACAGACTCATCTGAAGTATGCTCTGTTAAAGTAATAAGAATTTCTCCTTACACATACTATTGCTTGTACTTGTTTTTATTGATTACTATATGACTGCAGTACTTGGAAGAACAGTTCTCTTGTTGCCTTTTAGCTATTTAAAGTTATGTTTCTGCTTGGTACAAACGTGCCAACAGGGTTGGTATTGTTTTCACATTATGAGTGTGTGTGCATGTGTGTCATCATGGCAAAATGTGGTCCTGGAGGAACCTATTTTAGCAGGAAGTGGCACAGAAGTGATCTTGAATAATTTGCCTGGTGTTTATGTCTGTCTGTCTGTCTGTCTGTCTGTCAGTTAACAGATTTTGTCAAAGCAATAGCATCACAGCTGTGCAAGATGCAGTCACAAAACTTTACAAATGTGTTGTTGAGATCACAATAATGACGGTGTTCAAAGGTGGGTGCGGTTCAAGCAAGGGCATTGGGCCATCAGTGTGCGTCTGTTGCTCTAGCTGTGTCCCGCACCGTTGACACTTGTCTTTCCTAGTTGGCTGTTATTGGCTGATTCACAGTGTTAAATCGGAGTTGACCCTGGCAGAGCCTGTCAATGAGTGAAATCCCTCTGATTGGCAGTTCAGCTCAGTGGACAAGGAGGGAAATGGTAGTAGAGAAAGCAAACAAATGGCTACAGTCAATATTACATGAGATGAAAACAAACTCGTTACATTAGGTAAGATAAGGTTTTTTAGCCATTGAGCTCTTTAGCAGAAACTGTTCGTGGTTACTTGTGTTGTTGTTGTTGTTCACCAATGCATGGAGTGCTAACTGGTTAACCAGTTTAAATCCATCCTGACAGTCTTCCAGTTTCCCTTTTTGAAAGACGAGTACAGATTACCGCCGCCTGCTGCTGTGGAGAGTTATTTTCTCTCACGCAGGCGCAGAACACACATAATAGTTAGTCTTTGGCTGTAGTTTTTGCGGTGTTTTCAACTACAACTTTTTGGCTGAGACACAGGTGACGAGAGCGAACTCAACAGTCGGCCTTCGTTGCCACTAGTTCTTTGATGTTGGTTTGGTGTGTCTGGGTTTAAACAGTAATCCAGTAGTGTTGGGCTGTTTTGCTGTCTAATCCCTTTCCTGAGTGATGGCTCGTTGGCTTGCTTCCACCCAGTCCCTCACACTGTCACTGCAGTGTGACTTTGTAGAGGCTCTACAGGGTCAAATGGTGACTTCAGCTCACTGACAAATCAAATCAGCACCTCATTTATGTGGAGCTGAGTTGGCATCTGTCTAAAGTGCCCTAACTGTTGGCTCTTCATAACTCATAAAAGTAAAGAGGAGTCCACATTTCACATTTATTGAAAATTGATTGAACAAATGATGGGCTGCATAGGGTAGGTTTATGATTTTCTTTTTTTCAACAACAACATTGAGGCAGCAGAGAATGCTTATAGATGGCTCTGGCTGAAAAAGAGTGACGTCATTAGAATGCCACTTGAACACATGCCAATCAACTTCTGTCGGGTTGACTGAGGTTGTCTGAGGTTGTTGCAAAACCTGAAACACCCATTGATACAACACTGATAATGTGCCAGAATATGTGCATCCAAAGAGGTTCACAAGAATGCTGTAGGATGAAGTTTAAAACCATTGGAACCTTGTGGCCATGCCGTAAGCATCAAAGCATAAACTATTGAGATGTAAAGACAACCCTGAACCAGGGATGAAGATGCTTGAGGCAGATATATAACACACTGCTGCCTGAAAAGATTTACTTATTTGGGATAATCACTGTCCTTTTGCAGACTGCCTTAATGAACTGGTTTCTATCAGGTTTAAAACTCTCCCTCTTTTTGCTTTCTCTCTTGCGCAGCCATTTCCTTTTCTTCCAGGAATTGTTTGAGGTCAGGTAGCTATAAAGTACTGTTTGTACCTCTTTCAGAAGCCATAGTAACCTTGGACACTTGGCTGTACAACTGTATGTTTTGTTTTGTTTTTTGGGATGTCCTGTTTTGTAACCTTGACCAGAATAGTAGCAAATATATTTTAAGGGTGCAAGAACGTCAGAGACATGACGTGTTTTTTGGCCATCTGTAGTCTTGCCACATTATCTTTTTTTACTGTTTTCCCCTCTGCTGTCTTCAGCTAACAGTCCTTTCATTCTCAAGGGTCCTGACTCCAGGCCAACAGTTGGATCTCAGAAGGCATTTGACTTTTGTTAGGCATTGTGGCTGACGACTGGCTGCAGTCTTTGCAGCATGTCCACCACTGTTGCCATTAGCTCAGTGGCCACACTGCCAATTGAGTGTGTTGAATCGATGGTGGCAGTCAGTGAGATGGAGCTCAGCTTATTTTTCTCTTTTCTTTTCTTACAAGTTAAAGACCACAGGCTGACAATGCCAAAGAAAAGTAAAATGAAACCTTACAGTAGCAGTTGCAGTGTATCAAACACATTCTTAGTTTGTATACAGATTACTAAAAAAACCGTTTCCTTAAATAAAACAGACACTGAATGAATGAGTGTTTGAGGTCAGATGGCTGTTGACAATAATCTTAACATTGTACAGTGTTGAGCCAGTCTTAGATGGCACTAGTTCTTTAAGTTAATTGTTCTCTCATGTCCACATTTGTCAGACAGCAAAGGTGTATCTCTTGTGCTAGGAGGCAAGATTTTATTATTTTGGGTGTGCTAACTGTCTTCAGTGATGGCCCTTCCATTTTATTTCTTTATTTTCTCTACACTGTCCTTTCTACTTGCTTGTTTCTTTTTCCTGCATCTCAGAGGCTTTGGTCAACATTGTACAGTTTATTATGCAGTTATTTATGTGCATTATCTCAGAGGACTTTGGGATATGCATAGAAGGCACATTTGTACCAGATGGCTGTGGCCTCCTCCTGGAAACAATAGCTTCAGCCTTCAGTAATTTGGCCCACATAATCAGGTGCAGCTTGTACAGGGATCAGAGAGGTTCTGGGCCTGAGCCCACTCATCCAGCCAAACAAGTGAGTCCTAGCCAGGGTAAAAGATGTAAAAAGAAAGAAACTTTTTGACACATTGGTGTATTATTCTGACACTATTTAATAGAATATAGATTAATCACTGGTTATACAATTGTTTATTTTCTAACAGTTGAACTGTCACTGCCGGAGTCAGATACTAGCATATCTAAGTAGTACCTTGTTTTCCAAGCTCTCTGGTAGGAAGGATATGTAGTGTTGTCCTTTTATTGAAACGGGACACTGGTGTTACAGTTACCATGGTCTTCTCTTTCCCTAATATCTCTCCAGTCCTCTGTGGTCCCTAGTCTGCATAGTGTTTACTGCTGGTGGTTTACTGACAATGATTGTAAATAAGATTGACATGTCTCTGTGATTCCTCACTGTCTGTCTACATTGTGGACTCAGTACTTAACAGAGTAAGATGATCCACAGCGGAGGAAGTCTCCCAGGCTCTTCATGACTTTGTGATTGAAACTTAATCTTAGGTCAGTCACAGAGGGACTGGGAGGCTTCTGCTAGAGTCGGATGCAAGTACGTCACACTATCCAGGGTTTCCCTCAGGAACGTGGCTTGCCAGTATTTTGCAGCTGTCACCTTTGAACAGATGGATTTTTCTTATTTTTGAACATTGTCTCCGTCAGCACTACGTGCTTTTGTCTCCTGTCTGTTGGCTGAAAGCATCATGCATCGCACCTCAACTTTCAATCTGTCAGAGATGTTAGGATTTGCTGTGCTGTGGTGTGTCATGTAGATACACATCTAATCGCAGAAGACACTGCAAGCTACTGGGGGAACCAGGGAGACTGGCAACAGCTGTAGATTCTACTCTAGGCTCTGCTTCAAACTGTAGTTGGTAACTTTTATACAAGTAACTTTTTGTCACATTTGTTGAAACTGTCATTGTATCCATTCAGTAGTGTGAGACGGATGATCTGTGAAAAAAATATTCCTCTGCCTCTTCTTAGTGCTTTAAATGGCATTTGGAAGAATGGACCACACCAGAATGAATACCAGTTATCAGAATAGAGAAGTCTAACACAGCTGTCAGTCACCGCTCGTGAACTGCGATCAAACTGTCAAACTAGGCAGTGCTGATCAAATACATATCGATATTCTGTGACTGCATTGCCTTTTTCTTGCCTCAGTTATGTTCAGAAACATATTTCGGTGTACTTTTTAGCTGTGAAATTAACAAGTTTGTTCAGACTGGTGGGCTGTTCTTCATTTTTTATATACTTTCTCCTTTTAACAGCTAACAGTACACTGAAATATGTTTTGTATGTTTTTTGAGATGAAAAAAGGGCAATGCAGTAACAGAATCTTGATTCGTATTTGATCTGTGCTGCTTGGTTGACAGTTTGACTTCAGTTCACGAGCAGTGATCGACATGATTGACAGCTGTGTAAGTGACTCCCTGACTCTGGTTGTTTCCATTCAGTCACCTTGGATTATTGTCAATACTATTACAAACACTATAAGGAGGAGGAGGAACATTTTTTTTACACAAACTGTCTCATGTACTACTGTGTGGATGCAGTGACAATTTTGGCAAATATGACAAAAAGTTATTTTCATAAAAGTTCACAACTGTAGCTTTAAAACAATTAAACTGATTAACTGATTAAAAAAACTGAAGTACATGAATTATAATTCTAAATTATTTTATAAATACAAACTCTTTCTTGTGAGATTAGTGGCAGCAGGGGCAAACAGCATCCACAGCACAAGGATTAGGTTTTCGGAAAAGGGTGTTGCTTAAGTGAGAAGAGAATGTATTTAAAGTGTGCTCCTTTGTCACCCTGTCATTATCAATTAAGGATGTAGTTTTCTCCGCAGCACCAGTAGATTGGGAACCAAAAATCCGTCACAGGGTATTTTTACAAGGTCATAAATCAACATCTGTGACAACACATTTTACTTTGGCATTTACCTGATGACACATACGGTCAACACGGTGATTGACGATGGACAAAGCATCATTACTCATGTCGGGAGGACTCCGCTGCCTGGATCACAATGCTGATGGAAAGAGGGAGACAAAGTGGCTGTCTGGTTTGCCAATTTAGAAGCTCATTAATATAAGAAGATCGATTAAGGTGGTGTGTGTAAATGCTAACATAGGCCCCAGATACATCAGTGCAAAAATTAAACACAGTTCTGCATCACCTCTTCTTAAATGTCAGCTGTCTTATTTTGCTGTCAGTTCCTCTATTTTACATGTAATTATATAAGCATCTTTGCATCTAACTAGTGTTTTTACTATATTTATTCACTGCTGTTTCATTCATACTTGCAGACTTTGTTTCCAGTGACCTTGGTGCATTTAGACAAAACTCTTTCTGTGATGTTATGATGGGGTATTGGATCTTAACTTTGGCCTGATATGTTATGTTTGTCTCCTGCCAGATATGCAGTGATCGCTTTTGGGTGCGCCAGCTGTCCTAAGATCACGTGCGGCAGGGATGGCTGTGGCACAGAGTTCTGTTACCACTGTAAGCAGCTCTGGCATCCCAACCAGACCTGTGATGCGGCACGACAGCAGAGAGCTCAGAGCCTCCGCCTCAGGACGGTCCGCTCGTCCTCCCTAAGCTACAGCCAAGAGAGCGGAGCTGCAGGTTGGCTGCTCTTAACTTTTTCTGTATCTATCCTACTTGTGTCTGTCAAATCACTTACACATAGTTAAGCATAAGCATAGATTATATTCAGTAGATTACCACAAGTGTAATGATGTTACATAGTTCTTCCTCTAAGTGGGAGCTGGATTGGGGAAATTGGGAAATTAACCGCTTGAGATCTAGAATTGTCTTTGACAAATTGTTTGTATGAAATGTTCTCTCTCTCCATGATGAAGTTTGACACGTTACCTAACTGACTAGTTTGATGTATGGCAGATGTGTCGGCGAACTATATTACGCACAATAAAATCTTACTCTCTTTCCATCCGTCTGCCTTTTAGCTGATGACATTAAGCCATGTCCGCGCTGTGCTGCTTACATCATCAAGATGAATGACGGCAGCTGTAACCACATGACCTGCGCCGTCTGTGGCTGTGAGTTCTGCTGGCTCTGCATGAAGGAGATCTCAGACCTGCACTACCTGAGGTCAGTTTGCCCAACTGCACACACAGGTCTTCATAGACACAGACCCAGACCCATTTTAAGACATGTTAAGTGATTTTGATTCAGATAATGCTCAGGCCAATGAAAATTGTTACATTTGCTGTTGTGAAATTTGTGTGGGACACTTTTATTGGTGGCAGCCCACAACTTGTAGTCAAGTTGCTCCAGCATTGGTTTGGTGGGTTGATGGATGTTTTGTTGCCTGTGTAGTGGCTTAGATTGGGAACCTGTCCAGCAAGATTGGTTGCTCTACCTCTTAAAGTGTCTGACCTGTCAGGCCAAATTAAAAGAAAGTGTTTTTGGAACAGCCACAAATCTAGCCGGCACACTTCAGAGCTTTCTTCACAGGGAGAAACTTTTTCTCTCAGTTGTCTAACAAGGAATGGAAAAAGCCGAAGACCTATTAACAGTATCAGCTGTTTAAATGTTGTTACTGTTATTATTTTTTTCTTAATCTTTCCCCTCTACCTCACTCAGTCCATCAGGCTGTACTTTTTGGGGGAAGAAGCCATGGAGCAGGAAGAAAAAGATTCTTTGGCAACTGGGAACACTTGTTGGTGCCCCTGTTGGCATTGCACTCATCGCCGGCATAGCTATCCCCGCCATGATTATTGGCATCCCTGTGTACGTGGGAAGGAAGGTAAGACTCTGGAGACACATTCATACACAATAGTCTGGAAGACATTCAAGTTTTCCTCTTGTAGTTTTCACTTCCTGGATGAGGCAGAACATTGACTCATTTGGGTCTGTCACTGTTTAGATTTACTGTTCAAACATGTGATTGCAATGTGCTGTTTGGATTATCATAAAGGTTTCACTCTGACTGTTACATTTAGATACATCGGTTTTAATATTTGCTCTGCTTTCCCACAAAGTGTAATTCTACTCTAAAGCACTGTCGTTTCAGTTGTAAACACAGTCAGTGTTACATAACTATGCATATCACAGTTAGTCAGTAGTAGAAGTAATCACACTGCATCAGTCAGTAACTTAACTAGTTAGACTGTAAAACTAGCACACATACTGTCATGTATTTTTCTCAGGCCCTTAACTTATCTGAAGCCAGCTGAGGTCGTTTGTCAGTAACCCGCCCTGTTTTTTTGTGTGTGTCTGTGTTTGTACGCTTGTGCTGTGTCATATCACTCATCAGTCTGTTCAGTAATAATTTCTCATTACAACAAAAAGAAAGTATTCAGACTCTGCAGAAATCCCCTCCTAAGCCTGCCAAGAAGGCAGAGCCAACAAACTTTTTCTTCCCTGACAAAACCAGACCACATTCAGCAGCGATCACATGATACGTGAAACATCTGAGCATGAATCACCTGCATTCCACACGCACTGGATGAATGTAGCTGTTCAGTCTTGATTTTAAATCTGTATCTTGGTGAATCACCACACCAATGCCATGGCCATTCAATTGGACCACGGTCACGTGTCATAACAGCTGTACTTTGTCACTGTTTACTTATAAAGCAGGAATTTTGTGATAACAGCAGCCAGCAGTCTTTGGGGGAAGTAAGTGTGAATGCATATTTACAGTTTCTGTTCTGTGCTGTTTTTTTGGGTTCGGGACAGCAAATAAATTCGTCAATCAAATCAATTATATATATTTTTTTCACTTAAATCTTCATTGGCAATAGTTTTTTAACCTTAATTTAAACTTAAAAACTGTAAATGCAGTCAATTTTTTCCCGTCAGTCATGCAGTCTTTTTTATGGGGTCGTTTGTAACTCTATTCCAGTGTTGCTGTTTTCAGTCTTGTGTAATTTCATTCTTTATTTCCAAGTGTGCTTCTTGTAGTCTCATACTATGCGCCAGTTTTTGCAGACTTAGCAATTACTTAATCCTTTACATGCTTTAATCTATTCTCAAAATCTAGCCAGCTGTGATATAGTGGCTGGTTACTACTGACACTGCAGGGTCTCACTGTAGGCCACATCCACAGTAATACAGTTCATTGTAAACTGTTTTATAACATAAACCATCTCAGTACACACAAGTGTTTTAGCATGGTTTCATGCTTAATCTTTGTCCATGATAACACACCTGAAAATGCATATCACATGACCATTCATGTAACCTGGGTACGCTCGTGCCGATGTACACAGGAAGCAGACTGTCTAAGTTTTGTTGCTTAGTTACAGAAAATGTAACAGAGATGGTGTAAAGTAAGACCAGAAATTGCTTTGCTTCGACTGTATAAGGTGTGTAAGGTGGTCAAGGTGGCAGAAAACAGATTGGGATTTGTTGCAAAGCAAATATGGAGACATATCAGAGCGGTACTGGAAACATTATCCATTGCAGAAGAAAACCATGGTTATAGGAAAGGAGTAACATCAACCACACAAGAAGGATAAAATCTCCAAAAGTATCTATGCCCAGCTGTTGTTTTGGCTTGACATGTCGTGACTGATAAGGCCCAATCGGTAAGCAACTGAGTGTCTGTCATTTTTTCCAAAAGTCTCTGTTTCCACCTGTCCAGACTAAAATCCAACCCTGGGGTTTTGAAACTAATATAGGGTCAGCAGCATTTTCAAAGGAAAATGTATTAGTGTGGATGTAGCATGTAGACTGAAGAGTTTGTTTCCTACTCTGGCTTGGTTGCTACCATGTGCAAAGGTATTTATGTTATGAGAGCGACTTGCAGTAGACCCTTTATTTGTTTCTCAGCTATGATTGCACACTAACATCACATCAGTTGTTACACAAGATTAACATGTAATGAAGCCACACTTGGTCCAGCATTCTTCTCATATGGTGTTTCAAAGGCCACAACCCATGAGTCAGTTCTCAGCTGGTTTAGATGCTAGTTATGAAAAGTTAGACTTCTCAGTCTCCTCTGTCTGATTGTGTGAGTCTCATTGCTTCCCTTTTCTCTGTCAGATTCATAACCGCTATGAAGGCAAAGACATCTCCAACCACAAGAGGAACCTGGTGATCGCTGGTGGAGTAACTCTCTCTGTCATTGTGTCTCCAGTGGTGGCTGCAGTCACTGTCGGTCAGTCTGTTTCCCAACATTTCCTGCCTCCTTCCCCTCTCTCTGTGTCTCTGCCTCTGCTCCTGCTCTCTGCACGTCTGAGGCTCTTTATTGACATATCCTTGTTTGACTTTGCTAGCTTAAGGAATTTCTTTTGTTTAATCTTAGTGTTCATATCATGCAAAAGTTTGTTTTCAAAGCCAATTAGATTTTTTTTATGAGCTGTTACATAAAGATGGAAAAGCTGACAGATATTTAGACTGTTTTGATTTGCGTGCGTCAGCAACAGCAGCCTCCGCTGTTTTTCTTCAGTGCCTTGGTCTAACGTGTCCCTGGTGTCTCTGTTTCTCTCTTTTTTTCACCCCCCAGGCATTGGAGTTCCCATCATGCTGGCTTATGTCTATGGTGTGGTGCCCATCTCGCTGTGCCGTAGCGGAGGTTGTGGCGTCTCAGCTGGGAATGGCAAAGGAGTTCGCATAGAGTTTGACGACGAGAATGACATGAATGTTGGCAGTGGGGCAGCTGCCACCGGTAGGCGCCCCCCCCCCCCCCCAAACATAACCCCCACCCTCCACACTGACACCCAAAAGTGACTTTGTGTGTTTATGCCCAAGTCAGCAAACAACAGAATTTGCCTTTTGCTGACACGTACACGACTGAGTCCCTGTTTGAAAATGAAATCTGCTGCTGGTTCCACAGATGTGGAGTGCTTAAAAAGCACATGGTGTCTTAGAAAAATTTTCCCTGAAACTTTGAAATTTTTGGACACAGCAAGTGATGGGTGGGCTGATTCTTTTCACAGTATTGGCTCCTTTGAGTTGATACATATAAATGAAATGTGTTGAACCCTGTAAACCCCGAAGTTTTGATACTTTTTGCAAAATATGGTGGTAGTTCCTCCATGATGCTCTTTTATAGTACATGCATGTTTGACAGCTGGTGCTGCCCACGCCATAAACTTCTCTTCAATGCATTACCAGTCATGTATAAGTACACATTATTAAAGATAAAATGTTCATTTTAATGCATTGAGTCAGCAGCCTATTTGTATGTAGGCAGGCTACGTAAACATAACACAATGTTACAGAAACCACCTGACGACTGACCAACTATGTGTGGTTCTTTGCGGGCTAATTAGCAGACATCCCAGTTACCTCCACAGCCTCATGTTGCATTCATGCAGTGTTGGAATAAGCTGAAAAATTAATTCACAGGCAGCTTAAGCGGTATTCTGCGATCAGGTGGGCTAGTGGGAAAGGTATGGGACTCATCAGCACTCAGATATTCAATAGGCTGACCCAGTACACACTGCCTTTTTGTTCCTGATTGAGATTAATTGAGATTGACTTATTCTGTCCGTTATTATTATATTTTTAAAAGTTATTTTATCTCTGTACCTTCTCTGTAGATACTACATCAGTGGCCGACACCAGAAACAACCCCAGTATAGGTGAAGGCAGTGTTGGGGGGCTGACAGGCAGCCTGAGTGCCAGTGGCAGCCACATGGACCGTCTGGGGGCCATCAGGGACAACCTGAGTGAGACAGCATCCACCATGGCCCTGGCTGGAGCCAGCATCACCGGCAGCCTCTCTGGCAGCGCCATGGTTAATTACCTAAACAGGTACTGGCACAGCAACACATGCCATGGGATTTAAATGTTGGAGAAACTTTGAATTCCATGTTCCTTTCCTGCATTGTCTTAATCTCCCGTCTGACATGCTCTCAGGCTGGAGGTGCAGGCCGATGTGCAGAAGGAGCGCTGCAGCCTGAGCGGCGAGTCTGGCACCGTCAGCCTGGGCACAATCAGCGACAACGCTAGCACCAAAGCAATGGCTGGATCCATTCTTAATGCCTACATGCCCCTTGACAGGTGAACATCATTTACTTTTTATTTGAATGATGGTGTGTAAGGGAACAGACTGTTCATTGGTAGCATCTGTGTGGGCTCTGTGTAGCTGGTGTCCTCCCAAAATCTGTAATATGAAACAGATTGCGGTGAAATATCACTAAGTGAATATCACTGCTCACACCAGCACTGAAGCGATCAAGGCTGTTGATGTACTGTGTTATTTAGCAGAAGAAAAGCATTAGATTATTTAGATTTTAAATCATTTAAAGATGAAATATTCATTGAGCATGTGGCTTCTCTTTATTGACGATGAGTATCCAGTATTTATAAAAGAAGCATTTAGTATTTCGTGATTTTACAATGGCTTGTCACACTTAATGATGCCTCTTAAGCTAAGTGCACACTTCATGACTTTCAAAGTCGTCAGATTGCTGTACTGTTCACACTACATCACTTGCTGTTCTGTAATTTAGAGTCTTGAAGGTGTCATGGTTTTCACACTACATGACTGAACACTGAGCCAATGCCAGTTTGCCTGTCGGCTAGTGGAAAGTCAGGGTTAAAGGCATGTAGTTTGAACCAGGCATTTGGAGTTTCAGATTCATTTTCGAAAAAGCCTTTTTAGACTCATTACTTAACCATGCTATACAAATAACCACAAACAGAATATATAGTATTTTCCGTATGAAAGAAAAACAAGCCTTTTTGTCTCATGCTCCCTCTTTCTCCTGTGTTCCAGGGATGGGAACAGTATGGAGGTCCAGGTTGACATTGAATCCAAACCCGGCAAACTACGGCACCACAGCGGCAGCAGCAGTGTAGACGATGGCAGCCAAGTTGGCCGTTGCGGCTGGACCTGCCCCTCCAATGGCTGCACTTCTTCAGAAGGCAGAGGAACCTCCACTAAGTGGGCCAAAGAGGCCTCCTGCTCCTCCTCCTCCAGCTCAGGGGGCAAAAAGAGCAAAGGCAAGCTGCGCAAGAAAGGCGGCGGAGGCACCAAGATCAACGAGACACGGGAGGACATGGACGCTCAGCTGCTGGAGCAGCGCAGCACCAACTCCTCAGAGTTCGACTCTCCCTCGCTGAGTGGCAGCCTGCCCTCTGTGGCCGACTCCCACTCCAGCCACTTCTCTGAGTTCAGCTGCTCTGACCTGGAAAGCATGAAGACGTCCTGTAGCCACGGCTCCGGCGGGGGCGACTACCACACACGCTTCGCCACAGTCAGCCCCTTACCAGAGGTGGAGAATGACCGCCTGGAGACATGCCCCGCTTCTTCATCCTCCTCACAGGGACAAGGAGCTGTGATCACTCCCCACTCCCCTACCTCCACCTCGTCCTCCCTCGGCCACGGCGCAGAGCTCTCCCCTCTCTGCTTCATCACAGAGGAGAATGTCAACCTGGTGTGCCCTGCTGAGCTGGACTCTCACAGTAACACCAGAGAGCTGCTAAAAGAAACCAACAACAACCACCACCAACCACAGCACCCAACCCAAACCCAGCAGCAGCCCAAGAACTCCTGTATACAGACTGACATATAAAAAAAATCTCAATACCTTAAGTGCTGCACAGACGCTCTTTTTAGTTAACATCTTTTCCTCCACTAAACTAACAGTCACAGCTTACGGTTTAACCTGCATTTCTGTTATTCCCTTGTAAAGGGAACGTGTTATTTTGGGATTTATGTCCTTCATAAAAAGCAACCCTGAGTAAAACAGATGTGTGTGTCCACTGACTGCCAGAGGGCTTGATGTAAGTAATAAGGGGTTTCCAAAGTGCAGCCATGTGAGAAATGTTAAGGTTGTGAATGCTGGTGTTTCTCCCTGTGTGACCCGCAGACTGCTGACGCTTTTTTTTTTTTTTTGACAGTTCACTCGTTCACCACTTGTAACAGAGACAGCCCACTGATTCGGTCGCTGTCTTATTGATCTGTGTAGGTTAAAATAAAACCACTGTGCCGGTTTTGCTAGTTTTTGATTTTGGCTCTACAATGCGGATGCAACACCATGCAGGAATCTTAATGTTACAGCTTTCCAGAAGTGAACTCAAACAGGGACCAGGCAATATGATTCACTATTTCCTCTTTTTATTTTCCCCCAAATGTATTAGTAACAGAGGAACCTTGGTGTTCTTGTCTGTATTTATTATTAGACTTCTTTTGTTTTTCTGCCCTGGATGTTTGTTTGAAATGAACCCTCTAATGTAAAATTAAAAGGCCTGGGCTCAACATCCTGCATCGTTTTAGCACTAAAATCAACTTGTAACACACAACAGAGATTATCTTTAGATGGATGGACACATAGCTGTAGTCCCACTGTGGGAGATGTTTTTTGACAGCTCTTTTGCAGCTTGGTAACCACAGAGTTTCGACCTGTGGCTGAAACCCTCAGTGTGTTTATTTAGTGCCAAAATGACTTTGGAAGCCCAGGCCTAGTTAAGGTCTGTGGAAAGCTTGTGATGATATGTTGGGGATGGGGTGGGTAAGGGTTTGATTTGAGAAAAGGTCTCTGGAAGGCCACAGTTTTTGGAGATAATGCTGAAAGTCATTATATTAACATTAACCAATGGGTTGGTCAATTCTGTGAAATTGTATAAAGAAAATGTTTTGTCCTGTTCAAAGGTGATTTATTCAGGCTGATGGTCTCGCCTCACTGAGTAAGAGAGAGCTTTGATATCTTTCTTTGTTAACTCATGGTGCCTTCAAGAAGCTGTTTGTGTTCTGTTTCTCTCTCTCTCTCGCTCTCTCTCTCTCTCTCTCTCTCTCTCTCCACTGTGTCTTCAAGACTCCACACGACGACTCATTATAGGTTGCAGAATGTCTGTCTGTGTAGGAGGGATGCTCATTCACATAGAGAACATACTGTGGTAGACATGGTAAATGAAGACTTCTCAATTGCCTACCAAAGACAGCACTCAGGCTCTTGTTAAATCTTATACCTTTGACTTGTCACCCGTAGACACAGTATAGTGCATCCTTTTTACACCACGGGGATGAATGAAGACAAGACCCAGGATTATACAGACATACAGACTGCTGTTTTGTACATGCTTCACAAATGCTACGCAAATAACTGTGGCCGCAGAACGGTCCAAGGCACCTGCACTGTTACCTGTATTTCTTCTTACATTGATGTTCTGCAATGCACACAGGTTAAAGGGGATACATAGGTCGGTTCTGGGGTACCTTCCCTATTGATTTGTCCTGTGATTCCTGTCTGTGTTGCCAATCGGTGCTGCTGAGCAGACTTGAAGTCAAATTTCTGTTTTCAACACTTTATTTCAGAGTGTTTGCTAAAAGCCTGTCTTTACCGCTCAGTGGTCAGCTTTATTGAGGCCACTGAGTCGGCTCAGGTGAACCTCTACCAGGTAGGTAAATGCATCTTGAATGGTATTTTGACCCAAGTCTGTTACTGAATGAACACTGAGTTTGGTTTGGCGGATAAGGCTACATGCTGCAGTCCTCCCCGCATTAAAAAAAAAAAATGTTTTGTTCTTCCTCCCCGGTTCGGTTTTTCATTCTTCACCAAAACTCCAGTTTCTTGATCCTAATTTGAAACACTAGTGCCAGATATAATTTGTAATTTGTGCAGAATGGCATAAGGTATTTGTATATTTGTTTGGTAATTTGCTTTACTATATGCGTGTAAATGCATATCAGAAAAATAAAAAAAATATATATGAAATGTTGTCCCGTCCTATTTTTAGGGAAATGTAAGCACTAAATAGTCAGGGTGTTACATTTTTATTTTTATTTAACTATTTCATTTCATCTTAGCACAGAGAAAACATTTTATCCAGTTTATTGAACAGCCCTGAATAGCCCTCTGTAAATACTGTACACATTTTTTTTTTTCATCTCTACTAAAATATGTTAAAACTGTGGAACATGGGAAATTATTGCCTCTTGCCCCCCACCTTGTCACTTAGAGATAAATTTGGTACATTCATGAAAACAAAGAATGGTTTGGATTCAGGCAATCTTTAATTTTGGATGACTGGAATGTTCAATAATAATCATAAATACTTAACATTGAGAGACTGTCTTTAAATTAGCAAAAAAATGACACATTTTAACAACATTTTACATGCATGTAGCTAAGTGAATATATGTACTATTCATGATGCATAAATCCAAACCATTTAACATTTAGATAAAAGCTACTGAGTGACATAAATATACTTTAGGAGTATCTGCACACTCACCAAAATGTAAGTCCACCCCTAGTCTGAAATCTAAGGCACACATCTCATAAAGATGCTGCTTTTCTCTTTCGTGTGCACACACCTGCATGGCTGAACTGCTATGAAGATGAATGTGCAGATGTGCATTGGCTGTCAGGCTAATTTGGTAAACAAATAAGTTGAATGACTTTATATCATTCCCTATGGAAAAGAGGCAATCACCAGCCTTTGAGAGTGATTTGACAGTAGAACCCAGATTAGATAACTGCATAGCTGAATAAACAGGAAAGAGCATCTGAGTCATGTAAGGTTACAAATTGTATCTTCTCCTACAACAGTGAATATCAGTTGAACAGATACTGCTATCATACTGAACAGAACAGCAATAAGATATCATGCAGGTCTGTTCCTCACACAGAGGTCATAGAGTACAAATGGGCATAATATAACTGTTTATCTTACGGTTTTGACCCGCAGCAACAAACGTCTTTATTAATGCAGTAGGAAATGACTCCGCTTGTTCCTTGGCTGGGTAATATTCAGCATGCACTGAATATAATTCGTTGTCTTAGCTGGTGTCTGACAGAAGCTCGTTTATTAAATGACTGATATCAAAAGACTGACAGGGTTCAAGGACCGGAACAACGAAGCTCAGTTCTGGGAACATGAGCCTGTCCTGAGCATAACTCACCTGCCTGTAAGGGAAACACTCTCTGTAGCCTTACATAACATTGCACATTGGACCCTAGTTATTCATACACCAAAGTGAAAGGTCCATAGTATCCCTCTGTCTGCCCACTGTACAATGCAAGTGGTGGTACAAAAGTAAATCTGCATAGCAAAACATTCTGGAGAGAAAAATATATTCCTTATACTGTCACTTAATCATACAGTGATCAGATCATTTACAGCACAGAGCAGGAGAGTGAATGTGACTCAGTTCCATTGTGTTGCTCTGAGGCACATTCTGCAGCTTCCTGCCTTTGTGTACTCAGTTCTTGTGCAGTGTTTTGCATAGATCCAAGAGTCGTAGTGGCGCAGCAGCTCATGCAGCAGGGAGCAGGGGCAGGAGGGTCAGATGTATTTGTTGGCCAGATTCTGAACATCGTTCTTAGTGAACTCTGTGCTCTGAACAGCAGACAGATGCTCAAACAGCTGAGTCATGTGACGGCGCTCGTCCTTCTCCAGCAGCATCAATACAACCTGCAAAGACAGACAGCATATCATTTATCACTAAAGCCTCAGCTGCTGGGGCTGAGGTGGACAGATTTATCATAAAAAAATAATTATTTATTAGATGTAGTAGTTTACCAAATTAAATGTGTGCTCTGTAAGGAGATATGTAACTTACAAATAACCCCTCCATGAATGCTATAGAAACCGTAGCTTACCGAGAACCTGTCTGCTGTGTGCAAATGGTTGAGGTGACGGTAGACCAGGTTTGGGTCTTTTTCCAGAAGGTGGGAGTCCAGTGCCTGCATTAGGAAGCTGATGGTGTTTCCATCCAGCTGGGTGCTCAGGAGCTGGGGAAGCATCTCCGGGGTTGTGGAGGCCAGCAGATCTGCGCAGGCCGCCGTGTTTCCACTGCTGCGAGCTGCGTTCAGAGCCTGGCCGAACTCGTAGGCGTTGGTTGGCTGGAGGTTGATGGTGATGTCCTCTCCCCTGTGACTGCTCTCTGAGTAAGAAAAGCCTGTCATTTCCTCGTCACCATCAACCTGAGGGAAAAAAGTTAACATAAGTGACAAAAGTGGATTTACAGAGAAAAGCTACAGGAGAGGATTTGTAAACCTTAGCAATGCTTAATTTGTGTTTATTAGAACTTCTTAGAAATCACCTCCTTTTGAATAATGATTTAGTCTTGGTAAAGTGATCCAGTCTGAGATGTATTGGTTTTTAATGTCAAGTACTTAATGTCTTTCTGATTGCACTGCATAGACATAAATCAGGGTATTTAAAAAAATCAAAGGTACATGACTGTGTATATAAAAAAGTGTAAAAGCTTCTACAACTATAGCCACAACTCCCCAAAAGCATTATGGTCCAAAACACATTCATCAGACACAGAGCTACATTATCTTCCACTGAATTTATTTTCTTTTTGGCCACCTGACAAAGGAGAATAATGAGCACTTTAGTTTGCTAGTTGTTTGATTTTCTTTACCAGTCACTTGACCTGGGGCATGTGCCATTATGTGCTTGGCAGATACCACACAAAATGGCTTGTCTGTGCTTGTTTAGAGTAAAACACCTACAGTTTTCATGAGTGGCAGTTGAGAACAGTGAGATTTAGTCTTTGTGAGGCTGTAAATCCAAAACTTTGATCCTTATGTGTCTAAAATCTGTAGTGTTGGTTGTTAATTTTCAGCGGGTCCAGCTCTATGAATGACCCTTTCACAATACAGTCCGTCCTTTATTTGAGTGTTAAAGGAATACTTCACCCCCTCTAATGACCATTTACATCACCTACTAACCCAGTGTTACATTACATTTGTAAAGAAGTGTTTTTCTCACATGCCTCCGGTGAATGGAAAATCCAAAAACTGAGAAAGTTCTTGATGAATTTAAGTCATAGGGGTCTGCCTTTACAACAGCAAAACTATTTCAGAACATTACGAAACTCTCACACAACTCATGCAGTATAATCCAAGTCTTATTAGCCAATTGTATGATCAGTACTTCCCAAACAGACAGGCCTTTCTGTCAGGAAACTGAACGGAAAGTGAAACGTATCTGTGTCCTCTTCAGAGCCAGACACACTGTCTGTTCAGTTTCATGTTGGAAATGGCTGTCTGTTTGAGAAGTACTGAGCATATGACTGGTGAAATGAGACTTGGATTATACGCGTGAGAGTTGTAAACAGTTGTTTTGATATAGTTTTGCTGTTGTCAAATGTGGACCCTATGACTTAAATTCAATAAGCATGTTTTCTGTTTTGGGCTTCTCTGTTTACTGTGGAGACATGCAAGAAAAACAGTTTTCTTCAACAATTCAGCGCAACTGCTTGATATACAAATGGTAATTTGGGGGGTGAAGTATTCCTTTAATATACTGCATATTTGACCTGATGGTTCAGATAATGTATGACATTTTTTCAATCATTTCTTGGCAGTGGATGCAGAGATAGAGTTATAACATGTAGAATCAAATTAAAGATGTTGCAGTCACATGGCTAGCAGGATGCCCCCAAAAAAGTCTCTTAGGGTCCCAAGGCCTTATGCGGCCTGCAGTTTCGACAATGGCCACTAAACCAACATCACCAAAGCTATATCCCAGGGGGCTTGATGGGCAAACTGAGTCCCCCCAATCATTATATCACCTTCCTCCCAAACACTTATACATGTAAACAACTCCAATTTAGTGACTACGAATGCCAAGGGTGATTATGCCCATTTCATAAGAATGAGTGGAAAAAGACAAAGCCACTTTCCAGGTGAGCACTGCATGGGATCTGACTTGAAGCCTGGTTGAAGTATCAATCAACACGTTTATCTACCTCAGTGATGGGGACAGTCTTTCTGGGTTTGGCTGGAGAAGCGTTTGCATTGGCCAGACTCTGTCTAAGCAACACTGTGACCTCCTCCAGCTCCTTCTCAGCCTCCTGCACGTTGGGATCCTGATGCAGTACCTCCTGCAGGTCAGAGCTGCACGCCAGGTAGTCCTAGTGGAGGGACAGACAAAACACAGCTTCATGAATGCAACCAATATATGCAAGTGACATTTTATACAGAGTTTAAATATTATAGGGAGGGTGTGAGAAATAAAACAGAAAGCTACTTTCACACACAATTAGCGGTGAATTTAAAGATTTCCTTCGAGCTCTGGTTTTAAATGAATACATTCTCTCATTGCATTAGCCATCATGGCCAGCTCTCTTCACCTTAAGGCCTTTATTGGCCAGGGCTCGTCTGTAGAAGGCTTTCTTATTGGTTGGCTCCACTTTCAGTGCTGCATCACAGTCCTGCTTGGCCTCAGCAAACCTCTCCAGCTTCAAGTAGCACAGGGCTCTGCAAACACACACACACACACACACACACACACACACACACACACACGTCCCTTGTGATTTTTATTTTTGTCACCAGCAGCTAATTTGATGCGTCATCAAATTGTATCATGAGTGTGTGACTCATCGACTGTGAATCAGACTTCAAATAAAGACTGAAGACATGAAAAAGATTTTTGTTTGTAAAACAGATTTTGGATATCTAAAATCTGCTTTAATGGCCTTATTTGCTTCCTGAATGTGTTGTCAGCATTTCCAGCAGCTGTGTGGCAGCAGCAAGTGTGTTTGCTCTGGTGTGGCTGTACATTCAAGCTCTTTTCTATAGCACAGTTCAACATACACATGCAAACATGAACACACAATAGGATATTTTTCATGTCCACATCACAGTTTCCTCTGCGACACAATCAACAATCTACCTATTACTGTGAAAAAGAAAAAAAGAAAAGAGGGGGGCTCAGTTGGAGAGAGAAAATGAAGCCAGCCCTGTCGGCTGCATGCACTGTGCGTGCTGTACTTCTCTTTAGATGAAGATAATATGGATGTGGCTATAAATGGAGTTGTGATAAACAGCGCTGAAGCAGGCAGCTGTTTCCTGAGCCTCTGCCATTCAGTTCCAGCTTACCAACAATACATGCTAATTTACTATCAGTGACAGACTGATGACTGGTTGGGATTAGAGCTGAATGCACCGCCTGGCAGATGACAGCTGGGGATAATTAATCAGTCTGTTTTAATTTAGCTAAACAAATACATTGATTTTACTGCATGTCTTCTGACATCGCTGCTTTATTAAGAAACAACCGTGAGAAGTAAAGAGCATCACAAAACAGTGAGGAACAGAAAGTGAAAGAGACCACAGCAATGTGTGTGCGTGTGTTTGTTCATGCTGAGGTGAGACTGAGCCTCTAACCTGTTGGTGTAGATAGCACACTCTTCTGGCTTTAGCTTAAGGCATTCAGTGTACTTTCCCAGTGCATCCTGGAATTGGCCCTTCTTCACAAAGTCATTCCCTTCTTGCTTCAAAGCTGCAAAACGGACCTCTGCTTTCCTTTCTGAAAGACAAAGTAAAGTGGTGCTTACTCATATGGAGAGCAATTCAAATCTCCTTTTTGTCAAAGTAATGAATACACATTGACACTTGCAATACATTTTAATTGACCTCCCTTTATTTCTGAGAAAATCCAACACAGGGAAATGTGCCAGTCTTCTATGCTATAAAGCTTGAAGGTTTAAACCCTTGAAATTAATGCTGTGCAAGCTAGACGTGAGGCATGAGAGTCAAGTCAGCAATCAGTCACGGTGTGGACTTAGGGGCTAATCAATCTGCTGCAAAGTGTCTTCTGGGAGAAAAAACTGTGCCAGCGGGTTTATTCTTTCATTAGGGTTTAAAAATAACAGCTGTAGCACAGCCCAGGGGATAGAAGAAACTGCACGGTCAGAGAACAGAGGTGACACGTCCACTTATATAAAAATTAGGCCTTGAACATTCTCCTCCCGTCTTAGTGCAGGGTGAATGAGAAACAGGAACACGCTGAATTGTAATATAACAACTGACAGTCTTTTCTCTTCTATTTTCAGAGAATTAAGACCCTTTACTTGAGTAAAAGTACACACTGTAAACATACTCCATAACAGGTAAAATTCCTAAATTGAATGTGTTATCTACTATTGGTAAAAGTACGTAATTAGGTTTAGCAAAATGTCAATAGTTAAAGTACTCACTGCAGAAAAAATTGTCACTGAGGATGATAAACTGTTTTATTACTGGATAACTATTTTTATACATTCATGTCTCCATATCATTCTACTCTTGTAATTTAATAAGATGGAGCATTTTTCTTAAAATAATTTTTTAAAAAAGTTTTATATACTGTTGTGTAGCAGTCAAATCCACAACAACGCACTCTAAGATCCTCATTAGTTTTATGTGAAAAATGTAATTTGTAATGCTGATGCCAGGCATAAATATGAACCATAAAACTGTTTAAATTTGTTAAATTCCTTTGATGGGGAGACTGCTGCTTTTTAAAACAGTAAAACTAAACTGAAAAATAAAACTAGATGTGGAAAACTAGTCAATGGAAATAAAAATAAAAACTAGTCTTAAGAGAAAGACAACTGTCTTAGTAACTGTGCACTTACCAAACTTAATAAAAGAAAATAAAAATACACAGATAATGTCTTTTGTTTTAGTCTTTGTCAGTTCAGTCAACACAACAAGCATGAAAAGGCACTGGTGCACAAGTATATTGAGACTGGGATGTCTATATGACTCTTAAACAATCATCTTCACAAAGTGTTGTGTTTGTATTATCATACCTATCTGAACTTCTTAAATCTTGGCCCGAAAACATTCCCCTGCTTCATAGTAATATCAAAACCACTAAAACTAATATTGAAACTAATAAAACCTGAACTAAAACAAAAAAAAGAAAAAAAAAAGAAACTGAAACAAACACACTCTGGAAACTAACTGAAACTAAACTGAATTGAAAACAAACTTAACAACAAATTAAATATAAAAACTAGGGAAAAAAACTACACTGACTGTCTCAAACTGGCACCTCACAGCTAAGGGATAAATATGGGCTTCAGAAGGCACATTGCTATCTTGCCCTTAAGTCAAACTATTTATTAATCTAGATGTTGCATTAAGATCAAGTTCAAGGTTTTACACAGGAACCCTTAAAACGCTGACAGCATGTGACTTGTCGAGACTTTATAGCACAAGGAATACTCCAAAGAACATTTCTAGCCCAATTCACACCGGCAAAATTAATCCTGTGTTTTGGGGACAGACCTCAACAGCCGTGGTTATGACTTTTTTAGGACAGACCTGCATCTCTGGCTGCCTTCTCTGCTCGAGCCTGGAGGACCTCTGCGCTGGGTGGCTCTTCTCGGCGGTGCTGCTGAGCTGACAGAGGCACCAGGGGAATCTCTGGAAGTTTCTCTCTCCAGTCCGCACCATCCTGCTCTATGAGCAGACGAGTGATCCTGAAGCAGAACGCAGATCAGTCAGTACATGGATGTTGCACACGGAAACACATACATGGCTCACAACAATAAATGTTAAAGATAAATGCAATTAACACCTGTCTATGGTTTAATGTTTTTATGCAGAGATCTCACTGTTCAGTTTTGTAGATATATATATAGACATAAAGCTATGACACAAAGCAGCCAGGTGAGTTTCCCCGTTGCATAACAGAGAGAGGACATGCACTCTGAGAGCCATAATTAGCCTCTGCCTGGAGCTGCTTCTCAACACCAGCTAAATCTGTTAGTCACTAATTAGACTTTGTGTATTTATTCATTTGATTTGTTTTAATTTAGTTTTCTGATTATATCACAGTGCAATTTCTGTCTTCTTTAAGTACAGAAAAAGATTTAAAATGTGGAAATATTCTACATTGCAAGGTGATAACATTTCCTGATATCATCCCCCTTTTTTAATTTCCTTATCCAAGACACAATGATATTATGTGTCACCCGGAATTATATTTAAAAGGATAGCAAGGGTACTTTCGTCATGGACCTCTGTGTCAGTACAAGTGTAAGTATTGAATTTCCCCCTTGGGGATTAATAAATTATATAAAGTAAAAGGGTAGCCACCGTCTTTGGAATAGCTGCCATGGGCACTGTAATATTTTCCCAACTGCTGGCCTTGAGATGACAGTCAGACCATTCCATGTGAGTATAAAACTTATTCAGTCAGTCATGTGTGGGTTCAGACACCTCCCTGCTCTCTACAGCCACTCAGCCGAAGTGAGAGGTGAAGGCTAATACCTGTTGACGCTGTCGTGTGCTGCCTGCACACTGATGTCTATCTGCAGTACTGTCTTGTAATCCACGTAGGCCTTACGGTAGCGCTCCAGGGACTCATAAGCCATGGCCCTGCGCAGGAGAGGCTTGAGGGAGAATGACTGCAGCTCCAGGGCTCTGGTTGGTATAAATAGATGTGATGAGACAGGAGCAAAGGATCAAGTCTGCTGCCTTTGCTATAGATGCTACTGTCTGAGAGTTCTGTTCATCTAGATTGGAAATCTATATGTGTGACAGAAAGTGGATGTGGTCTTGTGCTAAGTATACAGCACTGCATGCAGTGGTGTACACGTGGATTGTTGTGTGTATGTGTGTGTGTGTGTGTGTGTGTGTGTGAATAAACTGTCACACAAGCTAATTTTCCTGTTTGCCCTTAAAACTCAATCTTAAGCAGACACACCACTTTAAAGATTTACACGTGGGAGACTCCCTCAAGTTATCTTGAGTTTGTTTCTTGTGAAATTTCTAAAGAGATTAATGAAAATCTCTTACAACACACCCCAGTGCAAATGCCCCTCATAAAGTAAGTGACCTGCTACTGCAGTATATTAAATGATAAGTCTGTCTACAAATAAATGAAAGCATGACTTCATTTGTACACACAGTGTTATTAGCTCAGATAGTAAATTCTCTCACCTCGTACAATCCTGTATGCACTCCTGACTGTTGCCATCTTTGAGGTAGCAAGCTGCTCTGTTTGAATACAGAATACACAGATCCTCCGGACTATCAATCCCTGAATGAAAAGAGAAACATAACTCAGAAACAGCATACATAGTTTACCAATCCTCTGGGATATGTTATACAGAATATCTGTAAATAAAAACATTTAAATAGGCTTTAAAGAACATTTTGGCTGGTTTAAGGGTGGCTTTGAAAGTCTGTATGTGTTATAATTCATTTATATTGTTCAGAGGCTTTATTGTGCGCTGACCTGACAGAACAACTATAGAAACATGCTTGATGAGGACATGGATTTCAATTAAAGGTATATTTTCTGTTATATTGCCAATTTCTTGTCACACTCCACCTTTGGCACTGTGTACGTGCATATTGCGATGTGAGGAATCATGTAATGACGAAATGGAGAACTTTTTTTGTCGTATCACCATGAGAAGCATGACTTTCAAATCCATTTAAAACACTGACCTAAAATGTCTTCAAGACTATTTTAAAGTGCATTCACACACTTATTTATGATGCAACAAGTCTATGTATTCATGTGTTACACCAAAAGTCTTGTTTGAGTAAACTGCATATTTTTAACAGAACTTGTAACCTGAGGTATGATTCTGGACTCAACACTGAATAAATTAAACTTCCTCTTTGTTGGGACCTAAAACAGGCAGGAAGCAAACCATCTCTTCCAAAAATACACCCTAATACATCCTGCTATTTTACAGGAGCTACACTATTAGTTCCAGGGCTGACAAGTTGAAAAACACAAGGTTGATGACGACCAAGGAAAAGCTTGTCAAACCCCTTTAGGACATTTTCTCCAGTGTATTTGCTGTTCTCTCCTCTTGCCTAACAGGAATTTCACTCCGTTTTCACCATCATTATCACTGACACAAGCAATTCAGGCTTATACTGTATGTTACAGACAGAGCAACATTCCTCAGCGACGCTAAATACTTAGCATGCCACCTCATCAGATGAAATGAGATTATGGATGATGACACAGTGAGGAAGTGATGATGATGTCTCAGCAACTGCTCACACTTAGTGACGTTACTGTGACAGTAGAGCATGTATAGTATGTTAGAGGTGCAAACTAGGGCATGCACATACAGAATCAAACACAATTTTAAGAACCTGTAAAAGGCAGTTTGAATGTTGTTATTACAAGTTTTGCTTTTTCTGAAAGTGTCCCTTTTTGACAGAGCACTGACCACTGCATGATTAAGTTGTTTAAAGGGGTTCAAAGAATCTATCCTCATATCTGCCCCCAGCTCTATTTTGTCTGAATGACATGTAGCTCTCCCTTCATCAGTCAGATGATGGACCTTAGATAATGTAGCTGTCCAGTCACTTTCACATCCAGCAGTACACCGAGTACATAATAGCAGTCCAGAATGACAGAGAGAGTATGCTTGATGGCGGATGAGCCTGACGGGCAGCAGTTTCCCTCGCTCCATCAATCGTTCACTTTCTCCCTCTCCGTGAGAATTATAGCTGCCGTCCCACAGATTCAATTTCACAGTGAGTGGTTAGCGGTCATGTGACCTGGACAGACCTGAGCTGAGAGGCTTAACACCAGACTGGGGCTAAAACAGAACCACTGCCTGTATATGCCACAACAGCCACATTTTGACGCATCGCTGTAGGGATAAAATCACTAAATACACCTTTTAACTCCTGGATACTAAAATCTTTGTTATTGTTTCTAGGCTGTATGTACACTAATATGGAATGCGTGTTAGAGATCATTTCTTTTGTTCATGTATAATTTATATCATGGAAAATATGCTTTTTGGTGTTATATTTTGTTATATCCTGCATTGTGATAAAGCAACAAAAACTACATGGAAGCACTATCATTTTAACTGCAAGGTCATGACCTTTGATTCACACTTGCATTGGCCAGTTATAGGAAACAGTCTCAGGAATATTAATGAATAAATACCAGAAAGCCATATTCATTCACATATGGGCGAGACTGGTGATGAAACATCAGTCAGTTAAACTATGGGCCAGTTTTTTGTAACACTGTCAGTTTAGATGTTATATGTTTACTGGCATGCAGGTACACAGTAAACTCCAATATCATACATCAACAAAAATCTTTCAAACTACGTGACAGATCTACCAACAACCTTAGATTATAATAACGAGAACATCAGCCACGAGGACTCTTTCACCCTACCTGAATCTGTATAGCCTTGAATGGCTTGTGAGTATTTCTCCAGTGCATCAGCAAACTGTCCATTTTTAAACAGCAGGTTCCCTTCATTCTTTAGCCGGGCCAGAGGTGGGGGCAGGGCTCCACATGGGGCATCAAGGTTGACAGTTTCCCCTGCATATCCTCCAACCGGAGTTTCTTTACTGCTTTGATCAGCCGGAACTGAAGCTGTCGATCCCCTCTTGCTGGTTCCATTGGCTACCTTTTCCTTGGACTCCTGTGTGACTCTGTACTTGTCAGCGCTTCCTCCTTTGCTTTTCCAGTGTCCGTGGTGGGAGTTGTTGGACTCACTGTGAGGACCCCCGTCCCCTCTGCTGTGGGACTTTTTTTGAGCGTTACCCATGTCTCCCCTTTCGGCAGGAGCAGCTGAGCTCTCCTCCCCTCCCACAGGCTTGCTGGGTTTAACCGGACGAGCTAGAAGGGAGAGGGAGGGAGGGAGAGGCAGAGGGAAAGACAGAAGGAAGGGGGAGACACACCCACAGGAAAGAGTCAGCGGTTACATCACAGTGGGGGGAGGGTTGGACACACATGACACAGAGCCACTTCAAAGAGGGAGTTCCAGGAAGCAGCCGCTCTCAACAGTGAACTATGAAAGCTCTGGGTGGGGGTAGGGCAGATAACACGCAAGCATAGTATGTCACATTACCCAGAGGGACAAGGGGTGTTTCCTCTATGTATGGCACCAACAGACAGTGCGGTTTGTGATGAAAATGACTGCCCTAAATTTAGTGCCTCAGATGCTTTGTGTAAATGAGTGGATTAGAGGGCAAATCCTTTGCCAGGCAGCCATAGTGGGGACTAAATCAGGCACAAATATACACATATACTCCAGTATGGTGTAAAGATACAAATGACTTAACAAAATATTGGATATTTAAAGTACAGAGTATTCAGCCAGTCAGTCTAGTCGAATATCAATGCTGAGTTGTGAGTTCTGTAAAGTAGGGCAACCAATATTGGATTGTTGATGCTGACTATTGATAGCTGAGTATATGGTTTATCAGCTTGTTTTCACATAAATACATACTGTAACAATATTTTCTAGAAGGTTCCTTTAAAGCTAGTAATGACAGGGTTCCTGCAGATTTTTTAAAGTCAAATTTAAGATGTTATGACCTTTTTAAGACCTCATTAAATAAAAATTAATACCATTTAACACCAACAAACGGCATTAATACACGGCAATAAACATCACCTTCACATCTCATCGGTGCTCCAGTGCGTGATGCTGTAACTCACATTGTCCCAAGTTTTTCAGTATATCAGCTAAGTCGCCTCGATGTCGTTACTTGTGACCGTGTTACGAATAATAAAGAAATAAAATCATATAACTAATCATGTAACTAGATACAGTAATAGGTAGATTTGATTAGGTATTCAGACATGTCTCTGTTAATCTAAGTTTCATCTCAAAATTTAAGACTTCTCACAAGTAAAAAATAAGACTTTTAAGACAGTTTATGGCCTTAAATTTTTAAAATCAAATGTAATACTTTTTACTTACTTTTTAAGGATCTGGGGGAACCCTGTATAAAATAATCATGTAAAAGGGATGTTCAGAGTGGGACATCTAACATTTGGAAAATAAAACCTGGGAGTTCTCTGTGGTGGAAAAACTAAGTAATTACAACACTGTTTCTTAACTTCTCAAATATACATTTTTGCAATTCTGCAGTATGATTTAATTTTACTTAGCAGCAGTGCTGGGGAGGTTACTTTAGAAATGTAATAAGTAACACACTACTAGTTACCCTGTTAAAAAGGTAATTATTAATGTAAGTATTTTCAATACTTCATTAAAGTAATGGATCTCATTACATTTGATTACTTTTCTAACTAAAGTTTTAAATTGAACAATTAAGCTTGAAGTCCTGAAAACACAACTTTAAACCAAGCAGTTTAAACCTCAAAACAGTACTCAACATTGATTACATTAAAACAAAACTTATTCTACATAATGAAGGATATACAATGTTATATCCTACAAGTTTTTTTTACTTAAAAGAATATATTTGGAAGTAGCCCCTTTGCTTATTGATTGACGTGATATATCTCAACATCAACATTTCTGTGATTAGCTAAATGTGCTGATGGTGTCATCCATGTCAACATACTGGTCAGACTCCACTGTAAATCTAAGGAAATTTTAGCCATTGTACCTGCTACAGAGCTATAGATCTACTGCACTAAGTATCTGGTTGTTGGTTTTTAATATGAGATTAGCGATAATAATTGGTGAATAAGGACTTAATACTCAATGCTGCTTTAAACATAACAAATAATGCCTGTTGATTAAAATGCTTATTAAAATCTCCATGTTCATCTTTAAGTAAATAAATAAAAATGAAATAAAATAAAACGGTCCATGATGTGTTAACTATAGCTAAGAGAACATTACATTCATTTAAATTGATCATAGATAGATTTCAGGATAGATTCAGTCACTAGCTTGTGTGTGTGTGTGTGTGTGTGTGTGTGTGTGTGATTGTAAATCAAGGATATATACATATATATTGATTAAAGAGATGTCTAAACTATCTCACCAGTCTGTTCTGCTTTCGTCTCATTGCAATTGTTGACTTCCTCTTCTACTTCTTGGATAAGGATTTTTTTCCCTTTGCTTTGCTGCTGACATTCCTTCATCGTCTTCTTCTCAATTTCAGACAGAAGTTTCTGTGACAAAAATAATTCATTAAAACATCAGAATCTGTCAACAGTAGGAACCCACCTCAGCTCTGTTAAGTAAGTCTGCAAAGGTGTCACACCAGCTGATACCACAATTATCCATGTACCACTGAGCTCAAGTGAATGGCTTGTGTGGCAATGTAAAAGGTGCATTTTCCCATTCACCTAATGTATGTTAAAATCCATAATACATAATGAATGGGCATACAAAACAATGTTCTCAAAGGTGATGGCTTAATAAAATACAGTCTGAGCTCACCTTCCAACAGAACTGAAAAAGCAACACCATTCTCTGTTTACACTAATAACAGATTACACATGATTTATGAATACCTTGCAGCAACTGCAATCTTTTTTCAAGTGCCTGATCTCAAACAAATACAGTGACACCTAGTGGACAAGTATGCTATTGGCATGTAGTCAGTATGCCTTAGTACTTGTATCACCTACAGTGGCTGCAGCATTCTGCGGCTCTTTCCTAAGCACCACCCTCAGGTCTTCAGCAGCCATTTGGAAGTTGCCCATGTGATTATAAACAGTGGCACGACGGAGCAGAGCTGAAGATGAAAAACAAATCACATATAGAATACAAATTACATACACTGAAGCTACTGTTATCTTCTGTGTTGCAAAGATGCAAATATGAGAAAACATACAGAAAATTCAGGTAGGGGCTTCACAAAAGTAACTGTTGCTGAGGTAGTGGAAACATAAAAGTATGCCAACATAATGATTATTATTTTGTTTGGATGCATCGAAGCACCACTGTACAAAAAAGGAGAGCACCTTTCATATTGGCTGGTTCCAGCTCGAGCACACTCAGACAGTCTCTCATGGCATTGTGCCAGTGCTTAAGATTGATCTCTGCCTGGGCTCTGTTGTTGTATGCAACCACAGTTGGTATAATGGAAAGGCTTCTGTAATGGAAGGTCAGAAATAAAATAAACCTTTATTTATAGTGAGGTTAATAGACAAACACTTAGAGGTACAGTAAATGGAAATGGAATCTGATTTTACTGAACGAAAGAAGGCTAATTAAATGCCAGGAAACATAATATAATCCTCTTAGGAGATGTAAAATACTCTCTATAATAAATGAGTTGTCTTAAGAGCCTGACCTGGAATAGTATGCAACCGCCTCCTCATAATCATTTGCTCTGAAAGCTTCATTGCCTTTGTCCTTTTCACAATTTGCCAGAAGGAGCTTCTCCTGTTGTGTCAGCACTGGATGTATTGTAGAGGCCACACATTTTTGACACATAAACACACACAATTTAAGTATGCACAATGCTTTGAATACAAAATAAATATGAGCTGCTCTACATGATACATTACATGAGGCGTCGACTGTAGTCTTGATTTGGGGGTGTCCTGTGTTTATAATGGCAGATGGCTCATTTTTGACCAAATTTCCATCGACTTTTTCACATTCTTTTTCGACATCAAACCTATAAATAGAGTGAAATATTGGGTAAAGCAGGATTTGTGCCAAATGATGCTCTAGAACAGCATCAATCGTTTAACTGTGGATCATTGTAATGAAAGAAGCTGCGTGGAGCCTTTTATCTACAGTGCCTGCAGCTGCTCTAACAGTGTGTTCTTTCTTCTGAATATAAAAGACAAATGTGGAGACAAAATGACTCACTTGTCCCATTCTCCATAATCACGTGGGAGAGTGTGTTTTGAAGAATTCTTCTTTTCTTTTGGATCTGAAGACTGTGATAACATAAGGCTTAATTTTAGTATTTTGTTTGTATACAAGAATGTATATATTATGTGCACGCTGGAGACGATTTGTACCTGACTAAGTGAAATGGAGCAATTGGAACCTCTTATGGGTGGCATATTTTGATTCACTAGATCATCAAACACTGACTGCAGTTTTAGTGATGTCTCAGTGTTTTTGGTTTCCTCCTGCCACATCTGCAAAAAACACAGTATTTAGTTTTAAAACATTTTCAGAGAATCTGCCATAAAAAAAGAGAACAGGAAGTAAGCAGGGTTGATAGAAATTGATACTGAAATGTGTAGCATGCCTTCAAGTCATCAACAATTTGGCTCCACTCATCATAAGAGAGGCTGGCTGCTGTGGTCACAGGATTTTCCTTCCTGAGGGCTCGGCTCAGAGGGTCCAGTTTCTCCAAGTGACTCTCACAGAACTTAATTAGATGAGGATAAATGCCCTCCTCACCCGATCTTAACACAAAGTAAAACATTACTTTCTAAAGACAGAATTTTTAGCAATATTTTCAGTCATGTCTATCAGACTGATCTTAACAGAAAAAAGCTCACCAACATTAACAATATGGAGTAGAACATCCAACAACGTACAAAATCAATTCTACCTCTTCAAACCTCAAGGTCAGTTATGTGGCTTTTACCTCAGTACTCTCAAGATCATCTCCAGGTATTTTACATCTTTGCACTTTTCAATGTAACCATAGTCCAGGTGCTCCACAGGGACCTTCCCGCTGTAGTCAATGCTTGTGGACTGGTTTAGAGGAGAGAAAACTGCATCTGCGCTCATACCTGGGAGGAGTATCAGTTACTCGGTTATTGTGTCAAGCAATGTTGTAACAGCAGACTGGCTCACTAAAGTTAGCTAACCCAACATTATAACGTTAGTTAAGTTAGTAGCGTCAAGCTAGCTCTACAGGATGTAATAAAAAGTAATTAATGTTCGTAATTGATAAGTTAACGTTAAGGCGGGAAAGAATTTTCGTTTAAGGAAATTTTAGTGTTACTTTTAGATGATAAACACAATGTTAACTTAACGTATGTCCTTAAAGTTAAAGGAAATAACCTTACCTGCTTCAGTTTGGGCCACACTCTCATCGGCAACGCGGGGTCTGTTACCATAGTAACCACTCACGACAGGAAGCTGGTGCTCAAAAAGCGGAAACACCTGACACAATCCACAGTGGGCTCCAAATTTGAAAACGTGGCTGCTGGCTGCCTGCAGGTGAACATGTAGCAAACAGAAACAAGGACGAGGGAGTGCAAGCTGAGGCCTAGACCTGAACCGACGGAGTCCACGGCATTTACGTTAACGTCAGCCCAGTTTAACAAAGAAGTAACGTAAGTATTTTTATTCTCATAATTTTATGTATTATGCTAAATGTTATGTTTGCATTTTTCGATCCACTAACTTTTACCAAACATTAGCAGTGATTGGGGTTTTAGGAAGCTATCGTAGTTAAAGTTAGGGTGATACATTGTGAGTTTGTCATTATGTTGAATGTTACTGTGTGTTTATGCGTGTAACGTTACTCAATTTGTAACACTGGATAATGTTTTATTTATCAACTTGGATGACATCACACCGACAAAACAACAATAGGCAGTAGGATTTTAGGTAGATATCAATTGACTGGTGTTTTCATATCATGCTAACTGCTCTAACAAGTGAGTCTTACAATGTGTGGGGTTTTCATGTAAAATAAAGATATTTAGCGTTATCTTGTGTGCAGTTAAGTATAATTAATTCTGCATTTCGTGTATTTTAACAATTGTGCTTTCTTTGTGCACTGACGTCGTTATTTGTGGCCTCTTAGTCAGGGCACGCAGACCAAACTGAATCGCTAACCGCTGTTTTCCGTACGTTAACCTTAGTATAAACAGGTGTAAACTAACTGGAACTAAAACAAACGAGGGTCAATATGGGGGTGTGCCACTCTCAGACTGAGTCCTCGGGTTTCACTCTCAGCAGTGTGCAGCTAGTCGGGTTCAGCTGTTATTTTTGGCGGCTACAGCTCACTTTATAGCGGCATCACCGACAGCACGCGACGGGGCATTTAAATCGACAACAGGGCCTCTCATAGCAACGCTAATGAGACAGCTGAGAATGTTTGACGTTGAACCAGCTGACTTTCTGTGACAATTTGTGTTTAACAAACTGCCACCTGCTGAAAACGACTTAAATACCTTCGACATCTTTTTAATAATATGGCTCATTTCTTAAAGTGGGTCCAACACTTAATTAGAAATACGGTAAGACCTTGCAAACACAGGAGACGTTGAAGGCTAAGCTAACGTTAGTTTACTTAGCTTTAAGGCGCAGTTAGGGAGTGTTCCTTACTTGTAAGAGTGGGGTGGTGCAAACAGGAGGAGGCATGTCAAATAATATTTTAAGCATTGGGGAGGGACTTATGTTTTTTATTTCGGCTTAAGGGAGCGGCATACAGGTTTAAATAGCTGTATAGAGTGCCCCAGGGGTGACGTAGGTCAATAAGAAAGTTAGCATTGTGCTGGTTTCCTTGTCAAAAAACCTTATGGAATTTTTCCATTGGATTTTGATTTATTGCTGAAAATAAGCTCTGTGGCAACACATGTTTATGATACTTACATGTTTTGTTCAGCAAGATAATCTCCACAAATGAACAAATGAAGTCTAAATGCAATTGCCAGAATTAAAAAAAAAACTAATGTTCGGCTGTAAAAGAACTACACTATGGTCTCATGAAATGTCACCACTATAACAAGACTGTAAAGCCATGTTTGGCACGGCTCGATGTGATAATGCTCTTTAGTCCCATTTAGCCACTTGTTAGCAACCACCTTTTTCAAGAGGCATAGAAGCTTCAAAGTTCACAAGTGGGGTATGTGCTGAAGTATTTTATGTTATAAAAGAAAAATGTGAAGTCTCTTAAGCTTGTGTGAACCACAGACCTTCTTACAGGTATCTAACTAAAACCCCATTCAAAAATCCAAATTACATCATGACAAGGGAACAGGGAGTGTGAAAAATGCTAACTAGTTTCCTGGGTTTCCTTGGGCACTTTTTTGTATTTATTTCACCTCCAGATTTCTAGTGAAATCATACCTTCCAAACTTGGCAGCTTTGCAAGGCATATTTTCTTTAAATATTTCCAAAATTACACCTTTTTTGAAAGCCATAACTGTAGAAATAGAAATCATTGCTGGAATTTCAAATGTCTGACAGTCTCTCACATTATATGGGATGAAGTCTTACTTCAGGAAAATATTAACCAAATCTAAGCTTAAAATAGTGATGTTTTATCAAAATCACTTAATCCTACATGTTTCGTTTAAGATTTTGCCAAAAATAAACCCTATTGCACTAACTAACTAGCATTTATTACAAGAGTGAAAAACCAAGACTTTTTGTCTAACTCTAGGATTTCATCCTCAACTATTAACTCTCAAACAACAAAGCATACGTTTTTAAACTCTAACAACAAATTTATGGCGGAGTGAGGGTCATGCATTCTCCCCAAGTCACTCAGGGGGGCACAAGGAAAAAAGATTTGTTGCTTTGGGGAGAGTAAAAAAAAAAAAAAAAAAAAAGTCCCACCTCTGATAAGTGAAGAACAGTCCCTGACTGCTGCCCATTTGTCCTTGAGTAGGCTCACTCACAACTTTTTACTGTCTGCAGGTCAGCTGACATCATTCCCACTTGGTGAATACAGTGTATGGGACAAAAAGTGCACGCTGGAGGAGGAAGATGCAGTGCACTCCTGAATCAAATGTCTACCATGCAAGCTGCAAAGGACAGCACTGCTATGATGACTGCTCTGACAGTGGATACTCAGGTTTGTTCCACAGCCCACAGAGCATCTGCAGAGTCGACTCCTGTAGGTCTTTGTCTCCAGTAGAATTCAGCGAAACACCTAAAGAGAACCTTAGGCTTTCAGGCACTCCTAAGGAGAAGACCAGAGAACCAGTTGGAGTTCTGGGCAAAGACTCAAGAGGAACACAGCGGCAATCAGCAGTTAGCTGGTGTGAAACTCCTAAAGCATACAAAAGACATGCCTCACTGCGACACAGACTTCTAATGTGCAAAGCCACCACAGATGTCAAAACTGACAACACAAGGTCACCATGCAACAGAAAGACTGAGCCTTCCACCAGGTCTGAACACTGGCTCAGTGCATCGTTTGACTCTCTAGACACTGTGACTGGGGCTTTTGCATCAAGCACTTTAAAATCGGAGCAGGATCTGCCACTATCTAGTAGGAAACGTCGTCTTCTCTTCACTCAGGTGAGGACCTCCACTCTTGAAGATGGTAAACTCAACTCTGGTTACTTTGCCAGTTTTGAAAGAAGAGTTTCACTCTCAGATGCAGATTTCAGTGAGAGCATTCGTGCATCTGATCAAAGTAATATTGAGACTCCATGCTATATCAAATCCCTGCCTGCCTCGTCTAAGGAAATCTCTGAATCACCAGTCAGTGGTGTGACCAATAATCTATATGACGGCTCAAGTGTCTTGTCTACACCATCATCCACACATACACCCAGATATATCAGGTACGTGCTTTTTGATATTTGACTTTTTAAAATTTTTTTGTACATTTTTTCAGCCAAGTACTTGGAGAAGCAATTAATAAAAGAATGTTCCCTCCATTAATCAGAAAACATGCTTCCACCTTCTAACCCTGGAACAGGTCTGCGTGTGAAGACAGTGGTTTTAGTTCCCTTGATAAATCCCGAGACTCCTCTGTGGACCATGATGGCTCATATCAGGAGCTGCTCCTTTTGTCCTCCAGAGGAAACTGTGAAACCCCCAATCTGGCGGAGGCAAAGCGGCGCTCCCGTTTGCAGCGTCAACACAGGCTTTCAACCCTTAAAGAAGGGGGTTCTCAGTCTGAGGAAGACCCAGCAGAGGGAAAGCATGAATATCTTCGTCAGTGCCATAGTCTTTCTAAAGAAGATGAGGTTTTTACTGACGATGCCACCCCTTGCAGTGTCCTTTCTGCTAAATGTGTTAATAGCACAACCTCTGAAAGTTTCACCTCTTTAAAACAAGATGATGCCACCCCACTAAGAGGAACTACCACCAAGCCACAAAACGTGACACCTTTTAGCACCGCTCCAGCAAATCCAGATGTTACTCCTCTCAGAACAACCCCAGTCAATCTCTCTCTGACTCCTGCTTTGCAGCTGGTTCATGCTATGTGCCAGCAGAGAGCACACATGTTTGATGGCCAGAGTCCGAGCCTTAAGGACCAGCTGAAGTCCACAGAGGTTCTGGGGTTCAGGACCACCATGCCATTGGCAGGGCTGATTGGCAGGAAGATGGGCCTGGGGAAAGTGGACATACTCACAGAGCTGAAGAAGAGGAACCTCAGGCACATCCTGGCTGTTATCCTCAGCCACCTGACCCCCGAGAGCATCTACAGGTAAGCACACCTTCCTTTCTTCTCAAAGGATAAGTAATTTGTTTACTTATCATTTGTTAAACTGATAATTAAATTGTGATGGCAGCATTGAGTTATAGATAAGTATATTAATACAATCAATACCTCGACAGAATCCTATAGAACTCATTCAGCGTATTATGGATGCTTAGCTTAGACCAAAGCACAGGACTTGCTTTTTGTGCTTTATGAAATTAACATAAAGGCTAATTATTAATCAAAACATGATGCCTAACAAACCCTCACACAGCACTGAAGTTGGAATGAGGACTGAAAACATTGATCTCATGCATGCATCTATTTGTGTTTGGCAGTTGTGGTCAGGTGTGCAAGAGGTGGAACGAAATCATCCAACAAGACAAGCGAGCTAGTTTGAAGAGAAGAAACTACCTGAGTGAAGTGGAGGCTGCTCTTGAGGTAAGCGATTGCCATATTTGCAACTATTGCTGATGGCTGGCCAGTGAAAATAACGTCGTGTATCTGTATACAGGTGTAACGTAGGGCACCCTCCCTGATTAATCTTGATTAGTTGTTGGTCTGTAAAATGTCAGAAAATTGTGAAAAATGGCAATTGTCTCCCTGAGCCCAAGAGGATGTCCTAAAATGTCTTATTTTGTTCAACCCAAAGATATTCAGTTTACTGTCAAAGAGGAGTAAAGAAACAGAAAATATTCACATTTAACAAGCTGGAGTCCTCAATTGTTGCAGCTCTACTGTTTTCCTCAAGCATTTATTTTATATCTGCCAGCAAAGGAAAAGCATTAACTATGACATTTATGTGTGTGTGTGGTCAGCAGTGTGAATAAAATGCGATCCCATAGAGACCAGTACAATAGCAGTTTTTTGTCTGATGTGATTCAGTGGAAAGCGACATGAATGACTGATTCACTGTCATCCAGCAGCTTGTCAGTACGAATATCAACTGATGGTGACTAATAGTTGAAATGAGCTTCTAACTTTGTGCTGATGTCTTTTAGCTGGGTGGTGCTGTCCATGTCCCTGAAGCAGAGACAAGACTGGCTCTGCTTAAGAGGTCGGCCCTCAAGACGGTTCAGGCTCAGTCTCGGACGTCCAGCTACTGCACCCCGCAGTCAGGAAATAGCACTTTAACCACATCACAGCACAGCATCTTAAATTCAGGCGGCAGTAGCAGCAAACGGGATAAATTCCTAGAAGTGAGTTTTAAAATCATTACGCTCCATTTCCTTAAAAGATTATATGTAATGTTTGGATATAATTTGTTTGTGCTGATTGCTGTTCAGTGGAGGATGAATGGGGTTTCTAATTTATCTTACTGACGAACTGCCGAGGGAAGTTCACATGAAACATTTACTCTGTCATTTCTATTTTTTTTTTTTTTCTTTCAGGTTGCCAAAACTCTCTTCAACGATGAGTGCCTCAAGCCTTGCCCTCGATGTCAGCATCCCGCAAGGTGTCACTCAGTGAAAGGGGAAGGAGTTTGCAGCAGAGCTGACTGTGGTTTCCAGTTTTGCACAACCTGCTTGTGTGCTTTCCACGGCTCTAGAGAGTGTGGCAGCCAATCTGTAGGCCGTCGCAAGAAGGACATAATTCTTCCAGGAAGCGCTCAAAGCAAGCGAAATGTTAGAAGACTATGAGTTCTTGTTTGCTATGCCAAAGTCACTTAAGTATTTTTTTTTTCTACCTAATGGTGAAATCGAGGCTTAGCAAAAAGGAAATTGATCTGTAGCCAGTACATGAGAGCAACTCCTGTACTTATCAGTGTGTCTCTGTACCTGTCTTTGTACTGTATCTTCATCCTTTTTTTTTTTTTCAACACAGTTCTTACTTTGTGTGTTTTTAATTATGAATGTGAAGGATGTCCTGTCAGCAGAACAATGAATTTTGCTGTTGATGTTGACTTTTCCATACACATTGATCAACTGTACAGAATGTTTTTTGGAATTCCTGAGATTTTCAGCTTTTTACCAATGTGTTTTCACAGCAGTTTTAAAATAAATTAGATTTTTTTACATATACACTTGTCCCTCATTTGTGAAATATTTGGGCCTTTCTGAATTGAGTCTGTTGTATGTACAATTGAATTTGCCGGCTTTTGGCGCCATCTAGTGGTTTGACCTTGCCATGTCTTAACTGCAACAGTGTTCTTCTCATTTGACTTTTTACTACATGTTACTGATTACAGATAGTTATAGTAATGTACATTATGTGAATACCTTATAGAATAAAGTAATTTTTAGGTCTCAAGCTGCAATACAGACAGAAACACTAACTTGCATTTGTTTCTCTCTGAGCTTCTCTAGTTAAACTTTTACCGCCCCCTGTGTTTTGAAAATGAGTCCACTTCCATAGCAACCTGCAGTGTGTCTGTAATTACACTGAGAGGTTTGTGGTCGAGTGTTCAAATGTGACTGCCTGGCTCGACTTTCTGGACAGCTAGTTTGATAAACCTGTACAGGCATTTGTGTTTTTGAAGTGAACAATGTGTGGAGTAATTTCAACAGGTAAGAGCTGTACTTTTAAGAAATTTCAGTTTACTTTTTGGAGCTAATGTTGGTTTGGTAACTAAAGTTTTACTTTGTATTTGAAGAGTTTTCCTATCTAACGGCTGGCAATTTTGTAAGTATACGTTTTGATTATTAACACTTAATAACTTTGTCTATGTGTAACAGAACTTTGAGTTGAGCAAAATGTCTTCACATAGTGTTTATTCTTTTTCTCCATGCAGGAGAACTGCCTTGCCTCTGATGATGTTTTGGCTCACTTCTTTAATGATTTCCTAACTCTGCCAGTAAGGAAGTCCTGATGTATAAATGTAGCATATCTTTGACAAAACGTCCACACCCTTCTAACACCCTTGAGTCTTTGTCTAGTCTTTCCCAGAGGCTTTGTTGTACAACCAGGAGACTGGGCAGTTTGAGATAGTGAGTGAGGCGGCTGAGTTTGTCTCCAGAAGAATCAGATCAGTCTTACACCGCAGGAAATCACAACTCCTTACCGGTGACCCCACAGTGCTGGCCAGAACCCCTCCAGTAGACAACCATTACACTGTCTGTGTAAGTAGTGAATAATTCCTTTATGTGGAGATCAACAGTTAATCATCTTTGGTTTTGAAGATTTAGAGGTCTGACTTGAGGAACCTGTCTCCCTGACCTTTGCAGTGTCTGGACAGAGAGCAAGGAATTCAGTGGATCTTGAAGGAGAGATTGCCCTTTTTCCTTCAAAGTGACTGCTACAATGAATACAGGTAGTACACATATTGGGTGATTTGTTTTTGGACCTACTACATGTACAAAACAAAAGTTGTTTCACCTCACACTGTGCATTGGTTTTAGTAGTGCATAGTTCTATGTTATTTACATCATGTTAGTGACGTGCTATTATATTATTACTGAACTTATTGTTCAATTTTTAGCATTCATTTGTGAAATTATTATCAGACCCAGGTTGTGCCTCTAATAGCCCCTACAGTTTCTCTCTTTATTTGCTGACTTAACTGTCATGGCCTCAGCTCTGCTACAACCTGAAAAATACTTTATACAAACCTAGAGCTTCAAAATTGTTTGCTTTAGTTAGCTGCGACTGTACAATATTTTCTCAGTTATTCTGGTATAGCAGCACAGTGCGGTATACCGATATTAGCTTTTTGTGACGGTGTTTAAAGGGAAAGTTCACCCTTAATTCAAAAATACATATTTTGCCTCTTGCCTCTTACCTGTAGTGTTATTTATCAATCTAGATTGTTTTTTTGTGAGAGACTTTGGGCGGAGAAATGTCTGCCTTCTCTCCAATATAATGGAACCAGATGACACTCGGTTTGTGGTGCTCCATGTGCCAAAAAATACATTTAACAAACTGAACAGCAATGTCTCTTTTCAGAGATCATGGTTTGATTACTCAAGATAATCCACAGACCTTGTTGTGAGCACTTTCATGTAGGAACTATTTTCTGACTTTAACTACATCTGCCAACTGTATCACCACACAGATCCAAATACTGCAACTACTGCTAGGTCAGCTAGCATTACTGAGCTAGCCAACTCAGCTGGGGATTAATGTTTATATCTCACGTTGTCATGAGCATGTGTCTCTCGTCAGTGAGTTGATGCACAATTCCTACTACACAATAATACACTTGCTGGGTGTAGTTTGGTAGAAAGAAGATACTTCCTACATCAAACTGCTCACAGCAAGGTCTGTGGATTATCTTGACTAACTGGGTCATGACTTCTGGAAAGAGACATCGCTGTTGAGTCTTTCAAGTGTATATTTTTTTGGCACTTGGAGCACCACAAGCTGTGTGCTATCTAGTTCTATTATACTGGAGAGACAGCAGACATCTCCTCAGCTGATATCTCCAGCACTTGGCAACTCACATTGAATTAATCTAGAATGAAAACTGTGCTACAGGTAAGAGGAATTGGTGTAATTTTAATTTTGGGGTTAACTTTCTCTTTAAGATCAGTTGCCCTACTGCCCTACTATCTTGTGTGAGGCCTTAGTCAGTCATCTGATCTGTGCAGGGATGGGGCCCTGATGCTTACTTACAACCTACACATACATGCTGTGATGCAGAAATAACAATAGCTAAGTTTGTTGATTCCATTTATTGTAGCATGAATGCTTAAAAAAAGACAAATGCTTGTGTTGTCCTTGACTGGTAGTGTATCTTTTTTCTTTTCTTTCCCAGACTAGCCAAGTTGTTGTTTCAGAGGAACCCAATCTTCCCAATCCAGAGGTGGAAAGGCAGTTCAGGTCGAACCACCTTGTCAGCCCCACAACTGTGTTTTCCCTCCCAATCTGACAAGGAAAATAACAAGTTCCTAAAAGTCCTAACATGCTCACATTCTCAAGACATTTCAACTAAACAAGGTATTTATCTGAGTGAGTTTCCATTTGCTCATGTATGTTTGCTGTATGTGTGTGCAGGCTGAATTCTAGTTATGGAGGTAACAACTCTTACCTTCTCTTTCCTCGCTGTTCAGGGTCAGTGGGGTTGCACAATGTTAGGAGTCTACACTCTGGCCAGAAGAAACATATCATCACAGAATGCGGGGAATCATCCAGATGTTTCTCTGGCTGTTCTGAGCCAGAGAACCCATGTACCTTTTCCTCTTTGTCCTCCTCATGTTCCTTGTCTTTTAACCTTATAAGTGAGAGAACCCAGGAACTTCAGACCTCACAACCAGACTTGAGCCTCTACTTCACTGAGCCATCAGCTTGCCAGAATTATGAGTCTTCTGAATTACAGCTGGAGAACCTGGCTGCCAAAGTTGTTAAACAGGTGCTTAACAATGCACTGTGTGCGATGGATGCTCAGAGCCAGGCAAACACATCTGACTGTTCCAGCAAATCAGGAGACCAGACAAACTGTGCCAGCACAGACAGATCCTGTGAATGTAAAGTTTGCCAGCACTCGGCTGATGGAGGCAAAGAAAGGTTGGGGGGAAAGAAAGAGAAAGTTCAAGAAGGCAAGAGGGGGAGTGGAGTTAAAGAAAAGACGGAGTGGTTTAATAAGAACAGGGAAGTGGGGAGCAGAGGCACAGACCAGGAAAATATCCTTGATATTTGTTGCCATGGTACCTGTTGCCATGACAATAGACCAGGCCTGGATGAGTTGAAGGACTTTTTGCGAGGAACGCCAGGAGAGAAACTTCTTAACCTCTGGATGGATATAGAGAGACTGAAAACTACACAGAACAGACAGCGGAAGAACCGGTAAACATTACATCATAAAACTCAGTTGTTATTCTGGTGAAATAAACTTGGTCTTTTTACCGTTGATACGAAATCTAACAGCCTCTGTTTAACCACCATGGTTTGATATTGAAGTAATAACTCCTTGGATGGCATCTGCAGCTATAAAAAGAAAAAGGAATGGTACTTGTATTTTGGAAATGTATGAATACATCTGACAGAAGCAATGTAATGTGTTATTTTAATCAGAAATTTGGTCCTGATGAGGAGCCGGTACCTGCTGAGCAGCAGCCAGAGCAGTCTCAATGTGGAGCTGCTCTCCAGACTGGGACTGACTACCTCCCCCTGCTGGACAGAGGAGAAACTGCACTCAGTTCAGCCATGCCTCACTGAGTCTCTGCTTTCCTACTGGTGAGACTCACAATTCGCAGTACTGTGTGCAATGTTTATAGGTTTTGTGTGTCCATACATATGACTTTCTGCTTTACTTTTTTGATAGACTACATATAATGTAAGGCAATAACCTTTGCACTTGCCATCATATGATAATAAGATAGATCATAGCATGCTGTTCTGCAATTTTACACATAGGTTTAAGTATTTGTATAAATGTCCTTGGTAATTCTCTCTCCCCGTCTCCCACAGGGTTCCACGGTTCTGGACGTCCCAGTATGTTCAGGACGACCGTGATGACTTCCCTCATCTAGAGCTGTGGACAGAGTGCTGTGCTATCCCTCTATCAGACATACAGCCCCACCATGGTTCTATGACTCTGCCTCCTCTCGGCCCTGACACGTGTCTGCCCCAGTCCACCCACACTGTCCATACACAGGTAGGAACATTACAATATGATACCACTTGGTGCATGAAACTTTTAAGACGGGGAAAAGAAACCTCCGAAGCTACTTGTGAAACAAAGCAAAAACAAGAGAATGAAGCTCTTACTGTCTGTGTGGTCCACCTTGTGATTTCATTGGCAGCAGGTGGGCTCACTGCCTGACATGCAGTCATGTATTTTGGCTGCTATTGTTCTCAGTGGAACTGAAATGATTAGTCAATTAATCAGTTGATCGATGGAAAATCAGTAGCAAATACTGTAAGTCATTTATCAAACACAAGGATTTGCTACATTTCTCTGGCTTATATTATTAACTTGAATATCTTTGGATTTTGGATCAGGCAAAACAAGCTATTCAAGATGTCACCTTTGGCAGTGGGAAATTGTTATGGGCATTTATCACTATTTTTTGCACATTCTAATAACTTAACAATGAATTGTTAAAAAATAATTGTCTGATTAAGCAATGATGGAAATATTTTTTTTTCTGTTTATGTATTTCACCAGTTATATTTTAGCAGAAGTCAGTTACTGAGCAGCAGAAGAATGGAAAAGATGATACTGGCTCTTTGTGTTGACTCGTATGCCGGCTTATACTTCACAAAATTCTGTGAACAATCTGGAAACCAGGTACATTAGCAGCTACTGAATTGTTTGCACTTTTATACAGTCCATCACAGTTAAACATGATTGCAAATTAAAACATTGTTATCGTGGAACAATAACATCTCGAGTTTACTTTTTTTAAATTTGATGTGATAAACACAGTCCATGATGACAGGTTAGTGAGGTTCTTTTCTTGTCTCAGCTTTGGGAGAATGCCGTTAACTTTTGGACTGACCTGCAGCACTACCATGAGCTGTTCTATCAGGATGGACTGGACCCCTACAGAGTACAGAGAGAGGCACAGGTCGGCACACACACACACACACACACTCTCAAACAAACACAAGATCAAGACCAAAGTTGTTCTGCTAAAAATCTCACTTGGGGGTGTCCTACATTCATCTCACACCAACTAAAATTCTCTGATTCCAGCTTCTTAAATGTGAAGATTTTCTGGCTTCTGTTTTTTGCTGTTTGACAGCAAACTGAATATGTTTGGGTTGTGGACAAAACAAGACATTTAAGGACTTAATTTTAGAGCTTTGGGAAACCCTTATCATTTTTTTAATCAATTCTGCCATTTCATAGACCAAATAACTAATCATTTAACTCAGAAAACAGTCAACAGATTAACTGACGATAAAAACAATCGTTAGTTGCAGCCTAGAGCAGAAGGAGGCATTGTTTTTTCCACAAAGCAATATTTTGCCATTTTATCCATGAAGAATTTTCTCATTTTACAAATAAATGAAATGGTTAGTCAGTTGGTGTGTGGTATGACAGTTTGAGTATTTTTGCAGTTTCAATTTTAGACTGAGTGGATTTGATAAGATGTCTCCACTTGGAGTCGAGTCTAGGCTGTTTCCGCAGATAGTTTCTGGTACCTTAGTGCGTCTGTCGGGGTTTTCCTGTCATGAAATACTCCTCTTGTATAACTTTGCTTTTCCGTTTGCCAAGAAATAACAACACTCTATTCAAGGCATTAAATTGCTCATGATTTCGGGATTTTTTTCTGAGGTTTCTTCTCAAATTTAGCTGCCAAGGCCAACTGTGAAACATCAAACCAATTTCAAATAATAAAAAATAGGTACATTTGTGTAACTCATGTTTTCTATGGAAAAAATAAGTTATAGCTAATTCAAAACTTTAATTAAGATGCTTACTCATGCGGTGGAATACGATATCCAGAGAGATAAAGAGGCCTCTTTTAGAAAGGACGCCAGGAAAAAGAATGAATCACAAAGAATTAAAGCCGCAGAGAACAAAAAAATAAAAAAAAAAAGTATAAAAAGCTACCAGTTATAAAATACTAAAGCAATGAAAAAGAGATTGAACATTTAATGTTACCCTCCCTTTTACTCACACACCTGCTCACCACACTCTGCTGTTTGCGTGCTGTCTTGGCCTGCCACTCCCGTTCCCCTCTCTGCTTCTCTCTGCCCTCTTTACCCCTCACTAAGTGGAGAAATTTAAACGCCCATAAAAACAAGTGAGTCAGACCCCCCCAGCTCTGCGCCAGTCCAGTCACCCAGAACCACCCTGTCTGGCTACAGCTGGACCAGGGAGGAAAGCTGAGCGGAGCGGTCCAGAATACCTCACAGTGAAATCTGTTTTCCTTCAGTTAACCTTTAGTTCACCAAAGGAATGACATTTAGATGGTCTTTCCATCGTGCCGTGGCCAAGAGGGTTAAATGAGTGACATTTATGTGGTGTGATGGCAGCAGTGATGAGAGATAGTGAATATTGTGTATGAGAGCACTGAACAATAGTGATGATGGAAGTGATGGTGGTTGCGAGGAGAAATGTTTCTACAGTGATGACACTTTTATGAGCTTCTCTTCTCTTCTCTTCTCTTCTCTTCTCAGCTCCTTTACTCCACCTATCTCTTCAGCTCTGCCAAGAGGAGTATCAGTGTTGATGAAGACATCAGAAGAGAGGTGTATGACCAACTGATGCCCGCTTTTGAGGAGCTGTTTGACAAGGTTGAGGAACACGTACTGAATATCCTGCTGGAGCCATGGACACTGTTGGTCAGCAGGGACAAAGAGTCCTTCCAGAAGGTAACCACAGTGTATTTACAGTTTGATTCACTTCCCTTTTATGTGGAGAAAGTGGGTTTTCTTATATGTACAGGTTAGCTGGCACAGTGGTCGACAGATGAGAGAAATTGGCTTTCAAATGGATAAACATCCTTGTTTTGACGAGCTCTACTGACATGATATGCAACACTCAGACATCTGACCCCACTGAGGAAAAAGAGGTTTTCTCACACAATTACACAATGAAATGTCCAGTCAGTCTGTACAATATTCATATGTGCAGCAACATAAACATGTTTAGAGTTATTTGTAAGGTTTTCAGGCTTTAGGGCTGCAACTAACAGTTTTCAGTATTGATTTATATACCAATTGTTTATTTGTATATTTGTTAGGTCTATGAAACATCAGAACACAGTGAAGATCACAATGTTAGCACAAGGTGATGTCCTTAAATGCCTTGTTTTGTCTGACTAACTGTTCAAATATTGATAAATGATGAATTGATTATTAAAGTAGTGTCTGATCAATTTTCTTTTGATTGACTACCCAATTAATCAACAAATCGTTGCAGCTGTAACTGGCTTTATGTACTTGTGTGTGTCCAGGTCCGTGTGCAGGAGGAGGTGCGCTGCATCAACAGTCCGGAGCACAGGGAACTCCAAAGTCTGCATGAGGAATCCGAGTGCCGACTGAAACAGGTCAGCCAGCATCCACGAGTTCCACAGATTTATAAAACATTGGTCCGTAGTTAATAGCCAATAAACACACACCTGTGAGCATAAACCAGCTTATGTCAATAATGTGAAAATGGCCTCCCTCCAGTATTTATGTATTGCTTAGTAACTATGTTGGTTATATACTGGTCCAAGACTATATTACTTGGCCTTAACGTGCCATTTAAAATAGTGTCATACTGCGGTGACTTAAGTACATCTGAGGGTAGTATTAGGTGATGTGGAAATATCTCTGTTAAGACTTTTGTACCACACCTTATTTTTCTCTTTCTTGCTCCATCTCTGTCCCTTATTCTCTCCCTTCTGCCGCTGTGTCTCTACAGGTGGAGCAGAGTGGTTCCATGCTATTTCGCTCTCCTAACACACCTTCAGCTCCCTCCTCAAAGGGCCCTCAGGCATCTGACTCTTGGTCCAGAGTGTCTCCAAATTACCAAGGCTATCGTCTAGGTTCCTTACTTCGTCACCGCCATGAAATTGGGCACTTTATGTCCTTCCTAAAGAATCAGGATGCCAGGTGAGCAGCAGTATAACCACATACTTTGTATATCAGATATTTGTCCTTTGTTCAGACTCATGTGCCCAGCTTTACTCAAATATGTATATACAACAGATTTAAAGCATGACACTGTGCCTGACTTGTACAATGTGTGTCATATTCACATTAAAGTGAAATGAATGCAGTATGAAAATACACACAAAAATGTGTGTGAGATGTATACAATGCACTGAAGTTAATGTAAGAATATCATGGTTGTTGTGAACATGTGTGTTTTTGCTCAGTATCCATCTGACATGCTGGCTGGATCTGGAACAGTACAGAAGGACTTCTCAGAAGGATGAGGCTGTCAGACAGGAGAGATCGTCTCATATCGCAACCAAATACCTCAACAGGAAGTACTTCTTTGGCTCTGACAGCCCTGCCACAACAGAGCAACAGAATGATGTACGTCAGTCAATCATGTGATATATGAAAATACAATATGTTCGGTTTTATTGGGAAACATACTCATTTTTGCATCTCCGTTGGAATTGAATTATTGTCAGCTTCCTGGGAAAGCATTAGAGAGGCAGCAGCAGAAACATGGTGCCCATGACATGACAATCCTAAACTGGGATGTGAGCTCCAGCTGAGGCTCAACATCCAGATTTGATAAACAGAGGCTGCTGCGGCTCTCACACAATTTCCCATCTGCCTTCGTTGGCATCATGCAGACTTCACGCTGACAGCTCTGACAGCAGGGTGTCGGTGGGATGAGAGGACATGGTTAGAATTAAAATGAGAAGAAGAAGAGTGTGGTTTGGATCCAGAAACGCAAAGAAAACCAGCTCCAGTAACAATGACAGTAGGATGAAATCTCTCCTGACATTTATAGTCTGAGATTAGGTTTCTGGATTCTAGGATTACTGCAGGAGGGCATGCTGTGTAGAGCTAGGATGAGTAGATAGGACACAGAGCGGTGAGCCTTAATATGTCTTTTAGGACAACAGAGATGGTTGCTATGTAGTATTTCTTATACAGTATCAGGTAAGAGCATTATTTCATATGAATAGAACAGTGGTTCCCAATTTTTTTTCATTTTTTTTTTCTGTGATGTACCCCCACAGCCCTGCCAGATTATCGCATATACCCCTTCATCCATATCACTGCATTTTAGATGTTGTTGGATTCAATTGAACTGATTTGAAACTGGATTTTATTTAACATTATTAATTATATTAAGCAAAAGTGTTTAGGTCGGTTTGGTCATTTCCATTTGTAACACTGCCACTTGTGGCAGAAGCTAACTATTTCAGATGTGTAATACTATTTAAACGTTGTATCCAATACATTAGACGCTAGTTGTTTCAACTATTTATTCAAGACATTTAGTTAACTATTTCAAATGTGTAATACTTTATTTCATCCATGTATCCAATACGTTTAATGCAAGCTAGTTTTCGACTATTATTTTGGCAACAATTAAATCGTAGGCAACTGGACTTTGATTTTGTCTAGAAGACGTTTCGCCTCTTATCCAAGTGGCTTCATCAGTTCTCAACGCATCGGTCTGACTAGTCCTCACTAGTCTGACAAACAGTGGAGTAAGACTCAGGTTTTTAACCTCTGTGGAGGTGTACACCCACCACCCTCATAAGACAATACTTCGTTAGTGGAGTTTCACTGGACCATTGTTTGGGTCAAAGTGAAACTCCACTGGTCCAGTGAAACTCCACTAACGAAGTATTGTCTTATGAGGGTGGTGGGTGTACACCTCCACAGAGGTTAAAAACCTGAGTCTTACTCCACTGTTTGTCAGACTAGTGAGGACTAGTCAGACCGATGCGTTGAGAACTGATGAAGCCGCTTGGATAAGAGGCGAAACGTCTTCTAGACAAAATCAAAGTCCAGTTGCCTACGATTTAATTGTTGCCAAAATGGAATTGACCTGGATAAATGAGAATATCCACAGACTTTTCGACTATTACGTTTAGCAACTTTTTCAAATGTTGGTCTGTTGTTTGTAGCTGGGGTTACTAAAACAGAATGCAATGATTTCCAAATGCTTTTTGACCTATATTCAATTGAGTACAATCGAAATACAGTATATTTAATGTTCAAACTGATACACTTGATTGTTTTATGTAAATAGTCACTAATTCCGAATTTGATGACTGCAACATGTTCTAGAAAAGTTGGGACAGGAGCATGTTTACCACTGTGTGACATCACCTTTTATTTTAACTACACTCAGTAAGTGTTTGGGAACTGACAACACTAATTGCTGAAGTTTTGAAAGTGGAATTCTTTCTCATTCTTACTTGTTATACAACTTCAGTTTCTCAACAGTCCAAGGTCTCTGTTGTTGTATTTTGTTCTTCATTATGCGCCACACATGTCCAGTGGGAGACAGGTCTGGACTGCAGGCAGCCCAGTGTTGTAACCACACTCTTTTACTGCAAAGCCACGCTGTTGTAACATGTTCAGAATGTGGCACATTGTCTTGTATGTACCTTTCACCGTTCATGGTGCTTTCACAGATGTGCAAGTGACGCATGATGCCATGGGCCCTAACGAACCCCATACCATCACAGATGCAGGCTTTTAACTTTGTGTTGGTAACAATCTGGATGGTACTTCTTCTCTTTAGCCTAGAGGACAGGACGTCCATGGTTTCCAAAAACAATTTGAAATGTGGACTCGTCAGACCACAGCACACTTTTCTACTTTGTGTCAGTTCCTCGCAGGTGAGCTTGGGCCCCGAGAAGTCAGCAGTGTGTCTGGATGTTGTTGTTGTTGGATGGTAGAGTCTTAACATATATTTGTAGGTTTCCAAAGTGCTCCTGAGCCCATGTAGTAATATCCTTTGTACAATCAGGTTGATTTTTTAATGCAGTGCAGTCTGAGGGGTCAAAGGTCATGGCCATTCAGGGCTGGCTTTCAGCCTTGTTCCCTATGTTTTTTGAGCATTCAACAACTTTCCCAGTCTTTCGTTGCTCCTGTCCCAACTTTTCTGGGACGCATTAAAGGCATCAAATTCTGGATGAGTGTATATTTACAAAAAACCCCAAACATTTAAGTTGATTAGTTTGAATATTGAATATCTTGTCTTTGTACTGAATTCAATTGAATATAGATCATAAAAGATTTGCAAATCATTGCATTCTGTTTTTATTCACATTTTGCTCAAGTTTTTTGGAATTGGGGTTGTATTTTAACCATTTCAGCAACTGACCCATTACATTTAGATGACTATTTTCATTTATTCATTAGTTTTAGCTAGGTATTTCAACATTTAGAGACTGGTCTGAACATTGTGAATTTAATGTTCAGACTTCTCACTTGCTTGTTAACTAGTTTTCACGCACTCAATCACAACAGCCAGTATTCAGGTTTTTATTTCTTCCTTTAAAAAACAACAAAAAAAAAATTGCTGAGCTACTCTAAAATTTTTCCACATGACCCCCACCAACTGGTAAATACCCTTGGTTAGTAATCACTGCTACACAATATTTTAAAGTAATGGCCATTGAAGAACCCTGGTTTCAGAGTGTCCTTGATGCAGACTGGGTTAAGAGAGAAACATAAAGTGTACTAACTGACATCACTTCAACTCTGGTGCATGACCTTTGTCATTTGTCACCCTCATCTCATAAATACCATCAAAATAATGATTCTAACTGTGCATTTGAGTGAAGATGCCAATTCTAGTGCTTCTAACTCTGTAGCATTGGGCCTGGCTGCTGCTCTTGCATCTCAGCGTTGGTTCTTGTCTGCGTGAGCGATGTAGAGAGACTGACAGCTTTACTGCTTTGGCCCTTCACTCTTTCAATCACTCAGTCATCCAGTCACAGATTGGCCTCCTTTCATCTGCTGACTCCCACTCCAATGGCACGACTGGTTCTGATTTCTGAAGCCTGTGTGTGAGTGTATGTGTGCATGCATGGCTGTGTGCGTGCAAAATGAGATGAGAGAAAATATAAAAGATATAAATAGGCAGACATGGCCAGATCAATGTATGAGGACAGAAAGCAGGCAGGGGAGATGAAGAGAACAGAGGGATTGTGGGAATGATGAAGAACACAGCAGGAGTCAGGAATGAGAGGGGTTTTCAGTGGAGTTCCCCACTGTGGGCAGGGTTTTTTTGTTTTTTTTTGAGTCTGCCCTCCTCATATGTTCTTTATGTTTTTAGATATCTTTAGCCTTCATATCAAATACATTAACACACACAACCATCTGCCTCTACTGGGTCTTTGACTGCATCTTCTTCTATGTGTGTACAGATACTGCGTCTGGCAGGTGGGCTGGAGCGTTTGAAGCTGGAATGTCTCTCGAACCCCGTCGCTGTGGAAATCCAGGACATCATCAGGAGTCACATTGAGAAACAATGGCTGCCTCTGTTCCTGTCCACAGCAGAGTTCACAGAGAGAGTGAAAGACAAACCAAAGGTGGACATCCTGATTCTTAACACTAACATAAGCAATTGGTCATCTCAGTGCAGAAGTTGTTTAAAGGTCCAGTGTGTAAGATTTAGGGGGATTTAGTGGCATCTAGTGGTGAGGATTTTACCACCTGCTGAATCATCTACAGAGGTCTCTTCCTCTTCAAAACAAATGGACCTGATGATTAAAACCACAAAAAACACTGAATAAAGCTGTTTCACTTTTAAAAAATCAGGGTTTTTCCGAGGCTCAAGTCATAGAGAGGCTGCTAACTATGGTGGATGACGTGAAAATGTGGGTGGCCCTATCTAGAGCCAGTGTTTGGTTTGTTTGTTGTGGGCTATGGTAGAAACCTTGTGATGAACATGGCGATCTCCGTAGATGAGGACCCGCTCCCCGTGTGGATATAAACGGCTCATTGTAAGCTAACAAAAACACAAAAATTCTTATTTTTGGGTGATCATACACTAAAGACAGACAACTTATATTTTCTTCTATTACTGCCAATATACTCTCTTAAATTCTACACACTGGACTTTTAAAAGCAGGCAATAAGGTTTAGACAGTTTGGGAAATAGGCTTTTTTTGTAAGGCCACAGTCAACAGCCAGTTAGCTTAGCTTAGCATAAAGACTGGAAATGGTTCTCCTGGCCCTGTTCAAAGTTTAAAATTGGGATCTCTGTAGCTCTAATTAACATGTTATATCTTGATGTGATCCATACCAAAAAAAAAAAAAAAAAAAAAAAAAACAATGTTTAAAAAGCTGTGGTTTTATGGGGGATTATATGGTGGGCTGTTTCTTGGCTCTGAGCAGTTGCCAGTAAACCAGCAGAGACTTCAGGAAGTTACTGGTCCCAGCCAAGAAAAAGTCCCACGCTTCAGTTTCTCTATGGATTGCACAAACAAGATGTTGACAATGTATTAATTAGTGAGATTTAGAGGAGCTGTTAGGGAGATTTTGTTACAATTGGACAGAGCCAGGCTGCTGTTTCCCTCTGTTTCTAGTCTTTATGTTAAGATAATGATTTTGCTGGTTTATTGGCTGCTGGCTGTGGCTTAATGTTTAATGGACAGGCTTAAGAATGACATTAATCTCCTTACCCAAGTCTCAGCAGGAACAGGACTAAGGGTATTTCCCCAAATGGCAAACTATTGCTTTGGGTAGTTCTAAAGTACTTTAGTTACATCAGGTTTGAGATATCAGGTAACAGTTTTGTATATAACCACCACATTAAAATGCTTTTGGTAGAGGTGAGCATTTGTTCAAATCACAGTATCATGTATCTGTGGTAATCGGGTTAGTGGATACATGCACATACAAGTGAAATGAATTTTACTGATTGAATATTATCTGTGACGAATACCAATACTAATCAACTAATCAATTTCCTAGTCAGTGTTCTATTTGTTGTATTATACTAGCAGTGCAAGACATACATCAACCTATCAGGACCAAGCATAAAAGCAAGATTCAAAGTGGTAACGTTATTGTATGGAGAACACTACAAACATATAAAATAGTTTAGTTAGAGCAAGAACAACCTTGCAAATAAAATATAACAATATTCTTGCTCAGACTTTCTGCATCACTTATACAGTAGGTCCCCTTGTAAAATAAAAAAAAAACAAAAACACAACGCTATAGACGAGCCTACAATACGCACTACTGTAATTGCACAGATTAGTTTGGTGACTTTCATGTAAAGTTTTAGCTCAACAAGTTGGACAAAGTGCATGTGTGACATATTCCTCAGCTGAGAATCTGTATCGCTAATGGATTGACATGGACTATACAGTGACGTTTATCAAAGCATCATAAGTTACCTCGGTTGGAAAGGGCTGTCTGTTTTGGGAAAAAATGGAGTGGATAAGCTGGACAGGATGAATGAGATTATGCTGCACGAATTGTGCGAGGGTTTGATGACAGGTGTTTTGATCTAGTTTTGCTTTTTTTAAACGCGGACCCCAATGACTTCAATTCATAAAGACTTTTTTCTGTGTTTGGATTCTTTGTTCAATGGAGGCATGCAAGAAAAACAAGGTTTTCTTCAGGAATTCAACATAACACAGGATGACTAATTGATAAACAAATGGTCATTTAGGGGGTTGAGTATTCCTTTAAAGTCATCAGTGAGTAAGTCATTAGATGTCAGACATTATGGACACCATGCTTATGGACAGTATTTGCACAGAGGTTCATGCGGCTGTCATAATGATATGGAAAAGTATATACATTATTGTAGGATTAAAAGCAATGATCTTTAGGTTTTGATGTGTTCCAACTTGTTTAGGTTTATAAATGATAGCTTTTGTTACTCTTTAAATGTCCTCAGCCTTTCTATACATAACACATGGCCATTATTGAGCAGGATATTTGCCATGTACAGAAATGATTAATCACGTTAATTTTATTTTCCATTATAGCATTAGATCCCTGCTGTATAACGACCTAGAGAGTAAATAGTGATAAGCCAGACACACATTAGTGGCTCTGCTATGTGAGAAACCACTAAACACTGTCACTGTTCAGTCGCTCTCTCAGGTTGCCTCATCAGGTGGTAACGCATAAACCGCAGATTCCGCTGCTCTGCCTCATTATGTTATCAAGTTTACGATGTTTGGTCACAAGGATCCTCTCATTAAGTAATGAGAGTTAGACGTAGTTTAGCATTACACGCTGGAGGAGGAGGTGAGTGGAAGGGTGGAAAAGAGGGTTATGGTGTGGATGGAGAAGCCGGGGGTGGGAGACAGATGACATCAGAGGGGTAAAGATTGCTTTAAGCGGAGATCAGAGGAAATAGAGCGGAGGAAATAAAGACTGAGGGAAGGTTAAAGGTAAAAGAGGAGAGAGAGCTTTAGTTACTGGCAGTGACAAAGAGCAGCCGAGTGCAGAGCAGGGAGGTTTGAGAGGTGTTCAGTGTCTGTTAATTCTAGTTTACTCAGTTTCTGACTTTTGACCTTTTGTGTGTGTCTGTGTGTGGTAGCCCCAAGCAGCAGACAGGCTCGCACAGCACGTCTACCGTCGACGCAGAGCGAGGAGAGAAGTCTGGAAGGTAAGGAGAAATCCTCTGGGGAGGCTGGATATTTTGAATGGAGAGAAATAAGGCATTTCCTGGCCTGAAAGCATGTGTGATTTAGTTCATGACTTGGCTTCGAGCACTGGCTTTGTCAAACACCATTTTGGCCTTGTGGTTAGTTTTCCCAAATTGGATCCAGGATAAATAAGATTAAAGCATCAGCATTACTAACCTTCCTTTAATAGTGTTTGGAGTGTTTTCCATGCAGCTCTGTTCCTGTCCTCTCATCTCCGCTCCACAGCAGAACGCAGATATAAAACATGAACATTTCACATTTCAAGCAGGATGATTACAGGAAGGAGTTTTCATACATGATTGTGACTATCGTCTTTATGATCATTATCTCATCATTGGCAAAGAGCAGGTTTTCTGGATAAAGGAGGATCATTATCTCAGTTTTCTGTGAGCTAAGAAAGACTGGAGCTCATAGGTCACAGATCATCTCTACTGCTGTTGTTCAGGAGCACACTGTACTGTATCCTCTAACACTGACACATTTATAAGGTTTTGTGTTTTGTTATAATGTTTACACATAAGAAGATGATTACATGTGTTTTATCTATCCCTGAGGGAACTGTCCTCTCCTGAAAAGTTAAACTAACAGCTTACAGTGTCCTTACCACCCTAACATCCTCTGCTGTGTGTCCCTGCAGGCTGAGGGCCTGTGGATGAGTTCCTCCAAAGAGATCCTGTTGTTTCGACGGATCCTTCTCAACCCCGTCACTTGTACGCAGTTCCAGCACTTTGTCTCTCTGAAGGGAGACTTCCTAGAAAATGATGTGCTCTTCTGGCTGGAGGTGCAGAGATATAAGGTACAAGAAGCAAAAACAGCTCGAGGTTGATGTGCTGGTGGGTCACACGGTCTGTGCGCCTTTTGACTTTGTCTCATCTTTCCTGTGTGCCTCCATATTAATTTAGGGAATAGTTTAAGTCTCCCTCCAATAAAAATGTGCTCATTGTTTCTTCACTTGGATGTTTGAGCTTCACTGTGCAGAAGGATGTGTGTGCAGTTTGTTTTCACATTCATTTGCCAAAGGGGGGAATGACTCGTTATTATGAACAAGATTTTGTGACGTTGCAATGAGTGGTGAGAACGAGACAGTGACATTTGACCAACTTTACAGCACAGCCAAAACAAAAACCACCATCATTGAGCTTTAATATTAAAACTTCATAAACATGTGGATGATGATATACTTAATAAACAGTATTTTGTGTTTAAATGTAAGTGAGTAAGTGTACTTATGTTGTTTTCAGGCTCAAAGAGTTCAGTCAAGTCTTTTGGTTTTTGATTAATAACTCTGGATTGGTTTATGATTCACAAGTACCCTTTCGGCAGTAGAAGTCGGGAGCTTTCATTTGATAAATAAAACTCAATTTTGACCAAAATGTCACTTACGTTCCACTTGGCCAGTGTACAATGTCGAAACTTGAACCCCCCGGTGCATATACACTAAAAATGGACTTTTTGTCAGTAAAGTAGGAGACATCTTGTGTCTAGCAGTTAAACTTTTAAAACTAAGATTGGCATTTTTGTCAATTCTGTATTTTTCAGTGAGTAGTAGGAGAAGTAATCTTAATATGTGAGTTAGTTTTCTTTTATTTTTGAAAAACTATAAGACACAAATTATTTGACCAAGTAAAATATTTGTATGTATTAAAATGTATGTGTAGGGATAAGAAAAAAATGCTGCTCGCTGATGGTATCTTTATGTCTCATCTCAAGGCCCCTAAAAAAACGTAGTTTAACTTGTATTAGAATTAATAACATAAAATTATTTTTCGATAACATTACATATCCATGACTAAATAAGCAGCCATCAAAGTCAAAGTTTTCTTAAACTCATATTAAACTCCTAATCTTTTTCACCACTCACAAACTCTGCTAATCTGCTTTACCAGGTCTGATTTGATTAGAAGTAATTGACAGTGACCTGGAAACATCAGCAAACAGCCACAAACCATCATTAGATTTTGACTCAGATGTTGCTCAATCCTGATTGGTGCGCAGAAATATGTGACATCACCTTTTCCAAATGAGCCCCATTTCAAACCAGTGAGAAAAACACAAATATGGAAATCTCTCATGTGAAATTACAAAAACAGTTCGAACTTTGGCAGAAAAACAGTGTGTTTATGTAAGATCCCACTGCGTTCAGTAAGCAGTTAATAGGGAAAATATGGGATCTTTAACCTCTGTAGCTGTCTTATCTCAATTCAAAAATCCATTTGCAAATCTGGAATATCAATTTCAGTGATATTATAAACATATCAGGAACAGTGGAACTGACTCCCTACGCTCCAAATCTTGACCTGAGATCCTCAAGCCTACCTGTGCTAGTCGTCCCCAGGTCAAAGCTGGTAACCAAAGGTGACCAGGCTTTTGTCATCAGGGCCCTGACACTCTGGAAGTCTCTACCTGAGGAGATGAGGCTTGCTAGCACATTTCTCATTTTTAGATAATTGCTTCAAATGTTTTGCCTCATTTGCCTCATTTGCCCACTATTTTTCTTAGCTCTTAACGTTGTTTTCAACTATTGTAATTGTATTTTATTGTTTTATTTCCATTCAGTTTGTGAAGCACTGTGTAACCTTGTTTAGAAAGTGCTATACAAATACAGGTATTCTTCTAAAGTTATTAGAAATAGTTCCTACCACATATTTCATTTGTCCTCTGTCCCCTCTCATCCCGTATGCAGGACCTCTGTCATTCCCACAGCGATGAGGCCACCATCCAGCAGAAGATCTCCACCATCATTAGCTGTTTCATCAACTCCTCCATGCCCCCTGCCCTGCAGATAGACATCCCTCCTGAACAGGCCCAGCATGTTCTGGAGAAACGCCACGAGCTGGGCCCTTACATCTTCAGAGAGGCACAGGTAGTGTATGTGTGTAAGTGTATGACTTGTGTATTCCTTCCAGTGTTGCATGTGTGTGCCTTTCATCTGTGTACTTAGATGTCAGTGTTCAGTGCTTTGCTGAAGTTTTGGCCTGAGTTTCAAGAGCTGAGCAGCAGCGTCCAAGAGGAGCAACTTCTTCCTTTGCTGCAAGAGAAACGAGTCAAACACAGAGCGAGAGTACGGCGACAGAGAAGGAAAGAGGAGGAAGAGGAAGAGGAGGAGGAGGATGAGAGAAGAAGAGCTCAGGTGAGGAAACAGTCCACAGAGAGGGAATAAAGGCTGATGAGTGAGCAACAGATGTAATTAAACAACCTCTAAAACTACTGCAACAGTGTCGAGAACAAGAATTTAGTAAAAACTAACTCTATTCAGTCTGACTTGTTTTGTTCAGGAAGAGCTGGAGAGACCAGAGTCCAGTTTTGGAGAGGAGGAAGAGATGGATGACGAAGATGAGGTAGAAGAACAAGAGGGAAAAGGTGGAAAAAAACAGTGGAGGACACAGAGCAGAGTGCAGACTCCCACACAGCCGGTAAGGAACAGTCTAAATGTCCTAATGGGGAAACATTATGAATGTAGAGTTGAAGATGTGTTTGTGTAAAATGTATCATATGAAGGGAGCCAAACCAAATTAAATGATTTCCTTTTGATAACTATCTGAAAGCACAACATATTAAAGTAAAAACTGCCGCGATGAAGATAAACTCAATTACAGCATGAAGTCCAAACAAGGCCTCATCAATTCTAACCACAGACTATAAAGGAGAAACTCGATCCCCTAATTGAACCGTTTTTCTAATCACGTTGGATTTGACTGGATTTCTGGAAATGTTCCCTTAGTTGTCGTGGTCCTACTCCAAGTATGTGGCAGCTCTGAGGAGAGAGGAGTTGCTGTTGAGGAGACAAAATCAGCTGGAAGCCTCGTTCTCCACAGCCTCAGGTACACACACACACACACACACACAAATCCCTTAGTCTCTCAGGGCCTAGTAAAACACCCATTTCCAGAATGTTTGACTCCTCTCTGCTACTAGTCAGACTAAATGCAGGAAACCAAAACACTGAAATGACATGTAGCTGTTCCCACGGTAAAATCCAAGCTGAATTTCCAGGGCTCTGATATTACCTGGCAGTTGAAGCCAAAGCATTGTCAGACCGACCCCCTCCACATGTCAGAACTGTCTCATTATATAGAACTCTGGCCAAAATAGCCACTTCAGCCTGTCCATTAAGTGTCAATGTTCTGTGCAGGAGTTAGACTGAGCCCACATTGCGTGGATGTGTAAATGAAGCATGATGCTAACGCAGGAGTTAGTTACAGCCCATAGTGAATGAGGATGAACGGAAATGAAGCGTAGCACAAATAGTGTTTTAATGGGATGGTGTAGAGGAGAAATACTGTTAGGATCACAGATGGAGATAATCACTGAGTCCTGCATGGTAGGAGACCATGTATGAGGGCCTGGGTACATGCATTACAAATACAGAGACATGGTCCACACAGTTAAGTTGGGAGTTGTTTGCACGATATAAATATGGCTGCATCTGCACCCTTTAAAGGAATACCTCACCCCCCAAATGAACATTTGTATATCACTTACTCACCCTGTGTTACATTGAATTTGTGAAGAAAACTTTGTTTTTCTCACATGACTCCACTGTGAACAAAGAATCCAAAGACTGAGAAAAATCCCCATGAACTGAAGTCATAGGGGTCCACATATAACAACAACAAAACTATATCAAAACATCCATTTACTACCTCTCACACAACTTGTGCTGTATAATCCAAATCTCATTTATCCAGTCGTAGGCTCAGTACTTTCCAAACAGACAGTCCTCTCTGATGGGGAGCTGAACGGAAAGTGAAACTTACCTATGATCTCTGCAAAACCAGACCCCACTGACAAAGACAGTAATTTTACTGCACTAAACATGGGAGCTGCTGGTCTATCGTTGCCTTGATTGATTAGTCAGTTTTTGTTGTTGTGTGACTTTGGTGTTTCATAGGGTTAGTTCGCATTCTCCAAAGTCACACAATAACATAAACAAATGACTCATCGAACAGCCGTAGACCAGCAGCTTCCATGTGTAGTGAGGTGAAATGACTGTTTTTGCCAGTGGAGTCTGGCTTCGAAGAGAGCAGGGATGAATCTCACTTTTAGGTCAGTTCCCTATCAGAAAGTGCTGTCTGTCTGAGAGGCACTAAGCATATGAATGGTCAAATGAGACACGGATTATACTGCTGGAGTTGAGAGTTTGTAAACAAATGTTCTGATATAGTTTTGCTGTTGTTGGTAAACATTGACCTCTCTGACTTCAATTCATCAAGAATGAAGTAATTAATTGATATATAATCATTTGAAGTCTTCCTTTAAGGTAAAAATAACCCTTCTTCTCTGTAAAAACAGCAGCCAACACCATGTTCAAAGACTGCACAAGCAGATACTTTGCACTGTGTCTTTGCAGACTCTGCCTCTGACCGCAGTGTCAAGTCAGCAGACAGTAAACACAGCCGCCAGCCGCTCTCACATCGCTCCTCCAGAACGGACAGTAAACAGTGTAACAGATATAACAGTAAGTGAAGAGTGAAATACCAAAATGTAAACACACAAAGGAGTTTCTTTGCCTCTCAAACTTAACTGGCTCTCATGTTTTACTGCAGGGGGTGTGAGAGTCTGCAACATGAAATAAAACCAAAGTGCAAGAAGTGACTTCATGCCGCACAGCTTTGACACAAACAGATGATGGTGCCTGACGCTGTTATCGGAGCATGATGAGTGAAAACTGAGAGCAGAGCTGCTACTGATATCCTGATGCTGAGGTAGAGGTTTGAGGCTGGGTTTACACATGATGTAAGAATATTTGCGTAAACCCTGTGTGACAAACGTCTACTAACTCTTACAGTTATTTTGACCAATTCTATAGTATGTATCTATAATAACGCCTGGCTGCACAACATGCATTTTATTCATATTTGCCAATTTCAAACTCAATTTTCTTCTTACATAATACACGACAGAATAACACTTAATCATTTTTAATGTTTTTATTAAAATGTTTCTCTATTAATATATTATCCATTTACATACATCGAAGGCATTAGACTTAAACCATATACAGAGCTTAGAGGGACAGCAATATAAAAGGCAACAATAACAACATGTTTGCATCATGAGGGGTTGGCATCCACATAAGGTTACAAAGAACAGTGTTATTGTCAAAACAAGTGTTACATCATCTATAAAAACATTTTGGTTGACAGCCTGTATCACTAGCGTCCATCAACGCGTATATAATATTGCACTTAACATTGGCATGAGACACAGTCACTACATAGAGAATGTAAACACTAAGCTCACTGTGCAGAGTGAAACATTACACACTGTTATGATAGAAATGGAACAGATTAGTTGTGTGTTGTGCATTTCTATCTGCAACACTGACGAGGTTTCACACCGACTGAATGAGCCCTGTTAAGTTGAACACTGTTGGTCCAAGAAGGTTTAAACTCTCATTTGTTTTAGTGTTCACTATAATAATATGTGCTCAGTGAAATGTCTAAGCAGAAGAAATGTCTTAACCTACATGTGTTTCTATGATTAAAACTGATTCTACTCCATCTGATTTTCTCTGTGGCTTTGTGATGAGTCTGTTTGTGCATCAGTAAAAAATATATCTATCAAAGGCAATATCTAAGAATTCTCTACATCCCTAAGGCATGAATGACCTTACTTTAATAAAATAAATTATTTTACCTCAGCAGATATGTTTTGCATAAACGGGCCGTATCTTTTCAGAGCCAAAGTACAGTGTGTTTTTCTTAAGGCTTAATTTATACTGGAACAAAAGGTCTGATCTTGTTTTTGTAGCATAAATCCATGTGTTACTGTGTATTAGTGGAATCCGATGCGTAAGGCTTTGTTCTTGACCATGGTGAATTTGCTGACAAACACCTTGGCGAAGGCGGGATCCACCAGGTAGCGGTAAGACTTGGTGACAGAGGGAGGGGGCTCGGCGAGCGTCACTGGGGGCTGCAGTTGGAGAGAAGCGGCGGAGGGGGAAAGAAACTGGGAGGCTCGTATCACGTAATCCACCAACCGCCGATACTGCTGCTCCGACAGACGCTCACGGACACCGTCACCCTGAAGGAGGACAGACAAATGATTACCAATACACTGGTTCTAATGAAATTAAATCTGCGGCAGGTGGTGGCATCAAGGACACACAGTGCTGTGTTTTGTAAAACTATGTTGTCATGCCAACCAAAAACTACAGCAGCTGTGTTCATCTTCAATCAGACAGAAAGAAATTAGTGAAAAGAACTGAACCAGTCGTGTAAGAAAAGCTTTTGTCTTGCCATGGTTATGATCTAACGTCGTCACCTATAGTGATGTTTAGGTAAGCAGTGCTCAGTCCCTGTCGTGTGTGTGTTTGAGTTTGAGAGACAGAGAGAGAAACAGGTAGGAGAAGGTAGAAGGTGGACTATTGCAGGCAATGTTTCTGTATGTTATTAATAACTTAACATTATTTGGAACGCTCTGGGACCCCTGGGTTTGACCAGTGCATAACTAGTCACCTGAACTTGTGTCAAGTGATTACTCAATCACTACACACAGTGACTGACAGTTCAGCCACGTTGAGCTTGCTTTCCTGGAGCTATTATTATTTCCTGGAATTTTAACAATGAATTGGCAGCCTGTGTAAGCTGTGTTCTTTGATTTCATTATTGTTTTCCACCATGCAGTCTCTCTGCAGCTCCATTACTTTCAGCTTGAGACTCACCTCTGTGTCGCTGGCTACGGTCTGCTGCTGTAAGGTAAGGATGAGCTGGCCCTGCTGCCCTGGCTCCTGCTGACACTCCACCTGCAGAGGACAGGAGATTTAACATTCACCTCACAGTAACACAGCTGATGAAAGGTTTATTTGACTGTGACAAGAGCTGTTGTTCAGTCTCAACACTTTTTTCTTTTCCTACTACTGTCAGTTACCTCTGTGATGGGGAAGGCCTGCTGCTGGGTGTCCTCACTGAGGCTGACCACAAACAGCACCTCAGAGGTAAGGAGCAGACAGCCAGCATGCTCCTGACCTGACCCACTCACAATAGTCACCTCCAGGGCCATGTGGAGCTCCGGCCGCCCCAGAGACTGGAGCATCTTCCTGTGGTCAGAGCAGGGAGGGATAGACATTAAAGGCAAATTCTGATTGGTTAACATTAAACAACAGGAAATTAAAACTTCACATAGGCTCAGATCTTAAAAGTAAAGGCTTTATAGTTCCATGCTTAATCAACACATAGTATAGAGAGCAGTCACGTTAACATGACTGATATTGATGGCGTGCATGGATTATATGTGTACGTACACACACACACGTGATGGCAGGCTTTCTAACTTCAGATATACGCTCCCTATAAACACAAGACCACACAAGGTGCCCGACTAACCTCAACACACACAAACAAGCGACCATACATCCTGTAATTTACATTCTACATGTTCTCTGTGTGGTTCCTATTACACACATGTTGGATCGGGACATGCGTGTGCAGGAACTGAAGTCTTCAGTCATGTTCCTCTGACAGTGTGTTTACTTTGGAAGGCAGGTGTTCAAAATTGCAGAGCAGATGTTGAAACAGCCACAGTAGGGACAGTTTGGTTCTGTTCAGTGTTACTCTGCTCAAACAGTCTGACCCCTCAAGTGTCTGGGCTACCTGTAGTAGTAAAAATAATTGATGGATGCCTGATGGAAAGCAGTTTGACTGCAAAGCAGTGTGAATAAAACCACAGGAGAGCATTATCTCAGCATTCATGTATTTCTGTCTTTTTTTTTTTTTTTTCATCTTCCTCTAACATTAGCACAACATACTGCTAACCCCTCGGGTGATGACAAGTAAAGTGGAATGTCCTAAAGAAATATTGTATCTAAAATTTGGCCTTTTTCCTCATGGCAGTTGACGGTCGACACAGACTGCTATTAGAAGTAAATGTTTGATAGCTATGGAAACTAAACTAAATTGCGGAAAATTCATTATGAAATGCCATAAATGCTTTTTTTTTTCAACAGCTCCTGATAACCTTCTGGAGACAGAGGCCTCTTATAAATTTTTATGATAATGTTAAGTGCTCCACTGAGACAGCATACTGGAATATTTGAAACACTCATATCTGATGCAGTGCTGTCGATACCACTGCCATTTTTTTAAATTTTTTTTTTTTTTACAACACAGGACCTAAAGGTAACCTTCTGCTTGGCAAAACATGCGACCTTTGTAAGCCTTGTCTCTCCCAAACTCCAAACCAGTCCAGCACACAAAGGAAGGTGTTCCTTCATCTGATGGTACTGGGAAACATCTCTGGATAGACTCATAGTTAAACAACAAGAGCAATTTCTAGCTGGCGGCTTTGGCAGAGTGCTTATAAAAACCTTTTAACATGGCTCGATGAGAACAAGGGAGGGCAGGCTGGCTACCATGTGTGGGATCAAGGTCAAACATTTTTCCAGAGTCTTTTTTTTTTTTGTAAAGTAGGTAATGAACTCTCCAAGGTTTTTTTAAACAAGACAGCAAAATGATGAGAAGTAAGGGGGAGGAAAAAGAACAGCAGATCCTGGAGAGACTCCAAGAAAAGCAAAGGCGAGAACACATGTCCCACTTCTAACGGATAGCTGGACAAAAGTAAAGGAGGAGCCTGCAGGAAGCATGAAAGGCTCTGTATGGCCAGGGGTCATACCAGACATATTTCAGGTGGCTGTTTGGGGCCTGAGCAGATTTCTCCTCTGTAGGCAGGTACAGTTGTTTAGGAAGCTGCCACAGTCCTGCTCCATGAAGGATCCCTGTTAGAGGAGACACAAACATAGGGACAGTCAGCATCAGCATAACTGTGAGCAAAGTTTTGTCCTGGGTGGATTATTTATGTGCATCTTCATGAAATGTGCATTATATCAACAAGGTAGACTGCTCCCATTCTCAGTTAAATCTTACTACAAAGCTGAGAAAATGGACATTTGATGGAAAAAGACAATATGTGTTAGTGGAGTTGTGTGCATTATTAAAGTCATTCCATGCAGGCTACTTTTTGTAGACATGCTTGGCAGCAAAAGTCAAAGTAAAAGCTGGTATGGCACCTGGCTGCTACCTTTTTATAAAGCCCCGACCTCACTTGTGTGTTGTGGGGGTACACGCCCAGAAACGCCCAGAAACGTCCCAAATGCAGAAAATAAAAAACCAACACAGACAGAGGGCAGAGTCTCTGCAGAAAAATACACTGACCAACACTTCTAGTGGGTCGTAAGTGATGATTGAGAGTGATTCCTTCTGTCTATACATTGTTTTTAGGATAATCCTGCATAGTACATCTTAGCTCTGCGTGTACATGTCAGTGTGAGTTCATAACCCATGTGCGTGTGGTCAGTTTCCCTTCATCCCACTCTAGCTGTCAGCAGAGCAGCAGCAGTGAGCCAGTGAAGTCATCAAGTAGTTAAAAGCGAGCCATAAAGAACACAGCAAGATCCATTAATGATGTCACTGCAGTGGTACTCTGCAACGCTGCTCAGCTCTGAGTGGGTGTTTGCAAGTATGTGTGTGTGTGTGTGTGTGTGTGTGTGTGTAGGTATATCCATGTGTTTCATAAGACAGGAGTGTGACACAGTTAGGACACACAATTGATCGGCATTTATTACCGACAGAATGTTTTTCTGGGTGTGTTGTCTGTGTGTCATGCAGCGTCCCATTGTGTGCACTCACGAGCATCCATGTGGATCCACATGTGTAATCTTAAGCTTGTGTGTGTGTTTGTGTTCTGCTGAGCTCAGAGGGTCAGGTGGATCAGAGCCTGGGGAGTCATCACTCTTAGGCAGAGCTCTTGGCCTCGTTGGTAGTTTATGTGCTGTAGCTAAGACCTGTTAGCGCCAACACACCCCACCCTCTGACCCACTCCTCACACCCCCCCATCCCTATCTTCTACCCCCAGTAAAACAGAAACTAACTCCAAAGACTTTAACTGCCTGTATATACAAGTGTTTGTGCATGTGTGTGTGTGTGTGTGTGCCAGAGGGTCTTTCAGCAGTTCTCTCTTAGGCCCTGCACTACTGAAGGTCTGACCTAATAAACACTGTTGCTGGCTGGAGCCGAGGGGACAGAAGTGGAGAAATTGCCCATCCACTGAGGGATTTATGATTTTCCTGATATACAAACCTTTAAAATATGGGGGTGTTTATTAGAATATTGTCGCCTAAGGCTGCTTGGAAAGTTGCGCATAAGACGTATTTGTTGAGTTGTGTTAAATAAATTTGAGATCTTGCTGCATGACCAAATCTCTCTTCACACTTCAGTGATAATGTGCTTGTGTGTTAAGAACGTTAAAAGTTTGCATCTCTACGGGACATATTTTTTTCATCCTTTTACAAATGTTATTTTAATTACTTTAGGTTAAATAACAAAAACATTTCAAACACATATTCAGCGCTTTATATTTCCCCATAAAATGATGCAGCTTGTTGCCAGACATGACAACATAAAAATGCTTTTAATGGTCCTAGAAGTCAGTTGATAGTTGATATCCAAAATGGGTTAGTCATGTCTGCTGTTCACAGCAAGAATTATGCTCTAATTATGCTTGAATTTTTTAGCGTTTTGTGTTTGTGGGCCATGTGTTTGTGGAGGCCATTATAATAAACAAAACTCATCAAGCTTTCACGACCATCTCTTCATTCACTTAAATTGTTTTCATTAACACAAACAACCAAAAAACCCTGTGAGGCAGTTTCTGAAACAGAAAAAATAAATTAAATCAACGTGCTGTTATCTTTGACCATTCTGAACTCACCATATCCAGTCTGGGACACCAGTTCAGCTGCTCCTCCGATAGGCTTGGTGAAAACCCCCACAATGCCTTTCCCCACTCCAGAGATGACCCCTTTGGCCTTGCTACCAGCTGAGCTCTGCATCTCCCAGTTCCTCTGAAAGTTCTGCATGGGCTGGTCCACGATGCCTGCTATTGCTCCTGAAAGGACAAGGACAAAGTTATTGGTCGTTATTATTGTGGTACGTTCAATAAATACTAAATAACAGACTTACAATTAGAAAATACAACATACAAACAGCATTCAAGACATCTTTTGCGCACAAAAAGATGGGCAAACCTTCTGGGTGATTTCATTTTTGCAAGACATGGGGGGGTTAGAGTCTAAAGTGTCATGAATTCAGATATGCTTCTGCCCCACAGAAAATATCTGAGCCTCCATCGTATGTATGACACAGATGTTGTGATCGACAGTGCATCTCAGGAATTATAATCCACTGTAACCCAGAGAGATGCGAGCAGCTGTTTGGTTTCAATGACGATATACTTTGTGTGTCCACAGACTTGAGTTTCACTGCCCTCTGGGTGTTTACTGAGTCCCTGCTGCGCTGTCTCCACTGTGCTGTCTCATAGCTCTCTGTAATTGCGCACACCACAGTGTGTGAACCTAATGCCAATGGACAGCAGATGAAATGTGTGTGGGCAGAACATGTTTCCATACATATCGAGTGACCCGATGAAATACTAATATATAACCCTTCATGTTTTCCAAATATCTGGATAACTTTCTACCTTGTAACTGGGAACAAAACTGTATTTATGTCATTTGTGCCATTTCTCATCTAAAACCACTTATTTTGTGTTACTAAGAAGATGACTAATAGTGAAAAGAAAAGTGAGTTGCACGACCGGGATCAGAGTTGGACAGTTTAGTTGATATTTAGAGGGGTGATGACAAACATGACAAGAATATTACTGCAATGTGCTGCTTTATTTCTGATTAGGAGTGTTGCAAAACCCTCAAATGTAAAAAAAAATAGTGATTACATGAGATGCATTTAACTCTATGTGTGTGTATGTGTGTGAGCATCCCCACATACCTAACAAGCTAATGCCGAGTCGTGACAGCCCCTGCCTCAGTCCGTCCCCGAGGCTCTCTGGTAGCTGGCGTCTCCACTCCTCCTGCCTGGTGTAGTGCTCTTCATCCAGAGACAGGCGGTCCATGTTCCTGGCCAGACTCGTCGCTAAGTTGGTGATGGACGTCAGCGTGCCTGAACACACATGTGACATGATCAAATTCAATGTTCAGTTTGAAGTGAGTTTGTCAGCCATCTCTAGATGTTGCTCTGGTAACCACTGCATGATAACAACCTAAATAGAAAGTGTTTATCAGATAATGTGTGTGCTTTCTCTGTCTGAGGGAATATTACCTATTAATAGTAGTCCAGAAATACAAACATGAGTGTGCACACAGATCAACATTATCTGCTGTGAAATTAACAAAAACCTCACGAACATCTCTGTTACCTTTTGAGATATGCTTGACGAAGGAGGTGGTTCCTCTGGACACCCCGCTGACAAAGGCTCCAGGTCCGCGTGTCAGACCCTCATATGGCAGCCGAAAGAAATCGGACACGCCGTTCCCGATGCTCCGCACTAGGCTGGCAGGACTGCCCAAGATCTCCAAAGATCCCACCACCCAACCTGAGATAGAGCAACAACCACAGCACAGGATATTTGTCGAATAGTACTTGTTAAAATGGACTGTACTTGTTTAGTGCTTTTCTAGTCTGCATGTCTGTACTGCATGTTACACTCACCCATTCACACATACACACAGTTACACACTGGTGGCCAGACATGGTGCCACCTGCTACTCAATAACGATTCACACACACTCACACAACGATGGAACATCCATTAGGAGCAATTTGGGGTTCATTATCTTGCCCAGGTGGACTGGAGGAGCCAAGGATGAGTGGATGACTCGCTCTACCTCTGAGCCACAGCTGCCTCCACTTGTTATATTAACATAATTAAACATGCACTTCTTTTCTTTTTAATGAAGTTCTTAGGACATAGTTGCCATCCAGCCTTCTTTGTTTTCTCTTTCAGTTTAGATTTATAACAAACACTTGGAAGCAGATATTTAAATGAATCAGTTACTTACACTATTATTTTTGGAGGTGGCCACATTTGGGTTATTACACACAATTTACACAAGTTCCATACTGTAAAATCCCACAGTAAAATGGGTTTTGTATTCAACAGAAATACATCTGGAACACCTGCTCTGAGGAGGCACATTCCTCGTAGAAGCCCCTTGAGTAAACTTGCACGATTCTCTGCTTACCAAAAGCAGTTTAGAGTGGGAGGCTCTTCCACTCTAAACATTTTGAACATTTTACAGAACAACTTACAAAATGTTTTTACATCATGATGATATGTTAAGCATTGTGTTCATTCGATCAAATTTCTTTTCTCAACAATACAAAGATTCACAAAAGCATTCACACATACACATATGCACACAGACACACACACTCCTGCATGAAATCATACATGTGCCACAGTAAGATTTACAGCCTCCTACTATCTCACCTCATCTCTCTCATTCAACCATACAGTCCCCTTCAGATGGCACGGCTCATTGATATTTATGCACTGACAATTGCATCTCAAAAATCAAATAGCAATTTCTCAAGACGCAGACCCCGCTCTGCTCTTATTCTCTGTCAATTTGCACTTGAGTGATGGACTCTAATGGTAGGAAACCAACTCCAGTGGGGCCTAGTGGTCGTTTCTGCTTCACATGGTCTCCCAGTTGTGGTTTTGGTAAAGCATAAAGTCCTGACGGGAGCCGATGTTTACAGGGCTGAGTCATGCTTTTAGACACATGCGTATACTGGTGTGTGTATGCTTTTTAATATCCATATTCCCATAACTCTTTGTATGTGTATGTGCATGGATTTACGCCTTTGGGTGTGTGCGTGCTCATAATACTGTACATCCTAGTACTAATCAGTCCCAGAATGCAATGCTTCCCGGCGCCCCTCACTCCATGACGACTCAGGAAGAGGAGAACGCGGTAAGGTGACGTGTTGAAATACGAGCAGAAATAAGTGCTCTAACGAGAGACAGCGGGAAGGAAGTGTTCGTCCAGAACAGTGATTTCTGATGTGGAAATGACTGGCTTAAACCAGAACATGTGTGGAGGCTTTGACTAGACAGGAGGACAACGCAGAAGAGAGGTACGGAGCCTTTATAGGGCCTGATAAGTCAGACTCTGCCGTCCAAAGATTATTCATAATGTACCGCCTGCACACCATGAGTCATCAGTCAAAGCTCATGGTAAAACAGTATATTATGACAATGGGAGAATCTAAATCTTTTTCGAGCCTGCAGTGATTCAGATTTTGCTTCCTGGAGCTCTACAGTTTTACTGCACTTTCTGACACAAAGCAATGGGAGCCCCTGGGTGCAATCATTTCGAAGCTCAACTAGACTTAGAGAGAATAAATTGTGGGATTTCTCACTTGAGCACACATCCTGTTATTCTTCTGTCCATATTTGCCTAAACCGAGTGCAAAGGATTTGAGCGTGAGCCTATCTAAGACAGACCGTAAACTTGTGTCCCTGCAGTGTGAAAAGACATCAGTCTAGTGTCCACATATGAAACACACGCTGGCTTTAGGGACCACTTGCTGTATGGCATGATTGATGTGGCAGCAGGTAAATATGAGGCCTTTAATAAAAAAAGAAGTTATGCAAGTTCCTCCATTCACTACCTACCAGCTCTGAAGAGGGCACCAGCAGCATAGTGCATGGCCAGAGCATGGACGAGCTGCCTGGCCGTGGTGCACAGTGGCCCTCTCTCAAACAGGGAGAATGAGAGGGGTGTGTGGTCTGAAGCGATGTACAACTTTAGGGAGGCATGGATGCTGACCAACAGGTTGACTGGCTGGATGGTCAGCCTCTGCAGCCGCACAGGGTAGACCAACGCCTGCACCGACTGAAGCACCTGGTAGAAATGTACTAGTTTTAGTATTGACATAAGACAGTAATGATTACAACATCTTGAGATACACAGAGCAGACACAAGTTGCTTTACTGGACTAGGTAATAATGGCTAAATTATTATTTATAATTTACATCCTGCTGCAAAAATAAGCAGACTTCCTTCGAAGGCATGCTGATAACCATAATAAAGTTGGATGCTGCTTCCTGAGTGTCTGGCCTGAGCTGAATGCACCACTGTGCTAATAACGTAATGAAAATGCAGTGACTGAAACAGAAAACATTCAGCCTTGTCAGTGCCTGAATAAAACATTATGGACTGCATGGTGCACCTGTTCAGGCAGGATGGGGGCTGATCCAGACTCTCTCCTCCTCTGGGTCTCTGCTGTGGCTGAGGACATGGCACTGTCGGGGATGTAAGTGTTGAACAACGTCTTAATGTAGTAAACAAAGGTGTCTTCGAGGTAAACTCTGGCAGGTTGGAGCTGGAAGGTAATCTGAGGAAAAACACAAAAAGCTGACTGTTGATTCATGATTGTGGTGAGGGGAATAAACAGACTTGTACATACTGGTTACCATATGGTGTCTAAAGAATTTAGGCTTTTTTGACATAGGTCATCCTTGAAAAAGAGACCTGATCTCATGCACCCTCTACTGTGTCAAAGAAAGTGGAAATACAAAGACAGAAGAATGAATCCAACCTCCTCCATAGTGCATCTGTCTCCAGCCAGAGTCATCCTCAGCTGCAGGAAACAAGAGCGTTTGAACTCCTCCAGGGCTTCAGGGGACTCAGTGGGGTTGGCATCGCTGCTCCACTGACCCGCAGGCTCAGCTCCTCCTCTCTGATCCTGGCACAGCAGCACGGGGAAGTGGAAACTTGCTCGGTTATACAGCTGGTTGTCTACTTGCAGGCTGGAGCAATAGACCTCGATCAAAGAGGCGTCAGGCATCAGAGCGGAGATGGGTGCTGTGTCCCTGCCAGGGTCAACTGCCAGCTCTGGGGGCAGGGAGGTGGGTACTGGAGCCAAGCTGACGAGCAGCTTGGTCAGCGTGAGTCTGAGCAGCTCCACAGATCCAGAGGGATTGGTGATGTCATCACTCAACACCACACTGGCTTCACTGAGGAGGACTCTACAGGACAGCTTAGAGGACCTGAAACAGAACAGGAGTTATTAATGTGGAAGTATTGTATAGTTAAATAATTAAAGGAATGTATGAATGTATGAAAACATCTCCATCACAGACATATTAACCAAAGCCTTAAGTAGGTGTGTTATGACTCAGATGATTTGTGGAGGATAAAAAGAGACTAAACTCGTGTGCTGTTGATGTTTCATGAATTTCCTGCCACCAGGAAAAAGATCACTGTCTGACGTAATTTGTTTACATTTACCTAATATGTGATGATATTAATTTCCTGTTTTGCCCAAATGGAAAACTAGCTATGCGTTGATGTAATGGAATAAAGCTGTAATACCATGTTCTACTGTACTAATTTCATTCATGACAACACAAGGGAGTTTTATTGCCCTCCTGTGGTGCAAATGATGCCTGTTTCTTCGTGTTTGGAGTGTTCTAACAACTGCTGCATGAAAACATTGCTGTTAACAATGACCATAAAGCCATCTGAAGTGAACACAATAACAGGACCACGGGGAGATACCTTGAGGTTAGGAAGAACAACATGCATTGATGATTTTTTATGGCTCAAATATGTAGGGAGCATAAAACAACTACAATAAAACCACTGCCTGGGCGCACATACCTGCTGTGCTGGTTGATCACAGCATCCACGCTGCCCTCTGGTGCCAGACACAGAACCAGGGTGCCTTTCTCATACACCACGTCTATGTAGAGGCAGCCAAAACCTGGCAGGAACACCACCTGGGCAAGAACAAAACACAGATCTGTGGTGTGATAGATCAATGCACTTGGATACGCTCTATTGATAGAAGGTATTGCTCATTTCCACTCTAAATAAACTTTCATGAGGTAACTTTACCCATTCACAGATTCATAGCTCAGCTCAGTGCTGTTTACACTGTTCTTTGTTTGTGTTTCAGAGCATACATGTGTCTGACTTTAACCTCCACCACTCCAGGTTCAGAGTGATCAGCCCCTCACGTGATGAAAGGAAGTACATCCCTGCTGAACGCCTCGCTGAGCAGTCATAACAAGTCCGACCTCTAACCTCTCACCCCTACCACAGAAGTCAGACCCAGACCTCACAGTAACCAGAGATACACAGCCTCAACCTCAACCCCAACCTGCAGCCAACTAGACACAACACCAAACATTACACTGCTCCTTACCTTCTCAGTAACCCCACACTACTACACTGACCAAAGGAGGGGGGGGGGGGCATCAACTATAAGCCTGCAAATGGGCTATTCTATTCTTTGTTTTGCTGCTAAAGCATGGCAAATGCTGGCTCCACCTAACTGCTAATTACATTATCAGTGTGAGCTGATAATGTTCTTAAATGTACATCAGTAAAGATCCAAAAAGTAAGATCTCATAACAAGCACATTATGAGTGCAAGATGAGATTCTCCAAATTTGAGAAGAGGGATGATGTAAAAAATTATATTCCTACACCACATTATTAAAATCAAAAAATAAATATATTGTTTAGTGTTGAGAGGTGGGACATCCCCTCACATCCTCCACATGAAGCTTTTACCTGAGTGCCGGGGGAGTTGATATCTATGGGGTCAGTCCAGTCGGTGGTGCTGTGGTCTGAAGTGTTTTTCAACAGCAGTGAGGGTAGCATATCTTTCTGCCTGCACTCAGGGAAACTGGAAAAGTGGTGGTAGAGCTCATGGTGCAGGGAGCAATTAGCAGGCAGAGGACGGCAGTAAACCTCAGTCCTTGGAGTTTCTATTTGAAGATACAAGGACACAGTACAAAAATTAGTAGTAAAACAGTATAATAGTAGCAGCGATACAACGGAGCAAGGGAAGGAGATGGGGTGAGAGGAGAGATAGTCAGCCATTCTCTTTCCTACCTTTGGTAGTTTCCTTTAGCAGCAGTGAGATAGGACACTTGTTGTGGATCAGCATCCGAGGACAGGGGTCCTCATTCAAGATGATGTATGTCACCCCAAGGTGTTCCTGATATGTTAGTACTATGCCTCTGCAAAAAACAAATAAAAACAAGCTCATAAATAAACTGTCCACAGACAGCTTATATCCCAGCCCCTTCTAACCACACACAGATAAGAGATCACACACCCACCAACATGTCAAACGTCACATTACTGCTATGTCCATTTGCAAATCTCTGAGGTGCATCCATGGGCAGAGCCCTAACTGAAACCAGATGCTGACACACTGTCACCCTGTGTGTGTGTGTCCATATTTGTGTTTTTATTTATGTATGTGTGTTTGACTGTGCGCTACATTAACACGCAGTAAATGAGAGCCAAGCTGGCCAGAACACAACATGTCTCTGTGAAGGAAAATAAGATATGCTCATTGGCCCATGTGCTGTACATAGCTTGTGTTTTTAGTAATTGAAGATGAAATAGCTTTACTAGGGCTACAATTAATAAAAGAAAGACATCAGATAAGCTGAGACGGATCAATTGTACAAGACACACAGAGAGACTGACAGTGGAAATGTTGAGGGCATTTCTGCTTTTGCTTCATCAGCAATGTTTAACAAGCTGTGACCAGCTACAGTACCTCCCAGCTATATGTCCTGTGCCAGCCGGGGTTCGGTACCCTGCTCTAAATGGACTGTCACAGCCAGCAAACCACAAATGCTCTGCTTCACCCACCTACTGCTAAGGCCACCCCCAGAGTCCGGTTCCTCAGGAACTGACAAACTCTGCCTGGGGAAGTCTGGTCGGATGGGAGCAGGGAGGCTCCATGCTGCAGATCCAAGTCCAGCATCATGCCTGGGAAATAAGCTGAACAGCATGTGCTTGAGCGGCAGAGGAAACTCCACTGTTCCCTGGACACTGGTTTGGAGGAGGTCCCAGCATGGCACAGAGCAGGGCTTGGCTGGGGATGATTCATCAGAGGGAGGCAGGGTGAACGGTGCTGTCTCTGGTATCTCACAGGCCTGAGGAGAGGACATGATATAAACATAATGAAAAGAAACGAGAGCAGAGGAGATAATAGGAGAGGAAAAGAAAGGAGAAGAGAAAGGAAACAGAAAGGACGAGAAAAGAGGAAACGAAAAAGGAGAGGAAGAGAAAAATAAAGAAAAGGAGGGGAAGAGAGGAGCGGAGAGGAAAGAAAAAGGATGAGATGGAAAATAAAGGGAAATAAGCAGATGAGGAAGGAAACACAAAAGAAAAAAGATGGAACAGAAGAGACAAAAAAGAATGGAGGTGAGACATGCAAATGAGAACAAAGGAGGGGAAGTGGAAAAACGTTGCATCAGAAAAGGATATGAGATGGGACACAAAAAAAAGAAAGAGAGAGCAAAGAAGATGCAAGTGATTACAACAAAAGATACATGGTAAAACCACATTGTTATTGTACTCTCTTCTCTCTCCCACTAAGCTTAGTGCTAAATTGGTAGCAGAGAAGCCCTGCTGTGCTGATTTAGCAGCCAGTGAACAGCGAGTAGTTGAGGACTACAGGGATTAGGCACTAAGCATGATGAATAGACCAACTAGAAAGGCATTCCTAGCCTTGTTTGTGGTCTGTGTTATTGTTAAGCCCATCGCCCGCTATTTAGTTTTTTTAAGCTCTCTCTCTTTTTTTTTAAAGGTTTTTCAGTCAATTAGTGGCAACTGGCAAGCTCTGCCATCCTTCTTTAAGAGGATCTGAAGGCTCGTTAAATGACATCACTACATTGTTGCTCTCTTTGGGGACAAGCAGCAGATGAAAGCGAGAAGGGAAACCTGCATCCAATTCTGGGTGTTTGTCTAATGTCCCAATGAAGTGCCATTGCCACATGGTGGAAGCGGTGGAGGGGGAAAGGGGAAGCAACATGATCTGATGGAAAACGGCAATGTGTATGTGTGGAAGTGCTGGGGTATATGTGTGTGAGTAATGTGTATAGGGAATATACTGTATGTGTGAAGTTTCAGAAACTTTAGCAGGACAGCACAGACATGATGCAGAGCCATACACATACATGAAAACACACACACGCAGGCCTTATGGTTATGAGGTAGCAGTAAAGAACTGAAGCTGTGGGCCCAGAATTCACAGTGTTTTAGAGAGCTGGAGTGAACACTTAAGCTGGTCGGGACTTAGATACTGGGCAGGTGCTGTGATGGAGGAAATAGTAGCCTAGTATAGTCTGAAACTTCTCATATGTTTTAGCACCATGCCAGCAAAAGCACTTGTTTAACTGTTTAAATAAAGGCGAGAAAAAGCACTTATGGAAAGATTCTATATTTGTGCATTTCATATTTTACCATAAACAAATTACCTAGAGTTAAAATGACACATAATTAAGTTCAATAAATCCTCTGTACTCCTGTGAAACTCACTTTGAGACCCACTGCTGATGTTTACTTAGCATTTCTGCACATTACCTGGTCATCAGTTCCCAGTGCATGGTCCGTCAGCAGAGGCCTGTACTGAATCGTGTAAGGAGTGTTGTTGACAAGAATTGTTCTGTCTTCTATCCGCAGGATCTGGATGCCATGTCTCACCACAGATGACACGCAGAACTGACACAGCTACAGAGAAAACAACAGACACTGAATTGTCAGCTATAAATGACAGAAAAAAACAATTTTATTAGTTGAGAAATCTGGATATCAGCCTGCTGTGGTGAGACACAGAACTAATTTGGTCGTCGCCGTAATTAAATGCACATTCAAATATGTTAAAAGAAAAAAAACGATCACTGAAATACTGTTTGCTCAGAGGTTATCAGAATACTACGTTATACTGAGTTGTTCTGCACAACATTTTCATCATGCCCACAGTGACTTTAATGTCAAATTCAGTGACTTTCAAAATTCTATGAGATTTAATGAGCAGTGGCGACTGCATGTTATTGAAGCTTTGAGTTTGATCATTGTTTCTCTCACTTTCTGTCTGCCAGGGAAGGCTCCCAGGGTGATGTCGGCCTCTACATATCCCTCCTCATCCAGGGTGACCACCTCTGAGCCTGATCCCTCCTTCCATCGAGGAGAAGTCAGGTCATGGACCAGTTTGAGTGCTGTAGATTTGTGGACGGTGTTAGTGTGGGCCCAGTAGATACCAATCTGGAATGCTTCCTGGATGGTGTGGAACAAGAGGGCGTAGAGGGGGGGGAGTGAGGGAACAATGAGAGATCAGATAGAGAATCAAGAACAAAAATGAATCAGAGGTCAAATCATTGTCACGTCAAACAAAATTTACCATTAAAATTGACTGTATTTGATTGCATTTTGGAAACGGCCACATTCTAGGGTCAACTGTGGCTTCATTACCAAAAACTCAGCACAATGTTCCTGACAGTGTCCTTGTTCCCTGTATTGTCTTTCAAATAGTGCTGGAACTGAGGAGTCTATAACTGTTGGCTTTGTTAGGAGAACATAATTTAAGTGCCCCACAGATGCTTCATTAACACCCTGATTGTTCATCTGGCTCTGCTGCTAGCAGCATCTTGAAACTTGCCGATCAAACACCAACCCTCTCCCATAAACCAATCAAATCTAAGAGGGTCGCAGCAGGGACCAAATCTTCCCTTCACTTGTCATGCCATGATAAACAGCAACGTTCAATGGAAACAATGCTTTATTTGTTTCCATTTCAAAAGCTATTACACATTTACAACTTTTTATTTTGTTTCTTTGTGCTGAACCATATTGGCACTTGCTCTTTGATACACTGCCTTCCTGCTTAGCACTGGGTTAGTGGCAGAAAAATCTGTGTACGTGTGTTATGTTTCACAGGGGGAAAAACCATCTGCAGACCTCTTCTTCTGATCTCAGAAGCCAGTGAGAAGACATCGCTGCAGTGTACAATGACAGATTTTGGCTGCAGATATTGTTGTAATGATGCTTTAGTGAACAATTTTGTGCTTATTAGTCAAGATGAGGGAAGAGCTGGTTTCGTAATAAAGGCTATCAAGCCACGAAAAGACCGACTTCCAGGTGTTGATCAAAAGACAAAATATATCTACAGTGTATCAGGAAGATCACTCTAGATCATACAGTGACATAATTTGGGAAAGTATACAGAATCAGAATTATTTTTTTTACTGGCAAAGTACTTTTGCCAACACTAAACTTTTGACCTGATGGGAAACATTCATGCGATATGACTCATTTGATGTAGCAGAGTAAATGGTAAGAAAGTATTATATAAAACATGTAAGTCTTAAAATAAGGAACAGACTTTTACACATGAAGATCAGTTTTCTTGTCATGAGGATTACGACTCAGCCTGGAAAACAGTTTTATTTTATCTTCTGTGGCTGTGGAGGGAGATTTTTAAAGTCTGAGAAAATAACCCTAATGACATCATTATCTCGATTTGGGCTTGAAGACAACAAGTTTTTGACAGAAAGCCTATGCTAGAACCTAAAGACATGGGTTTTGGAAGATGAGGGCATTTACATGGCAGGGGACGTTTAAGGAAAGGTAAGTCTGGGACTAAAAGTCAGGATATCTTGGCCTCTGCAGCAGCATTTTGATCGTTCTTTTATAATCTGTATCTTGCAGGATATATAAACTATAGCTGGCACCTTACCTTAAAGTTGGGTGGTACAATGACCTTGCCGGCTGGTATCTGCAGTACAATGGTCTCCCCCTCAAAAAGCCAGAGGTCCCATTGGGAGTGGTTGGCCAGCAGGGCCCAGGGCAACAACTCTACCAGCAGAGTGTTGAGACCGGACTTCCAGCAGGATAACTTAACCTGCATGGGACTGTCCCACTGGGCAATGGGCTCCAGCACTGACCTGTGGGGAGATCACACACTTTTATAGAAATCATCCAACAGCATCAAAGTATAGGAGTTAGATACTAATAGAGTAACTCATTGACAAAAATACAGTAAACATAAATATGGACACTGATTCAATTAATACAGGAACATAAAGGTAACGTAAAAACGATGCATACGTTTATGCACAAGTAAACCTTTTGGGAATTAAACATGGATTCTGGCAGTTGTTGATGCCTTGCACAACACTTTTCTCTCCATTGGGCGAGACAAGACTACAGACAAGCAGGCAGACATGCTGAACACATTTCTACTGTTCTGTGCTTGTTTTCTCATTTAGGCTACTGCAGAAAAGCACGCAGACACATAGCTATAATGACAAAAACAGACAGACACACAGCTACCTGTAATGTAGTATTGATAAACACCCATTATTTTCAGCTTGATAATAAAACTAAGTTATGCTCAGTAAGTAAGATTAAGGATATAATTTGTCTTGTCTTCTCATGTAATTCAGTTCTAGACATGTTTTACACAGTACCAGATATAAAGCAGCATGCAGCCTTAACCAGGCAGTGAAACGTGTCGTATATAAAACAATTTTTATACTGTTACTATGCAGACCATTAACACACTGACAGTCAGTCAGGCTAAACAAAAACGTGGAAAGGAAAGATTTGCAGACACGCTATGCAATACAAACAGATACAGAGAACAGTTGACAAGGCATCTGGGAACACACATGGGCATGTGGAGACGCAGACAAACAGACAGAAACACATAACCATTTTTCCACTGATCCACTGACACAGCAGTCATTTCACGGTAATCATGGTCTTGTGAGCCCTAAACAGCACAGTGCCAGAGGAGAGCCAAACAAACAGTTCTCTCAGACTTACTCTGAAGTTCAAAGCCATCAAAGGCGACCTGCTCTTCCCTCTCCCTCAAGGCCGCCTTGACTCCGCTTAACCTACCAACCTGCCATCTCAAACTTGTCACACACCCAAAGACTCCCTGCTGTAAAATGGGACTAAAAGAAAAGCACTGACGATAACTTTTCTTTCACATTTACTGCTGTTTGTGTGTGTGTGCGTGTGTGTGTGTGTGTGTGTGTGTGTGTGTAGTTAATAGGAAATTGACCTCAAGGCTGAGGGCAGCAAAGTGCAGGACTCATAAATCACATTACAGAGCTCACAAAAAGGTAATTGAGAGAAATCTGCTCCGCAGCTTCTGTCAAAATCTGCCAACTCTGGAGTTGAGGGTTTTAGAAGTGTGAATTTTGAGAAGCACACTGCTCTGAACCCACACACTCACAGCCTGCAGTGAGAGCTTACCCCAACCCCAACCACTACAAGATGTTTGTTTAATGATTGTGGAGGTGCCTCTCTGCCATTAAAATCCAACAGAGAAAGAAAAATAACTTTTACCACTTTCAACTTCCTCTGCCCCTTTAAGACACAATATTTACACACTCCCTGCCAGGGAGTTCAGTTGGTTTGGTTTCTCCACTGTGCCAGGGAGACTAAACCCTCTTTCCAAACACCACTGTTATCAACATTAAGAAAAAAATATACAAGTTAAACTGTGGCTTTCACTTGCTGTCCAAGTTTTGAGTGTGTTTAGAGATAACAATCAATGCTATTAATCCTGTGATGACACTTTTATTCTCCTTTTCTTTTACCATTTTCCCCTCATGCTCTTGGAAATAAAGTGGCAGACTTCTGTTTTTCAGACAGATTGTCACTTCTATGATCAGAAATGTGCTTTGGCCTTGAGCTTTGTTCTTGAAGGGATGGATAGCAGGGAGGAAAGAGGCCTGACTGACAGAGAAACCCGACACCAAACCACCAGATAGCAGAACTCCACTGAGACACGGTGTGTGTGACATTTAAAGGTGAGTGATGTATATGGTGGTGTGCGTATGTAACACACTGTTTTGAGTGTGTGTACTTGTGCTGGGTAACAATCTGTGTGCGTGTTTGAGTATGTATAGAGAGCAGAGAAACCGGGGCAACCACAGGCAGACATATGGCCCACATGTCCAGCAGATCTGCTGGGACTCTTTGTAACTCGGAGCCTGTGGGAGAGCATGTGGCTACATCTTTTTTCCGCTGCTATCAAGATGTGATTGCTTTGTGACAAAAGATGATTCCCAGAGTGACATTTGTGGACACATTCATATGTGTGTGCTGCCTGATTGTATATGTACCCTCATGCACGAGGCCACATATACACACACATGCACACATCTATAGAGTACACACACTGTAGGCTCTGCAAAGCTGTGCCAAGTTTTAACTGGATGCAAGGCCCTGTGACTGGTGTGAGAAAGTAGGACTGTGACAGAGTGACAGCCTAAATCTCTGGTCTGCGGGGACGGCAGTGGGATCCCTGCTAACTTCTGATGCATGGCTCTGCATTGTCTTTGCAGTTAACTGTTTTATTATGTGAACAAAGAGTCAGCAATAAAGAGAAGCCTCGCTCATTAAAGAGCTCGCTTGCACAACTTTGTGCTTTGAGGAGGGATGCTGTATGAAGTCTACTATTAGAAAAAACCCCCACTCTGGTGGGTCTCAGAAATTTGTGTTATGAAATCTAACAGCAAGATTTAATGCTTGCCGCCGAAGTTCTATAATAAAGATGAAAAGAATTACACATGTTGACTGGTTACAAACGATCATAAGGTGTCATCATATGAGGGGGATGACGGCTTGTGCACTCATGCTTGTTTTTAGTGTGAATCTGGCTCACAATTTGCATCATGTATCACTATTGCTCTATCGTGCCTTGCTTCACCTTGTTTATCCTACCCAGGTGCTTGGAACTGTCGACAGGCTCCTCAAGATTTTGTTTAAAAAAGACAATCAATACTAATCCTTCAAGTAAAAGCATAAAACTGCATTTCTCACAAATGCAAAGCACTCAACAGTCAACAAATGAATGCCTACCATACACCAGGAGACTTTGAAAATACCTTTAAAGATTAAAGTCTGACACCCTCTCACATCTAAAGATGATGTGAGTTTTTAGTCACACTATAAGATTTTGACAAGTCTGGGGATCTTCAGGGTCACAATATGCAAGATTCTAACTTCCTTAAAGATTCCTTTTGAGCTTACTTCCCATTCTGTTCCTGATGGAAAAATATTACGCCAAACTCCCTTGAAGAAATACGAAGTATTAACAATTCCTTACGTGTCTGCTGAAACACATAACTCTAGAAACACAAGATAAAAGGCGTTATCTGTCAACAGTATTCTTGTCAGTTTGGCATCAATATCTTCCATAAAGATAAACTGTTTTTGCGTAGAAAACTGGCCCCGTTGGTAAGCTGTGCTATGTTAGTGGGAGCAGACTGTGGGAATGAGAGGCAAACATTTTAAAAAATTAAGATTTCTCAATAAAAGTTAGTGTCACTTGGTAGATCAATTCATTCCAAATTAAGCACCGACTCTTGTTTATTCCACAACTCCACCAGTTTCTCCTCCTTTTTCTACAGAACAAGAGAACCAAGACTTGCTCATGTTCTTGTGCCTCCCTGGAGTCCCCTTCATGTTTACTGTCTACCCAGTTTGCTGCTTCTTATTTGGTGCTGGAGGAAGCACAGCCGTTGGTTGTTGACATTGTTCATGTCATTGAACTTCAGTATTTGCATGAGCCAAGACTAAAACCTAAAATAATATTAAACATGTGATTTGGTCATCAAGAAGAGAAAAAGACTGGCTTAAGACGGCTCTGACTGAGATTTGTGACCACCTCACACCAAATGATCAAGACCATGGGAGCACACCCCAACTGAAGTAAAACTCTCATGATTTTATTCCTACACTGGAAATTTGTGACCGTGAAATCACTTGAAAAGTTGTTTGGTCTAAGGCCAGCACAACGTCGTGTACCTGTCAGTATCATTGGTGACATAGGGCCATGGTGGCCCAGTGGATGTCTTCGGACCATAGAAGTCAGCCAGGATGTGTTCCAGATTGTCCTCGTTTCCATTCTTGTTCACGATCTGCTTGATTAAGCTGGAGGAGATTGGTACAGCACAGTGGGATGGATCTTCATCCTCCCTGAAAGACAGAGCAGAAATCATTTTAGAATTCTCTAACAAGACAAACATGAGTGTCATGCATGTATTTATATGTGTATGTGGGAAAATGTAACCAATTTCCATTTGAAACAGATACCTCGCAGTTCTCAGTGATTCTCAAACATGTGCTATCTTTAGCCAACACTCAGGCAGGTCCTCCTGCCAAACAGGCACTGTACCAGCTGATTTTACTTATCTTGATTATCTCCTCCTCTGTGGCGGATGGTTTGATAACTGATTGCTTGAAATGAAAACCTACATACTCCTAGGGTCATAAAGGCACATGGCTGTGAACCAATGCTGTATATTTTGTTAGCAAATCTGGCTTGGAAGCATGTTTACTTATCCCATGCCAGAAACAATTCAAACATACTTTTTTATTCCACTATAGAACAAGACATCTCCTGACAGCAGCTGACTATTCTCATTGTTCTGTTCGGACCAATTAAAGCGACCTCCAGCTAAACTCGGCTTTTACCCTGAAAACTCGAAGAGGGTTGAATCTGCCTTTTGTTTTGGCTTTTTCTCCCTGACATGAAGTCTTGCCTTACAAACACTAATTCACAAAGATCATAGAAAAAGCTAAACAGCAGTAAATAATCCTATTGGATACCTCAGCCCCAGACACTGGTCAATTATGGATTTGCAACAAGAAGAAAAGAAAAGAACTAAATCCAAACTGTAACAGCTTCTTCTCTTTCTCTGGGCAGCATCCAGTTCCACTTGGCTAAAGCAAAGCAGCCCCCTTACCCCAGAGCAGTAGTTTATTAATATAGCTCATTGTGCTATAAAAGAAACACAGGGGCTATTGCTTATGGATCTGGGGCAAGACAGAGGAGAGGGACAAGGTGTTGACAGGAAGCTTTTCATCCAGAGCAGTTCCTGAGGGGGGAAACTGGAAGAGGCTTCTGATTGTAACCCTCAGCTTTCTAATGTGGTGGCCAATATGAGGAGAGCAGGACAAAACTGTTCTGGTTGAGACTTGTCTGTGTCTCTTGTGTCGCAGACCGCAGCTCTGCTCTCTACCTCGTCCATTAGAGCCCACAACTATGTGTAATTACAGGAAGGAAAGATGAGCTGTTGACCAGCGAACATTCAAGATTGGATCCGTCCTAGAGGTTTGGGGTTGGGGGGGATTGTGTGCATGTGTTATATATGTGTATGTGAGTGAAGGTGCGTTTACAATTGTGGCTTGTAGTGTGTGTGTTTTTCAGGATGGAGAGGGATGAAGGATGGATTGAGTTGGGGGGACAAGGCAGGGGGGTATGTAAGTCTGTGCGGTGAGAGGCAGGGGACGGATTGTAAACACAAGGAGCATTGTGGTTACAATCCAGAGAGACAAGACACTTAGTTGTTTCTGAGCTTGCATTTGCGCGCATGAAAAAGGATTTATCTACAACAACAGGGGCCAAATATATTCCCAGTCACTGTATGGCCACTGTGGCTCCTTGATGGCAGCTGAAATCAAAACAAACTTTGTGACCAGATATCTAAACACACAACAGTTACAGCAAAAAAAGAAAAAAAAAATCTCTCAGGGGGAGTCAATTACACTCAACGTTTACTCTGTTTATTCAGATCACCACTAGTTGCTACCAAAGGGGTGATTTTTCTTTCATAAATTCACATAAAACAACATAGATTACAGATGTACAGATAACAAATACAGTAGGAACAACAACAGTACAGCATGTACATGTGGTAGTTATTTCCCCTGGGGCCACCCATACTGAAATATAAACACTCATGTTACTGAAAGACACTTTGGACTGAAGCATTTGCCATTTCTATGCTGTGACGTGACACATGAGGTATCATGGTGATTTTATTAGACTATATATCCTACAGATGAATTATAGATACATGGCACTGCTTTTATGGGCAAACTTTGATGCAACTAAACATTCTGACAATTGATTGATCTGAGTGGAGCCTACCATGAGGGACCGAGTGAAGAGCTGTCTCTTAAAGAGGATATGGACAATATGAGAAAGTGTGAACACACACTGACGAATTGGGACAGAGAAACAGGCGTAGAAGTGATGTATGTGACAGGCTCTGCCCATGATGAAGTGGCGACTGTCACACTTACACTGGCACACAGTCAACTAAGACGATCACAGACACAGACCACACATAGATACAAGGACACATGGGTGCATACATCCACCCACACAAACATGTGTGCGCACACACACAATCCCCTCCACACACAGACACGAACAAATATGTAGCCAATATGGGGCCAAAAACCTGCTCTCTGTTAGGTCCCATTTCTAAATGAGGTGTAATTATGGTCCAACCTGACATGTTGGAATTGGAGCAGTGTCTCAGCTGCTGCCAAGCTGGCTTCCTGCTCCCCTGAAATGTGCCTGGATTCCCCTGGATCATGTCTTCATGTTGGCTCACAGAAATCAGAATGTGGTGTGAGGGAATCTTAAGTAAGTGTCTTTCTGTCTTTGCTAAATTGAGGCATAAAAAACCCATGACAGAAGACCAGAGTTAGACTTTGCCCTTTGCAGCAGTATGAGCTGGTTGCTGATGACATAATATAACACTGGACTGAAAGAACTAAATTGAATTTTCCTGCTGATCGGCAATCATCCTGGTCATGAGCAAATAGCGAGAATGGAAACAGAAGACCTGCAGTGGCAGGTGAAGATCTGTCTCAATCTTGGGAACAGATTCCGAGTTGTGTTTGTATATCATGAGATGTGTAGAAACGTTTAAGTATTGTGGGTCATGTGTTTTTTTTTTGTGCCTGGTCTTCCAGGTGAGTTATTTTTATGAACATACAGATATTAACGTACTGTAAACGTAGGACAGATATTGGTCCGTAAGTTTAAACAGTTTTTTACCTGGCCTGAAAAGTGAGGTGGTGGGTGAGGTCGGACTCAGTGTTTAACAGGGGCTCCTGCTGGCCCTGGCCATGTATCAGCTGGCTCTCTCTCAGTCCTAGACTTCTTTTCTCTATGTGGATGATTACTGGATCTGGCAAGTGGCTCCTCATGACAAACAGTGGACTGAAAACCACCTGAAACGGGGGAATCATACAGAGCAATTGTCAGTGAGACACACCGCATAAACAGACAGACCGTATAAAGTTAAACTGGCAAGAACACTTAGCTGATGTTCAATAATTCAGGCACCATGAATCCTTATCAAGTCTGTTTTCTCATTTTGTGTTAATCAGTGAAATGGCTAGAGCCTATCCCAGCTGACACTGGGTGAGAGGTGGGGTACACCCTGGACAGGTCGGCAGATTATTGCAGGGCTTTATGTATATGTGTATGTAATGCTTTGGTGTACCATAGTAATCAATAACATATTGATCTCACTACCTGGCGAATGGGCCTGTCATGACATCGACTTTTGTTGGATGACATATTGTCCAAGAAATAAATGCGATTAACGTTATTATTGTCATTTTGAGACCATTTTATGCAACTCATAAAATATAATAGCATAATAGCAAATACGCCCTTTTAAAGAGCCATGACCTTTTAATTCTTAAAAATATTCAAACACTGAAATTGGAATAAATATATATATATATATATATATACACACATATATACATATATTTAACGTATTATTAAAAAAGTAATTAACACCTAGTAATATATACAAAAAAGTATATATAAAATTAAATTACCCTTATAGGAGTAGCCCAAAATTGCTCACTTTGAAACTTAATACAAAATTTGTCCAACAAAAACAAAACCTAGTGATGCCTCTTGTGACTAATAGACAAGCTTAGCGAAGCTCTGGCAACACCGCAGTTACCTACATAATCCAGCCAGTGTGCTGCCAGGAATGGACGGCCAGGGAGGCGGGTGGTTTGCTGGTGGATTTACAGAGTGGAGGATAAACTTGTTGGAGGGTGAAACTACAAATGACGGACTTTTTGGCTCATTGCTAAGGGTTGGCAGGCTAATGACTATCAAAACTGTGTCTCTTCCACTCCAAAAGTACATCTGAAGGCTACTGGTAAGCTACGGTGTGTTGTCTTAAGTACTGTTTAATTTTTCCTTAGACTCATGTAGTAAGCAGGGTTGGATAGAAAAATAAGGAGAATTGCTCTGCCAAAGTAGTAGTCAGTAAAACCCTGCTGTTTATTCTGTCATCATGGTAAAATGTTGGTGACATTCTCATGTAAAAAAACAAGCATGTAGACACAAGGTGCAATATCAAGGTCAGCAAACTGATTGAGGTCATGTCCATGTATTGTATAATAATTCAATAACATAATCACCATGACAGGCCTACCTGCAAATGCTAGAGAAATCTATACATATAGTAACAGCAGATACAGTATCAGGAAAAAAATCCCAACTTTGTGTCACAATATGGCAAAAAACACTGTGCATGTAAGTGTGTGTGTGCAGGGATACTCACCACTCTCTGCTGCATGTGAGAGTCAGGCTCAATTGTCATAAGTGTACACCAAACATAGAGCAAAGAACCACTGGAGCATGGCACCTGTAAAGAGACAAACTGGCTGTTATTGATAGTCTTAATAGTTATAAATCCAACTGTTGAATAAAAATCTTTTCATAAAACATATTCATACAGAAATTATGCTGTGCTTAGGAAAATGTAGACTTTGCAGTATGTCTCATATCCTTCCATTATTGCAAAGGGTTAACAGGAAAAAGATTGATCAAGGACACTCGGGGGCGACTCAATTGTGTTTGTTTGTGGTTACAAAGCAAAAAAATAGATATCTGATGACTTCAATGGCTTTACTGCCTCTCACTCAATGACAGAATGTTTATGGCCTCCATCAGTAACGCATTATCATGTTTTGTCCTAAAAAACTTTGTGTCTTGGCTTCTTTCAGTAGTTAAAAGTTAAGTCTCCCTAAAGCCTTGCAACACAATATCATGGCTGACTCGACTGACAACTGTTAGTGCCAGATAATGGGCCATTACAGGCAGTAAAATCTTAGCAAGATTTAAAGGCTGAGAATGTGCCCACCGAAGGCTGAGCACTCTCAATGTGTCACTGGTGTTTGTCCCATTCGCTCCTCGCTCCTCATTAAAGCCTCAAGTTGCCAAGGCACATTACAAGTGGTCTAGTTTATGACAGACTGGGGACTTCATGTACTGGTGGGGACAGCAGAGTGGAGCAAAGAGACAGAGTGAACATTTAGTTTTGATGTGAGCCTTGCAAAACAGCCTTGTTGGGATGAGGGAGTGAAACTTTGGGAAACAGACACTCTATAGGCCTGATTCTCCAAAAACACTCACCGCTGGGGTAAGGTCAAGTTGACCTCCTGTACTTTGTCAAAAGTTAAGGACAGAGGCAAAAATAAAGATGTTGAAAATAAGAGTTAGGGGGAGGAAGGTAAGATACGAGGTAGAGGAGTTACTTTAGATGGATTACTGATACAGATAATCAGGAGACAGATGAGAAGAGAGACAGACATTGACAGGGGGGAGAGTTAGAGAGTGGAACAGGTGGACAAGCCGAATGCCAGAGGATGAAGTAAATAAAGAAGAGGAGTTAACAGCTACAAGATAGATGAGTAAGCCAGTGTGTGGGCGAGAGAGTAAAAGAAAGGGAGGAAACGAGAGAGTGAAATAGCAGGAGACAGACAGCGATAGAGAGATCTAAGGACCCAGCTACTAGTCCAGGCAGCTCTCTCATTTGGAGCCAACCCTCCATATGTGTAATGAATGGCTGATCTGAGGAGAAGAGATAACAGCGGAGGTTGGAGTGAAGTCAGAGATGTTCAGACCCACACACAGAAGCTGGAGCTGTAGTATGGCTAGCTGTTAACAGCATGGGACTTATAAAGGAAGCAAACAAAGACAGAGGGACAGGCAAAGACAGGGAACAAGAAAAATACAGAGCAGGAGCAAGAACAGCAGGGACGGAGTGAAGGAGTGATCGTCTGGCGCTAATCCAGCGGTGTGAAAGTGCCTTCAAAGCCTGTCCCTGTGCCCACATATCAGCTAGTGTTTCCTGTCTATGGTTAGTGTTGTTATGAAAGAGCATAAACTGTATTTTCTGCCTCTCAACATGGTTGGGTTATGCGTTGGAGGGCCTTTGTAAGCCTATCTGAGGGAAAGATCTCAATCTGTTCTCTAACTGTGAGTAGCAGTGTGGAAGCTCTGCCACTGTGGCCACCCAGGAGAAGCGGATACGGCCACAGTTGGTGGTCCAGTCACCAGCTCCAAACGTGTGTGGGGCTGGAGAGCCAGTTGGGAGTAGTGGTGTGCAATGTGTACACCTTCTGTGTCTTGTACACGACATCCATACCCAACATATCTTTATAAAAGGGACATTCAAAATAACTAATGTAGCCTAAACCGGTAAAGAGTCTTTAGGAAATAGAAAATCAGTTTCACTGGCTGACTTGTGGCTGTATTCACCTTAAAGGCCGTGCAGTGACTCCACAGTCAAAGTCTGTTTGTGTTACTATACCTGTACCACAGAGCTGCTGTTTCCCTTTTCCCTCCTCTCCAGCTGAACATCCTGAGACCAGTCTTCGTCTCCTCTGGCCCTCACACACAACTCTGTCATCTCAGCATCCTCCAGCACATACGATGGTAACTTGGCCCCTGCTTCCAGGCAGTCACAGTATTCCCTGACCACCGTCTGACTGTCGGGCCCCACGTAGTGCTGCACCACCCTCAGCTCAATGTCCTGAGTCAGGTAGCTGCACATCACCTGCCGTCCACAGATTATTACCTGGAGAGAAGATGGTTACGGGGAGAATTGCCACAATTAAAATAAAATAATTCATCTCATGTACTGTAGGAGGCAACAGATACTGAGCTTTGAACACAGAGATGTCCTGTTGCCTGTGATCATATAAGGGAAAGTCATCATTGGTCAACTACTCACTGATGCTGGGAAATGCACTCCAACATCAAACATCACGGATCAGTAAAACTTCAAATTCATCTTTCACTGTTACTAAAATGATTCCCATGCCTCTATAGCTGCCTATGTTTTTATCAAAGGGTTACTATGTAGCCTGATTGCTTCCTCACTGCCTGATTCACTTTCCAAGGTCACTGTCCATCACTCCAAAGACAGTATGCACACAGAGTTTCCTTTAGTGTTGCGTCATGTACCACAGAGTGGATATATGCATTATGTATGTGTTATTTCTGTATTAATGGACACATACACAAGCAAGCATGCATGCCCACACACACACACACACACACTTAAAGCAGCCACAGTCATCAGGGAGCTCTCATATGGGACTGACAAATCTAATTGTGTTCAGAACTGATTGCTTCCACCACTCTCTGTGTGTGAGTGAATGTGTGTGTTTATGTCTGCACATGAATGGCTGTGAGTGTTCTGCAATAATCTCGAAGAGAAAGATTTCGGCCCCTAATGAGGGGAATCTCACCATCGATCATTACTTTATATCCATTCACAGACACACTCACGTTAGCAGTTAGCGTATTCGCACACACACACACACACACACACACACACACACACACACACACACAATAACCATAATGCACTTTGTTTCCCTGGGTGCCCATCTTCATCTTCCAATCTGAGTTGACAGACATATATGCAAAAAGCAAAAAAACAAACAAACAAACAAACAAACAAAAAAATACCAGCCAAAGAGGCTGTTTCGGAGAGAAATACAAAGATGAGAAGAATTGTTGCTTTTCTCTTTCTCAATATCACTGCAAAAAATTTGCAGTGCAAGATTTGATCACTTTTTCCATTTTACAGATGATCAACCAATGATTAATAATAATCAACAGATTAATTGATTATGATAGTAATTGTCAGTATTAGCCCTAATGTTCCTGCCTTCACATGTGTTCTCCCACAGCCATCAAAGTGTGCCCAGTGTGTGTGTGTGTGTGTGTGTGTGTGTGTGTGTGTGTGTAATTACACAATGCATGTGTTTGTGCAGATGCGTACGGTATTTATATGAGGGAGATTTATACGAGGGGGATTTTTTTTTAACAGCAGTCAACATGAGGTGCCAATATAAATGATAAAGAGGCTGTCACAATAAAAGACCATAGGGGAGCTAGACAGAGAAGGACAGTACAGCAGTGTGTGACACTTCCAGGATGAACCTCTGCCCCCCCCCCCAAAAAACAAAAAAAAACAAAACAAAAAAAAAAACACACAAGATGAGGTATGCTCACGCAGGCGGGAGCCAACTTCCTCTGTAGTGGCAGCCGCTGTCCCACTCTGAGGCTTTGTGTTGTGAATTGGATGTGACCAACACTCATACCCTATCATTGGATCCAATGGGAACAAGATGTAAACAAAGTCTGGGACAGACGGGGGAAGGAATGTGAGCGGCCGAGTCTGTTTTGTCTGGAGGACGAGAAGGAGACATATGGGACACTTGACACTGTTTACATAACAAAGTGTCACCGCTGTAATCTGATGGCATCTCTGCATATTCAGGAATACACTGACCCTGCCTTGTATTTGTGGAAAAATCCAAACATGATTCACTGCTGTTCTTGGTGTAAAAAGGGGAACGCGGCTGGTTTATGATTTGGTTTATGATTTCCTGTGATCTTCTGTGTGGATTGATGGGTCACATTGTGTTTTTGGATGGCTTCAAGCTCATAAGCTTTTGTTTTAGTGCTATAAAACAGATTATGAAAACTGACAAAACAGAAGACAGTCTGTTGTTAGCTGAGCAACTACTAAATCATAACAAACAAATGGGGGAAAAAATGGAGATAAAAAAGTGTTCATCTAAAAATGAACAATGGTAAAAATGCTAGGCATAAAGATGCAAACAAGTTTATGCTTGTTCTGAACCACTTATTTTCTTAAGGGTTACATGGATTCCTTTATTCTTGGTTTTGTTCAAAATTTCAGTTCTTGATTATTGCTGTGGTCTAACTTAACCACAAATCTACACTCGTCAATTAAAAGTGTTGCCAGTACTGTGAATCTCCTGGTCAGACAACAGTTAACACTGTCTTTCTGTTTATTGCTAAAGATAAATACAAAGTTCTATAATTAATCTGTTGACTTTGAGGCTTGTACAAGAAATTTAAAAAGTAAAACTTTTTGTATGCAGGATGATTTTTATTTACCAGGAAATACATGACAAGTCTATGACAAATGAGCCAGCGCCATCCAGTAATAAAGACAGAAAAAGCTATAATGTAGAGATTCTGTGTAAAGCTGTATGTGACACGCAGACACGTCTATGATTCAGAGTCTGAGTCAGGATTTTCTGTACATGGGTCTCATGGAGGTGGCTGAGCTGGCGGTTGGCAGCTAACAGTAACAGTGTGAACAGTACTAACAATGGCAACGGTGCTAAAGAGATAACTGTGTTAATGTGGGGGGAACCGGAGGGTCAGTGCTACACTTCTGTGACAACACCATCCCAACACACAGCAGCAGAATGTCGTTATCAGCGGTAACTGCCGTATGAGTGCAGTGCAGCGTGGCAGCAATTAGCTAGCCAGTGGGATACACACGCGGACTCAGCTGAACCGTTCACCACAACAAAGAACAGAGAAGCTCGGATTACAACACAAACGGAGGTAGTGTGACTTCCTTCACTGCTCAGGATGCCATTACTTAACTATATCTTTGCATAGCAAATAGTGGTTTGCTGTTACAGTAATATTCTGAATGTCGTATACAGCTCCTTTAGTTTTTTTTTTTTTTTTTTTGGCAAAACAAACATGTTATTTGAACACCAAATGTAATACTTGTCACATTTGTGTATTATATCTAGTAGAAAAATAGACATGTATTTAATGTAGCAGATTTAAATTGAATTAAAAATGTCTGTATGTCTAATGTCTACAAAATGTTCTTTTCTTATTTCTCAAAGTTTGTATGTAAGAGATTTTGTGTGTTTTTTCTTGCTACAAAACAAAACAAAAACAAAATAGACAGTGGGTTTAGTAAAAACTGACTGTACCTGTTTCTGGACACCGTTGAGCTGCACCACCTTGATGATGAGTGAAGCTGTGCGTCCTTTGTACTGAATGGTCCTCAGCAGAGTTCCTACGTTGTCCACGCTGAAGGCCTCTGACCAGCGCCAGTTTCCCCATCCCTCGATGCAGATGTGCAGCAGCTGCAGGATGGGACAGAGCAGGACACACACATACAAACAGAGACAGAAGACACCAGACATCAGAGGTTAGTCTCCTTGCCCTTTATTTATCCTCGAGCAAAAGGCAAGTAAACAACAAGTTCTTTGTTTAGAAGGTTTTGGTAGGGCGAAAAAGGGAGACAACAAAGTTCCTGTTTACTGGTGCTGAACAGACCTGCTGCTGTTGGAAGTAGAAATGGAAGGTCGCACACAATAAACTGGCTGGTGGAAAACAGCTGATGTGGAAGCTCATTATGGCTGCATGTGTGTGTGTGTACTTGTGCGGTTGGATGTGGAAGGCTCTGTTCTCCACACGTCTAAATAAGAGTCAGATAGTTTGGCTCTCAACCTTTTCAGCTTCATATTATCCATCACTTCAACGTGGAGCACATCCATGTGTGTGGCTGGGTGTAAACACACGGACTTGGGAGGACAGCAATAAACAGACGTTGTCCTACCATTTGACATCCAAACTACTTTACAATGGTGGCAATTTTCTGACCATTTTCCACATAATTCCTTGTACTGTGGGCCACAACAAGGAAGGGGGGCTAAAATATGTAAAAAAAACCCCCATGATTTCTAAGGTCACTACATCTATATCTGCAGACAGTCCGCAGACGAGTGTTTTAGATGCTTTCTTCATTACACAGTATTAGGGAAGGCAAAACTCTAACTTAGGTTTCATGAAGCAGGGCACAACAGTAATGGTTGCCAGGTTGTCACTGGCAACTACTCTGAAAAGCAGGCAATCAATTCTTGGCCTTTGGTTGCCAATAGTGTAGTCTCGCTCACCAGACCTTTCTCGAGAAAAGAAAGGCCTGGCTGGGCCGACTCTCACTTTGAGATTGGAGAAAAAAACGCCCCGGCTGCTTGTACTTCTTTCAACCAATCACAATCGTTCTGGGCGGTGCCACAGCAACGGAGCGCTTGCAAAAATAATGCTGGGGGGGAACAGGTTTTGGTGTAACACGCCCACAAAAATATCACCTACAGGATGCGAACCATGGCAGAAAAATGACTACATCTCCGCAAGATCAAACACTGCAAAAGTTAGTAAAGGACGTGTTGAAAACAGTTGAAAACTGCTACACAACCGGAGGTGGTAGGGCGGGACTTCAGCAGGTGGCTCGTTCCGCCCAATGAGAGGCTGATCTCTGCAGCGAACTTCCGCCCACTCAGACTACCAATAGTGGTACCCGCATTTTAACATTTGGAAAAATAGGGACAGCAAGCAGCAAAACGTGCTAAATGTATAATATTTGGTGCATTAATAATATTCAGATATTACTGTTACAGTCAGAACTGAATTCAGACCACACTGCATGTGACAACACTGCACATGACGGTGCTGCATGTGTTCACAAAGGTGAAGCAGATTAAGATTAAAATGTAGCGCTGAGCCCTGCGAAGTACATATTGCTGCAGCCTTTGCTACCTGCCCCCTCCATGTAAATCCATGCACACAGCACAAAAGGCATGTAGGCTGGTCAAATGTCCATCCATGCATACAGCACATCTGTGCAACAGTGAGGTCATACACAGAGCATCACAGAGTGCTACATGACAAGGAAACTCATTTGTCAAACAATGTGAGTGTTGTCATGAGATTATGGTCACAATACAGGAGCAGAATCATAAATACGTACAGAGATCTAAAGCCTTCTCCCCTCCTGAGGCAGCATGGCCGACCTTCCACCTGACTGAACTCTCTGTGTCAGCCCAGCTGCCAACACAACTTCAAACTCGCAACAGTTAGAAAGGGAGGACAGAGAACATGAGAAAGACAAAGAATGTATGTGAGAGAGAGTCTAGAGAGACAGGGGAGACGAAGGGGTGGGGTGGGGTGGGGGTGGTTCAATACACTCCCAGAGGAATTTTGACCAGAGTGTAACACTGAAAAACGTTTTTGAAGATTTACACTTTAGCTCGTCGCCTCAATGTGCCGAACATTTAGCCAATCTGACTAAAGAAAAACAAATTACTCCTGAGGTCAAAGAGCACGGGGGTCCCTGGTCAGGACCTTCTGTGTTTCTCTCCGCTGTAGTCTTTCCTCGCTGTTTGAAGGCAGATTTCTTTACAATAACATTCTTAATCAAAGCCTGAATTCACTTTCTTCAAGATCATCCCTTCTCCCTGTCGGCTGAGTGGAAATGACATAATTTCTCAGATCTCCTGCTCAGCGTACTTGCTCACAGGGAAAGTGGCAGAGTGGTGTAAACAGCCAGGTGGCAGAGGTTAAGGTTGAGCCTGAGGGTGGAGAACTACTAGATGATTCCCTTAACCCGCACTAACATTATAATCAAGACCAGTTAAGATCACAGTGAAAATAACTGTAATGTGGGATTTTCTGCCATTATGCTCTCACTCTCTCTTCAAGTGACCTGGCACTGTATAAGGTGTAAACTTTTAATTTGAATTTAACTTCCAAATATTCTTGAACTTTTGATTGTGAGTGGCACTGTATTGGTGTTAATTATGGTCAAAATATTGTGGTGGTGAACCCACTCTGCTGTGCCTCAGCACCATCTGCAAGGACTGATTTGTTATTTCAACACTTCTCTCTCCTTTAACCCCTCTGCTCCTCCCCCTCTCGCTGTGGCTCAACTTGACCTTTAAGGGAGAAGTCATAATAATGTCTCTCCTCAAACTTCAAACAGCGACTGCCGCTCTTGTTTTAATTCATCACTGCTCTGACTCAGGCAGTGGAAGGGAAAAAAAAAAAAAAAAAACCCCAGCAGTGACACAGATGAACTGGACACGTAGGACAACAAGAATGAAAAATAAGAAGCTGTTTTGCCTCTCTGTGACTTATCCAACTGTTGTGACACTGAGAAAACCCAGCCAGCCACATGTGGTGCTTTTATGCACATGGATTCATCCAGGCCTTACACTAATATTCAACTGACTGGAATACTTCACCAATAGAAACGGCTTTGTAGGAAAGATAAGGCTTAATCTGAATCAGAATCTAGTTTAATTAAATTATAGGTTCACATTTTTTAAAGTAATACTTCACCCCCCAAATGACCATTTGTTTATCAAATACTCATCGTGAATTATGTTGAATTCATTAAAAAAAAAAAAAAAAAAGTTTTTCACGCATGCCTCCAGTGGACGAAGAATCAAAAAACTGAGAAAATGACTGATGAATTGAAGTCACAGGGGTCCACATTTAACAACAGCAAAACTATATTTAAACATCTGTTAACAAACTTTAAGGCAGGTGGTATAGTATATACAGTGTGTCATCCAGGCATGCGCTCAGTACTTCCCAAACAGACAGTCCTATCAGCAGGGAACTGAACTAAAAGTGAACCTTATCTAAGCTCTATTAAAAGCCAGACTCCATTGGCAAAAACAGTCATTTTACAAGAACATGGGACCTGCTGGTCTACCACTGCATCAATCAGTTAGTTTGTTTGTGTTATCGTTTGACCTCTGTGTTTTAAAGAGTACGTTTGGATTCTCTAAAGTCACACAATAACTCCAAAAACTACCAATCGAGGCAGTGGTAGACCAGCAGCTCCCGTGTTCAGTGAGGTAAAATTACTGTTTTTGTCAGTGTAGTCTGGCTTTGAAGAAAGAATAAATAAGTTTAGCTTTCAGGTCAAGTGCCCATCGGAAAGGGCCGTCTGTTTGAGAAGTACTGAACATACGACTGGATAAATGAGACTTGGATAATACTGCACGACTTATGTGAGAGTTTGTGAAGAGATGTTTTGATATACTTAGGCTGTCGTTAAACACAGGCCTCCTCAATTCATCATACTGTATTCTTTGTTCACCAGAGGAATGCGAGAAAAACAGTTTTCTTTACAAATTCAACATGACGCAGGGTGAGCAACTGATATACAAATGGTCATTTGGGAGTGAAATATTCTTTTTAGTCTATCTTAAAATAGTACTCGAATGCTTACATGTTGACTGAAGAGTTATTGATTGCTTTAGGAGGATGATTCTTTAAAGCCAGTATATGGGCATGTCAGTATTGTTTTAAGATAAGAAGAAGAAAATGGTCAACCTATCATTTTAACCTGATGTAGAAGCTAATGATTTTATTCTAAGTATCATTTTGAGTAGACTGTTAACATTGGGTATACTGTAGGTAGGGAGATGACAGAGGAGGGAGGAAACTGATGAAAATTTAAACTGGTTATTGCACACACTTTTGAAACTTAAATACTGTATGAGTTCATGTTTTTCATTTTGGTTGTGGTGCCCCCAGGCATGTTAAGAAACCATATTCACATCTGCTTTCCAATTCGAAGAACTCTAACCTCAAGAACCAAAATGATGAAATACCCCCCAAGGGCTTTACATCAGAGTAAAGCCTAAAGTTGCCTGTACTGTATAATGGTTTGACAGGGCCAGCATGCCAAGGTGACAAACAAAACTGGATTGAAATAAGTGGTATGTATAAGTATGAAAGAGTAAATTATGTCTGCTTTTTAAAAAAAAAAAAAAAAAAAAAGCCAACAGAGAGTCAGACACTGCTTTGATAAATATGTGAATTGTATCCTCTATATCTTTATCAACTCACTCAACTCTGATTCTCACACTCTACTGTGAAAAATAACACTTTGAGCAAAACCAGCTTGTAATCTCAGATGCTAATTAAATTTTATCTAATTTCCAAATAAATCTTTTTGACATTCCCCCTCAGACACTGGCGCTGAGTTGAGTATCTTTTGTCTACGACCAACCATCCCATCAAAGTATGATGAAGCCAAGTTGGGTATTGAGTGTGAAAGAAATCTCAAACTCTTCTCATTTCCCCAGGGAGAGATTGCGATTATGGCTGGCTGTTGGTGGACACTTTGCTTCCAACACATTACTAGGCTCCAGCTTTGGTACCAGAGTGATCGGCATGGGGGTTATTAAACTGATTAACTGGATGGACACAAAGCATTTTCTTTCTGTGACTGCACTGTACTGTAATATTGTCTGTTATCTGTTATGCTGATAGTGAGCAGGATTTGACCAGGGTCATGATGCACTGTTGCTTTTCCAATAACAACTCTGGCCACAAGCTCTGACTTTAACAAAATACAAGCATTCATCCAAATTCTTTGGATGTAATTTGACCAGTGGTATTGATATATCAATAGAAGGCTTTAGTCAAACATATTTTCCACTCATTAATATAATCAACCTACAATTATTCAACCCAATTCTTTAGAAATGAACTGACTACAAGTTACTGATATGGTTTTTGGTTTGACAGTGCATCCCAGCCTTGTATCATCATAAAGGTCTAAAGTGACATGTTTGTCTAAATACACTAATATAACTAAGCTACAGATGATTCATCTCAGTTCCAGGGTGATGAATCATCTGATTGACCTGACAATGGGATTGTCCATTCCTGCTTGAACTGAATCAACTCCATTTGTCTTTGCTCTGATGTCCACAGTCAGACTGCAGGGCCACATCATCACAGGGATTACTTCCCTTGTAATGTTCAAACATGGCGTTAATAAAAGCTGAAGTTTGATATGGTTTGTATATTACCGTATTACCACCAGTTTTACTGGCTTTGCCACAATCCAAGCTGCTTAAATTACTTAGAGCCTGCAGGTATCATTGAGCACATAATGAGGCTTTGACATATGTTTTCAAATCAGGCAGTCTGCTGAAATTGTGACTAACCTAAACGTAACAAGGAACACCTGTCTACTAAACCAAATATCAGGGGGTCAGAATGATGATGTTAAAATCCACACAGATCATGCTGGGACCGTGCATGGTCTTATCACAAAATCAGTACCATATGAAATTTTTGAAACCCCATCACCCAGATTCTCCAGTTGCTATGGAAACTAAATGCAGAACCCAAACATGGGACTGACACATTCAGAAATGGTGTTAACTTCTAAGAATCACTGCCCGCCTAAACTGTTATATTCAGTGAGTCAATCAACCAACCAAATTCCATCATGGGTACGATGTCATGTCTATTGCCTGGTCAATTGCTTAATCCTGTCCCGGGAGAAAATCATTAGCAACAAAGTTTCCTGTAAAAGACGCTAAGACATCAGTCAGTCATAACCAAAGCAATGACTATTAACTTCCTGGTAAACGCAGAGCCATTACCTCATTTGGATGGCAAACACTCAAGTGTCTGCGTTGATAATGTGATAATGTGGGTGTAAAGCATAGATGAACAGAGAAGCAAATACAGTTGGACAGACATAAAATCACCCTCTTTCTCTGTCTCTCTCACTCACATACCAAACGCCCTCCGACCCCTGTCCTCCTGCAGACACAACAAGTCACTCCTGCCACTGTAACCACCACCCGTCTATTGTCCTCTAGCAGGAATGTGCTTGGGTGTACATAACACAAATTAAGTGTCTGTCCGCAGTGCAGATGTAATCAACGTTCCTGGATGCTGCAAAGACAGTCTGACAAAGCCGCAGTGGTCGTTGGTCTTCTACCCATTATTACCATTCCTTCATTCCATCTCACTCAGACTATAAAAGAAGATGTGAAACTCAGAAACATGAAATAGAGGTATAAACAACACCAGTAGCTTTGCACGCTAGTTTCCAAACAGCCCTAAAGAGGCTCTGGCAGGTCTTAGATGGTTGATTACCAATCAATTCCACCCAAACAAGCTTTGCATCTTAATGAAACTCTGTGAGGCTTGAAACTTTTTTGAAATTTGAAAATAATGTGATTTCAATTTAAAATACCAAAGTTTTAAAAAACTCTGACAAGTCTCTGTACTGCCTCTCTTATTTAATGTCATGGGCGTAGATGAGAAAAGAGGTTTGCGGAACAGAGGCCTGTTTTGTCTGGTGAAATAACTTTGGGACCAGGGAGCTAGCTAGCCACCTAACAAATGAGAAACAGGTTTATACCCAGACAACAAAACAAATGAATATGGATTACTTTGTCCTCTAGAAAGGATGACTATGGGAGAGAAAAAAAGACAGAGGTAGACAAAGTTGAAACTGCAGTGAGTGGGAAAAAAAATGAGCGTAAATAAGTTAAAGAGAGAACAGAGACACAACAGCATCTTTGCCAGGGCAGTGAGGGCTAACCCATGTAACATGAGGGAATTATGGTGGCTTTAACAGCTGTCTGCAATGCTCTTCTCCTCCTTGGCTCCCTCTCTCTGACAAAAGAAGCAAGGCAGTGCAACATCAAAGCCCAGATTTGCAAGTCTAAGAAGCGGTTTGAGAGCTGGAAGAAGGTACAGAGAGAAGGCATTGTGTGGGTCCGTGGTTGACAGAGGAGACGTTAAGAGGTTTATGCTTGACTAACATTGTTCCATAGTTCTCCCTCTGGTTTCTACCAAGGCATCTTAGACATCCAGGGCCTTGAGCGTTCCAGGAGACGCAGACGCGGCAAGTGTTTGCACCAAATGAAGGGAGCTGACAAAAGGAGTACTGTCTGAGAGGAGAGAGGTTTGTAAACCGCATGATGAGGGGATGAAGGAGTCAGTGGTCGAGGACCCTTGGAAGGACAGAGACCATGTCTCAGTCTAAGAACACAAAAAACACAAAGGCTTGCCGTGGGCTTCTATAGAAATGTGACAGAGAAACTATTGTAACATGCTGCACACATACAGTATACTACACACATAGTTTTACCTGCATGTTAAGACATACGTCTGGTCTTTCTACCCGCTTGTCATGACATTGTAGCCTATCCCAGCTTACACTGGGCGAACAGCAGAAAAACATCAGTCCACCGGAGGGCAAACACATACTGTGCATAAACACATTTGTTCAGACAAACACAAATAAATAAACAAACATACTGTACTTACAAGGGAACAAAAGGTGGTATGTTCTTGATCACAGGCTGACAAGGCAAGAGGAGACCTCAGTCACCCATCCCCTGACCACAACTAGAGTGCCTCTGAACTACCAGCAACCGTAGGCTGACTGCAGTCTAACTCAGACAACATGAATGCAATTGATGTCTCCACTGGTTTGACAATGCAATGCATAGTGCAATGTAACACTTCACTACAGAGAGTTTTGGTTCACTACAATGAAACCACAAGCTCTCCCGCTAAAGAACAAATGCAGCATGGGTTAACCCCTATACAGCTACCCCTAACCACAAAGTGGTAGATTGTGTAATGAAACTGAGGCCCAGGAAAATGTAGAAAACATATCACCACAACATAGTCATACACTAAAAAGTTTCTCTTGATTCCAGTGCGGGTGCAGGAAATGTTTGTGCATAAGTGTCTTTCACTGGCTCTGCCTGGCTGACAGTCAGCACACATCAATGGCACAAAAATAGCATCTTGACGCAGCTCTTGGTGGTTTTCAAATGTTGGACATATATTTAAAAGGTTGATACTTCAAATGGTATTTTGCAAAGTGTGATGCTAAGAAAAATCCTCTCTTAGTTTTTTCTGAAATAACTTCATGATGGATGTACAGTATATGGCGAGACGCCTCTCTGGGTCCAAGGGTGTCATGTGACCTGTAGTCCCTACTGTGGTCACCAGGCCAAAATCACTATGTCATTAACCAGTGCTCTTCCTGTGGGACTGGTTATACAACACTAAGGTGCTGTCCGTGGTGCTGAACTCAGGGCAGCACCTATGGGACCACTGATTCTTTACCTGCACCTCCCTGTCTTCTGAATTAAACTACGAGCTGGTGAAGCCAGGCAGACACTGTACGGATTCAGCCTGTTTTAGCCCCCCACATAACTGTCATCCCCAACTAATGTTAGAATCCAGATGAATTTCTACCAGATAAGTAGTTTTTCGATGTACACTTTGAAGGGGGTCACAACACTTGATTAGTTGACTGCACAATCAACAATCGGTTGATTATTGGTTGAATTTCTTGCAGGTCCGAAATTCTGGTCAGCTGTGTTGCAGTGTGAGCAGGTCCATGGCTTGATTTTCTCATGGCTGCCCATCTTAAGACAGTATGGAGCAGAGAGAGGGTGAGTGCGTCTTTTGGGGCAGCTGACATGTCACAAGGGATGCACCCAGCACAAGAAATCTGTTTAGTGGGTGGGAGCTGGTCAGGTGCCGGGCTCACTCACTCTATGGTCCATTCTGTCGAATACTTACTGTGAGTGCAGCTCTCCTAATTAATTTCTAAATCATTACATGTAAATGCAAAAGAGAATCACAATTACCTATGCTTATTCCATTGCTTTTGTGTACTCACCACCCAAATAGCTTGTGAAAATAATTGTCCAGGTGTCGCCTTTTCATTAATGTATATAATATACAATACAAGACATTCTTGTCTGTTAAACACAGTGGAAACACGAGAGAATGAAAGCCTTATGGGGTGTTAAAAGTTCAGGTTATGGGAAGCTGCAGATCAAAGGTTGCTAAATTCCCATAATAGAAAAGACCTAACTGTGCTGTGGACTCACAGCCATGCACAGAGGATGATGGTCAAAAGAAACTCAGAATCAAATACATTTTAGAGCCCGTTATGAATCCTTTATTTATAACTCTGTGTTTTACAATATTAAATACTTAAAAAAAAAAAGCATGAAATACAGTTATCCTACCTGGGCACCTTTGTCTCTGTGCATTAGAGTACTGCTAAATCAGAGTAAGATATCACTATGGAATGCACTGAAGGTCTACATGAGTTGTTCAAATGGTATTAAGGAGTGTTCACAAGGTTGCATATTTGATAACACTCATACTTGTGTCACATGTTCACTTGAAGTATTGGTCTGGATGTATTTAAAGTGTCCTACCAAATACTACTGAACTTGTGGGACTTTTTATGGGACATTTCAACAGTCACTTAGACACCAAAAAAAAAAAAAAAAAAAAAATTAAAGTGTATACTACACTGTGTGGTTAAATCAGACAATTTTTTGCCATCATTTCAATTTAACTTGAAGAGTGGTCAAAATAAAAGACATCAGCCACAGTGAGAGACCTCATTCTGTAACTGACATCATAGTACAACATGGGCTGGTGAACTTGTTAAGAATGGGATCTCGATTGAATAAATCTGTTGCCACAATGTGGCCCAGGGTCATTAAAACATACCAACACTTTTGTCATGTGGAGACCAACCAGAAACAGTTCTGCTGCCCAAACAGGGTTGCAACGCATGGTTTCAGACCCTTTATTATAGTTTCAAGGCCAAGGATTTGATGGAGAGAAAAAAAAAAACATATTTTTTAAACTGCTAACACATTGGCATGTTTAAAAAGATTTATATAGAAAAACAAATATGAGATTCTAGCTGCTCAGCTCTCATCAACATGATAATTAAATTAATCTCCTCATGTCAGAGGGAGAGCTTCCTCTGGGACACACTACACAGGGAGTGGAATTACTCAAATATATATACACACGCAGAGTCATGACAGACCAATGGCTCATCAGATATACAACATGGAATCAAAATAAAATCTCACAGCATGTCAGTAAGAGTGAGAAAACAAAGTCTTCTAAATACTGGACTGAGTTTGGAGGGATGAGCAGGAATGAGCTGTACAGAGATAAAAAGAAAAAGACAGCGGTGAAGGTGGAGACTCACTGTCCACCCTCTATTTCTCATGAACATTTTGGCTGTGGTAGAAAGCTGGGGAATGTAGTATATTGTTTTACAATGGTTGGAGGAGAACCAAATGGTGGGATGCACAAAGATGAGAATGGGTCCCCAGAACATTTAGATTTCAAAAATCACTGGCAACATTTTATTGTTGAAACTTTTCATTGTTTTTGTAACATAAGGCAAACATGAAGTTCAGGACTTCCCGAGAAATGTCCCATGGATTACTAATAAAGCCTGCCCCCAACAAGCACTACTGGGAGAAATACTTTCATCTCTCCAGTGACTAATACAAAAACACAAACTAACAAATCCAATCCAAAACAAAAGCTACAGCCTTAGTGCTTATCCTGCCTGAGAATTAGTGGCCAGTACAGAGGAATGATGTATGGAGGATTGGATATACAGGCCTGCAAGCTGCTGAGGCATAGAACCCTTTGGCTATTATGTCCAGTGGGCCCATATAGATTTGACAATTATTAGCCTGTGCACTGGAGGTCCAGTTGCAAATGGATCAGTTGCTGGGATGAACAGAGATGTAGCTTCAGAGTGAGGCCTGTGCCCCGCCTTGGGAGGAAAATGGAAACATCCTGGGGTCACGAAATTACCTGTGACCTTTGACCTAGGTGTTGTGATGTTTGTATGTTTAATTCTGTATGGCTAATTATGTGTCATTAAGATACAGATAAATGCTCAGGGGACTGCATATCTGTCGAGTTGCCTTGAAAGATATGCAACAGTCAGTACAAGGAAACGTGAAAGGATCTGACTGTGGAACAGCTTGATTAAAATGGCAGATAACAGAATAAATAAAAAGGTGTTTATGTGGAGTAAATCATATTGTTCTCCACAGGCAAAAGAGCTCTATTCAGTCTCTGAGGAGGCTGATATGCTATATATGTCAAGAAAAATATGTGCGGTAATATAAACTTATAAAAACAGAAGCTTTCATTCAAGTTCAAAGGAAAATTGTTGGAAAATATCTCGTCAAAGCCAAACTTAAGGACATATATGCATATTAAACAAAAAGTTTGGTCCTGAATCACATGTTACATCTTGTTCATTTAGGAACCAGAAATCTTTAGTTTCACAGTTGAGAACTGGTATTCTTCCTCAGACTCAAAAATATATGTGTGAGCTCAGTGATTAGGGAGAGGTAAAAAGGTGATTCCAATGTTCTTTTATACTGTACATACTATATTGATTTATGATGCCTAAAAAACCCCCAAATATATTCTGTAATAGTTGCAATAGACGACAATTTAGGCTGTTGAAATGTTTTTGTGACTTTACAAAGAAGGCCTAAAGATCTGATGATTCAATTATTTTTCTTTATTTTGTGTAGTTTATGTTTTATGCATAGTTTTATGTAGTTTTACTACTCTGGATCTTACTTAGAATTATATCAGCGTGTAAGATGAGGAGATGGAGAGAGTGATTCCTGTTGGTTTTACTAACACACCAGTCAGAGCTGCCAATCTAAATTTGAGCTTGATTCCTTTATGCTCTTTCTTTTCCCTTCATTTTATTTCTATTGTACTGTTTGAGCTGTGCTGACTAACAAGACCAAGTCCTCCTCACTAACCATCACCATGGATATTCACTATGTAACTATGACCAGGAATGTAAATCGTGCATGGCTGAATAAGGCTGTAACCTCGCCCAGTGATGACTGTTCTGTTTGTCTGAGGTTATCCTACCCAGGAAGACATGATGATAATGATCCTCTCTCTAAGGACTGACTTAGCTTCTGACCCACTGACTCACACACACAATTTGTATCTTGTTGCTATAGAAACAAAATGTTAAAATAATGAGTACATAATGCATCTTCAAATTTTATCCACTATATTTGACATTTCCTGACAAAGGCTTTGCCTTAGTAATCACTTTGGTGAATTTATTTTTTAATATTATTCCACTGGGGGGGCTGTTTCAGAAGACATGCCTGGACAAGAAAACAAGTGTGACGGTACAGGATAACTGACTGATGACTGTGAGCTTAGACACAAACACAAACCATCATCAAAATGTAACTCATTGAGCAACCGATGTTTAACCTTTGCGTCATGACACAAGGTTCACCTTTAACTTTTCTATTCATTACCTAATGTAATGCCTACAAGTACATGTCAGTTTAAAAGAGTCAGCCTTCCTTTTGGGCCCAACTCAGCTCTGAGGATAAACAACAGGAAAGTGGAGCTTTTCTCCAGGGATCAAAATGGACAGCAGTCCCTTTCAGCGGTTTCTCTCTCTCCCTCTCCCTGATCACTCAATGTGTGGGTTAACTTGATTGGAGCTAATACCTCCCAAAGGGTCAGCCTAATCTACTGCAGTTAAAGCCGCAATTTTGGATGAACAGCACAACTACACCACTTCACTTGAGGGCAGTGTTTCTTAAACAATGGGTCAGAATGTTGAAATATGAAATCCTACTTGACAAAAGAACTGACGCATTTTAGGGAATAAACCTACCTATTTTGAATAATGAGCTGTAAAATTTGAACCCTGCTGTCGGCTGAAAACAAGAATTTGGATCAGATTGACACAGCAAAGTGTCTATGGCAAGTAAGCAACAGGAAACACACGCAATACATCAAGCTCCTCACACATGAACGTAAACACATGAGTAGAGACATACACACATAAACGTTCTATCATTTCCCTCATACCAACACACAGATACACACACACCCTCTTACCAAATACCTCCCTGTCATGCCTGCTTCCAACAACACGGCCAATCTGACCGCAAACTAATAGTCCCGGGCTGCTATCTCCAGCACATTTCCTCTGGGAACCACACACACGCACACCAACACAACACTGACGCACATACACACATGAACCAATAACACACACACACACCACCAACGCACAAAGACATACACCCGGGGAGAGAGAGAGAGAGAGAGAGAGAGAGAGAGAGAGAGCGCGACCTTTTCAGTAGAAGCCTGCTCCTGGAGTAAATTACAATTTATTCAAAATGTGAATATTCCTTGTAGGCACTTAAAAAGTCCTCCCCAAATCTAGGGGGCTTTTTACGCCCCTCTCCCTGCTAACCACACTAACCACAGGGATTTCCATCAGCTAGGCTGCATCCTGTACCAAGCAGCCAGATATTTCAACCATCCGCACCACACCACACGCCAGAGCCCAGAAAAACATCAGGGTGGGGACAGTGAGTGTGTTTGTGTGTGTGCGAGATAGATATAAACTGCACTTAATTATAGAGAGAGTGTTTAGTTATACGCATTATCATCCTGCCGTTTTTGGATTGATGTGTCAATCTATGTACCTCTATCTATGTCTCTCTTACATATATATAAAAGAAATAAAATCATAAAAATATCTAAAAATGGGGGCAGGGGGATTGTAAGTGTTTATAAACTTCTTCACCTTGGCTGGCAAATGCTGGGGTGTGAAGGCATGCTGAGCCTGAAAGAGAGAAATTACACTGAGAGGCCTGACATACTCCAGGCCTTAGGAAACATTTTATCACAGTATGTGTGTGTGTGTGTGTGTGTGTGTGTGTGTGTGTTTTCACGTATAGGTATGAATTTGATCAAGTGTTAGACCACAGCGGGCTCTGAAGACGTGACTGCCTCAATCGACCCTTTTAATGCATCTTACGGTTATGACTGACAGCAGAAACAGGGGGGTCCAGAGACTGGAAGGGAGACAGAGAGAAACAGAGGAGCACTGAGAGAGTGTGTGACCTGAGCTGAGGTTCACATTTCACTGCAAAAACACTCTGCTCGAGTGTTCTTTTGAGAGAAGTGACAGATATTCGGAGGTATGTCAACATCTTGGGAAGTGTACACTGGTTAGACCGCTCAGGATCACACACATTAAGCACTCTTCTTTCACAAACGGACACACAAAGGCACACACAGGAGATTGCAGGATTTTAAATATGCCTTTCTGTTTTAGTTCAAGCTGAAACAACAGCAGCCCTGTTCATTTAGGAAGTTCTTTCCTCTCACTCTGACTCCTTTCCCCTCTTTCTGACTATGTCTATGGACTGGCAACAACAGAAGATAGGATTAAAGGATTTAATGTGTGGTAATAAAGCATAGTTGGCAAATCTACTCACCTATACTTTCTTAATTCATTGCTTGTGCATCATAAACAGAGAAAGACAGGGAAGGTGGGAGGGACAGTGAGATACCGAGCAGACACATTTTTGGCTGTGCTGCCACTGTGGAGTTCTCTCAGCCAATCTGTGAGTGTTAAGAGCATGGCTCATCCTTTGCCCTTGCTTCCTTTTTTCCATGTCCTCCCGTTTTCTCAAGTAGGCCTGTACAGTATCCTCCTTGACAACTCCTTGCTACCCTTCTTTTGAATTTCTCATATTTCCCTGTCCGTTCTGCCTTTGTTCCTTCTTCTTCACTCCCCCCATCTCTCTCTTCCCCCATTTTCCTCTATTCAAGATGATTTCATGTCCAGTGGGTTCTCGGGGGAGCTGTAGAGAGTGAGGGGGACAGATAACTTTACAACAGCAAATTAGTAGCTTCGGCTTGTGTGTGTGTGCGTGTGAGTGTGTGCGAGTGTGTGTGCCTGAGGGACAGGTCAGCTGGGACACACATCATACCAGAGCCATGAGGACAGGCTGATGGTCTGCCTTCTTGACAGGCCCCAGGCCTCACAGACGAGACAAGATTGGCCATGAACACCATGGGCGGGGGATGTGTGCTTCAGTGTGTGTGTGTGTGTGTGTGTGTGTGTGTGTGTTGGATAAAGTTGGGTAAAGGTACAAGGTTGGGAAGTAGAGATAGATGAAGCCTGGACAGAATGACGCCACGTACATACTACACTGGCATCAAACCAATTTTTGGATTCTTCTCTCCCAAAAATCATCAGCAAAGCCCTGAAATATATGATCTGATAACTCAGAATTTACTCACCTCCAGCTCACGCTGTAATATGTACAGTCCACGTTCATACTGTCTCTATTACTTACTTTTTCTGTAAAAAGTAGTGCAAAAACTAACAGCTAGTTCTTCCTGCCTGTCAAGATTTCTGATTTTGAGAGTTGGGACTCGGGTTGTTTGTGAATGGAATCTCAAAGTGTGTTGCGTGCTGTTTTGGCAAAATCATTGCCTTTCAGGAACAACAGGAACAAAACTATTGATTTATCATTACATGTCTTTATGCGTGGGGTCACATTTTCAGCATCTGTTAAGATCTGATTTTTTTTTTTATACAACTAATGGTAGTTTGGTGGTTAAGAAAGCAAGAAGGGTAGAATTAAGGGAGGGGACCTCATGACCTCATGTCAACTCATGTCAAAAAATTTTGAGTCAAACCAGAGCTACCAATAGAGCAATGTGACCATGGATGTTATATGGAAGGCAGTAGGTGATTTGAGGGGGGTGAGGGAGGGCACCATCCTTCTTGATAGCATATGACCAAAATGTGTCCCTCTTGTTAATCTGATATCACTTTCCATCTCCCAGGTCCAGTCCAGTCCAGTCCAGTCCAGTCCAGTCCAGTCCAGACTTAGACATATAACCAGTAAATTACTGAGAATGATGTGGCTATTTTGACTGGTGCAACATCTGTAACACTGGTTTAGCAAACTCACAGACCAATTTCATGTGTGCAGTCATCTTATGTGATGCTACTCGGCCAATCAAATCAGTGCATTCTGATAAGCACTATGACTGTGAGACTAGAGTGAAGACCACACAACCCAAGAGAAAACAGTTGAAGAAATGAATGAGTCAGTGAAAAGTAATTTCATATGGTGAGTTCTAAAGAGAGAAAAGTAGAAAGCGAAAAACAGCTTTTAATCAAGAATCGACAAATTCTTCTTGTTCTTGCCACGGGCAGTTGAAACCAGTGTGTCTCATCATATGTTCAGAGACCATTGCGATTATTAAAAGCAGCAATGTGAAGCATCACAACAAGAGAAAGCACAGAGAATCTTTTGACCAAACAGCAAATAAACACAGATGAAAACTGTCTGTCTCCCTTGTAAAAATGAACAAATCACCTACTGATGGAAGGTAACAGTACACACAGAACTGTATGGATCCTAAAGAGAAGGGACCGGAGTGGCCAAAGAACAGACTGCAACAGGCCAGATGCAGAGCAATGCTTCAGGGGTAATCCAAGGCCATGATCCCAAATGAGAGGACAGCACTTACTGGGGCGTGACAGAGATAAAAAGGACACAGTCGCCTTCAAGCCAGAGTCCAAAACAGAACAGGGCAGCCATGCGGAGGCCAGTGGCAGGACAAGCCAGACAAGGGCTAATGAGCTCAGCCAGCATGGTCGTAAACACCAGAACACAGGACCGTGCTAGGGGGATTGAGAAAGGGACAAGGACAGCGTTGGGAAGCTGTGTGCTGTTGTTGGAGAGTGTTGAGAGAAAGGCACAAATGTCCAAGTGAGACCCCAAAACAATGTGGAGGCCAGAGACTTTCCAGGTCTACTGATCTCATCGAGCTGATGGAGGTGAAGCATCAGGAATAAAGAGAATTGGACCGAGGCGGCGCCAGGGGAATATTGTACAGCTATGTTCTCTAAACTGTGGTTTAGGGTGTGTGGCCTGAAATGGGTTTTGGCCTGTGTCTGGTGAGTCCCTACAGTGCATGGCAAGAAAAGACACAGAAATACTATGCACAGCATTAGCATATCCTCAGTATGAGTGAGCTAATTGCACTGTGGGTCCCAAGCTGAAAAGTGTTTACTGATGTACTTGGAGAGGTTACAACACTGAACTATTTGGAGGCGTTGTGAGCTGTTGTTTGACATGATTATTCATAGTTATGAAAATTGAGACTCTCTGTCTCAATGATGAGTGTGGTTAGAGTGATAAAAAGAAAAAGAAGGAGATAATGGGAGAGGCTTAGGGGTTTAGAGATGAGGGAGTTGAGGAGAGGATTTGGTGGTAGGAGATGATGGGTTTATAATCCACAGTTTTTATATAAAATTAGTATAAATACACAATAACAAATGGGCAGCCTGAGAGCGTCAAGTGTTAAGTGCAGGATAGGACCTGAGGTTGGCAATATAACTGACAAATAAACAGGTGGTCAAGGGTTAAGGGGGAGGTCTTGGAGTTGAGGTGCAGAGCAGACTCACAGAAAGAGGAAAGTTGGTAGAGTGGGGAGGTCTGGGGAAAGATGGCTTCTGATGATCAGAGTTGTTTTAGACACTCCGAAGCATCATGGGACTGAAGCAAAACAACAAAGCCACTTAAGGCTCCGTCTAGAAACTGATTTGTTAGAGCTACAAAAACACACTTGCAGAACCATTAAGGAAATACAACCCCTTCTCTTATCAGTGCCACTATTATTATAACCCCGGAATGTAATTAAGAGTGTGTGCTACAATTTGCTGAGGCGGACACATTGGCAGACACTTTATCATCAAGCTCAATAAGTTATCCGAGTGTTTTTGGCAAAGTTGCACTATTCCTTATTTATCTAGTTTCACAAATCATGTTCATCTTGAGAACACATATTTCATATACCACAAACACATGATGGAATAACACATGACAGAACCATCTTGGAATCACATTCCTCATCTCTGATGACATTTGGCCCATTCGGACAATCTTTGTTCCAAAACATCCCTGAAAATACAGAGGTCAGTTTGACTCACTGCTAAAATGAGATGTGGTATTCGCTGTGCTGATATGCCAGATTGCCACTCTCCAAGTGTGTGTGTGTGTGTGTGTGTGTGTGTGTGTGTGTGTGTGTGTGTGTGTGTGAGAAAGCAAGAGTGAGGTAAGAGTACAGATTAACCATGGTTGATGATTAATACAACTTGACTTACTGACTTACTGCGAGCAATTATGGCCATGTCTTTTCTCAAGCTTGACTTTCTCACACTCGCCGTGGAACACATGGGGGTTCCTGAAACATGTGTGCACCAAACACACACACATATGCCACAGATCGCCAGCCCACCCTCCGCTCAACCTCAAAACCACAAAGGGTTAAATATAATCAATCTTCTTTAACAATGCTGTCAGGGCACTGTCTGAGTGCGCTGACAGAAACGCATAGATAGTGGCTGCATGCTGATGACGGTGTGTCTGGTGTGTGTGTGTGTGTACACCTCTGTGAGCCTGTGGACGCAATTCGTATGCTCATGTCAGTGAGTATGGATATGGATTTGTAAACCTGTCTTTATATATTTACCAAAAGTATGAGTGTGCACATGTAGTGCATGTGTATTCAGGTCCAAAATGTTTGAGTGTGTGTGTAAGTTTAGGTAGGAACAATCTATGTTTCTATGCATGTACTGATTGTATTAATACTCTTTTATGTTAGCACTCTTTTCTGTATATGCAAATGTGTGTGCATGTCTGTGTGTGTGCTCCATGTACACGTTTCTGGATATACTGTACTGTGTGTGTGTGTGTGTGTGTGTATGTGTGTGTGTGTGTGTGTGTGTGTGTGTGTGCGCGTGTGCAGGCATATGTGTGTGCCCTGCCCCTGGGCTATGCATGTTTATGTGTGTGTGTGCGTTACCTGTGGGGACTTGTGGGATCTCCAGCTGTATTGGTGGCTGTGGAGGCTGGCCAGCAGCACGTTCTCATCTGTGTCCACCTGGCCAAAGCGCAGCGTCTCGTGGGTATCGTTACAGATCACGTAGTGGCTGTAGACCAGCTCCTCAGCCTCTGGGTTCCCACTCTGAGAGAAAACAGGGAGATGAGGGGTTAAGGGAGAAAGTATTGGTGGATGGATGGATAAAGAGAAGGAGAAAGAAGAGGGGTGACATGAGAAAATGAGCAAATACTTCCAGGTGTGTATGTTTATAGAGGGTGTATAATATATATTATGTGTGCAGTGTGTGTGCAGTGTGTGTGTGTATAAGCACATTTACAGGTGTCAACAATGTATGTATTCTCAAGCTTAAAAATGCACATCTTGGTAGTGCAGCTGTCAGTCAGTAGGAGAAAGAGATGAGTGATATCACCTGTGGGAGCAACACAACCTCAACAGGGGAGTGAATCATATCACAGTCTGACAGCTATCCAAGCTGGAGCAGCTTAGACTAGGCTTTAGGGCCAAATCTACCCCCTGGTCCCACATAAAACCTCCAGGAGGCCTCTCTCCTTACCAAAAACTCAACTCTTTATCTTCCTTCCCAGAGCAACTAAACTTGGTCATTGCTGAGATAAACAGGGTCAGAGATGTCAACTCATTTCAAATGGCAACTCAGTTTGTGTGTGCATGGTTTTCCCTAACATTTTCTCAAAGCTTGGAACATAAGTGGGCCACTAAGTAGGCATTCCTGTTAGTAACAGTCATCAATATATTGTGGTTTGTTAGGAGAAAACAATATGGTGGAGTCTGGCCCACCTACAGCCATGGGTCAATGAGAAAGCCTCAGAAAACTTAAGTCATGCGAGTCGCACAGGGATGCTGTCCACTCATACGTCACCTTGCATGCAAGAGCAAAGAGCTCACTGGCCTGCTATTGAAAACACTGGTCTAACAGGGAGAGGGGAGTGTGTCAAGTCTCCTGCATACAGGAATTCAAGTACACAGTTTCAAAACAGCACATAGTTTGCATGTGAGTTGGACAGTGAGTGCGTGGGTGCAAGTGCATGTGTAAGTTTTACTTGAGCTCCTTCCAGAGGCTCTCAAGCCCTGATGGGATCTCTCCTGCACACCCCTCCCTGACTCCTGACGCATATGACTGTGGTTCAGACAGCTTCTCAATAACTACTCAGCTATCCTAACAAAGACGGACCCCAGCCTGCTGTATACTTTTAAATGGCAGGGGGTTGATGGTTGATGGTTAAAAGAGGCTGGCAGTAAAAGCTCAGAGTTTGACTGCCAAGCACGTTCAGGGTCCTGGGGTTGTTGATGCTATTGAAAACGGATGGGAAAGTTTACACCATTAAAAAGAACACTTGATGATAGATGTGTGTGTGTGAGGGAGAGAGAGGTAGAGAGCAAAATATAGACGGGACAGCTGCGACAGTGGGTTCAAATCCATTTCCAGTTTTATAGTGGAACACTATCTGTGCTCCCTTTCGAATCTGACACTGCGATTTACAAACTTCCTGCTGCCATCTTAAGATGCCATCGCTAAGCCCACTCTTTGATGGTATCGTCTTTCCGCTTCGATTCATGAGGCAACATGATACACACATCAGAAAAGCTTCCTGCGGTAATCATAATCACTCTCTGTCTATCCAGGGACTTAAAGTGGACAAATATTAAGACAAAGATATTTAAACAGTCAACATGTCTTTCTTGTTAAAGAGCACAAGATGACAGCTTCTTCTTCAGCTGCAGTCCTACTAGGAATCAAAGGATCAATTTCACTAATCCACCCAGATACTATTACTTTAGTTTTCACAGAGTCAGATCTGCATGGCAGAGTGGCACATATATAAATGGCAAGGTACAGTAAAATGTCTGGAAAACAGATTGTAAATAATGACACCCATTCAAAAGAAATACTCATGAAACAAGACACTGTAAAGGAGATAGTGAAACCTGTAAAAGGGACATAATGAAACAATGATCAGATCTGAAATCACCTACATATTCTGTGATAGATGACCCCTCGCCCACACATCTGCTACAAACAAGAACCTGATCTCTCTATCACTTTCCTTCCAGTTGCAAAGAAACATGGGGGGAACGGGTGGAAGAAAAAAAAAAATCACAGGAGGAAAATTCCTGTTGTCTCAATTGCACATGTAACTGCCTGTGAACGTTCTGTGAGAAAGCAGAGTGTGTAAATACTACTGGGCTTTTGTGTGGCTTTCCACCAAAGCCACTTCCCTGGGGTTAGGGGCTGGGGGGAGCAAAGATTGAAAGTGGGGCTAGGGACAGAGAATTGAAAATGGAAGCATGGGGGCTGAGGTTAGAGTGGTGGGGGGCTGAGGTTGGGGCCATATGGGGCTATCAAGCAAGGAGAAGAAGCAAATGAAGAAGAAAAAAAGATATTCTATATTCCTTTTTTCCCTTCATGTTTGGAACCAACGAATCCTCGAAAAGTCTAAAAATCCCTACTTTTATCCTACTCTTCTTTTAATTTTACACATAACATAAGCTTAATTCGAGTGGTAAATGGACTGCACTTATATGTAGCTTTCCTACCTTAACTTGTTTTACAATTGGCCTCTGATTTACCCATTGCATGCACGCACACACAAACACACACACACACACACACACACACAACCCTGTTATTCACAGATGATCTGCTCAACTTCCTGAGCCACTGCCAACCTCAATTTTGAGCCATCTACCTGTCGTCAGACCTGTCAGCGAGGACTTGATTGAAGGTTAGAGGAAGAGAAGGTGAGCCTGCTGGCTTGGGAACATGCTGGGTATCATAATCGAAGTAATGCACATTCATATCAATATTAATGACCCATTAGGCCTGTGTACATTTGACTGCCAGAAAGATCTCGGTGATGTTATCATGGGTACAAGAGTAGTCCATGTTACCATGACTACAACTGTACATCATAATGTATTATTGCTGTATGAGAACAAATTACAACCATATACCAAGCAGTATCTTTTAGTTCTATTTATTGCTATGCATCTGGAAATGCTCCAGCTGTTCTGGTTGCGGTGGTCTGGTATGACCATGTCTGGGTTGCGAGGTTTCAATTGTGTGGTAGTTGAGGAATCTTCTCCACGGTTCAATGCTGACCCTACAGGCCACATCACAACAGGCTTGCCTGCCAGCCTTGACACCAGGAAACATGAAAATCACTGAAACAATTACACACGTAAGGATACATCCTTCTGTTGCGGAAGGACAAAGCCTGTTAACATTTCCAACTGCTTCTGATTACGTTTTCAATTAGGATCAAGTTTTTCTATGCATGGACAATGTGTGCATGAGTGTGCCTGGAATGTAAGCCTCTATCAGATCAAAGATACATTTTAGTTTAACTGGGCGGTCCTTTGCATCCAACCTCATAGTGCACCTCACCACCAGACAGACTGCGGTTAATCACACCCATACAAGGTTTTCTCACCACGTACAAGACTTTGTTTCAGTAAAACTCCAAAAAGGGAAGCAATGTTCAATGATATAAGTGTTCACAACTTTCTCCGAGGTGCACCAAATATTTAAGAATACGTTTTTCTAAAAAGTCAGCCTTTTGTACTTGACCTCTCTGTGCCCCTTACTCCAGAACTACCAAGCCCACATGCAGCACATTTGCCTTATAATTATGGTGTGTTTTTTCCCTTGTGTTCAGCAAAGTGGTGAAGGCTGGAGGTAGTTAAAAGGTTCTGTACAAGTTACAAGGCTGCTGCTGTTTAGACCAATCAAGACAATACAGCAGGCTTAATCATTTTACGAATCAATCCCATACCAGTGAACATGTAAATGCAGCCTTCAAGGGTTGTGTTTGACTGTGTAGTTTAAAAGTGGAGAAGGGTATTTTGAGTGCTTTTGTATGTGTGAGCATTGTATGCTTCTATTTTGGGTCTCATGATACTGGGCAAAGATGGCATTTAAAAAAGCCAAACATATCACCCAATCAGTATCAGCCTTGGCAAAAAGCACACGACCAACTAATATCCTAACTAATCGAGCTTGGCATGTTGTGTAAAGCCCACCATGGATACCAATATGTCCAAAACACTCCAGAAAGGCTGCAATATGACCACTCATTACAACACCACCAACGCTTGAAAGCCTTATTTATGGCTAAATTAACCAGCAGAAATAGGGAACATTCATTGGCTTGCCCTACATGATGCAATGATGAAGCCAAGGGTCAATTATGACCGATTATCCAACACAGTCGGCAAGAGCTTTTGATGAGTCAGTGATGCCACTGAGTGAAAACAAAGGTATTAAACTGCTAGCCAGAACAATCATTTTATAGTAGATTTCCTATACAGCATGTTTAAATTTTATTTTCCACAGGTAAAACACCACAGCTGTTCCTAGAAAAACACAAGTTATTATTTCTCTCACCTGGCAGTGAGAGTCTGTATGCATGTAAAATCATGAGAGTACTTCATGTCTCCAGAGGCCAGTATATGAGTCAGCACAGCCACAGCTGAGCTGAGCCGAGCCATGATAGGGCATACAAAGCCAGAGAGGCCAGGGTGCGTGTATATATATATGTGTGTGTGTGTGTGTGTGTGTGTGTGTGTGAGTGTGAGTGTGTGTGTGTGAGTGTGTGTGTGTGTGTGTGCAGAAGACAACTGGGTGGAGGACTAGGGCCAGATGAAGTCTTGGCAGGTGTCACCACTCAAGTTTTACCGTGTTTTCATGGGCATTACTTCACACACACATATCCTGGCTACCAGAGGCAGTGCTGAGAGCTGAGAACCGAGAGATGACGAGGACCATAGGACTAGAAGCCCAAGAACAGACACAGTGTAGCCTCTTAGTCAGAGTTTACAGCAAACCCAAAGGCAGCTCCATCCTGCAAATTTTATTACCACTGGCATACAACCAAACCATTCTCATGAAATCCACTTTGTTGTGAGTTTGTTTAGCTGATACTCCATCTGGGGGAAAAGACCGTCTTTCAGCATATTCTATAAATGCATGCGTTTCCTACATACTTCTCTATGGATTTACTAGCCCCTGGTTTCAAACATAACAGCTATCTGCAAGTGCTAGTGATAAAACAACAGGGCAAATCCCTTGTTACCTTCAATGTGTGAATGTACCCCACTATTTAAATGTACAACTGAAAAAGCCATCCTTAAATACTTTGCAATCCTAGTAATCAGTAAACTATTTTGCTCCTGATATTAGCTGTAAGGAGGGATTTTTTTTTTTTCAAAAAGAGAGAATTACCACCTCGTAGATGTATGCCTCTGTGAAGCAGTCAAGTTACAGTTACAGTTACAGTCTGTCCAGACTGGTATGTAGCCATTTAGGCTGACCCTGCGTCAAAGCTTCAGTCATTCCCATCTTAATCAACATCCAAGTACGTATTTAGAATGCTTAGTTTTTTATTTTGATTTGTTCTTTTACCAGTAAACTGGTGGAGGAAATTGAAAGAAGCCAGCAAGTGTCTGACATAAATGAGGCCAGTGTCCTCAGCGCAGTCATTGACCCTCACTTCAAGCTATTAAACTGGCTGTCTCATAAAGAAAAGGAACATGTGAGACAAAATGCAGGCCGATATCCACGGCCAGCAACTGTAGTGAGGTGCTTGCTTTGCATCTAGTAATGCAGCCCCACCCATGGCAATGTGAGTAATTAACAAGTTACAGAAAAACCCTGCATACAATAGTCCACCTTTCAACTTCTCTTTCCTCTCTATCACTCACTTTCTCAAGCACAGAGTAAGTCTGAGTGGACCCACTGTGTATCGTTGAAGCTTCAGATATTTCCTGGTAATTATCACTGTAGCTTTGAAGCCCAAAAATTCGTATTTGGGACAGCCCTAGTAGCCATGACAGTTGATAATGATTCAAATATTTATGTTGTTGCAAAGAAGCGACAAATTCTAAAACATGAATGCTTCACACACATCTTCGCCCTGGTAAAACAGAAGATCTATACGACCAGCACAGTTTCAAGATGGGCACCCAAGACCACCAAACTAGTATCTGAATTCTACAGCACTTGAGTTATGTCGCTGAGTAATGGGCAGAAATATGTTTTTGCAGAACACTATGATGTCACAATGAAGCTGACCTTTTGGACATAATATGTCATCACTTCATCATTTATCCTATTAGACATTCGTGTAAAATTTTGTCATAATTAGGATATGAATTCTTGAGTTATGGCCAAAAACATGCTTTTGACGTCACAATGACCTTGACCTTTGACCAAATCCTAATCAGAGTCCAAGTGGATGCTTGTGCTTAATTTGAGGAAATTCCCTCAAGCCCTTCTTGTGATATCGTGCTCATGAGAACCAAGATTTGAGGTTAAAGTGACCTTTGACCACCAAAATCCAATCAGTTCACTGTTGAATCCAAGTTCATGTTTTTGCCAAATTTAAAGAAGTTTCTTCAAGGCCCTCTGGTGGTATCATGTTCAGTGGGACAGATGGGCAGAAGTATGGACAACCTGAAAACATAAAGCCTCTTACTGCGGCTGTCGCCAGCATGGAGGCATAAAAGTTCTTCTTCAGCCATCAGGACCCCTAATATGCTGAATTCTTCCAAAACTCTGCAAGCAGTCAGTAATCTATCATCAACAATGTGCCTGGGTTTTATGCGTCAGTTCATGGAACTTGCACTTGTATTCTTTGGAGTGTGATTAGATATAAAGTGCATTTCAAGGTTATTCTCTGTTACCTGTTGCCAGCTGTGCAGAGCGGTGTCCACAGTATGAATGGCATACTGGCTGATATTGAGAAACACCGGGTCCACAAACACATTCACATCCAAAGTGGTGTTCTGGGGGCAGCAGGTGGCCGCAGCCTGGCCCTGAAACACACAAGAAATTTAATCTGAAATTGTTTTCACATTTCTTAACCAGTGCTTTGAATCAAATATCTAGACAGATGTAAAATCGACATGAACAGCTGAGCTCTACCTGCAGTCCACAAGGCTGGAGGAGCTGAAGGTGTGTTAGGTTTCGGTACTCCAGCAGCTTGCAGTCTAGCTGGGACGAAAAGCTGAACTCCTGACACTGACGTGGTCCATTGCTCCACTGGCGCAGGAAGACCCGCGGCTCCCGAGCACCAATAACCATGAACTCCTGCTCCTGAGGTAACTTCCTGTCTGGCAAGAAGGGACGAAGTTGACGAGCTGGAACTGGAGGAGTGAGACACAGCATCCTTGTTAAGAGACTGGACTGTAAGACATATTTGATCAAAACATGGCACACCTATCAGATTGTCTAATGATATTTATTTTTTTTTAATAAAAAAGAATAACGATCTTGCCACCTGGGAATATAAAAAATTACATATATAGTTCCAAAAACAAAAGTAATGCATGTATGAATATTATGAGTAGGGACAATATACAATTTTATCTTGGATCGCGATAAAGAACACAATAAATTGATCATAGTGTATGTAGAGATGACTGGGCACACGGCAATTAAAAGAGACACTGCAAAACCAGGCTTCATACGCACCAACCTCAAAAATGCAAAACATCTTAATTAAATATTGGCATATTTCATATTGAAATATATGATGCCACTTCAAAGAGTTGAAAAGCCTGGCTTCTTTAAGATTGTTTGCTTGTTTTTCACAAAAAAGGATGTTCGCAAAACAAAGTGTGTCCAACGTGTATGGCTATGAAAATATTTTTTCTTGATAAAATGAAAGAAAAAGTGATTCCAGTATGTTTTAGTGCTATTTTAAAAGTTTTAAGTATGTTTTGATGATTATAGTGATAATAACATGAATTGCAGTTATTCTGGCCACCATAATCGTACATGAAATTTTCATACTGTCCTGTGCCTGGTTAAGAGTAATGATTTTTAGAAGGTAGCCATTTATTGCCACAGTTTGATGTTGAATGTAAAGTAGTTAAAGTGAATGACTATTGGCTCTGTAATGTCAGGTAACACTATCCACCAAAAAACATGATGTGTTATGATACGAAAAGAAAATTTGAAGTCACTTTGTCTAATGGCTAGACCACAATCACTCCTGATAAACCCAATACTCTTTAAACTCAGAGGAGACTTGGTGACTGCATATTCTGTTTCCTACCTGTGCCCAGCTGCTCTAGATGGTGGCAGAGGTGAATGTCGAGCTGTGCTAGTTGAATGGACACACCCAAGGAGGGGACAAACCAGGGTGCAAAGCAGGAGTCCACACGGGTGCAGGCTGCCAAAGCAACTGGAGATACTAATTGATCACAGGGCAGCTGGGACCCACACTCACTGTCCGAACTGGAACACACAAAAAATGCAAAGAAATTAAGACCCAGTATTAACTGAAGGCACTCTGTGAATATGAATTACTTCATATGAAAACAATTATGAAGAAAAATTAGTAACACATGACTATGATTCAGCTTTTGACACTTTAAAGGAAAAAAACTAGCACACAGTTATTGATTTTCTATCAAACTTTGTTTTGTAATATCAAAAGCATAGGCACAGCTGCGGAATAATGGCCACAAACATTCTACTCACTAATTAAAATTGTCTGATTCTTATTTGTAGCTAAATGCTTGTGTCTCTTGCCCAGCGAGTTACAAATTGTGTGACATCCTCATCAGAAATCTACAGCGAGACAAACGCTGCAATTATTCAGACACAAGGGAATAAAAAGAGACAACAATATGGAGAGGGCCTCCTTGCTGTCCGAGGCTGTGAGTTTAGGTACGTTATTACTGCCTCAGTTTCCAGGAGAACCTCTCCATGGACATTAATTGCATGTCATGGTTGATGATGTTGAATGGAAGGTAATTGAAGTGAATGACCATTTGCTCTGTAATTTGCTGCTACCATGATCCACCATAAAAACTCCAGCAGGAAACGCTCAAGACCTGAAAAACGCTGGTGCAGCAGAGTGCTCCTTAAAAAGATAAGCATCATATGTTGACAATTTTCATTACTTCCAGTTGGCAGGGCAGCCAAGTTATTTTTCTGGTGGAAACTAAAGTAAGGCAGATGAAACGAGCGAGTAAGGGAAGGGGAATCAATTTTGATCAAAAAAGACAAATAATTTAAACATAAAGGAAATGTAGTGTTTGGACTATGATTGTAATGAAACACAGATGTATATTTTGCTTTACACTGTATCTGGTACTGTAGACTTTTTTCTCTGTTTCTTCTCTTACATGTTTTCTTATTCCTCCCTTTCTGCTCCTCTGGAGCTCTCTAAGCCACACAGAATGTGGGCTTGGCAATTCTCTTCCACTAAAAGTTCTCTAAATCCCAAGAGGAAGTAAAAAGGGGGGAAAGAGAAAAAAGAGAGAGTAAATTAAGATGAGAAAGGAATGAGAAAAGAAGACAGAAAGAAATGAAAAATGGGTGAAGCACAGAAGATGTAACAGGACGCCTGGTGAGACTTGAGAGAGATGAAGAGAGGAAGCCGTGGTAGCGAGAAAAAGGGAGTAAAGGCATGCTCTTTGAGGTGTTACAGAGCTTGACAGGCCCAGACCAATCTATCCCATCCCAACTCAACCCAGCCCAACCCAGACCAGGCCTAGGAACTTATGAGCCAACCCAAAGGGGGCTTTACTACTCTTGCTTCCCGTGAGCTTCCCCTCGATTAGATACACTCAAGGTAAGCAGGAAGGAATCCGGATGGGCCCTGACAGGCACTTGGTGTGCTGGGAAATCTCATTAGGCCGATCTGAACGCCTTCCAAGCCCGCTCCCTGCTCCTGCACACCAGATGTGGGGCGAGGGACACATTTGTAGCTCTTTGTGCTTGGCGGCCTGGGTGCGCTCTCTCTCTGCTTTCCCTTACACTGGACGGCACACTTAGTGTAGGTCCACACACATATCTGTGTAGGCATACACACACACTCTCTCATATACAAGCTTGGGGATGCAGCCATGCATATAAGACATACAGATACCCAAAAGCGCAGAGAAACAGTATAAGGTAAAACACAGATTTCCCCCACCTCTGCTCATCTCCTCCCTCTCCATTATTATTCAGTACTATCCTCCACAGGTCTGAGGCCACCAGCTCCTTCTGCTGGTTGGTGAGGCTGAGGCTGGGCAGCTGCAGCTGGCAGGCACTGCTCTCTGAAAGGCTGAACTCTCGGTACGGAACAAAGGCCTGCTGGAGCTCGTCCCAGTACTCTAGGCTGCATGGTACCTGGAAGGAAAGACACAGAAACACTTTACATGTGCATGGATCCTCTCTACCATTCTTAGAGGCAGCAGCATTGCAGAGAAATTACGGTAGTGTCCTTCAACTATAATTTAAGGTCCCTTAAGGTCAAGCAAGTACCCTGTCCAGACTCTCTGTGGCTGATTTCATCTTTGAAGATCAACATTATGAGAACTGACACAACATCATATATCACAAAAATACTTGTATAAAGCTAAAATGATACAGACCTTGTGGCACTTGTACAACACATGCAAAAAAGTACTAAAAGAAAATGCAAGTCTAAAATGGAGTTTTTTTGCTGTTTATTGTAGCCCTTTTTTAATTTGCTGAGCAAACATAGTCGGAATAATGGACAACATCTCACCCCCTTACTCTTGCTCATGCAAATCCTTGCTAAATATCTGTGGATCAAAAGAACCCTCTCCTCTCTCATATAGAGTCAGAACGCTTCTGAACAAGTTACACACCTCTGCTCACCAGTCACTAAAGGTGGAATTCTATCACCACACCACCTCCTTTCTTCCTGTTTTTTATACAGCCAACTGCTGACAACCATTGAACACAGACTAAGACTGATCACAGATATCTGTTTCTCTCCTGGAGCTTGGAGGAAACCTGAAGGAATGGCTTTCTTGGAGATTTTATGAGGACCCAAAGACACACACTGCTTCTTTGCATCCCTTTGGGTTGCATTATGGGGTTACATTCACTGAATCTAATTTCCTACCGAGACACTAACTGTGATTGTTGCTGTTGTAGAAATGATGCTGTTTTCTGCCAATGGATCTGATATTTCTTTCTTAAGGTGATGGCTTTGCTCCATCGGATGACAACATTTCTCTTGTTTTTAAATCCCCCACTTAGTCTTCTCTACACACCAGTGGCGTCTTACTATTGTATCCCTCAGTTATTCATCACTTTAACCTGAGGCACCAGTCCAGATAAATGGACTATTATAACCTCCTCAGTGTAACCCTGATTACTCATCAGCACTAGGATTAGTGTAAGGCTTTGTTATTGCACAACAGGTATTACTCCGGGCCTGTGGATCCCCAAGTTACACATAAAGTATTAAGCAACTCCAGTGGTCTGCTAATCATCAAGCATTGATAGTTTACCAACCCTTTCAAGACACGGTGAACCCTTGCCTTAGAGAAGGAAAGAGCAAGTGATTTGTTTAAGGTGTCTGTATTACAACCTTGAATTTTACTCACCTCCAAACCAATTTTTAATTTCTCATCTAGTCGGAAAAAAATACAACTCTCTGACAGCAGACCACCAACACAGCAATGTGACAACTCATCTCCATAAAAACACTGCATGACCACAGCATAGTTAAACACCAAGCAACTGTATGCTACATGACAGCCATTAGCATTGAAGTCCTGGAGCTGTTTCTCACACTGAATAACAATCAGCTTATGTGAGTGTTCACACATTATGTGATGACTGGTAGGGCTCCATGCACTCCTCTCATATTCTGCCAAAATTAGCATAAATGTGTCTGGTGCTCCTGTGTGAACTAAACCAGGTTCTCAGGTTCCCTCGACCACCTGCACCACTCAGCTACTGATGGATCAGTGGTGGCAGGGAGCTCTTAGCAGCACACCTGAAGGGTGCCAGGCAGTGAGACATGAGTGTGCACGTGTGTATGTGTGTGTATATGGGTGAGCGGGGTCATTTGTCTGTGCACATGTGTCTGTGACAATCCAATTGTTTACCGGAGGCACAGAGCTCCTTGGACACTTACCAAACCCATGGAACTGTCAACAAGTTGGTGTGTGTGGGTGTGTGAAAAGCTTTGTGTTCACAAATTGTGTGTGTTATGTGTCCGTGCATTTGGGGCTGTACTGTTAGGGGGGAATGCATGAGGTAACCGTAGCTTACATCATGTATGAAATGCCACACAGGTTTTCCTGGAATCAACTTCTCATAATTGTACCTGACAGAGTGGTGCACCCGCAACCCCAACACTGAGCCACCGGAGCGGAAACTCACTGAATCTCCGCAGAGAATTCCCAGAACTGCGTTGCTAAAACACAGAGGGTGTTTTTTTCTTCACCTGTGATATTCTATACACATGACGGCATACAGAAATGAATATGTGAGGTGCATATATGGTACAGTGGAACACATTTGCATGGTTGAATTTGCGTCATGTTCCTTCTGACTTGTAGCCCTGGCCTTGGAGGAGAGCGGAGATGAAATCGATAACAAGCAAGAAAGACTATTGTAGGGATGATGAAAAAAAAAACCTGAATTAAATGTTTTAGCTATGCTGAGTTGGACGTCTGGCAATGGCTTTTGGGAAGAGAAGGCACCTGTGTATATGTCAAATGGATTGTGTATATGGGTCCAAGAGGAAGACCATGTATAATTGTACATATGAAAGACAATATGCGTGTATACATACTGCCGTATACACAGGTGTGCGTATGCATGTGAGTGCATGATACAGTCTGGGCAGTGTCAGTTTTCTGCTTGATTGTGTGTGTACCTTATCTGATAAACAACATGTAACCCTGAATAGCTGACATTCCCTTGGCTGGAGAGGTCCAATCTGTGTTTTCCTCAAGCGCAAGACAAAGTAGGCCTGGCAGCTACACCTCAGGGCAAAATATCAGCCAAAGGGTTATCTTAAATGTTATCTTAATTTTTGAGACAAGGTTCCATTTTGGAGGTGATTCAAATGCCTGGAAAGCTATGTTTCAAGTAGTTTCAATATCCAAAACTATTTACAAATATATTTAAATCCAGGACTGTTGGCAGCATTGTGTATAGACAGATCTGATTTCCATCCTTGTCACCCAGCCCTGTTTCTGCCAAACCGCAAAACACTATTCAGCATGGAGTTACTTTTCTGGGACCGAATGACCAATCACAGTCTTTCAAAAGCTTAACTAAAGGCAGGCAAACTAAAGCAAATACACAACATATAGAAAAGACTTAAATTTCCATGATCAACCCAGGTGTGATCAGTGCTAAAGTTTAAATATGTCTGCAACTGAAGACTCCCCGAGCTCCCTCTGAGGCTGTGGCTGCTGACATCCACAGCCTTGTCTGCCATTACTTTTATTAACAATATCAACACTGCTATTAGGTCTTCTGTTATTTCACTGATGCCTATATGTCTAAAAATTCCACTGCTAGCTACCTCTTATCAGCCAGCAGGCAAATTGAATTGACATCAGCTTGAGCAAATGTTTACTCAGGAGATGTAATGAAAATTGTTCTGAAAATGACTCCCGCTATGCTGTCTCAGGTGGGCTAATACAGGTTAACATTAATCAGTGTGGAAAATCAGGAATAAGCCCATGCTGAGATCTTCATGCTCAACTTTTTTTGTTTTCTCTCTTTAATGCCAAACTTTTAAAAAGGGGGACTGAAGTTTTGGTGGATGAGGTGTAAAAACTCCAGATCAAATTAACCACATGGACAGTCTTTTATTTTTATAGTGCATTAGCTGTGACTAATGCAGGTCTGCTTGAGCACTGTCCCACTAAAATAATAGTTATCTTGGCTAAAATACACTCTTGCTCTTTCTGGTTCAATGGATCACTCTGAAGTGAAATACCCTCTGACTCCCCTCAGATTCTAACTCTCTACAAAAGGTTGCATTTTTTGACTAATTGGGAAAAAATGTACATGAATAAAAAGGGGCGCGCCATGGATGTGAAGCTAATGGTGGACCTGTGTTTCTCATAATAACAACAATGACAGAAACAACAGCTGCAGTTGTGGTTATGGTTGAAGGTTGCTGGTTCATCTCAGGCCATGCAGTTTTTATGATATGGGTCGCAGGCCAGCAGGGCCATGATGGCAGTGCAGAGCCCTGCTGAGACATGAAAAGCAATCCCACAGTGCCATGCACGAAAGCAACAGCAGGGGAGCAGATGGTGTGATGTTTGCTCAGAGCGATTTTGGGCAGCTGCCCAAACAGCGAGTGGATGATCAAATTTATACATTTGCATACTGGGAAAAACTTGTATTGGTAAAAGGCAAATGTGAATGTCTGAGAACAGAGTGTGTTACTTGTGTTTGACTATATGCTGAGACTGAACTGGAACACACTATCTCCTCCTCCTGCTCCCCTGAGCTGGGGTCAGGCTGAATCATAGCTCCTGTGTTTACTCCCTGTTTCTCAGGCTTCAGAACCCCACAGAGAGGCAGAAGGAGAAGACGAACGAGAGGGATGGAAAAAAAGCAGTAAGGACACCTGCTTATGATTCAGAAAACTGGACCACACGGCAGGGAGAAGGTGAGAATGAGTCACCTTCCTCTCTCCTTCTATCCCTTCATCACTTGGGCCCTCTACAGGTGGGAACCCGCGGATGCTCCGTCAGGGATCTGTCGTTTTTAAGCTGCCCCCCAATCACTCTGACATCGTTCCCCTTCTACTGTGTGTAAAAACAGCGCAGGCAGCAATTTGACTTTGAGTAATGGAAGAAGGTTTGAATTCCCCCTCCGAGATACTGGAACCAGTTGGGAAACCACAACTATTTAAATGCAGGAAATCTTGATTTTATAAAATGTTAATATGATCTACTCTGGGGACAAGCGAGCAGCATGGCTCAGAGAAGGAGCCCCCCCGACCCCACCTTCATCTGTTCAGCAGGGTGGAGACAGGGAGCAAAGAAGGGGGGGGGAGTGACAAAAGTAGGGAAAAGAGAGAGAAGAGGAGGAGGAATAGAAAGAGGAGATGGAGAAAATATGGAGAAGAGCCATTTCTGTTTTGTTCACCACATGCAATTCTTTTCACAATCCACCTGCTGGTAAACAGCCCTAAATTAGAAAAACATTACTGCCTAAATGATAGAAAGGAATGGCAGGACAGCTCAGTGCTAAACATCACTCTCCCTCTTACTCCTTATTTCTTTTTCTTTCCCTATGCCTCTCACTTTCCATTTCTCAAAATCTATCAGCCTCCATCTCCGTGTGGCCACATGGTAATTTTAGAGGCCTGAGAAATTATGACTGCCTTCTTTCTCTTTCCTGCTCTCTCTCCTTCTCTCTCTCTCTCTCTCTACATGTAAATTAAATGAAATTCCTTTGGAGCTGAAACTGAGCCATTACTGATTTTTTGATTTTAATAGCTGCATTTCCGTTCTCTGTTGCTGGACTTTCTTTTTGGTATTTTGAGAAATAAAAAAAAAAAACTGAGAGACTTTGAAGTTTTGTAGAAAGTTAAGAATAATTATTGTTTGCTAGAGGCTGAAATCAATTAAATCTGGGTTCACAACGATTTTGGCTGATGACCGAGAGTTCCTGTTAAAATAACCCCCATGAACCCGAACCTTCGCCTCACACACGACTGGCATGTGAGTGTTTGGACAAAAATATGAGGTAAGACTGACTGTTTAAAATATCAGTAAACTGATCCAATTTCTTATAATTACTTTACAATCACTCCTTTAAAAATGTCCATGATACACGATACTGTTTTTAGCGGTGTTGACAAAATGCTTCACAGTAGCTTTCAACAATGCATTTAAACCAGTTTAGCAAATCCACATTGTAAGTGATGTTTTTCATTAATGTTACCAACAATACGGTTGTTAACATGCTCACTGCTATAGCTATCCAAGGGTCCTATTACAAACATTTCTGCCAGTGTGCCTCCAAGGGGTGGTTGGGGGGCCAATGGCCACCCTGATACAATTTCTTGTCCCCCCTGCTACAAGGCCTGGCCCGAGCATTTACATGTCACAGAAACACAAGCAGCAGTATGAGGACACTTACTCTTTTCACACAGTTTTTTTATGAGTGCAAGGTGCATTTGCCCTTAAAATGCTAACTGATTCTGCCCAACTGTATAGACAATCTTCTTAGCTGTCAATAACAATACTGTAGCTCGCATTTAAATTCTTAGCATTTATTGCTTTCCTCTACAGACAGAGCATCTCACCCGACTACATCTTATCCCCACATGAAGAGGTTTCAGTTATGCTCAGAGCCTCCTCTTTTCACCACTTCCCCTGTGGTAGTCTCATCACCTGATTCCTTTTAACAGACTTGTCAGAAGAGACGGGACCATGCCAGATGACATGAGGAGTGGTGCAGAAGATGTGGAAACCACATGTTCATCATCCACTGGTTCCACAACTCCTGCTTTGTAATACACACTCACACAAATATGTCTGCAGTCGTAGGCATCCATATTTATGCACAAACACAGATAGCAGTGGAGATGCAGAAATAAATGCAGGCACCCAACTACTCCCCCCTGTCATTTGATACACCACTGTCTTGTCCAAGTGTACGACAGATTCTAAATACATGTGAATCATGTGAACATGACACGCTGGAATATGCCTGCCAGCTTGTTGTATCTCCTGTCAGTTCAACTCGTCAGCTGGTAAAGAATCATCTCCCTTGAACTAGAGAAAGTGTGTTTTTCCACACAGAGGCTCTTGTAAGCTTCGCAGACAACACCACCTCCATCTGTGGCCATCTATCTCCATCCTTCTTGACCCTCCTCTCACTCCATCACTGTTCATCTCTCTCATTCCACTCTTCCTCTCTGTCAGTCTACTCCCATTAACCACCCTCTTTCTATTCTAACTCTGTCTATCATTGCCTCTTCCTCTAATCCTCCCTCCTCCACACACATCAGCTCCATCCCTTCTGTTCTGTAACTCAATACGTGGCCAATCAGCTAGAGGCTTTAGAGTTTTGCTCATTACGGACTTTACAGCTGTGGGGCCTCGCTGGGAAGCCAAACATCTGCAGCACCTTCCAATATCTTGTCTCCCGGGTCCACATAAACAGACAGAGGAAAACATCTGTATTGTAGGTGAATGATTGTGGGAGTCCAGGAAAGAATCTGAGCGATAAGGGGAGGATATGGGCAGATGAGAAACTTCTGCTACAGATGGAGAAAAGAAGCAGAAAGTAAAGGAAGAGGAAAGGTAACCTAACCCCAATGCTTGAAAGTGTAATTAAAAAGTCCTTATAAATAGGCTGCAAATGTAATAAAAATTGCTACCATCATTAATTTCAGGATAATGCAATAACATGAAGTTAGAAGATTAACTCCTGATAAATACTATATTTAATGAGAAATGTTTAAAAAACAATATTTTAACAGCTAAATTATTATACCATTTATAAAGTAATTACTACTTACTTACTTACCAGCTATTCTAATAATGTAATGTAAGATCCATATCTACAAATTTATTCCAACGTCTTATTTTATTACATTTTTAGTAATCCTTGCATTACATAGCAGTTGTTTCATTATCAGCTTCTGAGGGCTGCTTCTCAGCGACTTTTGAAGACCTTTAGCTACATAAAATTAAATTTAAAACCACAGAAATTAAACTAATGTCTAACAAAACATAGCTAATACAAGCTGGGAAACTTTATATGAGTAGGAAAAGAACTTTCAGGAACGTGACTGGAATAAGCTTAGCTAAGAGGATGACAAAAACATGTTTTGCCTATTGTATTACCAGAAATTCCTTTCCTAATTGCAAGGCCAAAAAAATAAGACTGCAGTTAAAACAGTGTCAGGAAATTTTACCTAAAAATAGCATATTTCTGCTCCAGGAAAAAAGAGAGATTACAGAGGAGGATCAGAAGGATGTGATTTGGGACCCGGCTTGCCTTCCAGGATGATAAGCTGGAAAGTGAGGTGGGGGATAGAGAGGTAGAGGATGAGTGATAGAAGGAAAAGTGGGATGTCCTGTCCCCTACTGAGGCCCTGTAGACTCAGTAGCTGCTACAGCTTGCCAAATTATAACCTCATCTGGGGTTGGAGACACCTGGCTATTCACACCAGAGCATGCAAGATGACTTCCACAGCTGTCTGACCATGTATTACATGTTTGGAGGGACAGCAGGGGTCTCTGTCATTCAATAACACATAGAGTATGGAAGTTCTCATGACTCATGTCATGGGAATTATAATGGCCCCCAGTCCAAATCTAAGACAGTTTATTTCTCTTTCAATGCAGGTGATGTTAAGCAGGGAGCAGTGAGAGACATGAGTGGATTCACTTCTCAGTGTATGCCTCGTTCGCCTTCCTTTTAGTAGCCCGGACTCTAGAAGACCACAACATATCCTGAATCAAGTAATGATTAAAACATTTGGTTGCTTAACACATTACCTCTCCTTGCTTCCAAATGTATTCACAATATGCTGTGTGTTTATGTTTGAGAAGGGTTTTCAGAATAACAGTAGACATGGAGGAGTGTAATGCGAAGAGAGAGCACCTGTAAGTCTGTTTGAAATGTTTTGGGAGAATACATTTGTTCTAATCAAGAGATACATGTATGTGTGTCTGTCTCTAACCTGCAGGGCGTCCCCCAGGTCGGCAGTGCTGATCTCAGGGTCCTCTGTGGTGTTGAAAGGGACAGGCGTTATCCTGACAAAGGTAAGGACGCGGGGTTCAGGGTACCTCCACAGCATCACCCCCGGGCTGTCCTCCGTCTCGCTGTAGAACACCACCTCATGGGGTCCTGGCAGTTTCTGGGAGGCTGCCAGAAAAGACGAATAAAGATAATAATATCAGAATAACTTCACTTTAATCTGTCAGTGAACTAAAAATGTTTACAATGTACTATACATAAGGCATAAAAGACATCAAAAAGAGGGAAAACGTGGTGAGGGGCGAAGAGAATAAGAAAATGAGGAGAAGAGAAGAGTTGAAACAAGGAAAAAAGATGATGTGACTGGAACGCAGAGAATAAACAGGAAGGAATCCATATACTTTATATTTTAAGATACAGCAGATTACTAATTTACTGTACTACACTCCTCCAGTATAAATAAGTACTACACAAGATTTTAGAACGAAAAGCCTGTTTCAAGGCTTAACTGACCTGCTTGAACATTTACAGATGCTTGAGGAAGAAAGAAACACACAGAGGTTAGAATATCGTGATCGAAGTTCTGATGTGTTCTCATGTGGGATGTACATTTTCGCATTATGAAATTTATTGAATGTGGCAATAAAAAACAACAACAACAACCTAACTTTGACTTGCGAACATCTTTGGTGCTGTGATGTTATTTCTACTATGGAATCTGAACCCTCCAAAACAATATTTCCAAAAAGAGCACTGTCGATGTTTCCACGCTTTCAGATTGTTTACATGCGTAAGAAGCCGTATATAAACAACGTGGCTGGGTAAACATTTTTGCTGTTGAGTAAACAGCCATTGATTGAACCATGCCAAGCACCTGCAAAAGCTGGATAACACTGGATCTAAACTTCTGAGTGGTGTTTGACTTAAGTCGTGGCTGCTGTTTGGGATTCAAGTCCTTTGGAAAAATGTTTATTTGAAAAAAACAGTCAAGCAGAGAACTGCTGCTTTGTTTGGCCCCTGGGGGTACAAACACTGAGAGTCTCTTTCCAGAAAACACATTTCAAGGGGCAGCGAAATCTGTCTGTGGCTAATTTTTCCCTTTTTGTGAAGCAGCGAGCTGCCCACTTGAAGGTGGACAGTGTATTGTTCTTGTGCAAAAAGGGTGGATAAAAGAAAAAACAGACACTTTTATGGTTTTGCTTTCTTTCCAGTTAGCTTGAACTTAGAGAAAGTGAGAAACAGGGACAGAGACTCCCTCCACCCTCCCTTCAATCCATCTTTCATCTCCTCCTCTGTCCATCCATCCCATCTGTCCCTGTGTCAGGCCCCTAGGGGCCACTCGCTGTGCTCTGCACTCCGGAGCCTGGTTTTCTCTGGCTGTTGACAACATGTTGCCGACAGATTTTGCTCTCTTCTCTAGTTCACTACTGTACGTTCTCCTGCTTCAGCCAGCATATTAAATGCATCAAAGACCAGTGGAACAGTGCAACAAACAAAGACTCAACCACAGCTGACAGAGTGGACGGCTGGTCTACAGCCAGAGAGAAGTTTGATCCTCTGTGTATAATGTTCTTGTGTGTATCTGCGTGTGTGCACAGAGAGGACAGCACACACAAAGCACAAAGAGAGGGAATAAACAGCATGTTACTCAGAGTGGAACCAGGCAGACATGTCCGATGAAACTTTTTTCCACAGACAGCTTTGATCTGACTTTGATTTAAGACAATGTGTATCTTAAGTGACATCTCACTTTGGCACAAAGGTTCCTTTTTTTTGTTAGTACCAACTCAGTTACATGACTTTATGAATAACTGACCATGGTTACTCTTCATCCTGTGGATTCAGGGACCAGTGCTTACCCTGGTTGCAACCATTTTGAGAACCTTATCAAGAAAAAGCAGGAATAATGTATGTCCAGGTAAATATTTAAATATATTTCACTCCAAGTCTTGGACAACTCTTTTTGTCTGTTTGCGACTACCGCTTTGAATGCATGCTGATAAAGCAAACAGCCGTCAGGCAGTTTGGGGCACTGCTGAACATCTAGTTAGGTGCTGTTCTGAGAAATGAAAAGTTCCACAAAGCAATCATGTCAAGTGAAATGGGATTTAGAGTATAGTAACCAGCACTTTACCTAGATTTAAGCCTGGCTACACCATCAGCCCCTTGTCATCTTTGTATGAGATCAGCATGCACTATGTAAACATTCACCTGAGTCCTGAATGTATTGAAAATGTCCTGTACGCAGATCATCGGAGCTGTGCTCTGTCCGAGGAGAGGGAGAGCCCGGAGAGGGAGGTGGCTGGATGTGGCAGGTCTTTCCCTTGGAATAGCTATCAGCTGAATCTGATACTTTCTGGAGGTTTAGGTAGACCTGTAGGTGCTCCTCCACCAGCTTCAGGCAGATCAGATGTTCCTGGCCCCAGAAGACCTGTCAAGACAGAAGCACAGACGGTAAGGTGGTTGGCAGAGAACATTAATTAAAGAGTGCGGGATGGGGAAAAAGAGGAGACAGAGGCCAACAGGGATGAGAGGGTAGAGAGATTGAAAGAAAAAGAGTGACATAGACAAAGTAAGTAAAAAAGAGAAAAAAAAACAGTGTGATAAGGGAAATGCTAGACAGTGACACCGACTCACAGCTGATGCATAAATACGTAGGTTGAGAATTATTTAACATTCTTTTCCAAAACAGGAAGAGAAGCAGTCAGGGTTACCCTCGTCATCACCCCTTCATATCCTTTCTAACATTACCCAACACAACCTCACATCCTCCTTACTTACCCGCGGCATTCCCCTTCCCGTGCTCCATCAAAGCGAGTCTGCCTGGGGTTTGGACTATGGACCAGGAATCTCTGAGTCAAAAACTCTTCACACATGGAGCTGCCTGCCTGCTTGCCCGCTACTCACTAGCTTGCAAGGGTGGGTTATGACTAAACTCTAAAAACAGGAAAATTTGGGGATTTTTTTCCCAGGTTTTTGGAAAGAGAGCACGAGAAGAAGGAATCGGAAGGAATTCCGGTGGTTTTTGTACAGCACTTGATTAAAACACCACAAATGCCAATATTTACAGTGGGAAATGTATGATTACGTATTAAGTGTTGAGTTACGAGTCATGTTTCTGTTAATGGGCACGCAATAAAAGCATTAAGGGAACCATTGAAAAGGGGGGAGGGGTAGGGGGTTCCCCCTGAAGAAGTAATGTGGAATAATACATTAGTAATAATGCGCTCAGTTAGTCACATTGAAAAGGGACTTTTCGGTGTGGACATTATGTAACTTCTGACAGGAAAAAAGGCACACATAAGATATAACCCCCCCCTAAAAATAGCCTAATATTCCACCATTTAAGCAACAGATGTGACTCAAATCTACGGTGGAATTACAGCATGCAGTTCCTACTGTCATCACTTCAGCTGCAAAGAGGACAGAAGCAGAGTTAAAGAGGAGTGTGATGAGCTGTGCCTGTGGGTGTCAGCTTATGAATACTGTAAGGATTAATTTGGAAACCAAAGGCACTTAAGCTGAGGTGACGTTTAAATGGGCAGCAACCGCCTTGTATTTGGAGGCTGGTCTTTAACTGAAAGAGCCTGGCTGAGGCCCTCGGGTTTCAGTGTCCTTGAGCAAGACACTGAATTCTAACCAGGTGTAGAGGTGCTGATCTGACCCTGACCTCTACAAACTGTGCCTGTGCTGGATGATAAACTTTGTGACTGAGGATGCTGAATTGATGTCATGGGTATTCAAACCTGCAGCAGGCCTCCCTTCAGGTCCAGCAGCAGTTTAGGGGGGCCAGGCTCATGTCCAGGGCTACCGCTGTGCCGACACCACCGAGCCTCCAGGGAGGTACTGCAGGAGAACGGCCCCAGCAGGAGGCGGTTCCGGTCCTTTAGCCCTGTTCTCACCAACACATCTTGCAGCTCCAGCTGCATAGACGCAGCCTGAACTGCATCTAGGAAGACAGAAGGAGTAGCAATGAATGGCATGAGGAGCACAGGGTGGAACTACAGAGGGAAAACATATGTCAAAAAAAATTTGGACTATGATGAGGAAAAATCTCTTGTCAGCGATACACTATGTTCTAAGTGGTTTGTGGATAAAGTAGAAGCAGTTACTAATTTATTGATTACACATTGGAAAAAAAAGAGGAGAGAGGGTTCAAATAAATGGGAAAATGCCTACAATAAATACTAGTTTCAAAGTGAAATATTGATATCTTTAATTATATATAAAAAATAACACAGTTCATTGATACAAGTGCAACAAAGCCAGATGAAACTGAAACACATAAACAATTCAACCTCAAAATTCAGTTGCACAAATGCAGGCCTGTGTGTTTTCACTGACTTCAACTACAACAGTCTACCTTTATGCCATATCAAAGTAGCAAAACATACATTACAATTACACAAACCACATCAACGGCTTTCAAACTATTGAATTTTTAGAACGTTATTAACACTTGGCTTTGAAAAAGAAGAGCATGATTTGTCATCGTGTCATCTAACAACTATGTGCAGGACCCTGCCTTTGCTTTCATGCTTCTGAAACAATGGTCTGATGACTAATATAGCTTACCAAGTTTACTCATTTTAAGTGGACTACGCACTAAAGTAAGTGATTAATTAGACCAGGTATGAGTTGTCACAGTCATGTGAATATCCAATATTTGGGTCTGTGGCTAAAATGTACAACCATCAGTTAATAATAAGCGCAGATGTGACCCCTGTGCGTCTCTCTAAACAGAGGTGTTCTGGGTTCATGGTTACACCAATTTGAACCTGAACAGATTCAAGTTCAAACTCAGTGTTTCTGTGATTAGGTAAACTGAAGGTTTTAGCAGACATGATGACAGTGAGAAAATCCTGATGGGATCCAGAAAGAGGAGCCAAACACCCACTCATCCTGAAGGAACCAAAAGTAGCAAAAGCCCCAACGTAATAAGGACAGCATTCTCTGTCCTTTCCATTAAAACAGAGATGTGTCACTGTGGTCCCACGCTGTCCTGAACTTGGTCTTTTGGTCCCATAAATCAGTGGACTGAAACCCCCTCTACTTGTCGCTGACATGGGAGGGCTGATCTGGTCAGTTAAAGCTACAGCAGCAGCAGCCCATTTGGAAACCTCAACCCTAGATGACTAATAATGCCCTGAGAAGTAGCTCTTTAAAAATGCCTTTTAACTCTCGAAATTCTCACTCCAGTCTGGCTGTAAGTCTGGGAAAGTAAAAGAATGGAGCGACACACCTGTTTCAGTCCCTAATTTAAAGTTATATGATTTAATTGTTTGACCTTTAAAACAGTTCTGAATAAAGAGTGACATTTTGATACATACGTTTGATTGTTAAATTGAAAACAGCTGTTTTTGTAAACCATGTAGCAAGCAGAGGCACCTCTTCAATGCAACTAGGGGTAACGATCTGTAAAGTGATACACATATATTACATCATATGACATCAGTGAAAACTAGCAGTCAACATATATGGTTAAAAAATGGCTTATTCTTTAACAACTCTACCTACAATATAATTTGCATTTATCTCTTAAGTATTGTTCTGTTATTTCCTGTGGATAAAAACCTCACATCCCAGTTTCACAAATATGATATTTCCATGTAGTGCTCTTATATATATAAAAAGTTCCCTATTTAGTTAGTTGCCCTTTAAGGAACAACTTTTACAACAGTGTGTTTGGGGTTCACTTGGGGTAAATCAGGATAGATGGAAGAGATGGAACAGCATATGAAGGGAGTGGGGGAGGAGGTGATAAATGAGGAGACAAATAGAGACATAGAGAGAGTGAGAGAGACACAGAACCGGAGGATGTGAGAGTGAGGGCTATGATTTGATGAAGATATGACACATAAGCGTCCTCACATCTTTCCAGGCTCTGTAAACTGACTAAGGAACATCTTATTCAACATTAGAGTGCTATAACACAACAGGGGGGGTTCCAATGAACGAGGGCTTCTCTTGAATAAATCATTCTGAAGGGAAATATTATACTGGGATGAGTCATTTCTCTCAGGAAAGACACTGTTGATACAAGTTGGCGGTTTACCTGCTAATATCTTCTGCTATTGTGGCGCAGAGAGAGCTGTTAGAGATTACTTACTTAACTGTGGACATCGGGTTTATTTTCATGGCGAGGATTTATTAGACAGCACAAGGGAACTCCCAAACTGGCTTGTTAAAATGGAGGATCTTTCATTCACACACGTATAAACGGAGACACAAGCACATGTGCATTAAATGCAGACAAAGACAGACTCATAGAGAAAAATAAAGCTAAATGTCTGCATACAGACATGTGTAAACTCATATGCACAATCATGCACACCCAGGTGAACAAGTGGAAACAAATACACCCACATACACATTTGCACACACACAATGTGTATCAAAGCATTCTCTCCTGTCTCACCATGCGTCATTTACAGCCCGGCTGACCACAGCATCCTGGTGCTGAAGCCAGCAGCAGCAGCCAGCACTCTTAATAATCACCCTAATTGGGAGTGGTTTTAATGAGGGGGGATCCCTTTCTTTCTTCATCTCTAACTCCATTCTTCCATCAAGGCTGGACAACAGTCAGAGGCACATTTCTCCACGCTCTCTCGCCATCCCTGCTCTTGCCCTGTATGACCATAGCACTGCTATTTAGATTTGTTTCCAGAGATGTGTCAGCACACAGCCCAGAGACATTACACTGCTCAGCTGTGAAGTACTGCCATAAGAAGGGAGGAGCGCAGGGAATGTTCGGGGGAAAAAAAGAGCTGGGAAAGTGTTGCAGGATGAGCCAGGCGGTACCTGTGTTTCTGTGTTCGTTTAAATAGAGTATGTAACATCTTTGCAGGTGATGGGTGAAGCCATAAAAAAGAAGGGAAGGAGGAGAAAAGACTGAGAGAAAGAAAAAGAGCATGAAGATGCTTTATGATAGGAAGAAAATAAAGGAGCGGCAGCAACCTTTTTGGGGAGTGTTGACCTTAAGACACATAGTTGCAGTAAGAGAGATGATACATACTGGATGCCAGTGGACACAACAACAAACACAGATGCAGACAGACACACATGACTGAGGAAAGACCTTTTTACAGACACTAGAAAGAATAACATCGCATAGGGATGAACAAAAATATTGTTAACTGTTAACTAAGACATACATATATACTTAGACACACATGCGCACACACACGTACGCAGACACTGGAGTAAACGGACAGCTGTTGTTTTGTGGGCATTTGAGGGGGGTGTACTTTATGTGTTTGGGGTTTATGTAACTGGCTCAGATGGCGCTAAATGAAATAGATCCTGGCATATAAAACACACACACACACACACACACACACACACACACACACACAGTTATACTTCAACTGTTTGTGTTCACATTTCCACAAGACCATTTTACAGTACCCTCTACACAAATGACACACACTCTACTCTCATAAACAGACTGTGACACAGCACCAACTAGAGGCTGATACACTGAACACGCACACGCACACACAAATAGGAAAGTAATGTGCAAATGTAAAAAATATTTTTTTATAATTTAGCAAAACTACCACACAGTGATACAGATGTACACAGACCTTGTATGTGATAAGTTAGAGGAGGTTAAAAGTATAATCCAGGGGGTGGCCATTGGGGAGTAACTACTTACATTTAACAGCCATACATAAATTACAAATAATAAATGTGACTTTTATCTGTTAGAGTTACGAGAAAAAAATATGTAGCTAAATTACAGTCACTTATCAAAATGTCAGTAATTAGAAAGGGGAAATATCTAAATATATCATTTTCAATTCATATTGAACTATACAGCATTCATTTTGTTGCTTTGCTTTATGTTGTGCAGGAATGCTTTTTGGTATAATTCTGGACAATTTCTAATGGTTCTCTTGTTTGAATATGTACTGCCTCTCTTCTGCCAATCAAACCTATGCACACTTTTCAAAGTCTGTCATGCCTGTGAGCAGCCACTGTTTCTTTTTAAATAACCCCATCATCATTTGTTATATTTTAGGTAAATATCCACACACGAGGTCATCTATATCTACAAAGTGGTGTTTAAAATGTTGGAGTGCTCTGCTTATTTCACAACCTTTTCGTTTGATGTATCTAAAGCACAGAGAGGACTTTTTTTTTCATTCACCAGCAATGCCATTTAGCAAATCTTTGTTGTTTTCTAGCAGTGAAAATGTTATCATCATTGACATTATTTGTGTTTTAAGGACTTTTCAGTTTATTGCATAAATTAAAAGATTTGCCTGTAAAATAATTAAAAAGTAATTGAATGTAAAAAGATAAACAACTTTGATGAAGTTACATTTTAACAGCAAAACCTTCCCAACACTGCAGAGAATTCATTCAGTGTGTGAATGATTGAGCTACGTAATGGAACTACTATATGTCAGGATGCTGGAAAACATAATTCAGAATCAGCTTTGATCACACATAGATCTGCACACACTAACCTACACCTGCATCTCATGCTCTCACAGAAGACTGCCAGTAAACCAGTGCATATGAGCACACCCTCCGCAGCCTAACGTAAAACCTATGACACTTGAGGAACAAAGTGGGTGGTGGGGAAAAGGGTGGATGGAAATCTTCCTAAAGTGAAATACATTTCTGGCAAACGCTTGGGTAAGATTAGATAGGACCAGAGACATTGATTTACCGTGTCGGTTTCTCCCTGGCAGCCGTTATCTGACCACTGCCTGGCTGATTTATATCCCGAGATGCACTGGTATCAATTAGAAGAAACCTAAAGGAGTCATTACCTAACTAGCAGAGGCCCCCGAAGACTGTCTGGGATGGTGAGAGTAATAGAAGTAATATACTGTCACTCACCACAGAAATACACTATCCCTCACCACAAGACCACTATAGGACACTAGAGGAAACTGGTTTCGTAGCAGGGGACACTGTCGGCCAAAATGGCACAACGCAGGGAGCTGTGCGTCATCCAAGACATTACACAGTAAGTGATGAGTGTTGATGAGATACATATGGGTTCAATGACAGTTGCAACACAGCAAATTATGCATGGTAGATATCTTTTAATTTCTTAATATGCAGCTCTAAATGTGATCTCTTCATAGGAAAATATGTATGAAAATAACATTGCAAGTAGAGAGCTCTTAGTCCTCACACTATGCCATTCTGTTATCAAGCTTAAGCCTGAAGGATTCTGACAAATTATTGTGTTTTAGGTCAAGTTTGGGCCATCTCATTTCATACAGCTTTAGGCTCAGTTTGGTTTGGGTTATTTTCAAATATAATTCACAAAAAATTGCTCTCTTTCTCTCTGGCTGCTCTGATTGTCTGTGTGTACATGTGCCTGATGTGTAATGCACAGGACATGGAGTGCCAAGCGAGTAAAGTGAAATAAACAGCATAACAAAATCAACATTATGCATTACAATAGCCTGGCAAACTAACACTTAATACTGGATAAAATAAAGACCAATGTTGTTCAAGGGAGGCTTATTAAAGGAATGCTTTACCCCCTAAATGATCATTTGCATATCAATTACTCACACTGCTCAACTTGTTTTTCCTTGCATGCCTCAACAATGAATGAAGAATCAAAGAATGAACACCTGGTTGGGATTCCTTCAATGTTCACTGTTCCGGAGGTTTTTACCAGGAGCTGAAATATCCACAGAGGTCTCTTGCAGACCTGGTGATTTAAAACTGGTAAAAACACTGAATAAATCAGTTTCACGTTAAAAATCAGTGTTTTTCAGAGCTGCTCAGCTCATTATGAGGGGCTGCAATCTATGGTGGCTGGGAAAATGCAAATGGCTCTATCTAGAGCCAGCGTTTGGTTTGTCTGTTCTGGGCTACTTTAGAAACATGGTGATGCAACATTGTGGACTCTGTGGACAAGGACCTGCTCCCTATACTGGTATAAACGGCTCATCTGAGATAACAAAATAAGACAATTCTTATTTTCAGGTTATTCCACACCTAAGCAAACAAACTTATTATATTATATTGAGTGTCTGCCAATATATCTCCCTAAATCCTATACACTGAACCTTTAAACCAAGCAGTTTGTTCAGGTGCTTTAGGAGAATTTGCAAGCAAGTTTCAATAACTGTTTGGTCCTTGTGCTTTTAGCAAGTAAGGCATTATACTGTATATGTACGAGAGCTAAAAGAACAGCACATTAATTGATTAGTTGGTTGACTGAAAATCTATGGCAAATATTCCGATCATGGATTCATCCTTAAAGAAACTGTTCAAAGAAAAATGGCCAACATCCTCTTCTAAACTGTGAAGATGTGCTGCTGTCGTGGGTTTTATGTGATAGTAAGTTCACTATATTGAAGATGTTTAGGTTTTGGAGTAATGGTTGGACACAGCAAGCAATCACCCCTAGGCTTTGGGACACTGTGATGGAAAATATTACATATATTCTTACCTTAAACAATTAAAAAGTATAATCATTAGATCAATCGCTAATTAGAACAACTGTTACTTGCAGCCATAACACGTACCACTTCTCTGATTAGAAGTTCCCACCACAAGTAAGGTCTGTGCACTCAATATGACTTCATGCTAAGAGTCACAAATGATGCATAAAATATGAGCTTTGAACATTTCTTAAAAGACTACAAGATCTTGTTTGTTTGTCTCTGATATTTGATTACAATAATCTCACAGCTTTCTTACATGTCATGCCTCTGACCATCTACCTGCCGTACATCTTCGTCTTGACTTGGCAGCTGTGTGTTAACAAATACCTTGGAGGACAGTCGCCCCCCCCCCATGTCTTCACTGTGATATATTTCTATTAATAATGCACTGAAAACAATTTATTAGTTGGGTTAACTTGCCAAATCACACTAAGGTGCATTCCCAATATAAATCTCTGTATGTTTGGCTTTACTCTGCTCTGCTTCTCCCAGACCATTGAAACAGAAATAATATGATAAATGGAAAAGAGTGGCTTTCTTTCAGTAGAGTAAACAAACTGACATGATCGTAACTCAAAGACTGTCCAGGGAAACAAAATAAAACTTGAAAAAAAAAGTCAAGCGGCATAAATAAATAATGGGTAGCTTTCACTTTGTTCCATGAACAGAAGTTTTCCTTTACAAGTGTGCTGGAGTAAATCACCGTGAAGAAGCAGGGGGTCCGCAGAGGCAAAGGACCAAGGAGAAAGCTTTGTGTGTGTGTGTGTATGTTGTTGTATGCATATGAAAATGGGGGCACTCGTAACAGGGTCTGCTGATACGTGTGTGTGTTCTTAGGAGATCGGGGGCACTCTATGGGCAGTCTGATGGGGAGCTGAGAGATTAGGGAGGGTCTTGTTTCATGGACCTTAAGACATATGTTCTCTCTCTCAGGCCCGCCCCCTCCTTTCTTTCATTGAACTATAAATGCCCCCCTACCTTGGGGAGTGGTGAGCCATGGACGGAGGGAGGAATGCGGGGCTTCCACTTGCTTTTCATTAACACAGGATCTGGTAACACACCTCACTGTCAACCTAATCCCCTCTCTCTCCATCTTGTCCCCTGGCAGAGGGGGGGCTGCCATGACCAGGTACAGAGCCCCAGATGTTCGGCGGACGGGTGGGGGTGGGGGGGTGGATGACAGGGTCTTCACCCTGTTGCAGCTATGGATGTATGCTGATGAAGACAGGGTGGGGTGGGGTGAGTGTAATGGCATATACTGAAGAGACCCCTGTTATTGCTCACACTTAGCAGTCTGCCTGTCTTCTGCTCCCCCCACCCCACGTCCTGTATTATATCTCTTTTCTTTTTTTACCCTTGCCCTCTGCTTCCTTTATCCAACTTTGTTACAAACTTTTCCTCATCTGCTTCTCTGTCCTACTCATTCATTTATTTCCTTTCTTGTGCTGTATCCCATTTCTGCTTAATCTGCATTTTCTCTCTGTCTAATCATGTTTTATTTCCTACAACTTCTTTTATCTGACTCCTCCTTCACTTCTCTCACATTTCTCCATTTTTTCTCTCCCTCTGCTTCTCTATCTCCATCACCCTCCTGCTTCCCTTCATTCACAACTCTTCCCGTCCCTGTTCCTCCCTCTCCGGTTTCTCTTCGCACATTGGCATCATCCTGAGGTCTGCTCAGGATGTGGCCCATCAATCTCAGCTTGCCACTGACGACCAGCAGAGAATCAACAGCAGCAACAGTAGTGGTACATACTGCAGCAGTAGTAATACTACATTCTCCTGTCTTACATCTCTCATGTACAGCCTCTCCCGGGGGGGTCATTCCCCCTGACTTATTGTGGCAGCTCAAACGCTCAACCTAACAGAACGGGAATCCTAACCTTTATCTTCGCAAAATTCCAAGGTATCCGTTTTCCAAGGTACAGAACGGACTTGAGAGGCCAAAGTGCTGAGTGATGGAGGTGGTGCAGCTAAGGCTAAAAGTCAGCAGATACATCTATTGTCACTGGCGATCAGTCTGCGTAATTGGAGACAGTTTGTCTCCTTTCAGTGGCAACAAATCTGGAAACACTATGTGAAGAAGCCCTCGGGGAAAATAGCCGCGTGTGTTGTGACAAAGATCTATAAGAGTGCTGGAGTTATCAAGAACAAAAAAAAAAAAAAAAAAAAGAGGAAGAAACAACTGGGTGAGACAAACATGTTATTCAGCAGCATAACTTATGACATTTGCTTTAAAATATCTTTTCCAATGCCAAAAAAAAAATCCTCTTTGTGGGCATTTTGTGCCATGCAACATTTACAGATGTTACTCAAAGTTTTACCATGCTCTCAGAGATGAGGCAAAGAGATGAAATATCAGGGTCTATAATGAGATCTACATACAGGATCTCAAACCTCTCCGGTATTTCAGAGAGTGCTCAAACATGATAGATGGGGAGTTGAATGAAACTTCTGCTGCAGGTGATGACAGCATTAGTTTTATGGCAGTTATTGTAATGTCTTGTTCAGAACAGACACACATGATGTTATGTTTTTTGGGCCGTAACAACAAACAGTATTTCAAAGAGTTCCGAGCCAAACTGGAGATGAATGATCCAATGGATATCAATAAACACCAGCGGTCCTGATCCCAACATTTTATATGCGTCCAGTCAAGCTTTAATGTCTTGAGAGGAGCGGTGGCTCTGTTTCAAGGTGCTGGTAATTGTGCGGTAAACAATATCCATGAAAAGACAGTTCACTGCACACTAATCTCTACTTCCTGTGTTTACTGTAAACAAGTCAAAGTTCTACTATTAACAAATCTGTTTTGAAAAGGATTTCTATGTGCAAAGGAAGAGAAATCACTATAAATATCTGAAGCAAAGAGAGTAGGAGGGGATTAGCTTTCATATTAGCACAATTGTCTCTAAACTTTTTTTCTTTTTCCATTGCACTGCACACACAGTTTCAACTGTGTTTATCGAAGTCAACACATCAAAGATGGATGAAAGCTGAAAAGCTGGTGAAAATCAGAGCAGGGCAGCAGCGCTGAGCATTGTGTCACTGTGCAGTTATGCAGATTTGAGTAAACAAAGTGCAAATTGTTTGAGGTTTTAATTAACATTTTCGACAATCATTTTATCTGAAGTAACCCAATATAACAACATCTGTCAAGCAGATGCAGGCACTTAGGGAGCCCAGTTCCTGTTCTGTCCTCGTCCCCCTGCAAACTCAACTCAACAGGGGATGTGTTGCTCAGTGGTACTTCGGTACAAACCATCTCTCTCACAAAATTACGAGTGTTCCTTGTTCTCTCCCACATATGGCACGTCAGCCCATCACTCTCTTTTATCTTACTGTTTCCATCTGGTGGCCAATTTAAAAGACATGCCAAACAAATAGCAAAAGCTGAAACACAAACCAACAGTTCCTGATCATCTATTACAGCGCATCGGCTCACACCCAACGGCACAGAGAAATTGGAAGCTTTTGAATTTACATTAGCATTAGCAGTTCTGATTGTTAGAATGGAAACACTGCGATGCCTCCTGGATAATAGTCAGTGTTGATGATGAAGGCAGGGTTTGGTCCTAACACGAAAACAAACATCTCGCTCTCACACACACTCATACATAAGCACATGCAAATATCTTTCTTTTCAGGCAGCAATACACACATACTCATCAGCAGCAATCAAATACACACACATGCACTGTCTCACAACAACTTAAGGTCCAAGACTAACACAAACATCTCACTTTACAGTTTACTGACAAAACTTGTTTTTGGCAGGTGAGGGCTTTGCTAGCATGTGAAAAAAGACATCAATATTCCAAATAATCCTGAAAGCAATATTGGTATTTGGTTCATAGTGTGAGTGAATGACAGAGTGTCAAATTGTCCAAAAAGGCTGAGACATCCCATACTCTTCAACAAACAAGGGCGGAAAGTGGAAAGTTTGACTAAGTGCTATGATCAATAAATATTCAGAATGTATTTATACTTGTTGTCTTTATACAACCTGCTGCTTAATTAAACACATTCTCTGAAGGAACATGTTCCAACACACCAGCTACAAATAAACTTCAATCTGAATGAATAACAAATATAAGTATGGTGCACTGGGTATAGAGCTTTAGAGTTTGTCCACATCAATATTTGTTCGGTTACACAATGACATGAAACAGAACAATTTGTTCTCCATTACATTTTTCTATTGGATATTTGGAGCTCTGTGTAACTGTGCTTCATGTTCAAAGGGCCTGGATTGGTTCCTGTTGGCACACACGGTGAGCTTAGGGTACTAGGCAAATGACACACCACAAAAAAACATGTACATTTAGTGGAGTGCATTACTGAGTCTTAAAATTGTGGTTTCTTTAAAAGATGATAAAATCTGCCAAATGGGGTGAGGTCATTACAGTTGTTTCCAATGTAGCTCCACCTGTTTCAAGAATTCCCTTGAAACAAGTGGCAATGTTTTTGCAATGCAGCAGAATAAGATGGATCACATAAGCGGTATGTTTTTTTTCATTTTAACATTAAGAAAAAAAGCAATAATAAAGTAAGTTATTTCAGGTCTAGGCCCTTGTTACTTTAGAGTGAAACAACATGGGTCATTTACTGAGCTCAGGGGTGTCTTTGTAGGGGGTTTGAGAAAAGAATATAAATTGCTTCAACAGACTAAAGCATCAGCAACCATACAACCAAGAGTTAGCTGTATCTTATCAAACAACAGTTCCGCTTTTCCATGAACATCTCTGATCACAAGGTTTTACCACAAACTTTTTTTTGTTAGTTGGTATAATTTACAACTGATTTCCAGTTTAGGGGGCTCTATGTTTCCAGTTTGAACATCAAGGTGACCTTCATTAGAACTATGAACATTAAAACTGGCTGGCCCATCAGGGTAGCAGCTGTCAAGAGTGTTTTTCATTTTGTTACTTCCTTTGGAGGTTCAGTCAGTCACAAATTTATTTGGCAAATTACAGAAAGTATGGTTTCATGTTTCTTCACCTGTGATGCAGTGCATCTGTGTTGCTTGTACTTCTTCCGTGTCTCTGGCAACATAAGCTCAATGCTATTTTTTTAGTTTCTGCAAAAAACAATGGATGTTTCTGTTTTACTCACCCTCTATTCTAGGCCCCGACTTCATGTTCAGACTTCCTGTCATGGCCGACACTGTTACTGTCACGCTGGGCCTCATTGGATGGGCCTCTGTCTCCATGACAACTACAATCTGGTCAGTGTGGAGAGAGACCTTGTGGAAGGACAGCGCCAGGACCCTGATGCTGCTGGCTTTACCCAAGGCCGAGGCTTGATGGTGAGGCTCTGAACGAGGAGGACACGCTCTGGGTGGTGTCTTTGTAGGGGAGGTGTGAGGGGTGGAGGAAGCAGAGGGTGGTTTACTGGAGGTATCCCAAGTGTAGTTTGGTAGGACTTTCTGCAGGTAAGCTTTGGCCTGCTCCAGCTTCGCCAGTGTGGGGTTGATTTTCAAAGGGCGTGATAGCTCCACATTTAACTCGGCTGTGGAGAGAGATGGAAAGTAAGAAAATGAGGGAGAGAAGGAGACAAAAGATAGGAAACAGTGAAGAAAAGAGACAAAGGAAAATGCTTTTAAAACTGAGTTGTTAAACAACAACTCTCTCTTTGAACAGTTTCTAAGCAGTCCCTCTCAAAATTGAGGATTCTCTCCTGTGCTCATTCTGACTTATACTTACGAAGTGTGAGAAAATGAGAGAGCGACGCTTTTGGGCAGGTTATAAAACATGTGTTTACTGTTGAGACTAAAAGAAGCTACCTCAAGTACATTAAGTAGCGTACACACTAAATGTACGTTTGTGCAAACTAGGGATACTTTACATTTGTACATTTCGTATGTATCATATTATCGTTTCAAAAGTACGGTCATGCATTTGCTAACTGTCACCAGGAGTAGGAGGGGATGGTGGATGGCATGACACCTTGGTGAGACACCTGCCAAGCTGCAGACCACTGTTCAACACCAACCAACAACAAAACCAATTGAATTTTAGCAAGTCATCACAGTATTTCAAGCTGCTTTTTAGCCACCACAAGTGGGTGTTTTTGAGTGAACCATCATTGTGTTTCCAACACAGATTGTTCCCAGAAAAGCAGCTGTTTTTTTAACCAAGACATCACTGTGTTTCCTGAGGGGATTCTGCCACCAAAACCGGGTATTTATGCCAAAACTTGATATTTTCCTAACCATAACCAAGTGGTTTTTTGCTTAAACATAACCACATGTTAACAACAGCCTTGTTGATACAAAAAGAAACATTAAGTTTCAACATATCTGCTACAAAACAACATACAAAAGTAACATATCTGTTGTCTGCAAAAATGTAAAGTGTCAACATTTATTCTGGCAGTTGGATTGGTTATGTTTTATTTTGTTTTGTTGTGAGTGGGAAATTTATATTTGATATATAGTCTTTACAATAAGCAATTTAGTAAAAGGCTGTTTAGTCCTCCTCTGCGCTACATCAGGCCCTCTTAAACTTTGTGAAACCCCAGACCTGAACTGAATAAAAACCCACCATAAACTGGACACAATCCATTGGAGGGTTTTAAGGAACGGCAGGCTTCATCAGTATCCAACTGAGCAAGATCTGTTGCTATCTAACCCGTAGAATACTGCATGGTACCGTGTCTCATAAATCAAACTCTGAACTCTTTTCTCCTCTTCTAATCACTCAGCTTTGCATGCAAGGACCTGTTAAAGAACAGCTGTGTCCAGTCTCAATCTATATCTCCTTGACTTTTATGCACATATATGCACACACACAATTACTGGCTGCCTCACTGTAACATCTTAACGTGACATTGTGGAATAGCAGAGGAGAATCTTTTCTTCATGCCAGCCACATAAATCCAAAACTCCACGTCTCTCTTGTTCTACCTCTCTCCCGCTCTCTGGTGTGTTGCAGCCTTCAAACACTTGACTGGAATTTACAGAGACACATGAATTAACTCAATGCCGTTTTACACCACTTCCATTATCCCATTTTTCCACTTGGTCATGATGATGGGAGAGGGAAGCGGCCGAAAACAAGCGCAGCTGTTTTTCATGGTCTCATCAAGGCACCAGTGTTTAGAGGGTTTTTAAGGGTTTTAGGCCTCCCGTCTGTCTCCTCCCCAGGTAGGAGCACTGGATGACATGAGCGGGAGTGCTGCCAAGGGAGGCAGACACACACACACACACACACACACACACACACACACACACACACACACACACACACACACAGACTCTGCCCTCACGATTCTCTCTCATTTAATCCAGTGGAAGTGAGGCACATGGTCAAATGGAAGGATGGCTGGAGAGAGGAATTGGAGGAAAGATAGGTGGAATTTGCTGTGCAATGTAGCTTATCATTTCCACTTGACTTATCACCAGGAAACTTTCCAGTGGTGGAATAAATAGCCTGCATGCAGCTGTTCATCCAGGTTCCTCTGCTTCCCTCCATTCTTCTTTCACCCTTTCATTTTCTCCCTCTGTTTCATGTAGCTCATCCTTCTGCTTCTTTCTATCTTTTACTCTTCCTCCATCCCTCAATCTAATCAACCCATCCCCCCTCTGTAATCACATAAAGCTGTCTCTGATCACCCAGTCAGGGCCAGAGCCGGGCCTTGCCTGGCTCTCTGCACAGAGAGACCTGGTCCTCATTATCGATTGTCCTCCATCCTGAGGTCCCTCTCTCTTCCTCTGCCCAAAAAACCCATCCTACCCCCAACATGCACCCATTTCTAAGGGATTTATTACCTATATTCAGAAACTCACCTTTCCTAAATGAGCAGTGCTATGAATACAGTTCATTCCAACCCCAATACTTAACCCATATGTAAATTTTTACTTGATATGAAGCATTAATCATGAGTAAAATGTCTAATGTACAGTGCGCCTGTGGAGTCATCCTTGCCACATCTTTCCAACCGTCTAAAAAAAAAAAACCTAACAAAAAAAATCATATACACCGATCACCCAAAACATTAAAACCTCTGGTGGGTGAAGTGAATAACAATGATCATCTTGTTACGATGCAATGTTCTGCTGGGAAACCTTTGGTCTTGGCGTTCATGTTGATGCCCCTTAACATGCTCCACCCATCCAACCCCATTGCAGACCAAGTAAACCCCCTCATGGCAGTGGTACTCTCTGATGGCAGTGGCCCCCACAGTAGGTGTGCCACACAGTGTGCCATGCCACACTGCAAACACCGCTCAAGAACTGCCCCGAGGAATGTGACAAAGAGGTCAAGGCATCAACTTGGACTCCAACTTCGCTAGATCCCAAATTGATCAAGCATCCATTGGATGCCCATGGAATGTGCCAGAACCTCTGAGATACCCCTGCTCCAAGGTGGGGCCACCTTAGCACTGCCGATGGTGAGTGGTGTTGCAATGAGGGGGGGTACTTGGTTTGCAACAGTGGTTGGGTGGGAGAAGAAAGTCAGGTCAGGCCAAGCCAGAATCAAAGATTTCCCAAACAATGCAATGCAAACAATGTTAAACTGCAGAGGCTCCCAGCTTCATTTGAAACAGACTACACTGTAGACGGTCCATTATTTATTAATCCCTCTGTGTTGTTATATATTTACTTTTTATCTGCTCCCGTTGCCTTGATAAAGTTAATGCATCGTGCCTTCATTTTAAACTCAACACTTGCTGAATTTGTTTCAAATTAAAAGCCCCTTATAACCTCGGCTGAGAGAATCCCTCCATTTTCTAAATGGGCTTTTATTGTGAAACATTTGTAGGAACTTGGTTGTGGAGGATACAGTAGCTTGTATGTTTACATACGGTACTTCAAATGTAGCTTCTGCCATCTGCTGACGCTTTTAGGTGACTACAACAACATTTGGGCTGGCACATGAACAGACACAGTGACTCAAATAATAGAGAAAGTAATAAAAATAGGACAAGAATAACCCGATGACATCACACACACCGTGAAAGACGACCAGGGATAATTGGTGAGTACCATCGTGTAGTGTGTCGTGTCTGTCGGCCAAGTCACGGCACGATTTTATGAATCCACGATGGTGTAATGTGACATAGTGACTTTCAGAACGGGCAGAAAAGTTGTGTAGCGTGTACCAGGCATAATGCAAGTCCTGAGTCTGACCTGTCAGTCAGCGAGTCCTCTTCCATCTATTGAGTCGTGGGGATTTTACTGACGATCCTGCGTAATGTTTTAGACTCCACCATAGGCAATGGCAGCATTTCTCCTACCACGTAGCTAGCCAAAAGCTTCATGGCTTCTTTTGGACTGATAGGTTTAACGTTATCTCCGTTATTAGAACCAAAAGACAGTCGTTGCTGCGTTGCGTTGCAGCGTTTTAAAAGTAACGGAAGTAACTGATTGCTTGTTTGAAAATGTACTCAAGTATTTGATTACTCAAACAGCAAACTAATGCGTTAGGTTACTTGTTACTGCAAAAAGTAATGAAAGTACTCTAGGGTTAGGGTTAGTTACTTTGTAACGCGTTATACCCAACTCTGATCATAATGTATCTCATTAAATGACTTGAGGCATATAACATACTGCACTTGAGCTAACTGACACGCTTCTAAATGTATGCAATACTTAAGGTATTGACAGACCGGTCAAAGGAAAATATCTGTTACTTTACTTTTTCAAATGACAGCATGATAGAGTGTATCTGAATTAGTTAATTTAAGTTGTGTGAAGTCAGAAACAACTGGACGCTGGAAAAGAAAGGGACCACAGCATCTGTACAGCTTCCCCCTGGCTGTATTTAGCAGCCCATGGAGCACATTTTTACTGCAGTGGAGCAATGCCAAAAGATGAATCTAATAAAATCACATCACAGCATTATATGGCCTCAAGTGGAGTACATCTGTCATTTTCCTACGTTTGGTTGTTTCACTGGGGCTGGAAAGGGAGTGTGTGTGAGACGGCCTCAACAGTGGTGTTCAGTGTGGTTTCACTGTCCAGGCAAAGATGGCATAAAAGGAGGAAAGTAAAACCCTCACGGCAGAAAAAAAATCCCCCCAAAAACAAAAAACTTTTTACAAGCCATAACAGACTTGTACATTTTACAGACTGATGTGCAAAATCCTGCATTTATGGATTAAGATGTAACACAGCACTATGACAAAGACTTGTCTCAACCATACACACTGCTGCACCTCTTTAACATTGTAAAGTGAAGAACTGAGAATACAATCTTATGTAACACTGCTTCCAAATGTGCCTGCTCTGCTTTAGGAGGGCAAGGAAAGACTGCAGAGATTTTTTTAAATTAAAGGGAGGAAATATCAATTATTGAGAGAGTGGTGGCACTTTCATCGCCAAGCAGGGTGAGTCAAAAGAGGGCTTTTCCAGCAGTGACATTCTCACACTAGTGTTTTTATTGGGAAAACCTTGGCTTCAGCCTTAAGACTAACGGCTATTTAAAGCTGGAGACCGTCAGTGGAAGGCCTGTGCAAGGAGCAGGCATCAAGCCTAGAGGTTGAGAGGTGGTGTTGGTGTTCGCATACCTTTAAAGAACAGGACTTAATGTGAACAGGCTGGGGGGAATCATAGACTGGCCCTTCTCAGGTGTCAGCCTCTATTAGTGCTGGAGAAAGTGGGAGATCAAGGTCTGACAGAGGCACGTACACACACATATATATCTCTGCAAAGTGGTGGGGCAGATCAAATATACTTATTACCCAGGTTACTGTGCCTTTTTGGCGAGGTCATGCATGACGCCGTCCCCACTTTGAACCTGGTGTTGGGTATATGTGTGTGTGTGCAACCACAACGAACATTGTTTTCATTCCAACCCCACCTTTGATTTCTTTAGCTGACTTTTACGCTTGACTCTTGACAGCAGAAGGCCTGTGTCTGACACAGGTGGCAATGTGTCCAATTACACAGGGTCTGTATGTGAAGGGTATGTGTGTATGTCTGTGTTTGCAAGGGCTAGTCCTTTTTTTGGGAAGTATCTGTAGAATCCCACTGTCACAAAAAAAGCCTCATACCAAGTAAGGCCAGTGACACGCGCCTCAGATACCATCTGACTCGAATTAGAGTGGTTCTGGACGGTTCGGAGGGGCACAGGCTTGTATACAGTAACTGACAACATTTCTACGAACCCATAGCTTGACGGGAACCAGGGACACGGGAGAGTAATGGTTCCAATTTGTTCTAGCTAATCTATCACCTGTTGCTTCTCTCGTCTCCAAGTGGTAGCAGTTACATCTCTGGACTCACTCACTGACCCTCTCAAAGACTGGAGCTGAGTAGGAAAGATGAGAGAGGGAGCAGAGGAAAGTGTATATGTGTGCTGTGTGTTCACTGGTCAATCACTGCTCATACTGAAAAAAAAAAACAACCCCATCTCAGCTTTTTATATGTATGTGTTTGCTGGTCAAGCCTTGAACCCTCCTGGTTTACAAATGTGGCTTCCTGTATGTATCCATATTTGTAGTGTTTATATGTGTATGTGTATGTGTGTGTGTGTGTGTGTGATGAGCGGCTGCTGAGTGAGGGTCAGTGTTGAAACACCATCCAGTTTATAGTACACATGTTACAAGTGTTTCCCACTCGGCATCCTTGGGAGGGCAGCTTTGATTGGTCTTGCAGAATAAATGCTGCTGAAATTGCGAGCATATTGCTGTAAACACACAGCAAGACGTGGCCTCACGGCGGTCTGCTCTCCGTTTGCGCCTCGTTGAAATAAATCAAATGTGAAGCACTGTCGAATCAAAGTAGAGCTGCCAGACATGATACACACGCATCGCAAAACACACACAGCGACAGACAGTTATAAAGACTTGCACATGCAAATAAACCATCTGTGAAAATACCATGGGACTGATAAATAAAATGCTGAATGCTCTTTTTCTTCCTAACCCTGTCTTTATCAATCCTCCCTTTGTTCTTGTTCGCATCTATTGTTTCATATTCAGATTAGAGAAATCCAAACAAATAAGCTTGACTGACTGGAGGCATCAAACCATGTCTCACCAGGTGAAGACACTTATTAAACCTTGTTATGAATGATGCAGATGCTTCAGTTCAGACTGACAACAGAAATTACTGTTCCGCAAAGTCAGCATCACTGATTCTCCTGCTCTTTCTTTGCTCCTCCATTCCTGAAGAGGATAATAATCTTCACCAGAGAGTCATCTAACCAAACAACTCACAGTTGTGTGCGTGTGCCTGTATGTGTGTGTGACTGTGCGGGTGAAGGGGTGAGGGAGAACCAGTAGCATGTGTGGTCAATTCTAGATATTTCCAGCACAGCCTGACCTGGGGCAACCTCACACTGAGCCTGGATCCTGTCTGAGTCATTTGGGAGGGTGTTGTTTATATGTGTTGTGTGTGTGTGTGTGTGTAGAGAGAATGAATGTGAATGATTATGATTGAAGTTATCCCAGTGAGACAAGGATGGCTCTGCTCTTTACTAGTTCAAGGGAAACACCTGACTGTAATTGTAGGATGTCGACATCTGCGCTTCAACTGAACACTAGAATCAGATGTAACTGCAGCATAATGTAAACGAGGCATGACAGGCAATAACCCTGCTCAGTAAAACATCCTGTTAATAAGTCACATAAAGTTGTAAAATCAGCACTGAACATTATGCGGTTTTGAACAGATAAATATATCAAGTAAACCAAAATATATTCAAATTTCAAAAATAATACTGCATCTACTGCTGTTCTTCTTGCTCTTCTCGAAAGTGAGATTAGAAATCAGGACAGTACACACTCTATGCTGAAGGACAGTTTCTCCTTACTCATTACATTAACCTGCCTCTCCTGTATACAGAGAATTCCCATCAGACGGGAATCATATTTACCATATAAGCTCAAAACCTGACTGAAAAATGATGTAATTCATGCCTCATGGAAAGGTCATGCACGCTGTAATTTGACTGCTGGCGCCATCTGGAATGAGCAGAGGGGTAGATGGACATTGGTGCTTTGCGGCTCTATTGTGTGATTGCAGTGGTGTACAGAGAGCTGCATTGTGTGGTGTGATTCCAGGTGGACAGAGAAGCTGTGGGCTTTCCGCTGACAGCAGGAAGGGATGGGTGTGGGCGAGGGGGCTATACGCTTCCCTGAACCGTCATCAATAACACCTACAGTTCAGTCTAGAGTTCTTTTTTGTATACATGCAGCGTGTGTGTTCATGATTGTATGCATGTGGAAGAAAGACAGACTATATGTCAAGGTATGTCCATAGTTTTGTGTGTGTGTGTGTGTGTGTGTGTGTGTGTGTGTGTGTGCGTGTGTGTGTGTGCATGTGTGTGTGTGTGCGTGCGCGTGTGCATGTGTGTGTGCGTGCGTGCATCTGCAGCATCTGGCCTACTGGGTTCAGGGAGCTGAACTCTGAAGGATGTCCTGCGCCTACACACACTCTCCATGAAAACCTCATAGGGATAACAAGGTTGCACACACTCATATGCTCAAAAGCCCACTCACACTTTTATTCATTGCTGTACTATTTGGGTAGGATGTCAGTCACACCCTTAGGTCAACAACCTTTGCTTAAAGCTGCTCATATGGATATCATATCAGCCTAAAAATAGACAACCAAACCCTGTGAAGAGCAAATCCACAGGAGCCTGACATTGCACATGTGTACACACTAAAATCCACAGGAGCTTGTATTCTAATGTTCACAGTGAGTATTAGTGGTATCAGTAGCCTACTGTAGGAAAAACTGCAAGGTCTTTCACACTGCTCATCATTTGCACACAGAGCATAAAAGTAGACTTTTGTGTTTGTGTCTGGCACAGTATGCTTTTGATCAGCGTGTATGCGTGTGCTCCTCTTGCTGCTTCACAGCAGTGGACATTTCCCCCGAAACGGGATTAAATGTGAGACGGATGCCTTAAAATAGTAAACGAGCATGTTAGCGTGAGTATAAAGACGTTGCATGCACTGAACAATGTGTTTTTTCTGTGTATGTGTGTGTGTGCGTGATCCCCACCGGGTCCATTGAGGAAATCTTTGATCTGGAGGCAGAGCAGAGGGGGAGGGATGCCCGTTTTACTGTCTACCTCTCCAGCTACTGTCTGCAGCCAAAACACATTGTAGTCCAGTGACTCTGGCAGAGTCTTTCCTGGGTCTGGATGAAAGATGAAGAAATTAAGAAAGAGAAACAAAGAGGAGAAAAGGAGCAAGGAGAAAGAGAACAGGAGAAAGAATTGGTGTCAATGTATTTAATAGATTTTATATTTACTGTTATGATAGTTTTCCTTTGTGGGTTTAATTGGCTGGCAGCCATGTTGCATTCCCTGTACTTTAAATAGGGCCTATATCTTTACAGAAGATCCAAATCCACCCTTTCCACTTATAAGATCCTTTTGGTACATCTTTCCCACACAAACTTTGACAGTCTCCTCTCCTAATGTCTCTTACCTAGGCACTTGTAGTCAGAAGCTACTCCTCTTAAGGCCACGTCAAACACAGAAAGCTCCATCCTCTGCTTGCGGTGGTGGCAGCTGAGCAGAGCGGAAGGTTGCATCACCTGGATGTACAGGAGGGGTTCCAGCACCTGGTCCCCAGTCCCTCTTCTCCCTGGCTGCCTCACTATGGTCACACCCAGTGCTTGGCGGGCTGAGGAGCGGCTGGGAGTTGGCAGGCCACCCAGGGATAGCAGGCTGCCTTTCAGGAGAGGAGAGGCCGGCTGGGAGTTGTTGCTGTTGAGGATGTCCTCAGCTGTTAGGCCAGCAAGGGAACCCTGGGCAGCTGGAGCAGGGTCTGGAGTAGGGGAGGCCGAGGTCGGCGGAGACTCAGGCAGGATCTCAGGCTGGTTGAGGGCACTCTTTCCCATCTAAAGTAGAAGCAGAAAGCTCATTTAGTACAGTGTCAAGCCTCACTTTCCAAAAAAAATTCACCATAATTATTTGAGGCATTGATTCAACAAGATGCTGGAAACATTACTAAAGTTTTGGTCCATCATAACTCGCCCGCATAATGCAGTTTACACAGATCCTGTTGATCCTATCTATATACATCCACTGTTTGGAGGAACTGGCTGTTCATAATAACACGTTGTACCAAATAAAATGTCCACTCAATGTAGATGCAAGCAAACAGACCCTCTTATTACCAAGAGAACTGCAGAGTTCTAATTGCCTGTGACAACTATGTATTTGTTTTCCTTTTTTGCGTGGGACAGTGTTGAGCTGGTGCCCAGAAGTCTTTCACTTTCATATCAGCCAGATCACATTACCAGTGACTAAGTGTAAAGAGCAGCTTTTGAATATACATCATACATTTAAAGTCTTGAGTCAGCTAGATGGGCAGTGACAGACTGAACGGAATAGACTAACTGCACTGTGCAAATCCATATTACAGTGAAAAACACGTCATTATGTTGGATTAAATTCAGTTAAATGAATTTGGACTGTATGAAATTACTCTCGTAAACCACATAAGGTAAGTCCAAATTTAAAAGTTGATTTTAAATTATGTAATATTGATCTTTTGTACATGTACACCACTACAATCCTCACATAAACGATGCATATTGCTTTTGTGCATGGTATGAAAAATTATACACACATGGACCACTGACAAATCCAAGAACTGAGTCATGAGAGAGCCTCCATGTCACAGGCTTTTTGTTTACCTTATCCCCTGGCTCCTTCTTCTCGGGTGTGCTGGGGGTGTCCGACGATGAGGGAAGGGCCTTTGGGGGACTGGAGCAAGCATAGGTCATGACAGACATCCTACTAGCTGTGAGAAAGATGTCGAAAGGGATGAAGTTAAGGTTCTTGGTGATGGTGGACTTGTGGGAGGGCCTAGCGATGCAGTGGTGGCTGGCCCCGCTTTGCTGCTCTATTTGGACAATGCGAATGTGAGCACTGTCACTGCCGAAGCCGCTGTCCTGCCCAGTCCCACTGTGACGTGATGAGGAGTCGATGCCTGCCGCAGGGTCTCGACTGCCATGCTTCTTCTCGTATCGACGCACCTGTACACAAAAACAGAGAAAGGTAAAGCTGCATTCATATTGATGCTGATTTTTTGAGCCTTGAAGTCTACTGGAAATGGCTTCACTATAAAAACTGCTATACTTTTCCTGCCTTTATTGTCACAGATGAGTTTTCTTGCTATATAAGCCAACAGTGATTCTCAAGAACAATAATGAAATTAAAAAAGAAGGTAAAAATGTACAACTTGTACCAAATGTTTGCGCTGTATTGTATTCTACAGTAAGTAGTGGCTATAGCTGCAATGATTAATCAACTATCCAACTGGTAAATCAGCAGAAAATGAATCCATATCTATTTTGATAATTGAATGGTCGTTTTATGATTATTTGAGTAAAAAAGCAAAACATTTGAAGGTTTCATGCTTCTTAAATGTGAGAATTTGATGCTTTTCTTTGTCAAACTTACATAGCGTTGGGTTTTTTGACTGTTAATGGAATAAAACATACCATTTGAAGAAGTCATCTTGGGCTCTGAGAAATAGAGTAGTGCAGGAATAAGTCCTAAAACCCTGAAGTGAGTTGTTAGCACTCCCGGGCCCCTCATGTTGAAGAGAATGGATTTTGTTTAAGGGGTTTTTGGTTAGATGCCTAAAATAAGGTCTGTGATTAACACAAGCTTAACAGACCTTCATGTTTTATTCAACAACATAAAATACATCAGTACATACCCAACTTATGAATTTTAAAACTTATATGTGTTGGTTGCTAAAGGTGGCTGCTAACAAGTGGCTAAATGAGACTACAGAACGTCATCATGCCAAATACAGCTTTAGGTCTCCTTGTGGTGGTGATGTTAAGTCATGCAATAATTTTTATTTTCTGAGGTTTTATTGACAAAACAATTATTCAAGAAAATTATCGGCAGATTAATTCATAATAAAAATAGTCCTCAGTTGCAGCCCTGTTAGTGGCTAAAGCAGTTTACACACATCTGTTCTGTTTTGATTTCTCCTTTTTTTTTTTGTCTAAACCAGCTACCACAATGTTAAAGCTGAACCAGGAGAACGTGATGCATCCTCTGACCTCCGTTACCAAATGATCTCAGTGAAGGACCTCAATCACAATGCCCCACACCCACACCCACACCTTCACACACACACACACACACACACACACACACACACACACACACACACACACACACACAGTTACACAGGCAGCTGCTACCTGTGTAACTCCACAAACACCCTAAAACATGTGCAACAGCTTGATAAATGTGACTTAAAACATGAGAATTCAATTTGCATTAAAACAAACTGCATTATCTCAAACCAAACCAAGATGCTGTGTTAGAATTGCAGAGATGGATCAGACCATCAAATAAAAATGGATGAGAGCATTTTTTTTTCTTTTTTGCAAAGTTTGTTTCTTGTTTGGATCCTGACTTTACAAGGGGACACAAACCAAATAACTCGCTTGATTGAAACCATGGACAAATTGACCAAAGGAGGAGAGCATCGTATAGCCACAGAGACATTAAAGGCATGCTCTGGGACTTTTTCTGCGGTCTTAAAATCATTTTGCACTTCTTGCAATATTGGAAATGTCTTTTAAGAAGGGCCTCACCCGGCAAATCACATCGTTTTGTGTAGTGACTGTGGTATTGTGTCTAAAGCAGCCGAGATTTTATACTTGGCTCCAAGTAACGGATGCCGGGAGAGTTCCAGCCGTTGTGGCAATAAAAAGCTTTCAGTGACAGATGATATAAATCAATGTGAGTAGGTTGCTGGGCTTCAAGCGACAATGAAAACAGGCATCTTTATTCTGCTACCAAAGCATGCCATCTTCAAAACTATAAAGAAGCCGCCACTGGCTCCCAGGGGACATGAACGAGACAAATATATAAAACTAAACACTACCTATCAAATAATAAATAACTCAACATATTTATGTAGAACTGACACGTGTGGGGAAAAACAAGCTGGGACGAAAAGAAGCATTTACTTTTCAAAAATTTCCCAAGTGCATAAAAAAATATTTTGTAGATGCTGAGAAGAAACACTTGAAACCATTCCCACAAAAGCACTCCCTTTTCTCTCATACAGCAGAACTTAGAGCATCAGAAACTGAAAATACAGAAAAAGAGAAGGGCACATGTAAAAATGTAAGGCCGTTTCGGTTCATTCAACCACTAAGTCATATAAATTAAGCACTCTAAGCGCTGCCGGGTTGTCAGGTGCATCATGACGAGACTTGGGCCTATTATCATTTCCAATAACACAGGCAACACTGTCACCCCATTATTAAGGCCTTTTTCATTCATATCATTGGGTCCAACATCAGTTTCAGTAAGCTACTGTTGTCTTTTGAAACATGATGGTAACAAATAGAAAACAGAGAAGACACACAGAAAGAGAGTTTTCAAAAGACTCAAGGTATGTCCCATCCTATCCCACCCTCGTCTGCTTCAACCTGCACATGGTTGCTATTACAGCATGTACTCTCAGCTGCCCCCTCTCGCTCGCTCTACATCGCTCCCTCCCACCCACTCCATGAGAATTTTAAATGTATATTATTGCTGTGGCGGAGATAGTGTTTCAAGACCTCCAGGCAAATACTAAACCCACTGGCAGCACATTAGACAGAATACTTGACTTATTAGATATTTCCTATTCTAAACAGTGTCATCAAAGGCTAAGAACAAGAGCCATATAAAACGCTGCGGCATGCCTGCCCGCCTGCCTGTTCTGTTCTGTTCGTCCAGGCTCATGTGTGGGGCTTCTATAGGATCGGCCCTGCCAGATCCCTCTCCTTTCCCTGGCCTAATGAGGACAGGATGTGTGCACTTCTTTTCTGTAGAAATGTAAGATTTTCCAAGCAATGGGGAGGGGAGAGAAGGCAGAAAAAGGGCCTCGACTTGTCTCCATGTGTGTTGTGTTAAGCGGGTGAAACTTGTATTGAGGTAAGGAGGTATTTGAAAAGGTATTCAGCAGAGGCAAAAAACGTCCACTCCAAAGAGCACCCCACGTTGGAAGGGACAAATAAGCTGCACGGCAGCTGTGAATGAGCAAGCGCCAGTAGAAACTGCCAGATACTCTTTACGCTTCTCTGTCTCTCTTCCCAAGCTTAGGCAGTACACATGCATTTACAATTACAGCAAATACCCCGTCTTCTCTTTAACCACCACTACTAAGAGAGTGCCCCCTAAGCAAATTCTTGGTCTATATTTAGATGTGCTTACAAGTGGAATAACGGATAATGGGGAACACAATTGGGGGCGTAGAGGAAAGAGACAATGAGAAAACATACCACAGCACACAGTTGTTCATATAGTTTGAATCAATGCGTGCAATCTGTGCATTTACAAACATGCACACATAAACACACATGAAGTCAGTTGCTTTCCCAGAGTTTGATCTCAGCTATACTTTTACAGCACTTAACTGGATTCCTTCCTGTGTTTCTGGGCTCAGTTGTATTATCCATATTTTGCTAATTCACTGAAAAAGAAAACAAGTATACACAGAAAACATAAACCTATGACTCTGTAGTCTATATGCTTTAACCTTTCGCCAATTTATTCATTGACAGAAGGCAATAAATTCAGAACACAAACATGCACCGGAGCTGCAGGCCTGTTCCCAGCTGAAATCCCCTTTTCCAACCATTACTTTCTATTATATTATATAATGGCTGCACTGAAGCGCTGTTTCCAGATCCCAATACAATCTTTCTCTGGACTTAGTTGATCACGATCATGCAACTACACACACACACACCCTCCCCAACCCCCACCGGCCAATCATGAGGTCATCCCCTCAGAGTCTCTAGGCAGAACATTCTGGAAAATGGAGGATAATCCCCAAAGTGTGAAACCATGAGTCTCCCAAGTGCCAATCATATCAGAGTGCATCTGTACGACTTCTGACCCCTATTTCTGTCAGTGTAACTCAGAACAGCTTGGCTAGAGGAAGGCTAATATGCGGAAGCAAATGTCACATCATCCAAATGCCACCCGTTTACAGTGTTGGCTGGCTAGCTGAATATGACAACATAACTTTTACATCTGAATACCACATATGCAGTTGATTGTTTCCAGACGAATGAAAAGTAGTTTGCAATTCAGGTTCAGAGATCAGGGAATATGAAAATGTGGATGTTTTTAGATGGCAGAGAAGTCGACAGGAAAGACTATAATAAATAACGCCAAAGTAACAAAGGTGACTATTATTCCTTTCAAAAGGGTCCATTTAACAGCCACATAGCCTCAGTGAAGCCTGAAGCCAGCCTAGTTATATAATAAAAACTTCAAGGGTGCTCAAGTTAGCTTCAGGGACACAAAAAGCACCCAAAAAAGGGAGGCAAAACAGCACTGAAAAAGACATAAATATATGTTCACTATATTTTAAGGATAACATAAAAACATGTTATAAAATTAAAAAAAAACACCCTGCTTTTAGCCTGCTTGTAGTACAAATGAATAAACTTAACTGAAAGTACAAAATGCAACTAAAAACACATGACAGTTAACGATGATGACAACGGGACATCAATGCTAAATAAGTTTAATGTCTCTTGATGACATAATCAAAGTACTGGTGAATGGAAAGGTTGATCGAGTGACTTCACTAGGAAGTGACAACAGGGCTAATAGCGGGAGAAGGTCAAGGCAGCGGTATAAAAAGAACCTGAACATTAGTGTTGAGTGAAAAAGGTCAGCCACTTGACATCATTTGAGAATTACAGTTGGTAAAGAAAACCTTGAAGTATGCGGGGGACAGAGTTGTCACGGAGAGCCAGAAACAGATTACAGACACACTTCTTAAACATATCATGTTGTCTTCCAAAAAAAACAAAAGAAAAAGTTACTGCACATGTACTATATTTCCACTTCTGGCTGTCACCTCTCAGGCTTTTCAATCATAGCAATATACATGCTTATTTATTAACTTTAACAGACATGACTGTGGAGATAAAACAAGCTGCAATTAGTAGCACTTATCTACCTAAATGAAACCAGTGGCAGGCGGTTTCAGTAGTCATAGTAGTCAGGTGAGGTCAACTTAGGAACTGAGCTGCTTTGCATGCACTTTGTGTTGAAAATTGTATAATGTTTATCACAGTTCCCATGTTCTCTTGTAACCACAGTAGAATTCCCATTGAAAAACATGGAAGTCATATTACTTAATCTTGCTGACAGAACTATTCAGTTGAGCTACTTGCTTAGCGGACGCCTGCATGGAAATTAACTTCTGTATCTTGACTACATCACAGTTTACAGGTTAGGCCCCTGCTGTGCTACCCGCTATTGTTTACCAGAGCCATAAAGCTGATAGCAGGCCTCTGTGCTTTTGTGCTGATGGAAGAAAACCTCAATGCGGCAATACCTCATTTTAATCAAAAATAATAACAATAATACTTAACCAAATGCCATAAAGACCGCAATTCATTCTCTCATTTTCTTGAGGAAAACAGAGGGGGGAAGACATTTATAACATGAAGTCACCGCTCTTTGTACGCCATAACAGCGGTCACAAAGCAAAAAAGGGCATCAAAGGCAGTCATTTAATACATTCAACTTTGTTTCAATAACAAAGGCAACCTGCTATGCACTTCAACTGAACCACAACAAAGAAGCAATGGAAGGTCGCGACCCCAGAGCTTGCAAATGGATGCCGAGTGCTTCAGAGTGACTGTCAACTGTATTTTAAACACAGAGTACTCCAAAGCTCTGGGCGCCGAGTGGGGCCATTTTAACAAGCTCCCTCCACCCAGTAATGCTGGTGGGTGGGTTTACTCCTCCAGGATTTAACAGCATGAGAGACAGTATCCTTTTCGTTCTCTCTTCCCAAAATCCAGGCCCTAAGCACCCTAACCTCTCCTCAGCCCTTCAATCTGTGCTTTGGATAGAATTAAAGAAATAACACTGCGAGAATATTTTGCTTACCATGTCAGACACTCTCTTGTTCCCCTGATGCTATGTGACATACAGGGGGGAAAGCAAACATCCGTGTGACAGTAATAATTTACGCATGTTGACATTCCTAAAGCGCTGGGTCAGTTGGAACACTTTCTATCCGGAAAGACCTACTGGAGGAGAAGTGAGGAGAGGCGAGGACTGAGTATGACACGGCTGGTCTAAATAGAGGAACGCCTGTGAAACACCTAACTGGAAAAAACAAAGGAGAGATGAACAGACAAGAAAACATGAAGACAGAGATGATGTTCTTCTGTTTTCAGCTGCTTTATGGCTTGGAAAAGCCCTGGCTCAAAAACAAAGATGCAATATGATAAAGGCTGGAGAATGAAAAGAAAAATTGTGAAAAGAGTGAGTTAATATGGTCCATCTGGGGAACTACAGTATGCTGCTCAACAAAAACCTGGCTCTGGGAGATGTGGCGGCCAAAGCCTCTGTTTTATAATTGATTGAACTTCAAAACCAATTCTCTCCTACCCCTGCACATGACATTAGTTTGCTTACAAATAGAATGCGGATTGCCTTTGCTTAGTGCAGCAGGGCTGGATCCAGAGCTCTGACATTCAGCAGGCTGCAGTGTTGTGCTCGACACGTTGAGTTAAAGGCCTTCCCAGTACGACTCCAGGCCCTCAGAGGAGCTCGCCAAACCCACCATGCCCCGCTTGTAAGCTTTGGCAATCAAGAATGATTTAAAAGGTCTGACAGACACCACCCTTAAAGTTCAACAGGAGACTTATTGCTTCAGTCATCCTCAACAGATCCACCAATCTTAACCAAAACCCCGATTCAGATCCACCAATCAAATCCAATGCTTGGGTTAGGGGTGATTGTGAGGACATGCAGGAATTACCCCGTATCGCTACAATAACACTGACTGTTTGTATAAGCAGGATGCAATGTATTTGTATTAGTCAGTAAAGAAAGTGTTCAAAAATGCCAGAAGACCATTTGTAGATTAACACCACGAGTGTGTTAATGAAAACAAACAAATGGGGAAAGTGGCTCAACTGTCATGATGTAAGTATTCAGAAATGATATACAGGCTTTCTCTGCTCATCCGACATAATCTGTTGGCTGGAATTGGATGCTGCTGCATGGACTTTATCACCAAATGCTTCCATCATTAATGATAAACAAGATATCAGCCATATGGTAAACAAAGCAGGGACAGCAAAGACACTGACTTTTTATGATAAAGTTATCACGGGGCTAAAGCTAGATGGAGAACTTGGCAGAACAAATGTGGCTGATAAATGGATGAATGGCTTTTGTACATGCAATACAAAAACATCTATATCAACTCCTTGTCTTACATCCCTAGACAACTGCAACCAGACTCCTAACATTTTATTTGGTAACTGATTAAATTAAGATGAAGGCCAGATGTGGAGAGAAAGGTGAGAAGAGAAGACACGCTACAACAAAAGTAAAAGTGAATCAGAGACCGAGGCAAGCTTGGGTCTGTCTTAATTGCTGTTCCTGGTCTCCATAGCAGCAGTCATCATTAAACTTTCTCCTCTCTTTTTTCCATGGGAGTGGAGTACAGAGCAACTGTCTCTCATTAGCTGTCACTGTCCCTAATATTCAGGCTCCAGTATTTATACATGCCATGAGTCCCTGAGTGAGGACCGCTTGATGGTAACGTTTGTGTCTGAAAGTTGCGGGTGTGAAGTGTCAGTCTGTGGGTAAGCTACTGTGAGTAATCCTGCGTGTGAGTAAATATGTAATCTCTCAGAAAGTCTGCATGTTTTAGAGTATCATTTGTATCTGCAATTTGACTTAAAATGTCTGTTAATTGTGTGTTTTGTCCATATCAAGAAACAGTTGTAAGAGCACTGACCTAGTGTGATTCCTTTTTCATTTCATCACTGTTTATATTTAGTGGGTAAAGTGAAGTGCGGCAATGCACCACAATTCACAAGCACGCACACAGTGAAAACACTCTCGGTACAACAGAGAGCTATGCAGCAGAGCAATCATCAGGTTTCAGCTTGGCCCTCAAGATCACTCATCCAAGCTTTCAACTTAACATCATTAGCTTTGGCATTATGTTTTCAACAAACAAACAACAAAAGAGACTTCAAACTGCATTGTCTTCAGCATGGGCTCGGCGGTTCACGAAAGCAGACGTCTGAGAGACTTCAAAAAGCAGCGGAGATGCCTTTCATTAGGTCATAAAGTGTTCCTCTGAAGCGTCTCCCTGCGCTGCCTGGCGGCCATGTCTGTATTCTCTGCTTTAGTAACAAGGTCACGGGGAAACAGCAACAGCAGAGAAACAACGGCGACCCGAGGTGAGACGACAGGGTTGAGGAGGGTAGATGAGCCCCAGGTGGTCTGCTGAGCACTGTGAGCGATGCTGCTGTGATCAGCCCACTCACTGGGGAGTCAGCACACACATTCACATTTGCAAAAGGACATACTTGCAAACACACACTAATTTGTATATGCATTCAGAAATAAGGGTGCGTGCGCGCCCACACACACACACACACACACACACACACACACACACACACACACAGCTGTGCACATGTGCACACAAAGATACGTGCATAAGTTTGCATACAAATTCAAAGAGCAGCGTGAAGACAGGAACAATCCTGGCTCGCTGTCTATTTACAGAGCTGAAATTAGAAGAGGAGGATTGAAGTAATCTTCCTTTAATTTCTCTCTGGATGTGCTCCCAGGGCTGAGTGAGACAAAGGCTCTGATGTACTGTATGTTAGGTTCTCAAAGGAGAATGATGCAAGACCCCCTGTCCCCTCATCTGAGTTAGCAAGGAGGGCCTTGATAAGGGGGGAAAGAGGACATGGCTAGAGGACACCTCCAAAAAAGACCCAAGTTAAAATCCATTTAAAAAAAAGTTAAGATACATTGGCTGAATGAGACAAGCACAGGTCAAGAGGACAGTGTGGAAGGAGGAACAATTTCAGGTGTTAAAGACCTGATCACTAGGCTGCACTGGTGGGATTCAGAAGCAGAGTTCAACATTGGAAGAACACCTGTAATACATTAAACTGCAAAACTAAGTCATCACCACACACATGCGTTTTTCTGTTCTGGCTTGAGTACTGGCAATTCAAAAATACTGCAACTCAAATGAACACATTATCAAGAATGGATGTTTAGCTTGTGGACTGTTCCAACTGTTGGAATATGCGAGGTGCATGCAATGATTCATCTTTGTCATGCACATCTGAACCACTGGAGCAGCTCCAAACAGACAAACTGAAACAGGTGAGGTATAAAATCAAGCCCACCTCTTGATCATCCAAAACATCTGAGCTATGTTTTGGAGTTGGGCCTCAAGTGGCTACATGGCACCTATCCGTGCATATCTATCATTGCCTAGATTTCATTCGGGTTTACATGCCTCTCTCGGGTTTCAGTCACAAGTCGTAAGTACAAAGACATCCTTCATTTCACACATACATTCATAGATAGCACTGGAAGTATACATAGAATTATGTTTCGTTCTTTAAGCATGTGCTGACATGTCCAACTGATTTCACAGTTAGGGCTGCAATATTGTCTTTAAACATATATCTGCATATATATGCAGCATCTGTAGGAAACATGATTTTAGTACTTGGAGTGTTCTGGTTTCCGTTGTCTGAGTAGTATGACCAATCATGTTTGAGCAGGCTTCGGTTGCCTGCAGGTGAACAGTCTGTCTGGAGAGCAAAAAAGGCAGAAGTCATTGGGCAAAATGCAACCTCGTAACCCATCAGCTATTATCTCATGATGATTTAACTTTTCATTATCTTTTTTCTATGCAAATCTTTTTATAGGGATTAGCCAAAATGTTGTCGGGACCTGTCTCATGTTGCTAATCCAACTGTAAAAGCCTGAAAAACAGGGTCCGAACACTAGACCAAGCTAACTGAACTACAAACAATGACGGCACATGTGGGAGGCCTGCATATCCATTGGCTACACTGGATCTCCCGAAATATTGGCTGTTGCTCCCAGAGATTATATGATAGCAGATGGGTTTCGAGATTTCAACAACGACATGTTCCATTTTTGACTCATGTCTTGAGTATAATAACCAATTGTCTGGTCTATAGACTGTAAATAATAGTGAAAGACACCCACCACAATATTGCAGAGCCCTCAAAGAGCTTGTTTTGTTCAGTCAACGATCAAAAAAATCAGTTTACAATAACAAAACAGACAATGCAGCCAATATTCATATTTAAGAAGCTCAAAAAACAACTTAAACAATTAATCAGTTATCAAAATTGCTGTTGATTATTACATTATTTTACCCTCATGAGACCTGGAACACATAGTAGCATAGAAACATGGAAAAAAAGAGAATGTGCCTGCACCCATGGAAAATCTTTCACTAGCCTGGAATGTTGTGTGAATTTTTAGGGTTTAATTTTAGGATAAATATTTAGTTTAAAGAAAGCAGTCCAAGAGGAACTCAGTAGTACTCCAGTCAACTGCAAGACTTGCAGACATTTGTATAGTCAAATGCAAACATTTGCATCCACATACATGTGTATATGCACATGCAAACCCACACATGCTATAGCATACATACACACACTTTTACTACACCATCCAAGTTACAGAGCGAGAACCCAATACTCTCCATCACCTGTTATTCTAGGTGGAATCTTGCTTATACAGGTGTTAGGAGAAAAAAAAAAAGAGTTTCCTCTTTTCACCTCTTCAGACTAAAATTCTGGGCTTTTTCACTGAACAAAGTCTACCGTGGTGTGTACATATGTGTCTGCACTAGTTGGCCTGGTGTGCCCTGCTTTTACTGGTCCCCTGGGTGTGTGACCCGATTTCCCTTGCAGGCAGAGAGAGAGGGCACTCCTGACTCCTCCTCACCTGAGTCGACACCCGATCCCAGGGTTCACGGTGGGGGCCCACTGCCTCTCCTCAAAGGCGGCGTTTGTTTCCCTGCTTTAATAGAATTCCAACCTCTGTGATTTTATCTGGAGTTTTCACGCCAATTTTGCCAAAACCGATTGAGGGGAGAGCAAATTCAGCTGCTACTGATCTCAAATAGATTGAGTTTCCAAGGGGCCAATTTAAGAATGTGCCACGGTTATGTTTTGAGAAGAAGGTGGGCTGGGATGCGGGGGCTGAACCGGCAAGGTGAGTTGTTATGACTGGCTGTCAATTAGCAGTTGATTCACACAGGAGGGTCAGTGAGACATGAACAAAAAAAAAAAAAAAAAAGATAAGTTTTCATAACAAAAGGAGGGCAGCGAGATGAACACTATGAAAATATGTATGTTTAAGATAAGCTGAGACAACGACGCTTACTTAACAGATGTAAGTCAGCCAAAATGGAAAAGGAGATGGCTGTGCAGGGAGCCTTATTTATTATTACTCTCAGCAGCAACAGGGCGAAGGAAAATAGTGCTAAGCAGGATGGGAAGAGGTCAGGGTGAAAGGGATCTGGCCCTCGGAGAGGGTTAATAGCCAGGTTGACTGGTTAAGGGCTGACCTCTGAGGAACGTCAGCTCCCACATTTACAGACAAATACTTTGGACAGAGCCAGGAATCAAAGCAAACACAAAATTCAGACTCTCTCTTTCTCACTGTGTCATGTCTCATCTCCGTGGATTTCTCCCTTTTCCTTCTTGTTCCCTCTTGCATTCTCTGTCATTTGGCCATCATCTCTCAAGCTGTCTCCACTCTCTTACTGTCTGCTCTGTTCCCTTTCCATGCTTTGGATTTTCACTCTCATCTGATGTCTCCCTATTGCTGTTGGCCAGAAGAGCACATAAAAGCTCCTCTGACACCTCACTGTCCTGGAAGGATCGGAGGTCGAGAGAGAGACTTTAGTTCTCAAAGCTCAACAGCTACGAGACAATATGAAACACTCATCACAAAGAGGAGCGGTCTTGGAAATGGTTTACTTTAAACATACACAGACAAGGATCCAGCCCCAAGTCGCTCAGTGAGCCAAGCTTGTCAACAACACCATGGCTTAGATAAGCCGTGTTTTTGACATTCAGCTAATACTCCTACATGAACAAGAGCTAAATTGTTATACAACAGGGCAGGATAGGTCACCAAGCTTCCATTCTCCCACAGTGTAACACTTAGTAGCATTTGGAGTGAAGACTGAGTGCAGAAAGGTCTTCACTTATTTCATAGTTTTTATTATTCTATTTATCTGAAAGCAAGCAAGTTAGTTTAGGAAAATTTGAGATGTCTTTTCTAACTGTTGATCTATGTCACAGTTTGGCCTTTTGATCAGAAGACAAATACAACAGTGTAAAGCTTTGACACTTCATCATCTTCTAAATTAGACTACCATAAAATCTATGAAACAATAATACCAAAAAAAAAACAAAAAACCTACTGTACAAACGCATGTAACTGTAGTTGAGAGTGGTTGTGTGGGCGATGTCGAAAAAACATGCATCTGTAAAACACTGCCTCCTCCCCACTAATAACCTCAAACTGCTGTCCAAACCCACTGACAAACCAAACCAGCTACCGACCGGCGAGCTCGTGCCTACTGTAAATTCACTTCTCACAGCGGTTCGTCTTGGCTGCCAATCTGCTCCGCTGTCTATAGTGCTGCATTAGTCCAGCTTTGCGTGACAGACAGTGCAGCTTGTGTGCATCCTCAACTCAGGCGTTTAAGACTACACAGATGTAATAGTACAGTATTATCATAATCTACAGACTGTCAAATTCTATCTGTCTCCAGAGGAGGGACCCTCTCCACTGTCAGCCAGCTCACTACTTAACTAGCCTGCTCTGGAAGCACCAACACTTTTCCAACCAGGAGCTGTGCCAGTCCCACGAGGGAAAAACAGATGAATGAGAGAGGACGGGCAGCATAGAAAAGACAGGAGAAGTGATAAAAAGTGGAATGAAGGAAGAGTTGGATGAAGGTTAAAAGATGCCAGAGACTGAGTAGGAAAGACAAAGTAGGTGGTAGATGGAGTTGCACATAGCCTCACAATGCCAACTGATGTGGTAAGTGATACAAAAAGGAAGGAAAGAAAAGAAAAGAGAGAAAAGAGGGAGAGAGGAAGAATAGAGATAAGGCAGGTAATGGGTGATTGGGAGGTTTCCCCCATGTGTGTCTACTAAAAACTGTAATTCAGAGGTTCCTGTGAGGCCTGATACCTTGTCCTGAACCTGGGTGCTGCCTTAGTGTGTGTTTGCGTGTGCACTGGCATCAGTGTGTGTGTGTGTGTGTAAGTGCATGAGTGTTGGAGGAAGTCTAAAGCCCTGTTTCCCATGCGTGTAATCATCCCAGGATGAGGTGGAGGATGAAGCCGAGCGGGACTTCCCCTGCACCAGAGGGTATTTTCCTCTCACACTGTGGTACAAGCACATGGCTGACCCGAGCTGCCTCTGCTTGTGTGTGTGTGTGTGTGTATGTGTGAGAGAGAGACACACCAACTTGGGACGATGGAAGCAATTTTTAAAAAATATTCTCTATTTTGGCTCTTAACCAGTTTGGGACATTACTAAAATACTTCGGGAGCTTGTCATTGTGGCAACTGCATGACAACCAGACAGTGATGGCAACAACGAGAGGTTACACTATAAAATATGTTTTAAGGAATGGATGGCATGGATGTGGCAAATAAGAGAATGATATAGTGTGTGTGTGTGTGTGTGTGTGTGTGTGTGTGTGCGCGTGTGTGCGCACAGACACATGTGGAGGAAGAAGTGGTGGTTAAGAGAGACTAGAACAAGAAGCTGCTGGGAAGATGCAGATTTGCACACTTTCACACGAAGTCATTAACTTCTCTGTCGTTCTTTCTGAAGAACAAATAACGTCATAGCAGAGCTGAGGCACAGAATGCAGACACACAAACAAACACACACAGGTCAGCTGCTCAGTCATAAAGTAGTATTATAGTATTGGCTCCCAAATAAAAGGCTGCTGCAGGCAGTTACCATGCAGAGAATGTGGGGACCATGTGTATGCATGTGCACACATGTGTGTGTGTGTGTGTGTGTGTGTGTGTGTGTGTGTGTGTGTGTGTGTGTGTGAGGGTATACACTTCTGTGTTGCTGGGTGACAGTGCCGATGACAGAGCGGTGAGATAAGTCCCAGAAGCCGCTCTATCATCTATTCATAGCTCCCTGACTGTGAGACCTCCTGCTGCTGAAAGCTGCCTGATCTCAACCCAGCCTCACTTTATCATCATTAACATCAACCAAAAAATACAGAGATGAAGTCAAACTGTGACGGACCGTAGCTAATGCTGCGATAAACATCCTAATAATGCCTTGACTTATAGAGCAACAAATCTGCTTATGGACCGCTAAGAAATCATGGTGCATTTGCTTTGCATTTCAATCATGATTTAAGTGGAAACTGGTATGGGAACTGTGGACAACTGGCTACAATGCACAATGACAGAGAACACACAGATTCTGAGAAAATAATCTTGGACAGCGTTGCTGTGTATGCATGAAAGGGTCATAATAAATGTGTGTATGTGTGTGGACAGATTCTCTCAAAGCACAGCTCAGTAACTAGAAATGACTGCAATCACACACAAGGCTCACACATATTGCCCACGCGCCTGGCTCGCCTCACCACTGCCAGGGAACCCAAAAGCCCCTACAAAACAAATTCATTAACCCAGACAATAAAACACAGCTGTGAGGGGCGAGGGGAACTGTTTGAAATCAGTGCCCGGGATTGTGGAGAATCTGTTCGAGGCAAACAGTGTGTTCTCAAAATGTCTAGGAAAAAAATAAATGGATAAAAAAAAGAGAGGAAAGGATTTGGAAATAAGAGAGAGTGAGCAGGGAGCGGTGTTTAATTTAAACTCTTGCAGGGGACAATGCTGACTGTGAGAGCGGAGATGCTTTATTGAAGCACAACAACAAAAACAATTCCCCCGTACCAGATGCTTGAGATCCAGGACCTGTTTTTAATTGAATCCTTTGAACAGGTTGTATAAAGGAAGTACAAACAAAACTGTCAAATACTATAAATATCATTACGGAAGTTGGGTTTGAATTAAAACAAAAAAAAAAAAAAAAAAAGAAGAAGACAGATACATGCACCAAATCCAGATTCTGGCATGGTGGAAACTGGCAATGGAAATACATCTGAACTTTATGATTACTATTTGTAATCTGTTAGCAGGGGGTGGAGAAGCATCTGTTTTATTCTATTCAGTTAGTCTATTCTAACTCCATCAAAAGTCTTTACCTGTTCCAAACTCATTCCAAACAATGTCAGGCCACATACCACTGATATTATTTGATGGTGGTGTGTCTAATGTGTTTGCAGGGGGTAGACAGGCTGCTGGCAGAGCAGACTGTGAGTGAAGAGAAGCAGCGCTCAGGAGCCAGGGTCTGAGCACGGAGAGTCATGGTGCTGTAGTTAAACCCACCACTAGAGGGCTCTGCAGCTTGTGGAATGAGCTTCTGAGGGCATGAACACACCAGACCCGATCATGTCTTAGTCACACTGACCTCCCTTCTGCAGGTTCTGGGCCAAGCAGCCGGACAGATGCGGTGGCCAAAAGACTGACGACACTGAGATAGATGGAGGTACAAATGGTTTTACAGAGAGTGTCCAAAAAGCTAAAGCCAGAGCACATTTATTCAGAGTAACCTCCATGCTCTGCAGCTGCACAGAGGTGAAGACACACACTGACTGACCTCAGTGTTAATGATACTGTTACGCTCCATAATGGCACTACTATAAAACGGAATGAGTAAAGAACATGGTATAATGCACCTGAAATTAATATGGTATAATAAAAGTAAAAAGTGAAACAGTGAGAGTTCCCAACAACTGTGACCAAAAAGCCAATATTAAATGAAAGCAGAGGAATTTTCCCAAGCATATATACTTCATTTCTCAATAGTGGATGGATGATCATTATATTACATCACTCTGGACCTATGGGTCATTTCAATTTCACTTAATCCCACTGAAGGCAGCAATAACATAGCGGTTAGATGTGAATTTCTGAACAAAAAGTTGACTGTTCCCATCTTTGGATAAACTAGGAAACATGGCCGGGGGAAAAGAACATAACACTTTGCAGCTACTGTCACAGTGCCCTTGAGCAATTCCCTTAATCCCCAGCTCCTCCAACTGGAGTTGCTCAGCACAAATGCACATAAAAATGAAATCATAGAGGAAGGTTTTTTTGTGTATGTGAAGCTAGTTGTTGGTGGAAAAATTGCTCAGTTTACATTGCCTTAAAAAACATAAAGGTAACCACATTTTCTAATTTTAAAACAGTTGCCAATGGACCTCCCAGAATAGCTGCTTGCTGAACTTTCTTAACATGCCATGAACCTGGATGAACCCTCTGCAGCCGTTAGCTGCCCCTCAACAGAATCAAGCCATGAATCATTACAAGTCAGGGGTGAGGGCTCCGAGATCACCTAAATCAGAACCAGATGCACAGCAGGCACCTCCTTAGGACTAACTGTATAAATAACTAAAAAAAAGAATAATAAAAGAAGTCAGCAAACTTCACACCATGTCTTCTCTCATAAGTTTTTATGATTGCAAAACTTCCTTTTTAATATTTCATTTTATGAAGTTGTTTTGCTTTCAACAGCCAAATCAGTGAATGTATTTTATATAAAATGATAGTAATGCTTCCCCCAGGAAGCCAACAACGTCACTTCACAGAAGCCCTTACAAGGTCTGAGTCATCTGACGCAGTCACTGCACGTCAGTACACCCATCCTCCCGTAAAGAATCCTGAGTGGAGATAACAGTAAAATCATTCCGTCAACTAATTTCATCCCATTCCCCCTCTTCTTCTCTCCCCTGTCCCCTTCCCTCCTCTATGACTCCCATCCTCGCCACAGCTGGTAAATATTTTTATATTGTGTTCCATTAGAAAGTTTTATTAAGCGGTCAGACAGGGCAAATGGCGCCTGGGAGCTCCCTGTCCTGTAAACAATAGGAAGGGCCCTGAAAGCTGCAGCTGAGTGCAGCGCAGTAAACTAAGGTCACATTAGAGAACTGCCTTGCTCTGAGTGAGTAAATATTTAAATGTGTTAGATTCACCCAAAATAGTGAGGGGCGATGGTTAGGGGCACCGTATCAGGGAAACGGTCGTGATGTATTTTTGAGTGAAATTGGCGTAGCCCCATGCAGTGATTTGTAAATGGATGTATGTCACACTGTGGTACTTCAAGAAGATTAACAGCAAGGGAGAGGTGATCTGAGGGCCAAGATGTGATGTGTGAGCATGTAACTATAACTACTGTGGGGCCAGGCCTTACAACCTTATGTGTGTGTGTGTGTGTGTGTGTGTGTGTGTGTGTGTGTGTGTGTGTGTGTGTGTGAGAGAGTGATTCTGAGTACAACACGTATATATTATATACCTCTGACAAACTAAAGACTGAAGAAGTGGAAAGACATGCTGAGTTGAAAGATTATTGTTGATAACAGCACATACCTCAGCACTTTTCTCAGGAGCCTCCATTCCCACCATGTTTTCTCTGAGAAGCTGCTGAAGGAGCTGCACCTGGGCAACGCTGAGGTAGAAATCCAGACTGCTGGTCACATTTACCTCCAGAGAGTGGCCACACACCACCACCTCCTAGAGAGATGAAGGAGATAGCACAGAGGGAAATGAAAAGAGGGGCGTGGGTGGAGAGAGCAGGAAAGACATATTCGATAACACATCAGGATTGTTTGTGACCTCATTCACCGCTTCTCTCTCTTTTTTTTTAAACTTTTATACTCTTGGTGTATTTACTTTCCGTGTCCCCTCTATCTTGCTCCCTTTAGCTCAGTTGTTCCCTCCTTCCCCTCTTCCATCTGTCCTCTCCAGGGTCCCACCCACAGCCAGCAGTTCAAACCTCAGCCTGGAGGCTACATCTAACAGGATATCACTCACTAACACTCTGGGTTGAACCACACACACACGGGCCAAACCTACAGTAACTACACACAATGGTATTTGGCAACTACTGTGTAAACATAATCTATTCAAACCCACTGTTTAAAAAACATAAAAAGGATTGTTAATATTTTATTCAGTATTGAACGAATCATCAAATATCACAATTTGTTTTTGCTTTCTCTCTTTTAGATATATAGAACATATTATATTGTATAATCATTATGATTGTGATTATTACTGTTATTATTAGTAGTATAAGTAGTAGTAGTAGCACTTACATTAACACACAAGGTCATTACATCATAAGGTTACAATAATAGTTACTGAATATGTTGCCTGGATGAATGACAGTTTGGACTGTAGACTGAAGATGTAGAACATATACTGTAGATTATAATGAATACATTAATAATTGAATTAAGATAACTGTTACATTTATGTGGTTAGCATGCATGAATCTTTTAAAAGCACCTGGAGGTTAGTTAAAAATAAATATTAATAAAATTATACAAATTATTGTAATTCATCTACACTACGTAGTTCAAAGTCCTGTTTGTGTTGTTACTGGCCCTGAGTCTCCATATCTCAGGCACTCATACAATTCACATTGTGTTTGTGTGTTTGTGTGTGTGTGTGTGTGTGTGTGTGTGTGTGTGTATGCGCGTCAGAGCAAACTATGGATTAGCTGTTACACATTGTCAAGGGGCACGTTAGTGTGGACCGACGAGGCATCAAAGAGGCAGGAAGTCTCAGAGAGCTGTGCCAGAAAACATCAGCTGTATAAGCAGAAAGGTTTGAACTCTGTGGGTCAAAAAGCCTCCATTACATGGCGGGCTGGCGGAGGGATTCCTAATGAGGAAGTTACTGTATGTTAGGAGGCAAACCGTAAATACTTCTGACATCTCACATAATCAATGTCTATTTTCATATGGACAACGGATTGCAAGAGTAATGGTTACAATCAGGGTTATAACAGGTCATGGTCAAAGGACCTTAAATGTCAGTGTAAGTGGTGAACAAACCTCTGCAAAGAAAAATATGCAACCTCTGACTCACTGAAAGTTACTTAGAAAATCTTCCTCCATATTATTAACTTGGAAATATCATGTATTGTTATATTATATGTTAAATTTTTGACTGCCAATAAAAGTCTAAATGAGAAAAAAAAAGAAAATCTTCCCCCTAAATTTTGATGGTAAAATGTATCTTTCTTGCTTTTACTTTGACTGTGTTAATTAGCTTTCCACAGTACACTCTTGAAGTCCTCCCATACACATTTTAAAGTATGTACAAATACTCTGCTATGATTCATATTTTGTTTAACATGGTTCTCCCACACAAAGTTAAAAAAAAGCAAATACAACAAAACAGAAACTCTGAAAAGGGTTCAGAAGCACATCTATTCTTTTATCCCGCATTTAGGAAATCTGGATCTGGCCTACGCCTCACCCACCATCGCTGTTTAGGGCAGATTTCACTTTAGCTTTTCACTTTCTTTCTGCTTTTCACTTTCTCCAGCACTGCTGGCACTAGGTTTATTGTTTACCAAAACTGGCAACTAGCAGATGTATGTAATGGTAAGTAATGCTAAGTGTATGGTAGTTAGCATCTTTTATTTGTTTATGTTGTTTGTTAGCTTGTCGCAAGGTTGGACATTAAGTTTTTTTGTCCACCTGCCACTGTGGCTGATGGATTCCAAAATCTACCCACTACTCAGTAGACTGCTTGTTTTTTGGCTTGTGAGTGAAGCAAATCTAGCAGCCACTTGCAGAGTTTTAAGACTTTTACCAGCATTTGGCTGATGGCTGGTGCTAATTTCCAGTCCTGCTCGTGGATCGATTGGCAGCGGCTGGCGAAACATTAGTGTTTGAGAAAGATACTATAATATGTACTACAATGGGGTTTTAGAAGTTAGTGGAAGGAAGCTCAAGTGTGAGGTACATCCAAAAAGTCCTCCGCTGGAGGTTTCAGGTTTTTTGCCGGTGTTGTGTTGAAGTGTGTTACCCATCGATATGTGTTACCCGTATTAGACAGAAATTTGCTTTCATATTAAATGACCAGTGTTGGGTAAGGGTTACTTTAAAGTAATCAAAGCACTTTACTGCGTTACTTTTTTTAAAGTAACCAGTTACTTTATTGTGTTATTCCCTGAGAAAAGTAACTCAAGCACTTTTAAAGTACTTTTGAGTATTCTACATTTCCTATTGGCCAATGGACCACAGGGCGCTAAGCCTACATTTTTTTGAAGTAATGGACCACTTGCCCTTCACTGAGATCCAATTCTCCCATCACAGCCGTCACTTTGACCAGTAGAAACGCAGAACGATCTGCTGCCGTAAACAACTGTATGACAACAACAACACCCCAGCATTTTTAATATTTCCTCTAGGGATGTTACCACACAGAGTAAAAGGGGGAAATGATGGTGTGAAACAGCAGAGGCACTTTGTCAACCCGCTGAGTTAACGTTACCGTCATTAGCATCAAGCTAGCAAACAATTTTACATCTTCATGGTCGGACATAAAGTAATAACATTAACAAATAGCGGCGGGGCTTTTACTCACCACAACTACATAGGCTCCCAGCTTCATTTGAAACAGACTGCATTATAGACAGTCCGTTATTTATTAATCCCTCTGTGTTTTTATATTTTTACTTTTTATCCGCTCCCACTGTCTTTATAAAGTTCACACATCACACCGTCATTTCAAACTCAACACTTCCTGAATTTCTTTCAAATTAAAAGCCCCTTATAACCTCAGCTGAGAGAATCCCTCCATTTTCTAAATAGGCTTTTCTTGTGAAACATTTATAGGAGCTTGGTTGTGGAGGATACAGTAGCTTGTATGTTTATGTACGGTACTTCAAATGTAGCTCCTGCCATCTGCTGATGCTTTTAGGTGACTACAACAACATTTGGGCTGGCACATGAACAGACACAGTGACTCAGATGATAGTAAAAGTAATAAAAATAGGTCAAGAATAACCCGATGACATCACACACATCGCGAAAGACGACCAGGGATAATTGGTGAGTACCATCCTATAGTGTGACATGTCTGTCGGCCAAGTCATGGCACAATTTTATGACTCCACAATCGTGTAATGTGACATAGTGACTGTCAGAACGGGCAGAAAAGTCATGTAGTGTGTACCAGGCATAATACAAGTCCTGAGTCTGACCTGTCTGTCAGCGAGTCCTCCTCCACCTTTTTTTTAGACTCCACCATAGACAATGGCAGCATCTCCACGTAGCTAGCCACAAGCTTCATGACTTCTTTCGGACTTATAGGTTTAACGTTATCTCCGTTATTAGAACCAAAAGACAGTCGTTGCTGTTTTGGAGCTGAAGGACCAGCGTTCTAAAAGTAATGGAAGTAACTGATGTCTTGTTTGAAAATGTACCCAAGTATTTGATTACTCAAACAGCAAACTAACGCGTTAGGTTACTTGTTACTGCAAAAAGTAATCAAAGTACTTACAAAGTAACGCATTATACCCAACTCTGTAAGTGACGTACCTAATCTAGCTTGCCCGACATACGTTTGAATCTCAGATTTTAGGAAAGTACACAGATATGCCCCCCTGCAGTAGAGGAATGTGAAAAAACCTCACTAGTGACGAACTTTACACAGATACAGGTCAGCATAGTCATAGTCAGACATTTTAGGGGACATAAGGAAAGAAAAACACACTTTTAAGTAAAGGGGGACTTAAAAGAGAAGGACATCAAGAAAATACAAGAAGATGCAATGCTGGATACATTAAACGCTATGCTGAGTGGATACTGACCTCTGCCTGTCCACAGTCAGGGGATAGATTCTTGCTGAAGATGATGGCTGGGGCAGCAGTGACCCGAACAGAAAAGTCAGTCAGTATTGGTGTCAGGATGGCGCGTCGCTCCTGGTGCCTCCTGATACTGAATAGAGATACATACAGGATCAAACTGTTATCAGACATCTTTTCAGATAGGCTCCATAACTTATTTATTGCCTTTAGTTTTATCTTAATAACTAAAAAAAACGATTGGGTGAATTTGGACATTTGGAGATCATTGTTGTAATCAAAGCTCTTCGTTTGGAGATACTGTTAAGCAGCTCTACTTGCAAAAACTTCACAGACATTTTTATTTAGAAAGTATTAATCACTGAATTCTATTTCAGGTAAAAGTGTACAGTCCGGGTGTTAAAGTGATGATAGTATTACATTCCAAAACAAACAGCAACCATAAGGGACCACTTACTCACTAACATTCCCCAACCTTTATTTACTAATAACTTGTTATGGTTACCAGTTGTAAAATATTTGTAACACTGTCTCATCTGCCTAGGAATGACAAGTCAACACAACATAGTCAAAACCACAAAATGCTCAAAAACCGAGCTTTTGTTTTGCCCTTAGCTGACAGGCAGACACACATTTCAAACTCGCTCTGGCTTTTTAAATTCAAACCAGTAGGATGAAAAGCTAAACTCAATATAAGAGACTTCAAAATTGATTTTCCCTCGCAGGCCAGACCTGTGAAATATTCCCATAAGTGAGCTTTTTTGAAACTTCTGGTCTAACACATTCTAGCTGGAAGCTTGAATACGGTTACAGAGACAGAGTGAGACGTTATTTGACAAGTCTCAATTGGGAACACCCCTTAATTGTATACATAAGATCAAATAGAGACCTTCTCACATCAACTCTCTCCATTTCACTAATGTTCATTCCCACAATCAAGTCATATTTGTGGGAACATTTGTTAGTAGTAAAACAAATATACAAGGGGGCTTTATAAAGTGGTGTTAATTGCCACATCTGCTGCTATTAAAACAATCAAGTGGTACAGCTTCCAATATTTATAGTTGGCCGGGATTATGAAAGGCCCTGTTTCTAGGTGGCCTAGAGTACAGTACTTAACCAGAACCAATATCATATTCACTTCTACAACACAAATGTGCATTACCAGTGCCCTTAAGGGATTATTTTCTGACACATTTCTCTGCATAGGGAGTTTGAGGGAGGCCTAATTCGGAGGTGAAATGATCTGTGAGGCCAATTGGTGTTGGCTAATCTCCCCTCAGACAGGGATTGAAACAATGAGTGTCTCGTTGCAGGGGACAGGTGCTATCATTCACCAGTAAGGCTAGCAGGCGTGAGGCTCGGTTTACCAGTAATATGGGGTCCCCTGACTGGGCCGGAGAACTCTGCATGTGTGTGTGTGCACCTTTGAATGGGTGTGGTGCAGAGCACAAAAGATGGAAAAAATGACTTTGTTTTCATACTAAGCTACATAGTGTGAACAGTAAGTTGAGATATCCGTGGCATGAACAAAAAGAGAGAGGCCTGCGCTGGGTGGCTGACAGGAGGGGAGATGGAGAGAGTTCACAGCTCCATGACACGGGTCTTTCCTAGCCGGCAACTACACACTGTGATGAGGACAGATCCTGTCAGTGGATCCATAGTGCTGGAATTTCCTCGCAAAACCTCAGGAAGCCAACTGAGGCCACTGCAGATCCGCAACTACTGGAATTGAACCCAAAAAACTGCAGAGTGAACATGCCACGAGTCCAAAGCTGGAGAGAAAGAGAGAGGGGGGGTATCGATGTAGGGAATGAGGGAAAGGTGTGAACTTTGGAAGTGGTGTGTGTCAAAACTTGTTATAATCGAGGTGGTGTATTTCTGTGGGTGATTGCAGCAGACAAGTAAAGCTGTGAACTTGACTCCCCTTTCCTCAGTGTGTTGGAACATTCTAAATCACATGTTCAGTTATGACTCGGTCATGGTGGTGGCTGAGGCTGGGGTATACAGTGCAGCGTGTGGCAGTACAGCAAAGCCCAATTTCCAACAGAACTTCCAGTGCTGTTCCCGCACAGCAAGGAAAGAGAAGGCCACCACAGCCACCTTGACTGATTTGTTTGGAAGCTAAGAGCGAGTGATGGGGGAACTTTAAAAACCTCAACAACGACAACTTTTTCCTTCTCAGCGTGATCACACAGACACATACTTGCTGATGTGTATTTAATTATTAAGGATGGAGCAAAAACCTTTTACTAGATAATTATTCGCACTACAACACACTGTTGGCAACAAGTCAATGTCAAACTAAAGTGAACTTTGTTACAGTATAATACTGTTTCAATCCCTTGAGTAGAACTATGACTATTAAGCTACATGTTAGGTCATCCTATAATCAAGTTCTGAATAGAAATCCAGACCTAGTATGTCTAAAGAAAGTTGAGTCGACTCAAAAGGCATTCAGCATCTTCTGAGGCCCAAAGTGTGAGCCCAAAATCTCACCTCATCGCCCTGTTAGACAATCTGGCCTTGGCACTTGGCCCAAGCAGCCCAGTTTTCATCGACAGAGAAACAAATTGAGAGTAAAATAGAAAAATTGCAAGTGGATTGAGCCTCAGTAGCCCTTTACTCATATGAGCTTGTCAGACTTAGGTCCAAGTCTGCTACTTAAAAGGCCTGTTTTACAACAGACCCTGGCACTGTTGGAGAAGGCCAAGACAAATGGGGATTTTGGGATAGATGGTCAAAACTACTGGGGACAAAGGGAGAGTAAAAAGAAATCGGGGTGGTCTGGTGGTTAGAAATACCATCCCACAGGTCCGCTTTAGTGTTGTAGTCGAGACCGGACTCAAGACCACTTTTTAAGGGTCTCCGTCTTGTCTCAGACTTAACTGCTATTTATACACGTTCTTGTCTTGATTTCAGACAAAGAGGACTCAGGATTTTGTTTCAAGACTGGTCAAGACCACAACCACAGGGATATCACAAAATTGGCCATGTTATAGGACTGTTAAATAAAGATGATTAAGTTGGTTTCAGCTCCTTAGAGTTTGTTTTTATGTGTTTGCTCATAAAAAAAAGGGAAATTCCCAGTGATATAATTCACCTCTGCAATGCCTATTGATTATTTTATCAAGCCATTTACACACATACTGTTTATACAGTATGGCAATAACAGCAGTGAATGAATGTGGATCTTTAAGATCAATGTGAGTGGTGCCTATGGTTTGCATGTTGCATTTATCCTATGTGTGTCTTGTAAGGTGGGGCTCACACTGGTCTGGTCTTGGTCATAACTTGGTCTTTGTTTTGGTGGACTGCTGACTACAACACCAGCACACTCCACTGAATCACTGAAATACTAAGAAACAAAAGCTCTACTAGCTTGCTCATTCTGAGTCACTTTGGCACAGCCTTATCTAAGCAAGTGAAATGAAACAATCAGATTTAAGAATTTCTATTTTTTAACTGACCAAAAAATGAGTGGAGACAGTATTGGTTATTTTCTATTCAAGTTTTTTAAATTTTCTATTCAAATATGAGTTGATTCAAAAAATAAAATCATCACTTTGCAATAAAGGGAACACTTGAAAATATAAACTAAATTTACTTAAAATAACCAAACTTGTTTAAAATGACTGCATTATTGCTTTCACCATCCTTTTTATAGTGATGCTTGCCCCATGTCTTACAAAGCTTATTTTCAAAAGTGCAGTCAGCACCTCAACTTTAACTTCAACTTTAACCTCAACTTTAACATTTGTTGAACTTTGCCTAAAAAAGATGTTTTGGTTCAACCTGGAAGAGATAAATCAAACAACTTAATGTCTTAATTAGAGAGTGTAGAGCAGGGAGCTGAGGTCCTACGGCAGGTCTGACAGCTGAGGGCTCAGCATCAGTATCACCAGCAGCAGCACTATTCCATCATGCTTAGGTGTAACGCCAGGGCCACACTGCCCGCGGAAGCGCAGCGCACCGAAATTCTCGCGCGCGCCGGAGCACCTCCGTTCACATCAGACGCGCATTTCTCCACGCCGTCGACAAGCGATTCTGCTCCCAGCTCTTGTTTTTCACTGCCTGGCTTGTCAGATTCGCTCGCGGCTCACGCAGAAAATAGACCAGACGCCGAACTGATCGCTGCAAATCGTGAGCCTGCCGTGGAGCTTCCCGGCGCGGCGCGGTCAGTGTGGACGACACAGTCGGTTAACATGGGCGCCGAAAGGAAACTGCCTTCTCTTCTCGGCGCTTCGAGGCTATTCGCGGCGCTTCCGCGGGCGGTGTGGCCCTAGGACATTCAGTAAAGAAAATACCAGTGTTCATGATAAGCATGTATGATTGTTTGTATATGTGTGTGTGTGTGTGTGTGTGTGTGTGTGTGTGTGTGTGTCTGTGTGTGTGTGTGTGTGTGTGTGTGCACGCACTAGAGAGTGTTTTTGTCTGTGTATCTCAGCCAGCATCACTCTGTTCTGATGACCTGAGGGCACTCAGTCTCAATCAGGCTCGTGTTGATTCTGCACTGCATTCTTCCACAAGGCTTATTTTTAGTTGACAGGGAACAAATCTGGAGTCTTTGCCTGTGATTTCTGTGATTTTTGGGTCTGTTCCCTCTCAAAACATGAGTGGAAAAAAAGGACATGGGGCCAAACAGGCTGTTACACTTGTGCTTGTTTTAGCTCCCGAGTCTATAAAAAAATGACAGGGTTTGTAATTATGACTGTGCATGGAGAGGCTCCATGATAGGGCGCTAACTCAATAACTACATGCTGCTCCCACATCAAGACTGATGAGATAAATTTTGGGACATTTACGGCAGATCACACACACACAGCACCTGACTAGGGGTGTAACAATTTCATCTAGCAGCAATGGGAATAGTACTAGTTGTGGTCATTGTGAGGGGTTCATCCAAACAGGCAAAGAATCTCAGTGGGGTTCTCTTTCTGGCCACCTGACGAACATTATTTCAATGAACACAAACATTGTCCTGGTTTAATATGACAGGTTCTGAGATACTAGACAATGCTAGTGATATGCTCTTTATGACTCTGCTTGTTTCATAGTCCTGTGTTCTTTGTGTTTATGGTAGTAATATGTTGTTATGTTGGAGTGGAAGAGGCTGAAGGCCGAAGATAAATTACAATACTTAAAGATCAAGCAGTTGGAGGTTTAAACACAACGCAAAATGAACCACTGCCACAAGTCTTTGCATGCAAACTATTAGTTAAAAATCAATAGTGTTTTTCAAAATCAATACTAAAGTGTGTCCTGACCTGCTGGCCATGTTCCACTCCAGGGCCGGGTTCTGGGAGCTCCTCTCACTCTCTGTGGACGCACCTCCTTTGGTTCCCTCCTTCTCTGGCTTGAGTTGCTCCCACTGAGCCGTTCCAATGTTGATGGACTGGAGGTCAACCTGATACTGCCGGTCCTCTACCTCAGAGCCCGGGTCACGCAGGATGCCCAGGTGCAACGCACGTCTAGAGGGAAGAGAAAGAAAATGCTATTTGTTTGAATCCCATAACAAATCATGTAGTGTGTCAATAATTCTAGGAAGCCCAGTTGGGCAAAGACTTAGATAAGGTCGAAAACATATTGCAGAGGGTAAAGCACGAGTCACATTCAACTAGCAGGTGTGTAAAAGTCCAACTAACCTAAATGTATAAAGCATGAATAGGTTTTATTTATTGTTGTGGGGGTCAGCCTGTACTTATAAAGTCAATTACAACAAAGTAAATGACTCCAGGAGTAGACCAGGTAGTCTGTAATACTGAACCAGTAAAGAGGTTCTGGCAACAGGCCCTAACCACTTCTGACTTCTTTCTGCCCTCTGTCTACTCAGTGGTTTAGAAGCACAGGTTTCTTGCAGGATGATTTATGACTAAATCAAAGCCTCTGGTGTAGCCAGGCCTCGGATAAATAGCTCCACAGGCTTCAGGTGAAATCATTTGCCTTTTATAAAGAACAGATTTATGCCAGCTTATCACTGACAGTAAACATTGCTTAAACCCCTGGCTGGACAGCACAGTAGTCTGCAGACGTGGGCTCTTTCTACCTCTCTCTTTCTATTTCTGTCTCCAGAAACACAGGATTTCTACAGTATACACAAACTGTGATATGGTAGAGGAGATGTAGAGATATGTCAGGAGTGGGCAGCGCTGTCTCTGCAGCTGAGCTGCTACAGTCAAGTGAGCAAACACTGTCCCATCAGCGCCAAGAAAAAATGATGTCATCTATTTTGCCTTTGAGAGACAAGATCCTGACGAATTCACGAGGCAAAAGGAATAATCAAAATTCAACATCTGCATATGACATCAGGGCTTTCAGTTCGTTATGATATGTTTATTTGTGCTGGTGAATTCAAATGAGAGCTTAAATGGTATAAATAAGGGCTTAAAATGGCTACAGATGTAGCGGCAGCATGAGTAGTTTTATTTGTTTCGGCAACGTCAATGGCAATTTTCATATAGCGTTTCTCTCCCTTAGCCACACTGGAAAGGCCTCTACCAGAGCGTGATGTTATGACAATAAGCACCAAGTACAAAAACAATGGCAATGGGAGATCAGAGGTGTATAACTGGATTTAGCTGGATTTGTTGACATACAAACAAGTGAAACAGATCCTTAATCAACATTTGGAACCACATTTATCAACAGAGTATAATATAAATCAAACCAAGAGCCCTGTAAGATTTGGGTGGGATGTGTCAGTCTAGATTCATTAGGGCTTTTGTAACAGTACCTCCATCACCCTCCCCAACCCCAAACTGTATTTTTCACATTAAACAAACCACAGTTACCTCATATGCTTTCCAAATTATCTCTTAACTTCAGCTTATTTAGGAGACTCTCTTACTCATAATCAACATTACATGGGAGTCTGCAGCCAAGTCCCTGCATTGCTGAGCTGCAGGGTCATCTCCAATGACATAAATAAATATGATAAACATTTGTCTTGGTCATGCAGCCAGTGGAAACCGGTGTGATTTAATATCAAAAGACATATTTCAGCCAATCGCAGGAAACGAGAGAGCTTCATTTCTGACAAATGAGGAGGGGAGGAATTTTGGAAGTTCCCCTTGGGGTGCAATAATAATTGAAGCCAGACTTTCTTGTTGTACATGTGGGAGGAAAACACTGGTGGTTTGACATATTTGATTGGTCATGTGAAGACCACACTGCTTGGCCAAGAGGAATCAGAGAATGCCTTGGGAAAGCACGGCACTCATTCTGCCCACCATATACACGGACGAACTAAAAACATACAGAGCGAGGCAGGTGGAACACACCCTTCTGCTGGGTCTCGGATGCCATTATCAGACATCTGCCTGCCACTACCATGTGGAAAATATGGAGCAAAATGAAAATAACAAGTCATAAATGACATGCTTTCGCAGATGAGGAAGGCATAGAGGGAGGGGAGGAAGAGGGGGGGAAGAAGAGGGGGAGAGAGCGGGTGAGGGAGAGAAATTTTTCTCAAACACAAGTACTTAGTTTTGCCCTTGTTCCCGAGCCAACCTTATTTTAATTGCAGGAAAAGACCACAGAAACATTATTTTTTACGACAAAATTCTGCTATTTATAAAAATGGATCAAAAGCTCTGCAGTAAGAACGCTCTGTTTCATGGCATTCGTGGCTATTATTTTAAAAAACATTTCTCCCTCTTCTGACACAATTTAAACCCAATTTGAGTCCGAAAAGCCACTGGGCCGCTCTCGCATCAGAGCTGAAATATGAGGGCTCGCGTCCAACATTATTATGGCTCAAAGTCAAAACCTCCATCCAATTCAAACCCTCCAGTGGGAAACAGCAGACAAAATAGTGAAGGCATGGCAGTGTTATGTATCTAGAATGCAGGACTTGGAAGGAGCAATTCACTGGTACTTCATCACTGAGGAAAAAAATAATGATGTTCCAAATTCCTTTGAACAGCAGATATGCAGACAAATTTACAAATGGGCAATTAATTGCAAGTTATGTTCCTCTGTTTAGCATTCTTTGGGTCTATGCATGTGCTGGGCAGAGCATCAATCATGATTTGTGTTATTAACTAGACATGTGGGAGGACTGAGTGCTTAACATGCAGCAGATTTGGGAACGTGTGCTGAAGTGGTAATAGGATTTGAGGAGGAACCTTCTGGGCACACGCATAACACACCAGTTAGCACACAAATTAGCTAATATGCATGTATACACTGATAAACAGCAAATGAGCTCATGCAGGCACACACTGCTGCTGCATGCCATGGAGGCATTAGGTGTAACCAGTGGAGGATTTACTTTGCTTCTGCACACAACTTTGAAGCAGCATCCAGACTTGGAATATAGAACTTGCACGATAGGAGAGAATGAATTGCAAGAAAAACAAAGTGAAATATGTTTTAAGAGTGTTACATGGATACAGAATCATACTGAGCAGAGCCAATGGGTAAGTAAGTAAAAGGGCTTGTTGAAAAAGAGCGAAAGTGGAATCTTAGAAGTGCCTGATTACCAAAGCTATGGTTTTGAAGGCTAACCGTGGTTCAAGGTTGTAAAACAAACCACAGTGGGATCTGGTTGAGGCTCAGGGCCCAATAGTAGGAGTGTGGGAGCAGTGGGCTGTGTCATAGACTCTTACCGAGGGGATCTTGTGGGGCAGGGTGTATCATGGCCCTTGGCTTTACATGGCCTCCCACCTTCCTCTCTCAAGCTCCATCTATCCCACCCCATCCCCATCCCCTGCCCCAGGCCAACGGGGCAGGAAGCACCGGGGTAATACCAAGCGCCGCTGGCTTCTGGATCTCGTCACTCTGAAACCCGCAACCTGAACCCACAACCCCAGACCTGTTTTTCACTCCATTTCCCCAACAATCACAAGCAATACATGTCTGCTTACACATTCAACAGAGGCAGGAGTGTATGTAAATGTGCGTGTGCACATGCCTGCAAGTGTGTGTTTAAGAGAGACAGGGCCCTCTGCGTCTGCTCTCCTGGTAGAACATACATGCCGAGTAGAAATTTCATTGAGATCTCCGGCTTAATTCGGCCAAGTCAAGCTAAATTAGTTTTGTACGCACACATGTGCTATATTTCATGAGTGTTCCGTGTTCTTTGTTTTGAGCAGACCTCAACTACTGTATATTTGAACTGAAAGAGCACATGCTACGTGAAACCCTGAGGGTGCATGTCTTGCTGTGTCATTTAATTTTGTGGAGGGGTCTGTGCAAACGCAAAAGGAACATTTTTTGTGAGAGCAGCATAAATAGTATCACTCATCTATAAATTCTAAAAAAGAAAGTGTTCAATTGCGGTTTTGATATTCTTTCTCTGTGGCTTTGAATGTTATTAGCCAAACACTATTAGCACCCAGCAGCTCCTCCATGGCATGTCTGATGTGGAGAGGCCAAAGCTGCACAGTGGCTTCTCAATCCGCTTGCTGTGACTCCCAGAGGCTTAAAGCTGAGTCCCACTGGGCCTGTGTGTGTGCCGAGGGGGAATTCATAAGCATTATGATTCATGAAACTTGCAATTACTTAGTAAGTTAAGCACCCCTGCCTACGGTGGTCCGCTCTGAATTGCCAGAAATTCGGCAACTTCTGAGCTGTGGATTTATGACCCCAGTCAAGTCCAATTGCTGTTAATTTGCATCTACCAATTATAGTAATTAAGGCTCGGAATTAGAACGCTGAGCAGCCCTCGGAGTGAGAGGGGAAAATGATGTCGTGGAACAACGCTAGTCAGCAGAATATAAGACCCAGTCACTCAGGGGTTTTTATACTGCTGCTACTAAAATCATTTTTGATGACAAGAGCTTTTTCAACAGGAGTCAAACACAGTCACAAAAACAACAAAATATCCAAGACAACTAAGCTACAACAATACTCCAAATTTGTCACACTTGGCAATAACAAGGTACTTACTGGTGGGTGTTTTAAGCCAAGTACAACAATTCCAATCTATAGTTGATTTTCTTCCCTTACTGGAACAATACGCAATAAACATAAATTGCTGCTTTCCCCATTGTGTCAAGGCTTTGATGTAGTGACACTTTCCCATGACAAAAATTGAATAATCTATTCTTTTTGAGCCCAACAGCATTACTCATCTCCACTGCTGCTCCCAACAGAAGCCTGTTATTCATTAGGCTGATTGCACTTTAAAGACACTCATACTCAACCAATTATATCATATTTACACAAGATCTTACAAGGAAACTATTACTTCTATATACAATACAAGCAGGGCTTAGCTCAAGCCCATGCCACCCTCAAGACAATTGTACATGATAGGAGTTGAGCGAAAGCGCTACAGAGGAAGGCCCTCTGTTTACAGTGACATGGTGCATACCAAAAATCAGTATTTGCACTTTGATTTCAACATATCTTAATTACAGGAGTCATTTATCTCCCATGCAGTTTGCATGTCAGAGAAGTTATATTGTTATAAACACAGTCGGTATTAGAAGTGTTGCTCTGAAGACACTGGCTAACATGTGCTCGCCATGATGGCCTGTTAAAGACGTCAGTCTGGCCGGTGTAATTTATAGGCTCATCATGCACTAATTCAAAATCTGCTCCTTGCATCACAGCTCCATGTTGCATAGAAGCCATGAGTGAAGATTGAACAGATATTTCATTTGGCTTCGGCCAATGCCTTTTTCGTGGAATTCACACATGCCAGTGACTATACAAATTAAACTGCTAATCTTTCATCATATTCTCTGATTCATTGTACAGTTAAAACACACAGTTTGCTACAATCACATAGTGGATACTTATTAATGCATTACAATGAGAAAGTATTTTTAAAGCCATATAATATCATATATCCTTGGCTGTACATCAGTCACAATGTTGATGCAACTCCAATCTTACATTTCAGTCTGAAGTACTCTGCAGTTCGTCCCTGCTAATAGCATTGCAAGGGCCTTTTATTGAAACGCACAGATGTCGTCCTCATCTCCACTGCTTCTGTTCTGCTTCACACACACACACACACACACACACACACACACACACACACACACACACACACACACACACACACACACACTTTGCCTGGTCTGTTTAGCCTTAACTGTGCTCCTCTCCTGCTTCTGCTTGCATGTAGCTCTAAGCACGGAACATTCCTGGGTAACAGGGACAGTAATTCATCGGCTTTTTAAGGGCACTGACTTCTCATTTGATTTCTTCGAACAGTAGGTACATCTGCAATGGATCTACCGAAAAAAGGCACCTAGGATTCTCATTTGTGAAAAAACAAAGTTGTGGCTTCTGCTGAAAATGGCTGACATTTTTTTGTGTGTGAACCTGTGCATGCATCAGTCCATCTTAGATGGTGGCATTTACAATATTATCACTTGGAGGGTGCTGTTGAGAATTACTTTGAGTCATATGCGTGTCACCACGGGACAAAGCTACCTTTTTTCCCATAAAACTGTGTGGGCCAGTGCTTGTGAAATCACTTCCTCTGTTAGCAGCTACAGATTTGATATGCTTCCTCCCTGCTCTGAAAACAGACATAACGCTGCCTTTATAAAACATGTCAGGCAGAGTTTTTGCAGTGGGTCCCTGATGCAGAGGTGTGAAGGGAATGCCTCACTGACTTCCTCAGACCTCAGATTGAAAACAGATTGTGTCCCCACCAAGCAATTTCACAATGATGTAATCCCACTGCCATTTTAATTTGAGAGGCCTTATCTTTAATTAATCGCTAAACACATGCGTGGAATAGATTATTCATAACTGGCTGCAGTAGGGAACATGGCAGGGGTAGCCAAGGATCTGGCTTGCCCTCATATGCAGTCATTTTCATCAAGCTAAAGTCGAACAGGCACATACCTCAATGCTACTTTTACACTAATTAAAGGAAAATAATCCTTTTGCTGGAGGAAGATTCCAGATCCAAAGTCTGTCCCTGGTCTCTGGCAAGGCACTCAGCGTGTTCACTGGTCTGATTGACAAAGCCTGAAGTGAATCAAACCTCTTTTGAAACATAAAGGAGTCCGAATCACCCAGGACCAAAACCATTTATTCCAGCTGACGCAGTTTCAAGTAGATTGACGATAATTGATGATACACCGAGAGCAATACTACAGCTGCACCTCACATGTTGTATCAGACATGCTGTCCAGATTGTCAGAAAACACTTGGAGCAGTGATGCATATTCTTCTTATCATTCCCAAATCTTATCACTTGTTGAGTAGAAATACATGGTTGTCATCAAGACCATGACCACACACTACCAACCCAAACAGGCATAGCACACATAAACACAAAATATCTATGGCAAAACTGAAACCGCACTATGCATTAAAACATAATGCTCACACGCACATGCAGTATACATTCTCTCTATGATATGAGTCTAAAACCAAGATGGTTATAGTCTTCAGAGCATTCCTTGTGATTTACTCCTGCACATAAATTGTTCACTTTGTGCTCCGGCACGGAGGGTGTTTTATGGAGCTGTAAAATTAGGCCCACTTTATGGATCCAACAGCATGAACCACTACTGTTTTTTCCACTTGATATTGATTAAGCGGTTCAGCATTGCCAAGCTGGTTCACATTAGTGTACACACAGGCGTGTTGTGTGTATTTTTTGAAGATGCTCATTTTTATCTGTGAAAATGAGGGTCTTTGGCAGAGCACTTTGAAGTTGATTACACATTGTTTACTGCAATTATTGAATTCTGACAAATGTTTAAAGCAACGAGATTACATATCAAGGCCTTATCCTTCGTCGGATAAAGAATGAGAATTTTCCTAAACAAAGTCAGGGAAATGATGGCCATATTTGATTAGGTTAACGTATGCTACAGGTTTAGCAGACAGGCTGAACAAACATGTAATCGGATAGCTAAAACAGTAGGTCCTTCTCGTTGACGTTTGCCTTGACCTTAAACAACATTTTGTTCTAATTCAAATTTCCTTCCAGCAAACAAAGGCGGAATGAAACAGAATACAATGACTTGCTGCTGGAAGCTCCCACATAATGGAATTAAAAACTTATGTCTAAATCACAAGCTTTAAGGAGAGACAGGCCGGACTTTGAGAATATGAGAGCAGCTTAGAAGCCCCTGGTGCGGCCCAAGACTACACGACTACATGCACTTTCTCATGAGATAGTGTCCAAATACTTTTATGTCAGCAAGGAAAAACAGCATAAAATAATTACAATAATGTGGGGCACACATGCTTCCTACATCAGCTAATTCTTCCTCCTCTGTAAATGACTGCGGAGCCAGTGTTTATAATTCTGAGGCGGATCTCGCATTCATCCAAACCGCCGAGTGTATTTATACAAAGTGACATTTCTATATGGGAGATTTCCCCCTTTTCCCCCGCTAACTGAGGAAATCACATGTGGGTAGTGAACTCCCGGGCTTACCTAATTCCACTGTGCTGTTGATTTGAGGAGGGAGAGGGAGGGAAGAATGGAGAAAAGGTACAAAAGCAGGATCGGGGAGGTACTTAAAGAAAAGACTGCAGCTTCATTTACAATCAACAAGAAAGAAAATGTAAATGTAGCACAAATGCAGCTTAAGTAAAGGGGAGGTTAACAGAATGAGATGAATGCAACTTAGCTCTGAGTCTGACAACTTCATAGCAGACATTTTGACTTAGTGGGAGAAGTACAGGTGTTTCTAATGAAATTAATTATAGCTCCTTTCTGTTCAAGTGTCCCGGTAAGCCACCACAGTGTGACAGTGAGCAATTATTAATGATTCACACCTGTTCTTTCCTACTGTGGTATGCCAAAATGACAACCTTGAAAAAAACCCTATCTGGATAATTTTCTCACAGAAGTAGTATGATTTCAAAGCACTGATATTTGATTGATATGGAGCTGACACCATAGTGCAAATGCATGATCTTAAAAAAAAGCTACAATGGAGACCCCACAGTCCTCTAATCCCTCCACTTAAAACTATCAAGAAACATGTCAATACAAATCATAATACAGTCAATAAAGGCAGTGACAGCTGTGTTCTCTGGCTGATATCTGTTTTGTCACACGGTGTCACACTGTCATCAAACAAGTTTGCATTTCATTACATCAGTCCCACTGCTTCATTTGCAAGTCAAGTGATCCAACTTCTGTGGTTTAAATTAGATTAAAGTTCTCACTTCCTCTATTGGGAGGGGACGGGAGAGAAATTGGTCAAAGAGATTATGAGTAATCGACAGAACTGTCACATGAGAAGAGATTTGGTGTTCTCAGAATGCCCTCATCAGGTTGCTGAAATGGCTGCATCTCAGAGACCTACAGGAGGTGTGAGTTAGAATAAAGGCTGCACTCAATCAGCTTCATCTGGAGCCAGTCACACTGAACATGTGCAATGACAGTGTACTCTGAGACTCAGCCTGAGCTAGTTGTTTCTCTGTTTGCTGGCAGTGCACCTTGTTCCAATAAGGAGGAAGAACCATGCAGCATGTGAGAACCACAAAAAAAGAGATAGAAGCTGAGGGAGACGAAGTCCTAAAAAGTGACAGAGAAGAGGAAACGGCTATGTGACACAGAGTGAGTAGAAAGGCTGCATTGTACTAATTAAGGAAAAAGTGCATGAAACCAAAAAAACAAAACTCAATAAAACATTATGATAGAGAAATTAAAAGAGGCAAGTTCTTGTGGAATATAGCCTCCATAAACAGTTTCCTGCTGCAACACCTCACCTCTGTTCCCTGCTTTCAGTTCTATGTTTTGTTGTTGCATGACTGTCATCTTTACATAATTGCCTCTGCAATAATTCTCTATACTCTTCTTCTAGTTTCCTCTATCTCATAACATCTTATTCTTTTTTCTCCCCTCTCCTCTCTTGCCAGTCAGGGTTTTGGTACAGTGACTCCAGAACAGTGAGGAGGAAGTGGCCCCTACGGGCCAGGCTCCTGACAAACCACAACTCTAAACAGGCAGTGCTGTGAAAATATGGCATTCAAACAAGTGCCAAAACTTCTGACCATCACGCCGGCATCCAAACAGCTGCAAGCACTGAGAACATTTAATGGGAAAAAACAAAGAGAAAGAAATGGACAGAAAAAGGGGACAAATAATAAAAGAAGTAGCAGGAGGGGGGTTTAAGAAAACATGCAAAACAGAGCTCCAGCAGCGTCTGTGTTGAGCTGGAGACCAGAGTGGGCCTTGTTTTTATTAGAAGGAACTAAGAGATGAGAAAGACATGATGCTAACACGTCAGCCCCCTGAGCCTGTGTGGAATGGAGTTTCTACCCACTTAAAAACATACTGAACAGAATCGTATGTTGCAGAGCAAGAAGCTGCAGGAAGAAATTGACTGAAGGATGCTGTAGGAAGGAAGAAATGAAGAAAAGAGTACTTCTGTTTAGTAGAAAATCTGTACAGAGAATGGCCCAGGTGTAAAGAATTAGAGGAGATGGCACATCAAACGGGGCTGTGCTCGGCCTCTTTCCTGTAGCCCTTGTGGCAGGAAATGCTCTACAGCATCCTGTGAGCTGACCAGAGAGGAACTGATGAGAGGGAGCAATGAGGAGACCAGATAAAGTGGGAGGTGAGAAACAGAGCAGGGCACACGTAGAAAATGTTCAGCAACACCCTGCAGAGGAGAGGGAGATCAGGAGACAAAACGGGGGGAATAAGGACATAGAGAGAAATAGGAGAAGGCCTAACTGAGGAAGTTCTACAGAACAAGAGAGAACAGGGCAGGGAAGAAGTCAGCAAGCAAAGAGAAAGAGAGGAAGCTAGAAGGTACGAAAAGCTCTACAACATCGTGTAAAATGAATTGGCACTTATAGGCTAGGTCAGGGATCTGCAACCTTTGCCATTAAAAGAGCCATTTTTGACCAAGAATAATTTGAAAAAATCTGTGTGGAGCCACAAAACATGTTTGAGCCTTATAATCAAGGTAAATAGCCTATTAAGTCTAAATTAGTGTATACTTATGGTCTAAATAAGCATTTGTTAATATGTTTTACCACAAGGTGGACACTGTGCAGGGCACTATTTATGATTATTTGGTACTTAAATTTTGCAGAGCTGGCAGTGAGAGCAAACAAATCTGTCCACGCACTACTACATTCTCTATTTTATTCAATGTACTTTTTTGGATTTGACATCCATAGCTAACCAGCCACTGCTATCAAGGTTCAGCAACATTTGGATTCATAGAATGAATTTCCATAGACTTCTTTTCTCAAAGGCTCAAGGAGCCACTGGACAGGGGCTAAAGAGCCACATGTGGCTCTGGAGTCACAGGTTGCCTACCCCTGAGCTAGGTGGAGGGGAATAGGAGAAATTGATTTTTTAGAATGCATAACGACTGAAGCATGTATAGACAGGGGAGTAATACAAAGCAGGCGTAGGGTTGAGCTAGACTTGTTAGGGTTTGATGGAGAAGAGGATGAATTAATTAAGGGCAGAAAGCATACTGTGGAGAGTAGAACATATTATTTGGAAGGCTTTAATGACACAGAGTAGAAAATGCTTCAAGAGCTGGGAAAAATATTACATTTTTTTCTCCAAACTGACGTTTTGCAAAAGTTCCCTTCGAGACATGTTGTAAAATGTATCTACATGTATGTAAAAATACTCTGCTACAATTGATATTATGTTTAACATGGTTTTCCCACATAAAAAGTGGAGAAAACCAACAACAACAAAACACCTAAAAGGGGCTGGAAGCAGATCTACTCTTTCTTGTTCACTGAGAAATTCTAAATCTGACATCCGCCTCGCCCATCACTGCTACATGCGGTAGGTTTTACTTTCACTTGTACTAGGATGACTGGTGAAAGGAGAGTGTGCATCAAAGTGGCTGGTGTTACCATTAGAGCAAACATTGGAGAGATTCAGCCATACATGTTTGAGCCTCAGTCAGACCCTGAAAATCTGTTGTGTACCAAAGTCAGTGACTAGCAGATGTATCAGAATTAGAAGTGTAGTTCGCACCTTTTATCTTCTACGATGGGGTTTTTGTTAGTTAGTGGAAGGACACCCCAGGGTCCAGTTTACATCCAGAAACTGCACTTTCTACCATATTTGCTAACAAAACTTAAACCATGCTAATGCTGATTCTGCTCTCTGTACTGACAGGTCTGCTCTGCGCTGGAGGCTTCAGGTTTCTTTGCTAGTGTTGTATCAAAGTTGGTGATATGTGTTTACCTATTAAACAACGTGTGGCTTTCGTATTAGTGATTTACCTAATCTATCTTGCCCACGGTACATTTGAATCTTGTCGCTCCCTTTAGTAGAGGCATGTAAAAACATCTTTCTAGTGTGTGTGTGTGTGTGTGTGTGTGTGTGAGGGAGAGAGAGATAGAGAACATTTGTGTCCTCCTCTGTACAAAGTCTGACATGTCAGGTTTTGATGTGTGAGCTTCTTGTCTCCCTGTGCTGCCTGTTGAACATGTGTCTGTCAGCTGGAGCTGTCCCTCAGCCTTCAAACCAGCCCTCTGCTCCTTAAAAAAACTCTTATGTGGCTTTAAAATGCTAATAACATCAGTCCATTACCAGGCTACACATAATGTGAGGCCTTCAAAAAACTCCTTTTAAAGCCCTTCAAATGCCTTCTCAGTTGTTAGAGGGGGAGATGGAAAAATATCAGGGGGGGAACAATGATGCTTTAAACACTGGCTCCTCATCATTACTGAGGAATGGAAGGAAGTCTTGCCAACAGTTGGACATTTCATTTCAGCATAAATGTATGGAGCAAAGCATATTTGCTCAAGTTAATAATTTTTGCCCGGGTTACATGTACGTAACTAGAGCCATGCATGTGTGCGATGATAAAGTGACAGGGGTGGGGTGCTGATTGGAGGGCTGTTGTATGTGTGTGTGTGTGTGTGTGTGTGTGTTTGTGTGTGTGGGATAAGATGTGGAGAGAAGAAAGGGGACCACCACAGTAGACTTGTCTACATGGTGGCTTCACATTTCCCTCTGCGGTTCCCTCAAACCTGCAGCTGAAGTAACATGACTGACATTCACACACAGACAGACAGACACACACACACTGCACTTCATTGCAAATCTTCAGCCTCACAATGCACCTACCTGCCAGTTTGCTAATCTTGATCCCATGGATAACAGCTAATATGAGGAGCAAGCAAACTATTGTGTTTGACTAAGACAGTCTAGAAAACACAATACCTGTAGGTGCATATCCATAATATAACTCAATAGCATCTTTAATGCTGGGCTCAGACGACAAGAGTTTTAAAATCCCAACCGATTTTGAAATCAGGTTGCATCATGGCTTAAGGAGAAACTTTACAGATTATCTTTCCCTGTTCTCAAACATGCAAACACAATACAAAATTTAGAAATAATGGCTCATCACACCCTACAAGATACTATTAACACTATTTTGCCAGAGGGAGCAACTCACATGGTCTCTCTCATGGGAAAGCGGATGTAAACTGAATAGAGACTAACTTGGTGCGACAACTTGCTATAATGTCATTAATGCTTTGCAGTAAGAAAAACAAAAGCAGACAGCTAAACAAGTCTGGATGAGAAACACGGGCCAATGCGGGTTATTTATTCTTCAGCAACAACTGGAGGTGAGATTTTAGCTGTCAGTTTTAATATCTGTCAACAATAGTGTGCTAGCTACAGTAAGCCTCAAGGACCAGAGGGTTTACCCTTGCTTGGCAGCACCATCAACTGCTCAGTACTGTATTGTAATTGTTGAGATTTTAAATCCTAAATATCAAACATGCTGGCACACACACTGTAAAAATAATAGATGTAGCGACTGTGACATCACTCATTGGCTTGTAGACTCCTGTTTTGAAGCCTCAAGTCTGGAATTACGGCCAATGCCATGTTGTTTTTTTGGAGCAAGAAGTGTCCATATTTGAGCAAGAGGCTGGAGCTGTGGAGAGAAGTGAGAAGCCGAGGACACTATCAGCAAGCAGCCTGACACTTAAACCAGCCCGCCCTCAATCATGCATTACTTTAAGCTCTAATAAAATGTAAATGGGTGAAAAAATTCATCCCATACAGGTGTCATGGACGGTAAACATGCTTATTTCTGCTGTAAAGTTGGGCAATTTAACATGGGGGTCTACGGAGATTGACTGGCTTCTGAAGCCTGCCTCAAGTGGCCATTCATAGAAATGCAGTTTTTGGCACTTAGTGTTGGCTTCATTTCTCAGCCTCAGAGGTTGCTGTTTTGCTTGCAATTATCGGGGCGACCCTGATGAGGCTGTGAGTAGTTCGGGAGGCTGAAGACCTCATCTGTAAACCTCGCACATTACCAGATAATTTGGACTGAACATCGGTTTCAACCAAGGTCCCAGACTGAATTTCACTGGCATTCAGTGTGGCACCTCAACTATATACACTTACTTAGTTATACATACATTGAATAATACCACAGGGGCACTAATAAGGATTGTTAAGTAGCAACTTAAGTGGCAGACCAACACGGAACATATGAATGTAGACGGATGAATCGAACACATATATAAGAGTTGATAATACACTGTACATTAAATAAGCTATTTGATATCGAGCATGCTTGAGTAAAAACAACTGGTAAAGACCAGGAGGAGGAAGATGGTTCAGAGCCCACTTTAATGCCAGTCTCTGGTTCTTTCAAGTCTGCTCGGGCCTCCTGGGGTTGTAATGTGCCTCTTATTACACAAGCATTAGGCAATTACGCCACTGGTTTCACATTGGCTTCCCAGAGCCACAGAAGAGCTTGTGGCTTCACACATGGACATTTGAAAGCATCTGCACATTCCTTCTTTCTTGAGGTTGACTTCTCTTTTTTTTTCTCCTTCGTACTTCTGCTCAATCCTCCAATTGCCTCTGCTCTGGTCTGATGTTCTACTGTGTAGCCTACTGATAAGTGCCACTTGGCAGGAGACTACTGACCACACACACACACGAATACACACACAGACATATATGGGCAGATGCCTACAGAAAAAAACACAGGGCATGCTTACAAAGAGCTGTATATATACAGAAACTTAACATCTAATTTCCTCTGAAGAATATCTAAAATACCATAACACACACCATATTGATGTAACTATTCTGTGTAGTTTGCCAAAGAACTAAACTGCTGATGACTGTGTAAGCACTGTGTTTTAACTACACACAAAGCCTTACTACTCCGAGGAAAAAAGTTGCCAGAAATTTCTCCCTCTGCCTGAGACCTCGCTGTGCATATCGACACATGGCTCAAGTTCAGCTATTTCTATGTAAATCCTGTGAAAAGAAACTAGACAAAGTGGAGACACACAGATTATCAATACAGTATTCCTGAATTCCCCCAACAGTCCACCTGGCCTCCGCTACTGCTGTGCGATTGGCCAGTCAGAGTGTCCCTGTCAGTACAATGACAGCTTCAAACCAACCACACAGGATGCCAGAACATCAACATGTCATGAGCAGGGAGAAAAGGAACTAAAACACAATAATGCACAAGGCTGGGGTTTGACTACACACGTGAACAGAAAAAACATATGCACTTACAATTTCTCACACACACACACACACAGGGGCTTTGACAGGGTAACACCGGTAGAATGTGTGTGGATCGCACGCTGCAGTGGAGCACAGAGCTTCCTAGGTTGGTGGTATGGGTGTATTCTTAGAACCCTTATATCCTGCTTCAGGATGAACCATTTGCACACACACACGCATTCACACACAGGCACAATCAATGAGCCCAGTGGCCAGGCAGTCAACCCCTGGATCAGGCCCTTTTAAGAGTGCAGGACAGCTGAGTGGTGATCCCTCTTGCCTCTGTCAGCATGCTTCCCGACCTGACTGACAGTAGTATGCCAAAACACAAGAGCTGTTTCCGGGAAGCTCTGAATTAAGGTCTGTCACCTTGAGTGCCACCAAACAAGGACTGCAGACGTTCATGCTGCACTCAACAATAACACACAGACAGATGTTAAAGGGTAAAAAAATGAAAGGGCAGTTGTTGGGAATCCATACTGCGGGTGTTTCAGCTCCGCAATGAAAAGGACAAACATGTGAAAGAGGAAACTGCACTGTGCACACTCAAGGTTAATGAGGTCACTTGGTCTGCTCACATGTGAGTACCATTCTTGGATGGTGCCAGAGGAAAGATTGTGTTGTTCCCAGAATTAAAAGGGTCTATCTTCTGATGAGAATGAAAATGTGCATAGCAGTTATTTTTCCACTCTGCAGGGGGTGCTAGAGAAAGGTAACCATGATGCATAGGGCCTACCCTCTTAGGAGCATTACTGTATTAGCTCAAGCATGGGTATATAGCCCAGTTGCCAGAAGGAAATGTTGGAATTGTAAGTTCCTGCAAACCACAGATACCTTACATTTGTATGTTTTATACACATATCAATGTTTTCAAAGTGAAGTGGTTTCGATTAGATGTACATGTAGCATGGCACCTATGAGAGACCACTGTACACGACTAACAAACAACAAAACTGGGTGTTGTTTAGCAAGACAATTGGGTATACTTAGAGATTTTATCTTTTATATGAATCAAAATGTCAGCCTATGGGTGATGCTACATACAGTAAAAGGTTTTGGTGTTATTCGAATTGAAAAGCTTCATCCTGTGAAGAACATGATTTTGTGCAGCAAAGTTAATAATTTGACGAGAGGTCATTAAAATCATTCTTCCTCTGAGGACAGTGGTTATCGACAGCAAATTTAACCAAAATCCACGAAAGACATTTCCACATATAGTGTCAAATGTTGGAAAAACTAGACAGTCTTTAATACCTCATGGTGTCAATACAGGAAAAATCACGGTATTTTCAAAATGGCCAAAATTGGTGCTCTTTGGATGATAGATCTCTGTATCAAAATGTTATTAAGATATTATTATGTTGGGTATTATTATATTAGGTTGGACCAAACTGTTGGACAAATGGACCCAAAGATGAACAGACCAACGTGGTCCCCTACGCTTTGTGCCAAAAAAGAGAGGGAAAATAAGCTGTGGTGTACTTGTTTGATTCCCTTGTGGTAAATCCTAATACCCCCTTCTCTCCCTCTTCTCCACTTTCTCCGCACATTACATAGGAATCATATGCATAAAATGGCCATAAAAATGTATAGCAGGGCCCAGGCTTGGGTTTTCTGCCTCCTAATCCCCCTAAACCTCTAACTGCAGGCTGAGGAATACAAGTGTTGTGGTGCAATCTTCTCACAGAGCGGAGGGCCTGAGAATAACATCACAGAGGCCACAGATATTTATGGAATGAACCGCAGGCTGTACACAGAAGTCAGCAGACACCACAACACAGCACACAAGACGCTGTATACAGCTCCCTACTCATATACAGCACAAGACACTGCCGGCTCAACACAAAGTGTAGAGCTGTGGTCAAAAGCTCTCCAGTGATGGATAAGTGGAATTAGAAGGACAGAAAGAAAGATGATAAAGACACAATATGATGTATAGCTATAAATCATTTTAGTCAGTATTCATATGAATTAGACTCATTAATCTGTTCACGAGCCTCTAGTCGGACAGAAAGAGGGACGGCTGGTGGTCAGCCTGGACAGCGTGGAGTACACTCTCAAAAAGCCTTATACCGAGTGGTTGACTTGATTGAACACAGCGGTCAGGTACTCTGGTTCACAGATCAAAGATCAAATCCACTAACATTCATCTGGTTTCCTCTGTTCTGGTCTTGTAACATTAGCTCTGCAAACACAAACCACGTCTTCCTCCCTCTGTTTCGGCTGTAGAGGCAAATGGCATTTTTTCCCCTTCCAGGAAATCAGGTTGCACGTCATATGATATGTTCGCTGTATCATCTGGGACACAGAGAAATATATCTATCACGCTGGTTCCCACTGAAAAGAACGACAAATATCACTTAATCAAAAGAGAAAAAAAAGGTGAAGGGGGAAATATTCCACCTCAAAGCCACAGCAGTATTCAGTGGCTAAGTCTAAACTTCCTGTTCACATTACGACACGTTGTCTGAGTGCTATTTCAACATGAGCCCCACCAAGCCCACTCACAGTCTCATCTGTCGGCTCCATGCAGCCTATCCTGTCTGATTCAAAACATAAATTTTAGGGCAAACTTTAATAAAAGGGGGCGTATGATTTACTCTGGGTAGCGGCTGTCCCCATTCTTAAAACAATTTGATATTACATTAATCCTGAGTGTCGAGGCAATGTGAAATATGTCTTCTGCGTTTACCAGCACCAGGTGTTTCATTTGCTGGACTGACAAAAAACAATGTTTATTCTGGCTGACCCTCCAGTCTTCGCTTATTTTATCTTCTTTCTCTGTGGAAGAGAGGGAGAGCATGGGTGTTCATCTAAAGTGAGAGAGAAGAAGAGGGGGTTAAAAGAAAGACAGAGAAAGAAATGGAGCTAAATGATTTACAGTTGACAAAGAAAGGTCTAGCTCTAATCATCTCAATTGGTCCCTTTCCTCAGCCTCCCAGGCCCAAACAGAGCACAACCAGGATGAAGCCCTGGCCTCAGAAGCCCTCAGAGCAATTCTTGTAAACGCAGTATCTTGCAGTATGAGCCACTTGACCTCTGTTTGCTGGGTGGGTCTGGTATTGGACGCCTCTGTTTGCTGGCTTACATTCAACAAACTCTCATGGCTAAGTGCCATCTCCCCCTTTTCTGCCCTAAAAGCTTCTAATGACTACTGCGTTATATTGTGATAACACATCTGCCTTTACCGTAATCTAATTACGCTCACTTTAAGACAAATGTGTAATATCAAACGGAATTGTTGTAATTACATATATTTAAGTTAATATATTCACATGAACCAACTAAAAGATCAGAACAGCTAGTTAGCCAAACAAGCACCAATTAAATTAAAGAGATTTACTAAGTTGGTTTGGTTTTGCCCACAGTTCTGAGTTAATGACACACTGGCATATTTTCACAAAAAGACAAAATTTAGAAAAGCAAGAGTGTAGACTAGGAAATTAAGATCCTCTGATTATATTTTTAGAGTCTGAAAGTAGCAACCGAAATAGATAAAGAGAACTTTGATTCAAACGGCTCATGTCTGGTTGGGTAATCCCCACAAACACCACTTTTACTGTTCCAAAATGCTACTCTGTGTACTCAAAAGACTGTGTAGCAATGTACTACACCAGCAGGGAGTAATTGAGAAGTTTTACTACATAACTCCTTTTAGCACTACTATTACAAAACTTAATTTTAGTGTACAAAAGATTTGCTGCTCAGCATTTAGGCTGCTCTTTAGTGTCATCTTAAACAGATCACACCAAAGATTTTTTTTGTTTTTCACCCTAGTGTAGAGATATTACAACCATTGCCATCATTGCCTCTGAAAGGAGTTTATCATTAAACCTGCTCAGGAGCCAGGGGAGTTTTTAAAGCAACTCCTAAATCAGTGTATATAAGTGTAGGTCCTGAGTGTCACTGTGTGTGGCCCGAGCAGCTCCTCTCCTCCACTGCGGCAGCGAAGCAAAGCCGGCGCACTTTTTGCTGGTGTAAACAAACGGGGAAATGGGGCACTTGGCAGCCGACTAAAGTGAGTGATGAGGCAAGTGTGCACTGAAGCATCTAATGAATCATTTGCTGGGAACTCTGGATTTTATGAGGAAAAGAAAGATGAGGAGGAAGACAAGAAAGAGGGAGACCAGCTGAGTGCATAAAAAACAGAATGGCACTTCAAATGAAAAGAAAGTAAGAGTTGCAGCTGTCATACAGACGCCTGACAGAATCATTCAGTGTTTTGCCCCAGTGTGAGGACAAGAGATTACAATGCATAAAACTTGCAAGGTCTCCTAATCCTAATACTAGCACAGCAGCAGTATGTGAACTCCAGTGAGCGGTGGTGAATTTACAGAGGTGACTGCTGACGCTGTGACGGGTCTGCACCTTTGAACGGAGCTGATGTGCTGATGGCGTATAAGCCGCTTTATTCCACACCTTGCCTTCACCCCTACTGCCTCGGAGTAATAAAATAGAATGACTACCTCTGCTACTACTGAATGAACAAACAGTGAAATTTAACAATGATAATTACAAGACAGATCTGACCTAAAACACATATTCAGTGCGGCTGACCGTTCATAGTAACCAAGCCCACTTAGTTCTACTGAAGTCTTTCCATTTATCTATCTCAAGAATTTATTGTGGTTAAGTTGCATCTGTGAAAAGTCATAACTATTGATTATATGTTATGAAAGCTGTTTTTTGAAATATGTGTCACTGAGAGTGTGTAATGACAGTTTCCACAAACACCACTTTAACTACAGAGTGACAGTTAACCACAATTGCAACTTACATGGTTAACTTTATATTAACTTGTAGCCTTTATAATACACCAAGAGCACAGTAGTTGTCTGAAGACTGAACTGAGTACCAAAAATGTTGTAATGTGAAACAGTCAGTGTCTAGTTAAATAGTCAGAGTCTCTTTAAGAACCTGCAATGCAGCGCAGTTAGCAGCCAAACAAATTTCTAATTCTATGAATGAACACTGTAAAAATATGGATCCACTGAGAGGGCAAACAGAAAAAAAAAACTGCCAACCAGGTAAACCAGGTAAACCACACACACACACACACACACACACACACACACACGGCTATGGCAAGGATGTTACTAGAAGAGAAGGATGCATATAACATAGTGCCAGGGAGTTTTATTGGTAACAGGCAGGGTCCTGGCTTCAGCGGGATGTGTTTATCTGTGGAGGGGAGATCCCCATCACAACCACTTATTAGGACATATATGTGGGCTTAACCAGGCAGCCATTCAACAGCAATAAGGGGCTTGCTTACTGACCACAGTGTGCTGGGACTGGGACCAGTCTAACCAACACTAGAGCAATAGAGAGGAAAAGCGAGACGAGAAGGAAATAACAAATACACATGGAGACGGAGAGAAAAAAAACATAGAAAAAAAGAGATGGGGGGTAAAAAGAAAAGCAAAAGCTGAGAAAGAGTGGAAAGTGATGGATGGGGGTATGAAAAAAAGTTATTTAGGCAGATACATTTATTGTAGCCAAAAAGAAAAAGTGCGTAAGAGCAACTTGATAGGGGAAACATACGATATTGCAAAAGGAAATAACAAAAATAGTAACAGCCAGCTACATTAAACATCAAAAAAGTCATTAAAGAAAAAAGAAGACAAAAAGGATAATAAGAAGTTAAGTGATGAGGGTATACCAACTGTCAAAGGCGTAGAGTGGGTTCTTAACACCAGAAACAAGCATGGGATGAGGACAGAAAGTAGAGAGAAAAACAGGGACTGGACAAAATTTGCCAGACTAACACATACTTTGGAAAGTGTAAGAGAAAAAGACACAGTAGGAGGGAGGGAAATAGACAGAGTCCATCGATACAGCCACATCATGTTGACTTGGCTCTGCATCACCACTGACACAGCAGACGTGTCTGCCGTTACCATAGAAACACAGGCATGTGCACTAATCAAAACAAAAAAACAAAAACCATATTTTGCGGCAGCGGGATGCTCCCTGAGTCTCCCTCGGACAGACCATGAGGTAACCGAGTATGTGATGGAATCTAGAGCTGTGTCATCTAGGTGTGGGGATGTCGGGAAATGTGCAGGATATTTTAGGACATAAAAACACACACAGACACACACACAGACACACACACACATGTAGAAACATGTGCAGACACATGGATGCAAGCAGGCACACAGAGAGGAACAAACATGCAAGTTGGTTAAGTTAGTCTTTCATCATTTAGACTTTCCCTAGATAGTAATTATTCAATTGAGATTTTTTTTCCTTTACAAAAGGGTTGCTCGGATAATACCAATAGCAACTGTGAGGCGTTAGTCATCTTCTTAACACTGATAGATTACAAGGGCTCCCTCATCAATTCAAACTCCCTCTTTATTCTAACACCAAACACTGAGTTGTAATCAAGACCAGAAATAAAAGGCTGCGTGCAGGGATAGTGTTGTAAAAATCGCTAACGAGTGTATAACAGGGACATCTAAAAGAAAATCAAGATATGTGTGCATGGTAGGGTAACTATGAAAAATATATAGATATAAAGGAGCTTTAGTTGCATTTAATATAAATAAATATTTCATGTATTCATATATTTAATTTGTTTTAAAGTATATAAAAACCTTCAACTACAAATTAAGGCAACCAAAAATATTTGGTTCATCACTTACTGTTAACGACAATTAGCTAATTATCAGTTATTTCAAAGTCAGTTAAATCTTATCAGTTAATATGTGTGTGTTAATAAAAGGTCAATATTAGATACAAACTTACATTTTGTTTTAACCCTCAAACCTAGACATTTTAACACGCGTCTCTATGTCCTTTCAAAGGGACGCTCAATCTATACATGCTAGTTGACAGAGTGGTCCCCATTCTCCCCAACATACAAGAAGCTTTCAATTAAGTGTTCCATAAGTGAAAAAAAAAAAAAATCACACTGGAAAAAGGAGAAAAACAGAGAGAATGAGAGAAAAGGGGAGTAAAAGATCTGTGAGATTTTACAGAGGGCCCAAACCACAAGAAAGTCAGGGCTGAATGCATGCTGGACATTCCCCGGGCCGGCGCTCATGTACTCGGAAAAAGCCCGCTTTTTCAAGACAGGAAAATGATTTCAGCTGTGTAAATTGACAGCGGCCTTGTAGCTGAAGATGGAGAGGGAGAAGGAGGGGAAGCCTGTAGCTGTGTGTCATAATTCCTGCTTAGTGAAGAAGCCGCTGGGGAGCTACTCTTTCAGGGAAACAAAATTTAACATCACATGATCAAATGAAATGGTGTTAATTGTTACCAAATGAACCTGGTGGTGGATATCGACTTGGCCTTACAGTTTTATAGTCAAACAGGTTTATTTTACCTTCTTTGAGGAAATCTTCCGACTCTAAATGGCAAATACACACTGTGCCCTGAAATTGTTGAGGCTGAAAGGAAAGCTGGGGAGCTTTGAAGTGTGTCAGAGACAGTGTTAGTGTAACGGCATCAAGACATGCTCCGTCAGGATGTTTACACATGCTCGCTATTTTAGCCTTCACTCTCGTCTTCTCTCACAGGGTGGCATTACAGTAAATCCTGGTTTTAGACATTGTGAGGCAATCATTTCATGTACAGTAGACAATAACAGCATGGCTGCTTAGATCAGTCATTCAATTATGACAACGGATGTAATTAGTGGTGGGCTTTAAACAGAAAAGCAGCAAATGGCTACCGGCACTCACAGACATATTTCTTCCTATAGCCTCAGTTGGTTATAGATTGTAAACACACATCGGTTTGCATGATTACAGACTCTCACTTTGACTTTCTCTATACAACTTGGGAGAGCACATGCAGTAGGATTCAGCACAGATAAAGTGCATAACGGTGCGTGGTAATGGTATGTCAACAAGGCCCTGATCTCAGGGTTATCAATCATGTGACTCAGAAAGAAGTGTGATCATCCTAAATTGGAGGGCAGATGTGAACAGGGAAGGTGGTGAGGATAATGCATGGTTAGAAATGGATGAATGAACACAGAGAGTGGTTTGGTATAATTCCTGGGTTTCACTGCAGAGAGGGAAGTGGTGAGTCTTGGCTTCTGTGTGTAGAGGTTAAGGGGGTGAGTGAATGTGGGTGTGTTTGTACACATGGCCATGCCTGCTGCTAGTGTTTGTGACAAAGTATTGTATATGTGTATTTTTGTGTGCATAGGTGCAGTGAGTGCTTGTGCTCACTGCACATTTGGGTGTGAATGCATGACTGAGTGTAGGGAAGTTAACTGTCTTTGTGAGTGCATGTGTTCCCGACTGTGTATGTTGAATGACTATGTGCGTGTGGAGGGCAACATGGTAGCGTGTGTGTGTTAAGGCCAGGGTGGAGCGTTGTGCGAGTCAATCCATGTCTATGAGCAGATGTGGGCACCACAGCCACAGAACCACCAATCCTCTAACTACCACAGGCAGAACATTACTGGCCAATATGGGGTAAAATTGCATGGCTGGTCTAACTGGTTTTTGGGGCGAAAGTCTGAGAAAAACTCCAGATTATTTTCCATGCCCACAAGATCATCATTTATCATCTGACATGATAACAACATGGCCAACATGTCAACAAAATAAATCCAGGCACAGTTTCCATGGAAACAGAGTAGTTACTACCCATTAGCTGTACTAACTTGAACCAAACAAAGAGCAAACATTTTAGCACGGTACACTGTGTGGAACTCGTGGGATGAAAAAAAAATACCCCCCAAAAGTCCCTGCAAAACAGTAGCTATGGTTACTGATCAATACCATCTTTGCTCCAATACATCAAACAAGTAAATGAGAGACTGTGAGGGAGATAGGTTGGGTACTCTGGAAGAAATTTAGACAATGTTGGACAGAGTGTGGTATTCCCCTCCATTTTGCCTTGATGGTTACAGATTGTCAGACATGCCCAAGGGCCTAGACCCCCTCTGCCTCCCTGCTCCATGTAATCTCCCTACATATGACACTTCCACCAACTGAAAGCAGCAATGAAGCCTAAAGTGGCCTCTCCTCTACTTTTGTTGTCCACCTTTTTTTTTTCCCTCTCCACTCCACGTCTTGTGTCAGCTCACATCTCACTTGCAGCTGCACAAAGCATTTGGCACCACTTTTATCTCTCTCATTACATGTGTTTGCCAGCTCCATATCTGCCCATTCACACAACTCTCTCTCTCTCTCTCTCTCTCTCTCTCTCTCTCTCTCACACACACACACACACACACACACACACACGCAGTGGGGCTGCGGTTTTGAGGCAGCTATGACACAATCCAGATTCTTTTAGCTGCCTTTAGCGGGGAAATGTGTTTTGCGCAGAGCTATTTCCCTCAGAAGTCCAGATTTTCCCTGCCTAGTTGCTTTGATCCGCATGGCACGGGGGGCTTGTGTCAACAGTCTTGTGTTTCAGCTGGAGGGCCCGGCGGACCCCCAAGGTGTCATTCATTGCTCTCTGTCATTGCTGGGGCAGCTTAACCACTATGTGGCGCTGTCACCCGCTGCTCCTTAAAAACCTCCCATGAGACAGCAAACATCATGCGGACACAGAAGTGCACCCATGCTCAGCCTGAACACACACACGCAGACACCAAAAACACTTGCCTCACAACAGGTTATATGGAGTGTGACTTGAGGTCAGACAAATTTGATTGGCACCTTTAATGAACTGTGGTCAAATAACAAGCTTTGTGGTGATCTGTTACTACCGGTGGTGTCTGTTTTCAGAGAAGAATGTGATAAAGCTGTGTGAGTGTGATGAGATGTAATAACAACAGAGGTGTCAGAGCTGAAAATTAAATTGTGTAAAAGAGAAAGAGGGAGACTGTGAGGTAGACTCAGTGATAAATATCTTGCACATTATCTCAAAATGGAAAAACTGTGGATGAACATAGGGCATTTGTAAACAGTGGAGAAGGGAAAACAGCAACAGTTTAAACAAAGACTGTCCATTTGTAATCAACATGCTGTTAGAGGGATGTTATTAGGCATTGGAGAAGTAGTTTATTTTTCAGCATACATTTAAACATGCACTGATTTGCTAAACTGTGTCACTGATATGTTTATATCCTATTTGAATTTTATACTTTAATGAATAAATGGCACAATAAGATCAATTCAGCGACGTTGTAGTGAGAAGAGAGTTCGTCTTACTGGTAGATGTCTTTTCGCAGCACAGTGCGTGTCAGTGGGTTATCAGCCTGAGGAGCCATGCTGAGGGAACCCAGCTTTAAAACCAGGGTGTCTTCTTTTTTCACTTGGGGATCTAGTGGGACACGCACAGATACACAATCACATACACTGAATACAGACAGAGTTACATATTGTATATATGTGTGTACACTGTAAAGAGACAATGTATTTATCCTCTGTGCACAGTTTTATGAATGATTAAACAAACGTGAATACACACACGCAAAAACTGTGGGACATAAAGACTGTTCAAACACATAAAAACAGTGTCTTACAGAGCCTTACCACTATTAGTCATTACTACCAACAGACAAAACAAGCCATGACATTCTGACAAAGATTCTATATTGTGTAGGAGTGTATATAACTGTGGTTGGTTCTTCAGAACCTCAACTATTTCTCTTAGCAAACGTCTAATGTGGCGGCTCTGCTATGTCTGCTCAGCCATGACAGAGACTTTCATGAAGTCACCGCAGACCTGAAGAATCTTAAACACAGCCTGTGACTTATACTGTCCCCATTGTTGTTTTCCATGCGAAAACATAAATGTGCATTCAAAAGCGTCGAGCAGTTCTCCAACCTGATGCTGTATGTTTATCCTGTGCCCCAGGGCAGAAGACCCTGATCACACTGGTGTTGATGTACATGAGAGGCAAATTTCGAGAGGTCAGAGTGTGGCTTCTCATTGGTTGACCTGCTGACTTCCCACGCTCTCTGTACCGTCTTGGTACTGTAGCCTAAAAGACATTAAATTAAACATGTAAATAATAAATTAATGAGATCCAAAAAAAGGTTTTGTTGTTTTAATGGCTAATTCAAATGACAAAGAAGTAAATAAATCCTTATCGTGGAGTAGTCGATCAAGTAGCTTGAAATGTGTATGAGTTTAAAGTAAAATTGTACGAATTTTAGTTTAACTTTAAGGCTGTTAACTGGTACAATGTATTGTACCAGTTGTACAATGCATTTCTTTTATTAATTCATTGTGAATTCTCAGTTCCTTTGACTACTGTATATTTCTAGCTTTTGCAAAAAAACTGCAACATGATCTACAACTGCTTTCAATATGCACATTTTTTCATGCAAGCTTAAAATAAAAAATATATAAATACTTTGTTATTGATTTCCCAAATGGGTCAAGCCTTGACATACTACACAGTTATAGAAACTGACAGACACTTTTTTTCTACCTGGAAAACCCCTGCCACAGTCGCCAATAAGGGACAGGATAGCACCACATCAAAGGGCTGGGCTGTCAGCAGGATTTCTCTCAGGTACTGAGGAGAGCTGTCTGCCAGAGGATCAGTGGTCAACCGCTGGCTGGCGGTGGTAGCACTGCTGCGCGTTGGCCGCTCAGGACGGGTGGTGAGCTTATGACGGACATTTTTGGTGACAGCTTGGGTGTATGTGATCGACAGGAAGCCGTGCTGCTGGTGAGAGCCCTCCAGGACCTTGGCTGCCGTCTGGCCAGTGGTCAGACAGGACAAATCACACTGATGATAGGCATCATTACACAGAGCAACAGCAGACAGAAACTTTAACTGTTCAGTGCTATGTTGGTCTGATTTCTTGGCTGAGGGTTAAGTCTGGCTAAGCATGACATATTTCTAGATTTTACGATTCAAATACATTTTTGTGCAAAATTTCTCCTGTTAAATGACGAATCTAGAATCTTGATCAAGAAACTGAAATCAGAGCTTTCACCTTCAACAATTCATTATTTAGTGGAAAAGACTGAACCTCAGCCAAAAAAACAGACCTCTGTGCTCTAATAAACAATTTTTAAAAAAGCAAAGCTGAGGCTACAAACTATAAAGGCTTCTAGCTAGAGCAAATGTATTTATATTCTGTGCAGTAATTTAGACTGGATCAGCCCACTTTATGATATACACAAATTATTTGAAAACCAATTAATGACTGCGGCTGAATTCTGAGGCTGAATTATTTCTGATTTATCAGAAAAGCCAGCTTTCCAATCTTGTGTGTTATTTGCAAAGCAAACACAGGGTGAAAATCACTTAAATAGCCATTAACTAAAAGAAAATAATCTCCAACTGTTGCATGATTAAAAGAAACGAAGATCTGTTTAAGACATCAGGGTAAGTCTGCAAAAACATCCAGTAACAGTGGACTTAACAGGTGTTAAAATTATCGATTAACTGAAAATGTCTAACAAGTTTAGAGTACATTCCTCAGAGTGAAAGTGTTTTATATAACTAATTATAGGGTTTTTTCCATTTGCTGTATTATGTGATTGATTTTATTAATTTGTGATTTTTACCATGACAACAGTTTAGAACTAGTGGAAAATTTCAAAGCAACTTAATGACTGTTTAAATCCAAATTAAAGCACTGCCATCTGAAACCTCTCTGAGGAGCCAACACAACTCTTTAAAGCCACTGTTAATGGTAGTTAAGCAGAGTCAACTAAAAAGGAGAAGAGCTGGATTCTTACAGGAGGGAAAAAGCCAGAAAAGTGGCTGAAAGATTCTTGCTTGCTGACGGGTCGAACCAACACAGTGCGTCTGTTCAGCTTGTCAGTGCAAGAAAGGACCACTCCTCCACAGCTGCCCGAGCTCCGCACACCCTCCTCCGTACTGGAGGTGAGGAGAGGGAAGGAGGAGAGAGAGAAAGGAGATGCCGAAGGGGACAGATAAGGCAAGAAGTAACAGGGAGGGGGCAAAGAAGGTCATTGCATATATACAGATAGAGAAGGGTAGGAAAAAATAAAACAGGGAAGAAAAGACAGGAAAGCATGTAACCTTAAGATAATTTTGAAAAAATCAAATAAAGAGTAAACTGATTAAAACCAAAGGAAGTTAAACCAGCTTGAACCAGCTGACATATTGTGGAATGGTCTTATACTATCCAGTAATAGGAACACGGGAAAAAAAATGTTTACTACTGTGATGAGCAGTTGTTGAATGGAAAAGTGTAATTTACGGACATTTAAAATCCCTGACCTGTACACAAGATAAATGCTGATAAATTACAAATCTTATCATTACATCAAGTCTACCTTTACTTCTTAACTAACGTAATTTCTGCTCTATGCAACACATTTTCATGTTTTAGATACCAGTATAAGACCATTACCAGAAAAAGTTTTGATCAACAAGAGTATGGAGGCCCATATCCAAGTCACCTCCCACACACACAAACACACAGAAGAACAGTTGTCACCAAATTTCATTGACTTGATTATTTAGCCAATAAGAGCCACTGGAGAGACAGGGGAATGAAATTCTGGAAATGGAATTCATTTATTTATTCTGTTTTCGTGAAAATTTTAAGGTGTATCAAATTATTAGATTTGTGGACACTCTGCATTATAGCCAAAAACATTCTTTTTCCTTACGACTTCCTTTATTTTCCTGTCTGTCCAGCATGAGCAGAGATGTGTGACCTTGATTAGGAGCAGCAGGATGGCAGAGGCACATTATATAAAGGCCTAAGGCTGCTATGTCTGGTTTGGGACAGGCAGAAGCCTCACCACAGCTGTCTCCTTGCACTGCAGAATGAGTCCTTCATAGTGGCCAGAGTGTAAGCCCTGCCCTGGCCTGGAGAGACACACAAGGCCAAGCTTAACTTGGGCATCTGGGATTACTCATGCTGTTGTGGCAGGGATTGATAATATCTCTTTAATGGCAACAGTACTTACAAAACTACATTTAGATAACTGCAACACAGGCTGATAGTAACATTTTTATCCAACTTGCAGCAGCAGAGGCTTCGATGCAGGTAAATTATGTATGGAAATTACAATTCCTCGAATTTCATACAGTTCTTGGAAATATTAATACTTATATAATATACGTATATAAACATGAATAATGTGATGCCGAAATTATTTAAGCATTTTTGTAGTGGCCATCGATAAGAAGCAGAGAGCACCTGTAAAGCAGACATCAAAAGAAGTTAACATGAAGACAGACACAACAATCATCACTCTCAATTTGAAGCACAACGTAAACACTAAATCTACAGTATTTAAAAAACACAGAGGCATGCTTAGCCTTATTACAGTTACTCTCGGATGCCAAATCATGCACAACACATGTATGGCAAAATGTTTCACACAATGGAAATGGTTCAACACCATCTGCATCATATCTTTTACGCCATCCTCAGCATGCCCCCACCAGAATACTGGGAGCTCATTGAGAGAAGAGTAGATCTACTGGTGAGTGTGTACGTGTGTGCGTGCCTTTCATACATAGTTATCTTGTGTGTGTGTGTGTGTGTGTGTATGTCAGTTCTTCCTCTGTGTGCGCCTGTGTGAATATCTCTTTGTAATCTTCCCTCTCAGCTGTAAGAGTGACTAATACATATGGACCCCCCACAGCTCTTCATTTTTCCCATCATCCCTCTCTTTTCTCGCTCTCCGCTCCCATCCAGTCAGCCTTCGCTCCAAGCCATTTGCTGAACAGCTGGAAGACATCAGCTCCAATTTGTGTGAGCTGCTCCTTGGAGTGAATAAGGGTGAACTGTCACCGGTCGTCTCCTCTCGGGGGGCGTCTCTGCGTTTCAGAACAGTTCAAGGAGCACTGTTGCTATGGGAGACCTAGCTAAAATAAGAGAAGAAGAAGCTCCCTAATTTCTAAACTTCCCTCTGACCAGGAGATGCCCCCCTACAGCGTTTCATACCCAATCACCCCATCAACTCCTTGCTTCTATGTTTCCCTTTAATTTACTTCTGCTCCAGGATTAGTGAGCCTGACACCTACAGGGTTCAACGCCCACCTATTTCAGATTCCTTGGAGACTCTCTCTGTCATATTCCTTCCCTCTTTCACACTTTTTTGTCCTCCTCTTATTTTGATACAATCAGGGATTCAATTATATATTCACCTCGCATATTTGCCTGCCCTATCTAACTTTCCATTCATTTTCCAGCGGTGAGATAGCTAAGGCCAGATGAGACATTTTCTCTGTCAAGCTTGATTTAATCTGACCTACTGCACACAAATAACCTGGGCTGGGTGATGAAATAGCTAACAATTATCTGTTCAGAATGATTAATATGGACTCCAACCCCTGTGGGCTCTCTTGTATATGTGGATGATACAGATTAGAGTGGGCCAGGAGCCCAGAGGTCCTCCACTGTGTCCTAAACAGCCATGACTATAACCTGGCTTGGAAGATGGAGTGCTTCTGCATGCCAGAACTTTGGTCGGTTAAAAGTGTGTTGAGACCATGTTGTTAAAAGCACATTAAACTGAAATAACCTAGAAATGAGAAAATTGACCCATTATCTACTTAGGAAGGCATAGAGGTCTACTAAAGAGATTAAGGTTGGCTCCGTCTCAGAAGCAATTGGACACACACCTGTGGAGAGCAGAGCAGTATGATATAATGACCCACGACACCTTTACGCTCTAAAACTGTCTAACCACTGACACTGTCCTGGCTTAGGTTGATACTCCATACAGTATGCAACACATGTGGCCTGACAGAATATAAATCAACTAACTGCAGCCAAACAGGGAGGTCTGGAAGTTGCTTGCTAGACGGTCAGATTCAAAGGCAAGACAATCACCTCGTTCCCACTCTGACCTGTACTCACATGCTGAGGACACGGCTGAGGTGATTTTCAAATCTGGCAAATCAGAATCCATATCTATTATCATATCAGTGGTGAGAGCACTGATTGCTAATGATGGGGTTCAATATGGGCACAGGGCCCAGAAAGGCCTATCTCCCTTTCACTGCCTGGCTCAATCAGAGAAGAAGGCACTTTGAGGAACATAACTATTCAGGCACGTAGGCACACAGACCTGAAAACACACACAAACACACTGTGCTTTGCTGGATGCAACATGCTGGAGTGTTATAGATCGCTGTTTCATTATCTCCTCAGACAGAGACAGAGGGAATTGCCTCCTGCTAAGTGGTCTCTTCCCAACATAACAAGACCTCAGGCACGTACACAGAGCACACTCAGAGCTTCTGACTGCATCACAGAGGTATGTGATCAAGACTAGGAGGAAAAAATACAGGAAAAAATAAGGATTTAGATATTGAAGCGAAGCCACCATTTAATTGATGGGAAGAATGTGTAGGGCATGGAAAAAAATATATAGAAATCTTTAGTTACAGCTTCAGTTTCACCATGCTGCAGTATGTGCTTTCATAATTTCAGAGCCCAGAGCTAAATTACCCCATTTTGACTGGAACTTGACATGGGGAGAGATTACCATAAGGATGCAGTGGAACATCGCCCAGTGGTTTTCCTCCCCAACAACGTGTTAATGTTTCTGTGAATCGATTCAGACACCGCAGGCTCAGAGAAAATGACTGACATACAGTACGGAGTGAACTCTCCCTTGCTCTGTGAGTCAGAGATGGGCCGGCCCAGAGCCCGCTCAATGCGTCAGTCTAGTCTCTCAGTCCATCTGTCTGTCCATTCGCCTGTTAGTCTGTGTTAACCACTGTAACAGCTGTCTGGAAAGACGATGACGCTGAGGTGATAATCCGAAAAATCACCCATATGAGCAGAAGTGGGAACAACAGACAAAGTGTTAGTGGTATTGGTGGTGAATTGTGTGTGCAAGCAAGTGTGTGTTTAGACTCTGACTGTGAGAGCACAAGTGTGTGGGTGCAGCAGTGTGATCTGGGGGATAGAGAGAACGCCGTTAGGGAGGGTTGGAGGGTCCCACTTTTATCGCTGCCTCCGCCAGCTTCACATCAGTTAGACAAGGCACAAAGCTATTCCTGCTTGTTGACTCAAAGACTTCCCGAAAAAACCTGGATGCATACTGTATATGTGTTCAAATGTAAGAGATGGGCTCTACCTGCATCTGTGGTGGTCAATGTTGAAGCTGCCAACTTTACATTTGATCTTTGTGTAAACATCCTGAACATCAACTGAGGCACTCAGGTCTTCTAGTTCACTGATGACACAGATCTCTGGCAGAAACACACAAAAAAAGAAAATAGTTATTTTATACTTATATAAAGTCAATCACATTCATTAGGCTATGTTACTGTGTATCGATCATTAGTTTGCAACACTGTGAATGTCAGGAGTTTCTCCCTCCGTTTTTGTTTTAGCATGCTGTATGGTCATGATTGTACTTGGCAGAAAGGCAAAAGAGCTGAACCCAGACTTCAGTATAGGAAGTTTCATCTGTGTGTGTGTGAATTTCATTTCTGTGGGCAAAGACCTACACTGTAGCTAACCCTGTCCAGGTCTCGCCTTTGGTGCTGATCCAACTGCTGTGGTCAGTTCCTGCACGGCGGACCAGTGTTAGGCTGATTAAGGCTAGAGCCTATGTGAACACACACACCCACAGACACACACATCACTGCCTGGCTGCCTAAGGAAGTCATACTGAAAATCGTGGGCAAGAAGGCAAAGCGTGATTAAGATATTGCTCAGCCTGTCATAATGAGGAGTTTCTGTGTGTGTGTGTGTGTGTGTGTGTTTACACAACACTGAATGTTCATGTAGACTTTTCTGTGTGTGTCTTCATGAAAATGTATGTGCGTGCCTCAGTGCACCTTGTGTGCAAACAAACCCACCCACTTCAGGCAAAGTGAGTAAGCTTCATAGAAGGACTGATTAACTTTGTATTGAACCGAGCCTGTGAGCTTAACTGTTGGTTCTCTCTCATTGTTTCCACAGAAAAAGTCCCACAATCACAGCTTGGGAAAATGAACTTCATGCATGTGAAACTATGGTTGTTGTTGTACTGATGCCTTGTGGTGATTCTGAGAAACACAGAGGTTCCTAATGACTTATTAAAAATGAAACACAAGGCATGTCAGCTTTATTGTGGATACTGTGTGGAAAGAACTCTCCCAAGTTGTTAGATACTCAGAAACTCATCGTCACCAAACATGGTGTTGATATTGATGTATGAGTTTTCTAAACCCACCCTGTAAGAGCACTGGAAACCCTTAGTCCCTTGGTCTTAAATGGTTCATCTTAAAAGGAGGAAAGTGTACCACTGATTTGTGCTTTTAGCAGAGCCTCTTGAGACTCATGCTGAAATTTCTACCTCTAATCTTCCAACACATAATAGCATAACATTATACCCGAGAACCAATACGCCTGGAATGGCTGTTTTTCCATTTCTCTGGAGAGACAAGAATCTTATTTCCTTTGGAGTTGAAAAACATATTACATCATTGCAGATTGTCTGCAGTCATATCTGTGGCTTACTTATCTCTGAGAATGTTAACTGTGATATTAGCAATCTAATATATTGCATACACACAATTCTTGTTTTCAATAACATGCTTAATGTGTTTCACACAGAAAATCCAGTGGTAAGTTCATCTCGCAACTCAGATGGCAAAAATTAAGCCCAAATCCAAAGTAATGCCTATTTAGGATGTCTCTAAGTCAAACCATCTCTGTGAGGTCCTCCAAAACATTCCGTTTCCACTATTAAAGACCTTAAGCTGGGCGATCTGCTTGGCAGATGCTAAATATTACAGCCACCAATTAAAGGTAAATCTAGCCTTTCATCGCCCCAGTAAATCTAAAGGGGACAAGAGGCGGTTCGCTTGGGATTCATCATCCATTTATTTATTTGTCTTCTCCCTCCATTCCTCCTTCTCTCCAGCTGCTTTTCCCTTCCGAGTGCTCAACATTTGAATGAGAAAAGAGGTGGGGGCTGATCACTTTAAGTGTTGATACAGCAGGATTGTAAGAACTCTGAGTAGCTTCCTGCACTCTTTCACACTGCACACTGACAAACTTGCAATAAAAAATAGTCCCATTTTACATAGGAGAGTTTTCTCTATTGTCTTTAAACACAGATTAATCAGATCTCAATTTAGTAACAGATAATGATGTATTGTATATTCTGTCATTGCTCATGCTGTCTACCCAGTTGATATTCAATTATTCTACACTTCTGTTGCAGCTACCATGAACTTTATACAGAGGCATACCACACATCAACAACAACAACAACAACAAAAAAAACACTATTGTGTATTATCAATCAGCAATAGAAATTTAGAAATGTACTGAAATTCACTGTATTTTTCAAAAAGAGGTCAGGGTACCTGTCTTTTTGGCTGTTGGGTCAGGAGCAAACAGTTTTACTGTGACCTTGGGTAACATCCACTGCATCCAAAGACTGACTTTCCCACTGGTGCCACCAATGCTGCTAGTTTTCTGTTCCAGAGTCACTGTGTCAGCAAACGGACCATCGTCTCCAGCAGGCACAGAGTCCCCCTAGGGAGTCAAAACAGGATCTGTTCAATCAGGGCTTTTAAGAAGGTACAAGCCATGATTTTAGCCAATACTTGGAACTACCACATGAGCTTGAAGACTGTGACAGAATTCAAACATTGATAAAACATTTGAAAGTAATCTGTTCATCCAATTTTCTAACTGAAGAACAGAAAAGAGAAAGCGAAAAGAGAAATGTACTTTTGTTGTCAATGTCAAAGCCATTAACAAGTTAAACTTGAGTTATTAAGTTTGGATAGTCAGTCAAGAGTTGCAATAGTCAAACAGACCAAAAAAACAGGAAGAACATGAAAGAACATATGCAACAAATCAAGCAGCACGTTGCAGGGCTGAAAAATGAAGCCAACGCAGAAGTGCCAAAAACTGCAGTTTCACCAATAGCCATTTGAAGCTGACTCCAAGAGCAAGTTAATCCCCATAGACCTCCATGTTAAAATGCCCAACTTTACAGCCGAAATAAACGTTAACAGCCTGGTATGGCCACTTTAAGTGACCCCAGATTTATAGAGTATAAATGTAACTTTTTCTATTTGTGTTTTCAGTTGATGAAAAGTAACTGTCACATTTTGTTCACCTTAAAAAAGTCCTATAGAGAATGTAAATGCATTGCACTAATCAAGCTGGCAGCAAGTGTTAGGGTTAGCTCCACCCTTTTATCAAAATATTGTCATTTCTTATCAATTCTGGTTCCCAGAAACCAAGATGGTGACAGTTAAAATGCCAAACTCGAGGCTTCAAAACAGGACTCCACAGACCAATGGGTGAAATCACGGTGGCTAAGTCCATTATTTTCTTACAGTCTATGGCACATATATAAAATTCAAATTAAAGCACGGATGTCTGTGTTGTAACTGTTAGTTTGTCTATTTGCTTGTATGTGTGTCCAACCATGTGTTCAGGGAATGCGTATGTTTGCAAGTGTTGTCGCTGTGCATGTAGCCATAACAAAGCAACCACCAGGCTTCGACCCTTTTGGTGTGTAGATGACATCAGTGTCTGGTGAGCAGAACTCCACTCTGAACTGAGCGATGTGAGGGGAAAAGGACCATTGTGCGGAGCTGTCACTGGTGTTAACCCCAAACTAAGCCACCAGCACCCACGTGGCCTGCTTTCACTCAAGTGCGCCAGGACACACACGTCTTGCAGCCTGGGAGAGAATGGGAAGTGAAGACCGGAGGCGGGGGTGGAGGTTGGGGGGGGTGAGGTGGAGAGGCAAGCAGGATGCGGCGGAGGAGGCCGCCTTCTGTGAGCTCTCATCTCATTACTGGAGGTTTGGCAAGGCACTATGGATGACAGCACTGGGGACATTTTTTTTTTTTGTCTCTCGCGCTCTTCCTGGTAAATCTGTTTTCCAAACATGTATCTGCGTGGCTGACTCGGAAAGTGAAAAGCCTGCAAACAAACAATATGGCAATTTGCAGCTCTGGCATTGCAGGGTTTCACTTTTTCCACAGCTTCTCCCATCGCGGCGTGGTAATGACAGATTGTGTCATGGTTATCGAGCCTGGCTGTGGTTGGTGAGGAGGTTATCAACCATCTCAATTAGATACCCCACAGCTGCTGGGCTGATTACAGTGTCTTAAAGAGAGTCCAGATGAGGAAACTATGTCCCTGTTCCGCAGTTGGGGGGAGGGATGAGGGCCCCATGCTAATTTGCAAATTTTATTTAATTGCGCAGTTTGAGAATTGCTGACAGCAGAGCTCAATAACAACGGATGACAAGAATATAAATACATTAAGGATTATACTAATTCAAAGATAGATGCAACATTACAGTGAATGGAGACCACTAGAAACTGATGAGAAGCATGTGTTCCACAGGAAGCATTAGCTCTCAGAAGTAAGAAAAGTGAAAAGTATCTGTTTGGGCTTTTATTGGATAAGATTTTAAATCTATCAGATGAAAAATAAACAAAGCAATACACTAGAAACACAAGCATGGACTTGGCTAGGCTGGAGGACATTGAAAGCTCTGCAGGCAGTCCTATACTGGATCAAATATATGGACTACATACAGTACAGTATATAAAGCTTCATTATTCTCAAAATTATGAACTTAAATACTGAAACATATGACCAAAACTACCACAAAAACAGCACTGAATTCTCCCAGAACTAGCATTAAGTCCAATCAAGTGTCCAGCAGTGTCATTATGTGTTTCCATGGAACCAAACAGTCAAGGTGTGAGTGTGTGTTTGTGTGTGGGTGTGTGTGTGTGTGTGCCTATGTGTGTGTAATAGCAATGACTGGCAGTGAGTAATATGAGCCCAGTAGTAATGGTGTTCAGTCATTCTCAATGAGAGATATTCTAGTGTCAACTGCCATTTGGGGACTAATTATTGCTGAGCTGGAGTCAAAATACGGGACTGTGTGTGTGTGTGTGTGTGTGTGTGTGTGTGTGTGTGTGTGTGTGTGTGTGTGTGTGTGTGTGTGTGTGTGTGTGTGTGTGGTTAGGATTGTTTAGTTTACAGCTCTGGCCAGTCGGTAGGATTAGACTCTGTAATGTCATGTGTGGAAACAGGAGCCAGCCGCTGGCGCTGTGGGAAGCTCAGACCACTGTGTACTGTAGCGTGGTTACACTGGAGCATCGGACAGCCGACTGTTTCTGCTTCCCAGCCAGAACCGCTGCTGTCACTTAAAAACTCTCAGTCTCTTATAAGCTGATTTTACCAGGGTCAGTAAGAAAGAGAAATTATTAACAGATTGACATCTCTGCATTTTCTGGAATCACACAAACAGTTTTAAAACAATTTTTTGGACTTTCAATTGGGGGATCTTGCCAATTGTGAATAGCTTCAAATGAGAGAAAACCAATAAATCCCCAAACTGTTGTCGTGTCAAAATATAGAGGACCTGCATTTTGTAGAAAAACAAAACTAAGACCTTCAAGACATTTTGATGCATACCTGGAATTTGAGACCACCTGAAAAACCCAAATTAGGGGAAAAAAATAGAAAAATATGCTACTTTCAATTGAACATCTTAAAACAAAACATCCTATGATTGTAATTTTAAGATGAATGATCACACTGAATTCAAGGTCAGTGACATAATATGCACAGTTATGAGTGTTTTTACGCTTTAAAGACATTTTAAAGAAAAACACGAGTGCATGGTTACAACTGTAAAACAAAAGTTGAGATCACTAATAATTTCCAAAAGGCCAAAGTTCATGTTTTTATGAGTGACAGAAAATTCCCTTCACTCCTCTTACCAAGGTGAGGCCTTGAGGAACAGATGTGGTGGTGGTGGTGTGTTGGTAGAAGTGGGCTCTGCCACGTTCCTGAACTGCCAGACTGGGGCCCCAAACACACACACAGACCCGTGCAACACACATTCTAAGAGGGAGCTATTTTCCCACACCTCCACAAGCCAAGTTGTAAAGTATACAGTTTAATTCCTGGGCCTCTGCGCTATAAACGGGCTGAGGATCCGGGTTTATTTTCTTTGCAGAGTTTGTCTTTGCTCATCAGAGAGACCCAAACATTGGAAGACAACAGCAGGCTGGAAAGTGTCGAAGAAAGATGGAGGGAAAGGCAGATTATGAGATAAGAGTGGAAAAAGAGAATGGTTCAGGGACAGGTGGAAGGATGAAGAAAAGTTGGGGAGGTACAAAGGATGGGTTTAGTAATAGATAAAATGAAAATATTAAATAAGGTAGGGGGAGAGAGGTGGGATAAAGCTGCAGATAGACATGAAGTAAAAAAGGGAAATAAGGGGTAAACAGGAGAGATAGAATAAGACATGGATGAAAGGATGGAGGGAAGAAAGACTGAATAGGAAGATAAATAATTACAGAAATAAAAATTAAAAAAATACAAAATAATTATAACCAATGACATGTGACAGGACCTGACAATTCCATCATACTCTGACATAAATTCTTTTCATCCCCCTCCACTTAAAAATGTGTTAGAGAGGTGTTTCACATTCCCTTACTGAAGGGAGCGACAACTGTGCACATGTTAAACATGATACTATTATTGGTATATGTAAGTATTAAAACATGTCTAAAGGGGGACTTTAATAATTTGTATTTTTTTTTTATTTAATTTGAGAAATATTTGTTCTTTTGGGTTGCAGCTGCTGGTAGTCAGGATTTTGTCAGGTTAGAGAGTAACTTTTTCCAGGTTATCGTCAGGTTCAAAATTTGGTGCATACGATCAGGTTCATTAGAGTCATGAAGGAAGCTTTTCCAGTTCAGACCGATTCATAAATATAAGTAAAATGTTTATGAAAATGTCACAAAATATTGTAACAACTCAGTAGCAGAGGTCAGATGAATGGTTGGGAAGGGGCTGTAGGGCCGGGGCTTTTGGGATGTGTGGTGTGGATGTAGTTGGAGTACTAGAGGACCAAGCAGGAGGGTGGGGAGCAGGGTTGAGACTGCTGCCACTACTGCTGAGACTTATCAAAACAGCTCCTACATTCTTGCTCAATCACCCAGCCTCCCAGAGGACTAAACACTTCTACCAGTGTTTGTACTTAGGTAAACAGTGACAAGTGGGCTGTCAGGGGCCTCTGTGGCCTTGTTACAGACGCACTATACCATAGGGCCTCCACTGCCATACTCCACCGCTGCCACTTCTGTGGGTCCACAAATGACGCAAGAACACACACATGTTGATCACACGGAAACAAACGCAGACACAGATGCACATCGACATATGAAACACTTTTTTTTCACGTGTATGTTCTTAAACAGACACACTTTATTGCCTCTCAGGGCGGTATGATGGTTGTGCGGTGATCCCGAAGGGCCCCACATTGCTGACAGGGCTTTGGTGGTCAAAGAGCATTAAATCCTGGGCTAGTTGCCAGTGCTTAACAACACAAACACTCATCAACACCATAATTTTTATGCATCCTATGTTCCTACCTCGCACAAATATACACATCATATTACACAAGGCTCTAGTGGCTAAGGCCCCAAGGCCATGGACCCTTAGCTAGTCACTGTTGCTGCTACTGTACTAGAAAGAAGAAAAAAATTCCTGCCACATAATCGAAGCCAAGGACAAGCATCACCTAGGGACGAAAGGAAAAATAACACTCAACATTTGTTGTTTCCCCCCTAAAAAACCCCGACTGTAAGTTTTCCATTGGCTTCGCACATGCCTGCACGCACTGCTACACTTCATACTTCATTCTCTGGGTTTGATATTTTATCTGAGCGAAAAATGTAAATACAGGTTATTGTTTTCCCTAAATTAAGAGGCAGGTTTATACTCAATCAAGCCCTAGCTTACACGAATCAAACAGAGCTCACAGCCTATCTGGAGTATCTGTTCTGGGTAAGAAAAAAAATATGTAAGAAACACAAGCACTGATGAGATTTTTCCAGCCATGAAAATCCTTCCCAAACAAAACAGATTTTTTCAGACAAATATCATGTGTTAGCACTGACTCAACTACTCATAACAATAAAAAATACAATATTTTCACCTAAAATCAGACATCAGCAGCAGAATTATGTACACAACAAAGGCTTAAATAGCATGTGTTATTGCATGAGTCATAGCAACTTTGATTTCAAAGAAAAACTTATAGTTGGGTGTTGGCAGGGTGTAGTCATTAGGCCTCTTATTAATCAAGTAGCACCACATGAAAGGAGGGATGCTAGAAAAGCAGCATATAAGTAATAAGTATGCACATGAATGAATGGACGAAATACTGAACCATTTAACATCAAATGTAGGAAATTAAGTCCTGTTACATGATGTACCATAGCAAGTTTTTTTTCTGATTATAAGTGACTTATGACATCAAGCACGGATGCTTCCAGTCGCCTCTCTTTTAGCTCTGCTAAATTTGTGCTAAATCTTAGACTCTTATGCCTATTTTGCAAGTGTTGATGGTGATTTTTGTGGTTGGCTTTGAATGGTGATGGCATGCTGCCCAGAGTCACTCATTGGGATGTGGAAATCAACACACCAGTCTTTAAACTCTCCTTCCACCAACTTCTAGCTAGCTAGCTGGCCAGAATGAGGTTTTCAAATGTAAACATTGAGAAAAAGGGGACCAGCCAAAGTAGCATCCTGGTAGCCATTGTGTAGGCGTTGGGAAATAAACTGAACAACCTCCGTACTGCATCTGTTTCCACCAGAATATCAAGAACTGTAATAGCCTTTGATCTATTGACACTTTGCTAAATGCTGGACAGCGCCATTCAATCAGGAGGCTCTTTTTCTATATGTCAGTCTGACAGAGCAGAGGACTCTGGTGAAAGAAGCAGAGGAGACGTGTGCTTTACAGTGAATAAGGACTGGTGTTATGGTGGGAATATGAGGTGCTGTCCTGTTCCTGCTGTGGATCACAGCTATACACCACGCAGAACTGGTCGCGGAGCAGAGTCACTGCCTGAGTGCAGAAGGAGTGACTATACAGCTGTCGAGGTCAGGATGTGTGGACAGTTAAATCATTTCACAACCAGAAACCATGGATTACCAGAACTATCCGGAAACATGGACAATAATAAAGCAGCAGTCAACAATGTACATTGATGCAAAGGACTATTTTAGTGCACGAGGAAAAGGAGCTGATGGGATCACATTTTACTGGAATTGTACCTTGTGTAATCCCAGGTGACAAATAAATGATTGACGTCACAAAATACAACTTAGATGTGCTGATCCATGAGATTAGACTGATGTGTAGCTGGGTGAGAAAAACAAACCTCAGTGGGGGAGCCAAAATCTGCAGATGGGCTGCAGGTGCTGGTGTCTGGTAGGGCAGTGCCAGCACTACTGCGCACTGGGGATGATGGGGCAGCACCAGCAGGGGGTTCTGGAATGCTAGAGGTCTGACGCAGGATGCCGTGCCTCTGGAGACGAGCCCACGTAGAGCTCCAGTTAAGGAGGAGCTCGTACAATAGCTGAACCTGGTGAGTGACAGGAGCGGAGAAGAAAAGAAAAACAGAGAACTTTAAGTTGGAACGCTAGATATAGTATTTCACACTGATTGGGATAAAATATGATGTAATGCAGTCTAATGTAAGGAAAAACTATGATGCAGAATTCTCATGTCAGTCAATTTATTTCTGTCTTATATGAAAACATGTTTATATAGAAAGCTCCTACCCATGACACACACAGATGCTGATTTGTGTGCAAAAACTGACCACAGCAACAGCTGAATACACTCTCTATACATGAAGTCTACTGTGCCAAGTGAGTGCCTTATAAGATAGACCTAACACACCACAAGTAGTCTTAATATTTGAAACCGGATTCAAATGTATTTTTGCCAAGGTCTGACTCAAACAGCTGCACTGGGGAGTTCTCATGTAGTTTTTACTTCTGCGGCCATTAGCATGATTTGGCTTGGCAGCTTTGTAGTTATGTGACACTAAACCTAGTTAAAGTTGAGAGAGAAGGAAAGAGAGAAGGAGGAAATATTAGCCAGAAATGGACCACTATCCACTCCCATTTCTTTCACTCTCCACCTTAACACTATTTTAGACTTTGTACTTGTCATTCAATGAGGCCTCATTTCACAAAAGTGATGTAAAACCTATGTCTTCATGCTTCTACTCGATGGGTGACTATTTGCAAGGCACAGCATGCTCATACACGTGCCTCACTGTACAAATTTGTTATCCATAACAACAAAACTCCCAAAGAAACACCCACAGAGGAAAGTTGAGTTGTGTCATCAATTTCCCCTGAAAAACTCACCACGGTTAGGAAAAACTGAAGGCCCGGCGTCAAGTGTTCTCAACTATTTATCATGTGTTCACATGAAAAGAGGCCTTAGCTTTAAACAACAACAAAGCCAAAAACAAGAGTGGAAAACATGAGGAGAAGGCAGGGGAATGTGATGTGATGCTTTCAGTTATTCATGCATTCACTCAGTGTTCTTTAGAGGAGAGAGAGGGAGAGCAAGGGAGAAAAGCGACGCTCTTTCACAGTGAGCTAATTTCTGGATTTCAAATGCTTCGCTTCTGCAGCCAACTGAGCCCCCCCCCCCCAACCCCCCCACCCCACCACCACCACCACTAAGGGTCCCTCAAAAGTAAAGGTGCACAGACACATGAGCACACACAGAATAGCTGTCTCTACTCCAGACATATTTTTACTCACTACTGCTCACTCACACACATGCATGCCTGTTAGCGCACACATTACAGGGAGGCCTTCCATAAATAAGCATAAATCAAATGAAAAGCAGCACAATACATTACAGCTGGGCCATTTCAAACATGTCCAGGAAGAGCTGCTAACGCCGATCCAGCAGCCGTCCAGGGACAGGGCCAACAGCTGTCTGCCATACCCAACCGAACTGCTCTGCCGTCAGGAGAGGTACGGCTCCACACTCTCTTCTTTGAGAGTCTGAGGCCTGGAAGTCCAACCAAGCACAACAAGGCCTACTGCACTCAGCAGCAGATGTGGAGGAAGTAAAGAATGCAGAATAAAGGAGAGAAGGGAAGGGGTGAGATGAAGCGTCATTACATGACCTCTGTTTTAGCAGAGTCTAGGGTTTAGTCCCTTCTGTCCTTAATCTCTGTTGTTGCTCTCTTATCCTCCCTGCCATTTGCTCCATCCTATATCTACAGTCTGTTCATGAAAGTGGAAAGTCGGGTAAGTTGGTTCAGCTCAGCTACTGCTGTTGGGCCAGTGGGCAGGTTGGACCCCACAAACATACACACACATGCACACACACACACTTGCATGCTTACATGAGCTCACAATACATATGCCACATTTCATGAGCTGGGGAAGTGAGCAGAACATTTGGAGGGCTGGGTTCTCCAAAGACCTGTCATCTGCAGATCAGGAGGTCTGCTCGGCTGCAGTAGTACAAACTGGAGACTGAACAGAGGCTTCCACAGTCATTCATAAAAACACACAGATGAAAGACGGGAGAGCATGCAGATGGTGAGTGTTCGTGTTCCTTTATCTTTGCACAGTTTATATAGAAACTTCACATAAGTGACATATTGTTGTGTATGTGTAGTAGCCGAGAGTGAACATGTGTATGGATATATGAGAGTGCGTGTGTGTGTGTGTCTGCATGTGTTCACAGTTATGTGTCAGAGGTCAAAGCAAACGGTGGTGGTGGTGGTGGTGGTGGTGTGTGCTGATTCAAGGTGGTCCTGATAAGGTAAAAGTGTAGCTACTAACCACATCCTTCTGACACCAACATGAATCATTCACACAGACACTAAAACTCAGATTGAAGACAACACATACTACGCACAGCAAGCGCTGCACTAGAAACGCACATTGACGCCAAAATAGGAGAAACGTGTCGGAAAAATACATCAAAGCAGATTATCCTGAGTTAGCCCCTTTATTTCTATGCATACATTATGTGTGTGTGAGCATGCAACTGTGTCTTGGTATGGCCTGGTCCTGTTTTCTCTCTGTCTTACACTACTGCTTATCCCTTATTTTACTTTCAATTTTTTCACACCCTTTCAAAAACACTAACCTCACTTCCTATTGTATTTTAGCAGCCATTGCACCCATAATATATTCAGAAAATCTATTCAGAAACATGTCTATTCATGTGTATGGTCACTTTCATGGAGTACACAAATGGCTTCTCATGCTCTTAAACAAAATCATGACACTTGTGGCTACATGTAAAAATGTTAAATATAGTTTTAAAAAAAGAATAATATCCAAGGCTCGACTTTTGCACCCCCAGTTTCTAAAAATATCTTTGTTTGTACCATGAAGTAATCCTCTGCATATTATGGAAAATCTGATTTAATGTCACAAAAATGTAGCTCCAATGCCAGGAGAAGTTAAGAGGCCAAACTCTTTGGTTTTATTTGTTGACTTTAAATGTATTAATGTCTCAAAATGAGTGTGATAATTATTGATTAGCAAATGCCAGATGTTACTCTGCCACCCAAACTCCTCCAATTCCTCCGGCACACCCGTCACAATGTTCTCATCTAACTGTGTTGGTGGGGCTTATTGTGTAGCAACTGTGCAGGACTCTGACATCCCCATATACATTCCCACAAATGGAAATACTAATTAGAAAGAGGAGTAAGTAGTGTGAGGTCTCTTTTGTTCTAGAGAGGGTGGGGTTGCTCTGGCAGCGCTTCTTAAAGAGCTGCTACATGACTTGAAATGGTACAGAATGAGCTTATAACCCCCCTCGAGTCAGAAATTTACACAGAAGAGTGAGAGAAGGAGAGAGGAGGTGAACAGATGGGAAGAGAGAGCAGAGGGATTGCGATGAAAGAGAAGAGAAGAGAAGTTTTCATTGGACCCGAAAACTAATAATGACTCATCATATAATCGCAATAAGCCTTCCCAGCTTTGCCAGACACAGGCTCTCCATTTGAAAAGGGAGAGCAGAGAAGAAGAAGAAAGAAAAGAAACTTTCCCTCAATAAACGATCAGCTCTCCTCATCTCTGGGAAAGTTTTCACCACGAACAGATTAAGGCCTTTCATTTGTTTCTGGTACCAATTCGCCTCAATATCACCATGGCTCATCACTGTGGTCAGAGACATTTAGCAGTGTGACCACTCAAAAGGTCGCCCCAATTAAGTGTTTACAGAGGAACCAAATTCAATACAGCTAATTCAATTGCGAAAAAACAAAACATGTGTAATGGTACATGTAGATGTGATTATAGCACTGTAACAGTACAGTGAAAAACAACACAGAGACCTAACTGGGAGAACAAAATGTTCCATTTCCAATCTGTCCATATTAATCATGCTCTCACTAAAACATAGTAACACGCTGTAAAACAATGATGATGAGTCTTGTGCTCCCCCACTGTCCTTCACTTAGACCTCAACATATTTGACCAAAGCAAACAAGGCAACACTCTCTTGTTTATGCTTCCACTCTCATGAAAATTATTCTAGGTAAGAAGATGAGGCAGTTTGTTTATTGGAGTCAATCTATATAAGAGAAACATGCACAAGCAGGATCATCCTGCCAGTGTTTGTGTGTTCATATTTCAGGAAAGTTTACAAGGGGATGATTTGTATAAATATACATGTAAATCTGATGACTACTTTGTAAGATGCAGGACTGTATAACTGACCTGAGGGTTGGAGCACTTGACGTGGACGGGCTGCAGATCAACATGGAGGCAGACTACAAAGGAGTGTCTTCCTTCAGAACAGCTCTGCAGCTTATGGGATGTGACGGCCAGTGTGGAGGTGCAGCCCATAGGCTCCAACAGGCTCAGGCTTCGCTGCTGTCCCAGTAATGTGTACACGCTGAACTGACTCAGGCTTACTGTCCAGGGGAAGGCATCACCTGGTGGTAGACATGGGAGAGGGGGAAACAAGGATACACAAAAAATGTGGGAAAGGGATGTAACAGTAGGAGAAAGAGGATAAAAATTGCAACACAGAGTCATTGGCAGAGATTGAGAGGAGCAGGGAGGATGAGAGAGACGTCATGTGAGGGGAGAGCAAAGAGGACAAGCCAAGTCATTGTGAAATTGAGAGGAAGGCAAAGAGAGATGCAAGAAAATGCAGACCAGATTTGGAAAAAGAAGGACAAAAAGTGCAATGGATTAAAATATCAAAAGGATAGTCAGCAATGTTCATTATCAAAAACACTATGACAACTAGATTATTCCTTTCACTTCCCCTTAAAATTAAAGCCAATTACGGTACATGGGGGGAGAAAGCTTCATGGAAAACATTAAAGATGCACTAAGGAGTAGTATCCTGATTCAAAGGTTCTGCAGCCAATAAGCAGGAAGAGGATCCCATCAAAACACACTGTAAAATAAGCTGGTCTATTCTAAATCTGTGGGTCTGAGACAGGATGCCACACTGGGAGAGCTGGAGTTTGTTATCCTGCCAACCCTGGTAAAACAATCGTACAGAGAAGGGGAACTTGTTCACTAGCACAGGGCCATGAAGAGCACATTTCCCATGCACCGTGGGCAGGACGCTTTGATCCAGAGCATTGAAAATGAGAGATGAAGAGCTTTTCAAAGGGTAGGAATGAATTACTAAAAGCAAGGGTTGTTAATTTTTACGGCAACATTGACAAGGCTGCTGATGTCACTGTTTTTGCTGTCGTTTTTCTTTCTCCTCCGTTTTTGAAAACTGAATGCCCAGTGTTGATGTCATTGAGGAGTTGGGAGAAAAAAAAATGAGGGAGGGCACTTTTTTTTTTCTTCTAAAGAGAAAACACTGCTCACCCGTCTGAGTGTTGCTTATGTCAACTCTACCAGGTGTGCACACCACATGTGCAAGATCTATCTCTCAAAGTCGCTCTACTTAAGTTTGTTTGTCTTTTGTCATGGTAAATGAGTAGTAGTGGGTCAAAGGTTTGCTTAGTGTTGAAAAGGCTGTAATGATGATGAATTCACATTATGTAGCCTATTACTATTATGAGAGCATTCATTTTAATTATTAATAAAAGCAAATTTGTGTGTTAAAAAAAAAAAAAAAAAAAAAAAAAGGCAAGGCGATTTCTCCCACCCACTGAAATTTATTTTCCAAGACTCCCATTTTTAATCTATCACCATCATTGTTTTTTGAAGTGTACTTTTTTTCTCATTTAAACTTTCAAATCAATCTTTTTGACACAGGGTCATTTAGTGTTCTCACTGTTTATCTGGGTGTGTGTTCTTCTCCTAACATTTTAATCATTTTAATTAAAGCTGAAATTTCATTAGATACAATATAAAAACCAACCTTCCTCCAAGATGGGCTTGGAGACCACAAAGGGGAGCTCCTGCAGTGGTTCCATGTACTTGTGCCCAGCACTAAGGACACTGATCTGTGGCAGGCAGACTACCAGAGTCCCAGGCATGGAGGCCTGGTTGTGGTACCAGCTACGGACGGTGCCGGGAATGTCACCGCAGATGATGGTGCTCGGGGAGGGGAGGCTGTCATTAGGCAGGAACACACAGCATGACTGCAGCTCCAACTGGAGAAGTGAGAGAAAAACAAAGAACATATGAAGTCATATTAATCAATTCAGTTACAGGATAATTGACCACCCACCTGCCTCAGCCTCCTTATATCAGTTTCAGTGAGCTGCCATTGAGCAAAGTGCTTAAAGGGCACTGCTCTGTGCCAAAATTAGAGAGTCTGGATTGCAATGGAAAGGACCTAAGAAAGAGTGTATGCACAACTCTGGGTGTTGCTGGAAAAGACTGGACATGCGTAATAAAGCTTTCCTTGATTTAAAAAATGGAAACAGTCAATCCCACATTTAGTCATGCATGCTGTTCTGCTTGATGCCTATGATAAAGTAAACTTTGCTTCATATTATTACCACTACTGTATTACTTTATTACTGTCTTGCTTTAGACAGTGGGATCTGCCTTCAAAAACCTTTTAAAAGTCAAATGTGAGCTTTTGAATGCCCATTTAAAACCTATGTGAAATTCCATATCAAGGAAATGGAACACCTTTTACAACTTCAGAGACTTTTCACGATTAAATTTTGAACTTAAATCATATTTGAAGTCTTTTTAAAACGGTTGAGAGCCATTCCAGCTGTATTATGTCACACATATCTCTGTTCACCAAAAAATTTATGAGCCATTAGGTCAGTAACCAGTAGCAAGTAGCCAGTAAGTGTAAGAGCTGTGTCTTTTTCCATTACATCGGGGTTGCACTGATTTAAAAGACCAGTTAACAGAAAGGAAAAGAGGACAGGGTCCAGGGGGCAGACAGCAGGTGCTGCCAGACACGCAGTTTGTCTGGGTGTATGTGTGTCAGTCAGAGAGCTGGTTGGCTTAAGCACTATTATACTGTGTTCAGTGTAAAATACACACACAAATGCACAGACACACATCCTCCACTGAAATTTGCATTAACAAATTTGCAGCCTTCTGTTAATATCACACACACAATGTTGGAATGCCTCTGACAGGCCTGGATACAGAGACCAGTTCTCCCAGCTTTGATGGGAGTCGGGAGAGGGCGACAACGGCAGAAACTGAGAAAAAGACCGAGATAGAGTAAAAGAGAAATGGAGAGAAGGAGAGCAAAAGAGAAAGGGAAAGAGGGAGAGATATGGTTACACATTCATCTCACGCTGCTTCCTCTTTTGATTACTCTTCAAAGGGGGGTTTGAAATCGGAACACTGACACATAAGGCTTTGGCCTTTTTAAGAGGCGGCACGCAGGAAGAAAATCCATCGACACTGCCTGGTCTGCTGCAGATCTTAGCAGGGTTAAGCTGTAAAGCAGGCAGACACACGGAAACCGCTGGGTTTTAACACTGTGACTCTGGTCTGCACCTTGAGCTCACTGCCTGAGGCTAATGCTCTCCTGCTGGACATCTTGGTTTAGTCTGTCAATAACAATAAAAATGCTTATAACAAGATTTCTTAATATTAATTTGTCTGTTTGAAAACTGTCCTCTTACTGTTATTCATTAATTTTCATTTGATTTTTTTTATGTAGAGTTGTGTTCTTATTAGTTGACTTTCACTGTATTTCCACCTTTTATATTCCGCACTTTGAGTTGCATTCCGAGTTGCGTAAGTCTGATTGATTGAAAAACCATCTATAAAACCAAAGTAGTCAATAAACATTAACATGAAACTGAGAAAAACAAGCAAATGTTCATATTTTAGAAGCTGCAACCAGCAACTGTTTTTGTGTTTTTGTTTAATAATTGTCATTAATAAATCTGATCAGTTGATAATTTGATTGATTGACTAATCATTTCAGGGCTTATTTAATGCAGAGCCAACATCAAGTGTAGTTCAAAGGTATGCACAAAGATGTATACCCCTGTGTAGGCTTAACCATATTACTGTCAGAAAAAAAATTCATACTTAGTTCAACCGTAATGTATAGGAAGTAATCTTATACTTAAACATTTGCTTCTTTAAATGGGTCATTTCATAACAAAGCTCTCCTACCACACAAACCAACTATAAACTAATAACTACAGTTACCTAAATTAATGTAGTTCCCATACTGTGTCTGATGGTTGACTAAACCTGTCACCATATATCAAACTTTGGGAGTCAAACTCAATCACAGGAAAATATTAAACTATAAATAAATACTCACTGATGAATGTCCACCCTGGTTAAATACTAAAAGAAACTGGTCTGTCTGCGTTTAAGAAGACCCAGATGTTAGACTCTTTATACCACCAGACATTTCATTTTATATTAACATTTTTATCAGCAACTGTGGGATAATTTTTAGCAAAATAAAATACTAGTAGATTTTGTTAATAACTATTTGGAAAGGGTGAGTTCATTGTGTGACATACCTTAGGTCAACTAAGCTTAAAAAAAGCTTTGCAAAGGAAAAATTGACTGTTTTGGTGTAAAGACTAGGATGTTAATCTTTATTATGCTACAGCAGGACAGATAAAAGTTGGCACCTACTGTTTAAGCTACCACCATAGCTGCTAGCTTGAGTGTGTACACTGAAACCTAAAGTAATACCCCTTAATGGTGTTTTCTTATGACTTTATAATGCTCTGCTGTTGTTCCCCATGGCAACACAAAACCAAAGATGATGTCAAGTGTATGGTAGCTGCAGACTTGCCACATCACACAGTGAAATACTAACAATAATCAGATAACATCTCACAGATGACAACAGAGGAAAAAGCTGAACAATTGAATGGCATTCACTGGGCATAGCGACCGCTGTTCCTAGATGTTTACACTAAGGCAAAAAGATCAAAATGCTTCAAAGAGTCTGACTATGTAATGGAAAAGAAAATGGCTTGTCAGTCCTAAATCTGGGTGATACAAAACTAATCTTTAGTCAGTCCCCCCCCTCCTTTGGTGACAGCTAATAAAAGCCACAAAAACACAGAAACAAACATGTTGTAATTCACAATGGCAACAGTGCATGAGTCCATCTGACGGTGGTGAATAAAGAAACATTTGCTTTTCTCTTGAGTAAGGGAGTTAAGGTCAACAGAGGAGATAAGAACAACAGTGAACTGGGAATGCCATACACTGGGGACCAGAGGCTGCAGCCGCTGATGAATATCTGACTTCAAATCACACAGTTGCTAGAAAAAAGACGACGAGACAGAAAGACAAGGGAAATAATGCTATACCAAACAGATGAATAATGTTAGTCAAATATCTTGCCAGGGGTCTGGATTAAATCGCGGTAAAGTCTGTGGGGCCACAGAGTCCATGAACAAACTACTTATTGTAATCCATACCTACTCCAGGAGGCAACATAGTTACTGGCTTAAGTTGTATCCAAGACAAATATGGTAAACAAGTAAGATCAAAATATAATGAGAACTAGAAAGCACTCAGAGAGCATGCCTCTGCCAAGGCTGCACAATTGTCTACATTTGTTATTTTAATAATAGAAAATGTTTAGGAATGTTTAATCTGCATCTGGATCTGGAGCAAAATACACACTGTGATAGACAATCATGGGATAGATGTGCCAGATTTTTTTAGTGAGTACAATAGTTCATGAGAAAATAGCAAAACTGTTAAAAAATGCCCTCTTGTGCGATGTTGCAAAATCCTTTAAGATAAAAAAAAATGCGAGAATTCTTTGTTCCATGAACCATGGCTGATATCTTCTGCTAACAGACAAACAGACAGAAACAAATGGGATCAAAAAGAGGACCTCTGTGGCAGAGGTACTGGCAACTGTGTGGCGTATAATGTTTTTCATCATGTGAGGGCAATGAAAAGCTGTTCAATATGACTTCCACCTGAATTAATTCATATTCACTGACATGATGCCTTTGCCATGGAAACCCTCTGCTCTCTCAGTCACAGCAAACCACTGGTCAATTACAGACAGCCTATCAGACTGTCATGCCGAACAATTTATGCTCAAATGTGCTCAAAATACCAGTTAAACATATTGACAAAATACTGTAAATGCCTATCCTTGGTGCTGCGGTTGTGTCACCCCTCTTGGAATGTGAACACTCAACCCTTTGAGAATCGACTGGCTATACTCCACCCTGTTCTCTGGGCTACCGCTAACAGCAGGTCACCCTGGTTGACCTCGCAGGCCTCTCCAAGGCTCCCCCTCTGTGGTCTCATGTTTGAGCTGTGACTCACACACACACACATCAACACACAGGGACGAACATACAGTATTCAAACAAAGGCGACGGGGTAACGAAGGGCAAGAAATGGGAGCACTGGCACTGATGAACAGTGCTGACGGATCCAAAGAGAGAAATAGTCTGAGGTCAGAATGTCCCATATTCATCACTGCTTTGACCACAGCCAAAACCACTGACAGCTCCTCTCCCTTACCAATATCCCTCGATCCCACCATCACCCTACCCCCTCATTCCTCTGTCCTTTTGTCCTCACTCACTGAGGCCTGCCTGTTGGTGTCCAGGTCTGTCACCATGACCATGCATTGATTCAGGGTGGAAAGTCTGTGTAAAGGTGTTGTGACCAGAGCAAAGGGGAGAAAAAGAAACACTAAAGGAGAGATAGGATGGGACTAGATGAGATGGAAGAGAGGAGAGGACAGATGGTGGGAGCAGAGGGGAATCCAGTCTTTTTGAATGGTTGCATACCCAGCAAAAAAAAAAAGTTCACTATACTAACAGGTCCAAGCATAAAGTCAGACTATGTGTGTGTGTTTCATGTCACAATGTCAGGTGTAAAAGTTCAGTTGAGGTTGTGCAGGGTCATGTTTGGTATTCCACACAATTGTGTTTAACAGCTCTGCAACAGGCCAATAAACACAGCACTGGAAGCAGTTAGCCTGTGTGACAATGTCCCCCTACTGTGAGCTGATGTGCATGCCAGGTTTGTGTAGGTTTGTTTGTGAGAGCGTGTGTGTGTGTGTGTGTGTGTGTGTGTGTGTGTGTGTGAAAGAGAGAAAGCATGCACAAGGTCCCGTGATGGGACAGGAAAGTGACAGCTGTGCCAGGTTGACCTAAAACTCATTCGTCACGTGCTTGGGAGGCAAAGAGCAACATTTGCAGCATGTTACTGTACCAACAAGCCACTCACAAGGCTCAGCAAACTAAATTTAATTTGTATCCCATAACAGGATGGTGAAAACGGATTTTCTGTCAGGGTAGACCCGTGGAAAGGCAGCTTTTCCAAGTGCAGCGAAAGGAAAATACTGAAATGAATTTAAAAATAGAAATGGGCACAAATAATATCTGAAAGCCAGAAGTATAATTGCAGAGTGGAATATCTGTTACACAACTTTACCCTCAGAGGGGTTCAGGGTAATGTGGAATAAAACTGCAGCAAAAAATGACAGATAGACAGCCTCTGGAAATGATTCAGGTACAACAAACAATAAATACAGCACAGGGCTGGGCAGCACTCTTGTGAGTGTGTACGTGTGACCTATGTTTCAACAATCCTGTGGGTTAAACATTCATTTCAGATCATGACAGGGGTATCTGGAGCTCAACCACATTAGGAGAACTCTGGATTATAATAAAGTCTTGGATTCAAGCTGAAGCCTACTGTTAGAAGTTTAGGAATGGCAGGTGTGTTCATATGTCATTATAAAAGGTTCAGTGGGGAAAAGAGGAGTCAAAGAGTCATAATTCTTCATTCCTTTTGTCCAATGACATCATGTCCTGTCAAAGTGAAACTAAATCTTTAAACATAACAAATGGAGTTAACTGTCAGCGGCCTGGGACTGCAGTTCAGTTACCCACTGCCTCTAATGACAGATTAATATTGGAAAAAACACTGAGGGACAATGTGAGTGTGTGTGTCTGTGTGTGTATTCAGGGCAGGGTGTATCACTCGCAGCACACTCTACTAATATACTTCAAAAAGAGCGGAAACACTTTTCAATTTTGACCAGGAAATCTCCGTTAAAAGAAGACTGAAGCCAATCGACTCCTTATGAGGCTGCACGTGCCACGCTTTAACTGTGAAAACATGCTCAAATGACATACTTACACATTTACAAAAGCACATACACATACACACATCATGTGTGCTCGCATATTCACATACAGTACATGCAAACCCAAACACACACACAAAATCACAGGTCATAATATCCCTTTAAACTGAAGTTATCAGTCATTTTAAGAAAAAAAAAAGAAGACAAATAAAATAAAAACTCGATGGCCTCAAGCCAAAACACCTGAATTAACATCTCCTGTCTTTGAACAAGTGCTGCTGTGAGGGAGCCCCCCGTCTCTTTTTAATATCCTTGCAGAGACTTTGTGCTGTGCTTACCACTTCCCCTGAAGGATGGCACCTGCAACAGCAATGAACTCAGTCAAACAACACTGCTGAAAGCTATAAGGTTATATCCCTCTCTACTGCTGCTGGGTGTTGAGTTAGTTCAGTATACAACAATCAGTCTGCTCCGTTTTTTTTTCTCCTCCTCCTCTTGTGTTGGGTGAAATAATCCAGCCCACTTGCCAGATGAAAATGTTGGCATCGTATGTTTCTGCAAACTAGGCATACTGTATGTTGCATTTGTACATTTCATAAATATCATATCAGTGTTTCTAAATTGAGGCAGTTCTGATTACATGTACATGAGCTGACTTTATCAGGAGATTGAGGAGATGGTGGATGGTGTGAGACCTAGGCGAGACAGCTACCAAGCTACAGAATACTGTTCAGTATAGCAGAACTTGGCATTTCAAGCTAAAACATGATCTTTTCCTGACCATAACCAAGTAGTTCTGGTGCCTAAACATAACTACATGTTAACCACAACGTTGTTGAAACGTTAAGATACATGAAGTTACAACACATTTGCTACACAGAAACATATTAATGTTACATTTCTGTGGTTTGCAGAAACGTACAATGCCAACATGAATTTTGATGAAGGGTGGACTGATGGGAGACTCCACTTTAATTTACATAAAGTAGCAAGGATACTTTTGTTTGCCATATAATCAGAGAAAACAAACATTTTGTGTGTTTTTTTTGTGTTTACAAAGATACATTTTACTCTTTGCTGCCTTTCATCAGTGCTGCACATCTGTAGTATGTGGAGAAAATGTTTTATCTGACTGGCTCATTTAAAGATGACAGTGCACAGCCATCAGGGGACAGAGACTAGCTGGAAATAATATAGAGATCTATACATCATGTAGAATATTAGGCTAGTGCTCTGCTGTTGCGTAAGTCTCACTATGCACGCTGACAAACACAGGATTAGTAAAAAGCCCCACGGCCCCAAAAAGTGAGAGTGCCAATGGTTTTTGAGTGACATAGCATGGTTATTTGGTAGGTGACCATTGCTTATCCTGAGACTTAGACCTTGATCCCTTCCTCTTAGGCCTCTAAATGAACAAGGATCTTCTTACACTTTGATCTACAATCACACAGGCTCTAATTCAATCTGGATTCTGGATCAGGAAGCCAGCACATGCTGTCAGAAGTAAATAAATACTACTAGAAAAGAGACGGACGAACAAAAAAAAAAAGCCTGAAACACTGAAAAAACTGAAACATATCCATTTGGAAAGTACTTTGATTAAATGCTAAGATGCCTTAAGACTTTTTTTTTCTTTGTCTATTTCTTCCCTCTCATCCTCGCCTGGCGTCACATCACAGAGTTCTAAATATGGGATTGTTCCGTTTTTTGTGGCAAGTTCAGCTCAGTTTTATTCTTGATCACTTCCCCGCTCCATCAGATAGCGTTCAGAATCCAGCCACATGTGTGGACCCTGTTTCAAATCTTAATACCCCCAAAAAGCATCCCGTACTTCCTCCTCTTCTGAGCAGCACTGAGAGTGTATGAACTGTCTCGTGTAGCATTTCTCCCTTGAGTCTTTGTGAAGATGGTTTATCTGGTTCCAGCAGAGCAGGTTCTAATAGAGAGGAAGCTGAGGGCCAAACACACTTAGGCTTTAAAAGGCTGGGGCCATGTGGAAATGGCCTATATAACCACAGGAGGCTCTTAGGATCTGCCGTGCCTCGCCAGTAAATGACAGAACAGTGAGTAAGATGGAGGACAGCCTGTGTACTCGGAGAAGCAACTTCGGCTTAGAGTGCATTATTTTCAGATCGTCATTCTTAAAACAGTTAAATGTTTCAGGCATGAGCTGACTTTGCTGGAAAGGTAAAAAGAGCCTGCCTTGTCTGAAAAAGACCTCCAGAATTTTAGTTATCATAACTAAACATATAGTCTCAGTACTTAAAACAGTGGAGAACATTTTAGAAATTCTGAAAATGTGTCAATACTTGTTTTTCTTCAGTACCAAAGGCAATAGGCAGGGATGCAGTTCTTCCAGACATGTTCCAGTCTGCCGTTAAATGCCAAAAAAAAGAATATCAACCACCACTGGACAACAACAAAATGTGGAAGACAGCAACATATACAGCTGCAGCAACAGCTCCGCCTCGCCTCAACTCGACGAAAAGAAAAACAGTAAGAGTCTGTATGGTAGTAATTTGCGTTTGGGGCGGATCATCAGGGATTAATAATAAATTCACAAAAACCATTACACAAATGGTGCCATCAAACTTTTCAGACAAACAAAGGAAACACTTCCAACTTAGCGAAGAACCCCACAGACAGAAATCAAGGTGAGTGACTTTAAATTCAAATTAATGCTACATTGACAACATATAGTAAACAACCTATAGAATAGTAACAACATGCCACTTTTCCTTTTTTAAATTAATTTAAATTCATTTTTGATATCATGATATGCTTGGTGTGCTTCACACCGCATCTGAATGTGTGTGAGCTTGTACTACATGCAACATCTTTCTCCTATGTAAAGTTCTGGTCATTAAACTACAGAATGTAGGAGAGAGTTATCTCTTTTGACTTATCTATCATAACTGAGCCCAAAAACTTAAAAACCGACATCTACATTTTTACTTTATTATAAGATAAAGATATAATGCTTGGTGCCTACTTCTCTTAAAAAATATTTTCAGCAGGACAGCTGTGTTGTGACATCACTCTGACAGCATTTAATACAAACTCTGTCAGAGTCATCTATCTTGGACCCCCAGTGCCTGACATTTGTCCTTTGGTGCTGTGGTCAGATCCGCTGTTAGACTTATTGTTTTCATATCACTGCAGGGAAGAGAAACCAGGAGGCCCTGACTCAGTACAGACCTCAGTACAAAAAAACCCTGTAGGCCAAGATCACCTCTCTGTGGAGCGACCTCACAACATGTGAAGCACAAACACACTTGCGCATAAACTTGCACATTCAAGCATGTATATACCAACACATTTTTCCCCTCATTTTCTCCACTGCACACTCTTTTTCACACACGCAACACACACACAATAAGCAAGCCACGACACACAGGAAATCACCCAGAGATAGAGGGGAGGAAATTAGAAACACCCTCCCAGCATCCCGGGTGAAAACATTTGCAACTCTGGAGCAGAAAAAATCTCAGTGGAGAGATCTGCAGCGAACGGAAAACACATCCCTTTGTTTTTAAAAACCTGATACCTCTCCAAATGTAATCTTCCTGTGCCTGCACCAGACGGGACGCTGTGTTTCCTAAGTGGCCGGTCAGATGAACAGAAGGTCCACAGAGCAACCCCCCTCACGCCCCCCCATCCCCCTCGTCTCTCTGGATAACCCACCCACTGTTAACCTCCTGCTCCCCCTTCTTCTGCATATCCTCCTGCATTTCTGCTCTGTCCAAAAACACATTTGGAATAGTGAGTGTAATAGTGTAAATAGTGTAAAAATAGTGTAAATAATGTCTCAGTGTAAATGAACATGATTAATGCGTGTATCTGAAGATGACACTGTGCAGATGTGTGTTGTGGTGCATGGATGTACACAAATGAAGTTTTTTCTGCAACCTCAGAAAGCAACTTTCCTCCCTAATGTCTATGAGAAAGGCATCTAAGCGTGATGCCTCCTGACAACAGATAGGCTGGGTCTCACCCACATGCCACCACAAGCAATAAGCTCGTGGCCTGGCACAGCAGCACAGCCAGGCAGCCAGCCATCCCTGTGGCCCTGCATTCCTCTCTTCTAACACTGCTTACAGAAGCTGACAAGCGCTGGAGGTCTCCCTGGCCGAGGTGGAAATCTGCAAAAATAAACGCTTTAGGTGACATGAAGGCTTTGTTTGTTTCTGCTGGCCTGGGTGTTTGTGTTAGCGCGGTGGGTTAATTGCGACTTTGATCGCTGCGTTTATTGATCCAGCAGTGGCCTTAGGAGTGCGGCCGGCCTGGGCTGCCTTGCCTGCTCCCACCCTCGATCTCAAACAATCACACCTCAACCACCCCAGCATGGTGAGCCACTACAGATGGGCTCCAAGGGGTGGACACACCAAGGTAGGGCTGAAGATGCACTGGAAGAAGGTGGCCATGACTGAGAGCAGATGTGATAACTGAGGTTTCAGCAGGTTGAGGACAATTAGGATGGGGTGGCTTAGTTTAGAGACTGCCCATTGATTACGAATGGGGTGAATAGGACTGGGTTCATGTACAAGCAATAGATTATTCAAGATTCATGATGCAGCTGAGACCTTCCATAAAAAGCCCTCACATACAAAGGACTAATGTCAAGCAGGTTGGCCTGTGCTTTAGTCAGATGTATGAAATACGCTTGGCTGGGTTTATCTACAGTAGTGGTGTGGCCAAACAATTTTTCTCTGGGCCAGCTGAAATGAGTGGAGGTGGCTGTGATTATGTTATGCAGTATGTAATACTAGGCCAAACTGGATCAAATGGCGATGGACTGCAGATGAAAAGAGCTTTTACTGGCTAACTAGTAAATTTTCACCACTATCGATTTATACGGTGTTATCGAATCAAGTAGGCCAAACTGGGCTGTCCTGATCCTCATCTGATCTAATGTGACCTGCGTTTGGCATGGCTTCCTCCTCTGTCCCGAGACAATGGGTGGATGCATGCCCTCTAAACAAGCTTTCCAAAATACATTCAGAAGATCACAGTTAAAACCACCATCATTTTCCCTGACAATTTTTTAAAACATCCCAATCTTGAAATTCTAGCTGCTGTGAGTTTTTATCCTAATGAAAATCAGTTCCAGGTCTCTAGGCCTCTGAGGTTCAAGAGGTTACAGACACAAGAGAATCCTGGTAAGCACTTTTCCAGTGCAGCCCGGTGAGAGGGTCAAATACGTGTGTGTCTATAATGGCTGTGAGGTCATCAGTGTATTGACACAGCAGCAGATGATGGAACGGGATTCTGGCCACACATGCACATGAGCGCTCCTGTCCTGGGTGCATACACATACACGTGCATGCATGCACATACACAGTGCTCTCAATCGGTAAACAGCTAATGACACATCTACTGTTACATTGTGGGGTCCTGATTTAGATCAGGCGATACCAGGGAGGATGTGTGTGTAATCAGGAGAGAATGTACACTCTTTCTCTTACTCTCTCCTTCATATTCCCTCAGTACCCCTGCTGTTTCCCTCTCTGCTCTTCCTTCTCTTCTTCCTTTCTTTCTTCCTTCCAATTTACTCTTGGGCTCCCACTGTGTGTGGAGATTTTTGTGTGGACTCCATGTCAGGGGGGACACTGTGCTCTGCCCTCAGCAATAACACTTCTCTTTGTTTGCAATACAGCCAATCAGTACTTGTCTTTTTAATGAGACAACCAGGGGCTGTAAGCTATAATAAAAGCCATTTCATTTACCTTCACTCTTTAACATAAGCACCATCACCATGCCATTTCCTGTTTTGCCACTGATGCTCTGTCAGAACATTTATAGAATTCATCTCAGTTTAAGCCTGATCAAAAGAGAAGTCTGTGGCAAGAACATATGTGATTTATGGTTGCTTGAAATGGTGAAATGTTGTCAATTTTTTTGTAATAAAAACAGTAAAATACATGGATTGCAGTCAGATTGTGTGCATGTGTGATTCAAGTCCTAGTGTTACAGTCAAACAAGCATAAAAAAAAATGTGATATCAAATAATCAGGGATCCTCTGACAGAATGCACTGACAGTGAGTGAGTAGTTTTCATCTGTGAGGGTGATTACAGATTAATTGCAGTTTTATTACATTTGATTCTATTATACCCCTGAATTGTCCCGATTTAAGTGTCTCTAAAGTACAATAAAACATTACGAGAAAATCTTCTATTTAGATTCTGATTTAGGTTGTCTGCACAGATACACACACAGAGGGAGCATGACTTTCTCCTCTGTTCAGGATGTCATTACTCCACTACATCTTTACATAGCAAATATTGTTTGCTGCTATATCAGTGCTCTGAATTAAATATACAGAACCTTTAACAGAACTAATTTTCAGACCTGCGTTTCTCTCTCTCAATGAGTAGGTTATTCATTTGTGACTGGAGCCAGGTCTTGAGGTTAATTGTAATACATGTAAATGTATGCACTTATCCCATTACAGATAAATTGAAGCTGCAACATCGACCAAAAAATGTTTCTGTTATGACTTTGATGAGGTAGCGACCTTCAGGGTTTAAAATGACTGTCAAGTCTGAAAAGTTGACAATTTATTACAATCCACATATAAACATGGTGTTTGAAGTGGCATAAAATTCAAGTTGCGATTGCAAATCATTTGAAAATTGTGGGCTCTGACAGACAGGGAGGGTGAGGTGTTGAGTGGAGGGATGATAGGATGGAGAAAGGGGGGCAGAGGATGAAGTAATGTGCCTGCAGAAGGCGCTCCAGCCGGGGGTCAGATCCTGTTCATGGAAACCATCTGGCCAGCTCGATCTGAGCCACACCAAACATACAGTACACATGATCCTCCTTTCTATCTCCCTCTCACTTCCCTCCTGCCTTAAAATTCACCCTCTGCCCATTTTTCTCCTTTTTCTCACCTCCTACCCTCCGTCTCCTTTCCATCACTTTACCTTTTCTACCCCACTGCTTTTTCTCCTCCTTCTCTCTCTCAAAAAATATCCTACTCATTAATGCATGGCAGCTGCAGGGAGCAGTGTTACTTCATTTTTCCATGGCAACGGTCTCTCTGTTTCAGCAGATCCCATTTCAGTTTTGGTAGCAACGTGCTCCTTTGCCAGCGCTGAACACATTCATGTGTTAAATAGAAGGAATTATTGCAAAATTCCTGAAATAGAATCACCATCCTAATCACTTGCAATTATTATCAGGGTCCAGAGAGAACATGGGTGTCCCCAGGGAGAATGGGGCTGAGAAGGGGAGATGACAGGATGAAAAGGGGTAAGGGTGAGCAGCAGTTGGGGAGAGGGGTAGGCAGGAAATAAGTGGGGGCAGAAACACAGGGGACAGAGGAGGACCCGAGAGGTGAGAACACGGAAGGCAAAGTGGGGAGTTCAATGATGTACTGTACGCAAGAGTAACAAAAGAGTTGGAGTAAGAGAAGGAAGTAAAGAGGAGGGTCAGGACTCCAAGGCTAGGGCAAGTGGCCATTTTAAGATGTGCCAGGCGACTCTGGCCAGGGTGACAATTGCAGCACTGCCCTTCAGCCCTAATGTGAAGTGACTACTAAAATAACACCACCTACACAAATTGTAGCCTTGCATGACCAAGAGATTTAGTTGCCTCTACAGGGAAAAACACACACACACACACGCTCCCTCGTGTGTACAACATGGATGATCTGTGCGGTGCGGTACATAATGTCTGAGAGACTCCACCATCCTGGGCTTGAGAGGCTTAGTTTGGATGGTATGTCCCTCTGACCTCACCATGCCTGTTGCAATGTTGTGACAAGACACTGGCTTGTTTGCCCTTAGTGAATGTCTTTTTCTCCCACATCCAGACTCTCTCTTACTCCCAGTTCATCTTCCCTGAGGTGCATCTACACTTGTCAACTATTGTCTACAGTTTGGCCGTTGTAGAAATTTTCAAACCGGTTTGATATTAAGCCTAACACTGCATTGGGCTGAAATATTGAATTTTACCACTAGGTGTTGCACTTGACTCAGCAGATGCTCCAAAGCGGAACATAATGAGTCCCGGCTCTGTTACTACCTCTGCTGCTAACTTAATGCTAATGTAGGCACAGCAACACAGGTTCACCTGCACGATAGCACTACACACAGTTTTTCTGGCCATGGCACCCAGAAGTAAGATGGTATCGGTAAGGCATTTGGCAACAAGAGTGCTTGACGCAAACAGTGCTGAAGGGATTGGGATGGTAAGAACATAATTAATCATCTTTGCCTCCTTGCCTTTTATTCCCGCTTTCTATCAAGTACTCCTCTTCTTGCGCCATGGCGCCATCGGCACAGCTGTTCAGCCAGGTTGTATAAAAGTTTAAGAAACAGTTAAGCTTGTACACCGGACTGGATTGGCAAAACCGTAAATCGATCCAATTCTATTACTGTCCCAATTTGTCTAAGCAGTGATTCACGTAGCTACATGAACTGAACCATTTTTCTTTTGGCCAGCTGGCTTGTCTGTTTTTAACATTAGCTGCCCGTCTGTCTTTATTATTGACAGTTTCTTAAGGAGATTAAAGGAAGTTCTCTGGTGGCTTTGAATGGATTACAAATAATGTTTTGACCATTTTCATTGCAGGATGAAAATCGCCTATCATTCCTAGTGAGGTAAGAGGAGAAGAGGGTGTTACAAACTGAGATACATAGGAATGTACTGGATTTGAAGTCATAGAGGAACCATGGCTCAGAATCATTTCTGGGGTTTGCTTGAAGCACTCAGCTACAGATAGAGCGTGACACTCATGGATTCAGATAATAATCTGTGCCCTAACCACGCATGACGGGCCATCACCAGGAATCAACGCTAACTACGTTTGTCATTGAAAAAGACAAGTATGGTGTAAAGAATGATTTTAGAGCAGAAAGCTACAAATAGAAATGGTGCATGTTCTGCTTTTTCCAGCTGCTGTTCTGGTTTTAGACTTTGAGTGGGATATGTGTCTAAGACATTACATAAGCTATACTCAAGGATAGAGTCACACTGCAATGAAATGCACAGTGCAGTGGGACAGAATTGCTTGCACAGATTTTTTTGAGGTTATGCTGTTTCTTGAGGTAAGATAAAGGATGATGCAGCAAAGTGCATTAGACCTTGTAATGTATGACACTAAAATGAAAATCTAGAACATCTTTCCATTCAATGCTATTTGTGAACTGCTGACACTGGTGGAATAAATGACAACAAACAGCTGAAAATGTAAACCTTATGTGCTGCAGCTTTTCCAATCTGCATTATCACTGTTTTCTAACCTTCTCATATTAAAATGAGGCCACACTCTGTGCAAGACCTCTACCTTCTGCTGTGAATCTACAGGAAAGAATTTATGTCGCAGCGACAAAGCATCATGACTGCATCTGACTATGAGAATTTCTTAAAACAATTTACACAATCACCAGCTATCACGTGTCCCTATTCTGTTTAAACAGCCTTAAGTGGTCTCAGCAGCCATAGAATAATAAATACTTTTGTAACTTTGTCTCCCTCAATCTCATTCCTTTACCTTCACTCTTTCCTCTTGTTCCTCTCTCTTCTGTAAAAGACGGAGAAAGCCCTGCATGCCAAATTGGGCACATGTGCAGCAGAAGTGTGAGCCATTAGGTATTCTGTTTACACCACACTAAAATAAATGGAGTGGTTTAAGTTTGGGGATATCCAAGGCCTGGGGTACCAGCTGTCGGGTCGCTCGGTTTGGTCCGCTTCCACTCCCATGTCAACAGGACAGACTGTTTCCTAATTACTGCTGCAGTACGTGGTGTGGTCCCAGTCACACAGCCGAAGGGGACAGAGGAAAGTGGAGGCAATGACGGGCTCAGCAAACTATTAGAGGGTTGAGTTAACTTTTGTGGAAGTACTGTAAACAGCTCAATGGGCTGACATGGGACCTGGGCTCTGAAGCATTATTTCAATTCACATGCGTCATGCTCTCTTTCATGTTTGACTGACATCAGTTTGTGTGGTCCTAGCAATAAGAATTAAGATGAATTAAGAATGGTTGTTGGACTCCTGCATCGGTGGTTATTGTTTACGTGCACAAAAATACATGCCTATAAGTCATATTCCAATTAAAGACTGATTAAGTTCACCTGCACTTTGAATTCCCTGGAAAAGAGTATCTCTGTTGTCGTGAATCAACCAGATAAAACTTCTGTGCGCCTGTGATAACTTGCCTGCATCTACAACACACTTCTGAAAAGGTATGAAAAAAGGATTCAAAGGAGTTATCATCTCTGTAGTAATCTGTGAGATGATAATCTGTTGACATCACCATGTAACAATAACCTTGTCTGAGTCTGACTGTGTGCTGACAGAGAAAACCGACAGTCAAATGCTGCAGTGATCTGTGGGATGCTTAAGTAAGCCAGGCATCCCTACCAGGTCTCTCATGATGACAATATTAGCCTAACTGTAGTACTGTAACACAGATCTGATGTTTACAGTGGCCAACCAAAAACCCAGAATACTGGCGTAACAAAAACACAAAATTAATACTTTGGGTAAATGTGGTCACCATCTTCACAGTAATGTTTGCAAATTGTAGATCAGCAGTTAAAATTTAACCTAATACATCACTGGACACAAAGATGTCCATATTCCCCGATCAGTAATGTACTGAACTGCATGAGTACTGTGTGCGTAGAAACACACACGTGTACACCATGACGTTCTGTTTCTGCATCAAGAGGAGCCCTGTCAGAGAGTTGTCAGCACTTCCTGATGTATTTCAGATGGGGCTGGTTGTGATGTGGGCTCTGCTAACTGGTCCAGTCAAGATGCAGCAAGAATCCACACAATGGGAGCACTTAACTATCCAGTTAGACACTTAAAACAGACAGACAGGGACATCCAGCTAGCCAGCCAGTCAAAGAGAAAGTCAGCCCACCACAAAGGGACACGAGACGCTACGTATGCATTTGTATGTAAAACAGGCTAATGAGCTAACAGCTAACAGAGGTCCCTGGAAGCCATATGGCCACAACCACAGAGAGAGCTAAGCTGGGTTGGGCTAAGCTAAACCTCAGTACCTCTGAGGGAAAGAGGAGTTAATGGTCTCTAAAGTAGATTTGGGACTGTAAAACTGCTCCCGGATGTGTGTGACAGCCAGTAACTTCTGTATCAGGTCAAGTCAAAGAGCAGTAAGTTGGCACAACTGCTCAAAGATAAATGTGATGACAGTTTTTGATAGATATGCTGGTGCTAGTTCAAAGAATCTAATTGCAATAATGTGAATTCAGTGTGCAGCTTAAGAATATTTTGGCAGGGTGAACTCTTTTTGACCCCTCAGTCCTAGAGTATAAGGACACGGCCCAGTGGTATGTCTCTGCACCCAACAGGACTAGATACAGTGAAAACTTGCATATCACTGCCTAGTGAGCAACAACAAGGACCACCATCCAAAGAAAATGGGTATCTTGTATACCTGCTCGAGTACAACAGTGATGGTATAGAGGATAGTTTGGTACCTGTAGAGTAAGGCGTTTAACAGCATCCCAGGCCTGGGCGATGAGCTCCTTCACTCTCTCCTCTGAGGCTGTCCATGACTCCACTGCTGTGGTGTCGGGCATCACCTTCATTGGAATGGACAGGGGACGTGATTCTGGAAAAGGAAGGAGGTAAAAAGGAGAAAGACATTGGATTCACACATTGGTTTTTAACAGCTTTTCCTAAACAACCAATCAGATTCTGTCTCTGCATCACTGTTCAGTATTGTGTGCACCCAGTATTAATGTGAATTAGTTTTGTTTAAACTTCTGGTCCTGTGACGAAGTAGAAGCACTTGATAACAAGCAATGCTGTCTTTTTCTTTTCATAGATCTCTCTAAGGTCTTAATACTGTTGACCACAATATTCTAACCAGGCATTTTACAGATATTGTTTTTTGAGTATGCAGCTGGGTGTTATGCAAACTCTCAAATCTTACAGCAAGAACCCAGGGTATTATGCCACCTCGGAAGTACTGCAAGTTCTCAAGTGGGTACCACAAAGGTCACTTCTGGGTCCTTCATTATTTACCATATACAAAAATTGCATTGGGTAAAATATACCAAACTCTGCCTTTCATTTCTATGCTGATGACAGCGTCCATTACTGCTTTACGCCTACCCCTGCTAAACCTTTTGAGTATCTTCAGTACACATTTGAAAGAATATGAAAACAGCTTTGTCAGTTGCAACTTTTCTGCAGAAAAAAAAACAAAACTTTTGTCTGTTTGTTTTTTTCCAGAAATGTTACCAGAGGTGGTAAACAAATTGAACCGCTATCTACTTTATAATACCTAGGGTTTTTTAACTGATGACCACTTGTCTTTTAAGGCGCAATAAAAGTAAATTGAGTCAAACGGAAAATGGTGGAGTCTACCTTTTTACCTGACATTTATCATGACAATGTGTTCTTCACATGCTAGATAACGTGTATCATGGGGCTCTGTTATTCATTACAGTTTGTAATGACACTATTGTGTTTCATACTCAAAAACTGAATTGGCCTGCTTTATGTTTATGATGCCTAAGTCATTGGTATGATTTTATTTACAAAGATATTATTTATACCTACTAATCTTCTCCTTGAAAATGAAATATGGAAATTACAATCTCTGTTGGCAGAACTTTTTGGCATCTTGTTGTGCCCAAAGTCAAAACTGAATTGGGGTAAAAAAAAATTAAAAAAAAAAGCTTTTAGATTCTCTGCCCTTTCAGCATGGAAAAATCTGCAGAAGGATCTTAAGCTTCAAGACCTGGTGACCTTGAATGAGTTGAAAACTGAGGTGAACTCTATTGAGTCCAAGCTGCCTGTGTGCAACTGTTTTATCTAATCATTTGATATTACTCAAATCTATGTGCTTTTATGTAAATGGTATTTGTTGCTGAAACTCTGTGTTGCTGCTACTCTTGGTCAGGTCTCCCTTGCAAAAGAGATCTTTGATCTCAATGCGACAAACCTAGTGAAATAAAGACTAAATAAATAAATAAAAGTAACCTCTTTACCACAAAAGTATTGTAGCACCCTCTAACATATTATATAAAATCAATATACTACAGTACATAAGACATAAGATTAAGACTGTACTGTCCTGCATTAATCCTATATTTCACTTTCTTCGTAATTCACTGTTATTTTCATTTGCTGTACAGTATCATGTTATATGATGTTTAACTGACACTTCATTGAGGTGATGTAATGTTGGCACTCAGGTTTCTTGTCTCCTACAGAAGGAGAGGGAGCTATGAGAACTGAGAGAATACACACACACGCGCACACAGTGTCCTAGACATGACATGTCCTGGTGTGCCTGCTGTGGTCCAGACGAAGGTCGATTGTCTGTGCTGACACTCATGGCAACAGCCAAGCACACAAATCCCACAGCAACAGCCCCCTCAATTAGCTTTTGCATTCACCATATGAACCTGAAGGGCAAATAACACCTTCAGTTCTCAATGGACAGTTCTTGTGAAAGAAGACACTCAGATAAGGGAGAGACTGGGTGTAAGAGAGAAGCAGAAATCGAAGGGTCTGAGACAGAGGCATATAGACAGAACACACATTCTACCAGGTTAGCCTGAGGTCTGTGGATGTTAAAGCCATCAGGGCGTCAGAGGTGAGGGAAGGGGGGTCCCTCTGAAGACACATTAAGACATATTCCATGATTTAAAGGTCTGCCTTGCTCAGCAGCTCTCTCCCACAGTTGTCATGAAACAGCGGTGATGTCACAGCACTGCCGTGCCTCCTCAGACGCCACGCTCCCAAATATCACTAAAACAGCCAAATGGGTTGTCATGGCAACAAGAGTGTGTTGCTGGGGTGATGGACAAAAAGGATGGTTAGTTACCCTGATTTGTGGTCGATGTGGCAACCTGCCTAAAACTTGTGGGTGGGAGCGTGTGTGTGTGTGTGTGTGTGTGTGTGTGTGTACAGCTGAGTGACTGAGGTCACAGGTGCATGTGTGTAAAGCGTGTGTGTGTGTGTGTGTGTCTGTGTGTAAGTGGAAGAAACCAGACTGAGAGCCGAGATCATCGCGTCTGGACTCTCTTACAGTATTTTCTCACACTCAGCATCCAGGTGCCTCGGGCATCCAGGGACTATGAAATGGACTGTATTTGTCATGATGCCTACAATCATTGTTGCATCATTACGTACTATGCACAGTTCTTTGACCGCAATGTATATTTTGTCCATTTGACAACCCATATTTTCCAATCTGCCTTCTCCCTTATTCTTATTCTTCAGCTACATTGTTTCTGTAAGCCTCGTAAACAACCAATTCCAATGTTCATGTACTTCACTAAATATCCATATAGTCACAGATGGCAAAAATTGACTTTGACAGGACAGATTGTGTTTCATGGACTGTCTTTCATTGAGTAATGTGCTGAGAGTGCTGCATAAACCGCTGTGATATCATTGGGTTGTCAATAGCGTTTTGTTGTAGAGGGCTGTGTGTGTGTTAGAGTATTCCTGTCAGACTGCATTAGTGAAGTGTTTCCTGTTGAGCTCTGCAGGGGATCCATATAGACATGACAGAACTCTGTGGCTGCTGCTCTCTGTCATGTGGCTCAGCTGTCTAGACTAAGGAGACTTTACCCCTGGGACTGGACACGCTCTGTGTGAATGTGTGTTTATTTGTGAAGAAGGTTGTGATGCTGTAGTGTATCTGCACGTGTGAGTGTTTGGGTGAATGAGTCAATGTCTGCACCCCGTATGATTTTAACTCCACTGGTGGTTATCATTGGAAATACCACAGTCTCACTACTTACGTCAGTGCCCTAGTTACCCCCCCCATACCCGAAATACAACCTTGCTCAACCAAACAGTGTCTTACCACATCGGAAAATACAACGCAAACATACTGTATATCCACGCACACTGCCTTGACAACACACAACGGAATAAACAGTAAAACAGACCCCAAATGAGTTCACACCCTCACCAATCATCATTGATGAAATGTTAAAGTAAACAGAGACCACCCTTTTGAGCTTGAGACACATTAGTCTTGGTCACACACATTTTTACCAAGTCTTTCCAATTTACCAAAAATAATCTATTACACACCATGAGCTTGTTGGTGTGAGGGTGGAGTGGTCCCTGCATGACCAGAAGTTGGAGACTAACTAGCTGTGTATGTGCATTTTGAAAACTACAGCTATGGATATGCAAGCCAACGTGAGTAGGTATGCAGTGTGCCACATGCAGTATGCAATCACGTAAACCTATGGAACTAAATTTATTATGCACAACATGCTGTGAGTATTAATATACGTGTAGGTGAGGGCACACACGTGTCAGCACAGAGCCTGGAGTCCGGCCAACAGAGAATGCCATGAGCAGTTAGAGCAATTACCATTAAACTTAGCTTTTAACACGCTGACCTTCTGCTAACTTCTCACTTCAAATCAATACCACCTTCAAAATTTTAATCTGAGTCATGTTCTAGAGGAATCCATCACTCTTCACGATATTATTACTTTTTGGCCTGGCCTCAAAGGTGGTACTGGCTGCAGTTTTCATCTAAAAACTGGTTATTGCCCTAATCCTATGGATCTTATAGGACATTCACCTGAAATAGACCTGGGAGAGAAGCCTTTTTTTTTTTTTTTTTTTTTAACTTCAGGAGTAGGCAAGACTGTGAATGTCCTTCCCGAGAGAAAGTCTGTTAGGCCAATCAGAAAGTGTGCTAAAGTAAAGCATAGGCAGTAACAATGCAAGGCCAGTCTGCTCCCCGCTTTGTTTTAAATACCATTCCAGGACTCTGTTTGTTAATCCTGGGGTCATTATTTGGAATGAAACTGCCATATCTTGTTATAGTGACTTGGCGCCCGCCATTTCTGCAGGGAGGGGATTGAAAAAAGAGTGAGGCAGGCAGGGACAGAGAATGAGAAAGACAGAGAAAACACAAGAGGTCTAAATTCAAATGAAAGAGAAATATGACAGGAGCGCCCAAAGCTCTTAAACCTGCCCAGGCCTAACAAGTCCTGAGAGTCCTCTTAAAGTGGGGTTATTCCCCCTGTCTCGTGCCATCTCAGCCATGTCCTCATTTTCACCCTCAGTTAGGCCATTAGGCTAATATCTTATTGGCCAAACTCTGACCATACACCCTTCCCCTCTCCTTTCCTCCTCTGGTTTGTTCTCACTCTCTCACACCACTCCCTCTTTCTCGCTTAGCGTTCAGCTAGAGTGTGGAGCTGCCAGTCCAGTCCCCTATAAACATTCTCATGTTCTGATGGTAATTATTCATCCTCTTTAAGGGCTCCATCACATCTCCCAGCAAGTGAAAAAGCCCGGATCTTTCAAGCCCACAGCCTGAGCATGTGTCAAGTGATCAGAGAAAATGCAGAGACCAGAGCCCCATTACAACACATTGACTTACAGGCAAGAAACAAATCAGTGTTGCCTCATTTCATGATGTACAACACAACACCGCCACAGCAGCGGAGTAGCGTTGCTGTAAAATGTGTGAGGGTGTGTGTGGTGTGGTGAGTGTAAATCACACATAATACAAATGTGTGATCCACACACGCATTAACACACACACGCACACACAAATTCATTCTGATACACCAACACTAACATCATAACGGCCCCATTTTCCACTACAGTCTTTTACAACAATAATGGCACCGAGTATCCATTTGTCCTTCCTAAGCGGTTGAGCAAGTCAACCATAAAAACTGCCTCATTGAGGGATCTCGGCATTTCCCCATGCCGCCTGCTATCTTTCTGGTATGTTCGCTTTTACAAATGGTTTACAGTGAGTTGAAGTGTTGTATATTCTGTTACAGCTGCGTGCAGAGGCAGCAATGGGGCTCTTTAATAAACCTGCCCGCCTATTTGTTTTGGATGCAAGTCGTGTTTATTTAAATATTTACGTAACTCCATTTGTTACGGGGTTATTGAAGACGCCATGAAGAAGTGCTGGTGTGGCCAGGCTGACTGAGTGGGTGTGGAATGGATAAGATGGTGGCAAGAGGACTGCGTTTCAGGAGTTTTATCTTGCCCATTTATTCCTACTCTACACACACTGCATCCATATACACACTGTAGGATCTCTCTTCCTGCCAGCTCTGCTTTAGGAAGTCCCCTAACCAGTCAAGTTAATTGTGGAGGGAAAACTTTTCAATTCAGGCATGTGGAGACAGACTCTGATGTCTCTGGCAAGATGAAAAGCGAGAAGAGGATCACACACATTTCCCATCGCAGTCGTCATCACTTTCATCATCATTATCATCATCATTATCATCAGAGTTCAGCCTGATCATACACAACATTGCTATCCAACCTATACAATATGCAGTTGAGATACTTATCTAAAAAAAGAAGGGAGGGGAGAAAAGAGCTTCTGCCAGTCAGACCATGACACAATATGTAAAGAATGACAACAAAAAGACACATCTCCTCAGTGTGACACCAAGACCCTTTGAAACATTCCCTGAAATCATCTCAGCCTAGTTTCCAATCCCCTCCTGTTCCTCTGTCATCTGAGCTAAGCCCCCACCAGCCTGCGCACTAATCCACGCTACATCTGATGAACCACAGCTCAACCCCGACTTCCCTCTCTGCTCCGCTCACTTCAACCTCAAAAACCACAGCCAACATCCACAAGGCCTAATACTCTTATCATTCATGAAAGCAGAAAAGGGATACATAAGGACAAATCGATCCCCCACAGACTGTTGTCAGCCCTGGAAGTCAGGGAGACATTTGTATGGGCTCATCAGTGTGCAGAGGCCAAAGACATTCTCATCTAGCGAGTAGAGTCCCCTACAGACTACAACCCTGCTTCTCAGGGGGGGCCTCCTATCTCATTATTCCTCCTTTTTCTTGTTTTCTTTCCCCACTCCAACCATCATTACCTTGATAAATTATTGACTTTACCAGAAAAATTAAACTATATAAATAACTCCACAATGAAAATATTATCCCCTTCTGAAAAGTGTGCAGCAGCCAATAAAAACCTGCCTGACTTCCATCAGGCTACTTGGGCTTGGATTAAAGTTATGTATGACTGTGTAGTTCTGCCTGAAATCCTCTCATCAGTTCTCTCCCTCTTTTATATATGTGTATATGCATGTATATATTAGTTTCTCTCTGCCATTTCTTACTCCAGAACATATTAATGTATGTCTTTCCAGAATATACATCTCTCAACCATGAAATCTGGACTTTCTTTCCTGTTCTCAACCTTTTTGCTGATGCACTATGGTTGAGATCACAGAAAAGCCATCATTGCGGGGAAGTTTTTGTGAGGCCTTCTTCCTTGCAGATTGACAATATGAACATTACAAATGTTTCCATGTCCCTCTTTCTCTTTCTGGTCCTCCCAGTAAACAGCAAAATTACATCTAATCCTATCATCCAGACCACTAGCAGACAGGAACTAAGACAACAGTGCTTGTTCCAACCTTTAAGAAGCTCAGCCAGGTCGCAGGATAGGTTTCTCAGCAAAAGAAGTATGTTCTCAGAGCGCCAACGGCTAATTTTAGGCTTGAAAAGGAAAGCCAGTGAGATCATTACTCTGGTAGATGTTAGAGAACAATGAGAAGCTCGGGAGGCTCTCGATCAGAAACACAGTACTGCTGCCAATAAGAACATTCATTAGGGACAAATAAAGAAAATACTTAGAGGCTAGTTTTATGTGAACCAATTTGTGGCGTAATTGTGCGGGCAGACAGAAATCGACCTCAAACTGAGGAGAAACGACTTGTTTTCAAAGTCGCCGTTCCACTGCCTTTCTTGTAAAGCATAATCACACAAAAACAACTGTTAACACTTCTGATGATGTTACTTAGCAACTTTCAAACAAATCCTCTTTATGAGTTAAATGATCTGTCTTGTGTTCATTTTTTTTTTTTAAGAAATGATGTCAAAATATCAGTCTCCAGTCTATCCACCAGAATATTCACTCGGACCATACATGTATACTTTGACCAGAAAAGCCTGATGGACTGACCAGAAATATCTGCTTTCCTAAAAGCCGCACAAAACCATACAATTATTAAAAGGGAACATTTTGAAGAAACCACTTTTAGCGCAAAAAACACCTAGACAAGGCTTAAAAATTATTTGTACAGTGTGGGTGTGATGGAGAGCCAATCTCAATTGCACACGTGTGTCTTTAGTAACATAAAAATATCTGTAATATCCTCTACCATGTGCTGTGTTCAAAGTCAAAGCCCCTGTTATCCCCCGGAACTGGCATCAGTCCAATTTAGCCAATGCTGGTTCTAAAAGTCAGCGGTGTTTTGTAACATGTACCTTGTATATTTAACATGCGCAATGACCAAAACCAGAAAGGAAGAGAGACAGAGTGAAATATTTTGTTGCCAAATGGAGTTGAGTGGATATGGGCTCTGAGATCCGAGCTGGGCAGCCCCACAGCCCCAGTATGATATCACCTTGCCCTCAGTGCTTTCTTGGGAAATGATCTGCAGTGAACTGGTTCTGTGTGTCTCTGTACATTTGCCTACACATTAACAGGCACCTTACAAGAGCCTGCAGGAAAGTCCCCCTTGATTACTACGAAACTGTAGCTAGGCTGAATGTGGTAACAAAACAACATAACACACTCTTTACATCATAAAAGTGCCAGGCATGCGTTCAAATGGCCAATTGGAAGCAGGGACATCTAGCGAGTGCAATTGTTCTGAGGAGGCTTTGAACTGCTAAAAGCTCTGAAAATGATTTTCTTCCAGTGGATTATGATTTATTCTGTAATTCCCTGAGGTGATTCTGTGGGGAAATCAATAGCTCCAGTGGAAAACTATGATAATCAATAGGCACAGAAAAAGACTGCTCTCGCCAGTTTATAATCAGGCGGAACAGAACACCACTCTATATCAATACTCCATATATCCAGTGCATCGGGTCATTTAATCTTATAATAGTATTTCAAACAACCACACTGGACATGCGAACTGTTAACTTATATTTTTGAATTGACCACTTTAATGCATGGTTAGAATACGCACTGTGAGCTTCAGAGTGTCTCAGGGGGGCCAGGGGCCAGAACAGCTTGTATCCTGGAACAGAACATCTTACTGTAGTGGACCCAAAGAGGAATCAATTGAAACATTACTCTGCGGTTGATATAGTTTTTACAGGAACGTACATTGTCTTCTGTCTTTCAGTGTCTCCCAATAAGGGACAAATAGCAATATTGAGGCAGCCAGGACTACAATTGTTGTAGCATAAAAGGTAGCAAATTCATTTGTAGCAAACTTTAAAAGACACAGGTACAGATTCACAAAATGACTCAGGATTGCGATGGCATTACAAACATTACAAGCATTCAGGGACTTAATATTTTAGTTGCACACAAAAAGGAATAGTTTCAATTTTTTAAGTGGGATTGCATGAGGTTCTTATCCATAGTCACTGAATGACCTAAAGTTGATGACACCCCCAGTTTGGAAAAGCAGGCAGGAGTACCAACACAGAAGCTAAGCAATGTACTGCTTTGGAAGGGTCAGCAACAAAACATTATCCTGCTGTCAAACACTGATTTCCCATGGGGAACTTAAGTCACATACCACTGTCTTTAAAGACAGACTCCATTAAGAAAAACAGAAATTTAGGATTGCTGAACACAGGAGCTGCTGGTCTACCACTGCCTTGATTAGTTAGTTTGTGTCATTGCTGACTTTGATCTTAAAAGGGTTAGTTTGGATTCACCAAAGTTACACAATAACACAAACTAAGTAATTGAGGCAATGGCAGACCAGCAGCTGCTGTGTTCAGTGAGCTAAAATTTCCAGTTTTGTAAATGGAGTTTGGTGGCTTTGACAAGAGCATAGATGGTAAACTGTTAAGCTGTTAATGGCCCTTCATAAAGGGGTGTCTGTGGCGAGGTAAAGTGGTAAAAATGTTCTTAATGTAGCATACACTTATACTGTTACAGATTTTTTTTGGTGTGTCTTTTTTTAGGTCGTTAAAATACGTTTCACTGCTGCCCCCATCCATAGCACATTGCGTAAATTCCATGGTAGTACTGCATGATGACCACAATCTACTGTATGTAATTCGCTGACTATGGATAAGTACAGCCCCTCTTAAAATGATCCAAACTATCCCTTTAAAGTAAATTAATTTGCAACAAAATACCAGTGTTATGGCTCCTTTAAGAACCTCATGACGTCTTCCCCTGAAGGTCAATGGAGTAGCAGCACCAGTGGCAGTCCAGTTGGCTGACTGCCCTTGTTGAGCCTGAGCCAGTCTTATGTGTTTATTCCCTTTGCATCCCTGTGAGTGGCAGTTCGAACATGTGTTGACTCCAACTGGCAAACAACCTGCACATCTCTCCTCTGTTTACCTAAATAGATGACTGAAGATTGAAAAATAAAACGTCTGCTGCAGTGATTACAACCCCCTTAGAGTCCCCTGAGAAATTATATCCCGGCAATAAATCCACAACTAAAATCGACCTTGTCGTATATCTGGACGTTTATTTGAAGTCACGTTAGAACAAGCACATTAGAGCTATCGAGGAAAATGCCAAATGATAATTTAACAAAAAGAAGAAGAAGAAAAAAGAATGTCTCTGTGTACCTGCTCCAAAAGGGGAAAATGAGCTGGGCCATTTCAGTTCATTTCTAACAACAACACAATTCATTTCTCTGGGCAATTATTAATTTGCTTGAAAACCTTGTTCCGTCACAGCTGATGAGATTAAGGTCCATCAAGACACAATGGTCATTTCTCAACTACATTCACATCAGCTCTACCCTTTAGTAAATCATTATGGCTTATTGATTCAACCTAAGCTAAACAGCTGGCTTGGATGTCCTGGGGTAAACACACAGCAATTACAAATAGATTCTGAAAAATCCATCAGATCACTTGCAGCAGCTAAATGGCTCTAGAGATGAAATGCATCCTGCTGACAAGAAAAGGCAGAGGACAGTTTTATGTCCAGCTAGCAGTCAACAAAGTATAAACACCCCAGACAAACATGATAAACTAATAACTGCATTGGATTGAAGGGCTGACCCTGGCAGTTGTTTTTTATTTTTTTACACAACAGCTAGACCAGAGTGAGCTCCCATCATCTCCCTCCTGTTTAAACATCCAGCTCCTTATTCACAGTGTGCTCCACACATGGTAAAGCAATTAATAAATCATCTTTAGAGAGCCTAATTCCAATCATAACATGTTAGATGTCAGCAGCTCTTCTCATGAGGTGACTGCATGGGGGAGGCTTTACAAGGGAAAATCCACCCTAACAACAGAATAAGAATCCATATGTTATTCCCATGACCTTGAGCCTTTTACAGAGTCCTGGCTTACCATGGTTCTAACATGTCTACCTTTATTTTAACTGGGTACGATTATGGGGCTAACATATGTGAATTCCATTTTTGGGTGGATTTTTACCTGAGCCTCTTCAGCAAATAACTATTACCCAAAAGGGAAGCTAAATATCTGGATAGATCGGTCTACATATCCAGTGTCTGTGTAACAAGTATCTACCCCAGCCTGGTCAGTCAACCCTGGGGAATATGAAGAATTAACATTCCATTTGTCATCCTCAAATTAATCACAGGAACAATGTATTATTAAGAGAAATGAGGTGGAACAGCATTTTAATCTATGAATCTCAAAAAAAAGTGTATCATGTATCACCACAATCCAACAACCCAAGAAAATGTATGGAGATCACATTTTTCATCCATGGCCCAGGGTATATAGTCATCTTCGCAAACAAAATAGTTAATTGCAGGAAGGATGCATTATTATGCAACAACGACAAGGTGGAACTGGAGTTCTGGGATGAAGGAAACAAAATACCTGCTGTGCTGCAAGTCCTCCTCTGTAGTGTTGAGCTGTACTCTTTCAAGATTTTCTGACTGCAGGGAGGCTTATTGTTTCACCATGATTAAAACCACAAGGGCTAAATGCCTCTGCCCTTTTCTTATTCTGATTGCTCGCGGAAACAATTTGTAACTTTTCATTACATCTACTCCTGTAACACCGCAGCAATTTCCAGAGAAGATGCTATTCATTTCATTACAAGCTCTACTCCAATGCAGAGTGTTGGAGTGGGGGCACTGAGGGTTGAATTTCAACAAAATATAGTACCAGCACCTAGTTACCAATGTCTTGTTTTCACTTCACAAGAGAAATATTTGGATAAGAAAGAGCTTGAGCCTGACTCCGTATATGTTTCTAACTAACTAATGCAGTCCAACAATGAGATGCCTTATACAAATAGGTTCAACACTAAACACTCCAACAGACACAATTTCAGGCCAGATGTGTTGATGACTTAACAGTTCAACAGCCAACACACTGTGCACCAACACACTTGGCTAATTCTAAAATCCAGCCTACACTTTGCTATCAGTCATTTACAGACACCTATGTGGTAGACAGTAGGGCTGGGTTTTGTTTGATACAAAAAATGGGAAAATTATGATACTAGTACCCTCAAAGCAAAAGCAAAAGCAAAAGCAAAACCAATACCAATACGGTGCTGCAGTCATTACCCATAATGTGAATGGGGTGGCATGTAGTATACCATAAAAGTTTAATCAATAGCCCAGGTTTATATTTGCTTCGATCACTGAACCCTATCAGTTTATATCTGGGACAGGCACACAAAACTCTTGCTCAGCAAAGATGAGAAATACTATCAACATTTTCGTTTAAACCAGTATGAATATTACTTTTATAAAAATCAGGCTCAGACCCAGCACTCTCACACGACACCTCTCTTTATCCCCATAAACAATATTTAGAACTTAAATAATCAAGGCATTGACATATTTAGACTTAACCACTTTATAGGTAGAGAGTCACCACTTTTTTTTCTCTCGTGTACCATGCTGGTAAATCTGACTGAATTATACTTTATTGCTCATACTTTCGTTAAAATGAACTGAACAATTGGATTATGGAAGATCTAGCAGAGCTAACAATGAGTAGCATGTCCATATTGACAAAAGCTTAAACATCTATGTTTATTTGTGCGATCTAAGCAGCTAACTAACATTAGCTCAAATGGGTAGCCAAGGACTTGATGGGCTTTCAGAGGTTTTATACATACAAATAACTTTGTAGCATCAGTGGCAACCAGACCCACTGTCTAATTGAGAACTGCATTTACTTGTCAAAACATGTAGCCACACCTGGTAAGTAAAAGGGACTTGGCATTTCACTGGTTCTCCGCTTTTAGTTACAGCTTTGCAGAAGCCGTAATTTGGAACATTTTGGTGGCATCTCAGCACGCTGAACTGCCAACTCCGTTAAATACACCACGCTCAACTTCACCTGACCCCGGATCGTACCTTAAAGGGGTATGCCACCTAGATATAAAATTCCAATATGTGACCTCCATGGATTGAAAAATTCAATCAATGTGTGTTAACATAAACTACTCGCTCTCAAAGCCAGAAACCAGAAAGTAAGTCTCAAACTTGTGATGTCATAGGGTATTAAATTTGGAGCTGCACCATAGACAACAAAAAGGAGCCTGAGATTGTGGACCCACAGATTTTGTTTTCTTTTTTTTTATACCCAAATGAGCTTTATTTAACTGTAGAGTTCTCATATACCTACAATGGTGCTCTCAGTGTCCTCCATAACATCTTTCACAGTAAAGCATCTATGGAGCAGCTCTAGACTTTATACTTGATGACATCACACATTAGCACTCTAGCATTTTGATTTTGGGAGAGAATTGTTCATGTTTACTTATATATGTGAACTGTCTTAGACCACAGGAATAACATATGAATTTTGATAATGGGTGTAGCTCCCCTTAAAAGTTATCAGTTACCGATGCCCAGCCCTGGTAAACTGTGACAAAAATACAGGCAGCATGACTTAAAAAAAAAAGTGAAAAACTTAGCTGAAAGACAAACAGATAGCTAACCAGACAGAAAAAGAAGAATTTAGACAACAAGGCAGAGGAGCAGTCACAGAGATAGACTGGTGGATAGGAGGCCATATACTGATATACTGATAGCCAGTGTACTCTAGACAGTTGAGTGCTGCTGACAACCCACAGCGTGATTTAGCTTTGTGTGGATCGTTGGAGCCAAGGTGACTGTTTACGGACGACCCCTAATGAGAGAATTTACTTTTGAGATGTGAATAAGCAAAGATGCTGCGGTATGGAAAAGCCATTAGTGCAGATTTTGAATGAAACAAGGAACAGAGGGAAAACCAGAAGAAAAAAGGCGGCGTGACCTTTCAGCTGTGAGCTTTAAAAGTGAGCAAGGAAAGAACCCTAATGGCCTTTTTTTAGACTCTGAAATGTCAGAGGAGCATTTTTCCTATCAAAACACTTGACATTGGGGGGGACGTCATAGACATGAAATGTTATTTACAGCTACAGGATGACTTCACCCAAAACAGGGATTCATCACTCCTGCTGGGAACACATTTCCCAGGGACTTAGAAAAAAGAAGAAAAAAAGACAAACAACCACTTGCTTATTTCCCCTGACTCTTCACCGGGATGCTTTGGCAGAGAATGTTTCAACCGTTAAAGTGTTTAGAGGACCTGGAGCCTAAACACTGTGAGAGTCAAACAGTAGAGGCTGGGAAGCCTTTTTTACGTGTTTATTTATTTATTCGTTTTTTAAACTCTGTAACTAATTCAGTTACATGAAGCTAGCCAAGACGTTCCATTGGATCACATTAATTAAATATCTATAGGGGAACATAAGAGAGAGGAGGTGGGCTATTAAGTTCATAAATAGACCACATGAGTATTAAATGAAAACCATTTCTGCAGTCAGTGAGGCTCTGTGTTGTGTCATGGACAGCTCCTTAACAGAGGGACTGCCCCAGCCATCCTCCCAGGTATATATACATATACATAATATATACATGTGCACTGTACAGTGCGTGTGTATGTATATGTGTAGGTGTATGTGTGTGTGTGTGTGTGTGTGTGTGTGTGTGTTTTGTGACTGTGTACATTCCTGACACTCATAAAAAAATACTATTATTACAAGGTCTTTTTGCACTGCATTTGTACAGTCGATGAATTGTCAGTAACTAAATACCTCCCTCACCTGTTCTGCCATTATCAGTAACAACAGAGAAAGCTTATGGATACCATTGGCATGTATGTCTGTTCCTGACACTAAAGCAAGTAGTCACATCTGTGACAAGGTCCGGAACTGCATCTACCCTCTCTCATCTCTGTCCTCCTTCGTTTCTCCAAAACGTCCATCTTCATCCAAAGGTTTCAGAGTTTCCTAGTAATCTGGAAAATTGTGGAGAGGATCTAACGGCAATGCTAAACGAGTGTGAGAAAGTGTCTGTGCGTTGCATGCACAGGTGTTTACATTTACAGGATAACTCTGCCTGCCTGTATGCATGTGTTTGTTTGTATGTGTGTGCTAATATGTACATGTATTCGGTGGATTTGTGTGAGTATGTGCACACTGAACGTGTTTGTTCTGAACAGGGGGGTCCCAGAAAGCGGAAAACTGGCGTCGAGGAAGGCTCCACGCAGCCAAGCCACTCATCTATTCTGGGCATCCAGAGCCCACAGTAATACTACCAGAGGAGGAAAACAGAGGAGGACATGCCTGGATATGTGGTGTCCTCTGAGAAACGGGTTCACTCAGGTGTCAGCAGGCTGTAGTGTGTTATGTAACAACATAGTAACATGATTTCATTGCATAGAAACAAAGTTAAATACAGTAAATTGTTGTTGTTCCACTACTGAAAGACCATATCCTTAAACACAGAAACAGTGATAGTTATTGCAAATATCAAGGGACAAGTAAATGTCATCACAGTTTTCGTTTGTACATTAATCTTTACACAAAACATATCTGAAAATAAACACTGAGAGAAGATCTTTTACAACCCTGTTCCCTTTATGTGTGTGTAAACCTCAGGTGCATGGAGCTAATGCCATGTTAATGTATGAAGTGCAATATCACAGGAATATCTTTAGTATTTTACCTATGGCACAGCTCGGGGTTGGTTAACCTACCTGTCACTGTCTTAGTTTTGACCGGGCTGCTGGCATAGTCTGAGGCCTGATTGGAGGGCTGTTTGGCCAGTGGTGTGCTGCCTACTGACACCTCGTCCTCTCTCCTCTTGGCCAGAGGACCTGAACCTGGAGTCTGAAATGACATCATAACGACAGAGCACATATGAGGCCATGGGAAAGGAAATATGTTTTGTTTATTTTAACATGAAAACATTTCCATTGAATATGCATTCAGTTTTTTTAAGAGCATGTTATCAGGTGTAAGAGCACAAATTATTCAAACACTGTTCTGTGTTAGTAAGGCCATGACCCAGAGATAACTTTAGATAGCTTAAAGATCTGGGTTAATCAGGAGACACAATACATAATGCAATGCAAGACAGAAAGGGAGGCAGAGAGAGAAAGAGAAAAGAAAAATGCAGTGGAACACAACAGAGGCCTCCAAGACCAACAAGGACTAGTGACAGCTCCCTGTTGTTTTTGAGCAGTCTCCCATGCTGCTGGCAAGCCAAATGCATGCACACACACACACACACACACACACACACACACACACACACACACACACACACACACACACACACCCTGGCTGGCAGTGTGATGGCTGAAAGACAGAAGAGTGGAAGGTTGGTCTGAAATAAGGAAACCCCATTAGCATCAGCCAGCAGCAGCACTACGCTATGATGCAGCTGCACAAGCCTGCAGGCCAACCACGTACTGCAGCCTGTGTAAACACACGCACACACACTGATGCAGTTGTTTTTCAATGACTGGGTCGGGACCCAAAGGCTGGTTGTGGTAAGATTAAAAATGGGCCCCCAAATTACATTAGTATTTGAAACTACTGACTGAGGTATGATGCCAAATCCCTCTAAGGTTTTTGCAACTTAACATAGGGTGAATGAAATACTGTAGGCCAGTAGGTTAGTTGCCCAAAGTCACGTTTGACTTGAAAATCATTTTCAGGTCTGTTGAAGATCTACTTAAAGGATATTAAAAATACTGTTTAATTAGAAGGACACTTACAAATACACTCACAGCATACACAAACACTGTATTGGAGACTTCAACAACAAATGCAAGTTCGGAAAAAGATTTAGCAGCAGAGCAAGCGCTTTTGACTTTCATGTAACGCTTTAGAACACAGGGCTTTAGACATGAGGCAACGGCTCAAAAGAGCAGAAACTTTCCACAGTAAGCCTCCGAGATAACATTATCTTCTCTCCTGTCTCTTCTACTTGGAAGTAGTGAGTTTACTGGTCACAACAACTTAATATGACACAATCTCTGGCTTTTTATTGGCATCTAATGTCTACAAAAAATGTTGTTGAACATTTCCAATCCATTGTTAGCGCTGTGAGCTTGTTTACTATTTTACATGAATGCTCCTGTCACATTGAATGTCCCACTGAGCCCTGTTCAAACTTCAAAACTTTATCTGGGACAAAAAAATAAAATAAAATAAAATAAAAAAAATCATCTAATATTCGTATTAAATGGCCAAATCTAATTCAACTGACATAATTCTGAGTTGGGTACAGCCCTACTTGAATACTGAGTCTTTTTTACAAGCAGAAATTGCGATCCATCTTTTTGTTTTTGTTAGGCAGCGACCTCTAATGGCTGTAGTAATTATTACAGGAGCAAAGAAGGAAGACAGGCAACATAGTTTAAAGAACTACAAAGTTGGCTTAGGGTGGGGAGGGAGGAAGGGAGGGGGATGGTTCAAACAAGTACTGGACTTTCATTCAGGAAATTGGTGTTCGAGTGCCACATGAAACCAAAAGTCAGCAATGAGTTATTTAAAGGAGCTATACGTAAGAAATCTAAAGCAAATAGTTGTAAAATCATCCTAATATGTCACAGAGACTAAGGAATAATGTTCATATAACATACTGATCTCACCGACAACAATAGTACAGAATATTTGCATCTAAAAAATTTTTTTTGCAGTCTGCAAATCATGTTTATGTTTTGAATTTGTGTTTTGGCCTGTTGCGCCACCCACTGCCGTCTACTAGTCACGCAGTCAGTAGAGTCTCAGCATCAGTTACAGTTACGACTGAGCTACAGCAGCATGGCAAGCAGCGTTAGCAGTGTTCTGGTACATAGCATTAGCAGCCGGCTCCTCCTCAGCTGTATCCCGGCAGTAGCATTAGCAGTGTCCCGGTACATAGCATTAGCAGCCGGCTTCTCCTCAGCTGTATCCCGGCAGCAGCGTTAGCAGCAGAGAAGCCGGACTTGCTCAAACGGTCCGCTGGAAAACCGAAGATCAAGGACGCGGTGACGCGGCCCTGCCACAGCAGCCACCGGTGGGTAAACAAATCAGTCTCCAACGTGCCGCTGTCCAGCAACCTCGAATCTGTAGGCAACTCGCGGCAGTATTTTGAATTTGAGTGCAGTAACCGTTTTGGCCACATTCTTACATACAGCGCCTTTAAACAATGTCACACAGTGTGTTGTAGTATGTCACCTGATGTTTGTGACATATGTTACATGACATATGGAGATTTGCTGTTGAAACCGAACCTTGTAGTTCTGGTGCAATTGCGACCATCTCACATTAACTCATGTTGAAAACAGCAACCATTAACAGTCATATACGAGCTATTCTGTCTACAACTGGTATTGGCGCCAGTGTAGTAAATGCTCCTAAGGGTCATATTCAGAGAGCGGGAACAAAGACCTATATGGCCATATGGGTTGAAGGAATTGTTGAAAATTCTGTATAGACAAACCATATGGCTGCTTTGTTCGTTCGTGTGTTGGAGAAAAAATGCTAAATGGTTAAAAATAAATTATATAATTCAGTTTGTACATTTCATGGAAAATATGTGCTTGGCTACATTTTAACACTCTATGCTAAAAGCAGGTACCTTACCCAATGACCATCGCTCATTCCTTGTGGATGACATAGTATGAGCTAACTCCTTCTACCACACACTGAGGGAGGGTGAAAACAGCCAAGGAAAATGCCTGTTTGGTTTTCAACCTTCTTTTTTCCTCTTATTCCCTTTCTCTTCATTACCCGCTTCCCTTACCATCTCCCTCTACTATTCTGATTTGTGGCCTGTGAGCTTGTGTTTCTTGCTCGCTTTGGTAGTTTCAGTTGCCTTTTAATTCAGCCTCCCTCTCCTTTCACCGCACCTTCTCAATGCTGTCCTGTGCTTTCTCTTTACTGGTGTCTCCTCTCTGTTCCATAAACGTCTTCCTTCACCGCATTCCTGGGCATTTTCTTTTGTCTCTCCATATGTTACTTTTCACCCCTCCATATCTGTCCTCTGCACTTTCTCTCTATCATACCCCCACGTGACTTTCCTCTCAATTGTTGAGGACTGCACTTCTCTGATACTTTTGCTTGTGTTCTGTCTCCCTCCCATTACCTGTTCTATGCTTTCTTCCCCACTTTCTTTTCTCGTCTCTGTACTACCAAAGGCCCCCCTCACTCCTCTCTTCATATCACACATATGTCCTTGTCCCCTTGTCTATCCATCCTATCTCCTTTCTCATTATTTCCTGCCTTCCTGACCCTACCAGTCTGTGTCCTCTCCTCTGTCCTCCACAGGCTGTCGTGTAGCCTTCAGCTGAAGGCCCTGTCTAAACCAGCCAGGCCTTGAGAAGTGGCCCTGACAGCCAGCTGAGGTAGAAACACACACATGAACGCATGCAGCACACACACTCAGCCCCAAATTTTGCTGCAGCATGTCCACACACACAGCAGCCAGTGTTGTGTATCCTTCACACTGGCTGCACTTCAACTCATAACATCTGTTTACCCCAGTACAGCAATAACCTCCAGAATGGGGAGTTGGTGCAATTAACTCCCTCCCACACTGTCTGAAACACACACACACACACACACACACACATACACACCCACCCACCCACCCACACACACAGACACACACAGACACACACACACATGCTAACAACCCGTCCAAACTGCAGGAGGCATGAAACAGAGCAACTTGTTGAAAAAAAAAACAACATTTAAAGTATTACAATATGATACTTTCATGTACTATATATATTTATGTGCCTTTATGGGGTGAACCTGTGGTATATCCCAGGCAATCAAAATGAGCATGTCTGCATGTGTGTATGTGTGTTGGAGTGTGTGTAGTGTGGGCACAGAGCATTCAATGTCCATAACCATCACCATGACCCCTGTCAAATAAATAGAGAGAGAGTGGATGGAAGACAGGGAGCAGAGCACATGGAAAAAGGTAGCTGGGAATGAGAGGGAGGGAGGGAGACATTTACATTCCCTTCAGGCTCTTATTCAGAGTCGCTCAGAATGAGTGCAACATTAGAATATGCTGTAGGCATTCTACTAATTGAAATTACATGTACAAGTTACGTATATAAAACATGTTTAAGCGTTAACACGAAGACAAAGTAACATAGTTTGTCTGAGACAGTGACAACCAGGTACCTGTTGCTGTTGCCTGCTGCTTCCTCTGTGAGGTTGGTACAACAGCCATGTACAGAAAACTGGGTCCACGTTGACAGCTATGCCCTCAACACTGACCAGCAGGACTGCGCCTAGACAACACAAACACACAAAAAGAAAGACAATAGATCAGAGATTTTCAATGCCACTCTGAAGACAAAGAAAAATCAAAGCCTCAATAAGTGAGCAGTTTTTCCAAAAATAAAAGACTAATAGGAAAGGATATACTGTACATCTGTCTTGCCTTTACAAGATCAACATTACTGCTCACAAATACAGACCAGTTGTTTGAAAGCACTCAAGCAGTGGTTTGACAGTACTAAACTCCAGTTCAATGGGACTGAGATCAAGAGATGCACAGAATCATTGACTAAAGTGGAAACTAACTGAACTCATATAAACAAAAATGTTCTGATGCAATTATTTCAAGTAGGAGGCACATCGATACAGATCACTGAAATCAATGTAAGGTAATAATCAACAAGTGAAAGTGACAGATTGAGTGTCAAGTTCCTTCACTCTCGTGCCGTTTACACTGTGTCCTAATGACCTGCCGGTGGGTATCGAGCCTGCTTGTTGGAGAGCCGCAAGGAGCACAGTTTGTTTCAATTGCGCTGTTCAAAGTGGTATCACACTAAGCCAAGAATAACATTTTCTTTTGATAAATTTCTATGAAACTCGAGACTTTCTCTGGGTTTTGGTTTACTCTTAAATAATAATCTTTACCAACAATAAGCGGGCCCTGAGGTAATGCATTAGGATCCTATCAATAATGATTCCCATGCCGGCAGGATTAGCGCAGGGTCTCTGGCGTGCAGTGGAATGTCCCAGCATGACGATAGGAGGATGTTTCAGCTCTAGAAGGACTTTCAGCAGTTTAATGGAGCTTTGGACAAGACCCCGGTCTTCTGTTTCAGGCCCTGAGGCAAAGCTGTAAGTGTGTAAGTGTGAATGTGTAAATGTGTGTGTGCATTTCACCTCCGACAAAGCCTGATTGCTTGTTGCTTTGCCTAACATTTCAGAGTCTCTAAAGCATGGACAAAGCACAATTATAAACTTTCCCTCGACACACACACACTCACAAAGACACACACACTCACAAACACACACACACACATTTTTTGTTACACCGGCTCTCCAGCTTGGCAGGAATCGCTCCCTCCTCCATTATTCCCTGTGAACAATGCAAATAAAACAGCTCTAATTTGCTCCACTTTTACAACGTTTAGTGATTTGTGGCCTGTGAGCCTGTGTGTGTGTGTGTGTGTGTGTTTGCACAGTATGAAGTAAATGTGTATGACTGAAAGCATGAGTGATGTGACATGTGCGCGTGTTAGCATACTGTCAAAAGTGTTGTCTGTGTGTGTGTATGTGTGTGTGTGTGTGTGTATGTAACGTGGAGTGTCTGGTGTGTGCTTGTATGTGTGCATCTACAATGCAGTATGATGCATGCATGCATATGTACTAGTGTCTGTGTATGATCATTATTCACCAGGTGCATGTCAATCCTGAGCTTTGGTTTATTACTGGCACTGAATCCTTTCTGGGCAAAGGAGAAACTCTCTCATTGGATCAAGTCAAACTGACTCACATCTCTCCCTTTATTGCTTCATCTATCTTTCTGCGTTCTTTCTGTTTCTTTACAGTCTCCCTACCCATCTACATCTTCCTTGTCTCCCTTACAACAGCCTTACTGGCATTTGTCCCTGCTTCAATCCCATTCT